>NC_080800.1:106352238-107580571 GCF_028018385.1 Neofelis nebulosa | reverse complement strand
AGATGGTCCTGACCTCAGGAGAGCTGGGATAGTGCCTCCGCACCTCTCTGGACTCTGACTTCTGACCCCTCTCTGAGTTCTTGCTGCTGTGCTTTTTAGAGCCAGGGTCATCCTTTTCCTTTACCGCCTTGCTTCTGGGTGATGAAGAGGAGGCTGGCTGCTCTGCCTGTACCTCCCGGTCAGTCTTCTCTTTGTCTTTCTTTCTTCTCTTTTTTTCCTTTTTGTCTGGAGGAAAAAAGGGGCGCAACCAATAAGGAAAGGAAGATGGAGGAGAGGGAGGGTATAAGCAAAAGGAAAGCACCATGGGCAGCACTGTGTGTGAAGCAGTCATAATCTACATACTTCCAGAAAGTGTCTCTGAGAAGCCAAGTTGGATGTCTGTCAGCCTTGATATGTCAAGATGCTGTATAAGGCAGTTCTCACCCTTAATTACCTTTCTAAAAACCCTAACTACAAATACACTCACATTCTGAGGTACTAGAGGATTAGGACTTTAATGTATGAATTTTAGGAGACAGAACTCAGCCCATAATATTTGTCTTCCACGGATACCTCTCTTTTCCCAATTAAAGCAAGGTTTCCCAAACACCTTTCCCCTTCACACTTAAGAACTGATTATCAACTCTCAGTGAACACTAAGAAGAATAAACACTTAGACTACCCAGAATCTTCTCTCGGGACTTAACGCTTTACCTTTTTTGTGTTTTTTTGTGGGTTTGTCATCTTCAGAACCCTCAGATGAACTCTCTGAGGGGGTAAAAGCCCCACAGCCCTTCTCCTGGAGTTCTTTGGTCATATCATCCATTTCTTCTGAGTCCTTAGGAGCTCGATAGTTAGACACATGATCCACTCGGATAGTTCTTCCTTTGATCTAAGACAGACAGGCAATGCTTCAGCAAAGACGGCCCTCCTATCAAACTATTTGAACCCAGCTGCAGAAAGCCATGGTTTGAACCACACCCCTTACCTTCCTGCTAATTCTATTTCTGGGGAAATCACTAAAGCAGACCTGCCCAACTGGTGTGTAACAGCACATACACCCAGATTATAACTTGCTCAGCACTTGGGGCATCCAGGTAGGGCCAGGGGCAGCTGGAGTTCCTGAGGCAGTCATACTAGACAGCCTTGTCACTTTACTCCAGTGTACCACACAATAACCTTCATGTTCTACACTTGCATTAAGTGAAAAAAGCCTGGCTGGTACTGTCCAAAGCACAAGCAGCAGAGGAAACTGTGAGAATTCACATGCACAATTACCCTCAATCTGTAACATTAATTTACAGTAAAACATGCCATGGTCTGGCAGCTAGAAAGAATTCCTGAAATCAAGTGCAATGCTACAGCTGTTTTCTTGATACAGCAAGTAGGATGAGGCCAAGGCAGAACAACAGTTGGGAAGGGGGAAGGAATCTTTTTTCTTCAACCCTCATACCTTGCTCTACCCTCACCATAGTGGAACAACTGGCTCACACTGATACTTTTGTTGTCAATCACAACTCTCTGGGTGAACAACAAAAAATTAACCCCTCACTTAAAAACATTCGGGCAGATACAGACTTATTCTATAGGCAAAACAATCCAAAATTTGAAAAGTCTGGCTTTTATTGTTCCCACATAAGAGCAGATTTTTATTCTTACCTTTAAGTCTGAGTAGCTTCTGTCATCTATCCTATTCCCCTTTTCAAAAACATTTTTGAAAACCTCCCTTTCATGGTGACTCCATTTGACTGCTGACCCTTAAAAATCAAGCCTAGAACCTTATTCCATCATGTCCTATAGTCTCCAGCTGCTCCATACTGGTGCAATCAGTGACAAACTCTCCAAGTCAAAAGTCACCCCCCCCAACCTATGACAATGTTCATACAACTGCTAAATAAGCATAGGAATTGGGTGGAGCATAGATAAACCTGACTTGTCCCATCACTTTCTCTCAGCCCCAGGGTGAACTGAGAGGAAACAGAGGAGAAAAAACTTCAGAAGGAGTGATTTTTGTAGAATTTGTCATCAGACTTTAACTAGAGAATTTCCAGGGCCCAGTAATGCTAAGTGACTGGAGACATATGACAGACATACAAAGCCATGTCTCAGAGCATGAAGCAATGACACAGCCCCAAATCCCCTGACAGAGGATAGCATGAAAGAGCAATATTTGAGAGTCTCTTTGCTGCCCAATACGTCAGAGGTGAGAGTGGGGTGTGAGGATGGAAAGGTGAGAAACAAGAGGCTTGGTTTGGGGCGTGGTGCATGGTACCCATGCTCCTGGGAAGATGAACATGAGGAAAAGGAACAATTGTTAGTAGGGTCATAAGCCAAAGAAATCATTTCCTGGGATCATTTCCTGGTCAGTATGTCCCCACACCTCTGCAACCCTCTCACACACCCAGCTGACCAATACTGTCCTTGAACCTGTGGCGAAATTAAACCAAACCCCTACATACAGGAAAAGTCCAGCCAAATCCTGCTTAGTGAACACACTCACCTTGATCCCATTAAAATTGTCAACAGCAAGAACTGTGCTCCTCTGGTCTTCATAGCAGAGGAAACAGAATCCTTTGGATTTCCCAGTCTTCTTGTCCCGCACCAGATTAATGTTAACAATCTCCCCATATCTATTTATTTTATAAAAGAGTAAGACACTATTGATTTAAAATGCAAAAACTTTCAACTGAATGACAAAACAAAATTCAAATAATATAGTCTGTACAGGAGACATATCTAGAACAAGATGACACAAAAGTTAAAAATAAAAATTAGATGATATAGCATGAACACTCAATTAAAAAATGGGTGGTAATATTAAGACTGAAGATGAATTCAAGGCCAAAAAAATATTTAAATGGGACTAAAAGAGCTCTTTTACACTGAAAAAGATCCTAATATATTACAAAGATATATCATGAAACTTTATGTATAAATTAACAAATCAAAAATTTTAATTAAGAAAACTATGAGAAATACAAAGAAAAACTAATAACAAAAGTTATGAGAGATTTTAACATACCACTTTAAGTTTATAACATATAATGTTGACAAAATTAAGGTCAGAGAAATATCAATATATAATTATGTAATACAAATAAACATAATTAATAATATAACAATTATAATGTTAAATATTAATGTCAAACTAGTGGATATATATATTTAAATCTCACAAAAAGAGGACAATTTCTTCTAAAGAGTCTAAAGTTGACTATAACCTCCAAAAACCTCAATAACCTCCAAAAACAGAACAGACCATGTCCTCCAATCACAATGTTATACAGCCGAAAATAATATTTTAAATAAAAAAATACCCTAGGGGCGCCTGGGTGGCTCAGTCAGTTAAGCATCCGACTTTGGCTCGGGTCATGATCTCGCAGTACATGAGTTCAAGCCCCGTGTTGGGCTCTGTGCTGACAGCTCAGAGCCTGGAGCCTGCTTCCAATTCTGTGTCTCCCTCTCTCTCGGCCCCTCCCCCACTCTGCTCTGTCTCTCTCTGTCTCTCAAAAATGAATAAATGTTAACTAATGTTAACTAAATGTTAACCCTATTAACTAAAACTTGAAACCTACTCTCCTAGCTAACAACTGGATCAAAGAAAAAGTGAAATAAAATGAAGAAAAACATCAATGGCAGAGTACTTCAAAAAAAAAAAAAAAAATGAGAAGCATATATACCAAAACTTACAGGATAGGGCAAAAACCATACTCAGGAAAATCTGTAACCTTAAAGAGTTTTATGTCAAAAAGACTGAATATAAAAGAAAACAAACTTAAGGAAAGCAGATGGGAATTAATACAGATAAAAGCAGAAATTAATTAAATAGAAACTAGAAAATTCTACATTATTCCTTGTACAAAGTTAAATTCCAGCTAAGTTAAAGATTCCTAAGTTAAAAAGTAAAGTCGTAAAAATAAAATAGGAATTGGGCGCCTGGGTGGCTCATTCAGTTAAGGGTCCGACTTCAGCTCAGGTCATGATTTCACAGTTCATGAGTTTGAGCCCTGCATCAGGCTCTCTGCTGTCAGCACAGGGCCCGCTTTGGATCCTCTGCCCCACCTCTCTGCCCCTCCCCAGCTTGTGTTCTCTCTCTCTCTCTCTCAAAATAAATAAATAAACTTATTTTAAAAATAGCTACTGATTGATACTTAGTAACATGATCATATACATACATCCCAGCCAGGTATGTAGCATCTTACCAAATAGAAAATACAGGCTACTCGTCCAATGTTTACTTTATGCCACTTTGCTTTTACAAAAGACCTATATTAGTACCTGTTTTCACTAAGAAATCTGAAGAGGATTTTTGCTTTTATGAAATGGTAATTGCTTTTCCACCTTATGCCATTTCAGCTTAGAAAAAGCTTTTACAGAACACTACCTTCGGCTAGCAGGGGAAACCTGTACCTGGGCCAATTCAACTGAGGCCAGGAACTATTTAACACTATTTAATATTGTAGGTATTGGACAATGCAATTACACAGGAGAAAACATGTAAAAAATGAAAAAGAAGTAGTAACACTATCTCTGAAGATTATATAGGATAGTCTGTATAGAAAACTCAAGAGAAACAATGAAAAAAACAGTGTAACAATTCAGTAATAGGATACAAAGTTAAAAAAATAAATCAGTCTCTTACATACAAACAATAATCAGTTAGAAGACATAATTAAAGATAAACCCCATTTTTAACAGTAACAAAAAGATAAAATACTTAAAAATAAACTTAACAAGCAATGCACAAAGTCTATATAAAGAAAACTTTTAAAAACTGAAACACACACACAGATTTGAACAAATATGAAGACATCCCTTGTTTTTGGATAGGATGACTCAACATCATAAAGACAGCAACATCTTCCCCAAGTTAATACTTAAATTTAATGTAGTATAAGTTGTGTTTTATTTAGCTGAAGAAGTTGATTCTAATGTTCTCACGGGAAGATGAACATGTAAGAATAGATGGAAAAACTTCAAAAAAGAACAAGGAGAGGGAGCAACTCTCCTAGATTTTAAACACACTGAAAACTTCTATGATTAATTAGTGTGGTACTGGCACGTGAAGAGACAGACCAACAAAAGAGAACAGAAAGCCAATAAAGAGGGATGCCTCGGTCCCTCAGTCAGTTAAGCATCTGACTCTTGATTTCAGCTCAGGTCAGTCAGGAGATCAAGCCCTGCTCAGTGGGGAGCCTGCTTGGGGTTCTCTCTCTCCTTCTCTGCCCCTCCCCTACTTATGCATGCATTCTCTCTCTCTCTCCCTCTCCCTCTCTCCTTCCCTCTCTCTCAAAATAAATAAACTTTATAAAAACATTTAGAAAAAAGAAAGCCAATAAAGAGACTCAAGTATATATGGTAAAGTAACATGGTAAAGGTAACATCTTAATTTGCTTGGGAAAATATGGACTTTTTTATAAATGTGGGAACTGAACAACCATTGAAAAAAACATGAAAGTGAATCTGTATCTCACACTATCAAAATAACCCTAAATGGATCAGACTTCAATGCATAAAACTGAAACTATACAAGTACTAGAAGAGAATACAGATGGGTGGAGTGGAGAGAAATACTGTCTAATTATGACTCAAAATCCAGGATCAATAAAAAAAAGACTGATAAATTTGATCATATAAAACACTAGAGCATGAGACTATAAAGGGACAGCACAAAGGAGTTTTTGGGGTGATGGAATTGTTCTTTATCCTAATTGTGGGGTAACTACACAAATCTATACACGCATTAAAGCTCACAGGACTGTACACCCCCTAAAAAGTCAATTTTACCACATGATAATTTAAATACACGGATGAATAAAAAATTTTTTTTAATTCTGCATAGCAAAAAAAAAATCACAAAGTCAAAAGATAAATGACAAATTAGGAGAAAATATTTACAATTTATACCACAGATAAAGGACCAGAAAGTAATTGTTTTTCCTATTTCTGTAAAGAATCTTAGCAGGACAACTGGTAAAGCTGAATAAAGCCTATGATTAGGCTTAATACAATACTATTGTATCAGTGTTAACTTCTTGAATTGATCACCATACCGAGGTTAAACAAGAGAATGCCCTTGTTTGGGGGAAAATACACATTGAAGAATTTAGGGATAAATGGGCACCATGTCTGTAACTGACGCTCAAATTATTCAGAAAAAAAAATAATAGGGAGAAATAATGACAAGGCAAATGTGGTAAAATGTTAACATTTAAGAAAAAGGGAAATAGGTATTCCTTATACTACTTTATAACTTTCATAATTTAAGTCTGAGATTATTTCAACATAAAAAGTAAAAGAAAAAATATAGGAACTCATTTAAACAGACTCCTATAGGCCAAACTGGTACAATTTGTGCATCAAGATATAATGATGATGGCAATGTAGTAGAACACATCAAATTAAGTACAATAAGCCCACAGTAACACAGTACATGACAAAATGTTATAACAAAGAGTTAACATCAATTAAGAGCTTTTGTAAAATCACTAAGAAAATGAGGAACACACCAACAGCAAAAAACAAGCAAGGGATATGAATAGACACTTAAAAAATAATAATGGCATGTAAATCTATGAAAAGAAGTTCAACCTCACTGATGATTAAATAAAGGCAAAATAAAATAATAATGAGAAGCCATACAACAAATATTTTTTAAAATTACCACGGTTGATTAGGATTCACAAAAATGGGCATTCTAGTGAGAGTAGAAATTGGTACAACCTTTCAAAGAGCAATTTGATCATATTTATAAAACATCTTAAAAACGCTAACATATTGATCCAGTAATTTCACTACGGAAGGTATGAATCCATACAGAGATGTATATACTACCATGTATGCTGCAATACAATTTATAATGGCAAAATATTAGAAATAATGCCCAACATTAAATAAAAAATAAATACACCAAAATGTTGTTTTTCCTTAAAGTACATTCTATTTCCTTCTTTATGCTTTTCCTTTTTGCCAAATGATTATGCATTACAATGATTATACATTACCTTGATAATCAGAAAACAAAACATTTTTTGAAAACCACTGTTATCAATGGCAACAGCAATCTTCATGGAGAGAAATGTGTGTAGCCAGAATTGAGAATTAGAATAAACAAACACTAGCTGATCATCACTCAATGCAAATAAGACAAGAACAGCCCCTAAATGGAGGGCTGGACCAGGCAGAGGTATCCTAAGGGGTGGAAGCTGCACCTGCTGCGAACTTCCAGCTGCCCAGAATTTGGAGGAAGCAGCCTCTGTTCCTCTCAGGGCACTCTGCCAGTGTGGGATGCCAAGGCCCTCTACCACGGCCTTCTTCTCATGTGTACTGCCCAATTTCCTTCCCATGGCCCTCTGTCCCAAATGCTGCCCAACCACTCATCCAGGGTCTCCTTCCTATGGGATGGTCCAATCATCTACTGCCATGGCAATGTCTCTGCCATGGTGTGCTGGCTGTGTTTGCTTGCCCAAAACCTTTTGCCACTGTCTTCTGCCTATTCATGCAGCTTCCCTCCAACAGTCCTCTGCCCTCAGGGCCCCTCTGGCCCTATAGACTGTCTAACCACTCTGTGTCACTCTGGGTTGTGCCCAGTCCCTCTCCTACCAGCTGTCACTACCAGTGCGAGCTGCCAAATCGCTCTCCCACCCCAGTACTGCTGCTTTCATCTCATAGCAGAATGAAAAGTATAAGGTTCACCTACTCATTCTTGTTCCTCACCAGCCTGTAATTCTCAGCTTCTGGATAAAGAGACTGGCTCTGCTCACTAACCTCATGCTCATCTAGAAACAAAGAAAACAAACTGCTACCTAAACCTTTTGCTTTTTTCCCCCACTCCTCTGTGCTTTGCCCTAATCCTACAACACCACACAGGTGTGTGCCAGAAGGGCCCTGGGACCATGGGTTACCCTTAGTTTGTAGGAGTCCAAGGAGCTCCACATAGTAGCTTCTTGTGAGTTCCACTCTGTTTGCGTGTAGGCCGAGGCTGGACAAGCCTCAGTGAAAGAGCAGTAAAAATAGACCATAATCCCTAAGATGGCTTCCTAAATTATCCAACTTCTGGGATTTTCCATATTGGGAGACTTCTATAACCATGTCCTGGGGCTGATCTAGACTAGAGCAGATGCTCTAGCCTTCCCCATGCAGGGAGACCAATCAGCCTAGAATTAAAATAAATGGATTTTATGATGCCACAAAATGCTTTATGGTAGCACACTCTGATGACCCAGAAGGCAGGAAATGAAAAAAGACTTACTGTGAGAACACACAAATGATGTCCCCTTCAGTCAGTTCATAAGGAAGTCCTCCTAGAAGAAAAAAAACACATTTCAATTCCACAAACATTTACCAAGTGTATATTACATACCATGCACTAGGCCTGGCACTGGGGGTGCAAAGAAAAGTAAGCCACAGGGCCTGCCCTCAAAGAATTCAGTCTGGGGCCCCTGGGTGGCTCAGTCGGTTAGGCATCCGACTGTGGCTCAGGTCATTATCTCATGGTTGGTGAGTTCAAGCCCTGCATCAGGCTCTGCTGTCAGCACAGAGCCTGCTTCGGATCCTCTGTCTCCCTCTCTCTCTCTCTCTCAAAAATAAATAAACCTTCAAAAAAAGAAAAAAGAACTCACAGTCTGATGATATGATAGAAGCATATATAAGGTGCAGCAGTAGGGCAGGAAAAGGAGTGATTAACTTTGACTGAAAGGTTGTGTGTCAGCACTAACCAAATACTCCTCACACCCAAAAGCTTATGGACAAAGCAGATAGTTTCCAACATAAAACTCTACTTCCACAAACATATCGTGAACTCACCTGTTCTTTTACCCGCAAATTCACAACTAAGTTCCAAAATCAGTTTAAGTTAGAAAATTTTAACCCCACCTCACATAGACTAAGGATTATAAAGACAACTGTTGAGCATTCCATAGGAAACAAATTCCTCTGCAAATCATTCCTTCCTCATCTGTAAAATGGGAATATTAGTACTTACCCCACAGAACTGTTGTGAGAATTAAATAAAACAATGGATATAAAATGCTTAGCACAGTATCTGGTGCAATAACCCCTTTGAACAAACTGTCACATTACTGGATGTGACACAAAGTGAACGCAGAGATGATCATATGGCCATGGAGAGAAGGCAGGAGCTAATTAGATGAGGAAAGTTAATTCTGAGGGAAAGGGAAAGAGGGAGGGGCTAGCAGTAATACAGGATTGTGGCTAAGACCATGAGTTCTAGAATCCCACAGTTCTGGTTGCTCCACATACTAGCTATGTGACCTTAAGTCCATTAACTTCTCTGCACCTCAGTTTCCTCAGCTGTGTAATGGGAGAGGGGACACGGTATCGTAACAACTGTCTCTGACAAACCCAGTGGCAAGACTCTTACCACAGTGAATGGCAAAGGGTAACTATCGTGGGCACTGATTTGGCAGGGGGAGCAACTAGAAATGGGGGAGAGAGAGATATGAAAAAAGGATTTAAGGGGCAGACAGCAGAAGGAAATAAGTGTGATGAATGCTGGGAAGAATGAAAGGCGGGAATGCTGAAATATTAAAAAGCAGGCCAGGACAGAATGACGAGTAGTGCGGGAGAAAGATGTGGACCTCACCCAGGAAGATCCAGGCGCTGTCCTTGTACTCGGAGTGCCAGGACACCTTATCTGCCACCCCAAGCTGGACCTCACGCTCATTCAGCTCGTTGATCAGCTTCACTTTAGTTAAAGGGCTGCAGAGACAGGCGGACGGTAAGTGCGGCCTGGCCAGATGTAAGGGAGAGCAAAACTAGGGGGGTAATTTTTCAGTCTCCGCGCCTCTCCCGCCCCTCGGCCCGGCAGACGCTCTACCACCCCAGCCCTGGTGGGCCACCTCCCGCGGCCGGTCCCTACTTCCCCAAAGAGAAGCTGAGGCCTTACTTCATCTCCGCGGGTCCACGCTCAGCAGCTAGACATTGACTTCCGGGCGAGCCTGCAACGCGCATGCGCAGCCCTGACGCCTCGCTCCCATTGGCTTCTGCGCTGCTCCCCGCGCCGGAAGAGCTGGACAGCGCCAGGGCGTGGCGCTTGCGCACTAGTGCGGAAAAGGACTTACCTTGCTCCGTAGGTTTCGCGGTACCGGAGAATTTTTGTCTAGTCCGTCGCGTCCTCCCTATGTGAAATGGGGCGTGAATGTGAGCCGGGTTTATTGCCGAACTCTCAGCTCCTGGACGACGCTTCACACTGATTGGGCTACCTATAAATGCTGAATAAAGACTGGAAAAGGTGCCTGTTATGGCAACTTTAGTCTCAGCCTTTGCTCTCAGTGCAAATCCCTACTCGGGCTTCCACTCCCAGCTAATCTTAGCTCACATACACCCATCAAAGCATCTCTGTCCAGGAATTACAGCAGAAAAGTGAAGAAGATATGTGAAAGGATAAACCTTTTTTCTTCCTCAAATCCAAATGCATAGGCAACTGACCAGCGTGCCTCTATAAGCTGAATTGAATACCCAGATTTGTGTGAAAGCTGCTATCCTCACCCTTTTCCATAGTCTCGCTACTACTTGAGCAGGAGGCAGAAATAGTTAAAAAGCTAATAAGTTAGCAGATGCTGGTTTGTGTGCTAAGCAATTTACATGTATTGGCCCTCCATTCTCACAACTACTCCATAAACCCTATAGATAAAATTACCCTCTTCATTTTATAGAGGGAGAAACTGAGATTCAAAGGAGTTAACTAATTGTTTCAAAGGAGGTACTCTGCCTCTACTTATCAGGTCCGGTTGATTTAATCCATCCTTACTGAGCATCTATGTTTGTCCTGTACAGCAAATCTGTAGACAGGAATATTAAGTTTAGGTTCTCTTCCCTCAGGAGCTAATAATATCATTGAGGAGACAAGATATATTTGCCTGGTAGATTTCACTACAGAATAACTAGGAACCCATAGAAGAGATGGTGGCAGACAATGTGTGATTTAAGCCATATTGAAGTTCTGAATCCATCTTGCATGTGTCTACGTCAATGACTGTGAGAACATGCATGGTTTAGAAGTGAAGTTCCAGAGCTGTGTAGTTCTCTGCATAGGCCTAACTCAGAGCCCCAGAAGTTAGTCACTTCAGAAAAGTACTTTGATGATAATGATGATGATGACGATGATGACGACAACTATAACTTCAATGACTCACCATGTACCCAATGTCCTGACAAAAAGCAGAAGGGAGACTACCCACCAATGACAGTTTCTCTTCATTCATTCTGTTTGTGTCCCTCCCCACTCCAACCCAGCTATTCATTAACTTTGTAGAATTATCTTGGCAGTGAAAACTAAACAGTGACAGATTGCATACAGGTTTTATCTGCTCCTGGGAATCTTAAGTTGCTTAGTTGTAGGGTTGAAGTAGCCACTGCAAAGTGATAAACCAGCATGTAGCATTATCTGGCTGGATTCTTCAAGCAACTGTGAAATGAAAGAAATGGGGCTACACCTGGGTCTTGGACATCAGGGTGCAAAAGGAAGCTGAAGCAAAAGAGAAGACCAACCAAAGGGAAGGACAATTCAGTTGGAGGAGGACATGAGAAGACTGCTACTATCAAGCTAGTGGGTTCAGCAGAGATATTCTGAACCTGGGAGAACTGAAAAACATCCCAGTTTGCCTGGGACATCCCCATCGATGTGCTTCCAATTGGTAGGAATTGGTAGGTGACACGATGCCTAGAGATTTCCACAAGTCTTGGTGGAAAGGGAATGAGGATCCAGAGGACCCTCTGATCTGAGGCTCTGAGAAGAGAACCAGGGTTTGCTATTCAAGGTGGCTATTAGTGATCTCCACCAGTAACATCCATTTAGCACCCACTGTATGGAAAGCTCATGTCTAGGTTCTATGGGCAATGCTGAGTAAGCCATAGGCAGTCCTTACATTCAAGCGAAGGCTGAACAATATGTCCAGCCAAATTCATCTCTTCACTTCCCACCACACCACATCCCAAAACAGCTTTCCCTCCTAACTTCCTAATTTCAAGAAATGTTATCAACATTTGCCTGGTTGCCCAGGTACAAAAACAGGGGTTTTATATTTCAGTCTTCCCTATTCTTCACCCAAAGATATCTATCCAATCACCAAGTCCTAATAACTGCACTACTGCAGTGTCTATAAAATTGCATCTCATCCAGTCACGGTTCTGTTTCATTATTGCATGGCTCCTAGTTCTTTCAGTACTTGTATAAGTGCCTCAGCCCCTATTCTCCAGTCTTTTCTCCCACTGCTCCCCAACACAAAGCCTCAATTTCAGCCAGCTTTCACTTCTATCCATTCCCTCAGGGGTTCCTTTCATTATCCAGCCTAGACACCCTGCTGGGAGACCCCTATACCCCTGGGCCACTCCTCTCTCTCTCTGAAACCCACCCGAGCTCTAAACTCCCATCAGGGCATCTCTCAAGTAGGAAACCTTTCCTGACCTCACTAGTCCACAGTGATGGTTCCCACTTCTGAACTCTGCAGCATATCACAACTCTTTTATGTTATCTCCCCAGGGAGGCTGTAAGATCCTGGAAAATACAGGCTCTTCCTTTCTAAGCCCTCAGCACCTCAAACCTCGAACACTTTTCTGCACATATAGCAAGCAACCAATACAACTGCTGGTTAATGAAGTTGCAAACACACAGAGATATGGTTACCTTTAGGGAAACAGATGAGGATAGGAGAGAGGATTTTATTTTCCCTATGTTTCTTCCTATACTGTTAGAATTTTCTTCCCTTTATCCAGAGATCACTTACATTTTTTTATTGCCATGTTATCTTGGCAGAGAGATCGTGACCTTTATTTTCTCACTTTTGTCTTTTGTTCATTTATTCAACAAATATTTATTGAGCAACTACTATATGCTAGACACTGTTCTAGGTGCAAGGGTTATAACAGTAAACAAGGCAAGGAGAGTTCCTGTCTTCATGGAGTTTACATTCTTGTTGGGGAAGAAGGCAAATAAACATATAAACATACATCCAATGTTGAGAAGTGCTATGAAGGGTAAGGGGACAGAGAGTTACGAAGTGTTGCTATTTTAAAAGGGTGATGGGTCAAAGAAGGCCTCCCTGATAAAAATGACACGGAGGCAGAGACCTGCAAGAAGATGAGGAGCAAGTCATGCAACATCTGGGGGAAGAGTATTCAGGGAGAGTGAACATTAAGTGCCAAGGTCCTGAGACAGGAATGTGTTTGAGAAACAATAAGGAGGCCAGAGTAGCTGGAGAGGAGCAGGCAAGGAAGAGAATAACATATTTTTGTTTATTTAACAAAATCTGATTTAGTACCCACCATATACCAGGTACTGTTCTAGGTACCTTACATACATTAACTTATTTACTTTTCGCAACAATCCTATGTGGTAGATACTATTATCCCCATTTTGCAGATGATGAAACTGGGGCACAGAGAGGTTAAGTCACTTGCCCTATGTCACACAGCTGGCCAGTGGTAGAGCCAGGATTTAGATCCAGGTAGTATGGCTCCAACGTCTGCACCCTTAGCCAACATGCATAGGATAAGTGGGGATGAGGGGAACAGATCAGGCAGGGACATGTTGGGTAGCAACTTTAGATTTTACTCAGTGTGAGGTGAGAAGCCAACAAAGGATTTTAGTCTGGCTTACATTTTAGCAGGATCACCTTGGCTGCAAACTGTGGGGTTGAGGAGAGTGCCTAGGGTAGAGTCAAGGAGAGTAGGAAGCTTTGCAATAACTCAGGCAGGAGATGATGGTGGTTTGCCTCAGGGAGATAGCAAGGGAGAGGGTGTCCCATGCTGATATTTTTTTAACGAAAAAATCTTTTATTATTTATTTTTTTAATGTTTACTTATTTTTGAGAGAGAGACACACAGAGTGCAAGACACACACAGAGTGCAAGTTGAGAAGGGGCAGAGAGACTCAGAATCCGAAGCAGGTTCCAGGGCCTGAGCTGTCTGCTCAGAGCCTGATGTGGGGCTCGAACTCACAAACCATGAGATCATGACCTGAGCTGAACTCAGACACTTAACCTACTGAGCCACCCAGGCGCCCCAGAGAAAATACTTTTAAAAAGTAAAGAACACACATGACACCAATGTAAAGACATATTCTATGTTTCTGAGTGCTGGGATGCTGGGCTAGATGCTGGGGATACTACAGTAAACAAGACCATAAGACCCAGTCCCTGCTCCTGAATAGCTCAAAATGTTGCCAGATATTTACATATATGAATAAATATAATACAAAGGGATGAGGGTCAAAATGAAGGTATGAATGAAATGTCACTGGAACAAGTTGAGGAATCAATTAATTCTGACTACCAGGGGTCAAAGGGAGCTGGGATTGGGAAGGAGATTGTCAGGGAAAGCTATGGTGAGGCAGAGGACAGTTGAGCTGCACCTTGATGGCAGTCACCATGAAGATGGAAGACAGGATGGATGCCATGCAGAGAGAGCATTTCAAGCAGAAGAATCACAAGAGACAAATGCATCAAAGTGTGAAAAGTGTACGGTGTGACCAGGAGATGGGATGGGGCAGGGCATCCCATGAAGATGGAAGGTTTCAGGCCATTTTATGAAAGGCCTTGCAGATGCAGCCAAGAAGGTTAGATTCCAGCCTGCAGGCAATGAGAAGTGATCATATGGCTTAATCAGTCAGCCATTCAACTAGCAAACAAGCCAGCCACTAGTTGAGGACCTGCCATATGCAAACACTGTATTAGGTGCTGAGAATACAAAAGATAAGATGCTAAGTCTAGAGAGAAAATTACATGTCAGGAAAAAATACAATGCAAGTATTGTCCCTTGACCCTGGGGATAAAATGGTCAATTTTATTTCAGATCACCTTGGAACAAGTATGGAGGATGGATTAAAGGCATGCAAGTCTTGATTCTGGGGCACCAGTTGGCTGTGATGGGAAGAACCAAAGTCAACAGATTTCAGTGGCACATGTTGCCTAAAGTAGACATGGGCGGTGAGGAAACATCTCAGGATGGCACTTAGGTTTCTGGTTGAGAGACTAGATGAGTAATGACTAGTCTCTACAGTAAGAAAGGCAGGGAGGAAGGCTGGTTTGGGAGAAAACTGATGAATTCATACGGCAAACTGTTGAATCTAAAGTATCGAAGGAGCCAACAAAGGAGACCAAGGAGGAGAAGGATGGCTGAAGGTGAAGCAGCAGGATTCCAGAAGATAGTGAAAGGTGACCAATGTTGTCAAACACCACAGGAAAGTTCTCTTGGCAGAAGGACCTTTAAGCTTTCAGTGTTTTGCCCATTTATTTCAATTGGTCCAAAGCAATGTCACTATCAAGAAAGTTGACTTGAGAGGACCCAAAAATCCAACGGCATGCCATCCTGTACTTACCTGCTCCAACACTGGAGACTTAGGGGCAATGCTGCCTGATGGAAGCAAAACAGAAGCCTGAGAGCGTGGATACAGGCCACACTTCCATGAGGTAAAGAAAGCTGTTAAATATACTTGTTTAAGGGGTCTGTTCCTTAATTATAGGTTGCCTGGAGGAACAGAGAATAAGAAATGATGTGTTGTGTTAACAGGAGATCTTACCATCTCTTCCAAGGATATTAACCTGAATCCATACATGGGCTCCAGGGAGTCTATAAGGACCCTGCATTTGCTTGTATGATGTGTATGTAACATGAACATGTGCATTTTTAAAGAAATGGTCCATAGCTTCCAACAGATTCCAAAATAGCTCCATGGTTCAGAAAACAACAGCTAAGGACTACTGCACTAGAGCGTCTAAGGATTATCTATGAATACTGTCATCCACAGATAATTCAGAGCAGTTTACAAAGCTTAGAAGCTGTTGCAGGAGAACTGGCATGAGTTATGTGCATCAGATATTGATACATTGGAAGCACAACCGCACCCTCCACTGGCTCCCCCCAGGCTCGGCACAACTGCTCGCTCTCAGCAGTCTGACTCTCAGGTATAATCTTGAGGAGCTAGATAGAGAATCCCAAACTCTGGAGGAAGAGGAGGACAAATCACTTCCAGGGGTGAGTATGCCTTCTAGAAGGTACATGACAGATGTCCTTTTATCACCTGCTCATTGTTGTTCAGCTTTTCTCCAGTGCCCAGGCCAAAGCAGATTTCCAAACCTCAAGCAGCACAAATTTTAGAAGTGGCTAAGATTTCTTTTTTTTTTTAATTTTTAATGTTTATTTATTTTTGAGAGAGAAAGAGACCGAGCACAAGCAGGGGAGGGGCAGAGAGAGAGGGAGACACAGAATCTGAAACAAGCTCCAGGCTCCGAGCTGTCAGCACAGAGCCCGACGCAGGGCTCGAACTCACAGACTGTGAAACCATGACCTGCACCAAAGTCAGACGTTCAACCAACTGAGCCACCAGGTGCCCCTAGAAGAGGCTAAGGTTTCTGATGAGCTGACTTTAAAAGCAGAATCCAGTTTCAGGGCATAAAGGGAGAGAATGAAGAAGAAATTGCTAGGGCATTAGATAGCTCTGATCCAAGCAGAGCCCACCTGTGATCATGAATCACATTTACTCTAAATTCATGATGTTAAGTCCCCTTCGGTATATAGGTCTAAGGAGCATGCATGCAGAATTGAACTGAATCGGATCATCAGACCAGGTGGGATGAGTAGAGGTGGGCCAATTGAACTGGGGCTGAATGGAAAAGAATTTTTGAGGGATGTCAGGAACCTGCCTAGAGCAGGAGTTCCTAAAAGGTCATCACATTTGCACTTAAGCAGGTCAATCTCCAAGCCAATGACTAAGTGCCCTACCCTCTAGTCTCCAAAATACTCCTTGCATTATCAGCCTTTACCCTCCTGTCAGTCATTCTCATTATTTCTGGAGTGTTCTGTTGCCAATCCATACCATAAAATGACATATTGAGACAAAGGGGAAGAAGCCAGTTAGCAGGAGAGCGTGGTGAAACACTGATCCAGAGAGTAGGAGACAATCTGCATATTAGGGAAAGGAGTAGGTGGCCGTGGGGCAGAGAAGCCAGACAAGTGAGACACATTATTGTGAGGACTAGAACAGATGGGTGATCAGAAAGACAAACTGAGAAGCAAGCAAAGCCCTCAGAGATGAAACACAGGGCAGGTCTGCCTTGGCTCAAGGCCCAGGGATGCATTCTTGTGCGCGGTGGACGCTGACATCCATCATGAGGCTGGGCATGAGTTTTCAAAGCCATAGGATGATGCCACACAGCTTTCACTGCCTCTGGTCAGCAACTTTTTTCTGTAACAACATTATAGTTCTGGAGAGACCAGGTGGCATCGTTATATGAATGCAGATGCGGAGACTTGGCAGACCTGGGTTCAAATCCGAGTTCTACCATCTGCTGGCTGTGGAACTCTGGGCAACTTAATTAGCCTGAATTAACTTCTGATAATATCACCTCACAGGCATATTGTGAAGATTAAATGAGATCATGCATTGTCAAGTGTGTGTGATAAGAAAGACTTTCAATGAAAAAAGAAATGTGAATTGAATGTATGTTTTCTCCCTTCACCCCACCCCCATTGCACAAGCCATGGGAATTAAGCAAAAGTATTTGTGCCTTATTACCCAATTCCTAATCTTCAGGGCAAGGAAGGATTTCCACGCACTAGTCCCAACAATATGAATACATAAAAGGAGCAAGAAATTTCTGAGCCCTGGGTGGCAAATGAAAACGTCTTTGTACTCACCGCGCTCCTCTGGCCTGCATGAAGGCATAACTAAGATGCAACACAATCAGAGCAACCTGCATGTGCCTAGAAGGATCTTTCTTCCTTTTAAAGACCCTTCCTATTTATATGGAAAACAGGAGCAAAGCCTTTCCAAGGATTGCTTTCTCCCTGAAGAGTGTCTGCCCTCTGCTGGGCTTCATGGCCATTGGCATTTGGCATCGCAGAGCAAGCTGCTCTTTCCTGGGTAAGTAGAAACCTTTGTAGTATTACAACCAAATGTCTCTTGGGCAGCAGGCACTGCCAAGCAGCAATATAAACAGGACCCAGTGCTTTAATTGCCTCCTCATATTAACCCTTTAGTTCAATGTATTAGTTTCCTGCTGTTGCTGCAACAAATTCCCACAAACCTAGCGCTTAAAACACCACCAATGTAGTATCTTACAGTTCTCGACATCGGAAATCTGAGATCAGTTTCACATCAAAGTGTCAGCACGCCTGGTTCCTTCTGGAGGCTCTAGGGGAGAATCTGTCTCCTTGCCTTTTCTAGCTTCTAGAGGCCTCTTGCAATTTTTGGCTCATGACCCCTTCCTTGCATCACTCCCACCTTGTGCTTCCATCATCACACCCCTTAATACTGCTTGCTGATCTCCTGCCTCCCTCTAACAAGGACCCTTGGGATTATATCATTGGGCCCACCCATAATATCCAGGATAATCACCCCATCTCAAGATTTTTACTTAATCCCATCAGCAAAGTCCCTTTTGCCGCATAAGGCAAGACACTGACAGGTTCCAGGGATTCAAAAGTGGACATCTTTGGGAGCTATTACTCAGCCTACCACAGCCAGGCTTCTGCAACATGGAGTAGAAAAAAGCTATTGGACAAGGAGTGATAAGACTTGGATGCCAATCCCTGCTCTGCCACTGCTTCCTAGCTGGGTAACCTTGGACAGGCCCTTTTGCCTCTCCAAGCCTCAGCATCTTCACTTTTAAGATGGGGAGAAAAATAACACCCATCTCATAAGGTGTTACTTGAATGTCCAAAAAGCTCTGAGCATAGTAACGATCACAGATCAGGCACTCCATCAACATGCTGGAAGGGGATGTTGACAGGGGAGAAAGACAGGACAAGCAGTTAGAAGGCTATAATAGTGCAGATGAAAGATAAGAAAAGTGCTAAAAGGGAGAGGCACTAGCAATAATGGAAAGCAGGAGTGGGAAGATAAGTGGAGAGGTATACATGAGTCCAGAGTCATATATTTCCTTGGACTCACAGTAAGAAAAAAAAAAATTCTCGTCCACAATTACTGGGCTTTAGTGACCCAACAAGGGGGAAGGGTCTTCTATTTAATTTGAGCTCAAGCACCTGTAAAAAAACCCAAAGCATAAAAGTGTCAGCATTAAGGTCGAGGTAATAAGATGTGCAAAGGCACAGAGTCACAAACTGCCAAAACAAAAAGGGGGGGGGGTCTCTATGGTTGATAAGAGGACAAATTCTTGGTGGCTGTTCCACACAAGCTTCTGGCCTGAGAATTTCCAACACCTGCTGCTTGTATGAGCTGTGTGGCCTCGGACAAATAAGTCACCCTCTGCATGCCTTGGTTTGCCCATCTGTAAAATTGGAATATTAACAGTACCTACCTTATAGAATTTTTGTAAGGATTAAAGAATATGTTGTACATTTAGCACGGTACTCAGCATTTTAAAGGCCCCATAAATATTAGCTGGTATCACTGTTGCACGACGGCTCAGAAGCCCCAGAAGTCTAGGGCTGTTTCTTCAAAGTGCCTCCCACTGTAAGAAGTGACTAAAGCCTCAAATACTGATCCACCCACCCCATTTTGCCCTGCCATTTCTCGCCATACACACACACACAACCTCTTTCTACAACTGTAGCACTGGCAGGTAACAAAGTGTAAGCAAAAGCAAGTGTATAACTATGTGTATACATAATGTACGTGTGTGCACAGAGGCATTTGGCTGTGGTCTGCAAAGGGCCTTTGCAAAGTGGTGCCTGAGCTGAAATGGGGAGAAGGGGGTTGTTATTGAGGAGGTTTTATTTTAAGTTTGTTTGTTTATTTATTTATTTATTTATTTATTTATTTATTGACAGAAAGAGAGGGAGGGGGAGAGAGAGAGAGAGAGAGAGAGAGAGAGAGAGAGAGAGAGAGAGAATGCCAAACAGGCTCCACACTGTCAGTGCAGACCCCGATGTGGGGCTCAAACTCACAAACTGTGAGATCGTGACCTGAGCTCAAGTCGGATGCTTAACCAGGCGCCCCTTTCTTTTGAAATTACATGAACACATCCTCACTGTGAAAATACATAACAAGTCAGTATTCCAAGTAAATTGTGACAGTCGCTTTCCATCCCGGCTTCTCACTCCCCTCCTTAAAGCTATTCACTCTCTGTTAACATGTATTTATGGTGATCTCTGTGCACTTCTACACACATAAAGCTGGGGTTTGGGATTTTACTTTTGTAAGTGGGTCCAGATGCTACATACTGATGTGTGACTTGATTTATCAGTCAACAATAAGCCTTGGAGGGCTGCATCAGGACATATAAGCCTATCCCATTCTTTTCACACCACTGCGTAATATTTAACAGCAATGGATGTATGGTCTAGTCATTCACAGAGGGATATTAAATGTCACTGCTGCTTTTGTCCCTGGGCAAGATGCAACTAAATCATACAGGCAGATGGCTGGTCTAGGCACTACAAGTAATCAGGCATCACTTGTCTTGGATATCTTCCTAGAGCTCCTCTCCCAGGGGCCTGGCTCCAAAGGCGGGCTCTTTTGAAGCCTGGCTTCTCCTCCACACTCATTCCAGTTGAAACCTCTGGTCCTTGGTCCCATGCCCTCAGGGTGTACAAAGCACCCCACTGCATCCTTAGCCCACTACAACCAGCATTTAATGCTTTGGTTATGGGATAGTTTGACCAGAGAATAAGCTCTCTCGTCCTTTACCTTCCTCCCCTTTGTCAACCCCAACTTGTTTACCTTGTCAATCAACGCTCCACTCTGGAGACTCTGAGAACCCTCAGCCTTAGGACCATAAGGACTAACCACTGGCCTTCCAGGAAGGAACCACATTCTCTGTGGTCTTGACCTCACAGCATGGGCAAAGCCAAAGGACACACAGCTGAGTCTGTGTGGTAGTGTGAGAAAGGGAACAGAAAAAGCCAAGGAGGACACAGAGGTGGGGACAACTAAGAAAGAAGGGAGGGAGCTGAGGAACGGAAGACTCCCAGGGGCCCATCAATAATAGGTTGCATAGGGACTGAAAGACAACGCAACGGGAATAACGATGTTTTGCAGATGTTTTGCACTGCTGCAGGAATTATCTCTAAGGCCTTCCCGACAGGTGAGCATTCAGGCTCTGCTTGCATATTTCCAGTGACAGGGAGCCCACTCTTTTCCAAAGCTTCCTAGATTAGATTAAATCACCTTGTGGATGCCTAAGGAGATAAGACAGAAAACAAGAGAGTGTTGATGGGTAAAAGAAATAAATGTCTAGGACATGAGCAAAGGAAGATTACACTGAGAAGAGCACCTTTAGGGGATGGAGAGAGAAGATGTGGGCAGCAGAGAACACTGGTATGGTAGGCACAAAAATGCCCCCCTCCAAAGACGTGCATGTCCTATTCCCCAGAACCTGTGAATATTTTACCTTACACAGCAAAAAGCACTTTGAGGGGCGCCTGGGTGGCGCAGTCGGTTAAGCGTCCGACTTCAGCCAGGTCACGATCTCGCGGTCCGTGAGTTCGAGCCCCGCGTCCGGCTCTGGGCTGATGGCTCAGAGCCTGGAGCCTGTTTCCGATTCTGTGTCTCCCTCTCTCTCTGCCCCTCCCCCGTTCATGCTCTGTCTCTCTCTGTCCCAAAAATAAATAAAAAACGTTGAAAAAAAAATTGAAAAAAAAAAAAGCACTTTGAAAATGTGACATGGGGAGGATATCATTGATTATCCAGGTAGACTCAATATAATCACAAGAGTCCTTAAAAGAGGGAGGCAGGAGGGTCAGAGTCAGAGAAGATGTGACTACAGAAGCAGAGGTTGGAATGATGTGTCATGAGCCAAGGAATGCAGGCAGCCTCTAAAAGCTGAAAAAGACAAGGAAATTATTTTCCCCTAGAGCCTCCCAAAGGAACCCAGCCCTGATAACGCCTTAATTGGAGCCCTGTGAAACCTGTTTCGGACTTCTGACCTCAAGAAGGGTAAAATAATACATCTATGTTGTTTAAGCCACTAAGCTTGTAGCAGTTTGCCACAGCAGCAAAATAAACCAACATAACCAGGCACCCGAGAGTAGGTGCTGGGAAAGGACACCTTTAATGTGCATACGGATCACCTGGAGATCTTGTTCCAGTGCACACTCTGCTTCAGGAAGTCTTGGGAAGGGCCTAAGATTCTGCATTTCTACCAAGCTCACAGGTCCTACCAATGCTCCTGATCTGATACACACTTTGATTAACAAGAGACTAGAAGACACTCGATAAAAGTACCTGTGTAATATTTTATAGTTCATGAAGCCTTTTAATATCCATCATACCTCGTTCTGTCATCCCCACAACCTTGTGACATAGGAATTATTGTCCCCATGGGACACACGAGGAAGCCACAGCTGAGTCAGAGAGGTGAATTCATTTCTCCAAGAAAAATCACAGAGATAGTGTCCTGACTCCAGAGCTTGTGTTTCTACCAATGAACAGTGGTTCTCACCGCTGGCTGAGTATTATAATCACATGAGGAGCTTTCAAAACTCCGGATGCATAGGTCACACCCCAAACTAATGGTATCAGAATCTCTTGGTGTGTGACCCAAAACATCAGTATTTTTGGTCACCAAGTAACTCCACAGCACGGCTAAGGTTAAGAACCATTTAAAAAAAAAAAAAAAAAAAAAAAAAAGAACCATTTCACTAGAGCACTGGTTCTCAAATGGGGTCCCTGAATCAGCATCACCTGGGAACTTGTTAGAAATGCAGATTCTCAGGCCCACCCCAGACATAAATAATCTAAAACTCAGGGTGAGGCTCAAGAATCTGTGTGTTAACAAGCCTTCCAAGTTTGAGCATGGGCTTCAAAAGGACCATCTTGACTCCTAGACAAGAGCTAGGGAAACTAGAGCACACCTTAGATCCAGGCATAAAATCAGGCCAGGTACTAAGCAACCTGAAGTCAGCTTCCTAATGGAGGTACCAAAGCATAAGAACTGTCCTCAGACTGGCAGCTGGAGTACCAAGTCCCCATGCCACAGCCTTTGTGATCATTTGTAGGAGAGACCTCTGTCAACAGCCCTCTCCGACTGTCAAAACATCCTGGATATAATATTTGCCTCCAACTCTGCACCTTGCTCTCCACTCCCTCACTTAAAACACTAACCTTTCCCATTTGTGCTCTCACCTGAACTGAGTAAATAAGCTTCAAACCACTCTTCTCCCCACCCCTCTCTTCTTGGTATCCAAGAGTAGCAGGCAAAAGGTTAGTTCTAATGTACCCGAACAAATGGATATACAACTTAAAATGGGAGTGACCTACACAGCGGCGGCCCTGCCTGAGCCCATCTCACCTGCCTCGGCAACACTGCCACCCTTCAGCCTAACACGATCCATAGTGGAAATGGAAAATTCCACAACCAAATATTACAGCAGACACTTTCCAGAATGCAGCTCGCCTCCTCTTCTCCTGTCCCAGAGAGACCTCGGGGCTACAGGATCAAGAAAGGCAAGGCTGGCAACCACGACTTCTGACCAGAGACACATTTTCAGTGAGTATACCCAACAAACAGCAGCTTTAGACAGGGAGTGGGTTCTGGTCGAAACTGAATTAACAACTGTTAACAATTACCTGCTTTCATTTTCCTGCCTTTCTGAATCAGCCAAGATCTGAGGGATGAAAAAGAGGGGGATGGCACCCCCTATTTTAGAGAATTAGACTCTGAGGTGTTAGGAAGCAAAAGATAAATAGCTTAAATGCGTGGTAGCTCCCCTGAAAGTATGCTGGGCCTTGAAATAGTCTGCCCGCCCTCACTTCCCACTTCAACTGATTATGATCATCTTGCTTGATTGAAAGCAGTAATAGTAGTAACTGAGAATTTGTTATTAAGCAAATGCTTAATTAAGCTGAGATCAGTTGTTAAGCTAGTACTTGAAGCTTGGGAAAAGAAGAAGTAGGAGTTTAATATCAAGCTATGGAGGAAGAAAAAGTGTGATTAGAGTCAATTATATCTTCTGCCAGACAGGAGATCAGATGAATGCCCCAGGCCCTCCAAAGAAAGTCCTTGAAGCATCAATGGAGGAAGAGAGCCTGGCGAGACAGTATGCACAGGTACTTGGGAGTTGTCTAGTAACTTGGTAGTTGGAGGGGGAGGGACTAGCACAGCGGCCAGGGGGAGGGCTACACAGGGATTGCTGCCTTCAGAGAGCTGGAGAGGCAAGAGGCTGAGGACTGAAAGAGAAAGGGTGAGTGAATCTCATTGATCAGCAGGATCTGAAAGATGGCAAGCTGCCAGTCGTGGCCAGATCTCTGATGCTCCTCTGAACCCAGCCCTTTCTCTCCCAGCCCGTGAGAATTTGAGCTGGAGAGCCAGAATGCCCTGGTAAGTGGAAATCCTGCCACTTCAAGACATGGAGTCATCTTTTCCATTTGGAGTGACTCTTGCTGTCCTGGCCTCCCTCATTATTGCTGCCAATGCACTAGTGGCTGTGGCTGTGCTGTTGCTGATCCACAAGAATGATGGTGTTGGTCTCTGCTTCACCTTGAATCTGGCTGTAGCCGACACCTTGCTTGGTGTGGCCATCTCTGGCCTAGTCACAGACCAGCTCTCCAGCCCACCTCGGCCCACACAGAAGACCCTATGCAGCCTTCGGATGGCATTTGTTACTTCTTCCGCAGCTGCCTCTGTCCTCACAGTCATGCTGATTGCCTTTGACAGGTACCTTGCCATCAAGCAGCCCCTCCGCTACTTCCAGATAATGAACGGGCTCATGGCTGGGTCCTGCATTGCCGGGCTGTGGTTGGTGTCTTACCTTATTGGCTTCCTCCCACTTGGAGTCCCCATATTCCAGCAGACTACCTACCAGGGTCCCTGCAGCTTCTTCGCTGTGTTTCACCCACGCTTTGTGCTGACCCTCTCCTGCGTTGGCTTCTTCCCAGCCCTGCTCCTCTTTGTCTTCTTCTACTGTGATATGCTCAAGATTGCCTCCATGCACAGCCAGCAGATCCGAAAGGTGGAACAAGCAGGAGCCATGGCCGGAGCATACCGGCCTCCTCGGACTCCCAGCGACTTCAAGGCTGTCCGCACTGTGGCTGTTCTCATTGGGAGCTTCACTCTGTCCTGGACCCCATTCCTTATCACTGGCATTGTGCAGGTGGCCTGCCAGAAGTGCTACCTCTACCTGGTGCTGGAACGGTACCTGTGGCTGCTCGGTGTGGGCAACTCCCTGCTCAACCCACTCATCTATGCCTACTGGCAGAAGGAGGTGCGGCAGCAGCTCTACCAGATGGCCCTGGGAGTGAAGAAAGGGCTCACCTCATTCCTTCTTCTTCTCTCAGCCAGGGATGGTGGCCCAGAGGGGCCCAGGGAAAGTTCCTGTCCTATCACCACTATCTCCCACTCACAGCTTCATGGCGAAGATGGTGAGGGCAGAGAAGTTTCAAAGTGACTTCTCCCTCTCCTCTCTGGGCCCCAACTAGGAAATCAAAGCTAGGGGAATGAAAGTGCTTGCTTCAGACAGTTGACTGCCCCCACCCCAGACTGAGAGGAACTGAGGTAGGGTGCTGACTTTCTTCTGTAACCAATTTCTCATTTGCAAATCTCCATTCCTCCCTATGCTTCTTTTGCAATTAATCTGTCTCTCCTATACAGGTAGGTAGAAAGAAATGTACTACTGAAATAATGCTAAAAAATCAAATCCTATTCTTGAATACACTACAGCAGCAGTATCCAACATAAGTATAATGCAGGTCACATATAATTTTAAATGTTCTAGTAACCGTATTTAAAAGGTTTAAAAAAGGCAATGTTAATGTTTCATTTAACCCAGTATATCTAAAACATACTTTCAATATGTAATCAATATAAAAATTACTGCACTGTTTTTTTCATGCTAAATCTTTGCATCTGGTGTGTGTTTTACCTTTCAGAACCTCTAAATCCAAACTAGCCATATTTCAAATGCTCAACAGCCACATATGGCTAGTAGCTACCATATTGGACAGCACAGCACTAGAGACATGAGGTTGTTCCTCTCAACTCTTTACTATAGTGATGGCTTTGGTAAAGTGAGGAGTCCTGCCCTCCCTGATGTAAATCAGACATTTTAAGTAGTGAGTTTGCCTGAAATGTAGGAACCTGAATTAGATTCTACAGCTTGTCTTCTCTCGCACTTCATGGAGTTCAAAACACTGTTTCTTTGGAAATAGCCAATCTTGTGGTTATTTCTGCTATGACCCCTCCCACTCTACCACTAACTCTGTGGGGCCCCTTCCCCTCAGTTGGCTTATGGTCACTTGTAGCTACTTGATGAGAATGCTGAACCACAAATTCTGAGACCCTAGAAGTGAAGGAGGTGGAAAAAGGGTTAGGTACCAAGAAAGGCACTGCCAAGCTCTTAAACACTCTTAAATCTGCATTTTCCTAAGAAACTCAGTCACATAAGGGGATACCTCCAACATGTCCCAGGAGACCAGCTGAGGAACAGGTGTCTCATCTTGCTTTCTGTGGGTACAAAAAAAAATGGCTGTTGGCAGCCAGGAATTATGGCCAGGCTCCCTCTGGGCAACGGTGGCAGCAGAAATTCGAGAACAGACTGGGAAAGAAACCCAGGAATTATTCTCAGTCTTCCTGAGCTTTCTTGTAACCCTTTCCTCAATCTCCTGGTCTCCACAGAGGATTCTTAGAAATTTGTCTCTTGAGGTCCTAAACTAGATTAACTCCCTAGAAAGCTGCTGAGTGGACAACCAAAGAAGGCAAGAAGAAACCAATACAGTATGAATTAAATTTGAATTTGGTGCCAAAACAACCATGGAAGGTTAACCCTTTGATATCTCTAAAATGATGGCCTGAGGATGCATTTGAGTCCAATGTGTAAAGGCTAATTCCAAGAGGCCCATGAACTTTTTCATTCACATCTGAAACTAAAATGTTCCAAACCAGGATGGAATCCGGCTGTCCTCCTCTCCACAGGATGGCACCACACCATGATGTTTTGCACTTGGGTTTTAATTTCCCTTCAGTCTTAGACTAACTCCCAGCTTGTATCCCTCAGTTGTTTGGAGGTGAATGTTCATCCCTTTCCACTTCTATACACTTGAAAATTCCCTTCTTCCTATTTTCACCCTCTACCTTCAGCACAAATGGCCTGTTTCTCGCTGATCTATTCTAATACACACCAACCCTCCTTTGGTAGACTATTTTGTGCAGTTGCTCTGTTTACCACAGTGGCCCAGAGGAGGACCATGCTTGCCTTCACCAGAGCAGGCTTTATGTTCCTACAACTGAAGAACTTTTTGGCTCTCAAGTGAATGATGGAACCCCAAGTGCCTTGAAGTGCTGAGCACACAGCAAGTATCACTTATGCCAGCAATAGGCACCCTCTTGGATTGGGTTATGAGTTACTGGGAACTACGTAAAACACAAACAGTGACGGGGTTTGGGGACAAAATGGGAAGCAGGCTCAAATCAATGCCCTCCTTACTGGTGGTCCAAAGCTTAACTTCCTGGCCTTGCTGCAAAGGACTGATCTTGCCAAGGTAACACAAGCAAAGTGGAATGAAAATTATAGGAAAAAGGAACTGAGGGGAAGCTAAGTGAATGCTGTGGTGTTAGGCTCAGTCTAAAAAAACTCTGCTATTCCTGGGAGGCAGTATATTCAGTGGAAATCACAAACTTTGAAGTCCAATAGACCAGTGTCCAAATTACCATTCAGTTGTTTAATTGTCAAAGCTACAGCTTCCTCATTTGTAAAACTGGGGTAATAATGCCTACCGTATATTGTTATCAAAAGGATTAGCTCAAATAATGTATAGGAAAATGTCTAGTAAATGACAGCACATGGTTAGTGCTCAAGTAATGTTCTCTTCCTCATACTTAAAAATCCTAAAGAATAAAATATCCAGCTGGCCAATTTAAAGGAGTCTGTCATATCTGTAGATATTATGGCCTCCAGGACAAAGACAGTTAGGCTCCAAACTGTGAATTCCTCAACCCATGAATGTTTTTGAAAACAAGCGGTGAGAGACAACTCAGGTTGAAAGAGACAAACAGTAAATCTCAGGATCAAGGGACAGCAAATACAAACAAGGCCCTATTATCATACATTTGGGTTTAAGAGTAACCACAATTAAGAACACTGTGTTTAATAAGCCACCAAGAGCAGAGATACAGAATAATATGCAAAAAGTCTAATGGCTTTCTTTGACACAAGCTCTGGCACAGATACGGGCATGCACTGGAGAGGAAACATTTAGATTTCATTCATACATCTAATGGTGTCTCCTGATGGCCTTGCAGAGAAGCCAGATCCTGTTCAGCAATTTGATCAAAATAGCCAAAAGAAATGAACACCATGGAGGACAGAATGTAGATCAATCGGTCCCATTTATAATTTCCATAAAGAGCTTGTGAATTTGTTATAAAAACTGTGACATGACTAAGTGTTCTACTAATTCTTTGGGTAGCTAACATTATTCATAGCACAAATGTTTCAGAGAGGGCTACTCACAAGAACATAAGAACACACAGCCCTCTGTATAGGGGAATTGTGAGTGGTGTCACAAGTGTTAGAGGCAGATTGCCCTTATCTACCAAACTCTCCTGCTTGTCTAATAAGTCCAAGTCTGAGAGTTGGCCAGCCAGAGTTAGCCTTAGTATATCTTCTCCTCATATGGAAAAGTATTTAGTGATTCAAATGGAAAATGAACTTGTGACTTTGATGTCATTCATACTTTCTCAGTCATTGGTCAAACTGAATAGAGACCAATGAAAACAGCAGGCACAAGAGATACTTCAAGGACACACATAGAACAAGAGGAAACATGGTGTTGATAGCCGGGCAACAAGAGCAGCAATGGACCCAAGGCCAGACTACAACTCCTTGGCTGCCATCAGCCACTCATTTATTTTGTGACTCCTTCAGTAACTCCCATGCCATCCTTCAAACTGCTGACTGGTCTGGAATCTTCTCCTTTTAATTAACAAACCTTCATTTTTATTTCAGCAGTCATATAAACTCAGTAATGGTACTTACAAGTGTCAACTGTTCTTCATTCATTCGTCCATCTATCTACCTACTCCAAAAACATTTTTTGAGAGCTAGGTGCTGAAATTGCCCCAGGTTTGCTGGGATTTCTTTCAGAGATCTATAATGATGTATCAGTGAGGTTCTTTTCTGATTATAAAAACAATTTTTGTTCATTTCAGAAAAAAATTTAAATACATAAAATCATAAATGTATCCATAATTGTACCATCCAGAGATGATCACTGTTATTCTTCATCTGTTTTCTTCACTTTATATTGTGCATATTTTCTTTTGTCAAAGTTTTCTTCAAAAACATGACTTGTAACGGTTTCATGTTATTTCATCATGAGTATATGTTTTAACCATTTCCCTATAGTTGTACATTTGTTATTTCCAATGTCTCACTGTTTTAATACCACTATAAATACCTTTGTGTATAAATCTTTGACACGTCTAGGGCGCCTGGGTGGTTCAGTCGGTCGAGTACCCGACTCTTGATTTTGGCTCAGGTCAGGATCTCCTGGTTCGTGAGACTGAGCCCCATGTCAGGCTCTGCACTGACAGCATGGAGCCTGCTTGGGATTCTCTCTCTCTCCCTCTCTATCTGCCCCTCCCCTGCTCTCTCTCTCAAAATAAAATTTTAAAAAATAAATCTTTGGCACATCTGTTTAATTCCTTAGGATAAATTCTACAAAGAAGCATTACTAGGTCAAGAAGCATTAAACATTTATAAGAATTTTGATTCACGTTTTTGCTGGCATTTCTCGAAGTGTAATGTTTCCCTAGGGTATTTGCTAAGAGAGGTCAAGAATGAGCTATAAATGAACAGACCACACGGATATGAAGATCTCATAGCAATAAAAGTTGCTTCCTGAAAGCATAAACTGTACTAAGGGGTTTACCAGTTGTTTTCTTAAAAAAAGGAACCCTATTCATATGTCCTACTGCTGGAGTTAATCTGTAAATTTAGAAATCTGGACTAATGGGACACAGCAGATTAAGAACACCTCTCACAGTACAACTGCATCATCAATATGGTACTGTCTAATATCCAGGTATTTCAGTGTTTTCACTCTTCAAGTTTTCTGAGGTAGTTGTGTTGTGCAACACCATAAAATGCTACGTAGGCATGAGAACATGAAAACGTAATCACATGGAGCCAAGAGACCAGTCCTGATGCAGTTGAAGCCTTGAAGCCATAGTTTTGCAGTGTTGCTGAAAGGGAAACGTGCTCCACCTAATGGATCAACCGTGCAGGGTAAAGTACATGAGAGCTTAACATGCTACTACCCAACCATATGTTCACTGGATTTACAAGCTGTTGGGACCATAATCACCCACTGGGCTCAAAGAGCCCTCTCATAAGGAGTCCTAGAAACCACCAATGCAGCTGCTAAGGGTCTCAGAGTCTGTTTTAATGCAGTTCCTTGTTCTTTAAAATGCCTGCTACACAATGGGACAGGCAGGATCCATTTGCTCCAGCGCACTGGAAGAGACTAAAGTCACGTATGACCAAGAGGCTGAGGAAGGTCTCTTTATTTGTTTAGGTTTCGTTTTATTTGGTGCATGTTGCCCAACAATCCCATGATTGAATCAGATTTCCTATTTACTCTAATAAATCCATATCAGTTCCAGTTCTGTCTCAGTTGTGTTGACATTAAGGCACTAAAAAGCTGATAAACACTCTGAGATAACAGTCATTGGCCCAGTAAAATGCCATGCAGTCTTACAAAATTGTTCATTGTGCTTTTACCACTCATAATATTTTTGCAGATTTGCCCACTGAGCCATTCAACAAATACTAAAGCACTTCCTACAGACAAGCAAACTGGTACCCTGTCATTTCAGAAGTGGTTCCCAGAAATGATAGCTGAATGACTATGAGGTTGTTTCAAATGAGGAAAAGATTCATAATCCCAAATTCAAGCTACCACTTTAAGATTGCCAGGTCCCTTAGTAATCTTATACAATGATGCATTAAATTGTTTTTATTTACTAAATAAATGGGAAAGACAAGTATGCATAGTGTTTATAGTGAGTTGGGCACAGCCCAAAATACAACTGAATTCTGATGCTGAAAAAGTGAATAGAGAGAAGAAACATCCTTTAGTGAAATCTCAGGAATTCATACAAAGTAGCCACTCTTGGAAAATATTTGTTTTTTAAAAAGCAATTTTATGGAGCACCTTGGGTGGCTCAGTCGGTTGGGTGTGCAACTCTTGATTTCACCTCAGGTCAGGATCTCACAGTTCCTGGTTCAAGCCCAGCGTCAGGCTCTGCACTGAGAGCACAGAGCCTGCCTGGGGTCCATCTCTCTCTCTCTCTCTCTGCCCCTCCCCTGCTCATTCACTCTCCCTCTCTCTCAAAATAAATAAATAAAACTTTTTTTAAAAGCTATTTTATGACTTTAAAACTTACATGCAATACCCTCACTGGGCTTGGCTAACAAAAATATTACCCCTTAAATGATATGCTTTAGTGAATAGAAAAGAACTATTTATAATCAGGTTCTTAGTTCAATTGTTCCTCCCATAAATTTGTTTATAAGCCTAACAACACACTTGTTTGCATTGGAGGAGAGAGGGAGAGAAGTCTAGCTCCACATCCAAATTATTCTATTTTAAACTAGTGGCATCTGTTTTAATAATTCCAAGTTCTTTAATAAATAGTATAACATACAACAGAAACAAGTTCCTGTGTGTATGGTGAACTGTGCTCACTTAGACTGGAAGAAGAAGGGGTGGGCTAGTGATTAAGGAGGTTATGGAGAAGAAAGGCTAACAGAGAAAATAGGGGGAAGAAGTAGAAAGTGGAGAATAAGAGGAAAATTATGTATTTGCACTCACAGGTCTCCAGGAAAATAAAGTCAGTGTTACAGTTAAGTGTCAAAGAGTGACCAACCACAACAACTATTGACCTTTTTTCTCCCAGGGTGTTATAAAGATAGGGGAATTAATGAAATCAATACTCTTTACTGCTCACCTGCCATAAACTTTAAGTGACCTTGGACAAGGCTGAGTCCATACACTCCTAGCATAGTGATTATAAGCATGGGCTCATGAGCCAGACTGCCTGGGTTAGAATCCTGGGTCTGTCATTTCCTAGGAACAAAGTATTCCACCTTTCTGTGCCTCAGCTTCTCATCTGAAAAATAAGAATAGTATCTACCTCCTAGAGTGGTTGAAAGAATGTAAACAGTTTTATAAACACAATACACTTAGAACAGTATCTGATACATAATAAAAGCCATAAGTATTAACTATTATCATCTGAGTTGCCTCATGCTCTAGCCTCTTAAAAAAAAAAAAAAAGGAAAGAAAAACAGTGAAAGTTTTTTCATCTTATAGCCTGCAAATTTTGATCATTTTATCCCTTCAAACCTGGGGTTTGCTGCTCAGAAATGTCAGTTGTTTGATCTTCAGATGGCCGGTAATATGATGGATTTGCTCATTCTAATTTTTTTTTTAATTTTTTTTTAACGTTTATTTATTTTTGAGACAGAGAGAGACAGAGCATGAACGGGGGAGGGTCAGAGAGAGGGAGACACAGAATCCGAAACAGGCTCCAGTCTGTCAGCACAGAGCCCGACGCGGGGCTCGAACTCACGGACCGCGAGATCGTGACCTGAGCCAAAGTCGGCCGCTCAACCGACTGAGCCACCCAGGCACCCCTCATTCTAATTTTTTTTAATGTTTATTTACTTTTGAGAGAGAGAGAGAGAGAGAGAGAGAGAGAGACATAGCATGAGTGGGGGAGGGGCAGAGAGAGAGGGAGACACAGAATTTGAAACAGGCTCCAGGCTCCCAGCTGTCAGCATAGAGCCCCACATGGGGCTCAAACTCATGAACCATGAGATCATGACCTGAGCCAAAGTTGGACGCTTAACCAACTGAGCCACCCAGGCACCCTGGATTTGTTCATTCTAAAGGAAAAACATCCATGTGACCTTCTGGAGTTAATATGAATCAATCTTTATTTTGTAACCAAACAGCTTCATTGAAATTGGAATTAATATGAATCAATCTTTATTTTGTTACCAAACAGCTTCATTGAAATTCCTCACTAGCCATCCTAATCAAGCTAAACCACATGCTGGGTGGGCTTTTTTAAGTTTTATTGAGATATAATTTATATAGCATAAAGATCACCTATTCAAATCATACAATTCAATGTTTCTTAGTATATTTACAGAGTTGTGCAACCATCAACCATAATCTGTTTTTAGAACATGCTCATCCCAAAATGAAACCTTATACCCATTAGCAGACCTCCCCATTTCCCCCAGCCGTAAGCAATCACTAATTTACTTATGGGATTTGCCTATTCTGGACATTCTACTTAAAACTGGAATCATACAATATGTGGACTTTTGTGTCTGACTTCTTGCATTTAACATAGTGTTTTCAAGGTTCATCATGTTGTAGCGATGTGTCAGCACTTCATACCTATTTATGGCTGAATATTCCATTGTCTGGATATACTACAATTTCTTTACCCATTCATTAGTTGATATTTGGGTTGTTTCCATCTTTTTGTTATTATGAATAATGCTGCAGTGAACACTGGTGTACAAGTATCTGGGTCCCTGTTTTCAATTCTTTTGGGTGTATATTAGGAACAGAATTACTGGGTCATATGGTAATTCTATGCTTAACTATTGAGGAAGTGCCTGACTGTCTTCCAAAAGGGCTGCATTATTTTACAACCTCCCCTGCAATGTAGGAGTTCTAACTGCTTCACATCCTCACCAATTTCTGTTATTGTCTGGCTTTCTTTTTGACATGCTGGGCTTTTTACCTGGGAAAATCATTATTTCTCTTCCAAATCAGTGGTACCTGCTCATCCTGTATTAAACCTTCTCATTTTGAGCACTTTTAAGAAATTAATAGATGGGGCACCTGGGTGGCTCAGTCCGTTAAGTGTCAGACTTCAGCTCAGGACATGATCTCATGGTTCATGAGTTTGAACCCCACATTGGGCACTCTGCTGTCAGCACAAAGCCTGTTTTGGAGATCCTCTGTCCCCTTCTCTCTGCCCCTACCCCACTTGGGCTCACTCTCTCTCAAAAAGGAATAAACATTTTAAAAATGTATTTAAAATAAAAAAAATTGTAAAAGAAATTAATAGTTTATCTTTTAGAAGTTTTAGGTTTACATGTAAATTGAGCTGACAGTACAAAGAGTTTGTCTTGTTTTCTGACAAACAAGTTTTCAGCCAAAGCCCTTAGTTCCTTTAAAGACTGTTTCCTTGTATTCAACTGAATCTGAAAGTTTTCCCTTATCAATCTACCTTCAAAAGACATTGGTGTGTGGGTGCCTAGGTGGCTCAGTCATTAAGCATCTGACTTTGGCTCAGGTCATGATCTCACAGTTCGTGAGTTCGAGTCCCATATCAAGTAATCTAAAGCCCCACTTCAGTTGAGCATGAGCCCGCTTCGGGTGAACACGAGTCCTACTTAGGGTGAACCCCACTTCTCTCTCTGCCCCTCATGGGATTTTCTCCTCCTCTCTCTGCCCTTGCTCGCTTGTGCCCTCTCTCTCGCAAAAAAAAAAAAAAAAAAAAAAAAAAAAATTGGTGTGTCTATTTCATCTCTGATATGTCCCTAAAAATTCATTTTTCAATCAAAAATTACAATTTAAATATCCAATGGGGAGCTGTTACTTAAAGGAACTCTATAGTGAATATTTTTGTGAAACACTGAATTCTTCACACGTGTGAAATAATCACATGTGAAGATGTGAAATCTTCAAATTTTGTGTGGTAAGAGTCAGACCCTTACTCTCTGAGGCACCTTTACTGTAGTAGCCTATTTCACTATAGAAATGGGTTAGTCCTTAGTGTTCAGTCAAAATGCTCTATTCATCATATTGGTTACCTGAGGGGATACTTTATTAATCCATGACTAAGGATAGGATAGGATAGGATAGGATAGGATAGGATAGGATACCTAAAATAAAAATAGCAAGTCAAATTCTTTAATTGGAACTACCTACCCATGATTATGGCTACTATATAAAGGCATTAATCTTTAAAGCTTTGCCAATTTGGATAAAGGTATCATCAGCTTCAAATTCTTTTTCTTCAAAATTTACATTGAAAATTATTGGCCCCTACTGCCCCTCTACTCTTTTTCTACCACTAGAATATTAGTCCTTTTTATACTTCACGCTGGTATTGTCATCACCAGTGTCCTCTGTGATGTCCTCCCCAAACTGTTTTATACTGGACTGGCCCAGGCTCAGTTCTTGGACCTCTTTTCTTGCTACTGGCACTCCCTTGGTGGTCTCCTTCAGTATCATGGCTTTGCATTGCTTTAACCCTAGACTGGCTCCTTTCTCACCTCCAATAGACTTCAACTAAATTTGGCTTTCTCGGTGTGCAACCCTGCCCTAATATTATTCCCCATCCCCCTTCCCTGCTTTATTTTTCTATAAATGATTTATCACCACCCAATACACTATTTATTTTACTCATTAATCTTTTTATTATGTTTCCCTTCTGTGGACAAAAAGCTCTAGGAGGCAGGGATATCTGTTGAATAAATGAGCAGATAATCAGTTAAAAATATTAGGTGCATCTCCCTCCCCAAGGACCCCTATTTATCCTTAATAACCTACTCTTTGCCATCCCATCCTTATCTAGTAATTCAAAATTTAATTTCATTCCATTTAAATCCCACAGTATTTGCTTAACCTTCGCTATGTTTTAGGCCTTTTATCAGATCTTTGTGTACAGATCAATTCATTTTTTTCATTTAACAAATATTTTCTGAGTATATAGAACAGTGCTAGGCATGGAGAACATAACAGTAAACAAAATCAACAGAATCTCTATTTTTATGGAGCTTACAGACTGATGGGAAATTTAGATATTAACCAAATAGTCACACAAATATAGTATGTAGTTATAAATATGTGGCATAAAAAATTATAATGAGGTAAGTTATTTAGACTGGTAGAGAGAAAATCAATGTAAGGTTTCTCTAAAGGAATAACACTTAACCTGAGGTGAATAGAAAGCCAATTTCCAATATATATAAACCCTTCAAGGAACTACCTTTCAGTCTACACCCTTGTGAAAAACTGGCTTCCTTTTTGCTCATCTATTCAGGAATAAGAGGGTATCTGACTGGTGTAGTAGTCTTGGCGGGGGGGAGGGAGAGAAAGTGTGTGTGTGTGTGTGTGTAATATTATTCAGCCATAAAAAAGAATGAAATATCGTACTTGCAACAACTTGGATGTAGCCAGAAAGTATAATGCCAAGAGAGATAAGTCAGAGAAAGACAAATACCGTGTGATTTCACTCATACGTGGAATTTAAGAAAATAAACAAAGGAAAAAAACAGAGAGAGAGACAAACCAAGAAACAGACTCTTAACTATAGAGAACTGCAGATTACTAGAGGGGAGGTGAAGGGATAGATGAAATAGGTGATGGAGATTGAAGAACGCACTGCAATGTATAGACTCGTTGAATCACTATACTGTTACACCTGAAACTAATAGAACACTGTATGTGAACTCTACTGGAATTCAAATTTCAAACTTTGAAAACAAAATTTTAAAGTGACAACTGAAAGAGGAAAAAAAATAAATGGTGAGATACCATTACACACCTATAAGAATGGTCAAAATCCAAAACACTGACACCAAAAGCTGGCAAGGATGTCAAGAAACTGGAACTCTTGTTCATTGTTGGTGAGAATGCAAAATGGTACAGCTACTTTGGAAGACAGTTTGGCAATTTCTTACAAAACTAAACATACTCTTACCATACCATCCAGCAATTGTGCTCCTTGGTATTTATAAGCAAATGAGTGGAAACTTGTGTCCACACAAAAACTTGCACATGAATATTTATAATAGCTTTATTCATAATTGCCAAAACTTGGAAACAACCAAGACATCCTTTAGCAGGTAAATGGATAAATATACTGTGGTACATCCAAAAGAAAAAAAAGAAAATGAGCTATCAAGCCATGAGAAGACATGGAGGAATCTTAAGTACATATTACGTGAAAAAGCCAATCTGAAAAGGCGACATCCCAACTATAGGACATTCTGCAAAAGGTAAAACCATAGAGACAATAACAGGATCAGTAGAGGGGTGCCTAGGTGGCTCATTTCCGTGCTAAGCATGGAACCTGCTTAAGATTTTCTCTCTCTCTCCCACACTGCCCCACCACTTGTGCTCATGCATTCTCTCTTCAAAAAAAAAAAAAGGATGAGGGGATTACAGCGGTTAGAGAAGAGGGAAGGACGAATAGGCAGAGCACAGAGGTTTTACGGGCAGTGAAACCATTCTGTATACTATAATGATGGATATAGGTCATTATACATTTAACAAAACCCATAAAATGCATAACACGAAGAGTGAATCCTAATGTAGATGACAGATTTGGGGTGATAATAATGTGCCATTGTAGACTCATTAACTGTAACAAATGAATCACTCTGGTGACGAATTTTGATGTGGGGGAAGCTATGCATATGTAGGGGTAGGGGAACATGGGAAATCTCTGTACCTTGAACACAATTTTGCTGTGAACCTGAGACTTCTCTTAAAAATAAAGTTTACTGGAATGCAAACTGGTACAGCCACTCTGGAAAACAGTGTGGAGGTTCCATGAAAAATTAAAAACAGAACTACCCTACGACCCAGCAATAGCACTGCTAGGAATTTATCCAAAGGATACAGGAGTGCTGATTCATAGGGGCACATGTATCCCAATGTTTATAGCAGCACTTTCAACAATAGCCAAATTACAGAAAGAGCTTAAATGTCCATCAGCAGATGAATGGATAAAGAAGATGTGGTTTATATACACAACGGAATACTACTTGGCAATGAGAAAGAATGAAATCTTGCCATTTGTAGCAACGTGGATGGAACTGGAGGGTTTTATGCTAAGTGAAATAAGCCAGTCAGAGAAGGACAGATATCACGTTTCACTCATATGTGGAACTTGAGAAACTTAACAGAAGATCATGGGGGAAGGGAAGGGGAAAAAATAGTTACAGAGAGAGAGGGAGGCAAACCATAAGAGACTCTTAAATACAGAGAACAAACTGAGGGTTGATGGGAGGGAGGGGGGAAAATGGGCGATGGGCATTGAGGAGGGCACTTGTTGGAATGAGCACTGGGTGTTGTATGTAAGTGTTGAATCATGGGAATCTACCCCCAAAACCAAGAGCACACTGTACATACTATATGTTAGCCAACTTGACAATAAATTATATTAAATTTTTTTTTTCCAACGCTTTTTATTTATTTTTGGGACAGAGAGAGACAGAGCATGACCGGGGGAGGGGCAGAGAGAGAGGGAGACACAGAATCGGAAACAGGCTCCAGGCTCCGAGCCATCAGCCCAGAGCCTGACGCGGGGCTCGAACTCACGGACCGCGAGATCGTGACCTGGCTGAAGTCGGACGCTTAACCGACTGCGCCACCCAGGCGCCCCGACAATAAATTATATTAAAATATGAAAATAAAAATAAAGTTTATTAAAATTAATTTAAAAAAAATAGTACTTTAGACTGTCAGTTAAGAAGGCACTGTGGAGTGGGAGAATGAGACAGAGAAGAAATCTGAGAACTATGTGCTAGTCTCAAATCTGCCACAATACAGTCATGTGACTTAGGACAAATTTTCTTCATTTTTGTGAACCATATTTTGTCTACCTGTACATAAAAAGTAGATTTCAGTAGGTCTTAACGTTTTTTGGGTTACTCCCCCTCCAGGCTACCCTCCACAACAGGGTTATCTTCCTAAAAAAATAAAAGCTGGTTATATTATTCCCATATTTTAAACTTCCTTTACCTGCCTCTCCTCCAGGATAAAAAAAAGTCCAATTCTTTATTAGGGCACATACAGATCCCTCATAATTTGACCCTTCTGGTCACACTATTCTTATTTCCTTTCATTTTAGCCACAGTTCTGTACAAGTGCTTCCCAAAGTGCAATCTAAGGACCACCTGTATCAAGTACCTGTGATGAAAGCAAACTTTGCCCCAAATAAAGTTAGGATCCCAGGCAATGGATGTAAGAAACTACATTTTCATGAGATCTCCAGGCAATTCTGCCTCACGTAGTATTTGAAAACTCCTGCCCTACATTTTAGCCAAACTGAACTTTCCCCCACTCCCCTGCCTGGAATGTTCTTCGTTGCCTTATCCATATGGTAACATCTGCTATTTACCTCAAATGTCACCTGCGCTATGAAGCCTTTGGCCAATCCCCTAGGTAACTGGCTGTTATTCCCTACTCTGTGCTTCTAGCACTTTGTTCATCTTTTATATAGTACTTAGTACCTACTATAATTATCTAATTACATGTCTGTTTCTCCTCCTATAATGTGAGCTTGAAAATAGAGACTATGTCTTAACTTGTTTTTATACTCCCAACATCTAGGACGTAATAGACATAAAATAAATGTTTGCTGAATAAATGAATGAACGGATAAAAATGAAGAACTATTCATTCCACAAAAATTTGAGTGCCTACAATGTGCTAGGCACTGTTCTAGTACAAGAAAGTCACCAGAACTTTTTGCCTATAAGAAATTTAGAACCCTGCACACAGTGTTCTATTTTAAGCCTCTTTTAACATTTTATCTGTAGAAACTTCCAAATGAGCCACTTGTTTATTTATTCATGCTTAGGAAAGAACAATTTGCCTGATGTTTAAGTGAGTAACACAACAGCTCAGACCCCGGAGCCTGCTTCAGATTCTGTGTCTTCTCTCTCTCTCTCTCTCTCTCTCTGCCCCCTCCCGCACTCGCACTCTGTCTCTCTCTCTCAAAAATAAATTTTTTTAAAAAATTTTAAAAATGAGTAGCATTATGACAAGTGGCAGTGGAAAAACACAATGCACTTTGTCTATTTCCATAAATGTGCTTGAAGAGTCTAGACTCAATTTCACAGTAACCCCCTCTTTATCACCTTCTGGAGAATGTAACTTAAAGAGCTGGCAAAGGAGAAAGTAGTAAATGAAGACAAAGCCGAAGTGATTCTGCCAATAAATACTTTAATGAGAACCGAGGTCTGTAACATACATAGCAGTAACTGCCCTGGCCTATGCCTTCTGCTCTAGCTCAAGTTTGGGGCTAACCAACTACATTTAACCCACATTTGAAAAGAAGGCCATTTTGATGTCATCTATCAGTATCCATCTTCATAGAAGATACCAATCTGGGGCCAGAGTCGCAATGTTAACACTTCCTCTCACGGAAAAGTTAACATGGTAACACAAACACATGAACAATTTTGAAGCATCCTGTAGTTCTTCCATCAGGAGGCCCTTGGGAGACCAATGGTTCAGTAAACACTTACAACTTTGTCAAAATACATTAGAACACGGAAATAGGGAAAAAAGTAGAAACGCTGGCAGGGCTTGGCTCACGTATAATTCAGTTCTTAGATTTGAAGCCTCTTGAGCTGCTCATATGTAATAAAAAACTGAGGAGTAAGTCATGGAAGATCATTGGGGTGACAATGAAAGCTAAACCTAGTTCTAAAATTGTGTATTGCATTCTCTTACACTGAGGTAGTCTATCTCAGATTCTGAGTTGTACTTGCTTAAGACTTTTTAAAAACAATACCTGGCAAATCAAGCATGCATTGAGTGCCCACCACGTACCCCTTATGATTTGGCATTTAGCAATAAAAACAGATTAGAACTCTAACATACTTATAGTCTTCAGTGGCCAACAGGCCACACACACTCTCTCACACACACCCAAGAACATTAATGACAACATATATATAATTCAATGCTAAGAGTAACTGTTACTCTTAGGTGATCAGATCAATCCCAAGGAGAGAGAGGCATACTCCCTCTCTCAACTTATAGATTCCACAAGGGCAAGGAATTACTTTTGAACCCTGCAATGCTCACCACTATACACACAAACTATATACAACATTCAATTCTCTCTGCACAAAGGAGGCACTGAAACACAGCTAAAGAAAGAAGAGCCATCCGTGAGGAAAGAGACCTACTTGGCCTGGATTCCTTCACCCTATGAGTGTTTTCTGTCTTATTATTTCTCCAGTTGCTCTGGTCCTATAGTTAGGAGTAGGAAATCTGGACCACCTCAGCATGTAGTTTCCTGTGGGCAAATCCCAACAGGGTTTCCAAAAACTTAACCCCTTCCAGATTTGTTTGTACTTGTTTTGTTTTAAAGAGGACACTTTGGTACATCTTTTCCGCTGCCTTTAGTTTGTACTAGACTCCAACTAAAAGCCATTTCTCTACTTAGTTCTATCCTCAATGGTCACCATTAGAATGCTTGAGTTACTCACTTGCCTAAAGGTGTCAATAACCAAATTTTCCTTCCCATAGTAAAAAATTACCTGGGAGCTTAAAGCATCTGCTTTCATTCTCATATTCTAAAAGGATACAATGATGTTCCAGGGTCCAAGTCGAAGCCAGTTTGGCCAAAATCCTTTATAGAGTGCAAAAAATCCCTCATGTTTCCACATCTGAGGGAAAGATATAATCAAAAATAGAGTGAATTCCCCTTACTATGTACATCTGACAATTACTTTTATTTTTAGTACTCATCTTCCATGTCCCTCCCCAACAACTTATGGCTCCATTAATGCTGTTTTTCTAAAGCCATACATTTTGAATTCATATACAGTCTAAATCTACCCACTCATTCAACAAATATTTAAGCACCTTGCCTATGCAAGGTACTCTTCTTGATGCTGGGATAATAGTAATAACAGTAAACGAGAGAGAAAGTGTCTGTGGTAGCCAGCCTCCAATATGACCCCAATGAAAGCCACCACTAGTTATTCATATCCTTGTGTAACCCCTCTCACAACATACCAGGAGAGGTCTAGGTCACCAAGAAAATACAGCAGTAGTCTGTCACCTCCATTATGGTATAAAAGATGTTTTAGATCTAAAAGGCTTCTGCTTCTGTCTTCTTCTCTCTTGAATTGTTCACTATAAAGTTAGCTGTCACGTCATGAGAGGCCCAGAAGGGGAGAAACTAAGGCTTCCAGCCAACTTCCAGAGAGGAACACAGGTTTAGTAGCCAACAGCTAATAATTCCTGCTAATAGCCACATGAGTGATCTTTGAAGCAGATATCCCAGCTCCAGTCTAGCCTTCAGATATGGCTGTAGCTCTAGCTGACATCTGACTACAACCTCACAAGAGAATCTAAGCTGAAATCACTAAGCTAAGTTGCTTCTGAATTCCAGACCCACAGAAACTGCGTGATCACAAATGTTTACTGTTTTAAGGAAGTGAGTTTTGGAGCAATTTGTTATAAAGGAAGAGATAACTTATACACTCCCTGCCCTCAAGGAGTGCACTCTCTAGAAAAGCTGACAAATACATAGATTGATATATATTATATTCAGAAATGGAAGTGCTAATAGGAAAACTAAAGTAGTATAGGGAATAAGGAGCTGGGCAGTCACTATCCTCCTCTGAGTCTGTTTCATTCTATCAACTTCTGTGTAATGCCATGGACTGCCTGATGTAAATGCTTTCAAGATTGCATGAGGAACAGTGCGTAAGTTGCTTTGAGTTTAGGTTTCCTGTTTTATACAATGGGGGTCCTAAACACACCAACTGAGTAGTTATTTGAATTAAATGACATATTAAATGACAAAGGTCATAAACTGGTGGTGTGTTGAATTCAGCCAGCAGAAACAGTCCCTATTTTGTGTACTATTTTAAAATATCTATTAAGTAACTCCTGTGTGTTAGGCACTGGGTTAGACATTGCGATGTTATTTTGCCCTTCCCCTGGTGAAGTAAAACCCGCCACTATACTAAATAATTGATATATTTGGATAGGACATTAATATGAGAATCCAGACTTGTAAATATCCCCTATCCCATCCTGTAGATTAAGAATACTCAAGATAATTATCCTTACTAATCATTTTTTGAACAAATAGTAACAGAATAAGGGGACTTTTACAGAATCATAGTGGTAATATGCTTTCCCCCAATGGATTACCAGCAAATGCTGAAGGTCTGAGACCAAAATTGACGTTGGAAAATTGTGAAATTCAGCCAGATGCAGATAACCTAGAATCATAGACTGCTAAAATGACATGGGACCTTAGAGATACAATCCAATATAAAAAAAATATAATTTATACATTAAATTATAAATAGTGTCACTTTCCTGCTTCAAGCTCTCCAATGGCTTCCCAGTGGATTTCACTGTAATTGCAAATTTTATGTGATGATCTATAGGATCCTACATGATTTAACCCCTGCCAGTCTCTCCAGTTTCATTTCCTACTACTTTCTCTTTCATTTACCACACTCAGCCACACCAGCCTTCCTTTTAACCTTTGAACATATCCAGTTCATTCCCAACTCAGGGCCTTTGTACCTGTTCCCTCTTTTTGAAATGTTTTTTCTCTCAGATCTTCATCACCTTCTTCTCATCATTCAGATCTCTGCTCAAATATCACCTACCCACAGCCTTGTCCTGGCTATCCTGGCTGAAGTAGTTCCCTACTATCATTTCCAAGTCACTGTCTCATGCTCTATTTATGTCTTAATAGCATTTAATTCTATCTGAAATTATATTATTATCTGTGTGTTTATTGTCTGTCTCCCTCAACTAGAATGTAGTCTCCAGGAGAACAGGGACTATGTTTGTCTTGCTCACCATTATATCCCTACCACCTAACACTGTCTGACACAGGAAAGTTTCCAATAAATACCTAAATGAATATCTGTTGAGTACATGAACATACAAACACAGTAAGGGTCTCTAATACTCCCATGAGCCATATGAATCTTTAAAAAGCTCCAAAACAGTGACTAACTTCTATAGAACATTAGGACTGGGAGGCCCAGTGCCTGGCTTCAGACAGTTGTATGAAAACAAACACAAGAACTTTTGTAGATAAACAGAGACAACAGACTACTTCATAAAGTTGTGCATTCATTCAATAAATAATCTGCTGTGGATAAAGTGATAAGATGCACGTGGCCCTGCCTTCATGGAACTTAGTCTACTGGGGCAGACAGGCATTAAAAGCAATTACAATAAAATGTAACAAATATAAATGTGATAGAGCCACACAATGGAGTATCACCCAGCCATAAAAAGGAACACACTGATACGTACTAAGACATGAATGAACCTTGAAACATTTGTGGTAAGTGAAAGGAGCCAGTCAAAAAGATCACATATTGTATGATTTCATTTATATGAGATATCTAGAATATGCAAATCTAAAGAGTTAGAAAAGTAGGTTAGTGGTTTCTTAGGACTGGGAGTGAGGGAACAGGGAGGTGATAACTAAAGAGTACGAGGTTTATTTTTGAATTCATGAAAATGTTCTAAAATCAACTGTGGTGATGACAGTCACACAAATCTGTGAATATACCAAAAGCCACTTTGAATAGGTAAATTTTACAATATGTAAATTAGTCCTCAAAAAAGATGGTTTTAAATAATAAAATAAATGTTGTCAGAGTAAGTACAAGAAACTGTGTACACATAACCTAGTTCATCAGTCAGGGAAGGCCTTTAGGAGAAAGTAACGAGGTCTGAAGAATGAATAGGAACTAGCTAAGTGAAAAGGATATATAGGGTAGGGTGGGGGCATCTAACAAAGTATATGGCATGGATGAAAATTTGGGAATGAAGGAAAGTCTACCAGTGGAAATTGTATAGTACATCTGGAATGTAGAATAAAGGTAGCAGTGACAAGGCTGTAGAAGTAAAAAGTGGCCAAATCATATAGAGCCTTGGGTCAACGAGAAGCCATTCAAGGGTTTTAAGACAGGGGTGACAGGGTAAGATTTGCAGCTGTTGGTTTCTATGGCAGAAATGAATGCAGAACTCCATTCACTAGTGCTCTGGGACTCTCGCTGATGAAGTAATAAAGCAAGATGCTATTATATACAATGACAATATAGAGCAATCAGTATAAAGAACTTTAACAGCAAGTAAATGAATGAGAAAGTGAATATAGGTAAAGGTTACTGCCAACATGAAAATATGTTTCTGACAATATAACACAGCATGGTGGTTATAAGTTTAAACTTTTGAATCAGACTCTGGTTTAAGTCCCAGATTTGCCACTTATTAGGTGTATAATCTTGGGTACTTAGCCACTCCCACCCAAGTTCCCTTGTTTATAAAATGGAAAACATATCTACTCCATAGGGTTGCTGTGAGCTAAAAGATAGACTATAGTGTGTGGCACATAATAAGCATTTACTAAATGCTAGCTATTACTCTATTATTGTACATTCTATCTCCTGTTAGCCAACCTTCTTGAAAGAGTATTTTACACTTGTCTATTTACCCTTGATTCCTATGTGTTTACCTGTCTCTATTAGAATTAAAGTGTCATGACAAAGGCCAAAACTTTTCTGTTCACCAAACTAGAACAGCACCTGGCACATAAGACTTAAACATTTTTGTACTGGATGAATGAATAATTAAACACACTCCTCATGCACATCAATCTAGCTTTTGCAAACATCATTCCAGCAAACCTCCTCTAGAAAATATCAAATCCAACAGATAGTTTGTAGTCCTTATATTGGACCTCTCTATTCCAGTTGGCATTAAATAACTACTCATCTCTTCTTCAAACTCATTACTCCCTGGGCTTCCATGGCTCTTCTAAGTTTCCTCATATCTTTTGACTGTTATCTTTCGGTGTCTCTCCTAGGTTTCCCACCTGCCAAGCCCTTAGCAATTGGTATTCCTCAGAGTTATTTCCTTGGCCCTCCCTTTCTCTCTCTCTATACCAGCGATTGTCAAGTGGAAGGGTAAGCATGTCAGAAATAGCAAAGAGGGGCTTTTACCAAACTCTACTCCCCAAAGTCTGAGAATCACTTCCTCTGTGAATCACTATTAATGAAAGGAATGCATAATACTCTAGTGTGCTAGAAAGGCAAAAATGATGTGAACTCCTCTACGTTCTCTCCTTGGTCTCCCCCTCCACAGTTATGTAACACCTGTACACTACTGCTTCCCCAGGCTCCTATCTATATCCCTAAACTCTCCCCTGAGTTAAGACTAAGGTCTCCAAATATATCCACTGCATGTTCCTCATGCACTTCAAACTAAGTATCCAAAACTATACTGTCTCCCCCCACCCCACCCCGCCCCAAAAAACCTGTTTTTCCTGTGATAACTGTGTCAATGGGAATCATCACGCAGTCACCAAAACAAAGAACTGGGAACTTATCTCTGGCACTTCCTTTCTCTCACACCTCTCCACACCTACTCAAGCAAATCCTATTGACTTTATCAACTAAATTATTCTCAACTCTATCCTACCTTCTGCATCCCCACTACAGTGCTCAAATTCAGGCTTTATTGCCTCTATCTTAGATTACTAACAGCTTTCTAATCAGCTTCCCTATCTCTAGGTCATTGTTTCTCAAAGTGTAGTATCCAGAGTCTCAGTATTGCCTGAGAACTGGTTAGAAACACAAATTCTCAAGTCCCTATTCAAGACCTGCTGAATCAGAATCTGGTGATGGGCCCCATCCATCTGCATTTGAATAAGCCCTCCAGGTGATTCTGAGGCAAGTTAATGCCTTAAGAACCACTGCTCTAGGCTTACCCCTTAGATAAATGGCTTTTCAACCTTAGGTGAACACTGCAATCACCTGAGGACTTTTAAAAATACTTTCAACCTGGGTCCCCTACCCCCATAAGTTCTGAGTTCATTGGTCTACAGTAGACACAGGAGCTGTGAAAGTTTCCCCAGGTGGCTCCAATGCACCTGAGAACCACTGTCTTACAAACTCAAAGTGATCTAAAATACAAATCTGACCTGATTAAGATCTTTCAGTAGCTCCCCATCAAGTTAAAAAAAAAAAAACCCAAGTACCTCAGCATAGCATTCAATATCCTTTATAACCTATTTTGGGGCGCCTGGGTGGCTCAGTCGGTTAAGCGTCCGACTTCGCTCAGGTCATGATCTCACGGTTCGGGCTCTGGGCTGACAGCTCAGACCCTGGAGCCTGTTTCGGATTCTGTATCTCCCTCTTTCTCTGACCCTCCCCTATTCATGCTCTCTCTCTCTCTCTCTCTCTGTCTCAAAAATAAATAAATGTTAAAAAAAAAATTAAAAAAAAAATAACCTATTTAACCCCTTAGCCATCAACATAAGAAAGGCACTACAGTGTAGAGGTTAAGAATGTTAGTTTGAAGCCAAATGGTCTGAGCTGAAACCCCACTAGCTGCAAAATTTGGGGCAGGTTAGTTAATCTCTAGTGCTTTAGTATCTACCACATGGGGTAATGATGAGGATTAAGTGAATGAATACATGTAAGTCTCATTAGGACAGTTTCTGATACAAAGTAAAAACACTCAACAGATGTGAGTTATTCAAGATGCCACCATCTACAAGGAGCCTATCCTAAACTTCCAAATTAGACTAAAATTTCCTTCCATAGGTCCCTGAGTTTATCAAGTTTACCAGGCTGTGCTGATTATCTGTTTGTACATCTGCAGTATACTGTAATTTCTCTGTATCTACTAAAATGGTTCCTGTTAGATAATAAATGGTTGTTAAACTAAACTGACAGCACAGAGAAACCATATGGAAATGTCGTATTTTGGCCCCAAATTTGCTTTTTGTAGAAGGATGATCACCAGTGATTACACAACACATTTGTGATATTCAGTTTCCTACAAACATAGCATCGCAGAAACTTTCAAAGGCAAAGTGTAAGCAACAGCACAATACTGAACTGAAATTGAGTACCAGATTTTCTATTACAGGGTCTCTGTCTTACCTGAAGCAGGTAAATGTGGGATATCTTAAGTCCCTTCTATCTCAATAATTCTACATGGTGCTATTAATAAAAGTATCCTGCAGTCTCAAGTATTCAAACTGGAATGATAATATTAAGGACCACTGCATATCAGCAGATTGCCAAGGAGACAGCTTTTATAACTGGAAATTATTCTGAGAGGCTATTAAAAATATACATAATGATTCTTCCATCTTCAAAATGATACATAGCAACCAAGAATAAGGACTGAAAGAATGCCTGAGACATCTAAAAAAATCAAAAATGCAAACCAAGCCTACAGTGTGCATACCTTTAAAATACCATCCAAAGTACCCTTGTAAAGGTCCACATGTCCCACGATTGCCCTCTGGTTCATCATGCGAGTTCGAACCACATCAACTGGATTGGAAGCCAGAGCACCAGCCAAGCCGCATGTAAAGCTGGAACTAAAAATGAAAACTTTAAGATAAACCACCTCACTTCCAACCCTGACTAAACAGAAATTACGCCAAACATAAATTCATAACTGTATGATGAGTCAGACTCATCAGATAAAACTTGGCACCTGCCCTTTCATTACAATCTAAAGAGAGAGGAAATGTGTTCTAAAGAAATATCATTCAAAAGGTATCCCTGTGGGGCACCTGGCTGGCTCAGTCCGTAGAGCATGTGACTCTTGATCTCAGGTAGTAAGTTCAAGCCCCATACTGAGTGTAGAGATTACTTAAAAATAAAATCCTTTAGGGGCGCCTGGGTGGCGCAGTCGGTTAAGCGTCCGACTTCAGCCAGGTCACGATCTCGCGGTCCGTGAGTTCGAGCCCCGCGTCAGGCTCTGGGCTGATGGCTCGGAGCCTGGAGCCTGTTTCCGATTCTGTGTCTCCCTCTCTCTCTGCCCCTCCCCCGTTCATGCTCTGTCTCTCTCTGTCCCAAAAATAAATAAAAAACGTTGAAAAAAAAAATTAAAAAAAAAAATAATAAAATCCTTTAAAAAGTATTATGCCCTTCACTTTTCAATCCAAAACTTAGCCTTTGGTTGGGGGCGGGGGGGGGGGGGCAATTTAGAAGTCTAGCAGGATCCCTAAGCAGAAACTAACACACATCATCTATTAGATATATGTTTTCATACCACAGCATCATATACCAAATGCGGTATACTTCGAGCAGTAAAGTATCATAAAAGTTCCAATATGAAGAGAATGTAGGATAAGGCTAGCAACAGTCTTTAGCCCAAAACTGTGGTTTTGTTTCACAGGCCCTATAAATTTTCACTTTTTTCTGATTCTCATTGAGAAAAGTTTGCTTTCTGATCCAAACTTAACCAAAGAAAATAACAGATAAAATTAGATATAGAGGCTGTGTATGAACAAATGCAAATCCTAGACATCTGATAGGCTGTTGTATTAGACACTGCTACCAAGTACAGTGGTAGTACAGTATCTACAGTATCTACCCACAGTACAGTATCTACCCACAGCATCTAGGATCTCTGTACAAGTATTAGAAGGCTTGAAGTTCTGGAGATAAGACAGAGAGGAGTATCTAGACCATCTGTACCCATTATTGATTCTACATGAGGACCTCAGTGAAAGATGCTTTTTGTGCTCAAAATAATGGAAATATGGAATAAGCACAGCCTATAATACTTACACAAAGTGAGTTAAAATTGTGTCTCCCATCACCCCTGACAATATTAAGTGCTTCTTTGTAATATCATAGACTGGTAACTCCACGCCCACAACAATGGCAGCCCGCTGAGCAGTTGGGACAACACCCTGCAATATGTAAGTGATATTACACACCAAAGAAATACACAGGTTAGTGACATAAATTGTAAAAAAGTGAACAAGGGGCACCTGGGTGGCTCAGTCTGTTAAGTGTCCAACTCTTGATTTAGGCTCAGGTCATGATCTCATGAATTGGATTGTGAGATCGAGCCCCACGTTCAGCTCTGTGCTGACAGTGCAGAGCTTGCTTGGGATTCCCTCTCTCCCTGTCCCTCCCATGTGCATGTTCTCTCTCTCTCAAAATAAACATTAAAATATGAGAGAGGAGCACCTAGATGGCTCAGTCATTAAGTATCTGACTTCGGCTCAGGTCATGATCTCGTGGTTCGTGAGTTTGAGCTCCACATTAGGTGAGCTCACGCCCCGCTTTGGGTGAGCACGAGCCCCATTCCAGGTGAGCCTTTCTCTCTCTCTGTCTCTCTCTACCCCCCAACTCTGCCCCTTGTGGGATTCTCTCTCTCTGCCTCTCGCTCACTTGAGCCCCCTCTCTCTCAAAAAAAAATATGATTTAAAAAACAAATAAATAAAAATAAAACAGAACAAAACAGGTTGGGAGTTGCAAAGTGACATAAAAATCCAAGTCTGGGGGCACCTGGGTGGCTCAGTCAGTTAAGTGTCCGACTTCGGCTCAAGGTCATGATCTCAAGGTTCCTGAGTTCGAGCCCTGCACTGGGCTCTCTGCTGTCAGCGCAGAACTCACTTTGGATCCTCAGGCTCCCTCCCTCTCTGCCTCTCCCCAGTTCTCACGAATACATGCTCGCTCTCTATTTCAAAAATAAACAAACATTAAAAAAATAAAATAGGGACTCCTGGGTGGCTCAGTCGGTTGAGCATCCAACTTTGGCTTAGGTCATGACCTTGCAGTTCATGAGTTTCAGCCCCATAAGGGGCTCGCAGCTGTCAATGTGGAGCCTGTTTCTGATCATCTGTCCCTCTCTGCCCCTCCCTTAGTCATACTCTCTCTCTCTCAAAAATAAACATTTTAAAAAATAAAATAAAATGTCATTTACATTTGAAAATAACATACCACGGGGACAAGTGCTTTCTGGGATACCTGTTATAAAGTGCTCAATCATTTATAAATTCCCAAATTCAACTCATAAAGTGGAAGTGACGTAGCTGTGCTATCATCAGAAGATGTCTAATTCTGCTGGTCGGGCTGGCTGGCCCAACAGTGCCTTCCTCTCGGACACTTCCACCTGCTCAACAGTGTTAGAAGATGATCTTCACAGAAGACTACCTTGCTGAACAGTAACGCCCCAAATTGGAGCCCATGGGCCAAATTCAGGCAACAGACATGTTGTGTATGGCCTACACAGTGTTTCTAGAAGGCCGAATTAGCTGTCAGTGTATAAAAAACAGGATACTTCCCATAGGAATGCAGATTTTCAGCTTCTCTTGAAAGCCCAAACACTTTGGCCACACTGGACTCCCATCAAGCAAGACAACAATGAATAGGGTCCACACTCCTCTCCAGTTCACCAGGGTCCCCATAACTCTCTACCATGTCTCCAACTCTGACTTTCACTTGTGCTGTTATTTCTTACAATGAAGTTAGAAAATAAAATGTTTCCAGTACTCATGTGACAATTAAAGCAGGAAAATAAAACAATGACAAAGGAGACCATGTGTTTGAAGAAAAATGTAAACCTATCTCCGTGTTGAAATGAAAAAATATTCCTGTATTTTTTTTAAGTTTTGAGAGAGACAACGAGCGTGTGAGTGGGGGAGGGGTAGAGCGAGGGGGACAGAGGATCCAAAGCAGGCTCTGTGCTGACAGCAGACAGCCTGATGCAGGGCTCAAACTCACGAACCTCAAGATCATGACCTGAGCCGAAGTCAGATGCTTAATCAACTGAGCCACCCAGGCACCCCTATTCCTATATTTTAATATGCAAATAATACACGTCTGTGTCAAAAGAGTACATAACACAATGTACTTCACTTCTTTATCTTACATGCCTGGACGATTTAAGCAGCCTGGATCATGAAAGTAGCTATGTTCCATTCCTCAAAACATTAAACATAGAATTACCATGTGATCCAGCAATCTCGCTTCTGGGTATACACACAAAAGAACTGAAATCAGAGTCTTGAAGAGATATTTTCACACCCATATTCAGAGTAGCATTATTCACAAAAGCCAAGCTACAGAAACAACTTAAATGCCCATTAACAGATGAACAGATAAATAAAATGTGGAAATAGATACAATGGAGTATTGTTCAGCCTTAAAAAGGAAGGATATTCTGACAAGTGACAACACGAATGAACGTGGAACAAATTATGCTAAGTAAAATAAGCCAGTAACAAAACACAAATACTGTATGATTCCACTTACATGAGGTACCCAGAATAGTCAAATTCATAAGAGACAGATAAAAGGATGGTCACCAGGGGGAGGGGAAAATGGGGAGTTGTTTAATGGGTACAGAGTTTCAGTTTTGCAAGAAAAAAGAAATCTAGAGACTAACTGTACAACAATGTAAATGTACTTATCACTACTGAACTGTACATTTAAAAATGTTTAAGATGCTAAGTTTTATGTTACGTGTATTTTACCACAATTAAAATTTTTAACTAAAAATAAAGTAGCTATGTTTTGACAAAAACTCCCTATTGTCATTCCTGCTTTGTCTTTCCCTTCGCATTAGTTTGTGAAAATATCTAGTTAGGTCCATTTTCTGGTTTTAAATTAGACTAATCAAGAAAGTGCACCCTGTTATCAAAAAGCAAACCTCAAGGATCATTAATGGATGCTAAGACCGTTAAGTGAAAGGTTATTAAGTAACAGGATATATGCATGTTGCTAGAGTATCACCCTACAGGTTACCTGCTAATTACAAAGGGGGAAAAATTTTTATCTCTTACAATGGTGAGACCTGGTGGACATCATCTTACCAAATAATCAAACTTGGCATCATTAATTGTGGGACAAAGTAATATGTGCTTCTTGCTTTGATACAATATGAAATATACAGTGTAACCTATGAAGTTCTCTTACCAAAATGTTTAATGTGAATCTAATCAAGTCAACAGACCTAACTTCCAGTTTGAAGGAAATACAGGGGAAACATTCTATAAGAAAACTGGCCTGGTCTCATCAATAAGAAAAATTTGAATACAGACTGGATGTTAGGTATTAAGGGCTTGTTAATTTTCTTAGATGTGATAATGATATCATTATTATGTATTATTATATAGGAGAATGTCCTTATTTCTTAGGAGATGCATAACGAACTATTTAGGAGAGTACCATGATGTCGGCAACTTCCTTTCAAATAAGTTAGCAAAAAAAAAAACAAAAAAAGAATGTGTGTGTATGTTTATCTGTGTACACACATATAAACAGATAAAGCATATATGGCCAGATGTTAACAGTCATTTAATCTGGGTATATAAGGTGTTCACTGTTCTGTTCTTTCAACTTTTCTGTATGTTTAAAATTTTTATAGGAAGTTGGGGACAAATATGAAGGAAGGAAAAAAAAACACAAAGCTCTCTTCTTTAAGAGCCTATTGATGGATTTCCCATTCTACTATCTGTGTATATTCTACAAGTAGCCTTATTAAGTGATTAAAATAAGATAAAAAGTTATAGGAACAAAAACAAAAACAGGAGTAGATAGAAGACTGGAAGATTAAATGGCAAAATGTTAACAGTGATTATCTCTAGTTAATAATACTGGATTTTTTTCTTTTATAGATCTCAATATTTTTAGTACAATTTTTACTTTTTATAAGGTTAAGAAAAGCTGTTTTAGGTAATCAGAGACTATCACAAATATATAGTGCAGCGTTAGTACAAAACTGGCAAAAATATGTATTGAAGACTTAAATTCACTGTGAATTTAAACAAATCAAAATGACTATCTCAAGTAATGTCATTAACTTCTCTCACACAAACATCCCCAAACATTAAGCAGAAATAAAGAAACTGGTAAGTTTTGGTCCTTTCATAGGTGATAAGAAAGTTTCTTACCTTATGTTCTGGGTTACAAAAAATTAAACAGCGTAAGATGACAATTCATAATTTTATGGCTTCGTATAAGAAGTATTCTTTGCAAATTTATAGGAAAGGGGCATAAAGAGTACTTACCCTCCACAGACCCCTGGCACCTTCTTGTTGGTATATATCAATGAAGCTGCCTATCATGCTGCCTTGGAACAGACTTCCTTGAGCCTGCATTCGAATCTAAAGTAAGAAGGGGTGAACATTTTGTTTTAACAGAGACCAAAATGAGAGGTTTCACTCATTTAAAATTAAGAAAACAGTATTTGGGAATTCTCAGAAACGTTACCCTGTTATTCTGATGAAATTAATGACAAACTATATATTTTAGAAGTGTAATTTGTGTAAAAGTATGTCTCATAAAAATGATTTTCATCAGGGGTGCCTGGGTGGCTCAGTTGGTTAAGTGTCAGACTTCAGCTCAGGTCATGATCTTGCGGTTTGTGAGTTCCAGCCCTGTGTTGGGCTCTGTGCTAACAGCTCAGAGCCTGGAACCTGCTTCAGATTCTGTGTCTCCCCCTCTCTCTGTCCCTCCCATGCTCATGCTCTGTCTCTCAATAATAAATAAATGTTAAAAAAAAATTTTTAATTAAAAAAAATTAAAAAATTAAAAAAATTAAAAAATTAGCCTCACGTTCCTTATACTAAGTCAATCAATTCTAGAGCTGGAAGAAATTCTGGGAAAAAGAGAACAAGTACTCAGTGAGGGTAGAAAATAATTCTTCTAAAATGTGATTAGTTGGGGCAACTGGGTAGCTCAGTCGGTTAAGCGTCCAACTTTGGCTCAGGTCATTATCTCACCATTCGTGAGTTCAAGACCTGCATTGAGCTCTGTGCTGACAGTACAGAGCCTGCTTTGGATTCTGTCTCCCTCTCTCTCTGCTCCACCCCAGCTTGCATGCACCTCTCTCTCTCAAAAATAAACAAAAATTTAAAATTAAAAAAAAAAGCCACATGAAAGATTTGGTACAATTCCCCCCGTGACTGCACACATAGAATCATAGCAGCCAGTCGCTAAATACTAGTGGCCCAAATGTGGGCCTGATTTTCAGGATGCACAACTCTAGGTTTCAATAAATGTCTTTGGTAAATCAGGAGACAACAGCATGTTTTTACATGGAAAGTCAACTGCTACTACTAAGAGTTTTGAGATAAAAACCTAAACTCAGTTAAATCGGAATAGAAACTATTACAAAGATAAATTTAAAAAACTACAAATATCCTATGGTAAGTAGGAGACTTCTTTAAGGAGGTAATTCCTGAGCAGGGCTGGGACTAGGGTGAAGCAAGTAGGAGACTTCTTTAAGGAAGTGATTCCTGAGCAGGGCTGGGACTAGGGTGAGGCAAGTATGGCACTTTCCTCTGGCACAAAATGTAGAAGGGGGACTCAAAAAAAACCCTCAGTAATCCAAATAATAATGCAATATTTTAAGACATGAAAATGAATGCAGAAAAACCCACAATGAACCAAATATCAAAAATTTAACTAAAGACAGAATCCAACAGGATGAGATTAGGGTGAGGAGGTGAGATGAATTATACAAAATATTGATACTTTATTCATCGTGAATAATTTGCATTCATTTTAATTTTTGAAAAATATTGCATAGAAGTGTTATCTCTCGGGGCGCCTGGGTGGCTCAGTTGGTTAAGCGTCCAACTTCAGCTCAGGTCATGATCTCATGGTTCATGAGTTCGAGCCCCACATCAGGCTCTGTGCTGACAGCTCAGAGCCTGGAGCCTGCTTCAGATTCTGTGTCTCCCTCTCTCTCTGCCCCTCCCTGGCTTGAGCTCCTCTCAAAATAAAAAATGTTAAAAAATTTTTTTTAAATGTTATCTCTCTTGATTACTGAGGTGGTTTTCTTTTGTGCCCCCTTCCATTTTGCATCCACAAGGAGCACCTCATTTGTCTCTTCCTAGTCCTGGCCCTGTTCCTGAGCAGTCCTGAAGGATAAATTCATGAGAAAATGGGTAAAAGGCATTACAGTCAGAGAGCTATATATACAAAGGCAAGGAAGCAACACATAGATCAAAGAAAGAGCTGTTCAAGGATATACGCAAGAACTGAACAACCCGATTATGATTATAGATCCTATATTGGTACCATCACAGTCTAAGTTTGTGACTCACCCCACCCCCAGTGCCTTCAGCCCTACCCAGGTATAAGAAAGGAAAAGGTAGATTATAGCATGGGTCAATGGTTGTAATTGTACCAAGCAGGTCAAAGGGACAGGAAATTGAAGTGAATCACTTAGGTGATTAAATCTAGGATCCACATGGATAAGAAAGGAAACTTTAGGGAGTTAAGTATTATTGTTCTTGAAAAGGTCAAGTGTAATTATATTGCAAATATTTTAGAGTTTTAGGATACAATCAGTTCTCTTCACAAATACTTACTCTTCAAATCAAAAGTGATAAAAAATTCTGTATATATTACTCTCAATTTAATCTAGAAAGTTCATTTCTTATCCTTTCTCCATCAACCATCACTGGTTTCTTTCTCGTGTGCGGTTTTTCATGTCACTCTCTTGGTTCTCAAAACTCTCTGAATTGCAATAGATCTCTCCTTCACTAACCTAACCACCTATGGTTTCAAATAATTAAAGCATATGTCCTCTTTTTTCTCATATTCCCTCTAAAATAACTCTCAAAAACTTGTGACCCTCTCACACATTATAATCATATATTTAGTGCTTTTAATTAATCCTAAGTTTATTTTTTTTTAACGTTTATTTATTTTTGAGACAGAGAGAGACACAGCATGAACGGGGGAGGGGCAGAGAGAGAGGGAGACACAGAATCGGAAGCAAGCTCCAGGCTCTGAGCCATCAGCCCAGAGCCCGACGCGGGGCTCGAACTCGCGGACCGCGAGATCGTGACCTGAGCCGAAGTCGGATGCTTAACCGACTGAGCCACCCAGGCGCCCCTATTAATCCTAAGTTTAAATAAGTTAGTAACTATGTAGAAACTGTTTACCATTTTATGAGATAAAATAAGATGAAGATTAATATTATCAAATAAATGTTTCATCCTGTCTTTTGATAAAACCTGAAAGAAATCCAATTATATTTTTAAAAATCAATACCACTAACCTATACTGTTCGAGTTTTGTATTCAGAATATCCCAACACAAACCAAAATATACCATTTAAAAGCCAAATCTCATCCTTAACGGAAATATAGGTAAGACAAGAAAAGACAGATGCATTATAGACTAAGGTACCTCAATTAGCTATTAAAGGAGTCTTCTCCAAAAACTATATTTTGATGTATCCCTTTGTTTGGTACCCCAGGTTACACCACTGGTCAATATACCATACTGAGATTTAAAATGGGTTGGGAGTATGCCTTTCTTTTGTAAAGTGGGAAAAGAACTATTAAAAATAAAAACACAAGTTCTTTCTCAGATCAATTTTAGAAGAATATAAATGGAAATGAGGTATCTGAAAACTGAGTCCCTTAAAATTACATAGTCCTTGGAAAGAATCTTATACAGCTTTGCATACTCTAAAGACCAAAGGATCAATGCATATCATAATAAATTGACTATTATTTACTGAGCATCTACAATCTACCAAGTGTGATAGGCAGTCTACACATATTATCTCTAATCCTAAGCAAACCTATACAATAAGTACTAAATTATCTTCATTTTACAAATGAGGAAACTAAGGCTTAACACAGTTAAGTGATTTGCCAAAGGTTTTACAGCTGGCAAGTGGAGATCTGACTCAAAGTTCATACTCTTTTCACATCACATTGCATACATCCAATGCTACCAGACCTCTCTTACCTTTAGTACATCAGTGGGGTTGGCTATAGCAGAAGATATCACTCCTGACACTACCCCACAGATCATATTAATTAGAAGAGTTTCATCTGTAAAAAGGAAAAAAAAATTCTGCTTGTATTAAGTACTAGTTTCTGAGAATAAAGTACTGATCTTTCAGAGGAAGGGAACCCTAGGCAGAGAATTGACTGTAAGAAATGAACCACAAAGCTTATGAAAATTAAAAAAAAAAAACTCAAATATTTCTAGATCCCATATCATCACTGCAACATAAAAATTATAAAACATAAATCACTATTTTTTAAAGGTAGTTCTAAAGGACACTAGCACATGTCCTATTATTCTGTATAGAGCAACTGGCAATAGCCCACATAAATTCAGAATGTGGTATTTCTTCCTCAATCATTTCAAACACCTAAAAAATTTCTTTAAGTATTTTTCTGGAGAATCATCAACTCTAAAGACTTAGCAACAGAATTTTAAAAGGTAAAAGCTTACGGATAACAGAAAAAAATTACTTAAATATTAATTTTGACTGGCCTTGATATCTACTGGCCTCTATTTACAGGTTTCTGTAGTTCAAATGTGAAAAACTAGTCATTTGAAATTAAATCCACTCAGCCAAAAAAAAAAAAAAAAAAAAGAAAAAGAAGAAGAAGAAACAGAGCATAATATTCTAAAATGAAAATTCCATCTTCACCATGCCTTCTTACCATGGAGAGCCTACAAACAGAAACTAGGTAAACCCAAGTGAAGCATCTGTGAAAGGAAATTATTTTAGGAAGTAAATCCTTCAGAATCCTCAAAGAAGAGGCTCCAGAAAAAGTCAATTTAGCACAATCAAGTAACTCAAAAGACATTACTAATCAAAAGGCTCTCCAGCTATCCACAACCATGCAACAGCCCTGTGGTAAAATAACCATTTAGTACCATATCAGGATAGAAATGCTACAGCAACAATAATAGAGACATAGGATAATGCTGAATGTGGGTAAGGTGGTCATAGGTACAACAGAATCTAGAATAGTCTAAAATTACTCCATCTAACAAAAGCTTATCAAAACTGGCAGCTACAGAACTGCTTATAGTTGAAGTCTTTTTGGCAATGAAGATAGCGTTAATTTTCTGGACAAACTTGTCCATGTTCCCTCTGTGATGACCAGAAGCCTTTTTTTTTTCTTTGATAGAAAAAGGGACAAACTTAAAGAGCAGGTCCTTCTAACTCATAGATCACTCCTGCAAGGATTAATCCCAAGTCAGTATGAACTCGCTTTGTCCTTACAATGACTGTCATCCACTCTCAAGCATCCCATGATGAATGCTTCTTAGTAAGCATGATTTTGATAATCCTCTGAGTATCACCCTAAAAGAGAAGAAGTCTATACTGACCTTCTAGACGTTCTACAAATAATCTCTTCAAGCTTTGGTAAATGCCAATTTTGATGGTGCCATATGATGCCTGTCTTAGCAAAGCAGGAGCGATTCTGCCAAAAAAAGAAAGAAAAAGTCAACTATACTCAATGTGCACTTGCAGATTAAACACATCTAGATAGTCTACTCATTTCCATTACTCACCTCATTCCACCCAACTACTTCAGAATATGCATTTATTCAAGCACAGTGGAACATTCACCAAGAGAGAGCACATTTGGATCATAAAACAAAACTATTTTTTTTATTTTTTTAAGTTTATTTATTTATTTAGAGAGTGAGCGAGTGCAGGGGAGAGTCAGAGAGAGAGGGAGAGGGAGAATCCCAAGTAGGCTCCATGCTGTCAGCACAGAGCTCGACACAGGGCTTGAACCCACAAACCATGAGATCGTGACCTGAGCCAAAATTAAGAGTCAGACACCTAACCGACTGAGCCACCCAGGCACCCCAAAACTCAACAAGTTTAAAAGAATTGAAGTCATATAGAGTACATTCTCTGACTATAATGGAATCAAACTAGAAATCAGTAAGGAAAATCCTCAAACACTTGGAAATCAAACATCACATTTCTAAAATTTTTTTTAACGTTTATTTTTGAGACAGAGAGAGACAGAGCATGAATGGGGGTGGGTCAGAGAGAGGGAGACACAGAATCTGAGACAGGCTCCAGGCTCTGAGCTGTCAACACAGAGCCCGACGCGGGGCTCGAACTCACGGACCACGAGATCATGACCTGAGCCGAAGTTGGCCGCTTAACCGACTGAGCCACCCAGGCGCCCCAAACATCACATTTCTAAATAATCCATGGTTCACAGGAAGTCTCAAAGGAAATTTTTAAAATACATAGAACTGAATGAAAATGAAAATTGAACCTGTTAAAATACATAGGGCACAGCCAAAGCAATGCTCAGAGGGAAATTTACATCACGAAATGCTTACATTAGAAAGGAGGGAAATCCCAAATCAACATAAGTTCCTAACTCAAGAAACTAGAAAAAGAAGAGCAAAATAAAACCAAAGCAAGCAGAAGGGGAGGACATAGTAAAGAGCATAAATTAATAAAACTGAAAACAAAAATAGAGAAAAATCCAGCTTTTTTGAAAAAAATCAATAAAATTGATAAACCTCTAGCAAGGTTCATAGTAATAAAAAGATGGAAGTCACCAATATCAGGAACGAAACAAGCAACAGCACTACAAATTCTGCAGCCATTAAAAGAATAAGGGAATACTACTATAAACGACTTTATGCTCATAAATTCAACAACTCAGAAGAAATGGACTAATTCCTCAAAAACTACAAACTACCAAAACTCAATCAGAATGAAACAGATAAAAATATGGGAATCATCAAAAAAAACATGAAATAGATCATTTGAATAGTCTCATAACAATTAAAACATTTTAATTCATAATTTAAAAGTTCCCAAAAAGGAAATCTCCAGGCCCAGACAATTTCAATGGGGGAATTCTACCAAACACCTAAAAAAATCAACACTAATCTTACATAATCTCTTCCAGAAAAAAGGAGAGGGAATACTTACCAATTCATTTTATGAGGCTAGTATTACCCCAATATCAAAACCAGACAAAAAGAGTACAAAAAGGAAAAACTACAGGAAAATATCTCTCATGAATTTAGATGCAAAAATCCTTAACAAAATATTAGCAAATTGAATCTAGCAATGTAGGAAAAGAAGTACACACAATTATTCACCTCATGGAGATTTTTTAAAAATCAACCTTACTTCCTAACAGCTGTACATGTATCTTTCATCTATCAAGAAGACACTAGAGCCAAGATTTCACCATATTTAAGTTCTGCTTATAAACTGAAGACATTCTCACTCATACCCCCTTTGAGATTCTTCCAAGTTGCAGAACTATACTTTAGTAGTTATAAATAGAAAGACGACAGCAGCTTGGATGGTTAAGATTTTAAAAATGATGACTAAATATGCATATTTCTGACTTTACTGCTTGCTATTAGAAAAAAATAATCTTGTGATTGTCCATGCTGATTAAAGAACAAGGTGAAACAGATGATCCATGATTCACTTGCTTCGAGATGTATTACTTGATTTTTTTCCCTAAGAAAATTGTCTTTCAAAATTAAGTCTAACATAGGTTAATAATAAAATTGATGTCCCTTCTCTGAGCAGTAAACTGGTAACCTAGATGCAGGACTGGCCTAGGAAACTGGCAGCAGATACATGACAAAATGGGCAATAAACCACAAACCTATAACTAATTAAAAATTGACAAAAAAAGATCAGTCTCCCTCTCTCACATTCTGCATTTTATGCTTAAACTACCAGAATAGTATTTCTTTAAAGAGGAAAATTTTAAAAGAAGTATTTGGCAACTCAGGAAGAATACCACAGAAATGTAAGCCATTAATTGGTGCTGCTATTCACAGGGGCTATTGATGACTCTCAGGAAAACAGGAGAAAGCCAATGCTGCAATGAGATATCCATTTTAAAATACATCACGCAAAGCCAGATGAACACAAAATCTAAAGCTCAAGACTTACAAGCAAGTGAAATAGAAACTTGCACAGGAATATTGAATTAAAAGTTAGAATGGTGAATATGAAGGGCACACACTATCAGACCACTGAAATACATGGTTTCTTTGAAAAGTGTTTTGGGGCGCCTGGGTGGCTTAGTCAGTTAAGCGTCTGACTTAGGCTCAGGTCATGATCTTGCGGTTCGTGGGTCTGAGCCCCACGTCGGGCTCTGTGCTGACAGCTCAGAGCCTGGAGCCTGCTTCAAGTTCTGTTTCTCCCTCTCTCTGCCCTTCCCCTGCTCATGCTCTGTCTCTCTTTCTCTCTCAAAAATAAACATCAAAAAAATTTTTTTGAAAGTGTTTCTATTCAAGAGGTAAAGAAAGAATCCAGTCTCACCCAGAATACAAAGCCAATACGCCTTCTTCTTTATAGATTCGGAACAAGGCATGAAACATTCCTCGGTATTTTATTTCTTTAAAACGGACATCAATGCTTTGGCCCTGAACTTGAAGGCGTGTTTTAGTCAGGTCCACAGGGAAAGTTCCTATGAAAGAACACACTGATTTATAAGTTTCTCCAAAGAGTCATGGTTAAATTTTGGCTGAATTTAAGCCAATGACAATTTGAAAACATAAGACAAAGTCCTTTTTATAACACATAGGGGATATCTCTACTAAGAGTACCACTTTCAGAAGAGTTGTATGTGGTAAAGTGAAATATACTGTACTGTATCTAGGCAGTAGGATTTGGCCCACAGTATAGTTGAAACTGATATAATAAAATGCTTTAAGATGGTCCTAATATACTGCAAATACAAAATAATTTAAATGTTTTAATTTCATCTATAACATAATACAGTTTGGCATTTGAATCTTCCTCTGCACGCCCCCCACCTTGACTCCCCACTTCTTCATAAATCTCTCTAATTTTTCACAAAAAAGATGGGAAAGCATGGGATTGCTGTTCCAGGTACTCTTATATACTATTGTAAAGTTTTGTCAGTTTTTTTTCTTTTATCTGTTTACAAGAAACAAATAGTTCCCTAACATTATGAAAGATAACAGCAAAGTCCTACTTGGCCGACTCATCTTGGTTCTACGTTTAATTCTGGACTAATAACTAACACAGTGCCTGGGAAATGTCTTGAACCAAACTTCTTTAGTTACTTCAATACACAAAAGTGGTCATTACATTGACAAAATGTGTTTTAGGGAATACTTCGAAGTCTAAAACTAACAAGGTGATTATGTAGCTCTGGTCACTTATGACTTTGGTATCATAACACCAGAGCATGTGCCAAGAAAGTCAACAAAGATTAATGGGTTGGGTCACTTACAAATAGCTTAGGAAAGAGAAAATTGGGAGATGAAAAAACACAGTCTAAAAAATATTTCCAAATTAAAATCAAATAGAGAAGAATCCAGTTTGATCTTATTAATCAATTTTCTTCTAAAATGGGACAGAGAGGCGCCTGGGTGGCTCAGTCGGTTGGGCATCCGACTTCGGCTCAGGTCATGATCTCATGGTCCGTGAGTTCGAGCCCCGCGTCGGGATCTGTGCTGACAGCTCAGAGCCCGGAGCCTGTTTCAGATTCTGTGTCTCCCTCTCTCTCTGACCTTCCCCCATTCATGCTCTGTCTCTCTCTGTCTCAAAAATGAATAAACGTTAAAAAAAAAATTTTTTTTAAATGGGACAGAGGTTTGAAAAAAGAAGTCTGGGGGTGCCTGGGTGGCTCAGTCGGTTAAACAGCTGACTTTAGCTCAGGTCATGATGTCACAGTTCGTGAGTTCAAGCCCCCCACTGGCTCTGCACTGTCGCAGAGTCTGCTTCAGATTCTGTGTCTCCCTCTCTCTCTGCCCCACCCTCCACTCATGCTTGCTTTCTCTCTCTCTCAAAATAAATAATAAACTTTTAAAAAGAAAAGAAAAAAAGTCTGAATACTAAGAAAGTTATAAACAACTTAGCATAAAGGAAAGACCATTAGTACAAAAATATAGCAGAAACCCCTATATTATCGAACTCCCTTTATCTTTTCATGTACATTACTTAAACCTAGAGCAAATTAACAAATCATTAAACTATTAAAAAAAATCTTCCTAAGTTTGACTTTTATTAAAATTTTTTTTAACATTTATTTATTTTTGAGCAACAGAGACAGAGCACAAGTCGGGGAGGGGCAGAGAGAGGGAGGGAGACAGAATCTGAAACAGGCTTCAGGCTCTGAGCTGTCAGCACAGAGCCTGATGCGGGGCTCAGACCCACGAACTGCGGGATCATGACCCAAGCCAAAGTCGGATGCTTAACCAACTGAGCCACCTAGGCACCCCCTAAGTTTGACTTTCTTAACCTCACTCACCATACCATTAGTAGTACTTTTTTAGAAAATATTACTCGATGGCTTAGAGACAATAGTTTTTAAAACAAAGTGAGCTTCTTTTCACTTTTTCTCTAATTTTCACCAAAAAAAACTGTCACCATAAGCTGCCATCTATACCATAAGAAGCAGATTCGTCAGTTTTCACATTCTTACCAAACTCAGCAACAATAGAGGCAAGGCCGCCATATACAAAGGGTTTCCAATTCAGACCAGACATCTCATGGCTTACAGTGGCACTTTTCTGGGGCTAAAAATAAACACAAATCAGAACAAGGCACAAGAGTGAGGAGCATTTGTTAGTGTTTGATCACATTATTTATATAACAAAATTAGTAAATGAAGCAGATGTAGAGGAAAAACCCTACCAAGTGGAATGAAACAAAATGGGGGATCCTGTTTTATGTACTAGATGATCATGAATGTGTTCTTTACTGCCACTCTGTACGGGTAGGCGTGCAATTCCCTCAAAGATCAACTTGTGCCCTTCTTTCTCTAGTTTCTTTAATGTTATCCATAGCCCCACCCAAAGAAGAGGTTGTCCATCCAGCACAACCAACTTAGACATTCAGCTAGACAATTACAAGTGAAGGAACCTGGAGTTCAAATTATATAGGCTGAGGCATCTCATAAAAGCAGTTCATGGTATTCAGTTATCTTGATTCAGGTGCAAAGCAAAGGCTGACACCACTACCCTCTCATATTCCTAGCCCTCTCATCTCTCCACTAAACTGCAGGGTTTTAATTCATCTAGCTACTTCTAGCTATACACAGCTTCTCCCCACAAAGCCCAAGCTGAGCTAAGTATGTTTTCATCTTCTTCTGGTTCCCAGAGGAATGAAAATAATATAAATGATGTCTGTCTTCTCCCTGACATTTAACTTACATTCATCTAGTGACTCTTTTTCCTTGGTCTTTTTAAAGCACATACATACAAATAATGTTTTTCTTTGATGTTCTGACTTTTTAACAATGTATTCTACTCCCAGTCCCCTTGCCTTCTTGCCCATCCCACCCCCAGTAGACCTGTCATCTTCAATCTTTTCATTTTTGTTTTTCCTATCACTCAGCTATTTCTCTTGGATTCTTTTCCCCACAGTTCTGCCCTCTAGATCAGTGGTTTTCCAATTTTATGTGCACCAGGATAATCTAGAAGAGAGATTAAAACAGAGTGTTGGGCCACCCTCAGAATTTCTGATTAGTGGTCTGGGTCCTGCCTGAAAATATGCAAGTTTCCAGATAATGCTGGTGCTTCCATCCTTTAAGAACTACTACTGTTCTATGCATTGCCTCCTAAATCCTGGTCCAGCTGGAAGTAATCTTTTAAGATGGACTCTCAGATTTCTTTTAAATATTCCTTTTTCAGAACTTCACAGTACATATACTATTGAATTTCAAAAACATCTTCCAATGTTTTATGGTCAGAAATAAAGACTCTGAAGTAAGACTACCTAAGTTCAAATCCTGACACTACCACTTACTAGCTCTGTGACCAAGTTACTTAACCACTCTATGCCTGGGCTTTCTGAACTGTAAAATGGGGATAATTATAAATCCTATATTACAGGGTTGTTGTGGAAATTAAATGATATATGTAAAATACGTGAAAAAGTACCTGCCACCTAGTTCAACTTTTTTTAAGTTTATTGTTGCATGCTCTTCAGACTGAGCCAGCCATGCGCCCTCTAGTTCAACTATTAGCTATTATCATTACTACATTTTGAAAAGTACTAAAATTTACATTTTAGCAGATATTACTTACTGCCCACCTCCCCCACAGCCCAATCTGAGGTTAGCACCATTGAGTCACAGTCTCTTTTTAGAGGAGACAAGGTTTTGCTTTATTTCCCCAGAAGGAAATCTCTGTAACTAAGCACAAATGAACAATTTCCCAAAAGAGGATAGCAAACATGCAGACAAATGTTTTAGTTAGAGGCCACAAATAATTATGGAATAATTATGGATTATGGAATAATAATTATGGAAATAATATTCCATAATTATGGAAACTTCCTTTCAAGCTTAGTGGGATCAGCCAGTCCATCTGATATACAGAGTCGGGAACAGATAGCTCTTTGGGAGGAAAATTATTGAAACGAATTCTGGAAAACAAAGCAGCAATAGGCACTTCTAGTACCAGCTACAGTCTGAAATGAGTCTTGAGTACTAAATATTATCTTATTAACATTTTCAGTTATGCGCACATTTTATTACAATTAACAGTAACACATGACACACACAGCGAGAGGGGAAGCATGGAAAAGCAAGGACCATGACATATCCCCTCTCTTAGTTTGGTCAATGGAGAGGGCATTTTCCCCCCACAATTTAGAGATTTCCCAAAACAGTCAAGCATTTCAAATGGCTGCTATGCTTCTCTCCAAAGCTTTCTTTTTACAACTTCTTTCAATTCATCTCATTACAGAGAAAGCCTCTATCGGAACTTTATTACCTGCTACCCAGACTTTTAATAAGGAAGATGTGCTCAGGGAACCATAATAATAAATCAGTTAAAGGCAGGGGGCAGAGCCATAGCAGGGAATGGAATCTCAAGTCAGTCAGCCCAGTGGTTCCTTAATGAAGTTTTTACAATTCTGAGATGAAATAAAGAAAATAAGAGCACCTAATACCTTTTTCTTCAGCCAAATGTATTTAATTTAAAGGACTATCTATTAGGAAATCCTGTTCTTCCTACTCCTGGAGCATTTTTTAAAATCACCTTTCTTGTATGAAATATAGTTGGTAGTTGACTTTGTTTAGTGCCTTTCTTAGCAAAATAAGACTGGCTACCTTAATTTATGTCTCCTCTCCACACTTTCATTTAAATATTATTGATCCATGAAATCCAAAATTCTGAGGACCACTGGCCAAATTTGACACTGCTACCACTGTCACCTCCCCACCCCCATCTGACAGTAAAATCCCTTTTCCTCCAATGTTAGGAAAGAATCTTGTTACAAAAAAGTCCTTTATCATCTTTAGTTAGGTCTGATTTTAAACCTTCTTCCCTCGTACTGAGCCAAAAGTCTGCCTTCCTCTAGTTTTCACCCATTTGGGGAGGTAATATTAAACGAATGTATTCTTTTTCCCTACAGGGTCCTTCAAGTATTTAAAGACAGCTATCATGCCCTCCTATATCTTGTCTTTCTCAGGGTAAATACCCACAATAGTTTTCATCACTCACTATATTATACTTCAATTACTACAGCTGAAAATGGCAGTCATTCTTGTGAGACCATATCACACTACTGAATCATTAAAATGTCACCTTAAAACCTTTAAGTCTGCATACATGTCATGTCATACCTATTCCACAGTTGTGCAATGTTTTTAGAACCTTCATTCACCCCCTTCTATATCTTAATTTCAGGCACACAGGATGAGACTTATCTCCCAGTTGCTCCATGTTATTTTTCTCTTAACTAGCTAAGATCCCTGAAGGCAAACACCATGTCTCACAGTACTTTTCATAACCCTTAGAATAGCTTGCACAGAATTGGGTACACATCTATTAAATACTTGGTTGGTTCCCGTGTAATATCCTTTATCTATGTATGCAGTGTGTACGTAAAAGATTATGTGAGAACTTAGAAAGTTAACTTGCTGGACCAAAGCAATGCTACACTCTGTAAACAACATTTTGTTTTTGTTGATCGTCAGAGGTTCTCTGCCTAATTCTCTTCCCTTGATTTTGTTGCAGAGAATTACTTGTGTAAAAGACCCCAAGCACACTAAAAATGATTTTTACTTGTGAGGGCTATCCCCAGATATGGATAAAAGGAAACAAACCACATCTGAATTAAAACAGAAACCTTAAATATTTATCGCATAAAGAAGCCAATGAAAATGTATTTAAAATGCAAACGTGTATACTGAAGTCTGACTAAGGAAAATCTGATAGCCTAGAGAGTGGAAGAAAGTCCTAGAATACAAGTTACATAGCCCTACATTACTCCAAAGATCTGGTCAGAAAAATCTTGAGTGTTTTTCTCACTTTCTCCTTTTAAAAAGAGTAGGCATTATAGATACTCAGACTTGGGAAGTAATAATGGAGAATGAAGCAAATATTTATTGAAAGCATACAAAATGCCCAAACCTGCAACATGCTATGAGTATAAACCTCATGTTAAAAAAAAAAAAAACAGAACACATGCTCTAACATCAGGACAGTATTTATCATTCAACCTATCTTTCCTGGATAATCAAGGAGATTGGGGTGGGGATAAAGTTGTATGAAATTCAGTACTTGCCTTTCAAGAGCTTATAGTCTGGTGGAAGAAATCAAAGTTGCTCATTAGAGAAAAAAATAAGTATTAAATTACATAGTACAAACTGTAAGAGCAGGAGCATGGTAAAGGAGACAATCAGCATGGGCCTGAATAATTTGAAAGGCTTGTGGAGATGAGAGAACTTAAAATGGGCCTTGACAGAGTACAGGTAGAATCAGGATAGGTCTAGGTAAGGGAGGGGTGGAGGAGGAAAAGAGGATGAACAGAGACACAAACATGGTGGGGGGTGGGGGTGGGGGGACACAGCATGTGGAGGCAGGCATCAGCATAGCTTGTTCTGAGAAGGAATAGTGCAACCTAACCTGAACAGAGAATTCTCTTTAACAGATTGATAAAATTATCAGACAAGAAGTATGATAAAGAAACAGGCTGAAAGGCTTGAAACCAAAATGTGTGTTTGGCAGGGTGGGAGGGAGGCTGTAAGTTTTTGAACAGGGAAGGGACTTGGGGAAATCCACATTTTAGTTAGCCTACTCAGGCTGCCGCAAACAGTGGATTCCAAACAGGATAGGCAAGGAAACTAGCTTAGGATGTTGTGAAGTAAAGCAGATAAGATGCTTGTTGACAATGAGGTTAGAGATAAACTTCTAAAATGGAGACACAAAGGAACTTGATGATGTAGGGAATGAAGACAAAAGTTCACAATAACTCTAAGCATCCCTAGCCTGGAAAAAAAAAAAACAAGGAAACACTGACAGCAAGCTACAAACGTCCCTGCTGTTTGTTACCTTATCTGAGAAACTAATTCATGTTGAGAATAGCTGTCATCCCAATTAGTTAGCTGAACTGCATTTTAATAGATGCCTTCAATGCCTTGACCTCAAAGAGTGGCAGGGGGTAGAAACTGAAGGGGAGCATCTTTTAACAGCATCCCTCACACTAACACAATGGAGGTGTTTGCTTACTCCGCTTACAATCACGGCCGCCGTTGCAAACTTCACCCTTAGAAAAATTAGGATTATTCCAGGAAAGATACCCATTCACCCTCTGGGTAGCAGGATCTTGCCAGTTCCTCAGCTGTCAGAGCGAGTTCGTGGAGAGAAGGGAGGCGCCTGAAGAAGGCGGCCTCCCAAGGGGGTCGAGGAAGCAGGGTTCAATCGAAGAAGTAAAACCACCGATGCCAGAAGAGTGAAAGACAGGGAAGGGACTCAGCTGAGGGGAGAGAGAGATCAAAGGACCGTTAAGCCCCTCCCAGGCCGGGAACCAGGCCAGCCCGGCCCCGCGCGGCCTGGCGCGGCCCAGCCCCGCTCCCCAGCCTGGATGTCCAGGAGCTCCCCCTCACCTGCTCAGGCTCAGCGGACGACTGGGAAGCCGAGGCTCCCACAGTCGGAAGCGGCACCGCAACGCCAACCCGGAAGCATTGAAACCAACGGAAGTAACCAAGTTGTCGCCTCGGCAACGGTGGTGGCTCCGGCATTCCAACACCGCCTCCTCAAAGCCTAGAAAAGAAGGCGCAAAATGAGAGGCGGGAACTACAGAGGTCTAAGAGGGGGAGTCGAGCAGGCTGCGGGTGCAAAGGCTCAGAGAGGGCAACCAGACTTTTGGGATGTGTAGGGAGAAAGAAGGAAGGCGTGACGATTTGGCAGCTTCTGCAGTTCACCTGCTCGCCAGTTGGGGGCAGACATGTCGCCTCGTTCCCGCGTTACCAGGCAACTGGCGCGTACCAGGACTACGGGGGGGGCGGGGTTGCGGCGCGTACTAGGAGCAGGAAGGGGGGGGTGGCGACGCGTATAGGACTAAGAAGGTGGGGGCAAGAAGAGTGGGGCCAGCCAAACCTAAGGGACGCGAGGGGCCTGCCGACCGTAGTGAAGGGGTGGGGCAAGGCGCCTGCGCGCAAAGTACGAAAAAGGAGGGAAAGTTAGGGGGGCGGAGCAAAGGAGTTAAAAGTAGGAAAATGAGGGTAAGGAGTGAGCGGTATTTAATGAAGTGTCCGAAGTCGTTAAGAAAATAAAGATCAAGTAAGTAAATAAACCTCAGCACCGACTAGACGCCAGGTATTAGCGACTGAGGACTCAGACTCAGGCCCTGTACTCAAAGCACACGATTGAGAAAAAGCAGATTGGAAACAGAAAGTGGGACCACAAAAAGTTAGAGTCTTGAGAGTAGAAGTGCCGACGGGGGAGTCCAAGCTAATCCGTACCTCACAACCAGCCGGAGAATGACGAGCGAGCGAGCAGGTTGACCAAGCCCACTGACCAGCTTCTGGCCCCCTGGTACCAGAAGGAATGGTTGCAAAGCACCCTGGGTAATTCTGTTGGCCAATGGACTACTTTTGATTTTCAAACCTCGCACGCGAACGTTCCGAAATCACGCGAGGATACGAAACAACAGGGCTTATGTGGTGAGTACAAGGAAAAGCGGGTAAATGCCAGGAACATCACATAAGTGATTGTTGAATTAACAATCACATAAGTGATTGTTCAATTAATGCTTGGAACACCTTTGTTGTGAAAGGACCTTTCTCATTGTAGTTAACACCTTGGTTTTTACCCCTATTAAAAAATTTCTTCGGGCAGCACACATAATACCACCTGATGTACAATGATTACCAAGCATGAGGCAAATAGCTTCATGTGCAGACAACTACTCAATGAGACAGGTACTATTATTTTACCCTTTTGGTAGATGAGAAAACTGAGGTCTTACGAAGTTACTAGAGTAACTTGGTAATGGCAGAGCTGGGATTCAAATTTGGGTCTGACTCAAGAGCCTAGGCTCTTAATGACCATGCTATACTGATTCAGCTTTAATAATTCCCTTGTTACTTTCAAAAACTTTCTTACTAAAAATAGATAATATAAAAACCATGTGCATGCATTACAAAATTTGAATTCCCTTCCATTTACATCTAAGCAAAGCACTCCCTTCTAGCCAAACAGGCTCATAGCTTAGAATCCCTATTCGGAAGAACTGTACTCTCACCAATGATGTGAAGTCTATGTCTCCAGTGGGGACCTGGTCTTGTCCCTCACATCCAGGTCACCGAACCTTGTAGAATTTAGGCCCCCTCTGTGAGCAAATCACCCAATTTTTCTACAAGACAGCACTTTTGCCTCCTCAGCCACTGCTACCACCATCTAATCTCACTGATCACCTAGATAAACCTGTTAAAAAGGAACTTTGTTTTCAAATGACTTATTTTAAAAGTTCTACAATAGATGAATTTAAAATAGCATTTGTAGCACCATTATAAATACATACCACACTTTTATTTAACACATTTGCTATTTGCTTATTTTATTTTCAACATTTTTCTAAAACATACAAAAGATCTAATCCTCATTATCAAAGTTGGCTATTTTCCTTTTTAATTACCTTCTATTTGTAGTCTCTATCACACAGACCAGTATTTAATTATACTCTGTCTTGTGTTATGCCTGAATTCTGATATCTCCAAGAGATAAAGTATTGAAGAAGATAGAATACTGGAATCTTCAAGTTGGAAGGAGATTTAGAGGTTGCTTCTATAATATTCATTATGAACAGTTATTCAGTCTCTGTTAGAATACTTCCAGTGTAAGTACACATCACAAGTCAGCCATTATACTATTTTTATTCAATGACACAAGAGAGTGAAAAGGCAAGGTACAATCTGGGAAAAGAGATTTTTAATCCATATGTCCTACAAAATCTCACATCCATTATAAATAAAGAACTCCTAAAACTCAGCAATAAAAACAGAGACACCTCAGGGCGCTTGGGTGGCTCAGTCTGTTAAGCATCTGACTCTTGATTTCAGCTCAAATCATGATTCCAGGATTGTGGAATCAAGCCCCATGCCAGGCTCTGCACTGAGCATGGAGCCTGCTTAAGATTCTCTCTCTCCCTCTGGCCCTCTCCCCGACTCGTAAACATGTGCTCTCTCTCTCTCTCTCTCTAAAAAAAATTTTTTTAATAAAAAGAAACACAGGCAACTCAGTGTGTATATAGAATATCATTCAATCATAGAAAAGAATGTGATCCTGCCATTTGTGACAATATGGATGTATCTAAAGGGTTTTATGCTAAAACAAGTCAAAGACCAATACCATATGATTTCAATTATTTTTTTAAGGTTAGTTATTTATTTTAAGAGAGAGAGATCAGGGAAGGGGCAGAAAGAGGGAGAGAGAACCCCAAGCAGGCTCCGCAGAGACCAATGTGGGGCTCGAAACCACAAACCATGAGATCACGACCTGAGCCAAAATCAAGAGTCAGACGCTTAAACAATTAAACCACCCAAGTGCCCCTGATTCCACTTATATGTGGAATCTAAAAAACAGGGGAGCATGGGTGGAACAGTCCGTTAAGTGTCTGACTTCAGCTCAGGTCATGATCTCATGGTTCATGAATTCCAGCCCCAAGTTGGGCTCTGCGCTGACAGCTCGGAGCCTGGAGCCTGCTTCAGATTCTGTGTCTCCCTATCTCTCTGCCCTTCCTCGGCTTGTGTTCTCTCTCTCTCACACAAAAGCAAATAAATAAGCATTTTAGAAAAAAGGAATCTGAAAAACAAAAAAACCCAAAGAGTCATAAACACGGAGAACAAAACTGGTGGTTGCCAGAGGGGAGAGGGATGAGGGAATGGACAAAATAGGTGAAAGGGATTAACAGGTACAAACTTCCAGTTATGAAATAAATTACTCACACAGATGAAAAGTACAGCATAGGAAATATAGTCAATAACATTGTAATAATGTTGTATAGTGACAAATGTAAGTACACTTACCATGCTGAGCAATGTGTAAACATATACAATTGTCGAATCACTGTTATACACCTGAAACTAATATAACATTGCATGTCAGTTCTACTCCAATAATTAAAATTTTTTTCAGGGCACCTGGGTGGCTCAGTCGGCTAAGTGTCCGACTTCGGCTCAGGTCATGATCTCACGGTTCATGAGTTCAAGCCCCATGTGCTGTGCTGACAGCTCGGAGCCCAGAGCCTGCTTCAGATTCTATGTCTCCCTCTCTCGGCCCCTCCCCTGCTCATTCATTCTCTCTCTCTCTCTCTCTCTCTCTCTCTCTCTCTCTGAGTAAACACTAAAAAAATAAATAATCTAAAAAAATTTTTTTCTTAAGTCTCCGTGAAAAAAAAGACAGGAAACTCAATTTTTTTAATGGGGAAAATACTTGAAACACACTTCATAAAAGAGTACGCCCAAATGATCAATAAGCATATGAATAAGTGTTCAGTATTATTAGGCATATAGAAAATTAAAATTAAAATCACAATACAAACCCACCAACATGGCCAAAGTTAGAAGGACTGACAAGAAGGGGGTTGGTGGAAAGCATCTCAAATTCTTTTACACTGCTGGTGGAAGGCTGTATTAGTTTTCTATTGCTGCATAAAAAATACTGCCACAAATTTAGCAGCTTAAAACACCACACATTTATTGTCTTCTGGTTTCTGCAGATTAGGAATCCAGGCACATCTTAATGGGGTCCTGGGCTCTGGGTCTCACAAGGCTGCAATCAAGATGTTTTTATCTCAAGACTTGATTAGGAAAAAATTCACTTCCAAGCTCACTCAGGTTGTTGTGAAATTCACTTCCTTGCAGCTGTAGCACTGAGGGCTTCAGTTTCTTGCTCGATGTTGGCCAGAGGCCACTCTCAGCTCCTGAGGCTGTCCCAGTTTTCTGCAACATGGCCCTTTCCATGGGCAGTTCACAATATGGCCACTGGCTTCTTTCACATCAGCAGAACGAGAGCCTAAGATGAGGTTTCATCAACACAGAATTTAGCGGGACAATTATTTTCCGTGATGAAGTCTACACCTATTTTTCAAAATTACAATAGCTTCTTTTTCAGATTATAAAAAAGTACATAGTCATCATAAAACATTTAAACTGTACACAGAAGTGGAAAGAACGTAAAAAATCACCCCAAAACCAAATACCCAAAGGCTACTACTCTTAACAGTGTGGAGAGCCTCCTTCTAGCCCTCTCTCGGGACATACACACATAGTTATGCTATCATTCTTGTGATGTGCACGTTTCTGTCCCATGCTCCTACAGGGTGGCCTTGTGCTGAAGTCAGTGTCTCTGCTACCTCTTACCTATGGTCCTCCCACATTTCCCCAATTTTAAAAGTTATGTATCTTTATAGAGGGAAAGGGAAAATATAAAAACCATAAACAAGAAGATAAAAATGCAAAAGAAGTAAAATAAAACGTAAACATCACCCCCACTACCCAGATAACACCATTAACATTTCTATGTGTTTCCTTCCAGTCCCCTCAACTACCCAGGTATCACCATTAACATTTCTATGTGTCTCCTTCCAGTCTCTCCATCTTTTACATAATTGTATATATACCTCATAAACCTTGTCTTACCTCCTGGCTTCTCACAAATCTCACTCCCTCACTCCTTCCCTTGCATCCTGGACAGCCAACCTCTCCCTCCATTTATCCTTCTTATTAGCTTCATGTTCTTCCCAGGGTACCAAAACAAGAAAATCCTCTTCTAATCCTGTGTCACCCTCCAGATACTGCCCAATCACCTTCCATTCATAGCCCTTTAAAATTTTTAAACAATATTTTACTTAACCCAATATATCCAAAGTAATATCATTTTGGAACATAATCTTTATAAAAACTATTGAGATATTTCACAGTTATTTATATACTAAGTTTTTGTGTATTTTACACTCACAGTTCATCTCAGTTCAGACTAACTTTCCAAGTGCTCCATAGCCACATGTGGCGAGTTGGCCACCATACTGAGCAGAAGAAATCTAATTCATTGCTCCATCTGATAGATGATTACATACCTCCCCCAACCAAAAATCATCTAGTGTTCTGCTATTCAAATGTGGCCAATTAGTAGCATCAGCATCACCTGGAGCTTGCTAGAAATTCAAAAATCTCAGGCCCCACACAGGACCTATCTAAATTAGAATCTGCATTTTAGCACTATCCCCAAGTGATTCATTTGTATTTGAAACTTAAGAAGTCTGGTCTGCCTTCTATTAAACACTTCCAGTAGCAAGGAACCCCCAATTCCATCCCCAACGAAGCCTGCCCCTTCTTTAAATGGTTGTAATTATTAGAAAAACATTTCTTCTTTATTGAAGATTCCCCGTAAGCCTGGCATTGTGCTAAGAACTTCACATCAATTATCCATCTCATTTAAACCCAACACTCTATGAGATAGTTGCCAATTTTGACTCCTTTTGTTGTGGTCACTGTTTATTGTGATAAAATATACATAATCATAAAAATTTACCATTTAACCACTTTTAAGTGTACAATTCAGTGGCGTTAGCTACATTCGCAATATTGTGCAACCTTCACCACTCTCCATTTCCAGAACTTTCATCATCTCAAACTGAAACCTATTAAACAATCACTTCCAAAAAAAAAAAAAAGAGGTTAGAGTGGGAGAGAGCCAAAGCGTAAGAGACTCTTAAAAACTGAGAACAAACTGAGGGCTGATGGCGGGTGGGAGGGAGGGGAGGGTGGGTGATGGGTATTGAGGAGGGCACCTGTTGGGATGAGCACTGAGTGTTGTATGGAAACCAATTTGACAATAAATTTCATATATTTTTAAAAAATAAATAAACATTTCCACATCTCCTCTCCCCCCAACCCCTGATAACCATCATTCTTTCAGTCTCTAGGAGTTTGACTATTCTAGGTACCTCTTATCAATGAAATCATACAATATTTGTCTTTTTGTGTGATTTATTTTGCTTAGCATGTTTTCAACATTCATCCATGTTATACACTGTATCAGAATTTCCTTCCTTCTTACAATAATTATTCCTTTGTATGTATGTACCACATTTTGTTTATCCATTCATCTACTGATGGACATTTCGGTTGTTTTCACCTTTAGACTATTGTGAATAATGCTGCTATGAACAGTGGTGTACAAGAATCTGAGTCCTCGCTTTGAATTCTTTGGGGTAAATACCTAGGAATGGAATTGATGGATCATATGGTAATTCTATATATTTAACTTTTTAAGGAACCACCAAACTGTTTTCCACAGCAGCTGCACCATTTTATCATAGCCTTTAAAAAAACAGTTGTTGTGGCTATTTTTCAGATCAGAAAAAAAATTTTAACCCTTTTATGAAAACTGGAATACAGAGAGAAAAAAAGATTTTTAAAAAATTATAATCCCATTATCCAATGAAACTCTTCACATGTTCATACAGATTCTTCCAGGATGTATCTTTATGACAATTGTTCCTTAAAATAAAGGTTTTGGGGGTGACTGGGTGGCTCAATCGGTTAAGTGTCTGACTCAATTTCGGCTCAGGTCATGATCCTGCAGTTCATGGGATCAAGCCCCACATCGGACTCTGCCCTGTCTTGGTGGAGCCTGCTTGGGATTCTGCCTCTCTCTCTGCCTCCCCCCGCGCCCCCAACCTCTTTCTCAAAAGAAATATATAAACTTTTTAAAAGAGAAAGGTTTTGTTACCATGGAATTCTAAACATGCTTTCGAAGGAATATTTCAGAAGTGTACTTCCCTTAAAAATATACCATTTTTCAAATAATATGCAGCCATCAGAAATTATGCTTCTGAGAAGTATGCAATCATAATGAACTTTATCTTCTATTGAATGCCTCCTTTTTTCCAGAAAGTCACCCATGCTGACTCTAATCCTCACTACAACCTTGTGTAGGCTTTACCACTGGATGGACCAGGTTTTGCCTGCTGTGTGGTCTTGAATAAGTACCCAACCTTCCCATCCTTAAGTTTCCCCAGCTGTGAAAACAAAGAACCTACTAGCACCAACCTCTGGGGTTACTGAGCATTCAAATGAGACGATCCGCATAAGGCATGTGGAACGGAGCCTGGCTCGTCATAAGCACTCAGGAGATGTCTATGTTCATCAAGTAAATTCGGGTTGCCCTGGCAATTTAAACATGAAAAATGAGGTGCAACCATGACAGTACTCGAAGAACGTGTAGCTGAACACTTTGATAATCCTGGGGGTGGGGGAGACCTTCTAAGCATGCTATCAGAGGCAGAGACATCAAACAAAGAATTATTGGAACCAGGGGCACCTAGGTGGCTCAGTCAGTTACGCATCCGACTTTGGCTCTGGTCATGATCTCGCGGTTTATGAGTTCAAGCCCCGCATCGGGCTCTGTGTTGACAGCTCGGAGCCTGAAACCTGCTTCGGATTCTATGTCTCCCTCTCTCTCTACCCCTCCCCTGCTCACGCTCTCTTTCTCTCTCTCTCAAAAATAAAGAAGCATTAAAAAAGAAGAATTATTGGGGGCACCTGGGTGGCTCAGTCGGTTGAGCCTCCGACTTCAGCTCAGGTCACGATCTCACAGTTTGTGGGTTTGAGCCCTGCATCTGGCTCTGTGCTGACAGCTTGAGGCCTGGAGCCTGCCTCGGATTCTATGTCTCCCTCTCTCTGTGTCCCTCTCCCGCTCGTGCTCTGTCTCTCAAAAATAAATTAAAATGTTTAAAAAAAATTAAAAAGAATTATTGGGACCAACCACACAATAAAAATCATGGCTGAAAACACCAAGAAGTTAGAAGATAAGCAATAATTTGGGGGGGGGGGATGTAACTAATTTGACAGACAAAAGGTCTTTAATATACAACAAGCTTTACAAATTAAATAAATACAAACACTTAAAGGTATTTTCGTAGAAAAACAGGCAAAGGATAGAAACAGTCAAGCAAGGGAGTCCAATGTGGCCAATTTATGCATGGGGACATTTTGATGAGCCCCACCGGCACAGCTGCTGTGACGCAGCCACCCGTTCCAGCTGTCTCCATCACAGTGCACTCCCCCACCTACCCTCTCTCCCCAGCCTGCAGTCCAGAGGACTCTCACTTTGTATTTTAGTGCTTTCTGCACTATTTACATTTTCTTCTACAAAAGTGTTACTTCCAATCATAAAAAATAAAAATAAAAAATCTTTTATACAGCGTAAACCTCCAAGGAGAAACTAAAATCATCTTTATAAAAGAAGTTTTATGGTATTAAATATAATGTTTGCATACTCTAATCCTGAGAGAAAAGTTGGGAATTTCGTTGAGCATTTCCTCTACGTCTGGAGCTGAGACTAAGGAATCTTTTGTGCTTTAAATACTTTCCTTCCCCTCCATTCAGTGTCAGATAGATAGGTAGGTAGGTAGGTAGACAGACAGACAGACAGACAGACAGTTGCAATTTATTCATCCATTCACTGGATAGGTACTTATGGAACACCTGTCGGGTGCCAGGCATCGTGTTAGGCACGGGGACCTAGCAGTGAACTAGAAACAGTCCCTGCCCCCTTGAAATAGACAGTCTGGTTGGGGGAGGGGTGAACAGAAAGGAAGTCGATATTCAGGTGGATGACATATTGTCAGGTGTGAAGAAAAATGAAGCAGGGAAAGGACACAGAGAATGGCAGGGGCTGCTGTTTTGGATTAGTCAGGAAGGCCACACTATCTAATGTGATATTTGTGGAGAGGTGTGAAGGAGGTGAGCGAGTGAGCTATGAGGATTTCATTCCAGGCAAAGAGAACAGTAACAGCAAAGGCCCCGAAGCAGGACTGAGCCTGGTGTGTTTGATGAACCCTGAGGTCACCAGGGTGGCTGGAGCAGGGGGATGAAGGGGGACAGCAGTAGGAGATGAGGTCAGAGAGGTCATGAGTGGAAGGAGATCAGGTAGGGCTGTGTATATCATGGTAAAAACTTTGGATCTTCTTTTTAAGAGTCTGGAAAGGTTGACATAATCAGGAGAAAGCAAACCTACAAAACATAGAGGTGTCTATCCTTTATACTTTCGAATGAAAAAGAGAGTAATTCCCATTAAAACAAATGACTCCTAGTTATATGTGATTATAGACCAAATGGTGCCCAATCCCTAACCATCCTTTACTCCCCCATCACTGAGACCTTAACCTCAGATTGGAAGGGTTTAGCAATAGGGATTTGGGTGTTATGAGGAAAGAGTTAACAGAGCAGGTCTGGTGGCTTACTCCTTGTCTGTCTCCAGGAGAACCATGAGAGACCCTTAGGCAACCCATGAGGATCTAAGAGTTGTTTTTAACACCAACGGATTGATGATTTTGTTGTGTAGTACACCTACAGTAATAGGCCATGGCCATGCTATCTTGTTATGATTACTTTGCACAAACATGAAGATTGATGATGTGAACCTGGTTTCATTGTTGGGGTCCTGAATCTCCTGGTCATGGCCACTCGTCAATAAGATGTACATATGTGACCAGTCTTCCCATCTGTGATCCAAAACCTGAGACTCAAAATGGTCTTTACTGGACACAGATATTTCATGTGTATCCCTGAAATTCACTGCTACAAGACACTGAAAGAGAAATTAGAAAGTATTTTGAACTAAATGAAAATGAAAACACAACCTAACAAAAGCTGTGGGCTACAGCTCAAGCAGTATTTAGAAGGAAATTTATTGCCCTGAATTCCTATATAAGAAAAGAAGAAACAGCCTCAAATCAATGACTCCAGCTTTGATCTTCAGGAACTAGAAAAATAAGAAGAAATGAAACTCAAAGTAAGCAGAAGAAAGGAATTATTAAGGCAGGGGCAGAAATCAATGAAATAGAAAACAGGAAAAAATAGAGAAAATCAATGAAATCAAAAGCTGGTTATTTCAAAAGATCAACAAAATTTATAAACCTGTATCCAGACTAATCAGGAAATAAAAATGGAAGACACAAATTACCATTATCAGAAATAAGAGCAGAGATATCACCATAGATCTTCCAGACAACAAAATAAGGGAATATTATAAACAACAAACAATATAGGAAATTTAGATAAATTAGACTTCTTCAAAATTTTTAAATTTTTGTGCCTCAAAAAAAATTAAGGAGTGTCAGGGTGGCTCAGTTGGTTAAGCACCTCTTGATTTCAGTTTAGGTCATGATTTCACGGTTCATGAGTTTAAGTCCCTCATCGGAGGCCACGCTAACAGCACGGAGCCTGCTTAGGATTCTCTCTCCCTCCCTGTCTCTCTCTGCCCCTCCCCTGTGCTCACTCTCTCGCGCTGTCTAATTAAATAAATAAACTTAAAAAAGAAAAAACTAAAATAAATTAAAAAATAGACATTTTTGAGCCTTAGAAGACACTACCAAGAAAGTAGAAAAACAATCCACAGAAAGGGAGAAAATATTTGCAAATCATATATCTGATAATAGTTTTAGTATCTAGAATAAATAACTCTCATAATTCAACAGAAAGAGAAACAATCCAATTAAAAATGAGTAGAGAGATGGGGTGCCTGGGTGGCTCAGTTGGTTAAGTGTCCAACTTTAGCTCAGGTCATGATCTCACAGCTTTTGAGTTCTAGGCCCGCGACAGGCTTTGTGCTGATAGTTCAGAGCTTGGAGCCTGCTTCAGATTCTGTGTCTCCCTCTCTCTGTCTCTCCCCCGATCACACTCTCTTTCTCTTTCTCTCAAAAATAAATAAACATTAAAAAATAGAAAAAAATGAGGAGAGAGAGAGAAGGACATTATATGATTATAAAGGAGGCAGGGGGAGCACTTGGGTGGCTCAGTTGGTTAAGTGTCCAAGTCTTGATTTTGGCTCAGGTCATGACCTCACAGTTCATGAGATAGAGCCCCATGTTGGGCTTGTGCTGACACCATGGAGCCTGCTTGGGATTCTCTTTCCTTCTCTCTCTATCCTTCCCCCACTCACTCTCTCTCTCAAAATAATGAAATATTTTATTTTTTAAACATTTTTAAAAATTAAAAAATAAAAGGGTGGGTAAATCTTGCAAGAGGACACACAATTCTAAATATTTATACATCTAATAACAGCTTCAAAACATATGAAACAGAAACTGATAGAATAGATATGAAAGGTGGCATCTGGGTGGCTCAGTCAGTTAAGTGTCCGACTTTGGCTCAGGTCATGAACTCGCGGTTGGTGAGTTGTGGGGCTCTGTGTTGACAGCTCAGAGCCTGGAGCCTGCTTCGGATTCTTTGCCTCCCTCTCTCTTTGTTCCTTCTCTGCGCTCTCTCTCTCTCTCTTTCTCTCTCTCTCTCTCAAAAATAAAGATTTAAAAATTTTTTAAAAAAGAAATGAAAAGGGGCGCCTGGGTGGCGCAGTCGGTTAAGCGTCCGACTTCAGCCAGGTCACGATCTCGCGGTCCGTGGGTTCGAGCCCCGCGTCGGGCTCTGGGCTGATGGCTCGGAGCCTGGAGCCTGTTTCCGATTCTGTGTCTCCCTCTCTCTCTGCCCCTTCCCCGTTCATGCTCTGTCTCTCTCTGTCCCAAAAATAAATAAAAAAAAAAAAAAGAAAAAAAAAGAAATGAAAAATAAACAAATACACTCTTAGAGATTTCAACATATCTTTCAATAATTGATAGTAAAAGTAGACAGAAAATCAGTAAGGATATAGAAAACTTAACACTGTCTACCAACTTGACCTAATTGAAATTTATAAAACACTCCAATGAACAACAGAATATACATTCTTTTCACATGGCTAGGGAACGTTTACCAAAATAGACCATATTCTGGGCCACAAAACAATTCACAACACATTTAAAAGTATTAGAATTATAAAACTGTATGTTCTCTGAACCCAATGAAATTAAATTAGATTTTACTAGATTAGATTAAACTATATCAATAAAACAAAGATTTCTAGAAAATGCCTAAATATTTGGAACCTGAGAAACAAACTTTTAAATAACACAGGGGTCAAGGAAGAAATCAAAAGAAATTATAAAGCATCTGAAACTGAATGAATATGAAAACAGCAAAAATTGTGAGTTGGAGATAAAGCCATGGTTAGAAGAAATTTTATGGCAGTAAATACATATATTAGAAAACATTAAGGATCTTGAAACAGTGACCTCAAATTTCACCTTGAGAAGCTAGAAGACAAAGGACAAATTAAACCTAAAGTAATCAAACTTAAACCTAAAGTAAAGACAGAAATCAAACACTGAAAATTAAAAACAACAACAACAAAGAAAAGCCGGTTCTTTGAGAATGTCAGTAAAATAGATAAACCTCTAGAAAGATTGACCAGGACCCAACTAACCAATATTAGGATTGAGAGAAAGAACAGAAGTTATAGATCCTATAGATACCACAATTAAAGACGTTATAAGAAAACAAAGACCAATACCGCTCATAAACTTAGATGCAAAAATTCTTGGGGTGCCGGGGTGGCTCAGTTGGTTAAGCGTCCAACTCTTGATTTTGGCTCAGGTCATGATCCCATAGTTCATTAGTTCAAGCCCCAAGTTGGGCTCTGCACTGACAGTACAGAACCTGCTTGGGATTCTCTCTCTCCCTCTCTCTGCCCCTCCCCTGCTCACTTTCTCTCTCTGTCTCAGAAAACAAACTTAAAAAATTCAAAAATTCTCAGCAAAATTTTAGCTAATTGAATCTATATGTATAAGAACTACTTCATCATGACCAAATGAGGTTTATCTGAGGAATGCAAAGTAGGTTGAACAATCAACATCACTATAATTCACCATATTAACAAAAGAATAAAGGAAGAACATATCATCATCTCATTAGACATAGAGAAAGCAGTTGAAAAAATGCAACATCTTAGCATAAAATCTCTTAGCAAAGTAGGAATAAAAGGAATCTTCCTTAATCAGAAGAAAGGTAACTACAAAAGACCTACAGCTAAATCACATTTAATGATGACAGAGTGAATTGAATGCTTTCCCCCTAATATCGGGAACAAGGCAAGGCTATCCACTTTTACCATTTCCATTCAATATTATACTGGAGATTCTAGCCAAGCCAGTAAGTCAAGAAAAAAAATGCATCTAAACTGGAAAACCTTAAGGAGAGGAAAACATTAACCTCTCATTAGTCATGGATGATAAGTTGTCAAAACATAAAATCTTCCAGAATGCATAAACAAGCAACGACTAATAAGTGAGTTCCACAAGGTTGCAGGAAGTCAATATACAGGAATCAACTGTATTTTTACACATTAGCCACGAACAACTGGAAATTAAATTTTTTAAAGCATCAAAAACATGAAATACTTCAGGATAATTGGGTTAAAAATGTCCAAGTCTTATACATTGAAAACTACAAAAACATTACTAAGAGAAATTAAAGAAGAATTAAATAGAAAGATATACTCTACTCATGGATTGGAAGACTCAATATTAGTAAGATGCCATTCCTCCACAAATTGATAAATAGATTCAACAAATACCAACCAAAATCCTAGGAGACTTTCTTGTAAAAATTGACAAGCTGATTCTAAAATTCATAATTGGTATGGAAAGAACCTAGAATAATAAGCAAAACAACTTTGAAAAATAATGACAAAGTTAAAAGACATACTACCTGGTTTTAAGATTTATTATAAAGGTACAGTAATCAAGACAGTAGTATTGCCAGGATAGAGACACGGCCAATAGAACAGAATAGAGGGTCCAGAATAGAAGGTACAGGTTGCATATATGGTCACCTGATTTTTGACCAAAGTGACAAGGATATTTTCAACAAATGATGCTGTCAAAATTGGATAACCTTATGCAAAAAAAAAATAAAGTTTGACTCATTTTATGTCATATATAAAAATAAACTAACAATCAACCTTAGACCTAAAGGTGTTAAAATATTTCTTGAAACTCTTATGTAGCAGTTAAACTTAATCTGATATAGAGGGATTCCATCATGTAAAAAAGATGTGAAGAATTATATTCCTTTCCTAAAGATTTGGAATTTAAAATAACCAATTAAAAACTGATAAATTCAACAATAAACAAATATCTTTAATTTTGTTTAATCCAGTAACACACAAATGTATTTGATCATGGAACTCTTTATTTGCACATTAGTAATATTCTATGAAACACACTTTGGAAATCATGATTTTGTTCAACACTTTTGCTTTACTTGTGAGGAATCTGCTACCCAGAGACAGCAACTCACTTGACCAAGACCACTTGTCTCCAGGCATAAATTATCTGCTCTTTGCATTATGCAACAGATTATTATTTTCACTAGGTATGGGATATGTCTTGAAGGTTTCAAAAACAAGTACTGCTTCTATTTCTGTGCTTGCACTACTCCAAGGGCTGTTCCTATTATATAGCATTTGTCATCATATAGTACAGCAGTCTGTCTTCCCCATTAGACTGAGCACTCCCTCTGCCCAGAGAATGTGGACTGATCATTTTTGTTTTGCCCAGGTGGTTCCAGTGAGTAGAATATAGTGGAATCTCAGTAAATGTTCCATGAATGAAAGGACTTGGGATGGTTAAAGGACTTCCATGTGAATAGCCCAAAAACAAGAGTACAGACATCCAAGAGAAGAGTAGAGGACTCCAAGTTGGACAAAAAGATACTGAGGAAAAGTGACATATGGGAGAGAGGCAGGACTGGAGAAGTATTAGGAACAGTATTCGAACAACAAGGAATCAAGAAAGTGGACCCAATGAGAAGTAGTGGTATCACCAATGGAGAGAAGGTATTTGGCTCAGGACAATTAGTAGATTATTGCATCATCTCTAAATACTTATCTATTCTATCTAGATGCCAAGAAAATGCTCTGCTCCATGCAAAAAAAAAAAAAAGAAAAATAGCACATTATGACATAACCACATTATAAAATACTTATTTCAGGGGCGCTTGCCTGACTCAGTCAGTAGAGCATGCAACTCTTAATCTCAGGGTTGTGAATTCAGGCCCCACTTTGGGGTGGAGCCTACTTTAAAAAAAATAGTTATTTCAGGGCGCCTGGGTGGCTCAGTCAGTTAAGTGCCCACCTTCGGCTCAGGTCACGATCTCACGGTTTATGAGTTTGAGCCCCGTGTCAGGCTCTGTGCTGCCAGCTCAGAGCCTGGAGCCTGCTTCAGATTCTGTGTCTCCCTCTCTGTCTGCTCCTCCCCTGTTCCCACTCTGTTTCTCTATCTCTGTCAAAAATAAACACTAAAAAACTATTTCAGTTGGATAGCACTGAACATCTATCATAAGTATCAGTTCAATGTGTAGAGCGAAATCATTTCAAGCTGGTTATTCTCAAAATAAAAATAGTAGAATATATGAAAACACAATTACATCGCAAAAAGAACTAACATTGATCATGACAAGCTCTTGGTATACATAAACTCATTTAGGTCTCTCAACTACGTTGTGAGGTAAACATCTCCCCACTGGTTTCAAAAAGATTTGAGGAACTAAAGCATCTTCTAAGAACCTGCATTCTGTCATCAAAATCTGGGTTGCCCAAATTTTTCCAATAATTTCCAAAACCAAAGTTGTTTTAATGTGGTGAACTTCTCCAATGCCCCAATTTTTTTTAATGTTTATTTATTTTTGAGAGATAAAGTGCAAGCAGGGGAGGAGCAGAGAGAGAGGGAGGCAGAGGATCTGAAGCGGGCTCTGTGCTGACAGCAGAGAGCCCGATGCAGGGCTTGAACTCATGAACCTTGAGATCATGACCTGAGCTGAAATCGGACACTTAACTGAGCCACCCAGACGCCCCTCCAGTGACCCCAATTTTATAAAAAGAGTTTGATTTCCCTGACTTACATAATTTCTTGTTGAACAGCTAAAAACGATAACACGTGCATCATCTTATTCAGGGCAAACTGTAGGATTTCAAAACAGCTGCCTCTCTAAGGAGCATCCAAGACTTCTTAAGAGTTACTAATATGGGTTCTGTATCAAAATCAATTTGTAACTTTTCATTGGAAGAGAAGAAAAAGAGGAATGAATGTTTATAGAGTGCTTAAGAAATTCCAGATATTGTGCTAAACACTTTAAAAAGTTTCCTGTATATTATTCTCATACCCTCCTTATGAGATCAAATGGACCTTGCTTCTGGAATGCTTATAAAAAACTGTGAGTTTTAAAAGTTAGAAAAACAAAGGACAGGGGCATCTGGGTGGCTCAGTCCGTTAAGCCTCCAACTCTTGGTTTCAGCTCAAGTCACGATCATATATGGCTTTGATGGTTCGAGCCCCACATTGGGAGATGCTCTAGCAGTGCGGAGCCTGCTTGAGATTCTCTCTCCCTCCCTCTCTCTCTGCCCTCTCCCCACTCGTGATGTCTCTGTCTCTCTCAAAATAAATAAACTTTAAAACAAGAAAAACAAAGTACACAAATAGGATAAAAATTTAATAATGGAAATTAGTCGTAAATATGCAGAAAGTAAACTTAAAGACAGCACTACTACAAAAATAAAATCTAACTTTACTTTTTATTTATTTTTATTTTTTTAATGTTTATTTTACTCTTGAGTGAGAGAGAGACAGAACACGAACAGGGGAGGGGCAGAGAGAGAGGGAGACACAGAATCTGAAGCAGGCTCCAGGCTCTGAGATGTCAGCACAAACTCATAAACCGTGAGATTGTGACCTGAGGCGAAGTCAGACGCTTAACCAACTGAGCCACCAGAAACCCCATAAAATCTAATTTTAAATCTAAATTTCTACTTATTTGTCTCACTTATTTCCTTAACATTTTAAATAACAGTCCATAAATATAAGGCAAATATATTAAGTGATACTATTACCTAACAACACTTGGAAATATTAGTTATGTTCTATTCTAGAAAACCACTTACATGAGAGATTCTAAGATTAAGTTTGAATTGTAAAGTTTTGCTTATGATCTCCACTTTGGAAAAAAAGTAAATCTCATTACATTTACATTTACATGGATGCAGTCAAAATCGTGTCCAATAACTCTGCCACAGGAAAGATTCATTATAACACAGTTCTATAGAGCAGGTATTGGTCCTGCCTCCTACCCAGCAGTCAACAACAAAATCCAACCCATTAAAAGTAAGGGCAGGCCCTCTGGTTTCAGCTGATATATTTTTTGTCATTAGTTATTACCTCCCTCCCCCATAAAATTCCAAAGCAGTCTTAAAAGTGCCCCGCTCAAATGGCTGGAAATTCTACCTCTGTACTGGCTTTCCTATAAAACTGACACCTTTCAGGTTATCATCAACTATATTAATATGATCTTGGGAGGGGAATGGAAAGGGATGTTGAAAAAAATATTTTTTTCATAGAAGACCCCTTCCCTAAATTCCTAATAAATATCAGGATCAGAGGGTGACATATGATTACACTGTTATCCTTTTAAGTGGTTAAATCGAATGACCCCTCTGGCATTCACATTTTAAATCTGCAAGGCTAGACATTACATCATTTAGATGTCAAACTTGGGGAAGCTGGACTCCAGGCCCCCGAACTACTACTACCCAAAGTAGATGGAGTTCACGCTACCTTGTCTCCACATCGCCTTTTTTGTTTCTTTGTTTTTCTCCTTTTGTAAACTCCAAGATGCCGCGGAAAATTCTCCTGCGGCACTGAAGTCGAGCCGATCCCTATTAGCGGCCGTGCGCTGCTGCTGGGATTCATCTTTTGCCACTTCTGGGAGGTCCTAAAGCTGAGTAGACGGGCTCCGTGGGAGACACACCAAAGCCCAAAGTGGAGAGTGGGGAGATGGGGCAGGGCATCAGGAAGAGTTTGAAAGTTTGGGGCGCTGGGCTCGTTTCCAATGTCCCCCATTTGTTACCAAAACAGTGTGAGCAGGAGGGGGAAGAGCCCGGGACTGGGCGGCGAGGAAGGACGAGAAGGGACCGGCTTGCCAGGCAAGGACAGAATTGACAAGTTGCAGGGAACACGCCTTCAGCAGCGCTGAATTCGAGCTGCGGGCCGTTAAGTCCCCAACCCAGTCTGGGGTCGGAAAGCTCCCCACTGCAGGTCCAAGGCGCGTTGTTAAAAAGGAAACGGAGACACTGACCCCTAATGTCACTCTCGCCGGGCTTCCTCCCGGTTTTGATGCCCGGTCCGCGAGTGACCAGCCCTGGACCTGCTGAGCCCACGAAGCTCGCTACGCGTCAAAGCCACGTGCTCTCCCACTTGCCCCAGAATCCCGGCACCCGCCCCAGCCGAGCGCGCCGCCCGCGGGCTCGTGACCGTGAGTCGCCGCCCCACTCAGCTGGTCCTCGTGGAGCGGACAGCGAGTTTGGCACCCTGCAGAGGAGCGCGGGCCAGGGGCGCCCCTCTCCCAGCCTGAAATTGCCTGCCGCCTTGTGGCCGCATCCAGTCATCAGGACTAAAATTCGCTTTGGCTAGGAGAGCGCCCAGGCTTACTTTGCCCCAGGGGGCTCTGGGTCCCAGCGGGGATGGGGACCCCCTCGCGGGACGAAATGGCCGCCCCCCGCCCGGGAATTGAACTGGTGGGTCTCCTCGGGCGGGCAATTGTTCCCTGGGGTGGTCTCAGCCCTGGGGCTTGGCCTCAGCTCCAGCTCTGGCGCCCGCTGCGCCTGGAAAAGCCGCTAGTTAACCCCTTAGTCACCTGCGGAGGAAGTAGGTGTGGGTGAGCGAACGCGGAAGAGCTGGCGGGAATCAGGCGCGACCGCGGACCGGCTGGAGGACAAAGCCCTCAATGAGGGGAGGCGGGGTGGGCGGGAGAGGCGCGCAGGCCCCCCTGGGGAGCGCAGCGCTGCGGGCGCCCGCACGTCCTGCTTCCCGCTCTTCTCACTCCTTCCTCCGCCCTGAAGCGGAGCCACAAGGAGAAGCAGCTGCGGACGCATCTGGATCCATTGCGGATCCATCCACGGCTGGCTGCCGTCCCCCAGCGAGCCGCGCTGCATGCTGGCGACTGAGGCCGGGCGAGGCTGCGCTGCTCTCGGCGCTGAAGATGCGCGCGTGGGGGAAGGGAGGCCAGGCCCCGTCGGCCCTCTCTTCGGAGTAACGTTTTGGTTGTTCAGATTCGGTGCGGAGCCCAATGCAGAATATAGGGCAAAACCTCCCTCGAATTCTACAAAGCAGTGTGGGCTTCATGTTTCCAAACACTATAGTCACTCAACCCCTCCCCCTTCATGTTCACAATCATTTCCTCCCACTCGAATCCTGTTCGGGGCCACGGAATTGGGCAGTGGAGCCAGTCCTTGGAAATGGATCAGGACAATGCTTTTCGTTTTACAGAGGAGAACCAGACAGGTTTTGTCACATAGCCACTATCTGGCACAAGTTTTGAACTTGGCTTGAGGAAGAAGCCTCAAAGGTGTAGAAAGAAAATATTACTAAATCTCTATTACGTTCAATTCAGGGATGGAAGTAAGGACTTCTCTTCTGACATCTTTTTGGGTCAGTGAATGCAATAAAACCGGTAAGACCTAAGCAGAAGAGACAGTGCAGAGAAAGAAGATATGTTCAGAGTAATAAATTCAAGGAAATAGTCATAGCTGAGGGCAAGAACATGGCAAGAAGGAGCCATAGGTACTCTGAGTTGGATGAAAACAGGGAGGTAGATTCAATGGAAAATATATGGATATAATTCCTTACGAAGGCAGGGAAGGCAATTTTGGGGGTGGGGATTTCCAAGGTATCAGTGGCCAAACCAAGACCCTGTGCCAGACAGACCCTGTGGTAACTTCGCCAATATCCACTCCTCCTTATTTTGGTGGCCACCTCCTGTTCCTTAATGTTACATCCCTGCCCTGACTGCCTTCTGATTCCAATTTTAGCAAATTAGCATAATGCAAATCTAAATCAACATAATACCATTCCCTGGCATTGACTGGCTAAAAACATGACCCAATTGGGGCTAGTGAGTGTAGCAATTTCCTGGGGGCTTTGAGAAAAGTTTTTCTTTCATGTTCTGGAAGAGTTTCAGAGGCAACCCCCTCTTCTGCATGTGCTCAAAGAAACAAGGAGCCCCTGATATTCTGAGCAGCCATATATCAACCATAACAAAGAGCCAAGTTTAAATAATGCAGACATCAAGAAAGTATAGGCGGAAAGAAATCTGACATTGGTTCCATTTTTGATCTCCGAATAGTGCAATTTTTCGTATCTATTATGGCCCGTGATATTTTATTTTATACTTTCTTTTCCCCATTAGATTGCATATTCCATCAGGGTTGGAGCTGTCAGGCCTCTTTCTACAACATATACCTAATGCAATAGACACTTCAAAAATTGGGGCTGGAATCATATCTATCACTCACTTGACATTATAACAGAAATAATTTTTATGCTGCAATACAGTCTTTTCATGTGTCATTTTTAATGATTTTTAATGACACATTTTTTTATTCCCACCAGTGGATTTCCTATAATAGCTCTGTCCACTTGGGAAAAAGGGAACAATGTGATATAAAAATTAATAACAAAATGGGGCACCTGGGTGGCTCAGTCGGTTAAGCATCTGCCTCTTGATTTCAGCTCAGGTCGTGATCTCGTGGTTCATGAGTTCGAGACCTGCATCAGGCTCTGTGCTGACAGCCCAGAGTCTGGAGCCTGCTTTAGATTCTGGGTCTCCCTCGCCCTCTGCTCCTCCCCCACTGCACTGTTTCTCTCTCTCTCTCTCTCTCTCTCTCTCTCTCTCTCTCTCTCTCTCTCTCTCAAAAATAATTAAACATTAAAATAAATTTTAATCATATAATATGTGAGTTTTTGTGTCTGGCTTCTCTCAATTAGCATTATGTTTTAGTTTTTTTTTTTTTAAGTTTATTTACGTAAGTAATCTCTACAGCCAATGTGGGGCTCTATCTCATGACTGAGAGAGCAAGAGTCACATGCTCCTCAGACTGGGCCAGCTAGGTGCCGCAGTTAGCATTATGTTTAAAAGGCCCATCAATGGGGGCGCCTGGGTGGCTCAGTCGGTTGAACATCCCGCTCTTGATTTTGGCTCAGGTCACGATCTCACTGTTCATGAGATAGAGCCCTGCACTGGGCCTACAGTGTGGAGCCGGCTTGAGATCCACTCTCTCCCTTTCTCTCTCTGTCCCTACCCCACCCCACCTTTCCCTCAAAATAAATAAATAAACATTTAAAAATTTTTTTTTAAATAAAGGTCCATCAATGTTGTAGCATGCATCATTCCTTTTTAGGGCTGAATAATGTTCCATTTATGAATATGCCATATTTTGTTTATCCTTTCACCCACTGACGGACTTTTTGGTTTGTTTCCACCTTTTGGCTAATATGAATATTGCTGCTGTAAACATTCCTGTACAAATTTTTGTGTGAACATGTTTTCATTTCTCTTGGGAATATACCTAGAACTACTAGATCACATAGTAATTCTATGTTTAACTATTTGAGGAACTGCCAAACTGTTTTCCACAGCAGCTGCAACATTTTGCGTTCCCACCAGGAATGTATGAGAATCTCTACCTCCGTATATCCTCACCAAGATGTTTATTATCCACTTTTTTTTTTTTTACCCACCCTAGTGTGTACTAAGTGGTATCACAGTGTGGTTTTGAATTACATTTCCTTACAGACATCTCTTCATGTGTTTGTTGGCCTTTTGTAACATATCTTTGGAGAAAATTTTATTCAAGTCCTTTGCCAATTTTTCACTGGGTTGCTTGTCTTTCTGTTGTTGAATTGTGAAATTCACTTACATATTATGGATGTTAAAACTTTATCAGAAATATGATTCGCAAATATTTTCTACAATTTTCCAAGTCACCTTTTCACATTCTTTTTTTAATGTTTATTTATTTATTTTGAGAAAGAGAGAGAGACAGAGTGTGTGCATGCACGTGCAAGCAGGGGATGAGCAAAAAGAGAGGGAGAGAGAGAATCCCAAGCAGGCTCTGTGCTGATAGGGCTCAATCCCACGAACCTGGAGATCATGACTTGAGCCAAAATCCAGAGTCAGACGTTTAACCAACTGAGCCACCCAGACCCCTGTCTTTTCACATTCTTGATAATGTACTTAGAGGCACAACAGTTTTTGATTTTCATGAAATCCAACTTATTTATTCTTTGGTTGCTTGTGCTTTTGGTGTCAATCGAAGAAACCATTACCAAACCCTTATATAATGCTTGTAAGAATGTAAAATGGTGCAGCCACTGTGGAAGACATTTTGGCCATACCTTACAAAGTTAAACATAGACTTAATATATGATCTAGCAATTCCATTCCTAGGTATATACCCAAGAGAATTAAAAATATGTGTTCATAGGGGCGCCTGGGTGGCGCAGTCGGTTAAGCGTCTGACTTCAGCCAGGTCACGATCTCGCGGTCCGTGAGTTCGAGCCCCGCGTCAGGCTCTGGGCTGATGGCTCGGAGCCTGGAGCCTGTTTCCGATTCTGTGTCTCCCTCTCTCTCTGCCCCTCCCCCGTTCATGCTCTGTCTCTCTCTGTCCCAAAAATAAATTAAAAAAAAAAAGTTGAAAAAAAAATGTGTTCATAAAAAAACTTATACACCAAAGGTCCTAACAGTATTATATATAATAGTAAAAAATGGAAACACCGAAATATTCATCAATTGACAAATACATAAACAAAATACTTTATATCCATACTGTGGCATACTATACAGCCATAAGAAAGAATAAAGTACTGATATGTGCTGAACCATGGATGAACCTTAAAACATATGTTAAGTGAAGAAGCCAGGCACAAAAGCCACATTTCGTATGGTTAAATTTTATGAAATGTCAAACATAAGCAAATATAGAGAGCTAGCAAGTAGATTAAGGGTTTATTAGTGTTAAGGGGTGTTAGTGTTAATATGGCAATACTCCCCCAGGGTGCCTGGGTGACTCAGTCGGTTGAGCATCAGATTCTTGATTTTGGCTCAGGTCATGATCCTAGGGTTGTGGAATCGAGCCCTGTGTCAGGGTTCAAGCTAAGTGTGGAGACTGCTTAAGATTTTCTCTCTCGGGGCACCTGGGTGGCTCAGTTGGTTAAGTGTCCGACTTCAGCTCAGGTCATGATCTCATAGTCCGTGAGTTCAAGCCCCGCGTCGGGCTCTGTGCTGACAGCTCAGAGCCTGGAGCCTGCTTCGGATTCTGTGTCTCCCCCTCTCTCTGACCCTCCCCCGTTCATGCTCTGTCTCTCTCTGTCTCAAAAATAAAAAACATTAAAAAAAAAAAAGATTTTCTCTCTCTCTCTCTCTCTCTCACTCTCTCTCTCCCTCCCTCTATCTTCCCCTCTCCCCCACTCATGCTGTCTCTCTAAAAAAGTTGGCAATACTCCCCAAAATTGTACCTCCAGATTGAATGTAAGACTAGTCAAAACATCACCTCCTTTCTTTTTTATTTTTGCAGAAATGGATGAGCTGGTCATAAAATTCATATGAAATTGAAAAGGATCCCAAATATCCAAAACAAATTTGAAAAAGAAGAACAATGTAGGATTAGTCCCATTTCTCCATTTCAAAACATACTACAAAGCTACAGTAATCAAAAGAGTGTGGTTCTAACGTAAGGATAGAAGTATAGAGGGGCGCCTGGGTGGCTCAGTCGGTTAAGCATCTGACTTCGGCTCAGGTCTCACGGTTTGAGTTTGAGCCCCGCATCAGGCTCTGTGCTGACAGCTCTGAGCCTGGAGCTTGCTTTGGATTCTGTGTCTCCCTTTCTCTCTGCCCTTCCCCCACTTGTGCTCTGTCTCTCAAAAATAAATAAACATTTTTTTAATTAAAAAAAAAGAAATGTAGACAAGTGGAGGAGAATGAGAGCCCTGAAGTAAGCCCATACAACTATGGCCAATTGATTTTGACAAGGATGCCACAACCATTTAATGAGGAAAATTAGTCTTTTCAATGAATGCTTCTGGGACAAGTGATATCCACATACAAAAGAATGATTTTGTACCATGTTTCATACCCTATTACAAAAATTAAAATGGGTCAAAGACCTAAAACTATGATATTCTTAGAGTGAACTATATGTATAAATCTTGACTTTGGATTATCCAACTTTCCTAAATATGACACCAAAAACACAATTAAAAAAGGAAAAAAATAGATAAAGTGCACTTCATCAGAATTAAAAATGTTTGTGCCTCAAAGGAAACTAAGTGAGAAGGCAACCCACAGAATTGGAGAAAATATTTGCAAATCATATATCTCATACAGGTCTAGTTCAGAGTACAGAAATAACTTTCCAAACTCAACAACAAAAAGATAAACAATCAAGTTAAAAATTGGGCAAAGGACTTGAACAGACATTTCTCCCAAATGGCTAACAAACACATGAAAAGATGTTCAACATCATTCCAACGCAAATAAGAATTACAATGAGGGACGCTTGGGTGGCTCAGTCAGTTAAGCATCTGACTTCAGCTCAGTTCATGATCTCATGGTTCGTGGGTTTGAGCCCTACATTGGGCTCTTGGAGCCTGGAGCCTGGAGCCTGCTTTGAAGTCTGTGTCTCCCTCTCTCTCTGCCCCTCCCCCACTCACTCACACACGCTCTCTCTCTCAAAAAAAGAAAAACTACAGTGAGATACCATTTCAGACCCACCATTATAAGTATTAAAAAAAAGAGAAAGTAACAAATGTTGGTGAGAATATAGAGGAATTGGAACCCTTGTGTATTGCTGGTGGGAAAGTAAAATGGTGCATCTCATAGAAAACAATTTGGCAGTTCCTCAAAAGTTAGACATATAATTATTGTCTCAGTCTGTGTGGGTGGCTTAAACAACAGATAATTATTTTTCATAGTTCTTGAGTCTGGGAAGCCCAAGATCAAGGTGCTGGCCAATTCTATTCCTAGTAAGAGCCCTCTTCCTGGCTTACACATGGCTGCCTTCCTGCTGTATCTTCACATAGCTCTATTTCTCTCCTGTCTCTTCTTTTTTTTTTTATAATAATACCCACTTTTTTTTAAGTTTATTTATCTTGCAGGAGGAGGAGCAGAGAATGAGAGAGAGAGAGAGAGAGAGAGAGAGAATCCCAAGCAGGCTCCACACTCTTAGCACAGAAATTGACACAGGGGCTCGATCTCACAAACCATGAGATCATGACATGAGCTGAAATCAATAGTAGGATGCTTAACCAACTGAGACACACAGGCGCCTCTCTCTCCTGTCTCGTCTTATAAGGACACCAATCCCATCATGAGGATATACACTTATCACCTCATCTAAACATAATTACCTCTCAAAGGCCCCAACTTCTAATACCATCACATTGGGGGTTAGGACTTCCACATATGAATTTAAGGGGGACACACAAACATTTAGTCCATAACAATACCATATGACCTATCAATTCCACTTCTGGATATACACACAAAAGAATTGATAGCAGGGACTCAAACAGGTATTTGTACACCCATGTTCATAACAGCATTATTCACAATAGCTAAAAGGTGGAAGTAACCCTAGTGTCCATTGACAGATAAATAGATAAACAAAATGTGGTATATGTGTATAATGAAATATTATTTAGCTTTAAAAAGGAATGGTTTGTGACACATGCCACAACATGGATGAAACTTGATAACATTATGCCAAGTGAAAGAAGCCAGACACAAAGGAGACATTATATTATTCCATTTATATTAAATGTTCAGAATAGGCAAATCTAAAGAGAGAGCAAGTAGATTAGTTGTTTATTATGGTAAAGGTTTTGCAGGCTAGGGAAACGATTGCTAAAGACTATGAGATTTTTGTTGAGGTGACAAAAATATGTTAATAATAATTGGCTGTGGTGATGTTGCACATATCTATGACTATACTATACTAAAAATTATTGAATTGTACAGTTTAAATGGGTGAATTGTATATTCACAAATTATATGTCAATAAAGCTGTTTTTTAATATTTTATTTTTTATCCTAAATATTCTCCCTTTCTTTTTTCTTTTTTCTTTTTATGAATATAATTTATTGTCAAATTGGCTTACATACAACACCCAGTGCTCATCCCAACAAGTGCCCTCCTCAATGCCCATCACCCATTTTTCCCTCTCCCCCACCCCCCCATCCACCCTCAGTTTGTTCTTTGTATTTAAGAGTCTCTTATGGTTTGCCTCCCTCCCTCTCTGTTTGTAACTACTTTTTCCCCTTCCCTTCCCCCATGGCCTTCTGTTAAATTTCTCGAGGTCCACATATGAGTGACAACATATGATATCTGTCCTTCTCTGACTGACTTATTTCACTCAGCATAATACCTTCCAGTTCTATCCACGTTGCTGCAAATGACAGATTTCATTCTTTCTCATTTCCAAGTAGATGTGGTTTATATATACAATGGAATAAAGATTTTATTTTGAAATAATCTCTACACCCAATGTGGAGCTTGAACTCACAACCCTGAGGTCAAACGTCACACACTCCACCAACTGAGCAATCCAGGTGCCCCTGGGTTTTTTTAAATTGTATTACTATATACTTACATGGAACAATTGAAAGCAAATAAGAAAATAATTGCATTTGGGGCGCCTGGGTGGCGCAGTCGGTTAAGCGTCCGACTTCAGCCAGGTCACGATCTCGCGGTCTGTGAGTTCGAGCCCCGCGTCAGGCTCTGGGCTGATGGCTCGGAGCCTGGAGCCTGTTTCCGATTCTGTGTCTCCCTCTCTCTCTGCCCCTCCCCTGTTCATGCTCTGTCTCTCTCTGTCCCAAAAATAAAAAAAAAATAAAAAAAAAAAAAAAGTTGAAGAAAATAATTGCATTTAAAATAGAGTCAATACTGATTTAAAAAATACTTAGGAATATTATTAACTAAAGAAGTAAAAGACTTATTATAAACTGAAAACTACAAAATATTGTCAAAATAAACTAAAGAAGACATAGAGAATGGGAAAGTCATTCCAGTTTCATGGACTAAAGTACATAATATCGTTAAGATAGCAAATTCCCCAAATTGATTTAAAGATTGAATGAAAAGCCTATCAAAACCTGCATTTTTGGGGCCCCTGGGTGGTTCAGTCAGTTAAGCATCTGACTTTGGCTCACGTCATGATCTCACAGTACGTGAGTTTAAGCCCCGCATCAGGCTCTGCGCTGACAGCTCGGAGCCTGGAGCCTGCTTCAGATTCTGTGTCTCCCTCTCTCTCTCTACCCCGCCCCCGCTCGCACTCTGTCCGTGTCTCTCAAAAAACGAATAAAATGTTTAAAAAAAAATTTTTTTAACCTGCCTCTTTTTTGCAGTTATGGACAAATAAATCCTAGAATTCATATGGAATTGAAAAGTACCCTGAAGAACAAACATCATATTGAAAACATAGAGGAGTGAAATAAAATGAAAGTACAGAAGTAACCTCACACATCTATAATCAATTGATTTTCAATGAGGATGCCACAACCTTTCAATGAGAAAACAATAATCTTTTCAACCAATTGAAAAGATTAGATTGGAGAATTGGATATCCACATGCAAAAGGATTTTGTCCCCTACCTCATACCATAATCCAAAATTATCTCAAAAGAGATCAAGACCTAAATGTAGGAGTTGAAAATCTAAAATTCTTGCAAGGAAACATAGGTGCAGATCCTTGCGTTCCTGGATTAGGCCATTTGTTCCCACTCCTAATTCTATACCTAATGAACTGAAAACATATGTTCATACAATAACTTGTCCATGAATGTTCATAGCAGCCTTACATTTTTAAACTTTTAATTTATACTCTGCTTTTTAGGGTGATGAAAATGTTCTGACATTAGATTGGTGATAATTGCACAATATTTTGAATATACTAAAAACACTGAATCGCACACTTTAAAATGTACATTTTAATTTTAATTTTTATAATTCAATTTTAATTTTATGGTATGTGAACTACAACTCAATTAAAACTATGCTTTCTATAAATGAACAATATAGAAACAAATTTAAAAAATTATATTTCACTTCTAATCCCGCCAAACAGCTAATAAGAACTTTTTGGTATGTTTCTTTCTCTTCTAGTCTGTGTGTGTGTGTGTGTGTGTGTACATATATAACATATATTTCAAAATTAAAAGTGAGATCATATTCAAATATAATTTTACAATCTAATCATATTTTATAAAAAATTCATACCCTTGGGGCGCCTGTCTGGCTCAGTCGGTGGAGCACGGGACTCTTGATCTCAGGGTCGTGAGTTGGAGCCCCACATTGGGTGTAGAGATTACTTATATAAATAAAACTTAAACTTTAAAAAAAATTACGTTTTATTTTTACTTAAAACTTTTAAATAAAAAAAACTAAGCTTATTTATTTATTTTGAGAGAGAGAGAGAGAGAGATCGCACGCATAAGCAGGGGAGGTCCAGAGAGAAGGAGAGACAGAATCCCAAGCAGGCTCCGCACCATCAGCACAGAGCCCAATGCTGGCTCGAACTCACGAATCGTGAGATCATGACTTGAGCCAAGATCAAGAGTCAGATGTTTAACCGACTGCACCACCCGGGCACCCCAATAAATAAAACTTAAAAAAATTCATTTCCTTACAATATGAATAGAACAGTATAATTAACCCCCATGAATCTACTACCTGGATCAACAAATATTAAACTCATGGCAATTTTCCTTCATCCTCACTTCCTGAGTAATTCAAAGCAAATCCCAGACAGCAATTCATATTATCCATAAATATTTCAGCATACATATATAAAAGGTAAGGATACTTCTTTTTTTTTTTAATTCTTTTAAAGTTTATTCATTTTTTTTAGTGTTGTTGAAGTTTTTTTTTTTAATTTTTTTTTAACGTTTTATTTATTTTTGAGACAGAGAGAGACAGAGCATGAACGGGGGAGGGGCAGAGAGAGAGGGAGACACAGAATCCGAAGCAGGCTCCAGACTCTGAGCCATCAGCCCAGAGCCCGACACGGGGCTCGAACTCACAGACCGCGAGATCGTGACCTGAGCCGAAGTCGGACGCCCAACCGACTGAGCCACCCAGGCGCCCCGAAAGCTTATTCATTTTTGAGAGAGAGAGAGAGAGAGAGAGAGAGAGAGAATGTGAGCAGGGGAGGGGAAGAGAGAGAGAGAGGGAGACACAGAATCTGAAGGAGGCTCCAGATTCTGAGCTGTCAGCCCAGAGCCTGACGTGGGGCTTGAATTCACAAACCCGTGAGATCATGACCTGAGCTGAAGTCGGACACTTAACCTACTGAGCTACCCAGGCACCCCAAAGGTAAGGATACTTCTTAAAACCGTAACAAGAATGTCAATATTATAATTTTATAATTATTTTATTTATTTGAGAGAGAGAGAGAGAGAATGAGGCGGGGGGAAGCGGCAGAGAGAGAGGAAGACAGAGGATCTGAAGGAGGTTTCATGACCTGAGATGAAATCAAGAGTCAGACACTTAGCCACCCAAGGACCCCTGGATTGTCTGTTCTGTACAGTTTTCCATAGTCTGGGTTTTTGCACTGTGTCATTTGGTGTGGTTTTTATCCTCCATATTTTCTGTGAACTATTATTTAGATTTAGAGGCTTAATAGACTTTAGTGTGATTTTTCTTTTTAAAAAATTTTTTTAACATTCATTCATTTTTGAGAGACAAAGTGCAAACAGAGGAGGAGCAGAGAAAGAGGGAGACACGGAATCTGAAGCAGGCTCCAGGCTCTGAGCTGTCAGCACAGAGCACGACACGGGGCTTGAATTCAGAAAGGCAAGATCATGACCTGAGCCAAAGTCGGACACTTAACCGACTGAGCCACCAAGGTGCCTAGTGTGATTTTTCACAAGAATACTTCATATGTGGTGCTGTATACATGCCATCAGGAGGCAAATAATGTCTGCTTGTCTGTTCTGGGGGAAGTTAACAGCCACTCAAGATCCTGTCCTAGCTGTAATTTTTCATTAAAGATAATAAAATTATGACATTCTATCATTTCTTCTCCATTTATTAACTGGAATACTTCTGTTAAAAAATATCCCCTTATTAACTCCATGGATACCCTTAGGTACCATACGGAAATGAAAGGCGAGATAAAATACTTCATTCTTTTTTATTTTCCAGTTTTTAAAATTATGAGTTGGTTCCCTAGCATTGTTTTTAGAGTATCAGTCAGATCTAATGCATTGAAATAGATTTGATATGTTTCAATCCATTAGAGTTATTCTTCTCATTGCTACTCTAATTGTCCCCTCTTTGAGCAGCAGGAGGATCTTCAGGGTGGTTCCTGAGTCCTTTTTAGCATGAGCCAGCATGAGCCAGCCATACTTCTGATATGACAACATGTTCCAGGATCATCTTGTAATTTTCTGCTCCAATCCTAAAGTCAGCTATATCTCCAAGAATGCCTGGACAAGATTGCTTTTAATGCCTGCAAGTTATGGATGTGTTATTATTTATTTAACCAATCCACTATTTGCAGGGAAAGAGCTTTAGATAGTTTCTAACTGTTCTGCATTATGAATTAAACACTGAGCTATTTTATAGAAATAGTATATATAAGATGACTGACAGCATGCTTATATTTTTCTTTATTATTTAATATTTAATGAAAGCCTAGTCAGTTGACTCATTTATGGCCTGACTCATAAACTAGTGTGCATCATTAACCTATTAAAAACACCTGCCTCTAGAGCAGGGCTTGCAAACAATGAATTAAAATGTGGCAGCAAAAAAAAATTAATTAAAAAAATAAAAAGTGGTACCAAACATGAAATAAAATCTCTGGACGGAAAACTATATATATTTAGTCCCTAATACTCATTAGCCCTTAACGATACTCTGCTTCCTGGAACTATAATCCCTCTGACAGTTCCTAGACATTTCATCACCAGCCAGGAAGATAAGACTTGGTGGGAATAAGTTAACTGAAAGGTTTTTATTGTTAAGCTTCATTGGAGGTGGCTCACTTCTTGTGCACCTCTCCAAGAAGTTTTTATCTAGAAAACTACTCACTTACTCCTAAGAATTATACATGGAAAGTCACTGGCTCCCAACCACCCAAAATTCCCTATTTGTTTGCTTGGCAATTTTTGTATTGGCTGAAATGTTAGAGTGAATTAAGCCATCTCATACTTTATACACACACACACACACACACACACACACACACACACACACCAAGGCAATTGGTATATATTTTGGAGTACTAAAAGTTTTCTTCAATTTTTGAACATGATGCCTCTAATTCCTATTGATACATTATAGAATTTCTCTTTTTCTCAGACAGAATGTTTGAAACCTATTTTTCTAAGACTCCCAGACATGGGCAACAATCTTTAGGAAGAAAACAAAAGCATTCTCCAGAGATGCCAGTACATACTTTCACATTTTTTAATTTATTGCGTATTTTCTTTTCTTTAAATTTTTTAAATGTTTATTTATTTTTGAGAGTGAGAGAGAGTGCAAGCAGAGGAGGGGGCAGAGAGAGAGGGAGACACAGAATCCGAAGCAGGCTCCAGGCTTTGAGCTGTTAGCATAGAGCCCACCGCAGGGCTTGAACCCACAAACCATGAGGATTAACTGACTGAGCAACTCAGCTTCCCCTACTGTGTATTTTCTTTACTTACTTTAAGACTCATTTCATCTGTATTTTGAAAGAAATGTAAGTCAGTTTCTATGAGATAAAGGTGCTTTCGGTCAAATTTCATTAAGTAAAAGCAGTTGCAACTCATAGTGTACTTTGGCGTGGGGAAGACTTCATTCTATGGGATAGTTAATAGGAGAAGCCACTCTTCCTTCAAATTATAGAGACCCAAGATATGGAATGCTTACAACAGAACCCACTGTTCTTGAGACTGGGTGGAGTGTACATGTCCTGCTGTCATGCCGTCTATAACCTTGCCAAAACAAACAAACAAAAAAACTGGTTTGCATGCATTCGTGTAGGCTATGTCAATTTTTATGTTTGTTCATTTTGTTAATTGTGGGGAAAGGGGTATATGGTTAAGTAGAGTCGTCAGATAAAATACAGGCCATACTTACACTAACAATTATTTCTTGTTTATCTTGAAATTCAAATTTAACTGGGAATCTTGTATTTTTATTAGCTAAATCTGACAAACCTACTTATGAGTAGACAGTAATAGTGATTGATCTTTGGAAATTAAAAAGGACTACATATTGTATAATGCAGAGGGGCACTTCTAAAGTTTAATGTACATACATAATTATCTGGCGTGCTTGTTAAAAACCAGATTCTGATTCTGCAGATCTGGAGGCGGGCCAGAGGTTCTGCATTTTTTTTGTTTCTTAATGTTCATTTATTTATCTTTGAGAGAGACAGAGAGCAAGCAGGGGAGGGGCAGAGGGACAGAGATCATTACAGATCCTGCAGACACCAAAATGATAAAAAAGGAATATTACAAACAATTCTACACACATGTATTTTAGAATTTAGATGAAGTAGACCAATTGCTTGAAAATCACAAACTAATAAAGCTCACTAAAGACAAAAGAGATACTTTGAATGCTCCTTCTTATAACTATTAAATGATAATTAATTCATAATTTAAAACCTTCTTAAAAAGAAATCTCCAGGCTCATAGTTTTACTGAATAATAATACCAAATATTTAAATAGAAATAACACAATTCTACCCAACCTCTTACGAAAATAGAATAAGAGGTAATACAGTGCAAAAAAAAAAAAAAAAAAACAACTTCAGATCAATATCTGCCATGAACTTACACACGAAAGTCCTCAGCAAAATACCAGTTAACAGGATCTAGCAGTTTATTAAAAGAATTATACACCATGACCATGCAGGATTGATTGCAGGTACGAAAAGCTGGTTCAACATTTAAAACTCACTCAAAGCGGAGCAGATTCTAGCTGAGTGGCGGCGGAGCGCAGCTCACTGCACCCCCCCCCCCCCATTCCGGCCTCGGCCAGGCCCCCAAAGGCAAGGAAAAAGAGGCTGTCACAGAGGCTCCGCCCGAGCCAGGCTTACCTGCGGTTTCGGGAACCGCCGGCTCCAAGATGGTGTGAGGGGGGCTTCTCGTGTTCCAAGAACTGCCTGTGCGGCGCTCAAGCTGCTGTACACAGGTCAGCTTTTAGAAAAGTTGGTCGGAACAATACAGCAAGTGCTCGAAATGAAATCCAGAGAAATTTAGACTGATGTGGGTTTCGAACCTTTAACCCAAATGACACCTGTCTGGCTAGCTGTGTGAAAAGCAGTCACCCATGCTCACCATATGCTCCAATAATAGGAAAATATGAAAAAAAAATAAAAGGAAAATATGCCGGGGAGGTTTTGAGATTTGTTGGTGGCATTGACCTCTTCTTCAGCTTTACAGAGATTCTGGGTGTTTGGCTGACCTACAGATACAGGAAGCAGAAAGATCCTTGTGCTAATCCTAGTTCATTCCTTTGATGCAAAAACAAGGCACATCTTTCATATTCTGATCTTTTTCACTTTCTCTAACTTAAATTTCTGCTAATTTGTCTGTTTAAGAAAGCAGTGTCTGAAAAGTCACATTATTGACAGTGGAATTATATATTTTTACTCTTATGTTTCTCTAAATGTTTTCTTTTTTCCATTGCTTAAAAAAAAAATCAGAAACTTATGGTCTCCTCTGAATCTCAGTGGTACCTGTAATCTGTATTCTCGGTATCTGTCACTGTCCACTGTGGCCTTTCTTAGCATTTTTACCTGCAGAAAAACTTTTTATGGCACTATTGTGCTGATCATATTGTAAATATAAATATACGTCTCACTGGAATAATTGTTTGTAGTACTGTCCTGTGTAGATAGTTCCTACTGGAAAAAAGAGTTGAAGTTTATTAAAGCCAGAAAGTATCAGATTTTATTATGTTAAATTCAGTAAGGGAAATCCAAATTCTCAATTTTTTTGTCTTTTTAGGAAAGCTGTATTGTGAAAATTGTTAACATAAAAGTGATAATTTAGTTCCAGTAGTCTTTTCTGATTAAACTAATGTAGCCTAGAAATAGCTATGTCTTTAGGAAAGTGTGGTTTCGTTTTTGATTTTTATAGTTAAGTACAAAGGAGAAATGAATGGTCTCATGAATGTTCTGATGTGTAACATTTGCCTTCAGCCTTCGAGATGGAATGAACTTGAGAAATTTAGAAAGTATCACTATATAATATTCATATTTTTTATAATAATTTGAAGTCCAAAAAACTGCATTTTTAAAAAACTTACTATTAATGCATTGGCCCACATAGCAAAGAGATACTTGATTATCTTACAAACTGTTAAATACCTTTTTCATGAATTTTCCCAGTATTGTAATCCAAGCATATCTGAATGTGAGCTCCCATAATTTGAAATTGAAATAGTATTGTGGTTCTGTATATTATGTTAAAAAATTAAAGAATGGAAACCTTAAAAAAAGAAAAAAAAGAAAAATCATTCAACACAGCAAACCATATCAACAGCTTAAAGAAGAAAAATCCTCTGATTGTATCAATTGATACTGAAAAGTATTTGTCAAAATCCAAACTCCATTCAGAATAAAATCTCCCAGTAAACTAGAAATAGAGGGGAACATCCTTAACTTGATAATGTACATATATAAAACCCTACAGCTAACATTACACTCAACAATGATTGAGCATCAGACTTAACTATAGAAACTGAATGTTTTGCCCAGGGAAGTACAATTCATCCATGTGGCCCCAGGAGTGGAGTTGCGGTCCAGTCCACTCACCTCCCTCTGGCCCAGCCTCTGGTCAGTGGAGCAGCCAGAGAGAGAAATTTGTCCTTCTGCAGCAGGGGTCCAAGGCTCTGAGGCCCCAGTGCCCTTGTCTGCTCTTCTGGCCAGTTGAGTGGCAGGAGATTAGCCTAGGGCTAATGCAGAATCTCTTCACTCTGGATAGAGCAGCCTCCACCCACAGCCTTGCTCCCCTTCGTCCTGGGCATTCTTTCTACCACACCCACACCATTTCTCCTTTGAGCCTTCTCCAGGTCGGGACCCTGTCTTCTAAACACCTTGATATTTCTCTCTACAGTGAAAATGAATGATGAGTGAGCAAAGAATGTGTTCGTGAGAATAGTAATTAGCATTTCTGTCAATGTTTATACCAAACGTTCCACTGCCATCCAGGCTTTCTTAACAGACTACATGTAAAGTGATGCAATGGAGACTTCTCAGTGAGGAGGAGTAAAGAATGCATCCCTTCTGATTCTTTAGTGACTCAGTGATGAACCCTTTCAACATTCTTGAGTGTTCTCTATTAAGAGAATCTTGAACTGGTGAATTTCTCACTTGGTGTTCAGCTGTGGTCCAATCAGAGCATTTGATATATCTTTTACTCATTACATCTGAGGGGGGAAAACAGCACCACTCCCTCCTGCACACATTTTCAGACTTATGGGCATTTTCAGACAATTGATACGTTTGAAAGAGGAAAATACTATATTGTACCTTGTTTTCTCACTTGCATTACATCCTCCTGAGACTGTGGCTTGACCTGTAGCCTGTGGTGTTCCTGAGTATGATTGGCATGGGTAATTAGCAAGCGACTAAGAAAGAACAAAGAAAGTGATATCAAACAAGTATATGCAGGGACATCGGAACAATGGCTTCAGAGCCTGAGGACTTAGTGGATCACTCTAGCTCTGCACACAACTCCATGTACCTTCACTTCTTCTTGGTAAATTAAATTAAATTAAATTAAACTGTTCTTACCTTCCCTATATCATAAGTATGTTACAAAAATAAACTTAGATAATTGAGGTGAAAATACTGAAGGTTTTGTTTGAGGAGGGAAGTAGTGGGTGAAAGGAGCTCTCTGAATGGAACATCCAGTAGAAGAAAGCCATTTGACCTTCAGTTTAGAAACCATTCATTTAATTAAATTCAATGCACATCTTTTGAGCACTAACTCTGTATATGTGGCATTCTGGGTCGTGTGCTATGTGGTCTTCATAGAAGTTATGACCCAGGGGAGCAATGCTAACTCCTATGTACTCTGACCTTCTCTTATACCTGTGCCAGTTCCCAGCCCTGAGTCCGGTCCATTTTCACCTCTTTCTGTTTATGCTCAAAGGCAGCACAGCATTCTAGATACAGGCCAAAACAATGATGTTGAAGTTGGGGCCCCCCACTTGAGCCTAAGTTGTGGGTTGAGATTTAGACATGTCTGATTACCCCAGTGACTGAGGAGCCTCCTGGGAGAGAACGTGTCCTCAAGGAAGAAGAAACCAGACACAATAAGCTTCAGCCAAAAACAAAGACTAGGTCATCAGAAGGGAGAGATTCTCTGAGCCCAGTTCTGTGTCTCCTGGCCCTTGTCCAAGTCCAAAGGGCGGTGGGGTGGGATAGAGTGAAGGGAAGAAGAGGGAGTGGGGCTATAGATAAAAGCTGAAATATCTGTTTCAAACTTTTCAAATCCCAAATTTTGTATGTATTACACATGCTCTTATTTCTTATTTTACTCTGAAAGGATGAAGGCATCAATACAAGTGCAAGCAATAGAATACCTGATTGGAGGTGACTTTTTAAAAATAAGAAATGTGTTACCTCATAAAATAAGTTTGGAGGAAGATGATTCCAAGGTTGGTTAATTGAATAGCTCAAGTACATCATCAAAGGCCCAAGTGGATTTCTTTCTGCTCTGCCATCTCCAGCATGACGGTAATATTTCCTGTCATCTGTCAGGGCTATACCATGGCTTCAGCATTCTTTGGCATCAGATGCAAATAGAGGCATCCAGCAAAGAGGGATGATGCCTCCCAGACCTGTGATTCATTCCCTACACCCTCCCTCTAAACAAAGGAAGGAAAAATCTTTCAGGAGGCCTCTAGCCGAATTTCCCTTGGGTCTCATTAGGCAAAACTGTGTCATGTACCCATCTTAAACTGACTCCTTATAAAGACAATGAGACTAATCATAATCCACTCCTCATACTGAGAAGAGAAATCACCTTTCCAGAACATGCAACAGAGTAGGCTCCAACAACAATCATATTTTTCCAGAAATAAGGATAGGTGGCTATGGCTTAGGCCTCAATGAGTTCCTTCACCTTCCTTCTCCACCATTTCAAAGGTTTGTACATAGTCCTATCTACTGTAAAATGTTTCTATATCTATCCCTCTTCATCACCTCTAAATTGTCCTGTCTTTACCTAGATTCTGTACTATCTCCATCTGAGAAGTAATACCCCTCCACTTCAAGACCTGGCCCTCTGTGTACTTGGTGTATCCTCGACATTGCTCTTGTCCTAGACCCTCACTCTATTCCTGAACCACGCCTATAGGCTGCTCCACCTGGCACTCCATAACTGAGAATCAGAAGAGATCTGAAGCCCTTTTCTTTGTCCCAGGAGAATACAGATTTAAAGATTAGAGAACACTTTTAAACCCTATGAGATGGGGCAGGAGTGGTGGTGGAGAGGCAAAGACCAAGAACATGCTTTATTGTGTCCTACCAGAATTCTATACCCAAAGATTCTCTGTCCCACTCTGGTATGTAGGACTGCCATGTGGCATCCACAGCCACTTGACTGGGGTCTTTTGGGGGCCACTTCCATTCCCCACCAGCCACAATCCCTTGGAAATTGAGTTTCACTCTAATTTTCTAATTTATCCTGGAGGAAATCCAAGAATGACTGAGAATGACTTGGTTTGAACTCAAAACTTGTTCCCTTTTCTTACACGCCATTGAGGCATTTATTCATTCAACAAATATTAAACTCTGTTCCAAGAACAATATGCTAGGGAGACATTGGTGAATGAATCAGGGTTCCCAACCTTCATGCATCTTACATTCCGGTGAGAAAAACTATTTTTCCCACAAGACTTGGCTTGAAATTCATGTCTCTCTGACAGGGACCAGAATGGAAACAGAAGCTGGCAGCAATGTTGAGTTATTAACTCTATACAGTACAACCCATGTTCTAATCCTTCACACACAACTACTATTATTAGTATAAAGTATTTTGATCTTTATACAACTCTTATCACATTTTCCACTGAGGGCATTGTTTCAGTCAGTCACTGTTTCCAATGAGATAAACACTGTGGGATATACTTGTGGTACAATATGCCTTATTAACAGTATGTTTGTCATCTGAGTGGAATAGGCTAAGGATACAGATTACAGCAAACATGGAGCCAGTATCTGATCCAAATTTATGTTCCATCATCGTTGTTACCCTTTCTCTGCTCATAGTCAGGAATTGATCTGACTATTCAACAGAATAGCTTATAGATGTATTTTCAGGAGATAAAATATTTACTGTTACCTACCCTCCTTTGGTTCTACTTACTGGGGAATATATAGTAAAATAGAATTTTATTTTCTATTTTAATGTTTCAAAATTCACCCCAGTTAATCATTCCCATATTTTCTCAGAAAAAAACAATTTTTCACAAAAAGTGCTACATTGTATGGAAATACAATACTGCTTTTTTATACGCCTTACAAATGCCCTCTATTCATTTGAGGAAGTCCTTAATTGTTTCTAATTTTCTAAAAATTTTTACCAGGAATAAATATTGGATTTTGTCATATGCGCTCTGAATCTATTGGAATGATTGTATGGGTATTCTCCTTTATCCTGCTATTACAGTGAGTTACATTGATTGATTTTTGGATGTTAAATTAACATTTAATTATCCCAGAGGACAAATCCTCCTTAGTCTGGAAGCATAATTCTTTTTATATGCTGTTTATTTTATTTGGTAATGTTTTGATAAGGAAATTTGCCTCTATATTTATGAAGGATATTGATCTGCAATTTTTTAAAATGTTCGTTTATTTTTGAGGGAAAGAGAGAGACAGAGCGTGCAAGCGGGGAAGGTCCCCTACTATTATTATATCGCTACTATTATTGTATTATTAGCAATGAGATTCTTTATGTTCGTTATTAATTGATTTATATATTTGGGTGTCTCAAGTTGGGAGCATATATATTGACAATTGTTAGATATTCTTGATGGATAAATCCCTCTACCAAACATTTAAAGAAAAATTGATACCAATGTTTCACAAATGCTTCCAGAAAATAGGGTGAGATGCTTCGCAATGCATTCTATGAGGTCAGTGTTACCCTAATACCATGACTAGAGCGAGACATTACAAAAAAAGAAGAAAAAGAAATGAAAATTGTAGACCATTATCCCTATGGATATAGACTCAAAAAAATCCCCCAAATTTCCCACTTTCCAAAAGTGGAAACAACCCAAATATCCATCACCTGAATAATGGATAAACAAAAATATGGTATAATCTATATAATGGAATATTATACAGCCATAAAAAGGAATGAACTACTGATACATGCTACCACATAGATGAACCTACCTCAAAAACATCATGATAGGTGAAAGAAGACAGACAAAAAAGCTATATATTGTGTGATTTTATTTATATGCAATGTCCAGAATAGGCAAATCTGTACAGACACAAAGGTGATTAAAGGTTTCCAGCGTATGTGGGTAGAAGGGAATTGGGAGTGGCTATTAACAAGTATGAGGTTTCTTTTTTGGGAAGAAGTAAATGTTCTGAAATAAGATAGTGATGGTTACACAGTATTGTGAATGTATTAGAAGCCACTTTATTTTTATTTTTATTTTTTTAATTTTTTTTTTATATTTATTTACTTTTGAGACAGAGAGAGACAGAGCATGAAGCGGGGAGGGTCAGAGAGAGAGGGAGACACAGAATCTGAGACAGGCTCCAGGCTCCGAGCTGTCAGCACAGAGCCCAACGCGGGGCTCGAACTCACGGACTGCGAGATCATGACCTGAGCCGAAGTCAGATGCCCAACCGACTGAGCCACCCAGGCGCCCCTGGAAGCCACTTTAAATTTTTTTTTTTAACGTTTTATTTATTTTTGAGACAGAGAGAGACAGAGCATGAACGGGGGAGGGGCAGAGAGAGAGGGAGACACAGAATCTGAAGCAGGCTCCAGGCTCTGAGCCGTCAGCCCAGAGCCTGACGCGGGGCTCGAACTCACGGACCGCGAGATCGTGACCTGAGCCGAAGTCGGACGCCCAACCGACTGAGCCACCCAGGCGCCCCTGGAAGCCACTTTAAAACAGTGAGTTTTTTTATGCAAGTACCTCAATTTTAAAAATTGCTCCCCCCAAAGGCTATATAGGAGTAAATCCTCGTTTAATGGCAGTCCTGGGGAAAAAAAAAAAACACCAGTGGCCAGTTCATCAAAAGTACTAACAGAATGGTTTTCTAGAAGCTCGGGGAGGGGTTTTAAGCAGAGTCAATCATTCACATAATTTCCCATGTGTTAAGTACATTCTCACCAGGCATCCTTTGTATTATAGTTGGGCTTCTTGAGTACATTTCCTTTTGAGAGAAAATTTGCCAACCAGGTTTCTGGTCTTCTTGGTTGTTATATTTTTCACGAAAACAGAATAACTTGCATTGGAATTTTGATTTGGTTTATAAATGTTTTCTGATCATCCCATTGAGGAGAAATTGACCCTCCCCTCTACTAATTTTAGTTTGGATGTGGAGGCTCATGACACTTTATACACTAGGAGAATTAGAAAGAAATTTTATTACTCAAGGAAACTCCTGGAGAGCAGGAGGGCCAAACAGGCCTGGGGTGGCTTGAGAGAGGCAGAGAGAGTGCACTGGACCTTTATAGTGTCTAAGGGATGGAACTGGGGAAAAGCTTCCCCTCATGGGCTGTAGACTTATAAGTTTTAAATTTCACACCTGTGCCAAAGGATATGGCAGGCAAGCTGCAGTTAGTTGCCAGGTTTTTTTTTTTTTTAATGTTTATTTATTTATTTTGAGAGAGAAAGGGAGGAAGGGAGAAGGGAAGAGAGAGAGAGAGATGGAGGGAGAGATTCCCAAGCAGGCTCCACACTGTCAGAGCCTGATGCGGGGCTCAATCCCACTAACCATGAGATCGTGACCTGAGCTGAAACCAAGAGTCAGACACTTAACTGACTGAACCACCCAGGCGCCCCTAGTTGCCAGTTTTAAATGTTCCATCAATACCAAAGGAAGAGGCTGGCTGGAGAGTTGCAAGTTTTAAATTCCCCACCAGCACCAAGGGCAGGGGTGCCAGGGCTGTAAATTTGCTAGTTTAAATTTCCCACTAACAACAAATGAGAAGGCACTGGGCTTTTCTATCAGCCTCTCTAGAAGTGGGGAGCAATCTCTGAATGCCTCAAGATTTTGGAACTTAACTTTCCATATTTGTTACTTTATTCTGTCCTTTTCTGTAAAGCTTATTTTCAGTACTAATAGCAAAGGACAGTATAGATGAGAAAGAAGAAACTAACTTAAAAAGAAGAATTGGTAGGATTCAGTGACTGACTGAACTTATGTATGTGTTAAGGAACTAGTGAAACAAGATTCTAAGTCTGGGTAACTCTTGAGAACAGTACCACTAGTGCCACAGACTTTCTGAAATTCTATTGGGAGAGGAAACTTTCTTAACTGTTCAGAACACACATATTTAGAAAATGTTCAAGCAGTATCTTGGAAAATGTTTTTCTTGTAAATGTATATTTTTCTTAACATTTTAATAACTATTATAGATATCTATATGACAGGAATAACAAAGAGTTGAAAGCAAAGTTATATGGTTTAAAACAAACTTACTGGCAAAATTAACCAATAATTTAAATAATCTAACTTTTATTCCTTTTATGCATCTGGTTTATTTATGTCTTTGCCTCTAAGGCACAGTATTTTTTTTTTTTTATTGGTGTTCCTAACTCTTATACACAAGGAACACATTTTCAGGGTGTGCAGTCCAAATTTCAAGAATGCAACTCAGGATGAAGAGTAGATTCCCTGAGGACGCTGGCATCAGCCTAGGACCCTCACCCTGTCCCTCTGCCTTCGAGAATGTGTAAGTCCGTGCACATGTCCGTGCCGCCCTCCCCGATCGGTTAGAAAAGAAACCCGGATGTGCATGGGCGGGGAGGAGCTGGCGTCTACCCATGAGGCAGTGCGCGTAGTTATACATTTCTGCCTTGGTCTGAGGCGCTCATTCCGCGCTGGGAGTCGTCGCGGCTGCCGCTGTTTCGGCGGCGGCCGCCTAGTGTTTTCGCGCTCCTCCCTTTCCTCCTCCTCTTTCTCCTCCTCCTTCCAGTCCCAGTCAGGGCGACCTGCACTGCTCGCGGTAAGTGTCCCCCGCCCCCGCCTGCTTAGGCAGCGGCTCTGCCACACGGCTGTGGCCGCATTTCTCCGAGGGTGGCGGCATTGCTCTGAGGGTGGCGGCAGCGGCCCGGCTCTGAGGAGAACAGGTTGAGGGTCCGGTTGCCGGCGTGTGTTGCTGGGATCGCCCAGGGAGCGGGGGAGGGGACGAATTTGGCGGCGCGGTGGCGGGTGGGCCACCATCTTGCCGCCAGCCCTGGCGGGGGAGGGATCGCGGAAAGGTAGCTGCTCGGCGGCGGGCCGGGTTCGGAGGCCCGCTCACGCCATGGCCGGCCGGCCGGGCCGCCGCCGCTGCTGCCTCCTCACCGCCCAGGGCCTGTGCGTCTGTCAGCGCTCAGCCTGGTTTTCGCTTTTCTTTCTGGTGGCAACTCCCTTTGGTCTTTTGTATATTTGATACAAATGTTTGGCGAAACCACAGAAGGTTCCGAACTTTCTGGCTTCAGGGCCCCTCGGGCTCCTCCTTTGAGCCCTTATTCCCCCCATCCAGGTTACCGTTCATTCAGTGCTGATACCCTTGTTCTTGCCAAAGGAACTGTGCTCCTCGTCATAGAAATCGTGCTCCATTCAGTTATTGTCTAGAAGAGCCCTAAGGAGAAACGTGGAGTTAGGTACCTAGTTTTTAACAGTACAGTTTGTACCTTTTGCTGAGATGAAAACAAATGTTTCATTTTGCGGTCTTATCCTTCTCTAGACACAGAGGGAATACCTCTTAACTTCTCTCAAGTTTTAATGCTTTTTAAAAGGAGAAATCAGAGAAGAAAATGTCAAGTGAACCAGCTTCTGCAAGAACGGGGGATGTTCATCCAGGGGATTCTCTTTGTTTGCAAAGATTTTTTAGTTTTTTAAAAAAAATCTGTGAACTTAAAATTTGCTTTTATTGTCTTCAGATTTGAACTGTGAATTTAAATATCTTTTAGTGTCATTAGACATAAAATGTAAACCAAGAAATAGAGTTTCAAACTAGCATAGTCTTCTAGCATTTGTGAGATGCCCTGTTTGGGGGGTTACTGTAAAAACTCAAGCTGTCTCCTTAAGCAGAAACTTTACTGAGCTTATGAGGGAACTGGCTTGCTTATAAAATTAAGTTAGGGCTGTGTGCCCTTGGTGCTTTAACATCTGTACAAGTTCTGCTATCATTGCATCTTGCATTTGTATATTTCATTGACAGTCCTTTTAAGATGAGCTGTGGAGTGTTGGTAGAACTGTTTAGAAAGTGAGAAAATAGCCTCAAGGAGAGGACTTTCCCTGAGGTCACTTTGGATAGGAGGTGATAGAACCTAGGTCTTCTGACTCCTCCAATGCTCAATTCACTATAACATGCCCCACTTTTCATGGGAATGAGGTGGTCAAGGAGAATAAGCAAGGACACTCACTTAAAAAAATATAGGAGACATTTTTCAATTCCCCTTACCTTTATATTTTCATTTTAAGACTTCGTATCGTTTCAACTTTGTAGTATTTAAATAATAAATAATATCATTGTTTCCAAGCATATTGAAAAGTTGAAAAACAGCTCATTCTTCCAATAACCCATTTTTCCATCAGAAAAAGTTCTGATGTTGAAGGGCTCCAAATTTCAGCTTCCCTGTTCAACCCATTTTCCTCACTTAGGTTTTCTGGTCCAATGTGATTTCTTCAGCCCAGTGTTTTACTACCCAGCACCAGCATTTTAAATAGAAAAGCAGAGTAAGCAGAAAGAGTATATAATTCTGTACCCCTGCTTCTCTCCAATTTGTTTTCTTTATTCAAGAGGACATTTAGAACCATACCAAAGAATTTTTTGTTATATTAATTGGACAGGAAAATTACTTAAATGAAAAACAATTGTTATAAATAGAAAGTAATCCATAGTTTTAGTGACCAGATATAGGAACTTATATTGAGAAAACCTGTTTTGTTATTCCAAAAGTAACTTTTCAAAGAACAGAAATATTTATGATACATTCAGTAATTAATATAGCCCTGAATATTTTTTTCTGTACTCCTGCTTCAGAGAGGGACTTAAAAATGTTTGGTTTTCAGTCAGGTTTTAAATAATGACTCAGGGAGATGTGGTTTACTTATTTGTATCAAAAATGTGTTTTTGATTCATTCTCTGCAAAGCAGTTTTCTTTTAAGGAGTGGTTTTATTAACCCTCAGTATGTCAAGAAAAAGTCATCACTGTGTATCATCTGGATAAAATGGACCATTTTTATTTTATTTTTTATAAGTTTTCTTTTTAGTGCTTATATGCATCAACTTGTAGTATGACTTTCAGTACAGAAGGAAAAGTTTAGTAAAATAATGTGAAGTACTCTACAATAATTTTTCACGTGCTTTATTTAGTCTTCCCAATAGTGCTGCAAGGAAGGTATTACTGTTTTTTATTTTACAGGTAGAATAACTAAGCTCAGAGAGGTTGATTAAAAATCCTATAGGTTTGGGGTGCCTGGGTGGCTCAGTTGGTTAAGTGTCCAACTTCAGCTCAGGTCATGATCTCGTGGTTTGTGGGTTCGAGCCCTGCGTGGGGCTCTGTGCTGACAGCTCAGAGCCTGGGGCCTGCTTTGGATTCTGTGTCTCCCTCTCTCTCTGTCCCTCCCATGCTCATGCTCTGTCTCTGTCTGTCTCTCAATAATAAATAAACATTAAAAAAATCCTATAGGTTTGGTGATCATAAAGTGGTAGATTCAAAATTCCCAGTTATCCAACCCCTATTTCAAGTTTTTTCATCATTGTACTCTACTTTTTTTCTTGATATTTTCCCTAGTAGATAAGTTTTACTTCTATAAAATGTGCATTAATTAATAAGCATACTTCCTGAGGTTACTTTAGTAATTAGTGATTATAGAATATTTTATGAAGCTTATATAAAATATTTATTATATAATTTGGCTTTGAAAAGCCAATTATTAGTCTTTTTCTAGGTTATGCCTTTTACATATGCACTACAATAAAAACACATTCTTATAGGTAAAATATTTACCCTGAGTATGATATACAAATTACTTTGCAGAAAGTAAATTTTATTATTGTGTCCCATCCCAAAAACTAACATAAAAGAAAGTGTTTTTAAAATATAAGCAATCTTTGCAAAGTATTATGTGAATGAACTTTAATCTTAGTGTCAACTAGGTGTTTTCTACAAATAGCTGAAATATGAAAATCAACAGAAAAATTGAAAACCTAAATAAAATTAGGGAGAAAATAGTAAAGTTATTAAAGAAATGTCTTCTCAAAATGTGCCTGGACTAAATGGGTTCAGACTTTCAAAAAATAATTCCCATAATATGAAAATTTCTTAAATAAAAAAAAAGGTGAGCCTGTGTTTTTCTTCTAAATAATATGTGATTTGTTCCCCAAACCTGGTTTGAGAGTTTGAATTGTTTAGATGCCAATGAAATTGTCTAAGGAACTAAGGTATAATCCAGTGTTTCTTGCATGTGAGTACTGGACCAATTAATTTCTATTATAAGAAAAGGTTTGGGGCGCCTGGGTGGCGCAGTCGGTTAAGCGTCCGACTTCAGCCAGGTCAAGATCTCGCGGTCCGTGAGTTCGAGCCCCGCGTCAGGCTCTGGGCTGATGGCTCGGAGCCTGGAGCCTGTTTCCGATTCTGTGTCTCCCTCTCTCTCTGCCCCTCCCCCGTTCATGCTCTGTCTCTCTCTGTCCCAAAAAAAAAAGAAAAAAAAAAAAAAAAAGAAAAGGTTTTCACAGACCTCTTCCTACTAAAAATGTTTAAAATATCTCTGGAGCTCTTACATGATCATAAAATAGTCCTATAAAACTATAAAATCAATACTATTTGAGTCAACTTTAATACATTGAATGGATAATACATTTTTTTTTTTAATTTTTTTTTTCAACGTTTTTTATTTATTTTTGGGACAGAGAGAGACAGAGCATGAACGGGGGAGGGGCAGAGAGAGAGAGGGAGACACAGAATCGGAAACAGGCTCCAGGCTCCGAGCCATCAGCCCAGAGCCTGACGCGGGGCTCGAACTCACGGACCGCGAGATCGTGACCTGGCTGAAGTCGGACGCTTAACCGACTGCGCCACCCAGGCGCCCCATGGATAATACATTTTGATGAAACAGAGTCACTGCCTGCTTATTATTGAGTTTTTCATACCTATCTTAAACAATAGCAAGATTTTTCTATTTGAATCTTTTCAATACCATCATTTCTGTAGCTAACTATACTGTCACTTGCCCTTCATTTGGTGCAAATTCGTCACTTAGATATTTTCTTCCTATGTTCTTGAGTTTGTTACTAGCCAGCAGCATTAAAAGTGGTAGTACTTGATGAACAGGCTGTAGTAAAGACAGACAAAAACATGAGTATTAATATGCTCCAACAATTCCACTTCTGGGTGTTTATCTGAAGGAAATGAAAACGATAACTCAAAATGATATTTGCATCCCCATGTTCACTGCAGCTTTCTTTACAATAGCCAAGACATAGAAACAACCTAAGTGTCAATCCATTGGGTGAATGGATAAAGAAAATATGGTATATAAATATAAAATGGACTATTAAAAAGGAAAGAAATCCTACCATTTGTGACGTGGATGGACCTTGAGGGTTTTAATCTAAGTGAAAAATCAGAGGAAGACAAATACTATATGATCTCACTTATATGTGGAATTTTAAAACAAAGGAACTTATAGAGAGCAGATTGGTGGTTGGGGGTGTGGGATGGGCAAATTGGATGAAGATGGCCAAAAAATCTTGGGGATGTAACGTATAGTATTGTGACTACAGTAATAAGACTGTATTGTATATTTGAAAGTTTTTAGATAGACAGCAGAACAAAAATTTATTTTATTTTATTTTTTTAATGTTCATTTATTTTTGAGAGAGAGAGAGACAAGCACTAGCGGGGGATGGGCAGAGAGAGAGGGAGACACAGAATCCATAGCAGGCTCCAGGCTCTGAGCTGTCAGCACAGAGCTGGACATGGGGCTTGAACTCATGAACCACAAGATCATGACCTGAGCTGAAGTCGAATGCCTAACCAACGGAACGACCCAGGTGCCCCAGAACAATATATTGTTTTAGGGCTCTCTTGCACCATTTTCTATATATCTATTTTCCCCAGAGGTCTATTAGTTTGAAAAATATTGGGGTATAAGCCATTGGTAAATGTATTATTACTGTTGAATGCAAGTACCAGAAACCTGGCTCAAAGTAGATTAAACCATAAGTGAACAATTATTCCCTTTTTTAACTGAAAAAGCTTAATAATTTACTTCAAGCATGGCTAGCTTCAGGTGTTTAAATGGTGTCATCAGAACTTGAATATCTCCCTACCCTACCCTCTTTCTCTACCGCCATAATCTTAAGGCTTTGCTATTTTTTTTCTTGGTTTCTTTCTTAGACATTCTTTCTCCACACAGTGACTCCATTCCTCCCAGGCTTATATCCTTCCAGCTTATTATTTTCTTAACAGCTTTATTGAGATAAAATTAATATAACATACACTTCACCCATCTGAAGTGTATAATTCAGTGGTTTTAGTATATTTACAGTGTCATGTAACCATCACTACAATCAATTTAGAACATTTTCATCACCCCTGAAAGAAAACCCATATCCATTGGGAGTCACTCCCCATTTCCCTCCAATCCTTCCAGCCCTAAGCTGTACTTTCTCTCCTTATGAATTTGCCATTTCTGGACATTTCATATAATGAAGTCATACAATACGTGGTCTTTTTGCTGTCTTCTTTCACTTAATATGTTCCCAAGGTTCATCCATATCATAGTATGTGTCAGTGTTTAATTTCTTTTATGACTGAATATTATTCCATTGTATAGGTATATCACATTTTATTTATTGATTGGGCATATGGGTTGTTTCTACTTTTGGGCTATTATAAATAATGCCGCTACACACGTTCCCATGTATAAGTTTTTGCATGGGCATATGCTTTAAATTCTCTCTCACTTGGAGTGGAATTGCTGTGTCATATGGTAACTATTTTTAACTTTGTGAGTGACTGCCAAGTATTTTCCATAGTGTCTGCACCATTTCATATTCCCACCAGCAGTGTATGAGGGTTCCAATTTCTCCATATCCTTGCCAACACTTGTTATTATCTGTCTTTTTGATTACAGCCATCCTACTAGGCGTGAAGTGCACATAACATACAGTTTACCATTTTAACTATTTAATCTATTAATGTTTTTTTTGAAAATATCATAGACTTGAACTCTTAAAAGTGAGTCTTAAATATGTAGAAGCTGAAACCATAAAATATCTAAATAGTAAGTATTGATACAGGCAGTCTCCAAAAACGATCGTATTCCAAGAGGTCTTTCATTAGTTACTTGGAATTCGCTTTTGCCCCATAGGAACAGTGTATTATGGGTATAGTAACTCTGAGTCAATAGCTGAAGTGGAGACTTCTGTTCTGCCTGTTTTGGTGCCAGTTCTGAGTTGCAGAACATAGAGACCCTCTGGAGTTGCTATTATGGGAGCTCTAAGATCCTCATTGCATGTTTTGCTGGGTATTTCATTTCTCTAACAGATTATTTAATCTCCCACAGAATTCCCCGCCAAAACTCTGATGAGAATTTTTTGTGGTGATAGTTTTGGAAGGCTTGATTACCTTACTGTATAGCACAACTTTAGATGAAGTTATGATTCTAATGGCATCTGGGGATTTTTGACTTTTTTGAGTGTTTATGAATGTACCAATTGAAGCTCCTTGGTGACGGTTATGGGCCTCAAAATTCATCTTTGTAGATATAGGCGGTGTATATGACTTGTTTATATAAACTACTTGTACATTTAGTACTAATTTTAGGGTATTTGTGCCAATAGACATTTTATTTGAGCATTTAATAAAAGTGTTATACATGAGTCTCCATAGGCTATGTGGTTATGACTCTTAAAAAAAAAATCCGTATTCCTGGTAGCCGTAGGTCTTTAATGCTGAGCAAGAATTGACATGGATTTATCTATGGGATATATGCATTACCTTAATTCTAGTTTAGGGAGAAATGGTAACTATTCAAGTAATTGAGTTAAAGAGATTTCGGTAGTCAAACTTCAACAAGGGAAATTTACTTAAGTTCAGAATTCACTTGAGATCTTTGTGATAGTAATTCAAACATTTATACCAATAACAACTTCTGGAGTGAAAGTGGGTTTTTTTCCCCTTTGGTCTAATGCAGTGTAAATAATTTGGAATTGGAAAAAGCAGGAAAGTTTGCTTTTGCCAGTCTGAAAATAAAGACGCATGTGAAGATTCAGCTCTGTTCATCCTAATACTTTAGGTATCTGATGACTATTTTTTAACTTTTTTTGTTTTATAACTGAAATAGTTTTTTACAGCATTTATTTTGTCTGCAAAAAAAAAGTGTGTGTGTGTGTGAATTCAGAACACAAATACCTGCTTTAAAGAAAACAATTCAAAAAATTTTTGATAATGTTTACTATAACAGCTTTTTTTAAAAGCTCAAAGAACTGTAGATATATTAAATTGTAATCTTCTGAAGGCAAGGACTATGCCTTATTCATCTTAACTTTTTCCCGAGAATTGAGCACATCATTTTGAACACAGAAGGCAATGAGTAATTAATTATTTTTAATGAGTTAATCTATGATGAAGTATATACAACTAATTCTTTGTTTCTTGTAATTAGTGTGAATAAGAAATAAAAATATATAAACTAAAAATTTTTTAATGTGTTTTGTAATAATTACATTTATTTCTGAAATATGAAGAATAAGTAATGGTTAAAGATTGTCACTTAGCATTTCAAAATTCGGATTTACTAAAGCATGTATATTACATGTATTAACTAAAATATGTATTTACTAAAACGTGTTAGTCATATTTACAAAAAGGTATCTTTCAAAATTTATTTGCAACTTAACAATCGTCAGATTTCTTCAAGTAATAAATGCTTAATACATTCAGCATTTTATTTACTAAATTTGCATTCATTCAGGAATGAGCGAATCATGGAAAGTGAGTAGCATATGTATATCAAACATAATAAGCTCAAAAGGTAAATTTTTCGTAGAACAATATTAAATGTGTGTACATTTAACAAATCCACCCTAATAGTAGTTATCCTTATTTTTTTATAGGGCAGAATACTAAGACCTAACTTGCTATCTTGTCTGGAGTCATATGGTGAGTTTGCTGGAGATCAAGATTAGACCCAAAAATTTCTGAATCCCAAGTCTCATGTTTCAATATTTGGTGTTAAAGTAACTCATAAAATTGATTGATGTCATGTGTTGGTGTCTTAGGTGACTCTGCAACTTGATGGATGACGACAACCCTTTTCCATCAAAAAGTAAGTATTGCTGTTGCAAGTGATACCAATGTGCATGGCTTTTATACTGATAACTTTGTTTTATAATAGGTGAGAGAAGCAGTGATAGGCACGTTTTTAAAAAAAAATACCAAAACACTTAAATTGATTAAAGTAATACATGTGCATAGTAAAAAAGAACAATATACAATAAGAATGTCAGTAAAGTAGAAATGAAGTGTGTCTTCTTCATCTCTAGAAATAATTACTATTACTGGTTTGGTATACATTATCACAAACTTTTTTCTATGCATAGACAAAAAAATAAATTATTTCTAAATAAGATCATACTATTTATGCTATTATGTGGCTTTAAATTTTTTTTACTTGGGGCGCCTGGGTAGCTCTGTTGGTTGAGTGTCTGACTCTTGATTTCAGCTCAGGTCATCCCAGGGTCGTGGGATCAAGCCCCATGTCAAGGTCCGTGCTGAGCATTGATCCTGCTTAAGATTCTCTCTCCTTCTGCCCCTCTTCCCCACTCGCACTCACACTCTCTCTCTCTTTTTCTCTAAAATTAAAAATAATAATTTTTGGGGCGCCTGGGTGGCGCAGTCGGTTAAGCGTCCGACTTCAGCCAGGTCACGATCTCGCGGTCCGTGAGTTCGAGCCCCGCCTCAGGCTCTGGGCTGATGGCTCGGAGCCTGGAGCCTGTTTCCGATTCTGTGTCTCCCTCTCTCTCTGCCCCTCCCCCGTTCATGCTCTGTCTCTCTCTGTCCCAAAAATAAATAAAAAATGTTGAAAAAAAAAATAAAAAAAAAAATAATAATTTTTTTTTTTACTTTTTTACTCTACAATCTATCTTGAATATATTGACAATGGTAGTACCCAGTTAAAAAGAATGAGGAAGATCTATGTGTTAGACATAGTATCAAGACCATGGTATCAACATAGATATAAATGATTTTTTAATTATCTGCATACATGAGTGTCCCTCATTTTTTTTTAATTTGGCATTGCCTGACTGCCTAGTTTCTTAGCTTGTTGATTATCATGTTAAGTGTCAGTGCTTATTCAGTAGACTTCTGTGAATAGGAGGAAATACAAAGGAAGAAGAAAATATGTTTTTCATTCTCACTTTGGATCTTACTTTGGAGTTAGATGCATACAGTTAAGAAATCCACATTAAGGGGGCACCTGGGTGGCTCAGTTGGTTAAGTGTCCACCTCTTGGTTTTGGCTCAGGTCATGATCTCACAGTTCGTGGGTTTGAGCCCCACATCAGGCTCTGTGCTGACAGTGCAGGGCCTACTTGGGATTCTCTCTCTCCTTATCTCTGCCCCTCCCCTGCTCACTCTTTCCCTTTCTCTCAAAATAAATACACATTATTTTTTTTATTTTTTTAGATAAAGAAATATTAAGAAATAGTGAGCAGTTTGAGATCATATATAGTAAGTCTGGAACTGCATGGCATAGAATGTCAATGTAGTAAAAGGTGGAAGAAAAACAGGTCTACTGGTTTACTAAGGAGGTTGTAACTGAACCAGGAGTTGGGAATTAAGGTACTGTTAAGTATCTGCTTGAGGTTAGGTTAGGTACTTTATATGGCATTTTCCTCAATCTACATTACCATTTCCATTAGGTAGATATTGTACACATATTAGAGGTAAGAAAACAGATTGAAGTAATTTCTCCAGAGTCACATCATTAGAAATAGTGCAGTGAAGATTTGAACTATTAAATTTTATGTGAGGTCCATGCTCCTACTATACTCAACGTGGACAGTATAAGGTAAGGAGGGAGGATATTTTAGGTAGAAGAAAATACAAATGAGAGGTCCAGGAGACACAATGAAGATGGTGTTTTCAAGTATTCAGGATATGTAAATGATAAACTATGAATTACTCTTTATTTGACTTAGAGCATTCTGTATATATGTTTTTAAAGTAAAGTTAGAAAAGACAGTTTGTAAAATTGGTTACATTTGGAAGGGTGGGAAGGTTTTTGTTTTGTTTTGTTTTATAGTAAGTAACTCACCAAACATTAAACATTATGCAAGAAATAATTTTGGCATACCTATATAGAAGAGCAAATTAAGTTTAAATAATTTTAAAAGAATAGTGCCAATTGATTTGTTAAGGTGTTTCTTTTGTATGCCATCCCCACATCATTGTTTTCACACACTAATTTTGAGTCAAAATTAGAAATGACATTTAATCTAGCAAAATTATGTTTAGAAATTATTGCATTTAAAAGATAAAGATATCATTGTCTTAAAAAAACCAGATGATCATTGTCTAAGCCAGATCCTGGAGTTATTGTTTTGTTGCTTTTTAGTTGTCCCCCCATCGGCAGGCATCTCACTCCACGTATCTAGTACCACTTGTATCCATCCTCCTTGCTATTATATTAAATTAGGTGCTTCCTCAATACTTTTTTAAAACCATAACAATACATGCATAGTTTTAAGAAACAAATAATCTGAAAGTTATAAATTGCATAACCACAGTTTTTGAAGGGTAAGAATGAGAGGTGTGTGTGTGATCTGGATGTATGTATTCCCTATTTGTTCAGGCATTCCCTTTCAATAGGTTAGCTTTTTTCTCATAATTATTTCCATATTTCTAAATTTTTTTTAAATTTTTTTAACGTTTTTATTTATTTTTGAGACAGAGAGAGAGCATGAACAGAGGAGGGGCAGAGAGAGAGGGAGACACAGAATCTGAAACAGGCTCCAGGCTCTGAGCAGTCAGCACAGAGCCCGACGCGGGGCTCGAACTCATGGACCGTGAGATCATGACCTGAGCCTAAGTCAGACGCTTAACTGACCAAGCCACCCAGGCGCCCCCATATTTCTAAATTTTTAACACATATGTGTACTGCTGTCTCTTCAATCAATTTTTTTGCCATTATCTAATAATTTTTTTTATCTAACATGAGGATTTTAGTTTTCTTACACTTAGCCCTCCCTCCAAGCATCTTTCACTGCAGTTATAGCTCAAATTTTGGTTAAATCATTAGATGTTTTTATTACGATGACCATAATATTGTTCACTGATGAACATAGTACTATGGTATTAATATGCTATGCATACATTGCCTTTTTCTCTTTTTTATATACTCAGAAATTCAAATATTTCATTTTTAAAAATTTGCTAAAAGTTATATTGTTTATTATAGTTGACTAAATTTGCTAAATTTCATTAAAGTCTATAGCCAAGTCTTCTCACACCCTTCTGTAGCTTCTTAATTCAATTTTCTATATGGTAAAACTCATCAGGTAATCTAACACTTTGTGTGTGTGTGTGTGTGTGTGTGTGTGTGTGTGTGGTCTCCTGGAGACATTCCTCCTGGGAGTAATGTTCTCTTGTTTTACTCTGGCTGGTTGTTATCTAGACCCATTGAACAGCTATTATCCTGGGACTTTCCTTTGTCTTGGTATTGTGCTGAATGCTACAATTTCTGCATTCTGTATCTTCCTCCTTCCTAAGTCCCATATTTTGGTGGATTCTTCCTAAGAAAGGAAGAATGAATAGGGGGTAATTTTCTGTGATCTTGGTGATCTTTATTTTTGATGAAAGAATATGTACCTCATGCTTGATGAAAATCTTGGCAGGGCACAGAATTCTAAATTGAAAATTATTTTTACTAATACTCCTGAGAACATTATTCTAACTTTCTTTCTGATTATAGGATAGTTTCTATGTCTAGCATTCACAAATCACGTGATATATTCCTATAGTGTAGATTTTTTTCTTTTCAATCTGGACATTTATGTCCTTTAGAACTAAGAATTTCTTTTGTATTTTTCCTTTGATTATATCCCCTCCCCTTTTTTTCTATTAATTTTTTTGAAACTTCTATTAGGTGACATTGATTACTATATATATATTTTTTATCTTTTAAGTCCACTTATGGGACATTTATTCAACTTTGGCATTTGGGTTTGGGGGCTTTTCTTTTACTGAATTTTGTCTGTCTTTTTAATCTTTTTGTTTTCTGCATGTTATTTTTTATAATCTTATTTCTCTGAAAATGCTAATTACATTCTAATAACACTTTTTTGAATTCTGTACTACCTCTTTTTTTTTTAAGATCTTTTAACCTGCAGGGCGCCTGGGTGGCTCAGTAGATTAAGTGTCCGATTTCAGCTAAGATCATGATCTCACGGTTCATTAGTTCGAGGCCCACATGAGGCTCTCTGCTGTCAGCGTGAAGCCTGTTTCAGACCCTCTGTCCCGCTCTCTCTCTCTCTCAAAAAGATTTTAAAACATCTTTTAATCTGTTTCATTGTTTTGGTTTTTCACGTTGGAGGTTTAGTCCTATTTCTGGTGTTCATTGGCGTGTCCATATTTAACAATGAGGCACTAAAATGTTTCCTTGGAACTCTGAGTGCTTGGTCAGCACTTGTAGGCTGGTGGTACTAACAGTATGTTCTTTGGTTAGTTTCTCCAGGTGAGAAATGTCTAATCTTTCCTGGGATGGAATAAACCTCACCTTAAGTCCCCTGTTTTCATTCTAGCACCTCATTGCTGCTTTGCTGTGTGCCTAGTGTTTCTGAAGCTGGTTCGGTTTTTCTGGTAAAAATCTAACCTATTGCCTCTTGTTTTTAGTTTATCTCCGTTTTGTTAATGTAAAAGTTTATGGGTTTTTTTTTTTTTCAGATATAGTTAGGTAGTTAATAGGTATAATCATATTTTATTAATAAAACTGAAACTCATTTTCATTGGATTTGACTATTTAAGTTTTTATTTAAATTCTAGTTAGTTAACATACAGTGTAATATTAGTTTCTGGTATACAACTTAGTGATTCAATACTTGAATACAACATCTAGTGCTCATCACAAGTGCCTTCCTTAATTCCCATTACTTATTTCACCCATGTCCCCACCCACTTTCCCTCTGGTAGCTGTTTGTTTTCTATAGTTGAGAATCTGTTTCTTGGTTTGCGTCTCTCTCATTTTTCCCCTATGTTCATTGGTTTTGTTTCTGAAATTCCATATCTAATTGAATCATATGGCATTTGTGTTTCTCTGACTTATTTTGTTTAGCATAATACTCTCTAGCTCCATCCATGCCATTGAAAATGGCAAGATTTCATTCTTTTCATAGCTGAGTAATATTCCATTGTATCTATATATACCACCTCTTTTTTATCCATTCATCAGTCGATGGACATTTGGGTTGTTTCCCATAATTTGGTTATTGTAGAAAATGCTGCTATAAGCATAGGGGTGTATGTATCCCTTTGAATTAGTATTTTTGTATTCTTTGAATAAATACCTAGTAATGCAATTGCTGGCTCATTGGGTAGTTCTGTTTCCAACTTTCCGAGGAACCTCCATACTGTTTTCCAGAGTGGCTGCACCAGTTTGCATTCCCACCAGCAGTGCAAGAAGGTTCCCATTTCTCCACATCCTCATCAACACCTATTGTTTCTTGTTGATTTTAGCCATTCTGACAAGTGTGATATCCCTTTGTAGTTTTCATTTGTATTTCCCTGATGATGAGGGATGTTGAGCATTTTTTCATGTGTCTGTTAGCCATCTGTAGATCTTCTTTGGAAAAATGTGTATTCATGTCTTCTGCCCATTTTTTAATTGGATTGTTTTTTGGGTGTCGAGTCTGATAAGTTCTTTATAGATTTCTGATACTAACCCTTTATCAGTTATGTCGTTTGCAAATATCTTCTCTCATTCCATAGGTTGCCTCTTAGTTTTGTTGTTTCCTTCACACTACAGAAGCTTTTATTTTGATGAAGTCCCAATAGTTTATTTTTGCTTTTGTGTCCCTTGCCTCAGGAGACATACCTAGTAAGAAGTCGCGACAGCTGATGTCAGAGAGGTTACTGCCTGTGTTCTCCTCTAGGATATTGATGGCTTCCTGTCTTACATTTAGGTCTTTAATCCATTTTGAATTTGTTTCTGTGTATGGTGTAAGAAAGTGGTCCAATTTCATTCCTTTGCATATTGCTGTCCAGTTTTCTCAACACCACTTGTTGAAGAGACTCTCTTTCATTGGATATTCTTCCCTGGATTTGATTACTGAAACTTTGATGTTTCAAGTTTTTCTTGGATTTGATTATTCTTTTTTAAAATATTTATTTATTTTTGAGAGAGAGAGAGAGATCAGGAGAGGGGCAGAGAGAGAGAGACAGAGGATCCAAACTAGGCTCTGTGCTGTCAGCACAGTGCCTGATGCGGGGCTTGAACTCACAAACCTGAGCCAAAGTCTGACACTTAACCCACTGAGCCATCCAGGCACCCCTTGTATTTGATTATTCTTAACATTTATTGGCCACTACTGATGACTAATGTTACCTGTTACTTAGCCAGCTAGCTTAATTTTATTACTATAAATCTTAGAGATTGAACTGAGTTTCTTTTGCTATCATGTACTGACTGCAAATATCAATTCAGTAACTAATATTAGGATTACTAAAGTAGATCTTAAATATCATGCTATGCATTGCAAAAAAGTTACTCAAAAATATGTTTCTCTCCTTTTGACATTTAGATAATTCAAAAATGGCAGAACTCTTTATGGAATGTGAAGAAGAAGAGCTAGAACCATGGCAGAAGAAAGTAGAAGAAATTCTGGATGAAGACGATGATGAGCTGATCTTTGTTGGAGAGATATCAAGTTCAAAACCAGCCATTTCAAGTAAGCATTTATTTCAGTGAAGTAAAGTTTTATAGAAGATGCTATTTCTATTAGAAAAACCTGTGGGCTGTCTTATCTGTCCTCGTTATTCTGTAAGGAGTTGGAGCACACAGGTCAGTAAGAATTGGTAAGAATCAGAGGGAGGATGTGGTTGAGGACTTGAGTAAGGAGGAGAGAGGTTAAAATATCATTTGAAAAAAATGAAATGTTAACTAAGTTAACTAAAGGTTAAGATTACCTAACAGCATTGTAAGCCTTCTGAAGTTGGAAATCGTAAGTTTTAGTGGAGCTGAGTAGCCTATTCACCGGTTTTCTTTTTCTCCCTTAAGCCCAAATACACCTAGAAAAGAAAGCGTTTGGAATGTTTTGCTTGAAATATCAGAATACTGGGTGGCTGGGTGGCTCAGTCGGTTAAGCATCCAACTTCAGCTCAGGTCATGACTCATGGTTCATGAGTTTGAGCCTCGCATCGAGCTTTCTGCTGTCAGCACAGAACCCTCTTTGGCCTCTGTCCCCTCTCTGCCCCTTTTCTACTCGTGCACTTTGTCTCTCAAAAATAAGTAAAACATTAAAAAATAAGGGAGCATGAGTGGCTCAGCTGGTTAAGCATCTGACTTTGGTTCAGGTCATGATCTCCTGGCTTGTGAGTTCAAGCTCCGCGATGGACTCTGTGCTGACAGCTCAGAGCCTGGAGCCTGCCATGGATTCTGTGTTTTTTGTCTCTCTCTGCCCGTCCCTGGCTCATGCTGTCTGTCTGTCTCTGTCTGTCTGTCTGTCTGTCTCTCTCTTTCAAAATAAATAAGTAAATAACATTTAATAAAATATCAGAATGTTAAATACGTTTGTGTTAGTCTCTGGGATGCTCACATACAGGCAACTGCCTTATCACAGTGTCATCTTGATTCACAGCTACAAAATGAACAGGCACTGCATGATTCTCCAGTCTCTTGTTTGTGTACCAACATGGGCTATAGTTTTTGGCCACACATATCTTCCAGCAACTCTTGATTATATTCATGAAGGAAGGAGGGTCTGGTCTTTAGCCACTGTGCTTGGACAATGCAGGCAGTTAGCTTACTTAATTATCATGGCTTTCTAGTAGAACATGTCCAGTAATTTTGTGGATTGTTAGGTTTCAGTTAGAGTAATTAGTCTTGATGCTGTGATAATGTTATAGTGAAGTTTTTGATCACACTTGTTAAAATGTCCAATCAACAATGTGTAAAGTGCAGAGGAGCAACATAGAGAATTTCAAGGGAGAAAGAGGAAATAGATTCTTTTCCTTTATATTTACTTTTTTCAAGCCAGGAGAATTTTGCAAAGAATATAGCCAGCATACCAGTGTTCTCTTATTTACCATGGCAGTACATTATATTGTGGTTAAGACATGAGTTTTTAAGTTTTTTGAAAGCCCAGTTCTTGCTTTTCTTGACTCCAAACTTGGTATAGCACTTCTATTCAGTTTTATCAGAGATAGAATAATTTAATTTAATTCTCAATATAATTTCCTGTAGCAAATTGAGAAGTGCCAAGTGGAAAGCCACTTCAGTTATAAACTGAAGTAAGTATGTTGGCATGTTGGTTGCTGACAGTGGAACAGAATATTATAATTATTTCCTAGTTGCTGTGATTATTTTTATCCTGAACTATTAGGATATTTCAAAATTATTATTCAAATAATTCTATTGAAATCATGGTAGTTCAAGTCGGATTTATATCAATTGTAGATAACTTAACAGTACTCAACTAAAATAGTATGTATTAGTTTTAAGTAATTCTATCTAGAATAATGTGTATTAGTTTTAAGTAATTCTATCAAAAAGAAAGTTGACCTCAGTGAAATTTCTCTTCTAAATGAACTCAGAATTTAAATGAATTTATTGATGTTTAATTTTTGAGCCAAAAAATATTTTTGGCATATGGACCATGAGCTAAATATTGATATAGAACCATCATAAAGTTAGGGGTGGTGGTAAAAAGTTGTGTTTGATAGATTACAGTCACCAGAAAGTACTGTAGGATTGACTCTTTAATGGTTTGAGTAAATACCTACCTTAATTTATGAATGAAAACAGTATCAAGTTGTTTGAGCAGATTTTTCTTCCAGAAGACTTCTGTGGTGCCTAGTCTTAGAGAACTGAATTTCCATTTTCTTAAAAAAACCCTACTTTTGTGTGACCCTTTACTTTACAGAATTATTCTATGAAATCTAGCTCTTTTCCCCTAGGAGGGGGAAAAGGAAATATTTTGAGGTTTTATGTGATTTTTAAAATGTTTTGTACCTTTTCCTGATTAGCAATTTTAAGCAAATGTCTGCTCTTCCAAAACTGTATTTGATTCCTCAATAACCTAGAAGTTATGGGTTTGCATGGGTATAGGAGTGAACAATCTTTAAAAAATTTTTTTTTACCTTTTATTTATTTTTGAGAGAGAGAGAGAGCAAGTAGGGAAGAGGTAGAGAGAGAGGGAGACACAGAATCCGAAGCAGGCTCCAGGCTCTGTGCTGTCAGCACAGAGCCCAATGCAGGGCTCGAACCCACAAACCGTGAGATCATGACCTGAGCCGAAGTCAGACACTTAACCCACTGAGCCCCCCGGGTGCCCCAGGAGTGAACAATCTTAAACTGATTCAGAGGGTCATGTCAGGCTCAGATTGACTTTTGGTATAATAGTAGATTTAAGACACTCTGGTAAATTCTAGGTTAAGTTTAGTCCGTGGTCTTCAGTAGTGTCCCCTTCAGAACTCGAGAGCAGTGGCACAGATAATCTAATCAGCTTGCCCATAATGAAACTTTCAGGCTTTGGGGTATATACTTAAATTATTAGTTGTATATGGATATATTGGGAAATTTTTTTCTATTATCTTAATATATATTTAATTCTACTTGTAGATATTTTGAACAGAGGTAACCCCGGCTCATCTTCAAAGGGAATAAAGAATGAGACACTCACTCAAGGTATGGTATTATTGTACTGATTTTAATTCTAAAATGAAATATTTTGATAAAATTGGTTGTGTGGAACAATATTCAATATACTGTGTAATTTTAAAATGCAGGTGTTACTGATACATTCAAGCCTACGAGTCAACACTACAAAGATCCAACATCAAATCCAGTGGCTGCCTTGCCTAGATTTCATCCTGAATCTAAATCTTCACAAAGCTCTGTTATTGTTCAGAACGTGTCTAAACCTGTAAGTGTTTCTGAAACTACACAATTAGCTCAGGGACACATTGGATAGTATAATATCCAGTTAGAATTGTGGACTATCATAGCTAGTCACCATTCCATTAGAAGCATAATTGCAATCAGAGAATGTCAGTATCTTTATGATAGCTCAATCAGTACCCAAAGTAATAACTGTAGGAACTAGCCAACTTGTCAATATCAGGTAATATGCTTAAATAGGTAGAATATTGAAAACTATGCTATCTAAAGGTGAGTAAAAAAGATCAGTAATGATTGTTGCATACTGGCAAAATTCTTAAGACAGTAAATTGAACCAAGTATTCTTATTTGGGAAGATTGTTCTGAGGTCATTGTTCCTGTTTATTCTGAAAACATACTTTCATGGCTTAGCTTTTATTTTTTTAAAGTTTATTTATGTTGAGAGAGAGCGCATGTGTAAGCAGGGAAGGGAGAAGGAGAATCCCAAGCAGGCTCCACACTCAGCGGAGAGCCTGACATGGGGCTCAATCTCAAGACCACGAGCTGATATCAAGAGTTGGATGCTTAACGGACTGAACCACCCAGGTGCCCCTTTGTGGCTTATCTTTTAAAACTTCTAACAGATATAATAGTTAATGGTAATATTTAATATTTGTTATTATGGGTCCTTATTCTAAATGCTGTATGTAAATTAATTTCATTTAATTCTTATGATTTCTCTATGAAGTAGGCATGATTATTATCCCATGTTATACTTGAGGAAACTGAGACTCAGGCTAAATAATTCACTCAAGGCCATATAGATGGTAAATAGATTATGGATATGGGATTTCAATCCAGGTTAACCCAGAGGTGTTTTGGTTTTGTTTCTTGTATTTTGGGTTTTTTTTAAAGCTTAAAAATTTTTTTTTCATGTTTATTTATTTTGAGAGAGTGTGAGAGAGAGAGAGAGAGAGAGAGAGAGAGAGAGAATCAATCCCAAGCAGGTTCTGTGCCATCAGCACAGGGCCTAATGTGGTGCTCAATCCCATGAACCATGAGATCATGACCTGAGCTGACATCAAGAGTCGGATGCTTAGCCTACTCAGCCACCCGGGATCCCCTAGCCCAGAGGTTTTAAAATATGCACGTACACACATCCATCCATACATTTAGCATTGTCATACATAGAAACATTGCTTTAGAGGGGCGCCTGGGTGGCGCAGTCGGTTAAGCGTCCGACTTCAGCCAGGTCACGATCTCGCGGTCCGTAGTTCGAGCCCCGCGTCAGGCTCTGGGCTGATGGCTCAGAGCCTGGAGCCTGTTTCCGATTCTGTGTCTCCCTCTCTCTCTGACCCTCCCCCGTTCATGCTCTGTCTCTCTCTGTCCCAAAAATAAAAAAAAAAAAAAAAAAAAAAAGAAACATTGCTTTAGAGCGGTGTTATAGTCCGCATACCATTGGCATTCCCTGAGACCCTTTCAGGGGTTTGTGAAGTTAAAACTGCTGTGATAATTACACTGAGACATTTCCTCTTTTCACTGTCAGCATTTGTACTGATGATGCAAAAGCAATGGGGGATAAAACTGTTGGTGCCTTACTATGAGTCAAGGCAGTGGCACCAATTGGGTGCTAGTAGTTTTTGTATTAGTGACCACCAAACACTCACAGAAAAATTTCACTTTCACTTAAGAATAACCTTGAAGATGTAATAAATTACTAATTTTATTTTTTTAATTAAAAAAATTTTTTTAACGTTTATTTTTTTGAGACAGAGAGAGACAGAGCATGAATGGGGGAGGGTCAGAGAGAGAGGGAGACACAGAATCTGAAGCAGGCTCCAGGCCCTGAGCTGTCAGCACAGAGCCCAACGTGGGGCTCGAACTCACAGACTGTGAGATCACGACCTGAGCCAGAGTTGGACGCTCAACCGACTGAGCCACCCAGGTGCCCCTTAAATTACTAATTTTATTAACTCTCAGTCCTTGAATACACTTCTTTTGAAATACTGTGTGTGATGAAATAGGTAGTATGCATAAATGATTTCTGTATCTACAGTATAAAGGTTTTCTTGAGGAAAACCACTTGAATTGTAAGTTGAACTAGCTGCTTTTTTTTTTAATCCAAAGACATTTTTGTTTGAAAGGATGATCGGCAAAGCACCATGTATTAATTATTGCTGCATAACAATAGGATCACAAACTTAGCAGTTTAAAGCAATATGCAGTTATTATCTCATGGTTTCTGTTAGGAGTCAAGGCATGGCTTTACTGGGTCCTCTGCTTCAAGGTCTCACAAGGCTGCAGTTAAGGTGTCAGCCAGAGCTACCATACCATTTAATATTGCTTCCAAACTCACATGGTCATTGGCAGTATCTAGTTCTTTGTGGGTCATCAGACTGAAGGCATCTGTTTCTTGCTGCTGTTGGCCAGAGACTGCACTCAGTTCCTTGTTATGTAAGCCTTCCTAACATGATTGGTTGCTACCTCAAAGACAGCAAGGGAAAGTGAGTCCTTAGCAAGACGAGCTATATACCATAGTCATGTACATTCTATCACATTTGCCATACTCTTTTGGTTAGAAACAATCACAGGCCCAACCCACACTCAAGGGGAGATAACACAGGGTGTAAATATTAGGAGGGAGTCATGGGGGCCACCTTTAGAATCGCCCATACAGTTTTTCAGTCCTCAAAAATGTACAAAGTGTGCCTGTCACAGAAAAACAAAAACAAAAACAAAAAAAAACCTGATAGTACTCTTGCCAATGATAAGATTTGAGCTTTCAAGCAAAAATTAGATTTTTGTGGGGGCATCTGGCTGACTCAGAGGAGCATCTGACTCTTGATTTCAGAGTTGTGAGTTCAAGACCCATGTTGGGGACTTTAAATAAAACTTCTTTAAAAAATAGATTTTGGGGGCACCTGAGTGGCTCGGTTGGTTAAGGGTCCGACTCTTGATTTCGGCTCAGGTCATGATCTCACAGTTAGTGAGATTGAGCCCCGTGTTGGGCTTCGTGCTGACAGCACAGGGTCTGCTTGGGATTTTCTCTCTCCCTCTTTCTCTCTCTCCCTCTTTCTCTGCCCCTCCCCTGCTTGTGTGCACACATACACACTCTCTCTCTTAAAAAATTAAATTTTAAAAGATAGATTTTTGGAAAACTTGTATCTGCATTCTGAAACAATTATCAATAATAATATGAGTTCTGGAGTAGTAGTTCAAAAAACCTGAATTGAAAATGAGAGAGACATGGGGCGCCTGGCTGGCTTAGTCAGAGTAGTGAATTTTAGCCCCACATGGGGTATAGAGCTTACTTAAATCAAGCTGTATAAGAAAAACAAAGAAAAGAAAATGAGGGGCTTGAGTGCTAATTCTAGCTAGAGCATTGTCACAACCTCAGTGGCCCTCATTTTCTTCATTTCTAAAATAAGAATATTTACCCAAACTACTGGCTCTCAAACTTGGATCCTCTAAGCATCCACAGGATGTTTTTCTTTTTAATTAAAAAAAATTTTTTTAATTTACATCCAAATTAGGTAGCATATAGTGCAACAATGATTTCAGGAGTAGATCTCTTAATGCCCCTTACCCATTTAGCCCATACCCCCTCCCACCAACCCCTCTAGTAACCCTCTGTTTGTTCTCCATATTTAAGAGTCTCTTAATGTTTTGTCCCCCTCCCTGTTTTAATATTATTTTTGCTTCCCTTCCCTTATGTTCATCTGTTCTGTGTCTTAAAGTCCTCATATGAGTGAAGTCATGATATTTGTCTTTCTCTGACTAATTTCACTTAGCATAATACCGTCTAGTTCCATCCACATAGTTGCAAATGGCAAGATTTCATTCTTTTTGATTGCCGAGTAAGACTCCATTGTATATATATACCACATCTTTTTTATCACAGGCTGTTTTTAATAAAAAGTTAGTAGGTGTTCTTGATAATGGTAGGCTGCCAAAAATGTAAAAATTATTTTAGCTGGAATCAGACTAATTCAGTGGTTTCTCATGCTATCATAAGCTGTTTGGCATTTAGGGGAAAAAAAGCAAAAAGGAATATAATCATTTACATGGAGATAGATGAAAATCATTCCTACCTTTGACCTAGGGAAAAAGAATAATGGAGTGGGTGGTATCTTTCATATTAAAAAAATTAGAAACTAGAGTTTACTCAGACTCAGAATTTTTTGTTTTTGTGGGTATGGTTGTTTAATCAAAGTTCCTCAGTTTCCCAATCCTAGGGAGCTTTTAGAAAACAGTTTTTTTTTTTTTTTGTCATTTGATCTGGGGTGAGGCCTGGGCATGATAGATTTTTTTTTTAACTCTCCAGGTGATTCTAATGTGAGCCAGGATGGAGAATGACAGATATATATTTTCAAATCAATTGAGAATCCTATGTAAGGGAATTTTCTCTGAAAACGTTAAGCTTCATTCTTCTCTTACCACAACAGCTCTTTAGGGCAGTCTAGAAGATAATTTTGTGTGTGTGTGTGTGTGTGTGTGTGTGTGTGCGCGTTTCATAAAAGTTTATGAAACAAAATAATTATAACTTTTTACAGGATTTTACAAAGAATTTATCACAAGTTGAATCGGATGATTCTTCAGATTTACTGTTTGACTTGACCCAGGATACAATTCCACTGTCCCAGGAGGGACCAACAATTTATATAGAAGGTTTGGCTTAGCACATTTTATGAATATAATAAAAAGAAACTTAGTGAATATACATGTGGATTGAATTTCTATTTTGAAACCCATACCTTCATGTTAAGTTTTTCATATACCATAAGATAGAAGCTAATAATCCCTGACTGCCTTTCTTGTGTGATTTCTTGTGTATAAATTTGAATTTAATAGTAGAATATTGTATTTCTTTCTATTAAGTTAGCTAACATGTATTTTTTAGCTCATTCTCACTTGGAACCAGCCATGGCCTGAAAAATCTTAATATAATTTCTGTGAGTCAAGAAAGTCCCCTGATGTCCTAATACTATCATTTTTTAAAAAAAGTATTAATCATTTGGAAGGCCATTAGTATGAGAAAAAGCACATGGTTATAGTTGATTTTTTAAATAGGCTAGTGTCTTTCTTTCCAAATAAATCATGTTGATGTGATAGTTAAATATGATTATAGAGTATTATTATAAAAAGGCAGTCTTTAAAAAAATGGTTATTTGCACATAGTAAGTACCTAGTAAATATCCATTGAAGGAATAATGAAAATTTTCAATTGAAGTATTACAGTTCTTTGTGTACCATAACAAAGTTCTTCATTAACCTGAAATAAATTAGTATGCCATGAATTTTATTTAGTTAAAAATTCCCTTATAATCATAGCAATTGCTATTTGTATATTAGTAAATTTGTTATATTTCACTAAATGGACAGAGGTATGTAAAGATTTTTTTAATATTTAAATTGTTTACTAACAAATTCACGCACATTTACCAAACCAAAATAGAAAAAACATCTATAGTAATATGTGTGCAAAAATATTTTTCCCATTTTGATAATACTTGGTTTATTTACCAATCTAGGGTCACTTATCTAAGTTAGTAAAATAACCAAGAACCAAAATAAATGAGAAGGTAAAATAGTTGTCTGAAGTCTGATTTTATAAAGCACATGGTCTTTATTCATAGAAAATGTCTGAAATCTTGAAGCTTCTAGGGGGTAACAACAGTGACACCTAATGTGAATTGTTGTACTATAGGGAGTGGAACTTTGCCTTGATGGTAAATGGGGTTATAGTTGATTAGCAAAGTATAGGTTTGAGCCTGTATTCTAAAGGTTTTTGTGGCCTTTATCATGTCACATCTTTATGTTTCAGATTTCTCATTTTATTGAAATAGATACTTTTATTTTTGTCAGATAATACATTCATTCTCCAGACCTGAAGTCAGCCATTTGGAGATATAATTTTAATTCTTGCTCTACTTATCTCAGAGCTTTTTTGAGGCTCAAATGAGATAAGTGAGAAATGATAAATGCATTAAAGCTTTAAAGGACTTGACAGTAAACAGTTGTTAGAATGATAATTGCGAATGATAATATGTATTATGTGTTCAGAAGCCTGATTAATGGACTCCTGTCTAGAATAATCATAGAAAGTCCTTGGAGAAGGTTGGATTTGAACTTGATTTTGGAAGAATGAGAATAGGATTTTTATTGGCACTGTTGAAGATGGTGAATGGCACAAGCCAAAGACAGTAGAAATAAACAGGTTAAGGGGTTAGAATTTAAAACTATTGAGCTCAGAGTGATTTTATTTAACTTGGGAATTTACTCATGCTTTAAAAAATTATATATGAAACAGTCTATATTTATTGTACAGCCTGCTAGATAATCAGTTGCCAAAATAACAGCAATCATTGGTTGTTCAAGTAACCTAAGTATCTTAGAAGAATGTTGGTGATTACACAGAAATTGATCCCAAGTGCCTGCAGTATAGCTGTCAGTAAGCATGTGCTTGAAGATGGGAAAAATCATTTCTGTGTTATCTTAAAGAATGAAACACATATTTGACAGTGGAGCCCACTAATACAATACTCTCATTTTCTGTTATTTGTCTGTTCTACTGCTTCTCCTATTACTGTACAGTTGGGAGCATTAAAATAGGATGTGCAGTTTTAGAATCTTTATCACAAAGTACAATTGTGTGTTATTTTCTACAGGACTTTTGCTGGGTCTGGTTATAGCCTAAATAGCCCCACTTCTCTTGAAAATACCCTGAATTACATGATTCTTTAGCCTTTTAAGGTGATGGTTTTCAAACTCAAAACTGTCTTTAGTAATGAAATCTCCTCTCAAACAAAATTTTATGTAAAAGTCTAATTTCTTTAAAAAGGTAAAAGGAGAGTTTTTCTATCTGATTTGCCTACTATATTCCCTAAGACAAAACCATTAACCTCAGGGGAATACAGTTTGAAAGCCATCATACTTTTTTAAGTTTTTCATATGAATGTGTGAGGTATTATCATTCAGGATTAGTTGTTTGTACTTTGTTCATGGGTTTAAATTAGTTGTTTATTCCCTATCAGGTTGTTAATAAGTAGAAAAAGAACTTTTTATGAGTATCTTAAAGGTTTTCTCTAAATTTTTAAAATAAAAGTTGTTTTTGTTTACAAGCCCAAAGGTGTTTAAGCATCTGAAGGTAAATCTGTTTTATGGGAACTGAGCTTAGAATGTTCCCTGTGCTTCAACTTTTTTTTTTTGCTGAGGATTTTTTTGGTCTGCCTTCTTTTATGTTACCTATTTATATATATTTCTTTATGTGGAAGTATTTTTAGAATTTTCTTGCATAAAAAGTTTATTTCATAAATTGTTCAAATGTATGTAGTTCATAATAACTATTTGTACAATTTCTATCTTGATCATATAAGTTTTGATCATTCTGTATTGTCATTTGTATGCTATAATTCATTTATATTATCTTTAATTTAGCTTCAAAGTATTTTTACTTAAATTTAAATGTAAAGCCATTTTAGTAGCATTTGTAAGCAATGGTCTATATTAAAGTATTTACAAATATTTTCCCCACTATTTAAATCATTGTAGGTATAGATGAAACTCTGCCTATAATAAAACGTTCTTCTACTTCTAAAGTAAACAGTGTTAATCCAAAAAAGCCAAAGACCAGTGAAAGTGGTTCTGACATAAGTCCTTGTGCTTCGTTGTCCTTAACTAACTCTCCTTCGGTGGCATCTTCCCATGTTATGATATCAAAAGGTAAATATGAATCTAGCATGTGAAATAGAGATTATATTACTTATACATAAATTTTAGACATTCTAATGAATTTTTAAACTTTTATTACTGGTTGTTTCACGTTTAAAAAAGAATTTGAGTCACGAAAGTCCTTAATCTGTTTTAGGTACAAATACCTCATCACCTCACTATAAAACTGGAGCGCCTTTTCTAAGATCTTGTCCGAGGTGCAATGTAAAGTTTAATCTTTTGGATCCCTTGAAATATCACATGAAGGTAAAATTTTTTCAAAATTTGAATTTTAAAAATACTGGCAAGTTTCTGAAAACATTAAGGATCGGTCCATTGTAAATGCTCGTTTGTCCGGGTATTTAGATAAGGAATCTTCTCATTGATATTTTCATATAACTTAAGTAAAAATTGATATTCATGATCATTGTCTTTATACAAGATTTAAGAATCTTTCCCAATCATGAAATTTTAAATTTAGCTTATGTGTACTATAGTATATGTATATTGTATTTTACAGGGGGCATTAGAGGATACCAAGTAATCCTTCATTAATTTTATTAGATGTGATAATAGCTTTATCAGCCATAAAATTATCAATAAAAATATCCATTTTCTGGAGCTGGATGATGAAGTAAGGTGAAATTGACAGTGTTTGGGAATTGCTTTAAAACTAAGGATGCTAGACCAAAGCTTTAGATGTTGCTTTTTCTAAGAGATGTGATTGTCATTGATCTCTCTCTGAGGCTTTAGAATATATGAATACATTAAACACAGTGTGTAGTACTTTAAGAAATAGAATAGTCCCGAGTGAGGAGGAGATCTTCCCTACCTCTGACCCCTTTATTATTTTTTTAATGTTTATTTTTGAGAGAGAGAGAGAGAGCTGGGGAGGGGCAGAGAGTGAGATAGAGGATCTGAAGCAGGCTCTGCAGTGTCAACGCAGAGCTGGATGTGGGTGGGACTTGAAATCATGAACCGTGAGATCATGACCTGAGCTGAAGTCGGATGCTTAACCGACTGAGCCATCCAGGCACCCCTCTCCAATCTTTTTAAAGTATTATATTTAGAAGACTGTAAAAAGTCCAGTGTTTCTTTTAGCGACAGCCCTCAGAATGTTTGCAGGTATTGGAGCTTTCCCAGGTGAATCATTTATTTCTCAGATCTTAACATTTCTTTCTCTTCATTTCTGGCATTTTTTTTAATTTAAAAGTTTTTTAAGATTTATTTGTTTTTGAGAGAGTGCAAGCGGGAAAGAGACGGGGACAGAAGATCTGAAGTGGGCTCTGTGCTGACAGCAGCGAGCTCAATGCAGGGCTCGAACTCACGAGCTGTGAGATCATGACCTAAGCCAAAGTTGGATGCACAACTGACTGAGCAACCCAGGTGCCCCTCGTTTCTAGCATTTTACCACTTGCAGGACAAATGTCTATGGCAAATCTCATTTGCAAAACCATTTGCCCCTACCCATGAAATGGTTCATGGGTGGAGGAATCCTCTCCTGCTCCTGGATGGCCTCCAATCGAATTGCTTTATTCAATCCCATTGCTTTATTCAATCCCAAATGGTTCCCAGATAAGTTAGTCCAATGCACCACAGCTACCAAGTCACGCAGGGGCTGCAGCCTTTGATAAGGCCCGCCAGGCCCTGGGCCGAGGCACCCTTAGCCAGCACTCACACATGGTGCTTGAATCTCTGGGCATACTATATTTTAACTTCTAATGAAAATAATGTATTGATCAGAATATTTTATTGACTAGGTCATGCCATTCTTCAAACCTCTTGTAAAGCAGACATTTTGTTAGGTGCTTAATCTTTCATGGCACTTAAAAATTCTTTTCTTTAACGTTATTTTTTTTGTCTGGTGATATACGTGTGTCACGTTACTCAATGAAAATCTTAGTCTTGGCATTTTAGTGTTTATTCATCAGGCAGAAACTAATGGTAGAACATTTCATAAGTAATGCATGTTACTAGTTGTTACAGGTTAATTCTAGCTTTATGTTGGTGTAGGAAGCTCTTGAAATTAGGTTTTAGATATTTCTTTTTAAAAAAAATGTTCATTTATTTTGAGAGGGAGAAAGAGAGAGTGGAGGAGGGGCAGAGAGACGGGGTAGGGGTGGGGAGAAAGAATCCCAAGTAGGCTCTATGCCCAATGTGAAGCCCGTCCCAGGGCTTAATCTCATGACCATGAGACCATGACCTGAGCTGAAATCAAGAGTCAGATGCTTAACCGACTGAGCCACCTATATTGCAGTGTTCTGTGTTGTCTGTGGAAAGATAGTCTGTAGTCTTGTATGCCCAATATAAATGGCAGGCAGGGGGAAAAGAGGCAAGAAAAAAGGCCATGTAGATTATATTTAGGAAAGACGGGATGAGAAGAGTGCAAGGCAAAGAAGCAACTTAGGAAAAGTTCTTGCTGATTCAAAGACTGGCAAATTTTTCACTGAAATTCAACATTTTATAAAAAATGTAGAAAGAAGTGTCCTAAAATTCCAAGTACAATCTTTTTTTTAAATTTTTTAACGTTTATTTATTTTTGAGAGACAGAGAGTAGGGGAGGGGCAGAGAGAGAGGGAGACACAGAATCTGAAACAGGTTCTAGGCTCTGAGCTGTCAGCAGAGCCCAGTGCAGGGCTTGAACTCATGAACCATGAGTCATGACCTGAGCCGAAGTCAGATGCTCAACCTACTGAGCCACCCAGGTGCCACTCCAAGTGCAATCTTTATTCTTGGGCAAAACTGTATTTGAATATTGAATATTTGAATATTGGAAATATGGTTATTTCCACCTCCCTGAGTGTGATTCCTGTTAACTGAACTTTGGGTTTTGGTTTTATATAAGAATTAGCTTTTACCAGCATTTTCAGTTTTCCTATGTAATATAGAGATATACTTGATGTTTCTACGTTTTACATTATAGATGGAAAGTGAAAAAAAGGGCTGACTTTTTTAGTTATCCTTGGTTTATTTAATTGGGGGTGGGTGGGTAATATAGTCACATGATTCAAAAAGTGTAAGAAGGTAGATATTCATCATCCCTTACCATCAAGGAAATGCAAATTAGAACTAGAGTGAGATATAACCTCACACCTGCCAGAATGGCTAAAGTCAGCAACAGGTGTTGGCAAGGATGTGGAGAAAAGGGAACTCTCTTGCACTGTTGGTAGGAATGAAAACTGATGCAGCCTCTGTGGTAAATAGTATGGAGGTTCCTCAGAAAGTTAAAAATAGAACTACCCTATGATCCAGCAATCACACTACTGGGTATTTACCCAAAGAATACAAAAATACTAATTCAGAGAGGCACATGCACCTCTATGTTTATAACAGTATTATTTACAGTAGCCAAGATATGGAAGCAGCCCAAGTGTCTATTAATAGATGAATGGGTAAAGAAGATGTGGTATATATACGCAATGGAATATTATTCAGTCATAAAAAATTAAATCTTGCCATTTGCAGTGACATGGATGGAGCCAGAGAGTATAATGCTAAGCAAAATAAGTCAGAGAAAGACAAATTCCATATAGTTTCACTTATATGTGGTATTTAAAAAACAAAACAAATGAGCAAAGGGAAAAAAAGAGAGAGGCAAACCAAGAAACAGACTCTTAATTATAGAGAACAAACTGATACCTACCAGAGGTGAGGATGGGTGAAATAGGTGATGGAGATTAAGGAATGCACTTGTTCTGAGGAGTACCAGGTGTTGTATGTAAGTGTTGAATCACTGTATTTTACCCTGAAACTAATATAACACTGTATGTTAACTAACTTGGATTAAAATAAAAACTTAAATAAAAAAGAATGTATACAGTGAAGAATCCCATCCTGTCTCCTGTTTGCCTGGTTCCCAGTATGAGTTGCAAACGAAATAATTTTTTTAATGTTTTGTTTACTTTTGAGGGGTGGGAGGAGCAGAGAGAGAGAGAGAGAGAGAGAGAGGGAGGGAGGGAGGGAGGGAGGGAGACCAACAATCCGAAGCAGATCTGAGCTGAGAGCCCGGAGTCCCATGAGGAGCTCAAACTCAGAACCTTGAGATTATGACCTGAGCCCAAGTTGGACGCTTAACCAACTGAGCCACCCAGGAGCCCCAAAATATTTTTTTATTAATTTTTTTATATACTCTTTGACATTCTTTCTGAATGTATAGGCACACGTGAATGTTCTTATTTTTCATATATTTTATACACAAATCATAGCATATTACATATATTTCTTCACTTGAAGAAAGTGGCACACATGTTCTCTAAAATGTAGCTTTTATTCATTGTAGTATTGTTTGTGATTAAAACTATGTGAGGGTTTTACATTTTAGCTTTACATTTTTATATTTCAGTTAAATTTTTATAATATTACAATAAGGATTTCCATTTTGAAAAAAATGTGAATTTTAGATTATTTGTGGATAATCTTTTGCTGTTATTATACATATGTAGATTGGAATACCACAAAGATAATATTTTCTTCCAAAGGAAGTATTTTAGAGTGTAAATGAAACATCCTATTTATCTAAGGCACATTACTAAGCTTTAAAGTATTATTTCATTTAATCCATAGAAAATTCTTCAGGCTCGATCTTTTTCTCCTTGTTTTATAGCCAATTAATTGGTATAGCTGGGATTCAAACCTCAGTCTCTTTGATGGCAAAGTCCAGGTTCCCACACTTTTCTCTCTGTTTTGAAAATTGTATGGGCTCTTTTCTTGGATGTTACATAGAAACTTGAAAATAAGGGTTGTTATTTTTTTTTAAGAGTATGGAATTTGATAGTTATCAGTCAGTTCTAACATACAAATATGTTATTTAGGTTCCTGTATCTTCATTTATATTCATCTACCTGCTCTGTCATTTTTTTAAGTTTCAAATTAACACTATTTTCTTTGATGTCTTCCAATTCTGTTTTATGGCTGCTGCTATTTAGGATATAGATGGATCTATCTCTTTTAACTTCATTGTGAATGTATCCTATATCATTTTTATAAAGTGTTCCCTTTTTGGCCTGGATTCTATTTTGTTTGACATTTATATTCTTTATCTTTTTATTTTCACCCCTTCCAAATCACTTTGTTTTTGGTACGTTTCTTGCTTCCACAGAGTTGTTTTTTCTTTTGTGATCCTGTGTGAAATTTCTTTTTTCAGTAGTTGAATTAAACCCACCCATTTGTATTGACAGGATAGATTTAATTGATCTGGTAGGTTTAATTGGTCTTGATTCTGTCACAATTTTTTTGTTGTGTTTTATTTTTCTAAGCTTTTCATTTTGTGGTTGCATTGTGAGTATGTAGTTTGAGTTTTTAGAAAAGTTTATATTTTTGATCTCTAGTTATTCTTAAAGAATTCTTCTAGAGAAACTCCACAACTGCAAATTGTGTATAATAAATGAATTAGTTTTATCTAATTGAAAATTAAAAGTTTATGTATGTAAGTATTCCACATTAGGGTCAGTTTATATGAGGTCTTGGGTTGTTTTTTTTTAAGTTTATTTATTTATTTTGAGGGACGCCTGGGTGGCTCAGTTGGTTGAGTGTCCAACTTCTGCTCAGGTCATGATCTTACAGTTTGTAAGTTCCAGCCCCACATCAGGCTCCGTGCTGACAGCTCAGAGCCCGGAGCCTGCTTCAGATTCTGTGTCTCCCTCTCTCTCTGCCCCTCCCCCGCTCACACTCTCTTTCTCTCAAAAATAAATTAAACATTAAAAATTTTTTTTAACTTATTTTTGAGAGAGAGAGAGACAGAGAGAGAAAGAGCATGCACACTAGTAGGGGAGGGGCAGAGAGAGAATCCCAAGCAGACAGTGTGGAGCCCGTTGTGGAGCTCAAACCCACAAACTGTGAGATCATGACCTGACTCGAAATCAAGGGTCAGACACTTAACCCACTGAGCCACCCAGGCACTTCTAAGCTATATCATGACAAATATGAAATGAATGACTTTAGGCCAAGGATCAAATTATTATTAAATATTTATATCTGAAAATTTTACTTACAAGGAAAATGGTATTAGATATATAGCTATCCCTGGTCTTAAGGTTTTTAATTTGTTTTTGAAATTATTAAGATATGAGTGTTTATTGTTTGAATTTTTTAGATTATATGAAGAAAGAAGCAAACATTTTGGTGACTCTCTCTCCAGATATATTGCCAAGCATATTTTTAGCTAAGCTGGCCCTAGTTATAAACACAGAATCATTTTATGGCACCTCACTTTTTAGAGAGATGTAAATAAAACATACATATATTTTTTTCTCTTTCAGCGTTGTTGTCCAGACATGGTGAATAAATTCTTGGAAATGATTAAAGCAGAACTTATAAATACTGAAAATAAAAATAAGACTGGTGCAGAAAAAGGAAAATTAATTATGTTAGTTAGTGACTTTTACTATGGAAGACACGAGGGAGCTGTCGATGATGAACAGAAGACTTACACAACTTTTAAATGCTTCAGTTGCTTGAAAGTTCTTAAAAATAATATTAGGTATGTAAATATTTGTTACTGTTTCTGTTTGAAAATTGGTATGCTACTGATGTAAATATCGTATCTTTATTTTCCTGTGCTATCCTAGATAAGCAATTTTAACACTTTCTACTAAGAATAAAGGCAGATTATTGTGTCGAAAATCTTTTGTTTTTTATTGTATTTTAGGTGTTTGACACTTAGATCCACTTTGTTGTATTTTTTTAATAAAGCTTAAGAAAGGAAAAAATTTGTTTTAGCTTAGAGAAAAATCACATTTGTCTGTATTTATCATTGAACTAGGAATTTTCAATGAGATATTTTTATTATTTAGCTACTTTTGAATCTACTTTTCCTATCACAAGAACTACTTCATCCAGTTTGACCTCCTCCATATTAGTCTTATTTAATGCTCTAGTTTTCAATTCATATGTATCATTTTTACCACATTTACCTTGCAGAGAAAGTGATATTTTAAAAATATTTTTTTAATTTTTTTTTATTTTTGAGAGAGAGAGTGCACAAGAGGGGAAGGTGCAGAGAGAGGGGGGGACAGAGGTTCCAAAATGGGCTCCACACTGACAGCAGAGAGCCCGATGCAAGCCCAAACTCACGATCTGTGAGACCATGACCTGAGCTGAAGTCAGACACTCAACCGCCCCTAGAAAGTGATATTTTTTGATGATCTTCTTTTTTTTTTTTTATTTAAAAAAAATTTTTTTTAACGTTTATTTATTTTTGAGACAGAGAGAGACAGAGCATGAACAGGGGAGGGTCAGAGAGAGGGAGACACAGAATCTGAAACAGGCTCCAGGCTCTGAGCTGTCAGCACAGAGCCCACACGGACCTCGAAATCATGACCTGAGCCGAAGTCGGCCGCTTAACCGGCTGAGCCACTCAGGCGCTCCTGATGATCTTCTTTAGAGAAGTTCCAGTTTATGAAACTTGTCTGCTTTTATTTTATAATTTAACATATTTTAAAAGTAGAGATATAATTCTCGATTTTGAAGATTTATACGTGTATGGTTTAAATTTTAGGAACTTACACTTTGCAGTCTTTGAGTAATATGGCATATTACTGTCATCCTAAGTAAGATAGTAATGAACAAAGTAACAAGCAAGACACTGACTGGTATTTTTCATTGGGTATGTAGTCTGACATTGTTTTTTTCAACATTTTATTATAAAACTTTTCAAATACTCAGCAAAGTTGAAAGTATTTTACAGTGAACATCTGTATACTTACCACCTTGATTCTACCATTAGCATTTTACCTCACTTGTGTTGCCATGTACCTATTCATCCATAGGCTCCATTTGATGTTTGTTTTTTTTTGTTTTTTTTTTGTTTTTTTTTTGTTTTTTACTTTTCAGAGTAAATTGCAGGCATCAGTGCACTTCCTTTAGATGTGATACTGATATGTATATATGTGTATATTGTCACACACACACGTATTTGTAAACTTTTAAAAATATTTACCCTTGATAGCTATGCTTTGTAATTAGCATTCTTAAGTATCCTGCAGGTCATTTCTAAGCCTAGTATTTATTTTATTTTCTGATGAACTCTTGGGTCCAAAATGAAGTACCTGGAAAATCCCTGAAATGCACTATAATATAAACCTAAAACAATTATGAATGCTACATTTGTGGCAGTGCTTTCTATTCAAAGACCTTTCACATATATGATTCATATGAGTTTTTACATTTCTTTACCTCCTTTTATTAAGCCCTAACAGCCATCAATAGCTAATGGCCAGTAGCTTAACAGAAGAGAATTGTGCTTTGAGATGTAACACTGAAACAATGTTATGATGAGAATTCTGTGACTTCCTTCCATATCTTTACCATTTTTACAATAAAATACATCAGAAAATAATAGTAAATTTGGTCAAATGCATAGGAAAGCGGTTCACTGTTTAAGTATTTAACTTATTATAGTTAAATGTTAGGCATGTGATACTGGAAGTTCTTTCAGCAATAGCCTTTTGGTTTTTCCTTTAAGATTGGCCTGTTTAATATTAAACATGAAATTTCCTTTTTTGTTTCATTTCAAAAGACTGGTTATAGATTTCTAGATTATCAGAATATCTAGAAATTTTAAGCTAACCATATTTTATAACACTTAGAAATCTTGTAAGATTTTTGTCATATTGTTTAGTAAATAAAACCTGAACAGTTAACCAAAGATGTTGTAGATGTGAAATAACATTTTACCTTAACAGTAAATCTAGGATGGCAAATTGATGGTCTTAGAGGGTGATAGAAGTGAATAGGTCAAGATTTCTACTCTCTGCCCTGTCAAGATATTGTAGGATTTTTTTTCTACATTAAGTGTTACCAAAACCAGTTAGGGCTATTTTATTCTGAGAATGGCTTTGTGAGGTGGTTACTTTTTTCCACATCTCCATCTCCTGGCTTGAGAAATGTGCACTGCAGATGGGGGCAGTGGAATAATTGAGAGATAGCTAGTTAATAGATCACTTTATGCAGGTAGATTGTATTACTTAAAAGTTATAAGCTGAAAGTTTAATGGCTCATGACCTTTATATGTAAATATTTAGGCAAAACTTGGATTTTTAAAAATAGATTTTAATAAAGATGATGTTAAAATTAAAGAAGGGGGAAGGGGGGCTGCTGGCTGGCTCAGTTGCCAGAGTATGTGATTCTTGATCTCAGGGTCGTGAGTTCAAGCCTCACATTGGGCATAGAGCCTACTTAAAAAAAGGAGGAAAAAATATGTCAAGGTGTACTGTAAGCAGGACGTGTCAAAAGATAAATGTTAAAACCTCCAGGGGCGCCTGGGTGGCGCAGTCGGTTAAGCGTCCGACTTCAGCCAGGTCACGATCTCGCGGTCCGGTCCGTGAGTTCGAGCCCCGCGTCAGGCTCTGGGCTGATGGCTCGGAGCCTGGAGCCTGTTTCCGATTCTGTGTCTCCCTCTCTCTCTGCCCCTCCCCTGTTCATGCTCTGTCTCTCTCTGTCCCAAAAATAAATAAAAAAAAAAAATGTTAAAACCTCCATATTATGATTGCTATCTAGGCTGATGACATCATCACTTCAAGATTGTATCCTTTGGGGACTCATAATGGGTAACTGTTAATATTTGTCTCTGTATTAAAATTGTTAACGTGATTGAATAGCTTTACTTTGAAATTCAGTAAAAAGTTTCAGTGAGCCTTCTGAAATAGATCTGCCTTTTTATTTTATTTTTTTTTCAACGTTTATTTTATTTTTTGGGACAGAGAGAGACAGAGCATGAACGGGGGAGGGACAGAGAGAGAGGGAGACACAGAATCGGAAACAGGCTCCAGGCTCTGAGCCATCAGCCCAGAGCCTGACGCGGGGCTCGAACTCACAGACCGTGAGATCGTGACCTGGCTGAAGTCGGACGCTCAACCGACTGCGCCACCCAGGCGCCCCAGATCTGCCTTTTTATATTGTACTCTCTGCCATCGAAGGTCATAGTTTCCTTCTCATAAGAAACCTATTAGGGAACCTGACGTAGCAGAATGTAAAAAATGAACTGCGCTACAGGGGGCATGGCCTGCGGGTCAAAATGAAGTGTTTGTGCTAATAGTAAACCACTATCATGAAATAAAACAAGATGTTCTTGTAATTACGAAAAGCTCTTGTAATTATAGGTATTAAAATTGCTACTACATGGCATTTACAAACCAAAACACAAATAAAAATACTAATTTGTCTTTTAAGCAGCTGAAACCTATTGTATGTCTTTAAGACCTTTAAAAGACTTCTCTCTGGCTCCGTAGCCGCTTTTGGTGATAGGGTTTTCTCTCTTTATGTATTTAATGTATTTAAAATGGAAATAGTATTTCATGTATGGAAAAGAAGCCTGTTGTTTTTCTTTGCAAACTTTTAAAAATCTGAATGAACGATGAAGGCTTGTAGCAAAGTAGTGGTATTTCATATGAACTACATTAATGGATGATTCTCAAAGATGCAGAGAGAAATGTTTACTGGGCCACCTAATGAAAGTGATTATTTAAAGTGCACACTTTTCTAGAAGACTTTAAGGCTTTGCAGATACTACTTTGAGTAATATAACTATATTTTTAACATTTAAGTTCAAATACTTATCTGTGAGTTTTTTCCTTGGTTATAAATCTGAATATTTGCATCTATTGACAATCATTTATAGGTTTATGAACCACATGAAACACCATCTGGAACTTGAGAAGCAGAACAGCGAGAGCTGGGAAAACCATACTACCTGCCAGCACTGCTACCGTCAGTATCCCACACCGTTCCAGTTGCAGTGTCACATCGAGAGCACACACACTCCGCATGAGTTTTCTAGTAAGTCACCATTTTGCTGAAGTCGTGAACATCCATGACTTTGGTTATCTAAGCTCTGAGGACTCCTTACGATTTCTGATGAGAAACGTAAGAAAAAGAAATAGACTTTGGATTGTGGGCACAGTTGAAAATCAAGTTTTAACGTGTATAAACTCTTTGCTAGAATTGCTTTCTAAAACTGAAGTCTTGTAAATAGAAACTTCCTTTGCATAATTCGTGCATCGTACATAGGGGGCTAATGTTAGAAAATTCGGATGCCCCAGTTTGCAATTATGGAATCAATGGCCTTGATTTACACCCTAATAAGAAAAGTAACTGCAATGATAGTTAAAAATCATGGAGTCTGGAGTTAGCTAGGATTTAAATTCCAGTTCTGCATCTTAATATAGCTGTTAAGACCTCCGGCAAGTTACTTAATCTTTCTGTGCCTCAGGTCCCTCATCTGGAAAATGGGGATAAAAATCGCAGTACCTCTCTCAGTGACGGCATATAAGTAAAGTCCATAGAACAGTGTTACAGAGTTAACAACTCTAGAACCGTTGGAACCACCATCACTATTACTATTACTGTTATTATTGCCATTCTTATGGGTATACAAAATGCATCTTTTATTTCTATACATCCTTAAAATGGTGTAATTGTTTTCTCCACTTTCAGCTATTTGCAAAATCTGTGAATTATCATTTGAAACCGAACATGCTCTTTTGCAACATATGAAGGACACTCATAAACCCGGTGAAATGCCATATATTTGCCAGGTACACATTTTATCATGTACTTAGGTTTTTGTTTTACTTTCATGTGCCACAAAATCATATTCTGTTGCTCTTATTAACTGTTTGAATAAAACGAGTTACTAAAATTGAAGACACTCTTCAATAATGGAAACTCCATTGATGTAACTCATATACATGGGCAATGGTGGCTTGGACTTTGTAGGCCATAGTTTACTGACTCCTGGACTAGACAAACAAAATGCCCTGCTGCAGAAAGACACGTATGGATTTTCTTACCATGTAGAGAAGAATATAGATATGACAGAGAAATAAGAAATGCTATTAGTTATGGGGAACTCAACTAAATGCTTTGAGACCAGTATTTTTCCAGAATTTGAAATGGTTCCCAATCAGATAGCAAGATAAATTGCCTCTGTCATAGCCTGGGTGCCATTTAAAACCCAAAGAAGAGAATACTCTATTTTATATAGCAGGAAAAACTTTCTAGGACAAGAGGTGTCAAAATTTGGAAATTCAAACAAGATAGGGGGGCAGTAGGTCTGAAAAAAAAGAAGAAAATCTGGTTATATTTAGGAATATATCCCCAAACTTTGAAAGATAATTTTTGTTTCAAAGATTATACTTATTATTTTCAGTAATAGAATTCTTGGTTGTATACGCAGCAGAGCTGAATTAGCGTTTCATAATATTCCTCTAAATAAATGACTCATCATTACTACTTTGATGTAATTGCATGTCCGTTATAAACTTTCAAGTTAAATTAAACCTTCTTTATATTTCTAGGTTTGCCAGTTTAGATCTTCAACATTTTCTGATGTAGAGAATCATTTTAGAGCATCCCATGAAAACACTAAGAACTTGCTGTGTCCATTTTGCCTCAAAGTTAGTAAAATGGCAACTCCCTACATGAATCATTACATGAAGCATCAGGTGAGATTTAGCAGTTATTTGTTCATTTTGTCTTAGTAAAAAGGCGTGTGCGTGTATATATGTATGTATGTGCACATATACGTATGCATATGTGTATATACGTATATGCATATATGTATACACACACACACACACACCTTAGGGCATTGGTTAGATTTGTTCTAAAAGGAAAGTTAAGTGGTTCCAAATGACATGATTAATTTACAATTTATGCTGAACTGTGAAATTTCCACTCCTTATCTCTGTCCACTTCCTATTGGTGGTGAGGCTCTTGAATAGAGAGAGTTCTGAGGTAGAAATGGGAGGCCTAGAGCAGAGGGGAAGAGGGAAGATGAGGGAAATATTGAAGTTGAATATTTCAGGGGTCTACAAGTGGTGAAAACAGGAATGATTTTAAAGGTAGTGAATCAAGAGCAGGGAAAAGGGTATTTTTGAACTGAGAAAGATAAGCTTGAGGACTCCATTTTTTTTTCTCCTTCTCCAAACTTCATTTCTACTTTCTAGCTCAGTTTTTATTATGAAAAGACATGTGGTTGTCTTAGCAACCTAGAATGGTCTTTTGTAGCAGCCAGTGACAAAGGAAATAGCAATGACACTTGTTTCTAGATATGTGAACTCTTCCAGAGGACTATATTTAGGTTAGAACTTGTTTCCTAGATGACTTTTGCCAGTTTAGCTTTGTCATTTCTGGGATACCAGTGTTAGTGCTGGCACCTTTCCCTTGAATTCTCAGTTTATTCTTGCTGGGTCTTTTCCTGACACAATTAGACCATCCTTTATTTAGGCTGAAAACTTTGATGAGACAGTAAACCTATTCTTTTTTTTTTAATGTTTATTGATTTATTTTTGAGAGTGGGGGGAGGGGCAGAGAGAGGGAATGAGAATCCCAAGCAGGCTTTGTCAGCTGTCAGCACAGAACCCAGTGCGGGTCCTGAACTCATGAACTACGAGATCATGACCTGAGCCGAAATTAAGAGTCAGACACTTAACTCGACTGAGCCACCCAGGCACCTTTAAACAGTAAGTCTATTCTTGAGTGTTTGAAAGAGCAGTGGTACCTTTGCCAAAATTAGAAGTCAACAAGTTTACCAAATGCAATTATGTGATCGAGTTTTGTCTCCTCACTCATAAGCTCATTACATTGTCTTATTGTTGATTGCATTGTCATGGCCAATTTACTCAGCACTGGTTTTCTCAGCATTGTCTACTCAGTATTGTTTTCAGTTCCACTCATTAAATGACCATGAAATCAACTTGTACTTGTTAATTGAAAAAAAGTATAAAAAGTAGAATACCCAAATATATTCAGGATCACCTGTGTCATGACTGGGATGGTTCCAACATGCTGGGTATGCCATCTCACCCTTAAGAACCTGTGGCAAAATCTTTCTTTTTTAAAAAAAATTTACATTTTTAAAATTTATTTTTGACAGAGACAGACAGAGCACAAGTGGGGGAGGGGCAGAGAGAGAGGGAGACACAGAATCCAAAGCAGGCTCCAGGCTCTGAGCCCGATGTGGGGCTCGAACTCACAAACTGTGAGATCATGACCTGAGCTGAAGTCAGACGCTTCACCGACTAAGCCACCCAGGTGCCCCCCGGCAAAATCTTTCTATTCTAGAGTTTCCCAGGAGTGTTCCATCAGATGTTAATAGATGTTCCACTCTAAAATTGCTCCTGGAAAAAGAAGTTCCGTAATTGGCTGGATTTACAAAATTAACAATTTTTTGTTTATGTTTAAAAATAGAGCTTTTAATATGCTAGAAAACCTTATAAATCCCCAAGGAAGGGATATTGTCTATATTGTTCCCAAAATTTATTTAATCCTTTATTTGCGCAATGCCTACTAACATTTCTTGAGGAATAGTTTGGAAAACACTGGTCTTGGTGCTTTATTTCATGTTTTGACCTTTGATTTTGAAAGGAAGAATGAGATGTAAAACAGTAGCTCTAACTATTTCATTATGAAGCTTTTAACATAATTCTTCCTACCATGCTTTACTAATCTCCAGAGTGAGGTACAGATGCAGAGGAAGTAAGAATGTCCTTAGAAAGGTAAAGAGATGGATGGGCCTGCCATGTGGACTACGTCTCTTAAGTGGTTTACCTGGTCTATAGTCACTCTTCATACCCTAAATTGTATGCCTTATCTTGCCATGTATATAGGAAAGAGTTGACCCAGCAGGTCTGCGTTGTTCAAATCATGTACATTTTCAGAAGGGTCTGTTTGCATATTGGCATAATTAGCCCTTGGCTAACTCCAGGAAATTGAGCCTTTGTTATTAATTGATGAGTGTTTTACATGCCTAGGACCTTGAGCCACATTGTGCCAGCTTTTCTAGATCATTTGTACAAAGATATGATTATGGTGAACACCTGCTTTTCTTCTGGGAGCCTGAAGATTTGGTGACTGAACCCTTTAAAAAAAATAAACCTGGCTTCTGGTGACTGAACCCTGTAAAAAGAACAAACCTAGCTTCTTAGACTCAAGAGAGCTTTCCTCGTAAAAAGCACTTCATACGTATTGCTGCAGTTAGTTGCCGGGGGATTGATTAAACGTGTCCTATGCAGCTTGTTGGGAGAGTGCACTTGGAAACTGGTGCCAATATCCTCCAAACTCCACCCAATGCATTTTTCTTCCTTTATTAATCCTGTTCTGTATCCTTTCACTGTAATAATTGTGTCTATGAGTATAACAATTTCTAAATCCTGTAAGTTCTTTTGCATCATCAAGCCTGGGAGTAGTCTTAAGGACTTGGTGCCCAATATTTGTGAGTTTGGAGTACCTAAGAGGTAGCCAGTGAGCAGTCAACAGAGGAAAGAGTCTAATAATAGGATCATCAAGAGTTTTTCAAAGTACTTTCAGTTTATGCAGTTGTCCACAAAAGACTCAAAAACCATAGCTGAGCAGAATTATAAACTTGTAATTGAGCTAACATTAGTGTGATTTTAGATAATAGGAATTATTGAATCTGTGGATCATTTTATTCTTTTTGAAGACTTTGGTTGTAACCTTTTCCTAAAAAGAATATATTAGTATGTCTTAAGTGATTTTAAGAGCTATGGATATGGTTTGTACAACTTTTAAGAAAGGATGAAGGATTTCATATGTTAGATATTCTTATTAAATCTTTATAGAAATAACAAGTAGCTAATATATACTAATCACTTGTTGTATGGCAGTCACAGTGTTTTTACTTGCATTATTTTCTTCAATCCTCACAAACATCCTACAAAGCAGGTATGGTCATTTTCATTTCATAAATGAGGAAATAAAGCTTTATAGACAGTAAGTTACTTTGCCCAGTGCCACATTCCCTAATAAATGGCAGAGCCAAAAATTGACTTAGAGCCCAAGGTTTTACCATAGAGTCATATCCTTTACCAACATTAGGTCTAAAAGCAGATATTACAGATAGTCAGAATTAGCCTTGAAAATTCCTCAAATCACCCAAACAATATAGTATGTTTGTCAGAAAGTTCAACACAGACGGGTAATTCTCTATCCTTGGAATAGATCACCAATTTTTTGGTTGAACATCATATTATTTAAAACTGTACTGTATTATCCTTTTTTTTTTTTTTTTTAAGTAGGCTTCATGCCCAGCGCGGAGCCCAATGCGGGGCTTGAACTCACGACCCTGAGATCAAGACCTGAGCTGAGATCAAGAGTCAGACGGTTAACCGACTGAGCCACCCAGGCGTCCCTCTGTATTATTCTCCTTACCACATCTCAAGCATATATGCATAAGAGAGATATGCAAGACTCGAGTCCAACTAAGGGAATAGTAGATTAATGTCTCCCATTCCAGGGCTCTGGGCAAATGCTCATTGAATGGCATGGCAGACATTTTGAACTAGTTAAATTGTGCCTGCTTCTCATGTGCATGCTCCTTCAGTCTCTTGCTGTCTTCCTCGTTATTTATTTAACAAATACTTATTGAGTGCTTAATATATGCCAGGGACTGTTTAACAGAAGTGAACAAAACAGTTTGTGCTCTCTGGAATTTGCATGGTAGTGGAGAAAGAGTATGTGTATTATGTCTGAATGTAAATGTATGCCAGCTGGTGATAAGTACCATGGGAAGAAAACATGTGAGGTTAGGGAGTGCCAGGGCTTAGGAGGTGAAGGAAGCCATTTCTGTTTTTATATGGGATGGTCAAAGAGGGCCTCTCCAAAGGACATAAGAGAGTTAGCTATGTGGATATCTGAGAGAGGATATTTCAAGGAGAGGGAATAGTAAGTAGGCAGAGAGGTGAGCGCCTATCTAGATGTCCAAGGAACAGCAAGGGGCCCGTGTGGCTGGAGCATGGTAAACAAGTGGGAGGGAGAGTAGGTTGAAATGAGACTGTAGCAACAGAATGCAGAGTAAATGGCGTAGGGTCTTGTGAGCCAGAGTTAGGATTTGGATGTGGTGTGGAAAACCATTGGAAGCTTTAAGCATGTGAGAGATCACTCTGGCAGCTATAGAGAGAATAGACTGTTAGGAGGAAAGGGTGGGAACAAGGAGAAGGTAGGAGGCTATTGGAAAAGTCCAGGTGAGTGGCTTGGACTGACATGGTAGCTGAACAGGTGATAAAAAGTGGAAAGATTGTTTTTGAAGGTAGAGCTGACAGGTTTTATTAATGGGTTGGTGGATGTGGGGTGTGAAAGAAAGGCATGAATTAAGTGTAACTGAGTTCTTTTGTCCTGAGCCACTGCAAGAATGGTGTTCCCATACACTGAGATATTGGGAAGACTAGAGAAGGAACAGATTTTTTTTTTTTTTTGCAGGGTGGATGGGGGAAAATCTAGAGTTCAGTTTTGTTTATGTTGATTTGAAATGACTGTTAAATATCAAGTAGTGATGTCAAGTAGGCAGTTGGATGGATGCTGTTTAAAATCATGAAACTGGATGAGGTATATGCACAGGTAGAGAAAAGATTTCTAGGAATTGTACTCTGGGGAATTTTCTACCTGTCCTGTCACCTTGCTATCTGTTTCTTGACTGGGATCTTTTTCCCTCTTTCCTTCTTTCTCTTGAACACATGTTAGGTGAATCTGTTTACATTGCCTATACCTAGGATATGATCCAATGCACCATACTTCTAAAATTGTCTTAAAAATGAAACTAAAATAGTAATACAAACATTATATTTATATATTGCTTTGAAGTTTTTTCAGAACTTTTATTTATCAAATGCCTGCTGTGCACCAGTAACCACTAGCTACTTACACATGTTAACTCATTTGCTTTTCCTAAATAATTATGCTTTACATGAAACTAGTGATGGGCCTGTGGAGATACAGCTTTGGAGAAAACATTCTTTTGCATTTGTATGTTGTTCTAAATTTACCTATAAATATAGAATATATTTTTTAATTAATGAAAACATATACATAAAGATTGCAATTGATAATGTGTAATAGAAAGAACATCAACTAGCTATGAGCAAATGACTTAGATCTCTCTTGGGTCCTATTTCCCATTGATAAAAAAATAATAGGCCTAAGTTTGAGAAGGGATGTAGTCAAGGGGTTCTCTGACAGTAGATTGGGATCAGTTGTTCTCATTTGTGCTTCTGTAGCCATACTGGCCAGTATCACAGCCACTAGCCATCTGTGCCTACTTAAATTAAGTAAAATTAAGTAAAATTGAAAAATCAGTTCCTGTGTTGAACTTTTTACAGTTCAGGTGGTCAGTAACAACATGTGGCTGGTGAATACCATATTGGACAGTGCAACTATGTAATGTTATCAGACACTGTAGAAAGTTCTGCTGGACAACACTGCTTTATACAATCATTTCTGTAACAGAACTTTTGGAGGGGATGTCTGGTTAAATTTGTTTTGGTTTTAGGAAGTTCAAATCTTTTAAAATGTTTACTTATTTTGAGAGACAGAGAGAGAAAACATGAGTGGGGGAGGGGCACAGAGAGAGGGAGACAGAATCTCAAACAGGCTCCTCCACACTGTCAGCACAGAACCTGATGCAGGCTTGATCTCACAAACCACGAGATCATGACCTGAGCTGAAATCAAGAGTTGGACCCTTAACTGACTGAGTCACCCAGGTGCTCATAGAAAGCTCAATTGTTTTTGTGAAACAAATAGAAATGTAAAAAATTGGGACGCCTGAGGGGTTCAACTGGTTAAGTGTCTGACTCTTGATTTCGGCTCAGGTCTTGATCTCGAGGTTCGTGAGATCAAACCCCACATCGGGCTCTGCACTGACAGCACGGAGCCTGCTTGGGATTCCCTGACCACCCCGCCCCCATCCCCACCTTCTGTCTCTCAAAAAAATAAATAACATTAAAAAAAGAAATTTTAAAAATTAAAAATAACTTCACCTTTTCTAGGATAAAAATATAGTGTAACTCATTTTCACTGTATCGTGTGCTTGAATGGTTTATACTTAAATTTATAATTAAAAAAGCTTTCACACTACAAAGGTATAGGACTTGTCACATTTGAACCTAACTGATAATAGCTTTTGTTTTGATTGCCTATATGGCAATAAATACTTATTTTAAAGATTTCATTTTTAAGTAATCTCTACACCCAGTGTGGGGCTCAAACTTTTAAACCCTGAAATCAAGAGTTGCCATGTGTTACCAACTGAGCAGCCAGGTGCCCCACAAATACTTTTGAAATACAAATACTAATGCAAGCAGTGTTCTTGAAAAAAAATGAAAGAATATTCTGGCATTGTTTATGATGGGATATAGTAAAATACTGGTTTATAAAAATTATTTAGCTATTACAATTAAGAGCAATTTCAGATTCCAGGATTTGTGGTGATAGAAGTTATTATTTCTCATAGTATTTTTAATGTTTCTTCTAAACAGAAAAAAGGAGTTCATCGTTGTACCAAGTGCAGACTACAATTTTTGACCTGCAAAGAGAAACTGGATCACAAGACCCAGCATCGGACATTTATAAAGCCTAAAGAGCTAGAAGGATTGCCTCCTGGTACAAAAGTGAGTTTTAGATATGTTTTATTTTAACATTTTGTGTGATAGTAGAAGTAAATTCCTGCCTGGTTTTGTTTTAAATGTCTATTTATTTATTTTTAGAGAGAGAGCACAAGCAGGGGAGAGGGGCAGAGAGAGGGGGAGAGAAAGAGAATCCCAAGCAGGCTCCAAGCAGCATGGAGCCCAACACGGGGCTTGATCTCACAACCACGAGATCACGACATGAGCCGATATTGAGTCAGTGACTGAGCCACCTGGGCATCCCAGATTTTCTTTTCTTTTTTTTTTTTTTTTTTTTTTTAAATTTTTTTTTTCAACGTTTTTTATTTATTTTTGGGACAGAGAGAGACAGAGCATGAACGGGGGAGGGGCAGAGAGAGAGGGAGACACAGAATCGGAAACAGGCTCCAGGCTCCGAGCCATCAGCCCAGAGCCTGACGCGGGGCTCGAACTCACGGACCGTGTGACCTGGCTGAAGTCAGACGCTTAACCGACTGCGCCACCCAGGCGCCCCCAGATTTTATTTTCAAGTAATCTCTATACCCAATGTGGGGCTCGAACTTACAACCCTGAGATCAAGAGTCACACTGAGCCAACCAGGTGCCCCCTGCCTGGGTTTATCTATTGACTATAATATTAAAAATTAACTTCTGCTTGTCATTAAGATATAAGTTTAGGTTTTACCATTGTTTTGCTTGGAAAGAAACCTATCCTTTTTTTTTTTTTTTTTTTTACTTAATTGACATGTGCTATGTTGGAGCATATTCCTATGTAGTGAGTGCAACTAGATTAACCATAGGCTGTGTCAGTGAGTTGTTTCAATATTTTATAGGCTGTTTCTGAGTTCTTCCAGTTGGCAGCATATATGTCTGCTTTAGCTGCTAGACTGTAAGGAATCCTCTTTAATTTATCTTTGTGTCCCCAGCATCTGTCATAGTGCCTTGAATGCCATACTTTGTTGAAGTTGGTATTACTGAATCTACTCTCAGAAAAGCATCGCTCCTCAATAGCATTGCTGTCTTAAGTGAGCAAACACACATATCTGACTACAAAACTTCCTTTTCCCTATTTGTCTTATGTACACCTGTTTTCTCTGACTTCTTATGTAAGTAAAGTCACCTCTTGATTATTTGCTCTGGTAGAAGGATACATAATCCAAAGTGAAATAGTTCCCAAACATTTATATTGGCTTTGAGTGCTTACCTTTGAATGTAAGTATGTCCACTATTTGAATTAATTAAAAAATGTAAAGCAGTGCTCTGAAGATCTAGAGTGAAAGAAGCTATCCAGTATCCTTACCTGTAATCCATTCATTCCATGCTGGGACTAGACATGCAGAAGACTAGTATAAGCAGTACAGTCCTTTCCCATATCTTCTCTTATTAATAATTAATAATAATAACAAGTGTATCATGATATCGTCATCATCATCATCATAGTAATAGGTGTCTTGTAACACTTTAGAATTAAGCTTTCTGTGTGATTTTTCATACATTCTATTATTTAATAACAATTTAGTGAGGTAGACAAGACAGGTATTATTTCCATTTTATAAATGAGGAGGCTTAGGGGCGCCTGGGTGGCTCAGTCGGTTAAGCGGCCGACTTCGGCTCAGGTCATGATCTCGCGGTCCGTGAGTTCGAGCCCCGCGTCAGGCTCTGTGCTGACAGCTCAGAGCCTGGAGCCCGTTTCAGATTCTGTGTCTCCCTCTCTCTCTGCCCCTCCCCTGTTCATGCTCTGTCTCTCTCTGTCTCAAAAATAAATAAATGTTAAAAAAAAAAAATTAAAAAAAAATGAGGAGGCTTAAAGAGGATAAATTACTTACTCAAGGTCAAATGGCTAGCAAGAGGTAGTATTGAGACTTAACCTGGGTCTTTTGACCCCTAATTCAGTGCTTTTTGTATGATACCAGGTCACATGTATTTCAAAGGACTTCCTCATTGGCTGGTCCTCAAGTACATGGGAGTAGTATAGTCAAGTGATTAAAGAGAATGTTAATAGGCAACTGTGTTTTCCATTATTAATCAGTGGGTATAACCGAACATCACCTTTTTTGAATACTAAATGATAAATGTTATGTTAGTTCCCTTTAGGGAAATTCTGAATATTTTCAAACTCTTCATTCTGTATAATTAATTGATGTAACCTCCACAATAACCTTTGGAATTATAAATCCTGACCAATGAACCTCCAGATGGAGCAGGTCACATTTACTGGAGATCTGTTTTATAGTTACCAAAGAGTAATGCAGGGCTTTCCAAGGTTATTATTTCTGGTTTTGAGATTTAAATTTTGACTTCTGTGTTTGTGAAAGCTACTTAGTTGTATCAGAGAATAAAATAGACATGGAATGTGCTTTTTTTGATATTCATATAATTTGCACTAACTCCTAATTATCTGTTAATATCTGTTAACATAGAAACGCTATCAATACAAAACTGCAATTTACAACAGTAAATAAATAATGAGGTAAATGTCATTTAATTGGTATGACCATTTAGAATAAATGGGATACTTAACTGATTGTAGTTTATATTTACCATTTTCAAAATAATGATATTTAAATTTTGAACTGCAGTGATTTTTTGGTAAAACAGCTTTATTGAGATATAATTCAGTGGTTTTTAGCATATTCACAGAGTTGTGCAAACATCACTACGACCCATTTTTGAACATTTTTGTCACCCCAAAAAAAAACCCTATAGCTGTTAGGAGTCACTCCCTATTTCCCCTCCACCAGCCCTAGGCAAACTTTACTTTCTGTTCCTATGGATTTTCCTATTCTGGACATTTCATAAAAATGGAATCATATAGGGGCCCCTGGGTGGCTCAGTCAGTTTTAAGCATCCGACCTTGGCTCAGGTCATGATCTCATCATGATTTGTGGGTTCAAGCCTTGCCTCGGGCTCTGTGCTGACAGCTCAGACCCTTGAGCCTGCTTCGGATTCTGTGTCTCCCTCTCTCTCTGCCCCTCCCCTACTCGTGCTCTCTCTCTCAAAAATAAACATGGAAACAAAAATTTTTAATGGAATCCTACAATATGTGGTCTTTTATGATTGGCTTCCTTCACTTAGCGTAACATTTGTGAGATCTATCAATATTAAAGCTTGTATCAGTAATTTATTCTTTTTTATTTGATTTATCCATTCATTATTTGATGAGCATTTGGGTTGTTTGCACTTTTTGGCTATTGTAAATAATGCTCTTATGAAAGCTCATGTACAAGTTTTTGTGTGGACTTACTTTTTCATTTCTCTTAGGTGGAATTGCTTAGGAGTGGACCACTAAGGAGTGGAATTGCTGGGTTATATGAGAACTCTCTTTTTTTTAAGTTTTTATTTTCATATTTTTGAGGGAGAGAGAATCCCCAGGCAGGCTCCATGCTGTCAGTGTGGGGCCAAATGTGGGGCTTGAACCCACAAACCATGAAATCATGACCTGAGCTGAAATCGAGTCAGACACTTAACCAGCTGAGCCACCCAGGCGCCTCATATGATAACTCTTAAGTTTAACATTTTGAAGAACTACCAACTGTTTTCCAAAGCCACTGTACCCTTGTACATTCCTACCAGAAATATATGAGCTGAGCATTGCAGTTTCTCTACATCTTGTTAATACTTATTATTAATCTGTCTGTTTTTTACTGTAGCCATTTTAGTTAGTCTAAAGTGATACCTCACTGGAGTTTTGATTTGCATTTTCTTGATGACTAATGATTGTTGAGTATGTTTTCAAGTGTTTATTGGCCATTTGTATATCTTTAAAGAAATGCTTGTTCATTCAGATCATTTGCCCATTTTTAAATTCAGTTATTTGTCTTTTTGCTGAGTTGTAAGCGTTCTTTATATATTGTGTACACAAGTCCCTTATTAGAAATATGATTTGCAAATATTTTCTCTGATTCTGTGGGGTGTCTTGTCACTTTCTTAACAGTGTCCTTTGAAGCACAAAAGTTTAAAATTTTTATGAAGTCCAGTTAATGTTTTTCTTTGGTTGCTTATGCTTTTGTTGTCATATTTAAAAAGTCATTATCTAACCCCAAATCATGGAGATTTACTCCTATGCTTTTTTTCTAAGAGTTTTCCAGTTTTAGCTCTTACAATTTGATTCTTGATACATTTTGAGTTAATTTTTGCATCTAGTATGAGATAAGGATCCAAATTCGTTCTTTGTATCTATTTATCCTGTTGTTCCGACACCATTTGTTTGATGACTGTTGTTTCCTCCACTGAGTTGTTTTGGTACCCTTTTCAAAAACCAATTGACCATAATGTCAAGGTATGAAGTAATCTTTTTAATATTAATGTGATGATTAATTTTCTAAAATATGTATATATTGTCTTCCTTATTATAGGTTACTATTCGAGCCTCAATTGGACCTCTTCATTCAAAACCAGTAACTACATCTCCCAGTAGCAGTGTTCCAAGCACTTCTTCTTTTCAAATCTCACCTCCAAGGTCTAAAAGTACAACTGCTAAAAATATAAAATCTACTACAAGTAAATCCAAGACAAGTAAGCCTCATGCAGCTGTATCCAGTGCAAGTAAACCTCATGCCAAAAGGCAAGGTAGAGTTGCATCTAAATATAAGACCAAAAAAACCTCTTGTAAACAAAAGAAACAACGCAACAGAAAGAATAAAATCAGCATAGCTTTGAAGAACTTAAGGTAATATCTTTTATTCCTGATACGTAATATTTATTGAATATTAAATATTAAAGGTTTATTTTAATATAATTTACCATATCACAGAGCTCCCTTGTACATTGACATGATGATCATTTGTCTGGCCTAAAGGCCTAGAAGATAATAAAAAGGTACTTTTTACAACTGCGGAGCAGAACTAGAATTAGCGTTCATTGTACAGTTGTCATCATTTACACTAGTCTTCTGTTTTGTGCTTATATCTTGTCATAATTGAATTGATTAATGCAGTCGTTTTATTCCAGGGAACATTAACTGGTGTTTGATTTTTGACACTTATTCTAGCTTATTGTTTCCAATCAAATTTTCAAATTATGTCTCTATTTAAAGATGCTAATTTAAACATCTTAGCTTCAATTAATAAAATGTTAAGGCTTTACCTTATTATTTTTGTTTCATGAGAAATTTTCATTATTTTTTTTCTGTCTCCATAAGGTGCCGTCGGGGAATTCACAAGTGCATTGAGTGTCATTCCAAAATAAAAGATTTTGCAAGCCACTTTTCAATATATATCCACTGTAATTTTTGCAAATACAACACTAACTGTAACAAAGCCTTTATAAATCATATGGTGAGGTAAGTTAAACATGTACACCACCAATCAAAATTGCTATTTGACAATTTTGTTTTTTAAAAATAAGGTTGTTTTTTTAGAAGCCAGTTTGTCACTTAAGGGGCTAAAAGGATCTAGCAAGAGGGAACATCTAGGATATTACTTAATATTATTTTCCAATGTAATACCTCATGAAATTTAGGGGACCAAAGTTTTAAGAGCAGTTAGACCAATGAAATTAGAATAGGTTTGTTAGGAAATTTGTTTTTCTAAGTCTTTTAAGAAGTGGTATTTTCAAACATAAAATTTTTAATGTTTTTAAAATATTTGTCAAATAAATACATGTAACCACAAGAGTGTTAGCCTCTTCAAAGGAGTCACTTTGAGAGACTCCAGGTTTGTCAAAGATGCTAAGAACAATATTGGCACTCTCATGAATGGACTCTCTTCCTCCCTTCTCCCTCCCTTCTGCCCCTTCCCTTTCATCCATCTTTCTGTCCATCAGCCTTTCAAGCCATTTATCTTTGTATTCATTCAATGAAATGTGAAGTGAGAGACTATAGGTATATTTTAGTCATGATGCTACTGTTAGAATTCCTTTTCAGACAAAAGTTCAGTTTGAGCACCTACCATGTACTCTGTGCTAGAGAAAAACTACAGAGACCACACTACTTCACTACTTTCATTTGAACCTCATTAGTAGTAGCTTACTTTATTCTTTCAGGAAGGATTTTTTTTAAATATGTAAGAATTGTTCAGATATAAATATGCTAAGTTGATTATCCAAACTGATGTCGTTCCATGTATTTTCAGTCAGAAATAAAGTGGTTTTCTTGCAGATCATAACAAGACCTCTGTTACCTGTTACCCCCCCCTTCCTTACCACTGTCCCAATGTACTTCATCATATACAATATTTATTCATTTTGAGTTCTCATTACCTGATGATTTTGAGTCTTGACCCTTCTTTCCAGTGCAGCAGCACCAAACTTGATATCAACCTCACCCTTAAGGTCATCTGTTTTGAATGTTGCTTGCTTTTTGTCTTAGAATCTTTTATATCTTCAGTCATGTTTAACCTTACTATCCTTGGATCTCTTACCCTTTTTGATCTTTCTTTCTGCTGCTTTCCAAACTACCAAACTGTGTTTGATTTAATTATCTCTGAATCCATGATTTTTTTAAAAAAATGTTTATTTTTGAGAGAGAGCGAGAGAGTGCAAGCAGGGGAGGGAGGGGGGGTGGGGGACGTTTCAGGGTATCCGAAGCAGGCCCTGAGCTGACAGCAGAGAGCCCAATGCAGGACTCGAGCCCGGGAACCACAAGATCATGACCTGAGCTGAAGTCTAACACTTAACCAACTGAACCACTCGGGCAACCCTCTGAATTCATCATGATTTTTAACTTTAATTTGGTTGTGCGTTTTTAAAAAGACCTCTTTATTTTTTTCTGCAGCACCTGTTTAAATCCTTTTCAATACCCTCAAGGTTTTATTTTAGTCTCTTAGTTGTTAGTCTCTTTCCTAGTAACTACCCAGAGGTCATCTTCTCGTTTTTCCCAAGATTAACTTTTTTCTATCGCAAGTTTTTCCCCCTTTATCCAGGTATCTCAGAAAAAGACATTTCTCACTTTTCGAAAGCTAATCCTGCTTTCATTTGCATTCATCTCTTCCATTTGCTCCACAACCTTACTCCTTTATTTTGTCCCTTCATTTCATCTCTTTCTCTCTACCACATTCCTTCTGCCTGCTAATATTTTCAGGTATTTTTCTAGAATGAAGGAGATTTGCGTTTTCTTTGTGTATTTTCTTGTCTTCCTTTTATTGTCAACATTTTCAAGAGTTTCTTTACTATCTTATTTGCTTTTTCTTTACCCTTTGTAATTTGAGTATCGCCCCCACCTATCAGTTAAAGCTTCCCCTTTAAAGGTTATCAGTCATATCCTAATCATTAAACGTACTCATTATTTTTTATTCTTATTTTTCCATGATTTCTTTAGAATATTTGATACTTTTCATCACTCACTTTTGAAAATCTTCTTGTCAACTTAAACTGTTACCATCACTTTTTTTCTTCCCTTTTGGCTACTTCTCTATTTCATTACCTTTTCTTTTTTTTGTCTCAGACTATTTTTTAGTTTTTAAGTTTTTAATTTTAGTTCCAGTATAGTTAACATACAGTGTTATATTAGTTTCAGGTGTACAAGATGATGATTCAGCAATTCCATATATTACTGGGTCCTCATCATGACAAGTGCACTCCTTAATCCACATCACCTATTTCACCCATCCCTCCTACCTCCCCTCTGGTAACCATCAATTTGTTCTCTGCAGCTAAGCATCTGTTTCTTGGTTTCTCTCTCTCTCTCTCTCTCTCTCTCTCTCTCTCTCTGCTGATTTGTTTTGTTTCTTAAATTACACATACGAGTGAGATTATCTGGTATCTATCTTTTCTGATTGACTTATTTCGCTTAGCATAATACTCTCTAGCTCTACCACATTGTTGTGAATGGCAAGATTTCACACTTTTTTGTGGCTGAATAATATTCCATTTGTGTGTGTGTGTGTGTGTGTGTACATATATATACCACATCTTCTCTATCTGTTCATCTGTTAATGGATACTTGGGCTGCTTCCATAATTTGGCTATTTTAAATAATGCTACAATAAACATAGGGATGCATGTATGTATCCCTTTGAGTTTTTGCGTTTGGGAGGGGTAGAAAACCAGTAGTGTGGTTACTGGATTCAAGGGTAATTCTGTTTTTAACTTTTTGAGGGAACTCCATACTGTTTTCCACAGTGGCTGCATCAGTTTGCATTCCCACCAACAGTGCATGAGGGTTCCTTTTCCTGCACATCCTTGCCAACACCTGTTGTTTCTTGTGTTTTTGATCTTAGCCATTTTGACAGGTGTAAGGTGATATCTCATTGTGGTTTTGATTTGTATTTCCCTGATGATGAGTGATGTTGAGCATCTTTTCATGTGTCTGTTGGCCATCTGGATATCTTCTTTGGAGAAATGTCTATTTATGTCTTCTGCCCATTTTTAATTAGATTGTTTGGTTTTTTTGGTGTGACCTGTATCAGTTCCTTATATATTTTAGATGCTAACCCTTTATTGGATATGTCATTTGCAAATATCTTCTTCCATCCAGTAGGTTACCTTTATTTCATTACCTTTTCTTTTTTTCAATCCTTCTTGCCTCTTTACTTTCCCTTTCTTGGTACCTTAATCACTCTCAGAATATTATTTTACTTTTCTACTGTAAATCCTCCAATTTCAGTGCTGAGTTTTCCTAAGATCCATCTCTTCATCAGCTTGACAGATATTTTTATCTTTGACCCACTGGCATCTATGAAGAACAAAAATAAGTCAAACATTATTGTTTGTCTAGGATCCAAACTACTATCACCCCCAATACTCTTTAAGTTCAGTTTGTCTCAGGGTATCATTTGCAGAAATGTGGAGCATCAGCAAAATATAATACACTTTAAGTTTCTGAAGCCTGTGGTGCTCTCTTGATCTGCCACCATTCATAATGACTTCCTGAATGTCTACCTGCTGCAGTTTGCCACTCTGCCTCCTATCTACTGCAGGGGTTTCCATTCCTTGGTTGCCCTAAACCAGGCCCCAGCCAGTCTCTCTCAGTATACTGCTGGGAGGAATGCTGGTGTTTTCATTAATTGAAGTATAATTAACATAAATTAGTTTCAGGCGTACAATATAATGATTCTACAGTTCTATATATTGCTCAGTGCTCGTCAAGATAAGTGTGCTCTTAATCCACTTTATTTTGCCCATTCCCCTCCCCCCTCCTCTCTATCAACCACCAGTTTATTCTCTGTATTTAAGAGTTTAGGGGGTTTTTTTGACTCTTTTTTTGTTTCTTTGTTTTGTTTCTTAATTTGCACATTATCAGTGAAATCATAATGGTATATTTCTTTCTCTGACTTACTCTGCTTAGGATTATACCCTCTAGGTCTGTCCATATTGTTGCGAATGACAAGATTTCATTCTCTTTTATGGCTGAGTAATATTCCATTTTATAGAGATAGATAGACACACCACATCTTTATCCATTCATCTGTCAGTGGACATAAGTTGAGTTGCTTCCATATCTTGGCTATTATAAATATAATGGTGCAGTAAACATAGGGTTCGTTTTCTTGGCATAAATACTCAGTAATGGAATTACTGGATTATATGGTAATTCTATTTTTGTTTTTTTGAGGAACCTTCATACTTTTTTCCACAGTGGCTGCACCAGTTTGCATTCCCACCAACAGTACATGAGGGTTCCTTTTTCTCCACATCCTTGCCAACACTTATTTCTCATGGTTTTTATTTTAGCCATTCTGACAGATGTTAATGTGATATCTCACTGAGGTTTTAATTTACATTTCCCCAGGCGTGCCTGGTTGGCTTAGATTGAGTCCAGGGTCTTGAGTTCAAGCCCCATATTGGGCATAGAGCTTTCTAAAAAAATTAATTTGCATTTCCTTGATGATTAGTGATATTAAGCATCTTTTCATGTTATCAGTCATCTGCATGTCTTCTTTGGAAAAATGTCTCTGGACTATCTTGTTGTAGTCCCAGTAGTTTAATTTTGCTTTGGTTTCCCTTACCTGAGGAGACATACCTAGAAAAATGTTTCTACAGCTGGTGTCAAAGAAATTACTGCCTATGTTTTCTTCTAGGATTTTTATTGTTTCAGGTGTCACATTTAGGTCTTTAATCCATTTGGAGTTTATTTTTGTGTGTGGTGTAGAAAAGTGGTCCGGTTTCATTTCTTTGCATGTGGCTGTGCAGCTTTCCCAGCACCATTCATCAAAGATACTGTCTTTGTCAGTATCTTGCATCCTTTGTCATAGATTAATTGACCATGTAAGTGTGGGTTGATTTCTGCGTTCTCTATTCTGTTCCATTGATCTATGTGTCTGTTTTTGTGCCAGTACTATACTGTTTTGAACACTACAGCTTTGTAGTATATCTTGAAATCTAGAATTGTGATGCCTCCAGTTTTTTTCTTCTTTTTCAAGATTGCTTTCGCTATTTGGGGCCTTTTGTGGTTCCATGCATATTTTAGGATTATTTTTTTCTAGTTCTGTGAAAAATGTTGTTGGTATTTTGAAAGCAATTAAGAATGCTGGTCTTTTATTCTGTGCCAAACACACAACTGCCCCAGTGGAGCTTTAATTCTACCCATAACTTATAGGAGATTACATTGGAAAATATTTTTAGTGTTTCTTAAACCCATGGTCATTCCGTCCTCCTATCTCCCATTTTCCATAGGCTCCTTGGCTGTCTTGTAGGACCTCCCATATCAGTTCTATCCCCACATACTTCCAGTTGGCCTCAGGCTTCCTTTGTAACCTTCTCCTATTTTCCAGTGAGCCCCAACCCTACATTGCATTGTCATCACACACACACAGCACTTATTATTAGCCTCATATAGAACCAAAAGCTTCCACTTCTACTTTTCTAAGGGCCTTTGCATTTCCCCTAATTCAGTGATGCCTTGCTTCCTTTGTTGCCTCAGGTACCCTCCCCCTGACTGGTACACCCTGACCCAGTGTGGACTTTTGTCATAGATTTGAGCTCTGCATCCACAGAAGCCTCATTTTCTTAGAGGTTGAGTACCTTTATTCCCAGCCCATACTAACTCTATAACCACAAATCAGGCCCCCCAAATTAATTAATCTTCCCCAACATATAGTTTGTTTCATATTCAATATCTAAAGTGTCTTTCCTTATTTGTTATTCCTTGGAATCCCCCTCTCCTTCCCTTTCAGTTTACCTTCTTTTGTGAGGAATCTGATCCCCACAGCCACTTAATAGGAATCATTCCTTCCTTTGAGTTCTGTACCATTCAGCTATTCTGCCTCGTATTAAATATGTGTCTGTCTTATCTACTTGAGAAACAGTTCTTTGCATTCATCATGGCACCTATTCTGCAGCTGTTTTCACAGGATTATAACTAGCCAGAATCTTTCTTTTCCCATGCATAGGTGGTATGCTGGTGATAGTTACCTTGTGTCTCAGGATAATCATTGATCTGGTGTGTTGGCTGGTTTGGGTCTGTCAGTGCAAGCTAGGGCCAGTGTTTCTCAAACTGTAGCTTGCATAAGAATCACCTGAAAAACTTGAACTGATTTCTGGGCCTCACTGCCAACGATGAATTCAGTAGGTCTAGAGTGGGACCTGAGACTTTGTATTTCTGATGATTTCCCAGGGGGTATGGATGCTGCTGGTCCATGAACCACACTTTTGGATGCTATGGTATGCTAGTCCTTGTTAATCCTGCCTGGTTTTCTAATACAGGAAAGCTTTCCTTCTCAGTTTAGAAGGGGATATAAAAGCTATTACCATTTGTTGCAAAATTTGGTTAGTGTTTTTTTTTGTTCTGTGCATAGAGCTGTTTTCTTTAATTCGCTTTCCCTAAAGGCTCTCCTAATAACTGCAAAAGATTCTTTAAATGTTTCATTTTACTGATGGCAAGTAATGTAATTTATCCCAAGTAGCATTTACCTTGAGGATCATTCAGATTCTCTCCCCTTGCTAATAAGTATAAGATAAGAAAGTGATAATTATTATTCATAACAATTTATATTATAGCAAAATACATTATTAGCAAATATCTTTTAAATTGTTTTCAACTCTTAGGGCACCTGGGTGGCTCAGTCGGTTGAGCGTCTGACTCTTGGTTTTGGCTTCGCTCATGATTTCATGGTTTGTGGGTTTGAGCCCCACATCAGGCTCCATGCTGACAGTGCAGAGTCTGCTTGGAATTCTCTCTCTACAAATGAATAAATAAATAGTTTTCAACTCCTAATAGTTGAAAAAATTTAATTTTATGCTCTTTGCATTTTTAACTTTGAGGGTTTTTTAAATAATGGTGAGGGTACTGATCATTTAAGAATATTCTCAGGAAGGGGCACCTGGGTGGCTCAGTCAGTTGAGCATCCAGCTGTTGATTTCAGCTCTGGTCATGATCCCAAGGTTGTAGGATCGAGCCTCGCATTAGGTTCTGTGCTAAGCATTGAGCCTCCTTGAGAATATCTCTCTTCTTCTGCCCCTCTCTCCTGCTCACATGCATGCACGCACTCTCTCTCAATATAATTAATTAATTAATTAACATTAAAAAAGAAAATACAAAATAAAAGTCTTGAATTAGGGACACCTATGTAGCTCAGTCAGTTAAGCATCTGACTCTTGGTTTCGGCTTGGGCCATGATCTCACGGTTCGTAGGTTCAAGCCCTGCATCAGACTCTGCACTGCCAGCGCTGAGCCTGCTTAGGATTCTCTCTCCCTCTCTCTCTGCCCCTCCCTCGCTTGTACACGGTCTCTCTCTCTCTCAAAATAAATAAATAAACATTTTTTTAATCTTGAATTAAACAGATGAATAATAGAATTTTAATAATTTAGCTCATGATCTTTTATTCAAAGCTAAGAAACTAAACATGTACTTGAAATATGTTCATAAAATTAATATGAATTACTGTATAATAACATCTCATCTGTCTGTTCTTTTTCCAGCTCTCATAGCAACCATCCAAGTAAACGGTTTTATATTTTTAAGAAGCATTCTGGAATTCTCAGGTAACTAGTTGATCTTTTTCCATTTTCTCTATTGAAAAATTCTAGTAACTTTTTTAACCTTATTCTTGAGTACCTTGTTTGGAAAATGAAGTGATTACTACCAGACGTAATACAGTTCTCTTCATTATAGCATAGAGCAAAGCAGAAATAGCCTATATTCTCTGGCTAAACTTTGTTTCAGTGGTGTTAGGCAATAAGGCGAAACTTTCGTGGATTTACATTATAAAATAAAAAATATTTGAAGATCAAAAAGAGGTTTAAGATAATCTAGTAAATTGACTAACACATTTTGATTTTGAGCAATATATAGCCTTCATAATTCTTGGGATTTTTTTTTTCATTTGTTAAATAAAGTACACAACCTGTTTACTCTACAAAAGGAATTGCTGATGAACATTTCGAAAGGCACTGATAATTAACCCTAATTATACCACACACGCTTAGCTCAGAATCCACTATGCATCATTTTTCCACATTCTTCTGCTTTCTTTTTACTTCATCTTCTTTTGTTTATTTTGTTCATGTTGTCATTGCTATTTGAAATATCAGTGCCAAGATTTTGGTAGCATCAAGATGTCTTATGGCTAAGACGTAGACTTAAGTTTAGCCAGTACTTGTTTTGATGCTTTGGATTAATGGAAAAGCGGAGGGGGAGATGATACATCTCAGGACCTTTGTATTCATTATTCCTTCTGCCTTGTTCACTCTTCCCCAGATATCTGCATGGCCAGCTCCTTCCTTTAAATCTCTAGTCTAGTGAGTGAGACTTTCTTTGACCACTCCATTTAAAATAGCATCCTTTCCCCTAGGCCCCATCCCCACCACTACCTATCTCCATTTATTTTATTTTTCTTCACTTTTTGCTTTCCACCATATTGTATACTTCACTCTTTTGTTTATTGTCTGTGTCTTCTCACTAGAATGTGTGTGGTTTGGATATTTGTCAATGCCATATGTTTACTGAGCATTGAATAGTGCCTGACACATGGTAGGCATTCTGTAAATATTTGAGTAAATTAATGTACATGTTGAAAATGACATATGTGGATGATGTTGGACCAACAGTTCATAGGCAGAGGAAAGTTTGATTCTATTTTAAAAATATATTCATGCTATTTTAAAAGTATTACTAAATTTAAGGAAATAGAATTTTTAAGAATGAAAAAGGACTTGTTAATTCTAAAGATGAGCGTTTGTTTTATTTTTACATCATTGTTATCAAGCTCAGTTGTGTGGTTGATTCTTAAATTGATTCTATGACTTTAAAGATCTGAGGCTTTTTTTCTCAATTTGGATGGGCCTCAGATTTAAATATAAAATTGATTAGTTTCTGTGTATGAGACTTAGCATATTTGTAATTCTATAGAACAATAAATTTTGTAATTATTATTTTGTTAAAAAATGCAATGTTCATTTTTTTAATTTATTGTGTACCTATTATGTATAACACATCGTAGCAGTTCCCATAAAGATGACAGTGATGAAGAAGGCTTGTCCAACCTTCAAGGAATGTACAATATATGTTAAGGTGTGAATATAAGTAAAAGGTTTGCAGGGGCGCGTGGGTGGCCCAATTGAGCATCTGACTTCAGCTCAGGTCATGATCTCGCAGTTCGCAATTGCAGGAGGCACATGGACTGTTTAAGATTATTATGGTAGTTAACATTGACTTGATAAGAATCTGGGTTAAGGTAGTGAAGTGGTATTACACTGTTTAAGAACATGGGCTCTGAAATCAAAGGGCTCACTTTCAAATCTAATTTTGGCCTTGATAGGTTTTTAAACCTGACCCTGTCCTCTATAAAAAAGTAATAATTATAACACCTACGTCTTTGGTTTGTTATAGCATTCAGATAAGATGATATATCTAAAACCCTCAGCATGGCACAGAGTTAAGTGCTCAATAAATTGTTAATAATGTAAAATATTTGAAATATTGACTATTTTAAGAAAAAAGAGAGAGATAATTTTGAGCCATTGTGTTGGGAGCATGACATCATAAGAGAGATTGGTTAGGAGGAATGGTTTTGGGGGCTGGGGAGGAAAGCACAATTTCAGTGTATGAAGATCATTTTTGATGTTCCAGCGTGACACCCAGGTATAAATATATAGCAGGCTGTTAAGACTAGAACCACAGGGGAGCAGTCAGTCTAAGGTATGCTACTGGTTTTTATTCCTTGACACGTCGAAGTACTTAAATTTAAAGCATCCAGTGAACTATAAAACTATGTTTACGCTCGTTAATTGGTAATAACAATAATTAAATTATATGATTTACTTTTAAAGCCTTCCCATTTCTTTTCTAATTTTATCACCTCTAAAATAAGATACTAGATTATAGGCTCCAGAGGTTGCCCTCTTTTGTTCACTCTTGTGTCCGTAACATCTAGCAGTAGAGTGTGTGGAAAGAAGGTCCTCAGAAATGGGCCAAAGCACGGAAAGAGTGTGACTTGCACAAGCTACACAAATTGTTAGTGGAGCCACGATTAGGCTTTAGGTCTCTTGACTCTTGCCCTTTAGCAACCGGTATGAGAGGAAGTGGTTTATAAAGCAGTAAATGTTAGCATAACTTAAATGTGGCTATGTCATTTTCTAGGGTACCATTTCAGATAAATCAGGCTTAGAGAACAAAATTGGCAATTGATGGTCATAACACATAAAAAGCAAATCAAGAGTTATTACATGGAAAAATAATTATTGAACGTGCCTCTGGACTTGGATAAAAGATGAAAACCTTTGCTTTCCTTTTTTCTTCATAGGGGCATTACTCTAGTGTGCCTTAAATGTGACTTCCTAACTGATTCTTCTGGCTTAGATCGTATGGCTAAACACCTAAGTCAGCGTAAAACTCATACTTGCCAAGTTGTAATAGAGAATGGTATGTATTTATAATTGTGTTACTTTGAATTTCTGATATTTACTCCAGTACTTTTGATCAGCCACAATATGGGCTCTTACGTACTAAACTGATAGTGTCACTCATCACCTATACTACTGTAAATGTAAACCTCTTCTTCTAATTTCAGTTCCTGAAAGTACCTCAACTTCTGAACCCTCGTCTGAGTAAGTTCAATTTCCATTTCGTGCATTTTTCTTTGATGGATTTTAGCACTGTTGCATTTTTAAATGTACCATTAATAGAAATGAAAAATATTAAAGTATTTTGTTTTTGTTTTTGTTTTTAAAGCGCTTGTTGAAATAGATTCCTGCTCTATGGAGCTCGTGCAACCTGGTGCAAGACAAGTTGGAATTTCCTAAGTTCAAAGTTCTGAAGTGTTTTCTTACACAAAGGCAGTTTCCTAAGTTCAAACTTCTGAAGTGTTTTCTCACAAGAAGGCGGTTAAGCAGTTCATGACACTAGTTCTGATTCAGTTCTTTTCAGCTTTCAGATGGCACTAGATTCTTATTCCACCTTATCTTTGTGTCAGGTTAACATATCTTAACATAAGCTTTTTTCTCCAGTTGGCTCTCTCCAAAAATAGCTTTTGTTGCCATGGTCGTTTTTGCTTTGCTTAAAATAGTTTGTGTTTTTCTCTGCTGTACTTGCCTTCAGAATATCGCATTCCAAATGATATGGCTATTCATTTTCTTTGTCTGTTTTGTCTGGTTTCTTAGTTAATTTCTTATAAGTCTTACATTTTTAGGTCAGATAGCTGTCTTTTTCCTCTTTCCTTGTCTGTCATTGTTCTATTTTTCATATTTTTCAGATGCAGAAGCAACACAGAAATTTCAAAAAATGTCCAGGATACTCCTGGTCAGTGTCCCCCTTCGATGGACACAACTGATGCCTGTTCTCTCTTTCCAAGGAATGTGAATTATTTGACTGTGAGACCTCCTCTAGATTGTGGCCTTAAGAAATCAGATCTTGGGGAGAGTCCCTTCCTTCATGACTGGCCTCCCATAAGGCTGATGCTAATTTGGCCAGAGATGACCTCAAGGCCCACCAAATTGAGCACAACTTCCCACTGGGGGCTTTGGTTCTTGATCTTACGCTTATGGGTTCATTCTGACCAAGAAAGGCCCATCAAATCAATGCTTCAACGTCCAAGTTGGAGTTTAATCATTTTGGCTGCTGCCCTTTAATCTTCGTCTAGTATGCATGCAGTCCAAGGAATATAAAAACTGGTTGTGTAGGGAACCAAGGTTACTTTCATGTTCTTGGAAAATAAGTTTCTAAAATTACAGTTCCAAAGTTATAGTTATTTGTACTGTCATTTAAAGTTTTATCCAGTATTAATCCTAGGAGTTTTCAGCAATACTAATATTCAATTTTTTTAAGTTTAATTTTGTCTTGATTTTATGTTGTTCTTCACCAAATTTATTAATGTGTGTTTTGTTATGTCCACTTTTATCTCTTTTCTTTAAAACTTTTGTTTTGTGTTTGTTTTGTTAAGAACTCCAAGAAATTCTTTAGAATTCTCTACAAATTTCACGTAGCTACCTATTGATAGCTTCTAGATTTGGTAGTTGTTCAGACCACTAGACAGGATTACATCTTCTGTCTGTTTTGGGACTATCATTAACATTATCTTAGTGATTAGGAGCTCAAAGACATAAAGAATTGGCAAAAAACACTTCCTACAGCCCTTAAAACAAATTTTAAAGTTATGTTTCTGTACATCTAATACATAATATCTTCTTAGCCATTAATGTAATTCCTTTGGATAAAGATAATATATTCAGAAAATATTGGGACCAAAAAATGCACTTGTTTCTTGCCCATATATATATAGATGTATATTTTTTTTAATTTGGTGTTTGTTTATTTTGGTTACATTGAATATAGATTTGCTGAACAGTTTTGATGTTATTACTTATTTTTTTAATAAAATTTGTATTGGTAAAGTGCCTGAGGAATTATTTTCTCATAAATAACTTCATATAAAAGCTGTAGATTTTACCGTGTGACTAGGAGCATTGCTTTGCTTCTTACATGGAAGCCTGATTCCTTGGCCTACAGACTGAGAGCTTCACCAAATGCATCTTGCAGTTTTTCCTCCAGCACAGTTAAAAGTTCACTATTTATACTTTACTAATTTCTTGGACTTTGGAGGCTGACAAAGCCCCTTTGTGATCTTAATAACTATTAAGGTGGTCAGGCTTTGAAGTTGTTTGACTCCATCATGAGTGGTTTTTTCATCCTAACATCAGAACTTCCTGTACTTTTTACTTGCACCTTGAAACTGTCTTAGTCCCTTTGGGCTGCCATAACAGTATCATAGACTAGTAACATGAGCAACAGAGATGTATTTCTCATAGTTCTGGAGGCTGGAAAGTCCATGATCAAGGCACAGGCAGATTGAGTATCTGGCGAGGGCCCACTTCCTGGTGCATAGAAGGTCGTGTTATTGCTGTATCCTCCTGGCAGAAGTGGGGAGAAAGTTCTGTGGTGTCTAATTTATAGGGGCATTGGAGCACCTGGGTGGCTCAGTCGGTGAGGCGTCCAGCTCTTGAGTTTGGCTCAGGTCATGATCTCATGGTTCGTGAGGTCAAGCCCCGTGTCGGGCTCCATGCTGTCAGTGCTTGGGATTCTCTCTTTGCCTCTGTCTCTGTCCCTCCCCTCTGTGCAGCTGGCTTGCAGGTGCCCTCTCTCTCTTTCAAAGTAAATTAACATTTTAATTTATAAGGTTACTAATCCCATTCATGAGGGCTCCACCCTCATGATGCAGTCATCTCCCGAAGGCACACCTCCTAATGCCATCACATTCAAACATTCAGCTTATAGCAGAGACATATTGAAAGCCAATTTCAATGACCACCTGTTATGTAATCTATTTGTAATTCAGTCAAAAATGTAGAATCTATTAGTTTTAATTTTCCAGACATTTTTTTTTATTTTAATGTTTGTTTGTTTGTTTATTTATTTATTTATTTATTTTGAGAGAGGGAACGTGAGCAGGGGAGGGGCAGAGAGAGGGGGAGAGAGAGAATCCCAAGCAGGCTCTGCATTGCCAGTGCAGAGCCCAACAGGAGGCTCAAACTCATGAACCATGAGATCATGACCTGAGCCAAAATCAAGAGTCAGACGTTTAACCGACTGAGCCACCCAGGCACCCCCAGACTGATTTCTGCTGTAAATGATTTTCCAAAATCTCTAAAAGTGTGGTTTGTTAGTAGTGTTTCTACTACTACTTGTTTCTTAGTAGTAGACTTGACAATATTCGAGTCTTTATTTCCATATCTCTCCCTCTAGAATGTTTTTTCATTCACCATCTTTTTTTTTACTTTTCAAAAATTGTAATGAAAACATATAACTTTTTGCCATATTAACCATCTTCAAGTGAAAAATTAAGCACCAATTACACCAAGTTTTAAACTTTTACCCAGAAATAACTTCTTTGTGGTTTCAACATAGATTCTCTTTTTATATACAGATATTTTCTCTGGATCTGTTATAGTTCAAGAATATGATAAACCAAAACACATTGTTGCTATAGCAATATTTTAGATAGGGGTACAGCTTTTTGTTCTTCCATAAGATTCTGTTTCTTACAGTTTGTATTAGGTTCATTTTCTCGAAGTATAATACTCTTAAAGTTCTGTATCCTGTAGCACCATTTTTTTTTGCTTTGTTTCAATAAAACATTTCAGTCACTACTAAGCTTCTTATTATAGGCAGTTAGTTGAGTGTTAATTGGTGCAAATGAGTATTAGCTCTACATTTTGATCCCATTGCCCTCAGGGTATTCTAAATAGTTCTTTCACTTGATTTAGAAATAGCCATCTCTCACATGTGTGCTTTTTAAAAGGTTACAGCTGAATAAAGGTGTGATTGGCTCAGTTTCAATCCATCACCATTATTAGAAAAATAACCTCCGAACTACAGAGACTTAGCTTCTTGTCCTTTTTTGTCACACTTTGCCAAAACATCTCTTTGGGCTTCACTTCCTTGTTCAGCAAGTACTTATTGAGCACTTACTATGTGCCTAACACTATTCTAGGTTCTGGAAAAACAGACTGAAATCTCTTCCCTGGTGGAGCTTATATTTCAGTGGCGGAAGACAAGACAATAAAAAATAAGAAATTTATATAGTATGTTAGATGATGATCAATGCAACGGAGCAAAATAAAGTGGGCAAGGAGGATGGTAAGTATGGGCTGGGGTTGGGAGGTTGCCATTTTAAATCTGGTGGTCAGGATAGGACTCTGTGGGAAGAGGACCTTGAGTAAGGACCTGAAGGAAGTGAGGAAGTAGGCCACTTGATTATCTATTGGAAGAGCGTTCCAGAGAGAGAATAGCAAATGCAAAAGCCCTGAAGAGAAAATTGAAACCCCTACACATTGCTGGTGGGAATGTAAAATGGTTCAGCAACTGTGGAAAACAGTTCAGCAGTGCCTCAAGAAATTAAAACGTGGAATTACCATATAACCCAGCAGTTCTGCTCCTAGGTATATCTCCAAAAGAATCAAAAAGCAAGGACTCAGATACTTGTACATGCATGTTCATAGCAGCATTCCTCCCAATGGCTAAAAGATGGAAACAGCTCAAGTGCCATCAATAGATGAAGGAATAAATAAATTGTGGTATATTCATACAATGGGATAATATTTAGCCATAAAAAAGGAATGAAGTACTGATTCATGCTACAATGTGGATGGACCTCAAAAACATGCTATCACAAGAGATCACATATTGTATAATTTCATTTATGTGCAATATCCAGAATAGATACATCCATAGAGATAGCAGATTGATGGTTGCCAGGGCCTGAGAGGGGAAGTGGGAATGGGCAGTGACTACTAAATGGGTACACGGTTTACTTTGGGGTATGATGAAAATGTTTAGGAACGAAATATAGGTGGTTGTACAACATTGTAAATGAACTAAATGCCACTGAATTGTTCAAGATGGTTGAGTTCTTAAATTTTGATTTTAAATTATGTGAATCTCACCTCTACAAAAACAAACTTAAGTGTAGCAAATTAGGAATTTGAAGGAAACCTTTTTAACCTAACCTAATAAAAATCAGCTAACATAATGTGATGCAAGGTAGAAATAGAGTCCTGAAGTAAGGTCATGCTTGGCTCATGGAACAGCAACAAGACCGATGGGGCTGCAGTGGAGGGGGTGTTGGACAGGAGAGCTTGTAGTAGGAGATGGGGCCTGTGAGATGATGTGGGCCATGTAGTATAGGGACTTCTAGGCAGTTGTAAGGATTTGGCTTTCACTCAGAGATAGGAAGCCATTAGTGGATTTTGAATGGAGAAGTCTTTTATACCTCAATGAAAAACAAAAATTCTGAGGTGCCTAGGTGGCTCTGTCGGTTAAGCAGCAGACTCTTGGTTTCAGTTCAGGTCATGATCTCAAGTTTTGTGAGTTTGAGCCCCGCATCGGTCTCTGCGCTGACAGTGCAGAGCCTGCTTGGAATTCTCTCTCTCTCTCTCTCTCTCTCTCTCTCTCTCTCTCTCTCTCTCTGCCCCTCCTCCACACACACGCACAGGCTCTCTCTCAAAATAAATATACTTAAAGGGAGAGGTCCCTCAAAAAAATTGAAAAAAGAAAAACATTCTTAATTACAGTCTTAACAGGATCACTAGTTGCTGTCTTGAAAATAAGCTGTAGGGGACCAAGGGCAGAATCAGGGAGGTCAGCTAGGAAGCTGTTTTAACAATCCAGATGGAAGATAGTAGAGGTTTAACTAGGATAGGTGAAAGTGTAGGTGATAAGTGGCTCAACTGGGCGACTATCTTGAAGGTTGAGCCAACAGAATTTGTTGGTGGTTTGGGTATGAGGTATGAGAGGAAAAGTGTTGTGGAGGACAGCACAGCCATTAGTCTAAGCAACTGGAAAGGTGATGTTGTTAACTGAGATGGAGAAGACTAAAGGAGGAGTAGATTTGGAAGGGAAGATGAGGACTTTGATTTGGGACATGTTTGAATTTGAGATGCCTATTAGATATGCTAGTGTGGATGTCATGGACATCCTGATGTGTGAGTTTGGGGTTTAGAGGAGAAGTCCAGGCTGTCAGTAACATTTAAATTTATTAAAGAGTTAAAGGCTATGAAATCACCAGGGGATAGACTAGGGATAGAGTAAGGACAGGGTTCACAGATTGAGCTCCAGGGCATTCCAACAACAAGAAGTTAGAGAGATGAGAGGGAATCAGCAGAGGAGAGAGTAAGGAGTTGCAGGTAATGTGAGAGGAACTCCAGGGTAGTGACTGTGTCCTTGATCTCAGAGGTCCTATTTGTACACCATGGGTACTAACTTGTTCTAGAGTTCTTGGATTCTATGATGCTATTTTGGTTATACCTAAACATCAGTTATAAATTGTTCTTAGAAGAAAGTGAATTCAGAATGCCACATACCACTATCCCCAATAGCAGAAACAGGCACTCTTTCAAAATTAATAGAATGAAATTCCCCAGTTAGTCCTAGGCATGGTTAACTCCCCACCATGGACTTTTGTAAAAATAACACTCTTCCACTTCTGCAAAAGAAAGTATCTATATTGGGGCACCTGGGTGGCTCAGATGGTTAAGCATCCGACTTCGGTTCAGGTCATGATCTCACAGTTCATGAGTTCAAGCCCCGTGTCAGGGGGCTCTGTGCTGACACTTAGAGCCCGGAGTCTGCTTCAGATTCTGTGTCTCCCTCTCTCTCTGCCCCTCCGCTGCGCGCTCTCTCTCTCTCTCTCTCTCTCAAAAATAAATAAACATTAAAAATTTTTTTAAAAAAGAAATCATCTAGATCTAGAGTGAATGTCCATAATTTATAAATGGTCTGCAACATAAAGGTGTCATGGTCAAATAAACTTAGGAAATACTGGGTTATACTTGCGTAGATTATTATTGGATTGTTCATGCTACATGTGTTTGGTTCTCTAAGAGAACTCAGCACTTATTTTGACCCTGGAATTTCTGCCCCCCCCATACTTAATAGCTTCTAAACATTAATCTCCACAAGATACAGTGGAGAATGCTGACCTAGATTAGTTATTAGTCAGATTTTCTGAACTGGAAAATAATAGTTGAATGAGGGTGTTGACTAAGATGAACTTCTAGACATTTCATTCATGTTCATGAATCATTTGTAAGGTGGAGTATGTAACAGGTTAGCAGTATCCATTTTCATAGTCTTAGAAATTATATCAGGAAAAAAATTTTATGTTCATTATGATGTATGTAAAATCTAAGAAATGAATAACTGGAGCAGACCAGTAATTTGTGTTGGAGGGTATGGTCATCTTAAATTATTTCAAACTCAAGAAGCTTCAGGCTCTTATCGTAATAATGTCTAGCTTCTCTCTATAACTTGTTATGCTTAGCTTATCAGTCTACCCGCTTGCCTACTTTTCTTGCAACTGTTACTATTTTTAGCCTATTATTATCTATTAAGGGGTTTCTTTGTGAAGTTTACTTCCTGCTTACACAGCTTCAAGAGATCTTCCTTGATATGAGCTTTGATATCTGACCCCAGAGTAAACCCTCCCTGTACCATAAAGGGGCAGTGTGGGTGAGTGGCTAAGAGCCCAGGCTCTGCAGCAGACTGCCGAGGTTGGATGGAGTTCGTGGCCCTACCAATGTCCAAATGTGTGTGACTTTGAGCTCCCTGCCTCAGTTTCCTCATTTTTAAAATGCAGACACCAGTACCTACTCATAAGGCTGAGGGAATTAAATGACTTAACACTTATGTATACACACTTAGAACAGTGGTTGGCACACAGGAATGTAAGTCCCCATTGTTACTATTATTGTTAGTTTATTACCACCCTTCCTGATTTTATTTGTTTTCATTTTATTCAGATAGATCTTCAGCCTATTTTTCATTATGACCTTTCTACAATGATTTCTGATAAGCTTCTTTTCCTAACCCATTGTGTCTTTCTTGAGAGTCATTGTTGAAGCACATAGTACTGGGTGGGCATGCCATTAGATTTTTGGTGTCGCAAGCACACCAGACTTTTATTTTTATGGAAGTTATATGAGTGCTCCTAGGTTCATCTGAGTCATAACTGCCTTTTTAAATAATATTAAGGTATTTTCCCTAAATTATACTGCCTTACTCTTGACCACACCATGGTTTGCCTCACACTCAAACTCACACACCTCACTTCTCTGATTCTGAGATCCTTCTGCAGCCTCACCCCTGTCACTTTGTTATTCGACCACCTGAAAAGCTTGCTGTCATTAACAAACTCAGGCTAGTGTGTATCACTTCTGTTTTTAATCTCTCATGCTGAAACATGCGTGTTTATCCATACCACTGTAACGTATGGTGGTGTAAACAGAGCTAAGCCTTGAAATAAGACAGTCCTAGGTGTAAATCCTGGTTTTGTGTCTTAACCAGTTGTGGAGCCTCAAATAAACTACCTCAAACCTCAGTTTCTCATCAGTGAAAGGTATGTAATGACAATTTCCTCACAAATTTGCTATAAGGATTGTGTGTGTGTGTGTGTGTAAGATTTGGCACTGTCTTTTAAAAATTTTTTTAGTGTTTATTTGTATTTGAGAGAAAGGGACAGTGTGCAAGGGGGGGGGGTGGTGCAGAGAGAGAGGGAGACACAGAATCTGAAGCAGGCTCCAGGCTCCAAGCTGTCAGCACAGAGCCCGATGTGGGACTCGAACGCACGAGCCGTGAGATCATGACTTGAGCTGAAGTTGGACGCTTAACCAACTGAGCCACCCAAGCGCCCCTGATCTGGCACTGTCTTGACAAAAAGTAGGCATTCAATAACTGCTGCTGCTTACACTACTACCCCTAATGTTAGTGCTATTCCTGCTGCTGCTTCTGCTGTTACTGCTTTCATTGCTGTTGCTGCTATTACCACTGCTGAGAGAAGACCCTGGAAGCTGCTCGTAAGTGGAATCTTCTCATTGACAGTTTTAGTGGCAATCCATCAGGACTGTGGTTATCTGTAACTTTGTCTTATAGTGCCCAGGTCTTGTAATACATTCCTCCAAACTGCTGGGTGGGTGATGTGTTATCACAGTGCTTCAATTACGTGTGGTATAATTCTCTAACATTGAAAATGAGTGTAGTTCTGTCTAAAGGCTATGAAATGACACTGTCTTGTTGAAAACTAGTATAGAATCCAGTCTACTGTGGAGGAAAACATTTCTTTTGTGCTTAGAGAGTCCTTTCCTTACAGGAAACTTTTAAGTAATTGTTAACCAGGAATTCATTTCCAGGAATTTCAGCTACTTATCCAATACTATTAATTTTGTGGAAAAGTATAATTGTAAATACCAGCAGTAAAGTGGCACATTGGACTCGCTGCTGTCAACACAGAGCCCACTCTGGGTCCTCTGTCCCCCTCTCTGCCCCTTCCCCACTTGTGCTCTGTCAAATATAAACATTAAAAAAAAGAAGTACCCTTGTTTTCAGAGGTAAAGGATATTGTCACTCAATCTTGGAATTGCTGTTTGCCCCTTATCATCTTCTCCCTTCTCCAATTCTCCAATATATCTACCTGACTACACTCATTAAAGAAGGAACATTTTAAGTTGTACAAGTTTCTTTTCTTGATAAAATGTTGACAATAGAATGAGGTAATTCTGTTTCGCAAACCTTTGGAGCCTCAGAGCATAAGAATTCTTGAGTGAATCAGTAAATATCTTAAGCTTAGAAAATTAGGCTAATCAGTTGTCTGATATTGATTGGATCAAATGTCCTAAAGACCACAGTGTGAAGTGATTTTCAAAGTTTATTTAGTTCTTTTGGTGACTTTCAAGTGGCTTTGTGGTCAAATTATCTCAGTTCTGAATAATTGAAAACCAGAATATATTCAATGCAGATTCATTTTCAAAACTGAATGATCAGGAGAAACCTGAATGTCTTCCATTTTCATTTGTTCCCTGTGCCCTTTGTATCAGGGAAATTGAATAAGTATAACATATGAATTTTTTCTATAAACTACATTTCACATATGTTATCTTAGTTAAACTTTCAAAAAAGTCTTGTAAAGATGATTTTCAATCCCATTTTACAGATAAACAAACTGAGTTCACTTGTCATTCTGAAAATCAAATGGTATCAGAAAGTACTGACTTGTTCCTGTTACGGAAACATCATCCTCCCTGCCCTGGTTTTAGTCAAATCTGAGCATTTTCATTAATGAAAACAAGCACAATTTCAAAGCTGACTTCTTTTTATTTTTTAATTTTTTAATGTTTATTTTTGAGAGACAGAGTGCGCACAAGCAGGGAAGGGGTAGAGAAAAGGAGACAGAATCTGAAGCAGGCTCCGGGCTGTCAGTGCAAAGCCCAACGTGGGGCTCAAAGCCACGAACTATGCCATCATCACCTGAGCTGAAGTCGAATGCTCAACCGACTGAGCCACCCGAGCACCCCAGCGCTGACTTACAATCTGTAGACAAATAAGCAATCCTTATTCAGAGGACTAAAATTGCATTGTCTTCATAGGGGGCTTAAAATACATGTGGACCTTGAAAAAAACCTGATGCATGATCACACTGTACATTGGAATGGAAAACTGGAAAGAATCTTAGAGGTCATTTCTTCCCATCTCAAATGGTGCAAAGAAGCTCTTCTAAAATACCCCTTTTGAAAACAGTTCCAGGGGCGCCTGGGTGGCTCAGTCGGTTAAGCGTCCGACTTCGTCTCAGGTCATGATCTCACAGTTTGTGAGTTCAAGCCCCACGTCGGGCTCTGTACTGACAGCTCAGAGCCTGGACCGTGCTTCGGATTCTGTGTCTCCCTCTCCCTTTGCGTCTCCCTCACTTGTGCTCTTTCTCTCTCTCTCAAAAATAAATAAAATGTAAACAAAAAAATGTTTTAATGTAAAAAAAAAAAAAACAGTTCCAATTGTTAAAGCCAGCCCATTCCTAGACTTTCCATCTCCCTATCCTGCCCTCCCTCCTAGGAGGACAGTTTGATCCCTGGCTGCCTACTCAGTCCCTGCCCCCAGGTTCTGGGCCTATACCTGAGCTAATAGCGATTTCACCAGCTCAAGACCCAGTGCCTAGCATCCACTCCCATTTCATCTATTACTTGGTGTAAGTGCAGCAGGGGTGGAGTCCTTAGTCTCAGGCCCAGGAGCACATCTTTCTCTCAGGCTTACGAGAAGTAGAGAAGAATAAGAGAAGTTAGCATTGTGGCTCTAGCTGTGCAGTTAGACGGACCTGGGCTATACCCTGCTCTAACACTGGGCAGCATTGTGACCCTGAACAAGCTACTGTGATCATTCTGTGCCTCAGAGGTGGTTGTGAGGATTACACATGATAGTTCCTGTTAGGCACATAACAGAGTACTTAGTGCATCGTAAACAATGTCAGCTGCCACTAATAATTGTCGTTATTTCAGTTGGAGGTATAGAGGTTGGAAACTAGGCTAGGTCTGATATTCTTCCCATCTAATGATCTCCCTGGAAGGATAGGCGAGACCACAATAGCTGGGGTCCATCCTCTTTATCTGAAGCATTGAGAGTTCCACCTGGGATTGGTGGGTAAGGATCAGGTAGGCCAGATTTCTTACCTATGCTTTTACCTGGCACTTCCTCCAGTACTTTAAGATTAAATGCAAAGGGTCACATACTTAGTCACTAGGGAAGGGATTAAGTACCAACTGGAGAGCTCAGGTCGTGAGGTCTGTTTCCCAGTCTATTTCAAGACTGTGTCATGGTGTAGAAGAGCATCCTTGTGCCCTCAATGGTGTCTCTTAAGGCTCTCAGGCCTCCTTACCTACCCAGCTTCAAAACTTCTCTCCCTGGGCAGATGAGCTGCTTCTCAATGTCTCCTCTCCCTCCCTGCTGCCACGCTAGTAGTTCCTACCAGGGTTCACAGATTTCCCTTAGGAGAGTTGAACCCCAGTGATTTGGTAGAGGTAGCTTACTTAGAAGAGTAAGCTTAACATGAGCTCTCCCCTCTTAATGAATGTTAAGTGTTCTTAAACAAAAAAAAAGCACACACAAAAAAAGCACAAAGAAACTTTTGGAGGTGATGGATATGTTTATTACCTTGATTATGGTAATGATTTTATGGGCATATGCCTATGTCCAAACTCATTAAGTTGTATAAACTAAATAAGCTCAGTTTTATATATATGAATTATACCTTCATAAAGCTTTTTTTTTTTTTAATTAGTAACCCTTCTAGTTTCAGGTGTCTAAGTGCCGAGACTGGGACCAGGATTAGCTCCTTCAGATGGGCTTCCAACCCAGGAAATGGTCAGTACCAGTCAGAAAAACTCCTACTGGTAAACACTTTCCAACCTTCATTCATTTTAACCAGCAGAGGGCACACAGCAGACATGCAGTTTCTCTACTGAATTAATCTGTGTCTTGCATCCAGCATGGTCCTCACAGCATAGAGGTGTTTATACTCTGGATTAGTTCTTCAGTTGTCTCTCAGGGTTAAAAGGCACTTGCCTAGTAATTTCAGACAAACAGTGCAAGGACATTTGATATGACTTAAACACTTTCATTTATCCTAAGAAAAGACACTGAAAGGATCCACCTTACCAGGCTGGGTTCCGTGAAGCTCTGGCTTGGGAAAAGTAGTTTCTGATTTTAGAGTTCATCAGGAAGCCTGAGGATACCCACTTAACCACAGAGAGGGGGAGAGAGCCAGAGAGAGGAGGCCTGGAGGCACATGAGAATCAACTATAGACATTTTAAAAATACAAATTCCAGGGTGCCTGGGTGGCTCAGTCAGTTTAGCATGCAACTCTTGATTTAGGCTCAGATCATGATCTCACAATTCATGGGTTCAAGCCCCATGTAGCATGGAGCCTACTTGGGATTCTCTCTCTCCCTCTCCGTCCCTGCCCCATGCTCTCTCTCTAAATAAATTAATTAAATAAAACTTTAAAGAAACAACAAATTCCTGAGCCCTGCTCCCAGATGTAGTAGATCAGAGTGGTGTTAGTGTCCCAGGAAATCTGTATTTTAACACGTTGCCGACAGTTTTCATGCAGTTGTCTACGAGCCAGCATTTGGAAGCCTGTAATCTAGGGAAATTTCTGGGATCCTGTCTCAGTACTACTGCCCCACTGCCAGTCATTAGGGTCGTGGACAAAACAAGATTCGAGGGCCCCCTGGGTGGCTCAGTCGGTTAAGCATCCAACTCCTGATTTTGGTTCAGGTCATGATCTTGCAGTTAATGAGCTCGAGCCCCATACCAGGCTCTGCACTGAAAGTGTGGAGCCTGCTTGGGATTCTCTCTCTCTGCCCTTCCCCCCCTCCCCCGGTCATGTTCACTTGCTCTCTCGCTCCCTCTCTCTCTCCCTCTCAAAATAAATAAATAAAACTTTAAAAATTAAAAAAAAAAATATTTGAAACCAGTGGAGCCTGGGCCAGCCCTCCAGAGAGCAAGGCCTCTCCCAGTGGGGGGATGAGGGATGGTGAGTGGAGAAGAGCCTCTAGAAGTTAAGGCAGCAACGCTGTCCCCTCAGGGGTTACAAGAGAATAATCGTTGACCTCTTTCTGCATCTGCCATTGTTGCTAGAGAAGCTGAGCCGTGCTATCCAGGGAACTCTCGGCACACCTCCACGCCCTCCATCCCACCCCGTAGTCAGGGTGGTCTGAAGTCAGCTTCACGTGGGGGGTGGGCTTCTCCAGCTCTTCTGGGCTAGGTGTCCCTCCCGGGCACTGCTCTCGGTGATGTGCTCAGAGCAGGATCTGGTCCTGGGATGTCTGACTGAAGGATCCTGCTGAGATAGTCCTCTGCCTCATGAACTTGGCCAGAGCCAGTCGTCAGGCTGAATGTGGGGGCCTGAGCAAATGCACAGATGCTGGGGGATGGGTAGTTCTGGGGGGCCCAGTGACAAATCCTGTAGCCCTAAAGGCTGAGCAGCAGAGTCCACCTGGCTGCGTGGTTCCCAGCTTATTGTCTAGGGCAAGGACATCTTAGGGGGTCCTTTGTCCCAGAGCTGACACTTCTGTCAGCCACTTGGGCTTCTTGGAAGAATCTGGCCAGGGGCATCCCATTCAAGGAGGAATGTCCCAAGCTGGCCACCTGATTATTGAACGGCCTGCTTGCCAAACCCCCGTGGATCAGGGGGACCGGCTAGAGTGAACCTGAAATCCCTGCAAAGGTTCTGGAGCTTGGAACTAGCTGGAATGACAGTATAATATAGAAAGAGCCCAGACTTGAAGTGAGACAGATCTTGCCTCACCACTTACTATATTGGACAAGTCACTAAATCAGTACATCTATATTCATATACGTAAAATGGAAATTGTTATCCGCACCTCACGGGGAAGGAGCACTAAATGAGCTAGTGAAGGAATGTGGTGTGTTAGCACAGAGCCTGGCATATAATAGGCATTCAACTGTTGGTAGTTATTTCTCTGGGTCCTCTCTCTGTTACACAGGGGAAGACTCAAGGGTGTAGCTCTGAAAAGTGAAGACGATCTGTAGAGGAGACCTACTGGCTATCATGGATCATTCCAGAGACATAGTGAGACTGCATGAGAGGCCTGGAAACACCTCACTTCACTTGATTCTCCCTGCTCCTCACCACCCTCAACAGCAACAAGGGTGTCATGATTCTCTGGCCTCCTTAGTCCCCTTCCTCTGGTGGCATTCTGGGATCAGCCCATTCCCAAATCCTTTTGCTCCTTCTGATGGAGGCTTGAGTGCCATTGTGCCACCCTGCTGATGCTAGCAGCAAGCTCTAGGGCCAGGAGACTGGGCGGAGCCTGGAGGTTCTCAGGATTCCCGGGGTCACAGTGGGAAGCCCCAGGACTTCTTGGCTGTTCCCAGGCACCTGAGGGAGAACAATGTCATTACTGCAGGAAAGGACAGGATCATGCAGGTGAGGCTCAGAGGACAGAGGCAGGTAGGATTAGTGAGCACCTTCTACTCAAAGCAAAATTACCAGAGCCTTGGCAGGACCAAAAGATGATAGTCTTGGGGAAGTTCAGAGTCTGATTTTTAAGACGGGGGGCAGCCAGTATGGAAATGACAGTCCTAAGGCCCACATTCAGGAGTCATCCAGGAAAGGTGTCTATTCCTCTCAGAAGAGCTAAGGAAAGTAGAGGCTTTTCGCTCTTGCTGGTCAGCAAGCCTGCTGAATCTTACCAAAGGCTATTGAGTCTAGGTGATGATAAAACCTTCCACTCGCTTCCCACTGCACTTAAATAAAACTCCAGCCCAACAGACCTGGCCTCACCTACTTCTCAGCCTCATCGCCCACATGCTCTCCCTTGCACCCACTAGCCTCCTTTCTGTTTCTCAAGCACACCAACCTCACTTCTGCCTCAGGGCCTTGGCATTTGCTGTTTCTTCAGCCTGGAGTTCTCGTTCTGACCTCATACCTGGTTGCTCCTCTCCATTCGGGTCTCAGCCCAAATGTTACCTCTTCAAAGATACCTGTTGTGATCACTGTATCTAATATGTTGCCCTCCCCCCACCTCCCTCACTTTCCATCCATTTACCCTGTTTTATGACCCTGAGAGTCCTTATTGCTCTCAAATTCTCTCATTATGTATCTCACTTCTTGTATAGTGTCTATCTCCTTTGTGAGAGCAGGATTTAAATTGTTCACCTGCATTATCCCCAGGGCTTAGCACAGTGGCTCATAGTAGATGCTCAGTAAATATTTGTTGAATGACTGAAAGGTGTCAGAGGCAATTCCGGTCTAGAAGAGGCAATCCTGATTAGAGGACTCAGAATGTTGTTATCTTGACCCTGTTACGGCAGAGAAGGACCCTGAACAAGACAGGCCAAGACCCAGACTGAAATGTAACCATCAGAATGGATAAGTGTACCTGCAGCAACTGAGAGATGGCCCAGCCCTGCAGCCAAGTCAAGAGCCAAAAGACACCACACAACAGCAGGTCGTGTCCTGGGTAAGGACTCAGCATCTGAAGTCTGAGACAAGGCTCAAGGCCCAAGTCAGTTGGGGAGAAGTATAGCAACAGGGGGTTCAGCAAGCAGTTCGCCAACAGACAACAGGCTCCTAGCCCCTTGGGTGAGATTCAGGGGCAGGGTGTTAGGTGGGGACAACTAGTAAAAAAAAAAAAAAAAAAACCTAGCCCTAACTGGGGTACTAGGCAGGCTTCAATGATGGATCAAGGCAGAAGTCAAGTAATGAAAACCAAACCGGTGACTGGGACTCGCCTGAGGCCAGGTGAGGGTGGGATGGGGATGGGGTGGGGAGTTAGCCAGTTCTGGAGGAAGAGGGCTCTAAGGACAACTAGGCAGGACCAGACAGGCTATTTGTTTGGGTGGGAGGTGCTTCTGGTATGTATGATCTTTTGCTGGGGTGGGGGTGGGGAGGAGGATAGGGGACAGACCTGGGTTCACCTACCAGAGGAAAGTGCTCAGGGGTTGTCTGCCTGGGACCCTCTCCCCATGGGCTTCTGACAAGAGAGCAGCCTTAAAGAGTACCCCTGAAACACCTGCTTCTGATTCTGTGTCTCCCTCTCTCTCTGCCCCTCCCCCACTCATGCTCTGTCTCTCTCTGTCTCAGAAATAAATAAACATTAAAAAAAAAATTGGGGCTCCTGGGTGGCTCAGTCGGTTGAGTGACCGACTTCGGCTCAGGTCATGATCTCACAGTCCATAAGTTCAAGCCCCGCGTCGGGCTCTGTGCTGACAGCTCAGAGCCTGGAGCCTCCTTCTGATTCTGTGTCTCCCTCTCTCTCTGCCCCTTCCCCACTCATGCTCTGTCTCTCTCTGTCTCAGAAATAAACATTTAAAAAAAAGAGTACCCCTGAAATAAATCTTTTTGAGGCTGTTATAGCTATGCCTTTATAGCCACTCTTAATTACTTTAACAATTGGACAAGGGACTCTCACATCCATAGGACCAGACATTTAACAAATACCTACAGGATTCCTGCTGGAAAACCACAAAAACTCCCACTGCCTCAAAGAGCAACAAACTGTCCTGCCTCTTTTTGTAGGCCTCCCTATCCTCAGCTCCCCCACTAGGGCTGCTCAGCTTTTGTCCTTTCATTCAACCCCCAAGGTCATTCCTGCCTCCCTACTTTGGCCACTCCCCCCCTCCACCAAACCAGATGGAACACTTTATTCAACATACAAAATAAGTTATTTTTCAGTGGCTCCTCCCTATCGTTGAGTACATAATGCTCTCAATTCCCATAGCACAGCCTCAAACTTGGTGATATTGTTTAATTTTTGTTCTCAAGTAGTTTCAGTATGGACATTGTTTCCACAACCAGATCAGAGCGTCTTTGGAAACAGGGGACAAATCCTCCCCTTGTTATGTTTCCTCCATAGCACCTAGCAAGGATCTGGGGGCATAACAGGTATTTGTTAGCTTGAGCCCTGCCCTCTTCAAGAAAGGGTAGGGGGAAAATACCACTCTGGCTGTCACAGACTGATTGGTAAAAAAAAAAAATGGGAGGCAGGATTTAACTATTTTGGAAGCAACTGGGCCCCTTGGGCAACCTATACTTTTTATTTTTAAACTTTGGGAAATGAGGAGAGAGCAGCCTACTCTCAACATCCAGGGAACCTAGGAAATATTTATAAGTTAGCATCTCCTTTCAAGACTTCTCTATCCTTCCACATATCTGGTCTATATCCCACCCTCTCTGGGTGTTTCTGCCCACTGATGACACTGAGTGACAGAATGAATTAGTCCTGAAGAAGTGACTCAAATGATTCAGGTGGCATAGAAGTCTAGTAGGGAGTGTGCCTTGGCAAAGCATTATTGTTCTAGTAGGGCGAGCTGCCTCTTCTCCTCACAATCAGAAATGTCTTCTTGGTGGAAAGCAAGACATCAAGGCGTGTGATAATCTATACAAATTTTATTTTAATATCAATTTGTATGGAAACAAGCAGATGTCAGCATTTTTGCAGGCACAGGAAAAAAAGGGAAAGAAAAAACTCCAGTAATAATTGATCTTGTATTTACACCATTTGGTTTCAACAAGGACAGGAAGCTTTGCTGTTAGCTTCCTGTGGGGACTCCAGTTTCTGCACCTTCCCCTGCTGCCTCTCAGCATCACGATAGAGCAGGGATTTCTGAGCCTTTAATCGGCAAGCCAGGCACATGAAAATTGACTCCACGTTCTGGCTCTCTTTGGGGTCCTTGGCCGAAGTCTCAAACAAGAGCATGTTGTGGGCATCAGCAAATTTCAGGGCTAAGTTGGAGGGCACCTGGATCTGTTCCCTCAAGTCACACTTGTTGCCCACAAGCACTTTGGGGACTAGTGGGGGCACAGCATGCCCATTGCATTCTTGGATCCACATTTTGAGGTTGGTGAAGGATGTCATCTTGGTGACGTCATAGACGAAGACCACTGCATGCACATTGCGGTAGTAATGCTCGACCATGCTTTTGCGGAAGCGTTCCTGACCTGCTGTGTCCCATACTTGAACCTGGAAGATACAAAAACCCATATCTGGAGTCAGAAAAGCAAACATGAATGGATAGGAGAAAATATGGTTCTGTGATCTTATAAAAATCAGGTGAAAAGCCCTGACACAGTAAGGGGTTCTTTGAAAGACTGGCAGAATGGACTTTTCGAAGTATACAAAGAAGTTTCTTTCCAGGTTTTAACATTTTTCTCAAAAATTTGAGTTGAAAATCTTGAGTCGAAAAATCTTAAGGCTTTTAGTTGAAAAACTGGGATGTAAATTGGTCACCTTTTCTGGAGGAGTATTTGGCAATATTATCAAGAACCTTGAAAATGTTCAAAACTCTTCAAGCCTATAATATCACTTCCAGAAATCCATACAAAGTAGCAGAGATGTGGTCAAATTTCTGTACAAAGATTTTTTTTTAATTTTTTAAAAGTGTATTTATTTTGAGAGAGAGAGCATGCACACACACGAATGGAGTTGAGGCAGAGAGCGAGAGAGAGAGAGAGAAAGGGAGAATCTCAAGCAGGCTCTGCACTGTCAATGTGGAGACTGATATGGGGCTCAAACCCACAAACCGCGAGATCATGACCTGAGCTGAAATCAAGAGTTGGATGTTTAACTGACTGAGCCACCCAGGCTCCCCCTGTACAAGGATCTTAATAGCAGTGTTTATACTTTTTTAAAAACAGGAAACAACTGGGGCGCCTGGGTGGCGCAGTCGGTTAAGCGGCCGACTTCAGCCAGGTCACGATCTCGCGGTCCGTGAGTTCGAGCCCCGCGTCGGGCTCTGGGCCGATGGCTCGGAGCCTGGATCCTGTTTCCGATTCTGTGTCTCCCTCTCTCTCTGCCCCTCCCCCGTTCATGCTCTGTCTCTCTCTGTCCCAAAAATAAATAAAAAACGTTGAAAAAAAAAAAATTTAAAAAAAAAAAAAAAACAGGAAACAACCTAAATGATCACTAAGAATAGCAAAAGTGTATGTACATATCTATACAGTGGGCTATTATACAGCCATTAAAAATAATGTTTTCAAAGAATAAATGGTGGACGAAATTCTCATAAAATATCAGGAAGTGAAAAAAGCAGTATACAAAATTTTTTATATGCTATGGCCTTAATATTTTTAATATTAAAAATAGACATATGCCGGGGTGCCTGGATGGCTCAGTCAGTCAAGGGTCCAACTCTTGATCTCGGTTCAGGTCATGATCTCATTGTTCATTAGTTCGAGCCCTGTGTCGGGCTCTGTGCTGACAGTGTGGAGCCTGTTTGGGATTCCCTCTCTCTCCCTTGCTCTCTGCCCCTCCCCCACTCATGTGCACACACGCGTCCTCCCTCCCTCTCTCTGTCTCTCAAAATAAATAAACTTAAAAAAATAGACATATACCTAGGAGAAACTGGAAGTGTACACACCAGGAAATTAATGGTATTTATGTACAGTGGGACTATAGGTGCTATTTATTTCTTTTTTTTTTTTTTTTGGTATATTCCAAATTTTCTAAACACTTTGTCTTGTATTTTTACCTGACTTTTAATTTTTTTTTAATTTTTTTAGACAAATGATTTTTTAAATGTTTGTTTATTATTTTTAAAAGAGAGGGGGACAGGGGATCTGAAGCAGGCTCTGCACTGACAGTAGCGAGCCCAATGCCTGGGTCGAACTCACGAACTGTGAGATCATGACCTGAGCCAAAGTCAGACGCTCAACTGACTAAGCCATCCAGGTGCCCTTTACATGACTTTTTAAATAAAACAAAGTGTTAAAATCTCACCTTTTAGGGGCACCTGGGTGGCTCAGTCGGTTGAGCGTCCAACTTCAGCTCGGGTCATGATCTCATAGATCTTGAGTTCGAGCCCCACATCCAGCTTGCTGCTGTCAGCAGGGGCCCACTTCAGATCCTCTGTCCCCCTCTCTCTCTGCCCCTCCCCTGCTCTCTAGCTCCCTCTCTCTCTCAAAAAAAAAATCTCACCTTTTAGCTCCATTTATTCTAAGTTCACTTCTTTGATGTGAAAAAGGCAATTTAGCTCACTGGATTTTTCTTCTGCATCTCAGCTTTTGGGATAAAGGCCAAATTATGAAGGAAAAAATGCTGATTATCAGTAACACATACAAAGACACAATTCCCAAGGGATACTCTGGAGTAGAAGACACACAATCACCCCATCTATTTCCCTTTATACATCCAAAGTCTTGGACAAGAGAAATTTATTCTCAGAATGATGGCCCAAGGCCCTATGCAATTCTCAGTTATCAAAGAAAATTTGATTATGGTCACTAATTGACTACTATGGCTCTTAAAACCAAGTATAGCCTTTATTTGCAGTTAGCAGTCAATAAGTATAATCTGGTAAATATAATTGAATCTCTTTGCTGAGTGAAGATCTTACAGGGCCCCAGAGTCATCATCATTCTGAACATCAATTTTCATTGTCTAGGCTCTCCTTCATCTCCTCTATTGACATTACTGCCACGTTCCTTTGGCACAACTGTCAAATTCACTCCTTCTGTTTTGATTTTCATGTCCCTAGGCCAGACCCTCCTTTCCTCACTCCTGGACTACAGCAAAGTCTTTTGGATTCTTGATGTCTCCACTCCAGTGCTTCCTGCATGCTGCTTTCAAACTAGGCTTCCTAAATCCCTGCTTGTATCAGCGTGACACCTTCCTCTTTAGGAAATTATGACAGCCCTCTTCTGCATGTGGCCTCAAATGGAAAAGTTGTCTGACATCATTCGGCCCGGTCCAGCCTGGTTTCAAACTACTCAGTTATACCCGGTTCGTTCCCTCCTCTGTACCTTTGGTCCTGCTAGTCCGTCCTTCCCCAGCAGAACAGGTCGCCCCCTTGTTGCCCTCTCCAAATCTCACCCATCCTTCAAGGTTCGGCTCATGCCCACATTCTTCCTAAAACTCCATTCTTCTCCACCTTCTCCTCAATTCTCTGTTCTTCTAACTTTCTATTGTACTTTGAGTCTGTACCACACCATTTAGAATATATTATTTGTTGTCTACTTGTTTCATCAGTGCTCTTGACATTTCTCCAGCCAAACTTGTAAGCAGCCTTTTTCTGCATCAGATCACTTGTCACCATGGTCGTCGTCGTCGTCATCATCATCATCATCATCATCAAAAGGCAGTATTGAGCCACCAAAACTACAGTCTGGCATCCTACGTATCTCCCAAGGCAATTTCAGAAAAAACATTCGACTTTGGTTACACAGAAAATGTAAGTCCTTGAACATTGATTTGCTTCTGAAAGCAGAGAGAGAAAAGATTTTCACTTTTCCACCTCTCCAGTGCTCTGAGCAGAAAGAAAGAGCAGGCCAGGAAAGGTATGGAGGTCAATGGGAAGAGAGCAGGTATAGCACAAGAATATCATTACCACTTGGCTCCTGATCCCCACCTCCACCCTCCACTAGTCCTAACTCTTGCCTCTGAGTAAGGCTGAATCCCTACCAGCCCTCAGGCATGTGGCAGATGCTTTAACACCATGAGCTCAGAACTCTAAAAATACCTGCCACCAGCAGGAACACGGGTGGGAGTGTGTGAGGTGTTTGGGGCTGAGTGGGTTGGCTGTTTGGCTTTTCTTTGCCTTCAGAATTGTATACACCATCCAAACTGCCAGAGCTGCAGGGAGGATCCTTCCTGCTGTAGACCTCCTTGCCTTTCCAGTGCCACGGGGAGCCTTGAAGCTTTTATTTGGAGGCTCAGAATTTAAAGTGTAGCACTGCTCCCATTGCAGCTTTTTATAAACCCCACTCTAAGTTCTTTGCACCCCCGTCAATGGCAAGCGGTGAGTCCGGAAGCAGGCTGCTCATAGCACAAAGTCAGAATGGATGGTGTGGCCTCAGAGCCATCACAAAGGGAGAGCGCAGCAGTCAGTTCACTGCACACAAATGACCTCATTCTGTTTGGGAGTTTGGTGTCCCTGTTCTTAGCATCCTCACAAACCCCTGATCCCTGCCAGACAGCGAAAGTATCTCCTCCCGCTTTCCAGCTGGCACTCCTCTCATCCATTCTTCCCTTTCTGTGGGCACCGCATCCACACGGTAGCCAGGTGTGCTGGCTGCTTCCTAGCCACATACATGCTCCCCAGATCCTCTTTTCTCTCCCAGGGCTAGTGAGGGCATCGTGGAGTCAACCAACCTGGGTGCAAACCTCAACAGGATCATGTACTAATCAGGTGCTCTTAGGTGAGTTACTTACTCTGTCTTCAGTGTCCTCCCCTGGAAGCTAAAGATAACCTCAGCCATCTCCGTGGGGATGCTGTGAGGATTAGCATTCCTCATGAGTACACGACACAGCGCCTAATACGTACTCTCCCTTCCTCCCTGGCCCCAAACTTCCACCATCAAGTCTGGTCCAACAGCTAATTGAGCGGGTGCTATCAGAGATGCAGCAGCAGTAGGCATGGCATTGAGAGACCTGGGTTCCAGCTCCTCTACTTAGTAGCAGAGTAAATGACGAGGCAGATTAACACACGAGAAAGAGCTTTTGCAAAATAGAAGTACTCTGTAAGTGCTGGCTGTTGCCATTGTCTCAGAGGGCCCATCGGCTGTCCTGGTAGCACTGTTCCCTGGATGCACTGGTTCTCCTCCTGGAAAGCACAGAAAGCCTGGCTTCTTGATGATGGCATGGAGCCAAGGCCAAGGCAGTCAGTGGGGAGGGGGAAAGAAAGCAATGCCAGCAATGTGCCACAGGCGGCTGGGGGCAGGCCCAGAGTGACAGGGGTGTTGGAGGAGGCTCCAGGGGCACAGTGTGGAGAGCTGCCGAAGAGAAATCTAGGCTTTTAAACCATTATCCTGGGGCTGCCGCTGCCTGAGCAAGCTTCAGCAAGTCCCCCACCCCTGCACGTGCTCCTAGCTCACACGGGTATTTCTTTTCCCTCTGGAACATATCTGGCATCTTTCTATAGATGAGGAGTGAATGTCCTTTTGTTGGAGGCCGGCGGGGGAGGGTAGAAGTAGAAAAAGGGAGACAGATACATCTGTAACCTTTGGAGGATGCCCAAGTGGATGATGGGAAAAGTCGAAAACAAATCTTTTTTCATTTAGCTGGACTGTCCCATCTGCACCTAAGATACACACACAGTCACACACAAGGCTGACACAGAGAATGGCAAAGGAGGACAGAGACAAAGAGAAACGCACACACAGAAAGAGAGGCAGCAAGGCAGGCAGAGAAACACACACTGATGGATAATTAGCCATTAAGTGAACTGGCATAAGATGGAAGTTCAGAAGCCCTAAGGAAGACATGATGTCATTCTGACTGCAGGCAGCTTCTGAGGGAACACTGAGCTCAGCCTCTGTCCCCTCAGTAATATAACACAGGAAGGTGTCTGTCCAAGTGCTCAGCAGAGGAAGAGAGTCCACAGTCCTGGGTGACACCTGCCCACAGACGCAGCTGACCTGCAGTTTGCCTGGTCGGGAGGGCTGGGGCAGAGGGGTACCAGCTGTTGGGGGAGCTAAACGAGACAGGAGCAGGGGTGCTTCCATGAGAATTTACAAAGAATGGCTCAAAAATTAGTTCTGAGCCTCTCCTCTCTTACCTCCCTCATCCCACCCCTCACACACTATTTGGCACTTTCCAGTGCTTTTAGACTGAGGCAGGCTTAATATGATTTAGCTAAACCTGTAGGAGATGGACACATCATGTCATTAAGGAAAGCTCCACCCTTCCTTTAGGATCAAGAAGGCCTCCACACTTCCTAGGCTGATGTCATGAAGGGCCGTCAGCTTTCCCATATGACGCCCCTCTGTATCCCTGTCACAGGTAACTGCGTGGGTTGGGTGCACCATGGGACCAGCCCAAATTGCTAGGGAAGAGCACCCACAAGGGAATTGGGAAACCTGAGTGGAAGGCCTGTCCCTGTGTGATCTTGTCACTTTCCCTCTCCAAGCCTCGGTTTCCTATCTGTTAAATGAGCACATTGGATTAGAGATCTTTAAGGTCTCTTCCATCTCTGAACATTCTCGGGTTCTCACATCCAAAGGGAGACAGTCAAGATGCAAAAAGTAAAACCTAGGTACTCAGCTCAGTGTCTGGGGTGCAGTTGAAGGAGACATCTTGCAGGCTCCTAAGTTCCAGGGCTCTAACCCTGGACCCCTTGGCCTAGAAGAGACCACAAGGCCAGCTGTCCAGCCTGCCATCTCCCGCTGAGCACACTCCCCACCTCCCCACCCCCCAGGCTAGAAATTGCCCCCTAGAGCAGAGAGTGGTGTTAAACAGCTTGGGCTTTGAATCCACATTGAAGTTCTGACCCTGTCACAGAGAACTCAGGATAGTGAGAGAGACAAGTGGTTGGGCTCAAGGCTCAAAGACTGAAGCTCAGATCCATGCGCCTCTGGGCAAGTTATTTAATCTCTCTAACTTTGGTCTCCTTATCTATTGAATAGGAATGATAATAATAGTCCAAATTGCATAGGGCTGCTGTGAAGATCAGATAAGATAGTGCCTGTAAAGCACCTAACCCAGGCTCTTGGTTTAGTCAAAATGTATAAGTTGTTGTTGTTGTTGTTGTTATTATTATTATTATTGCCTACTCATTGGAAGCTTTTCTTGATGTTCATGTGAACCAGGAAACACTGGATTATAAATTCTGTGATGGGGAGGGGGTGGGACACATTGATTGGAAACACCAAATGGGGCTTCAAAGCCCTAGAGATGGCCCTTGTAATTAAGAGAGTAGCCCTAAATTTGAGAACTCAGTCACCCCCCTGCAGGGGTTGATGTATGTGCTACCTTGGGACACAGGGAGGCTGCCCAGGAGAGGCCACACCCTACCCCTGGACTGAGAGAAGAGTTGCAGAGACCTCTCTGCCATCCTCCTGTGAGGCTGGCATCTGTTGCCTGACGGCCTTCTATTGCTGGCTGTGGCCTGGGGCCACTTCAGCCTGTCACATTGGACTTCTCTCCCTCCCCCAAAGGGAGAAGCCTTTGGCAGTCACCTCCTAGCATGGATTTGGCATTTGCTCCTTGAAAAACTCCAGGCCAGCCGGAGCGTGGGGCAAAATCTCCTCCCATCTAGATCATGTGCTAGCTGCCTTGCTCTGCCATCTTCCCACAGACATGCTGGTCTCGCCTGCTGCCTTTGGCCCTGAGGTTGCAGCAGCTCTACAAGAGGCAGGGTCACTATCTCCCCACTCCCACACCCCACCCTGGGCTCCTTCGGAATCTGCACTCGGAGGGCTCCTCTATGAACAGTGTCACAAGGCTTTGCCCTCTCAAAAATATCATCTTCCCAAAAAAGCCTGTATTAAGCACTTATCGGCACATGGTGTTGTGCTGAGCTCTGTTTCTAGTGAGTCACACTGTCACAGGCTCTGCCCTCTGGGAAAAAGTCTGGAATCTTTGGCAAAGACTGTAAACTCCAGTTTAGCTAAGTACTTGGTTGTTAGGAAGGAAGGAGTCTTTTAAAAATGTCCCCAAGGCCATTGGGCAGTGACCCTCTTCTACTTGTTTTCACCTCCCTTTTCCCACTTCTGGCTTTCTCCTCTCCTCTCCTCCTGTTCTCTCTCCTTCCTCCTGCCCCAAACTCCCAAACACTTTCTTTCTCCTCCATCTGAATTTCAGGTGGACTTATTCTCCCTCTTTTAAATCCAGAGAATTCTTTGGCTCAATGTGACACTTGATTTTAAGCAAGCAATAACATTAAATTTTAAGGTCTTTGAGGGTTTAAGAACACATCCATAAGTATATTTCTACTTTAGATATAAAAAGGCATGTTTCAGGGCGCGCCTGGGTGGCTCAGTTGGTTAAGCGCCTGACTTCAGCTCAGGCCATGATCTCATGGGTTCATGACTTTGAGCCCCACATTGGTATCTGCTGACGGTATGGAGCCTGCTTGGGATTTTCTCTCTCTGCCCCTCCCCCACTTCTCTCTCTCTCTCTCTCTCTCTCTCTCTCTCTCTCCCTCCCTCCCTCCCTCCCTCCCTCCCTCTCTCTCTCTCTCTGTATCTCAAAATAAATAAACTTTAAAAAGAATAGGGGTGCCTGTGTGGCTCAGTTGGTTGAGCATCCAACTTCGGCTCAAGTCATGATCTTGCGGTTTGTGGGTGGGTTTGAGCCCCACACCAGGCTCACTGGTGTCAGCACATAGCCCACTTCGGATCCTCTGTCCCGCTGTCTCTCTGTCCCTCCCTCTCCCTCTCTCTCAAAAATAAATACACATTTTTTTTTAATGAAAATAATAAAATAAAAGGCCATGTTTCAGAAATTCCAAAATCTTTTTTTTTAGCTTTTTTTAATGTTTATTTATTTTTGAGAGAGAACTCAAGCAGGAGAGGGGCAAAGAGAGAGAGGGACACAGAATCTGAAGCAGGCTCCAGGCTCTGAGCTGTCAGCACAGAGCCTGACATGGGGCTCAAACCCACGAACTGCAAGATCATGACCTGAACCAAAGTCAGACACCCAACTGATTGAGCCACCCTGGTGCCCAGAAATTCCAGAATCTTACAACCTTACATTAAAGAAGTCAGACACACTAGAGAACGTCCTAACCAAGCAAACGTCAATATACGAGCCCTAGAAAAAAGATACAGACAGCTACTTTGACTTTAAAAAGGAAATGTAGCAATTCCCCCCCAAAATGCAAGGGACAAACAAGGTCTCTATTTCAAAACAGTGCCCCATCTTCCTGACCCTGGGGCTCAGTTGCTCTCCAGAGCTCTCCCTTACCAGTACCTAGCTGCCCATCTTCCTGACATCCAGTGCCTCGGCCCAGTTTCCGAAGCCATTTTAAAACACATTCATTTTAATAATCAAGGAATCTGGAGTTGTGCACAGTTTAGTGTTTCATCATTCTCCCCCGTTACTCAGCCCTTCTCTCCACATCACTCAGAAGAGGCACCTTGGGGTCATTTGGGCCCCTGACCAGCAAGAGGGAAATTGACCTCCACCCAACAGCCAGCGTCAGACCATAGGCTCAAGTAAAACCCAGCTGTGGATCCAGTAGAGTTGGTATTTAGTGCCCAGGGCCTTTTGAGGTGCATTCCTGCCCATAATCCTGCCCCCTCTGATCCCCTGACACATGAAGCTGCCCTTGCCATGTCCTCCCTCTGCACCTAGAAATGTATCTGTCCTGTCGAGTTTCTACGTTTTCTGAACCAGCGTGAGCACAAATGGTCAGATGAGAATATCTGTACTTAGCCAATTTGATAAATAAGCTAATGGGGGTGGGGGTGGGGAGGAGCAAGACACTTTCCTTGGCCCTCAGATAAGTTGCTCTGCATTTTTACAAGGGCCTGCTGAAGACAATACCAACAGAATGAGTAATGAGGTAGTTCATTCATTAGGTATCCCAGACAAATAAACAAGATACCATTTGAGAGGAGACTGTTCCAAAAGAACAAGTTTGTTATGAAGGGCTGGCGGGTGACCCTGCCTCAATTGCTTTAAAAGGGCTCATGGCTTTGTGCCGGAACCACCCCACTTCACCCCTGTTCCACCTCAGTCCTGATCCTAACCATAAACTGTAGTTTAAAATAAAGCGGTTTTCATTCACTGTGGATTTCCATGTTTTCCCCCTCTCTCATGCCTCAGGGCTTAGCCAAAGTGGGTTTTTGCAGCCCACCAGCACCCAAGAAGTAGAAGAGACCTCAGGATGTGCAAAGTGCTTTGGGATCCATCCCACAGACTGGGACCAAGAGATGCCTTAGCCTTATACCTCCCTCTGCCCACAGGTGCCACTGCTCACGGCTCAGGGTCAAGGATGGGATCAAACATGCTTTTCCTATGGCAGGTGGCAGGCATGGGCAAAGGGCAGGAGTGCAACCACTCCCGCCAGCCCTAACAAAACGGGTGAGGTGGGGACCATGCCACTTAGAGAAACGAAAGGGAATGAGGAGGTGCCGAGGGTCTTCGGCTCGGCACGCGGCGACACGGCCACGCGCTGGACGTTTACAACCACTAGAGCGATGCCTCAGGCGAGGCCCCCTCCCAGGTCCCTCCCTTCCCGGACCTGACCGTCTGGATCACCTTGATCTTCTCGCCCTCGATTTCCACGGTCTTCTCCCTGAAGTCCACGCCAATGGTGGCCTCAGTCTTGTCCGGGAAGGTCCCCCCGCAGAAGCGGAAGGTCAGGCAGGTCTTGCCCACGTTGGAATCCCCAATCACGATGATTTTGAAGATGCGAATCTGCACGTACTGGTCCAGCGAAGAGTCGAGCTCCAGGGACGCCAGGCCCGCGGCCGAGGTGGGCTGCAGGCTCCCATGGCCCAGGATGGGCTGCGCCATCTCCCCCGGACCGGACCGGGGCCCCAACCCCGCTCGAGGGCTCCACACAAAGAGAGCGGGCACGTTAGTGCGCTCGAGGCGAGCGAGCTTTGTGCGTGTGTGTGCGTGTCTGTAAGTGTATGTCCGCGCGTGTGTGCGTGCGCCGGCGGCGTGTGCGCGCGCGCGTGAAGGGGGTGCCTCTCACCCCAGGCCCCCCTCCTCCGCCAGCGCACCCTCCTTGCAGCTCCGAGGCACCGGCACAAAAGCCGGCGAGTGCGCGAGAGACGGAAGGGGCCGGCCGCGAGCCTCCTCCTCCTGCCCGTGCCCCGGACCGGACGCTCGCGCGGGCGGCTCCACGGCGCTCTCCAGGCGGCCGCCGCCTAGGCCCTCCCCTGCCTGGACCCCTGGGACACACCGGAGGGCGGAAGCCTGAGGAAAGGGAGGGGATGTTGAGAGCGGCGCACACCGACCGGGGAAGGTCTTCCGTTCTCCTCGCCCCCATTGATTTTATAGGTTGCGGGCTCCCCACCCCCGCGTTCTCAGAGCGCGCGGGGTCGGTGGGCAGGGGGCACAGCTGGGGAGGACAAAGACAGCTGCACCCTAAGGCTTCTCGGGAGCACTTCGGCCTCGGAGCAACAGTACCCGGAGGGGGGCGGGGAGGGGCAGAGACACCTCTTTCACCTCCTGAGCACGCCTCCTCGGCTCCCTCCCAAGCCTGGGAATAAAGAGATGCTCTGTCTTTTTGAGTAAGCAGGTGCACTCGCGCGCCCCGAGGAGCCGGGGAGGGTGCTGCCAAGACACGCCTTGGGTTGTGGGGGCCGGCGCAGCTGACAGGAGGGAGCCGGGGGCGCGGGGTGTGCGTGTGTAGGGGGAGTTACTGTTTCTGTCACCGACTTGCCAGATGTAGGGGGGGGGGGTGGCGCGTGCCAGGCGCCAACCTCCCTTCATCACACCATGAGCACCCATCCTCTGAATGTTCAGGAGAGCGGCTTCCATTGGCTGTCGCGGTCGGTTGTGTTTGGCTGGCCAATGGGGAAGGCCCGCCGCCGGAGAGGGCCATACAGGGTAGGAGAAGGGGGGAAGCTAGTGGTGGCAGCTCCAGCAAAAGGGAACCTTGTTTCTTGGACTAACCCTTACAGACCCAGGAGGAGGGATCTTGGGACATAGCATAACCCTTACAGTGTCTTCCATCTGAAATAATGTCCATAAAATCATAAGTCCTTCCAGAATGGTGAAGTTTCAAAAGGAATTGGAAACCCCAAGGAGGGTTCACCCCTCTGCAACTGAATGTAGAACAAAGTGGTTGGGTCTACTTTGCCCGAAGTCTAGATTATGCTTGGAAGATGATAAATGAACAGAACTTTCTTACGGTATTAGGGGGCAGCTTCCCAAAGCTTACTAAGCATCACACATCTTGGTGGAGACCTATATTCCGTCTCCCAAGAGTGATTTCCAGGTTCAGAATTTGCTTGTTTGAAACCAATTTTACTGAGGTACAACTTACATACAATAAAATGCACCCATTTTGTTTGCTTTTAAAACTTTCTCCCTCCTCTCACACATTTCATAGGCTAAGGCAATTTTGACACATGTCGACTGCACTGACATATGAGTTATTCACTAATGCCTTCAAAGTCAGGGATACCAGCAGCACACAAGAGCTGCCATCTTATTTGTGTGTGAGGCTGAGCTGCAGAAGAGACAAACGTGACTAAATCCATTCCCACTATGAGAAGAACAATTCAGTGCATCAGTGATAGATCTATATGCAAATTGGAATGTGATTGCTCAGCCAAATTCAAGTTACTCAAGATGGCTGTGAAAACTTGGGTCTTCTAGTTAATAACCTTTCTTAGATGAGTTAGCAGATATATTTATAGCTAACTCTTCTCATACATATGAGTCACTCACTAAACCCTAGAGTCACTCTAAAACCCTAGATTATACTATTCAATATTAAAACCATTTCGAGAAGGATTTAATCTTAGTTGGCTAATCCAAGGTCATCATTATGAATACCAATTATTCTTGTACAGTATGAATAGCAATCTTCATGTGCAGTATTTTGTTTTTTTGATTGGCTGATACATAAATAATAGTTTCCTGCATTATTCTCTTCTGCATTTGTAATGCTCTTGGTGAACATTATCTACAGAAGAGTAGCTATAAAGCAGGGGGTTAGGGGAGTTAAGTATTAATTAGTCATACCCCAGTAGGTAGAGTGGAAAGGAGCTCTGCCAACTCACAGCCAGAATCAGTGCTCACTTTCTGAGGGATATAAAAACATTACATCCTCCTAAGACTATTTACATGTGTGCTTCCACCAAAAACTTGTCACTATGTCTGAGAGTTTATATATTTGTAAGGTAGAAACATTGATTTCTGGCATTATGGTATCTCAAAATGGGCTCCATACCCTAATCAAGAGCGTTTGTTACCTCTGTGGGGTGAGATTTGGGGGGAAATTCCACTTATATTTTGGAAGTAAGGTTGTTGTGTGTATATTGCTTTTGCAAAAAAAAATGATGAAATATAATTTTTCATTAAAGAGATTTTTTAAGTACCTCATTGCATCTATTGCAAAAATAAATGTGCTATACACCACCTTTTCTTTGTGTTAGTTGTGCATTATTAAATGATGGACTTTCAAATACACCCAGCTGTTTTCATAGGTACCTGATCATCAGTTTGACACTGTTTTCCAAAGCCTCTGTCACCAACAGATATGATTTTGTATTCCATATTTATTATTGTTATTGGCTTTTAGAAATAGCAATAAATATCAATGTTAGGCATTTAATATATTAAATAAATATAAACAGTTTTAACGACCTATTGTGTAATTGGTATTTTCAATATTTATCCCCCAAAGCAGTCCTAGGTAAAAAGTCACCCATTGCCTGCACTTCTGAAAATTATTTTTAATGAATAAGGGAACCCTGGATTATTTTCCCCCAATTAAGACTGCTTCCTTGGTTAAACTTCCAAAAACGAGGCCTTTGTAATTTTATTCTCTATCCCTATTCCACTAAAAACAATAGGGGCATCTAGGTGGTTCAGTTGGTTGAGCATCTGACTCTTGATTTCTGTTCAGATCATGATCCCAGAGTTGTGGGATTGAGCCGTGCATCAGGCTCTGAGCTGAGTGTGGAACCTGCTTAAGATTCTCTCTCTCAGGGCGCCTGGATGGCTCAGTTGGTTAAGTGTCAGACTTTGGCTCAGGTCATCATCTCATGGTTTGTGAGTTCGAGCCCTGTACTGGGCTCTGTGCTGACAGCTCTGAGCCTGGAGCCTGCTTCAGATTCTGTGTCTCCCTCTCTCTCCCACTCCTCGCTCGTGCTGTTTCTCAAAAATGAATACACATCTTTAAAAAAATATATTCTCTCTCTCTCTCTAGGGGCGCCTGGGTGGCTCAATTGGTTGAAGCATCAGACTCTTGCTTTCGGCTTAGGTCATGATCCTAAGGTTGTGGAATCAAGCGCCCATGTCGGGCTCCACACTGAGCATGGAGCCTGCTTAAGATTCTCTCTCTTTCTCTCTCTCTCAAATACAAAATAATAATACTAACTTCATCACCTACAAGATTAGCGCCAAACTCTTGCCAGGTCACATCTGGTCCCACCATGTTGGCCTGTCCTTATCTACTTCCTAGTAGGTATTTGAGGCAGTTGTCCCCTGAAAATATGCTAGGGTTTGTTTGTTTTATACCTCTGAGCCTTTTAAACAGCATGGTGTTTCCTTTAAAATACTTTACAAATATTAGTTCATTTAATCTTCAAAACAATAACCCTATGAGATTGGTAGGTGAGGAAAGTGAGGCACAGTTAAGTGATTTGCCCAAGTGGTAGAGGCAGGATTCAACCTTTAGGAAGACTGGATCCAAAGTCAAGGAGTACTTAACCACTAAAAATATTACCTTTGGTCCCAATGTGTTAACCCTTTGAAATATCATTCCTCCTCCTCCACTATTTGAATTTTACTACTCATCCTTCCAGACACACTTCAAGAACCACTTGCATGAAGTCCTTCCGTAGCTACTCCATCCCATACAGTTTCTCTTGTTCTGGCTCTGAATTAGTCATTCTTATTACCTAAGTGAGAATTAAATGATAGTATATGTCATCTCCCTAACTAGTGACCACTTTATACTTTTCCACATGCCCCAGAGCCCCTTTGGTAGTACAGTCCAAGTGGCAAGTATTCATTAAATCCTTGCTAAATGAATAAGTAACCCCAAACCTTGGAAAAGGCACGTTTATATTTTGCATAAAGTCAAATATTATTTCCAATTTAGCTTACATTTGGGAGAGTCAAAACACCTATTTACACTCAACCCCTCACCCTACTATTCCTCCCACAACTCTAAAGTCCTGCTGAGGATTTCTCGGTGAAACACGAACTCTTTTTGCCAGCATCCTTGCTCTCAAGCACAGAAGTCCTAACAGGAAACTATCCGCAGTACCTGGTACAGCATCTAGGACATAAAATTCCACAATATAAAAAAAACGATATGGGGAAAGAGAGCACGGAAGGATTACTTGCAAAAAAAGGGACTGGGTGGGAAAGTGCCAGCAATTTGTAAAAGACGGAAGTCCACTCCGAATCTGGGAAGCCAGGTGCTCTGGCTCAGACCTATGGAAAAACTGGAAGTGGAATACAGCCAGAGAATCCGGAAGGCTTAGTACCTAGTAGTTAGCAGCCTAAGACAGAACAAAATGCGGTGCTATGGCCACGGCAGCAGCACAGGCCACAACCGCCAGGCAAAGTGGCTCCACGGCTCCCTCCTTGGACAGTTTTCCAAACTCGATGAGCGGAACACTTTACCACCAACCCGTTGAAACTTGCAAAAACCTCCGGCCGGGGTCTTTGCAATAGTGCGGGCAGCTAGGCGCATGCGCAAATCTCTCACCGTGCGAGCCAATCGCAATGCGGCGCTGAGTACTACGCCTGCGCATTAGGCCGACAGTCGCGCTTCCCCCTTCTCCTGCTCTAGCTGGCCAGGGTAACTGTCCAATACTCTCCCGGAGCTGGGAGGAGGAGTCAGCGTGGAGTGCGTGTGAAGGGAGCTGGGGGGAGCGGGTCGGGGCCCACGGTGTTTGACCCGTCGGTCGGTCCGTGAGAAGAAAGGAAAGGAGGAGGTGCAGAGTAGCGGTTGCCGAAATGTTCCGGTGTGGAAACCTGGCAGCGGGTGCCTTCAAGCAGAAGCTGGCGCCCTTGGTGCGGACAGTGTGCGTCCGAGGCCCGAGGCAGCGGAACCGGCTCCCAGGTGACTGACCCATCCCGGGCAACCCCGACCTCGCAGACCAAGGGCCAGGGTTCCATAAGCTCCCTGTGCCTCGCAGCCCTCCCCCTGCCTCCTTCCCGGGAAAAACTTAACCCACTCACAGCCGCGTGAATTCTGAATGGCGGGATCCAAACCCTGAGTTTCACAAGCCGTGCCGACCTGACCTTCAAGGGCTTTGAACCAAGTAGTCGGCTTGAGGCCTTTTCCTAGGAGGGTTTGCTATTCAGGGATGACAGAACAGCTAGCTGTCTCGTATTGTCCAGTGCCACCTCCCGGCCACCCCTAGTCCGCCTTTTTAGAGCAATGAGGTCAAGTAGACTTTGTCATTTACTGATTGTGAGACTTGAAACAAGACATTTAAGCCCGATGCCTTAGTTCCTTCTGTAAATGAGGATATTACCTGCTCTACTTTCCAAACTCCAGATGAGATCCATAGACTTGAGCGCCCTGTGAAACAGAAGCAGCGCAGTTCAAGTAAGGAGTCGTTCGGTTGTGCGCCAGACACCAGGAGAGTCCTCTCAGAATTAATGAGATGTCTGGTCCGTGTAATTCTTGGGGGTCTTTAATTCTTCAAAGAAACAGTTTTCAGGGCACATTGTGTTTGTCCTCCGTGAAGTTGTTTCCCCAAATTTTAGAGCTGGAAGGGATTTTGTGGTAAAGTTCAACCCACTCATTTTATAGATAATAAATCGAGACACAGAAAGGTGAAATTATTTTTCCAAGGTCACATACCTAATTAATAGGTAGAGCAAAGGATAGTTTGCTGGTCTCTAGGCCCCTAATCCACTTGCCACAACTCCATACTGCTTCCTAAATTTGACCTCAAAAAATTAAGAATTCATCTGATTCTCCTTTAGCCCACCTTGCATGAGATATCCATGTACTTATCTGAGCATGTCTTGAGCTTGCTCATTTTCAACCTGCACAACTTAGTGGGGGTAATGAATTATCCACCTGTAAGAGGTGCTGGGTTTTTTAAAATCTGTTTTTGAATGATCACCTGGTGACATTCACATTTGCAATGTAAGGAGTTATCCTCGAGGCCTTTCCAGTGCAGAACCACCTTCTGGGTGCTTTAAAAATAAGATGTGGAAAATATTTCCCTTAGATGGTTAGTCTTTGCAAATGTGCATTTGAAAAGTTTTTCCAGTTGCTATGCCTCAAGAAAACGTTTCCTAATGGGTGTATCTGAGGACACATCCTAAAACATATTGCTCTTGGAACTTAAAAACCTCTGCTTCAGGTTTTAAACTAATATGCCATCTATGGTGTTATCTGTATGGGTTTTATGCATTGAAACGATAGTGTTCTATGTAAGCTGTACATAAATTTACACAGAAACTTAGGTAAGCTGAAGATTTTCATCCACACTAGCCTTTCAAACTCTGTGTACTTATTTTGCTTAAAACTCACAATTTTTACCAGTACTCTGAAGTCTGACCAAAAATTCTCATTAAATAAATATGGATTTGTAATGTTAAATTGATTTATTAGATATTTGAAGGTGGTTGGTGATGTTAAAACTACTAAAAAATACAGACGTTTTTCCATTGCATGATTTTGTTTGAAAGCAGTCTGCTGTAGAATATGTTCTGACTTCTTGACATATCCATCCATGTCTTTGTATACACTTATTCTTTGTCCTTTGGCCAAGCACCAGAGTACAACATCATATGCCTTTAGAAATGGGTGGGGTGGGGTTACAATTTCAAAAAGAAATCATATAATTTTAGGAATTAACCCTGTTTTGTTAGCTTTATTATTAATTGTTTATAATCTGGTTTCTTTTTCAAGTAGTAGCATCTGCCGTATGTTTTTGCATAGGTGGAGAAGAGGCGCTCTTTGTTTATATGCCAATTTCCCTTCATTTTTTTCCTTTTCTCCTCCCACCCCCATTTCTTTGTCAAGATGTTACCAAACTTTAAACCCACCTTGAAATGATCTCATCCACATCTGTCGCCATTGTCAGGTTCATTTTCATTATATGTTACCTTTTGCCTTAAAACCATAATTGCTGTTATTTATTTACTTTATTTGGATGCTCTGCCTCTTTCCAGAAATGATTGAAGGCAGTTAATGGTGACTACTTTATGTCTGCATTCAGCACTGAGGAGCAGATAGGTTAGGTAATGGATATTTTCTGTTCTGTAGTATTTTATTAGGTTACCAAACATTGTGTTGCCCATGTGATCAAACTGATCACCAACCCTTGACCTGAGGGTCAAATGTTTGAACCATTTTTCTCTAATCAGAAGAATTCTCACCTCCTTAAGAAGGAAACTGGACTCCTTGTGGGCAAGGATCTAGAATTACTGGGAACTGCCAAATGACACTTTTTTTTTTTGAAGCCCAGAAGATGAGCCGTTCCCCACTCTTTTCTGCTGAGGCAAAGCTTTCCAGAAGAAAAATTTTGGCAAGTCAGCCTTTTCTGCATCCAGTTAATAAGTTATATTGTCTAGGCATTTTCTAACATTTTAAGGGAGTTGCAGCATATTGTAACTTTTTTCTAGATCATGTTTCCAAAAGCTGCCTGGTCTTGTAAATCAAAGAGGGCTGACCCCACGCCTACTGAATGAGAATGTCCTGGAGAGACCCCTGGGGATTTATATTTTAACAGGTCCCTTGATGTAATTCTTATGATCAGGCAAATTTGGGAAATACTGTTTTAAGGTTTAAAGAAAACAGACTGAGCAACTTTGAGTCTCTTGTGATTTGTGTTAATCCCATTTTCTGATACTCAGAATAGTGGCAGCCATTGTCCCTCCTATGCTACTGCACTACCTGAGGCCAAGGATTATGTCCTATTTATTTTTGTGTCCTCAGTGCTTTGTACAGTCTCTGGCACGTGGTAAATTCTCAGTGGCAGAGCCCTAGTACTGTGAAGGACTTAACTTTGTAGAACAGAGTTAGATTTCTTTTTTTGTCCTTTAAATCATTTTTCCTCTGTTGCCTTTCTTCAGAATGGTTCACACTGCACTGTAGTTATTACTACTATGATTCGTCTAAAATAACAGCAAGGGTTTATGCTAAAGAAAGGGGGGGAGTTGATAAAGGGAAATAGTTGTCGCATTCCTTATAAAGAGATACCTGGCTACAGTGGACAGACCGTGTAGGCTTGTCCTGTCTTATGTTTTATCCATGTCAGAAAAATCAGTTTAACATTCAGAAAATAAGACTCAAGAGCATATAGACCTCTTAATTATTTGAGATTCCAGGTGCCTCAATTATGTGGATGTATTTCTAGAAAACACTTTCTGGGAGTATGGAAAACAAGAGATTATGAAATCTACAGAAATGAACTTGCCAATTTAGGTACTATTCTAATGCTAGTCTGTAGTTGTAGTTACTAAGAGCTTACTAATTTATTATTATTATTATTTATTTAAATTCAAGTCAGTAAACATACAGTGTAGTATTGGTTTCAGGAGTAGAACCCAGTTATTCATCACTTACATACAAGACCCAGTGCTCAGGGTCACCTGGGTGGCTCAGTTGGTTAAGCCTATGACTTCGGTGCAGGTCATTATCTCATGGTTCGTGAGTTTGAGCCCCACAACTGGCTCTGTGCTGACAGCTCGGAGCCTGGAGCCTGCTTCACATTCTGTGTCTCCCTCTCTCTGCCCTTCTCCTCATGCTCGCGCTCTCTCTCTCTCTCTCTCTCTAAAATAAATAAACATTAAAAAAAATTAAAAATAATAAAAATAAAAATTGTTTAAAAAAAAAGACCCAGCGCTCATCTCAACAAGTGCCCTCCTTAATGCCCATCACCCACTTAGCCAACCCGCCCCCCTGCCACTTCCCCTTCAGCAATCCTCTGAATTAATTCAGAGGAATTTAATTCAGAATTTAATTCAGTTCTCTGAATTAAAAGTCTCTCATGGTTTGCCTCCCTCTCTGTTTTTATCTGATTTTTCCTTCCCTTTCCCTATGTTCAGATCTGGCTAAAACTTATTTGCAAAGACTTCTTCAAATTGTTCAGTCATTACCATAGAATTGGAAAGAATCTGTGTTTCCTTCCTTCCTTCATTAATACAACAAATATTTATTGAGCAAACACCTACTATGTGTTAGGCAATAAATACAATTGTAACAACAATTCAAGAATTGGGTCCTTGTTTTTAATGTTTATTTTTGAGAGAGAGAGAGAGAGAGAGAGAGAGAGAGAAAGTATGAGAGGGGGAGGGGCAGAAAGAGAGGGAGACATAGAATCTGAAGCAGGCTCTAGGCTCTGAGCTGTCAGCACAGAGCCCAACGTGGGACTCGAACTCAGGAACCATGAGATCATGACCTGAGCTGGAGTCGGATTCTTAACCAACTAAACTACCCAGGCGCCCCCAAGAATTGAATCCTTGAACAATATAGTGAATATAGACAACAATATTGTATTATAATCAGACTTGCTAAGAGACTAGATCTTAATTATTCCAACCACTAAAAAGAAATGATAATTATGTGATAGAGGTGCTAATTACTGCTACAATGGCAATCATAATATAAATGTATCAAGTAAAAAAATTGAATCCCAAGTATGAGGAAGGAAGTGCTACCTCTCTGTGTGGTCTGATTGCAGAAAATCTCAGACTGGTGTTGTAATGAGAAGTCAAGGAGTAAGTTGGCTTCCCACTTTGGCAGGACAAGTGAAAAGACATGTTTAGTCATGATGTAAAATTTCCTAAAATTTTGAAGCTATGGGGGAGAGGTGTGGGAGTGATTTTATGGGTAAAAGAAGACTGGGGGTGGGAGAATATAAACATCCATCCAATACTTAACACCTCTTACAAAATTAAAATCAGTTGGTAGGTATGTAAAAATGGTTTATTAATAATAGTGTATTACATTTATTTCCAGGCAGTACTTTAAATGTTAACCAATTGACTTTTTAAAAACTCAATTTACTTTTAAGTGTCTTTTTTTTGGCAAATCAAGGCAAAAACTGCTGAACTTTACCAAATCTACACTCTTAGTTTTATCAGTTTGTGAAAAGCTAGCAAAAACAGAATAAACACTAGTATCATTACCTTAAAACAAACTTGTTATATCTGGATTTAGGATCTTCTAGAGGGATAATCAGCGGAATTTTTTAAAAAGCCACTTATGTTCAATAAATAAACATATGGTGGAGGTGGGGAACACAACTAAATTCATTGAACTAAACCGCGTGGAACTTTTTCTACCCAGTTTCATTTTCTAAGCTCTGAGAGTTGTCAGTTTCTGCTTCTGGTGCTTAATCATTCTATGGGTTTCTGAAATTCAAAAGCTTGCCCATATTGAGATAAGCTTCTCCACCCCTGCATGTTTTTATTTTCATGATTTGTTATTTCCAAATATAAACTATTTTATTTCATGTGGCGATGAAGGATTCTAAAGCAGGTAAGAAATAAAAACAGTAAAGAAAAATACATTTTCACTTCTATGGGTGTGGATTTATAGTCTCTTATCTGTAATTCAGAAATCAAAATAGGACTCAAAAAATCAGGTTTTTGTAACTCATTTGCCAGTGAAACCTGACCTGAACTGGAGAGAAAGGCTACTTATTAAATCTTTTGTTCATCCCACTCAGTCAACTTTGTCAGGGAAACATTAATGTGTGTGACTGTGGGTTGCTGCCCCTCACTGTGCTGAGTGTTATTTACGGTATGGTATCTGTATTATATACTTAAAACAAACAATTCTGAGCTCTGGAATACAGTTTCCTGAGGATTTCAGGTAAGAGACTACAGACTCTGTTTTTACTTTTCTGTGCCCTGAAATTGTGGAAGCAAGGAGGAAAGCTCCATATTTCTACTATGAAATGCTACAACCAGTGCCCATTCTGTTTGTCTTTCAAAGCCTGGTCAGACCAGGAATAGATCTATCTGCCTCTAGACCATTGGTTCTCAAAGTGCAGGCCAGCAGCATAAGCATCACCTAGGAACCTGTTAGAAATGCAAATTCTTGAGTCCCCATTCCAGATCTCCAGACTCAGAAACTGGGGGTAGGTCTGGCCATCTGTGTTTTAACAAGCCCTCCAGTGGATTCTGATGCACGCTCAAGCTTTAGAACCACTGCCCTAGATCGGGATCAGCATCGGCAAATGGCAGCCCACAGGCCAAACCCACGTGCTTTTGTAGGTATGCCCCTTGAGCTAAGATTGATTTTTGCATTTTTTAAATAGCTGAAAACAATTAAAAATATACTATTTTGTGACATACAAAAATTATTTAAAATTCACATTTTAGTGCCCATAAAGTTTTATTAGAAAACAGCCATACCCATTCATTTATATCTTGCCTGTGGCTGCTTTTGTGCAACATCAGCAGAGACTGTATGGCCTGCAAAGCTGAAAATATTTGCTATCTGGTCCTTTACAGAAAGTTTCCAAACCCCTGCTCTAGGTCGGTAGTCAACATGAGGAGTATCAGAAGCAGAGAAGGTTCTGACACCTTCCTTCATTTCCGTGTATGAGAGTTGTTATATTCCTCAGGTAATTACATGGATATACAGAGTTTTACATCAACATAATATTTATATTATTTTGGAGGACTAACAGCCAAGTAGTTGATGGATATTTAAAATTTTGTCATTCTAGAAAATATTTTATAATCTGAAATTATTTAGTTCTTTGGAGAAGATAAATCCACTTAATTTTGTTTCTTATTTTGTGCTTTAGCATTTCCATCTTCCAGGACACATTACCTTTCATGAAAGACTGAACTGTGTCCAGGTTCGATTATGTTGTGGGGTTTTCTTATTTTGTGCAGGATTCGAGCCAGCCATTTAGATTATTCCTTAAGTGGTGGTTCCAATGAATGTCCCAGGTAGCCTGTAGTTCACTTTTTGTATCTATTCAGTCACCTCTCTGTGTTTACTTCATTTGTGATGAGGATGTGAAGAGAGTAGTAGTAGTGTTTGATGAACTGCCTGTTGGTTTTTCATTATCTTTTCTGTAAGCTGTAAATTTCTTCCCTGGGCAGCATTCAGTTATACTCCTAAAGTCTCCAACAATTTAAGTTTGAGGATTCAGTATCTATAGTATTCGTACAGTTTTAATTATTTTTTTTCTTGGTCATTGAACAGTAACATCATGCAGCCCAGTGGGCAGTAAGTCTTGACTTCTACAGTGCATTGACCTGTAGTCATAAACGTGTATTAACTATTTTATTTTTGTATGTGTGTGTGTCTTAATGAATTGTGTTCCTCAGGCAACTTGTTCCAGCGATGGCATGTTCCTCTAGAACTCCAGATGACAAGACAAATGGCTAGCTCTGGTGCATCAGGGGGCAAAATCGATAATTCTGTGTTAGTCCTTATGGTGGGCTTATCAACAATAGGAGCTGGTGCATATGTAAGTAGAAAAGCAGCGTGTGTAAAGAAGCTGCCAGACAGCTCCCATTAGTAGACTCAGTACTCCCCTGCTTTAACACTTCTGCAACTAACTCCCCTTTCTCCTTTTGCAAAAATTTCCAAAAAGCCTTCTTTAAAGTGCCTACTATCTAACATCCTGTGAGAGCCAACATGGGAATGACTGAAATTTAATCTCATGTTGATTAGCTTTGCTCTTTTCACTTGTCTTTTTACTCATTACTTGAAAGCCACTGCGTTTTCTTAGATTTGACTAATCTACAAAATTGTACCTTTTCTCTTAGATATGACACACTAACCTGTGAATAGGTCAGAACTCATTGCAGCTCCTTAGCACAATATTTGATTTTGACCCATTTGTCAAATATTCAGTGTTTTCCTCGGCTTGGGATAGACATTAAAAAACAACAACAGCTTTCAATCCAAACTATTAAATGTTCCTAAAAGGAAAACTATCCCTGAATCTCACCCAAAGACTCAATTATAGAAGTAGGCCTAGTATCTCCACTTTTAGAATGGAATTTGTGTGAGGTGAGAAATATGGTTTTAAATGCTATGTAGTATTAACACAATTCTGTCTCCTTAAATGAACTCTGATCAGCTTTGTTGGTCACAGAGGAATTATTCCATAGGTGTTTTGTTTTGTTTTGTTTTGTTTTGTTTTTAACTTGGCAGGGTTTACTGTGACTAAGCAGATCAGTCTAAAGTTGGATCACGTAAGGTTGAGTGAACCAACTTAGATAACACCTACTATCACCCTTGATTGAAGGAAGCTGTTTCACTCCCCAAGAGCAAATTTTGGATGCCATTACGGTGTATGGCACATACATACGGTGTATGGTTCTTTCCACACTGGTAAGACAGTGAAATTATCTTTGTTCTTTGGTCACTAGGTTATAAAAAAGGGGTGTGAAAATTACTTGAAGTTACCTAGATTGACTGACCTGACTCCCAAATGCACCAATAGACAGTTTTTGCAGTTGTGAATTGACTCAGAATAGGAAATAGGTGAACTCTGATAGCAGACTTTGAGGAAGGACACATTCTCCTCTAGTCCTGGCGCAGCATGTTTTTTTTCTTTTTTAGCACAGGGTTACCAAAAATCCTTCCCTGCCTTTGTGTTGAATGCTTCTTCATTAATACTTAGTGCTTTTTCTATTTCCTTTTGTTTCTTTCTTGGCCCTATCTTTACCTACAGTTGTGCAGTGTCATCACCTAGGATCCCCTTCTAGATCACTAGCGTCTACAGGTGCTCCCGTGAAAGATGGCAGCAGCCTAGTATACTTCTTAATTGTAGGAGCGACAGTCACTGGGGCAGGAGTTTATTATGTAAGATGCTTACACTAAAATATATTTCGGGGTAGGGTGGGTGAGACCATGGTGCTAATGAAAACTTGATCCATTAGAATACAGTGAAGTATTCACAGCATGTGCTTTCTAGGTATTTATCAAAGGGACATTGTCAGTCACTAGGGAGCCCTCAGATCTCATCTTTCAAACTGTTGAAGCCCTACCAGATGTATCTAAAGCTATCATACATTTAATTATTATAGATCCTTCTCATTAACCCTTTCTTTGAAACTTTTGCCAAGTTCATAATTCTTTTTTAAGATGCTAAATTATATTGTGCTTCAGTGCTGCAGACCTAACAAGATAGTCTCAAACAGTAAACATTGAATAAGCAAGCAAAAGGAACTTGAATACCATCCATTTTAGATCACTTTAGGTAAAACGTAATTTTTGTGTTTTGTCAGAAATGATCAACCTGACTTTTATTGTGAAAAGGCATTTTATTGAATGCTTCTGAGGAGGTCCAAAAAAGCCACAGAATTACAGTATTCTCCCCACCCACCCCCAGCCTCTATTTCAAAGTAAATTCATTTGGCAGTGTCCCTTTTGTAATCTCTAATTTGGTCAAACTAGTGGCTGAAGTGGTACAAGCTAACACATTTGTGTAGACTGCTTTCATAAATGCCTCTCATTCATAATTGAGATACTACCCTCTGAGCCTTACCTTTTCCATTTCCTAGCTCTCAGCATTTGCCATCAGTTCCACCTCATTCATTCAAAACTGGATTTAAAGTGTTTGCATCTGATATGTTTGTAACAACTGAAACCTTATAAGCCTCTGGTTTATGTTGCTGTACCAGAGTTGGATGGCCTTCACAGAGCTGGCCAGGCAAACCTCTTGATGCCAGGCCACAAGACAGGGGCCATTCACTGTTGCTTTCTCTTGCACTGGAAATATCTACGAAGCACAAGTTCCTCTCAAGCCATTCACTCAAATGCCTCATTGCCCTCTGTGTTTATCCAACACTGGTGATAGTAAAGCTAATTATAGTGCTTTCAGGTTAAATGATAAGCTTTTGTCTACCTACAACTGTTATTGAACTATTCTATAAGGTTTTATATTAGGTTTTAAATAATTTAAAATGTGATCTCAGGCAGCTTAGATTTTCATCCTCTGAAACTGGTCTTAGTCTCACAAGAACTGTTAACTTAAAATCAGAATTCAGATTTGATGAGATATAGCTATAAGTTATTTAGATTTGATGAGATATAGCTATAAGTTATTTAGTGTTTGTATGAGTCTGCTCTGGCTGCTGTAAAAAGATAGCACAGAGAGAGAGAGTGATATTTACTTAAAGCTAGATCCATAAATATATGCGTATATAAATATATAAGTATATAAATATAAATATATGACAAACCCCACTAAACTTCAAGATATTTCTTGGTCTGCTCTACCCCTCATGTGTGAAACCATTAGGAGGTGTAAGAGAGCCTAGGCTATTTTTGGATGTTCCTCTCTGTCTGAGCATGACGCATTTCTTTTCACTCATGTTGACCAGCTTCAGCCATCTTTTTGGTAAAATTCCCTTTCTTAAAAGAAATAACTTTTTAGGTGCGGGTAAGGTAAAAACTTTCTTCCTGAAATTAATGTTAGTTGAATTCAGTGTATTAATTTGGTGAATTTAGTGGTAAATTCAAGGACTAGCCATTTTCTTTTAATATACAGTACTTAATTTTCTAACCCATTCATATCATATGTTAGATGTTCCCAGGCTAATGAATGTTAAGCCCAGATCTCAGAGTATAGATTCCTCATTACAGCCCATTGCCTGCTCTGTAAAGGGGCTCATAGAAATATTCTTAGGACATGTCTTATGACACTTCTTCTGATTGCCCTTACTTTCTCCTCCAATTAATTAATAACCTAGGATTTCAGTTGACATAAATCACTTAAATTTCTGTCTTGTTGAGCCTGTGGAGTACAAAAGAACAAAAGTGTTGTAATTAAAATAAATCATTCTTGCCAATTTAAAAAAAACATCTCCAACAAACTCTGATGCTGTATTTAAAAAAAATCTAGTCATAATGTTAAGGGACTCTTTTTCAAGTTGAACAGCTAGAAAAGATAGTATATTTGAAATAGGTGATTAAGCAGGGTGTTTCACCCTTGGTAAATATCTGAGTGTCAAAAAAAGGAGAGACCATTGAGGGAAAGATTAGTTACTCTAGAAGACTAGGATACAGGGAGTCATGTTTCAGGGCATTATCTGAGTACCAAGAAAAACTTGGGACATCTACCTGGAAAACTTAATGTCCCAACTTCATACCCAAAACCGTATAGCTTGGTTTCACAACTAGTATCCAGCATGGTCCAAAACCCCTTTTATAAAGTTTAGCATTTTATTCTTCTAGTATAAAATGATTTTCTTTTTTTCTTTAGCTGTACCTTCAGACTTAAATATAAGGAAAATTCTTTACATAGAGCCTAAGGAAATTTTTTTAAATTTATTTTGAGAGAGAGAGAGAGAGAGTGTGTGTGTGTGTGTGTGTGTGTGAGAGAGAGAGAGAGAGAGAGAGAGGCGGGGCAGAGAGAGAGAGAGAGAAAGAATCCCAAGCAGGCTCAACACTGCCAGTGTAGAGCCTGATGCAGGGCTTGAACCCATGAACTGTGAGATCATGACCTGAGCTGAAGTCAAAAGCCAGATGCTCAACAAACTGAGCCACCCAGGCACCCCAGAGCCTAAGGAAATTTGCAAATGGAACATTTTCATCTGCTTACCTGTAGTCTTTCTAGGCCAGTGTGTACATACTCAGTTTTTTTTTTCTTGAGAAAGTAATTTTGCCTTAATGATGTTAACATAGAAGAACTTACTTCATGTAGACAAAAGCTTCTCATTTAATTGAAAGATACTGATATTACTTACGGTGTGAGCTGACTTTATGATAAAATAAATTTTCTCCATGTTTGGATCTGCAGGCCTACAAGACTATAAAAGATGACCAAAAAAGATATAATGAAAGAATGTCAGGGTTAGGGCTAACACCAGAAGAGAAACAGAAAATGGCCACATCACCTGGTGAGTATCATTTGAGGCTCAGTATGTGAAGGGCAAGTTAAAAACAGTTTGGGTGTTGTGCTTTGCAGATGTCTTATAGACAGGACGATGCTATGAGATGGTAAGATTCTAAAAACTATGGAATTACCCCAGACATGGGAGTAATTTATTAAAGTATTTGACTGGAATTTGGGTTTGAGAATAGTTATTAATGATGATTATGTTGGTTGGTTATTTTTCTTTATATTGGACTCTTAAAAGGCAAGCTTTAAATTACAAAGGCAAGCTTGGTGAGGAAAATTTTTGGAAAAGACATGAAAGCCTTTTTTTTGATGAGGAAATTCTTTTGGTCTGTTTAGTTCCCCGTTAGAGTCTTTGGAGTTTTCTATTTGTTAAAAGATACATTTGTTTCCCTATAACACATAGCCCTAGCAATCAGTTCCATCCCCATGACTGGCTTGAGTTTTCAGAGAGGAATGTTTTAATCCTTTAATAAGTCCTACAACTCTGGGTGGGCGATTTGCATCACTTTCTTCAGCAACACCTCCTTATTCCTGAACACTGTATAATAATTCCCAATTGGCCTGCTGAGTTTCCCCCCCTTTATTGCTAACAAAAGCTGAAACTGAATTTGATATTTCTTCTTTTTTAAATTTTTTTTACATTTATTTATTTTTGAGAAACAGAGTGAGACAAAGCGTGAGCGGGGGAGGGGCAGAGAGAGGAGACACAGAATCTGAAGCAGGCTCCAGGCTCTGAGCAAGCAGTCAGCACAGAGCTTGATGGGGGGCTCGAACCCATGAACTGTGAGATCATGACCTGAGCCGAAGTCGGATGCTCAACTGACTGAGCCACCCAGGCGCCCCTGAACTTGATATTTCTTGTTGGTCAGTAGGAAGTGAATGGAAAGAGCAGAAGCTTTCTTTTTTTAAAAATTTTTTAAATGTATTGATTTTTGAGAGACGGAACACGAGCAGGGGAGGGGCAGAGAGAAAGGGAGACACAGAATCCAAAGCAGGCTGCAGGCACTGAGCTGTCAGCACAGCTGACAATGTGGAGCTTGAACTCAGGAGCCATGAGATCATGACCTGAGCCAAAGTCAGACGCCCAACCAACGGAGCCATCCAGGTGCCTCAGAAGCTTTCTAACATATTTCCAATAGCTAGACATTTAAGCTAGGTTCTAGTTCTGACAGACTTAATGAATGAACAACATTGGCCAAATCAGTCACCTCTTCAGGGGCTATTTTTCACTTATGAAATGAAAGATATACTTGTTTTTCCTGTCCCATCAGGTGGCTGTGATGTTTGTCAAGATTAACATAGGGGGGCGCCTGGGTGGCTCAGTCGGCTGAGCGTCCGACTTCAGCTCAGGTCATGATCTCGCGGTCCGCAAGTTCGAGCCCCGCGTCAGGCTCTGGGCTGATGGCTCAGAGCCTGGAGCTTGCTTCCGATTCTGTGTCTCCCTCTCTCTCTGCCCCTCCCCCGTTCATGCTGTGTCTCTCTCTGTCTCAAAAATAAATAAACGTTAAAAAAATTTTTTTTAAAAAGATTAACATAGGTACAGCATTTTGCTAGCCTCACATAAAGGGTTGAGACAAGTGCAAGCTGATTTTCTTTTTTAATAGTGGCAAGGACTCATCTGAGATTTCCAGAAAATTAACCCTGTCTGGTCTGTTGTCTGCAGCTCCAGAAGGAGAACCAGTTCCTCAAGTCAGGGTACCAAGTCATGTTCCGTTCCTTCTCATCGGAGGAGGCACTGCTGCCTTTGCTGCGGCCAGATCCATCCGGGCTCGGGATCCGGGGGCCAGGGTGAGGCGCACAGTCTTGCTTGGCATGGAGGGTGTGGTCCTCAGGCCCTTAGCCCGTGTGAACACGTTGACATCTGCCTCTTAAATGACCTGGCTCTGATAAGTATTATTACTTTATACCTAAAGGTACTGATTGTGTCTGAAGATCCAGAGCTGCCATACATGCGACCTCCTCTTTCAAAAGAGCTGTGGTTTTCAGATGATCCAAATGTCACAAAGACGTTGCGATTCAGACAGTGGAATGGAAAAGAGAGAAGGTGTGTTCGCTTATGTAAAATGGGCCTGTCTAGCAACTTCAGCTAAGCATAAGGAATGGGTCAGGATTTTGCACAGAGCCGTGTGCAGCACATAGGAGAGACGACATGGCCACACAGCGGAGTCTGATGTGGTACACGCTTGGCACAGCTCAGAGGCAATAGGATACAGTGGCAGGAGGCCTGGATTCTGTCATCAGATCTGCCAGCAAGTAAAGCTGTAGTGTTGGCCTCTGAAGTACTACTGCTCCTATCTCCGGGACCTTTCTGTTAGACTTCTACAGTGAAGATCGGCTTGGCCACTGTTGTCCCTCCTTACATGACACTTCCCTAGGTGTCTCCCAGAAAAGTAAAAGAAAGACACTGTTCTCTGGCATTTTCTTTGATGCCCTAGCAGGGTTTCAGAATTGTGGGAATGCCGTAAGGAAGAACCTCTTTATTAAAATGTTTGCATGAAAGACTTGGAAATACAGGTCCTGAAGCCTTTTCCTTCTAAGGGACTCCATGGATCTCTTGATTCCAGTACTGCTTTGGGGTTCCAATGTTTTTCTCATTAGTGTTTGTGTTGATACTAGACTAAATTTTACAAATCTACCTACCTCCCTCACCCCCATTATCATGTTCTGTTCTCAAGCAGGATGCGTGCTGTCAGTTATATTAGCCACCCCTTGATTAGTATCTCATAGCTAATGTCTGCTATTTGAGGCAAAATCCTCTCAGGAGCTAGATGTAGCTGTCCATTGACCAGCCATTCTAGACAACTTATTTGTGTGGATGTGTGAATACCAGCTCCTTGGGTGGTCTTCCTGTTCTAATTTTGAAATGAGCCTAAATCCAGAGCAGGGTTTCTCAGCCTACTGGCTAAGGTCTGGATAATTGGCATTTAGGTCTTGATAATTCTTTGCTGTGGGGGCTGGTGCATTATAAGATGTTTAATAGTATCCCTGGCATCTCCCACTAGATACCAAAAGCATCCCTCCCCCTAAGCTGTTACAGCCAAAAATGCCTCTAGACATTGCCAAGTGTCCTTGAGGGGGCAGAATTGCACCCAGTTGAGAACTGCTGTCCTAAAATACATCTGTGTACTGGGTGCTTGGGTGGCTCAATTGGTTAAGCGTCTGACTCTTGATTTTGGCTCAGGTCGTAATCTCATGGTTTGTGAGTTTGAGCCCCATGTCCAGCTCTGTGCTGACAGCGCGGAGCCTGTTTGGGATTCTCTCTCCCTCTCTCTCTGCTCCTTCCCCGCTCGTGCTCTCTAAATAAATAAACACACAAACAAACTTAAAAAATAAAATATCTCTGTATAAGACACAACTAAGATTTAGTGGTCTTGGAAACTTACTCTGGAAAATGTTCCTGAAAGTTTTTCATGATGAGAACAATTTTACTAAGGCTATGGGGGAAGTTGATAGCAGTTCCGGATGCTTATAACATTTTCTCCCTTCCTCTTTGTACAGCATTTATTTCCAGCCACCTTCTTTCTATGTCTCTGCTCAGGACCTGCCTCACATTGAGAATGGTGGCGTGGCTGTCCTCACTGGGAAGAAGGTGAGCTAACATGCTTCTTCCCTTGTCAAGTTCCATGTGGGCGGCAAGTATGGTGACCTGTATTCCCACGACCATTTACGTCTCTCCTGCCATTGTAGTTCATCAAAAAAGGATCAAGTCATTTTAGGTTTAATATTGCCAGTCTTCACTGATTAGTGTTTCTTCCTGGGGAAAACACTAATCTCAAAGCCTAGAGTAGCATCCCAACTAAACATAGAAACTAAACATAGTTTTTCCACACTAACATTTCCTTGGGATTACTGATGACAAGAGACAAATGTATATTATTCAAGATAGTAAGATAATTTAGAGGTTACATCCACATGGGAAATATTGTTAGACTTTACAAAGGTGAGTGCCTAAGTAATGGGAGCAGTTATTGGAGGGCATTTGTGAGGTCCAGGGAGGGTTTTGGGGTTTTTTTGTGCTATGTTTCATTTTTGTTAATGTGGGGGTACTAGGGTATGTTTGTAAACTAATGACAGTGTTACAGTAGAGAGGAAAGGGTTATCAGAAGGAGCAAAGCCCAGAGTAGATGGGATCCAGAGCACAGGTGGTGGCATTGACCTTTGATAGGGATAAGCCCACTTTTCTATAAGGAGCCATAGGCAGCGGAGGTGGAAATAGGTTTATGGATAAGCTATTAACGAGATGTAATGTATGTATTAAGTACCCTCTGTGTGTAAATAGCACACAGGCCCTGACCTCCAGGGGCTAACAGTATTTAGGCAGAAACATGAACAGATGATTGTAACACATAGATGTGGAGTAAGAAAGATAGGCATAATGTGTTTTGGGAATTACTAGGAAGCATGCCCTGTATAGTGATGGTTTCAGGGAAGGCTTCCTGGAGGAGGAGCTCTTATAGAATGGGAGATTTTATGGAATGAAGAGGGATACACTAGATTAGTGGTAAGTGAAAAGAATTCAAGTAAAACACAGCATAAGCAAAGACACAAGGGTATGAAACAGCACATTTGGTGCAGTGAAACAAGCAGCCAGCTACTAATAGAGCAGAAAGTATAAGTTAAAGAACAGCAGGAAATGACACTGAGAAGTCACACAGGGGCCCAATCATGGACGGCTCTGTTGTATAAAAACTTGAGCTTTTTCCTGTGGGCATTGGGGGGCTGTTAAGTTTTAGACAAGGACATAAAACAGATTGAATTTTAAGTAATCACTGTATTGGCTATGAGAAGGATGGATTTCAGAGGGACAAGACTAGAAGTAGAGCATTTTGAAGACTATTGCAATAATCCAGGCAAGAGATGATAGGAACCCAAATTAAGGCAATAATGGTAGTGATGGTGTAGTGGTGATGATGAAGAAGCAGCAGCAGCAGCAGTAAGCACAATTTTAAAATGCTTTACAGGTATTGTCTCATTTTGTCATAATAATCTTCTCAGGTAGGTAGTATTGTTGGCCATTTTATAGAGAAAGAAATTGAGGTTAAAAAGAGGTCAACCAACTTGCCCAAGATCATACAGCTAATAAGTAGTGGATTACAGAATTTGAACCCAGATCAGTCTGACTGCAGAGCCCACGCTCTTAATAACACCATTTTAGAGCTTGCCTTTTTTTTTTTTTTTGGCTATAGCTTCCTGATAGAGAGGTGATGGGGAGTGGGAGGCAGACTGAGACCTGCTTAGAAGGCAGCCTTGATAGGGCGTGGCGATAGACTGAAGGTGGGCCGTGAGGGAGAGGGAAGAGGCAGAGAGACTTTCTGATTTCCAGCTTGTGTGGTAGGTGGTTGTTACCCCCAGCTGAGAGAGATGTTACAAAAGGAAGACCTAGTTTAAGGGGGAAGGAAAATTTAGTTTTGGACTGTTACGGATGAAATGGCGTATAAGTGTAGAGATGTCCATGGGCAGTTGGATATGTGACTGTGACACTCAGAAGAGGGGTCTGGGCTTGGATAGGGATTCAGGTATCATCCACGTATGTGTAGGGGTTGAAACCATGAGAGTGGGTGAGGCCTCCTGTGGAGAACTTTGCAGTCAGAAGGGGAATGCGGCAGGGATGGAACCCTGGGGAATCCAGCTTTGAGGAGGCAGACTGAAGAAGAGCCCCCAAAGGAAAGTAGGAAAGAAGTTAAAGGAGGAGAGCCCAGGACAGGTGCCAAGTGAGACTGGAGAGAGTTTCAAGAAGGAGGATGTGGGGGTGCCTGGGTGGGTCATTCAGTTAAGCATCCAACTCTTTGGATTTTGGCTCAGGTTGTAATCTCACATTTTGTGGGTTCAAACCCAATATCAGGCTCTTCACTGACAGCGTGGAGCCTGCTTGGGATCCTCTCTCTCCGCCCCTCCCCAGCAGGTGCTCTCTAGCTCTCAAATGAATAAACTTTAAAAAAAAAAAGGAGGAGGATGTTATTGACCTTCCTCCTTGCAGCAGAGGGATCTGGTAGGAAAAGAACTGTAAGATGAGCCACAGACTCAGTGGTTCAGGTGTCATCATGAAGTTCGAAAAGAGGATAAAGTACTCCTTCAAAATGTAAATGAGAAAATGGAGACTGCAATTGGACAGGCCCTGGAGAAGGACATAGAGTCAGAGGTGGGGCTCTGAGGATGGGACAGACCTAAGCGTGTGAATGGGCCAAAGGCCTAAGATGTCAGCAGAGAAGGACAGGAGTGTGTGGTAACTAACAGGGGGTGGGGGTCAGGCACAGAAACATCTCAGAAAGGACACCTCATCCCAGAAGCTAGAAGGAAGGAAGTAAAGTTTTTATTTGGGGGTTGGGAGGTGAGAAGCCTTATGGGAACCTGAGCAAGATCATATCCTATAGCTTCACTTGTTTTTGCAGTAAACTAGGATACCAGGTGGTTGGTTATCTGAGACTGAGCAGTGTGCCAGTTGAGTCACTGACTTACTGGGGCTGTATTGAAGAGAGAGCTTACCCAAGGACAAACCGGAAGTGTCTAAAGCAGCTACTTACCCAACCAGTCACAGTTTACATCATTGCCTCCAGAAAGCTCGACTGAGGGCATGTGTCACATGTCTCTAGAGCTACCTGTACAACCTTTATCAGAGCATTTCTCACTCTTGAATGTAGTGTTTGTTAAATTGTCTGCCTTGGCTACTGGACTCTGGAGGTGGGGAAGGTAACTTTTTCTCACCATTGTGTCCCAAACACTTAGCATGGTCCCTGACATAGTAGGTGCTTAGTAAATGTGTCTTGAATGAATGGCCTCACAGCTAGTAAGGAGGGGAGCAGAGACTGGGTCTCTAGTCTCTCTGACTACAGATGTCAAGCTCTTCACCGTAAGGATTAGGGTTCAAGGAAATTAGAGGTGGTAGCAAGAGAACAGTTTGGGTGACCTACCATGAGCCCAGATTAGTTGGAATGGATTAGCCCACTGGGTAAGCAGAGAAAATTAAAAGCATATATAGATGACAGTGGGCCTGAGAAAAAGCTGGAAGAATGGAAATTGGTGACCAAAAAGTGGGATATTCAAGGTAGAAGTAGAGCTTTAAGATACAGGATTCTGGATGTGGCTCACAGGAAAAGTATGAGCCAGATTCCAACAACTTCAGTGAATGAGGAGTGACCGGGAGGTGGCTGGATAGCAGTGATTGGTAGGATACAGGCTGGTGCAGCATGAGGGTACAAGAATCTGGAAGCAGCTGCAGCAGCAGCAGCAGCAGCCAATACCTGCCCTGGGTGTGATGAGGAGTGTGGGTGAATGAGCAATCTGTACGTGTGAGGTATCCTTGGCGGGAGAGCTGAGTTTTAGTGAAGGATAGAAGTTGGACAAAATCTTGTAAAAATGTTGAGAATGTAGGAGCATTGTTAACGAAGAAGGTTTCCAAAAAGCCAAATAGAAAAGTCTGTCTCTGTTCTCCATTTCCACAAATTGTGCAGGGACTGTGGGGACTGTAAGGATTTGTTTTAATGTTAGTTGCGTAAGACTATGACCACTCGGGGCACCTGGGTGGTTCAGTGAGTTAAGTGTCCGACTTCGATGCAAGTCATGATCTCATGGTCCATGGGTTCAAGCCCCGCATTGGGCCCTCTGTTATCAGTGTGTAGCCCACTTTGGATTCTCTCACCCTTTTTCCTCTTTCTCTCTCCCCCAACCCCCGCGTGCACACACACAGACACAGACACACACTTTCTCTCTCTTAAAAATAAACAGTAAATTAAAAAATCTTAAAAAAAAAAAAAAAAAGCAACTGTGACCACTTGAAGAGGCTGGATACCAGAAACCATGGTGCCAGTGATTACTTAGAAATGGTTTCTTGGGGCACCTGGCTGGCTCAATCGGTTGAGTGTCTGACTTCGGCCCAGGTCATGATCCTGCGCTTTGTGGGTTCGAGTCCCATGTCGGGCTCTGTGCTGACAGCTCAGAGCCTGGAGCCTGCTTCAGATTCTGTGTCTCCCTCTCTCTATGCCCCTCCCCCGCTCTCTCTATCTCCCAAAAATAAATAAACATTAAAAAATTATAAAAAAATATAAATAAATGGTTTCTTAAGCATCACCTTAGGTCAAGAACTAATTCTTCTCACTAGACTGATGGCTAAAAGGTACAGGGTTCCTTTTTGGGGTAATGGAAATGAGCTATAATTATAGTGGTGATGGCTGCACAACCTTGTGAATATACTAAAAACCACCAAATTGTACACTTTAAAGTGGTAAATTTTATGTTGTGTGAATTATGTCTTAATAAAAAACTGTTTTAAGCTAATGCATTTCTCCTTTCTGTGTATGTACCAGGTAGTGCAGCTGGATGTGAGAGGCAACATGGTGAAACTTAATGATGGCTCTCAAATAACCTATGAAAAGTGCTTGCTTGCAACAGGTGAGTGTTTCTGGACAGGGAGTTTGTCCCCAGTACAGCTCATTCGAGTTTTAGTATAGAAGACATGACTTAATCTTAAGAAAACCAAACCCAGTATCTCTGAAGTGGTCCTCTTCTCTTGGTGCAAAGCCCAGCTAACTACAGGCATCTGATCAGTAGCCCTGCCAAATTATCCTTGCTGTCACTTCCAGTAAGGGCATGGATGGGTATTGAAGAGAGTGGCCTTTTTTTTCCCTGCTCTCCCTGTTAACCCTTGCCCTCTGCTCTCTGCCCTGTGCCCTGAAAATGATACAGCCTCATGGCCACTACCAATCAAAAATCAAAAGGGGAGATCAAAGCTGTCCCTTAAACAAAGCATGCTTTCTGGTGAACCCCCTAGAAGGGATTGGAGAAGCAAAAACTGAGGCCTTGTGGCCATCACTGGAGAGGGCAGGCCCTTTGTAGAGAGACTCTCAAATGGCTTGTCGAAGAAAATTGACAGAAGCCTGCCGGGAGAGAGGTGAGGTGAAGGGAAACAGCCTTCATGCCCTGTGAATGCTGAGGTGGCCCTGGCAGAGAACACCACAGCACCACCTTTGTGAGGGGATTTTCTGGACTAGCTCCAGCTTGTTGGGCTAAAGGGTTTTCCTTCTTCTATTTCTAGGAGGCACTCCAAGAAGTCTGTCTGCTATTGATAGGGCTGGAGCAGAGGTGAAGAGTAGAACAACACTTTTCAGAAAGGTAACTTCTGTAGTGCTTTGGTTGTGTTGGTTTTTGAAGAGGTAGCATAAGCTTGTGGTCCCCAAGCAACCATCCAGGAATCAGGGGACGTGAGTTCCTATTTATCGCTCTTCTACAGACTTGTTATCTGGCCTTGAACAAGTCACTTCCTCTCTCTGCACCTCAAATACCTCACTCAAGGGTTTTCTACTCCTAGGTGAAGAATACATTTACTGTTTTTGATTACTTGCTATGGTTCCTTCTGATTGCCCTTCCATAGTTGTTTTTTTCCTGATACACTGGAACTCCTTATAGCCTCTTGGCATTTTGCATTATAAATGCTACCGTGGAGACTTTGAGGAGAAAACTTAAGAATACCTAAGTGAAGGGGCACCTGGGTGGCTCTGTCGGTTAGGCGTCCGACTTCGGCTCAGGTCATGATCTCATTGTTTGAGAGTTCGAGCCCCGCGTCAGGCTCTGTGCTGATAGCTTGGAGCCTGGAGCCTACCTCAGATTCTGTGACTGACTAGCTCTCTCCCTCCCTCCCTCCCTCTCTCTCTCTCTCTCTCTCTCTCTCTCTCTCTGCCCCTCCCCCACTTGCACTCTGTCTCTGCCTCTCTCAAAAATAAACAAAACGTTTAAAAAAAAAAAGAATACCTAAGTGAAAAAGGAAGTGGGGGCTTTTCTTCTTAACACTGCTTTACTCATGAAAACAGCTGAAATTTTCCAGCCACTCTTACGGGTATTTGAAAAGATGTGTATCATCCTTTAAATTCTTGATAGAATAAGGTTAATCAGCCTTTGGCACTATGGACATTTGAGGCTGGATAATTGTTTGTTGTAAGGGGCTGGCCTGTGCATGTAGGATATGTAGCAGCATCCGTGGCCTCTCCCCACTAGCTGCAAGTAGCACCTCTTCACACCAAGTTTTGACACCCAAAAATGTCTCCAGAAATTTCCAAATGTCCACAGAGGGAGAGAGGGCAAGACTGCCCCCAGTTGAAAACTACTGACACTAGAAGGAATGTTACAATGGAGAAAGAAATTTATATCAATATCAGAGGCTTGGGCCACCTGAGTGGCTCAGTTGGTTAAGAGACTAACTCTTGGGTTTCGGCTCAGGTAATAATCTCACAGTTCGTGAGTTCACGCCCTATGTGGGGCTCAGGCAAAGAGTCTGCTTGGGATTTTCTCTCTCCTCTCTCTCTGCTCCTCCCCCGCTAATGTGCATGCATTCTCTAAATAGATAGATAGATGGATAGATGGATAGATAAATAGATAGATAGGCAAAAGCCTGCTTGGGATTTTCTCTCTCCTCTCTCTCTGCTCCTCCCCCGCTAGCAAACGTGCATTCTCTAAATAAACAAACAAACAAAAAAAAAAATAACAGAGGTGGGGTGCCTGGGTGGCTCAGTCAGTTAACCATCCAACTTTGGCTCAGATCATGATCTAATGGTTCGTGGGTTCGAGCCTTGCGTCAGGCTCTGTACTGACAGCTCAGAGCCTGGAGCCTGCTTTGGTTTCTGTGTCTCCCTCTATCTGCCCCTCCCCTGCTCGTGTTCTGTCTCTCTCTGTCTCTCAAAAATAAAATAAAACATTAAAAAAATAAAAATAACAGAGCCTATAATTGAGCCACTTTATACAAGAAGAAGATTTTATATGCAAATTACTATTATCAAAGATTTAGCAGAAAATTCTTCTCAGTATTATCATCCTATACCTCTTTGGAAAATCAGTGGACTAAACTGGTATGATCCTGCAGATTGGAGACTTTAGAACTTTAGAGAAGATTTCCCGGGAAGTCAACTCAATAACAATAATCGGTGGAGGCTTCCTTGGTAGCGAACTAGCCTGCGCTCTTGGCAGAAAGGGTGAGTACTAGGCAGTGACCTCGATTTTCTCTCTCTGGTCTTATATCCTATGCTTTTTGGGGCTCTCACAAATTCCAGGGATGCATTTTCCAGGATCAGTAGAAAGAGTTTGATTAAGATTTATATGGTAAGGGGCACCTGGCTGCCTTAGTCAGTAGAGCATGCACCTCTTGATCTTGGGGTATGAGTTCAAGCCCCATGTTGGGGGTAAGGTTTACTTAAAAAAAAAGATTTATATGGTGTAAAGCTAAGCACTGAGCTTAGTTCTCATGAGGAATCCCTTAGTGAACAAAAAGCTGTCATTTGAGCAACTGAGCAGAACTGCTTTCCTTCCCTTCCTCTAGCCTCTAAGCCAGGACTCCTTTGAAACAAAATATTAAGGAAAGTGAGTTATTAAGATGGTAAGTGCAATATAGACTACAGAATCATATGTATATTTGAACTGCTATTCCCTGTAAAAGTCAGTCTTCAGACACACAATGGTTCCCAGTTGGATAGATCTGGGTGTTCCAGTTTGAATGTTTCATTGCAACCGTTTTTCTTAATGTTAGTTTTCAGCTCTGTGAAATCAGGGCATCTTTCTCAGGAGGGTGCTTACTGTTGAGAGGTCGTAAGGCACCTGTGTAAGTCTGAGGTGATGCCTGGGTGTAAGTGCACTTAATTCACTTATAGATGAATCCAGGGATGGCAGTTCTGGCACCTGTTATATTTGCCTTGTCAGTGCCCTCGTGCCCCAGTGACCCACAGATAGGAGCTCTGGCCTGGGTCGCAGCATTGCCCGGCATATAGTGAATGGCTACCTGCTGCTCCTTTACTTCTCTTCCAGTCTTTCCAGGATTGGCTTTCACCTCCCACTATACACTCTGTTTCTTCTTCCCAGCTCGAGCTTTGGGTACAGAAGTAATTCAACTCTTCCCTGAGAAAGGAAACATGGGAAAGATCCTCCCTGAATACCTCAGCAACTGGACCATGGAAAAAGTCAGACGAGGTAGGGAGACTCCTTCCATATGCTGCTACTCTTTCCTTTGAGTTAGGCCTAAAGCAAAGTTAGCTTCTTTGGGAACCCCCTTGCCATACACCATATCACCTGACAGATGAAGTATTTCCACCATTCTCCAGTCATCCAAGTTCACGTAGGTGTTCTGAATCTGATGCACCAAATTTCTGGAAGTACTGAAAGTGAACTGTGGGTGTGGGGTCTCCAAGGCTGCCTGCATACTGATGATTACCGGTTTTATGATAGCAGATGCTTTAGTCATCTTCTCTACTTGTCGTGAAGGTGGTACGCTCACAGACTCAGCCTCAGGTCTCATTTGCCTTCACAGAGGGGGTTAAGGTGCTTCCCAATGCTATTGTGCAGTCAGTTGGAGTCAGCGGTGGCAAGTTGCTCATCAAGTTGAAAGACGGCAGGAAGGTAAGGAGGGGAAGATGGGCTGCCAGATCTTCCAGCTCTGCCCTCTGCCTTTCCTTATTCTTACTCCTTCATTTGATAGCAGTAGTTTTCGGGGCAGCCACCATTCACCTGTCATAGTTTTCTGAATGAACTTTCCATCCATTAACATAAGAATGATGAGGGGTGCCTGGGTGGCTCAGTCCGTTAAGCCTCCAACTCTTGATCATGGCTCTGCTCATGATGACATACTTTGTGAGTTCAAATCCCATGTTGAGCTCTGTGCTGACAACGTGGAGCCTGCTTGGGATTCTGTCTCTCCCTCTCTCTGCCCCTCCCCTGCTTGCGTGCACACACAATCTCTCTCAAAATAAATAAATAAACTTTAAAAAAGAGGCCTTTTTAAAAATTAAAAAAAAAATAGGGCGCCTGGGTGGCTCAGTCGGTTAAGCGTCTGACTTCGGCTCAGGTCACGATCTCACGGTCCATGAGTTGGAGCCCCGCGTCGGGCTCTGTGCTGACTGCTCAGAGCCTGGAGCCTGTTTCAGATTCTGTGTCTCCCTCTCTCTCTGACCCTCCCCCGTTCATGCTCTCTCTCTGTCTCAAAAATAAATAAACATTAAAAAAATTTTTTTAAATAAAAAATAAATAAGAATGATGAGAGCCAGAGTAGACACCTGTGAGCCATTTTCCCATAGCTCCCTCCTGTCTGTAACAGATTTTTGAGACCTCACAAGGGTGGCAGATTTCTGTTCTGATAATGTGGGGTTTATTTGTGTTTGAGGGAACTTTATGAAGTAGAAGTTTAAATCTATTTACCAGAGTTACCTAAGTTAACCAGTGATTTTTTTTTTTAAGTCTCCAGTTCTGAGTAGAACAATGTGCAGTTGCTATGTCCATAGGCATACATGGAAACCGTGGTAATTGGCTGAAGTATTTCTTTTTTTCCTCAGGTAGAAACTGACCACATAGTGGCAGCTGTGGGCCTGGAGCCCAATGTTGAGTTGGCCAAGACTGGTGGACTAGAGATAGACTCTGATTTTGGTGGCTTCCGGGTAAATGCAGAGCTCCAAGCACGCTCTAACATCTGGGTGGTAAGTGTGCTACAGCACGAGCAGGCATGGTTCCTTGTCCCCAGCCTGTGAGCAGGTCTGCCTGGCAGTGTGCAGAAGCTCACCGAACTTTCTTACCTGAACAGAGCTGGGGTGTAAAGCCCAGGGTAAAGAACAGGAATGTAACTACTTAACTTAGGAGATCAGGTATGGCCTCATGCCACAAGCCGGTGGAAAAGGAAATGAACAGTGTACATGCCTGCAGAAAGACAGTTCTTCCCATTCTCCAGTTGGCTGCAGCCATCAGCATTACCCGGATGTGCTCATGCCCAGCTTTCACATTGATCTTCTGTTCCCTTTGCCCGAACGTGAGTCCAGGGAATGGAGGATGAGGCAGCTTTATAACATTCTGGAAAGGAAAATTACTCCATTTTCATTATCCTTGAGCACTATTTTTAGCTGCCTTAAAAAAATCTGTTATGACACAAACAAGACTATAGTGTGTAGAAACCATGAGGTAATTTCCCCATTGTTAGATCATTACGAGTGTATTGTGTTTGATTATGGACTCTGCAACTAAGGACATGGGAACTTTGAAGGGTGTTTTTCCCTTAAAGCTTTTTTTTCTTAAAGATAAAGTGTACTGGATTTTTAAAAACTTGTTATAAAAGCAATCTGCACTCAATATGGAAGACACAGACAAGAAGGGGGAAGGTGGGAAAATCACCTATAGCAAGCACCAGTATTTTGGTGTATTTCCTTCCCTTCATTTTCTTGTGCATCAGATTTTTTTCCTTTGTTGTAGATGGTCATGGTGAGTGTGCTTTATATGAACACTTGTATTCTCCTCTTTTTCACTTTCCCTTCTAACGTATCTTCCACGTTGCTTCATAATCTGCAGTCTAATGACTATATAATAGTCCACCAAGTGGATTTCATCATCCACTTCACCATTGCTCACATGTTGGATTTTTAGGTTGCTTTGGGGGAGTCTGAATAGCCACAAAGATGAACAAAGGGTTAGAGCACTCACGTGCCACATGTTGAGTGAAGGTGGCCTTGTTCACTTCCAGCCGGAGGCCCTCTCTCTGCTTGGAACACTGAGCTCACTCAGTCTGTACCTCTCACCTGGTACCACACTCATTTCCACCATGCTGTGGTGAGGGGCGATGCTGCATCTTCAACTAGGTGACACCCTCCTTGTGAGCAAAGTGTGGCTCGGGTCTGTCTCAGCCACCCAGACAGGATAATGCTTTGTACAGGAATAAGTTCTCCGGAAATATTTGGTGAATGAAGGAACTGAGGCCGCATGACCAAAATAAAATCTTACCTTGGAAAAGATTTCTAGGTAAGAGGCAGTCACACCTAAAAACTGGTTTCCAGGCATAGGAAAGCATATTCTGCAAACCATGGCTATTAAATATTTGGTCTCTGCTAAGGGCAGAATAAGAAAAGAAATCAGTGTGAGCTGGAGCATAGAAGATTTAGGTTAGCTTTGTGGAAGCACAGATTCGTTTTTTGATTTGGTTTTTTTTTTTTTTTTTTTTTTTAGCCTAGAATACTTTTTTAAAAATGGAATCTCAACTGTTTTTTTTTTTTAATAGTGTAGGTGTGATTCTGGCCTATAAATGGAAAACATTAGGTAACAGCACAAGGTTTTATTGAGCCCCCAAAAGTATGTTCTGTCTTCAATTTGCTTTTTTATCGTGTGCTCATGTAATGTATTTGTCTCCAAAGGCAGGAGATGCCGCATGCTTCTACGATATAAAGTTGGGTAGGAGGCGGGTAGAGCACCATGATCATGCTGTTGTGAGTGGAAGATTGGCCGGAGAAAATATGACTGGAGCTGCTAAGCCATACTGGCATCAGTCAATGTTCTGGTAATAGTTTTTTGTACCTTGTGGATTCAACTTATTAGAACACAGAATTACTGAAACCACAGTTACAGTTTGGTTTCCATGTGGGCCAGTTAGCTTAATACAGAGGGGGAAAAATTTCCATCTCATTTCCATGTATTTTACACCCAAGCAGTGTTCCAGTAAAAGGCCCCACCTGGCATAAGTTAGACTAGGAGAATGAGTGGAGAGGGCATCAGCACTTCTGGTAAAATAGGTCAGAGTTTGAGCTCTTAGCTATAGATGGCAGTATATTTTTATTTGTTCTTTGCTGAGCCCAATGTACTGACAAAAAAGGCAGCCCAGGGGCACCTGGCTGGCTCAGTCAGTGGAACATGCGACTCTTGATCTCGGGGCTGTGAGTTGGAGCCCTACACTGGGTGTAGAGATTACTTTAAGCAAAAAAAAAAAAAAAGGCAGCCCACTCATATGTAACCCTTAAGATCAGCAATTCAAAGTCAGACATAGGTAGGCAGTTCTCTGGATAGCAAAAAGTTAGCAGTGGACATTCCTGAGTACTGGGACTGGCCTTACTTGGCACACTCTCATCTTGTTCCTTTGAAAGATGGAATACATAAAAAACTTCAAGGTTTCCAGAACCTCTAAACAATTTCTGTTGGGGAAATTCTCAGCTGGTGAGAGTACATTTTAGGACAATCACACACAGTTTTGTGAGTGGGCAGTAAAAACATAACAGATGGATTTCAGGGTCAACACATGTAAGATAATGCGGTTAAGAAAAAAAATAGTCCATAGCTATACAAGTATCAGTTAGGTCTCAGGAACACAATCCAGGAGGTCATTGTGGACCAATCCCCGAAGACACCAGTTCATTGAGCTTCTATGGTCAGGAAGATGACAACATGGGAATAAAAAGCAGAACAAAGGGAATATAGTCAATGATATTCTAATAGTGTTGTGTGGGGACAGGTATAGCTCTGCTTGTGGTGAGCATGGCATAATCACTAAGTTTTACACCTGAAACTAACATAACATGGGTGTCAGCTATACTCAAACATTAATTAATTAAATGATGGCAAACTGTAGAGCACCAGAAACAAAACCATGAGTAGCCTCCATGATTTACAAAACCATGGTGTATCTGTGCCTCAAACACTCTCTGAAGTTCCTGACATACTAAGAGCAGGGTATGATAATGATAGGAAAAGTTTCCAAGAGGGACAATTAAAATGACCCAAGTGGATGGAGGCATTGCAGCCTTGATAAAATGAAGGCTCAGAGGAAATACTGTGAGTTGATGAAGCTGTAAAATATCTCAGATTCTGAATTCTAGAAATACGGAGTACTCCTTAAAGCTTCAAAAAGGCAGTTTTAGGATGAGTTAAAGGAAGGTAGTGAATAGTAAACTCAAAGAACCCATCACTCATCAAGTATGGTAAGGGGTAAAAGCATAGATAAATTTAGCAAAGTGTAGATCATTGTATGGATATGTGATATGTATAATGGCTTCCTAAGGGAAATAAAAACTGGTTTGGGATAACCCCAGATGCTCTAGCAAGTGGACAGATCAGTTTGGCGTTTCTCTTGTTGCACCTACCAAGTTCTCTGGTTGGCACGAACCAAAGTGCGGTGTCTTAGAAAAAATACGCCGTTGTGTCATTCTTTGCAGCCCCTTGACAAAACACCCTCTTGTCTCTCTTTCCTTAGGAGTGATTTGGGCCCCGATGTTGGCTACGAAGCTATTGGTCTTGTGGATAGTAGTTTGCCCACAGTTGGTGTGTTTGCAAAAGCAACTGCACAAGACAACCCAAAATCTGCCACAGAGCAGTCAGGTAAGGAAGCCCAACTACTTCTCTTGCAAGAGTGTTGAGCAGCAGTGGTCCAAATTCTCCTGAATAAGGAGTTTCTGTATTGACCAGAGGGCACTGTCAGTGAAAGCCTTTCTTCATGTTGTGCTTTAAAATAAACCATACCCGAAGTTCTCACACTTTTGTGGTCTGAGAGCTGGCAAAATCAGGTCTCCTGGTCAAAGCGTAGACTCAGATGTTGTGGGTATCTGTCCTGGACTCTGGACAGTGGCTGGCTCAGCAACTCTTGTTCAGTTTGCCTCTAGGGGATAGGAAGCCCTGTGTGATGAAGAAAACCTGAACTTTTTAAAGATTATTATTATCATTATTATTATTATTAGCTTCCTACTAATCCAAAGAACCTTAGTTTAGGCCTGAGAACCGTAGTTTAGGACCTACTATCCTCCACAGACCCTGGGTGGTGAAGAACTGGGCTGAGTAATTCTTGAGCTGCCTATAATTCCATCTGTCAGGTCTTACTGCCAGGTTTTCTTTAGATGGGAGGCATCTCTCGTGGAATGAACTTCTCTCCCACACACAACTCTCATTAACTCTTAGACCTATTCTCTCTGCCTTCCATGACCCTGGCTTAAGTTATTTAACCTTTGTGTCCTCTTGTTAGAGGCATTTCAAAAACAGGTTGCTCTTTAAGGAGAGAGCAAGACATCATAGGGACACGTAGGTCCTTTTTCTGTACAATCCAAGTGATAACATCCACCCGCTCCTTCATTCAGCCCTCCAGGGAAGTGGATCCAGGAGAGGGACTCAGGGACTTATAAACTTCAGATCACCACTCTGTGCACTGGGCAGTATTATTTGGAAACTGGTTGTTCTCAGAGGACAACACACTTCCTCCCCAGAAGGAAACACCTCCACTGTGGTTTTTCCATATTAAAGTGTCCTTTCCTGCTTTGGCCAGAGTGCCTCTAGCAGTACTTCCCAATAGACCTTTCTGCTATAATGGCAGTGTTCTATTTCTGCTGTGTCCAGTACATTAGGCACTAACTGCATGTGGCTATTTAGCACTTGAAATTTGACTAGTGCAAATGAGGAACTCAATTTCACATTTTATTTAATTTTGGTTAGGGGCGCCTGGGTGGCTCAATTGGTTCAGTGTGTGACTTCGGCTCAGGTCATGATCTCCCGGTTCGTGAGTTTGAGCCCCACGTTGGGCTCTGTGCTGACAGCTCAGAGCCTGGAGCCTGCTTCAGATTCTGTGTCTCCCCCCGCCCCCGCCTCACTCTCACTCTCTCTCTCTCTCTCTCTCTCTCTCTCTTTCAAAAGTAAATAAACATCAAAAAAATAAAATTAATTTTGGTTAAAATAAATTAAGCTTTAATTAACTTTTATTTATTTAATTTTATCTAATTAATTTTAATTAGAATAGCTGTTTGTGGCTAGTGGCTACGATACTGGACCGTGCAGCTCTAGAATGTTTCTCAGAGGTCAAGGGCAAGTCTTCTGCAGTGTGAAGAAATCTAGATACCAGGAAATATCCATAGCATAAATTTAAAATGAGATAGTAAGGGAGGGAAGTTTGGGGTTAGACTGACCCAGTGCCCTGGAGCTGGCAAGGAAGACCTTTTGTTAGCTTTGTCAATGGAGAGGATCTGGAGAAGTCAGTGTTCACTAAGGGGGCATAGAAAAACAAATCATCTAGAAGCAGCTTGAATGAAGCAGGTGTCAAAAGATGCTTGCCTTCTAGAATTTCCTAAGTTAATAACTGACTTTGTTTTGTTTTGATTTTGTCTGTCATGTGGGTTGGCCACAGGGACTGGTATCCGATCGGAGAGTGAGACAGAGTCTGAGGCCTCAGAAATCGCTGTTCCTGCCGGCAGTCCCACAGTCCCCCAGGCCCCAGCTGAAGGGGAGGACTACGGCAAAGGTGTCATCTTCTACCTCAGGGACAAAGTAGTGGTGGGGATCGTGCTGTGGAACATCTTCAACCGAATGCCAATAGCAAGGAAGGTAGGTACCTGTCAGAGCTCCTAGAGGAAGATGGGCAGTGTGGACCAGAAAACGCACTTGGGACTCCATCAAGGTGCCTTGCTATGCATTGTCCACCTGGGTCAGACTGAGCCTGAGCAGAACAAAGGTGTAGCCTTGCCTCAGGAGCGTTTCTTTTTCACTCAGGACTTGGCTGGGTGGCCTGGGAGCTGTTACCCGCTCATTTGGGGTTAACAGAAAGCTGTTCCCACAGCCCTCTCCCAGTGTGATGTGGGGGCTGGCCTGGGCTGCCCCCATTGTGCGGGCCCGCCTGAGTGCACATGAAGTGAGTTAGTGACCCATTGTTACTCTCTCCCTCAGATCATTAAGGATGGTGAGCAACACGAAGATCTCAATGAAGTAGCCAAACTGTTCAACATTCATGAAGACTGAAGCCCCCCACAGTGGAATAGGCAAGCACTTTGCTGTCCCTGACCAAGCAGTTTGGATGAGCATTTTTTATTCAGCAGACTTCCTCTGTGTGTATGAGTGTGAATGGTAAAATCTTTTGTGAATATTTCAGCCATGTAGACAAATTCTTAATGTTCACATAACTAAATAAAACCTGATTCTTCTAAATTCAATTCTTTTCTGTTTGAAAGGGAGCAGGTGGGTGAGGGGAGGAAAGCTGTGCATGTTAGCGAGCAAGCGCACTGGAGCTACGACCAAGTGCGTGATTTTCCTCAGCCTCCTGTTCCCTGCTCCACGCTCTCAGCTTTTTTCAGTTCCCTGAATGTCTCTCTTGCCCCATCCATTGTTGAGTGAGCGAACACATAAACATGTGGAATAGACTCTGATTTACCCAGAATGATTCCTGTTGTCCTGCTCAGAATTGGATTGGTCCTGCAAGGGGCCAGCAAGGTCACTTACTGCAAAAGAAACGGGTTCAGAGACCTGGCGCTTCATGGCTAAACCTGGAGACTGACTCCTTGAGGGATCGTGATCTCTGAACTCCATCTCTCAACTCCTCCATGCACTGTCCCCCAAACTAGAAATCTGCTCTCTCCTAACCCTTTTTACCTAAAACAGGCTTATAGACAACATCTCACCTTCCTGGGGACAGAAGTCAGAGTTTCATAAATCAACTCATTTTTTTACATTTCAATTAGTTAACTTTTAAAAATCAAATCTGGGGCGCCTGGGTGGCGCAGTCGGTTAAGCGTCCGACTTCAGCCAGGTCACGATCTCGCGGTCCGTGAGTTCGAGCCCCGCGTCAGGCTCTGGGCTGATGGCTCGGAGCCTGGAGCCTGTTTCCAATTCTGTGTCTCCCTCTCTCTCTGCCCCTCCCCCGTTCATGCTCTGTCTCTCTCTGTCCCAAAAATAAATAAAAAACGTTGAAAAAAAAAAAAATTTTTAAAAATCAAATCTTGGGGTGCCTGGCTGGCTCAATGGGTGAAGCATATGACTCCTGATCTCGGGATCGTGAGTTCAAGCCCTATGTTGGGCATAGAGGTTACTTATAAAAAAAAAAAACAAATCTTGGGGCGCCTGGGTGGCTCAGTCGGTTGAGCAACCGACTTCGGCTCAGGTCATGATCTCATGGTTTGTGAGTTCAAGCCCCACGTTGGGCTCTGTGCTGACAGCTCAGAGGCTGGAGCCTGCTTCAGATTCTGTGTCTCCCCCTCTCTCTGCCCCTCCCCTGCTCATGCTCTGTGTCTTTCTCTTAATAATAAATAAACGTTAAAAACATTTTTTTAATCAAATCTTATTTTTTTTAATGTTTATTTATTTTTGTAGGAGAGAGAGACAGAGCGTGAGCAAGGGAGGAGCAGAGAGAAAGGAAGACATAGAATCCGAAGCAGGCTCAAGGCTCTGAGCTGTCAGCACAGAGCCTGATGCGGGGCTTAAACTCACGAGCCATGAGATCATGACCTGAGCCGAACTCGGACGGCTGAGCCATCCAGGTGCCCCAAATCTTATTTTAATTAAGAAGAAATTTTTACTACTTATAAGAGTCCTGTTATGAATATTTTTGTAAAAAGAAAATTATTACCAGCCTGGATTTTTTTCAATATTGGGTTTGCTTAAAGAGATTTGCAGCTACAACAAATTCCTTTCCAAACATTAGAACAGGATGAATGTCCACTTTAAGAATTAGCTGCACTACTGGGGCACCTGGCTGGCTCATTTGGTGGAGTGTGCAACTCTTGATCTCAGGGCTGTGAGTTCGAGCCCCACGTTGGGTGTAGAGATGACTTAAAATCTTTAAAAAAAAAAAGAATTAGCTGCACTCGGACAGGTTCTTACCATATGTATACAGGTTTAGTGAAATACTATCTGATTGATACATAGCATATCCAAATCCATATGTAGGAAACTTATCTAGCATCCTATGAAATAGGACTTATTATACAGTAATAATTGCTACTACAAAGATGGTGGTAGTTCTAAGATCCTAAAGCATTTCACAAATCATTTTTAAAAGGATCAAATTGTGGGGCTCCTGGGTGGCTCAGTCAGTTGGGCGTCCGACTTCAGCTCAGGTCATGATCTCACAGTCTGTGAGTTCGAGCCCCGCATCGGGCTCTGTGCTGACAGCTCAGAGCCTAGAGCCTGCTTCAGATTCTGTATCTCCCTGTCTCTTTGCTCCTCCCCTGCTCATGCTCTGTCTCTCTCTGTCTCAAAAATAAATAAAAACATTAAAAAATATTTTTTTAAGATCAAATTGTGATGTATCTTTTTTTAGTGTTCTGTGAAGTTTAGTCTTAATTTTTTTTGACAGTTGTTATCCTTATATGGAATGTCATTGTAATTCAGTTAAGTAAAATGAAATGATTTATTCATCTAGCCAGGCAGTAGTTGAGTGCCTACTGTGAGTCAGGTACATGTCAGAATAGGAAGATGGAAAAAACCTGGCTGCTTCAGGAACTCCTGGTGTCAGTGAGGAAGGCAGGCACATGAGCACAGAAGTATAATACGGGGAGATGTGTCCATAGAAAGACACAAAAGTATATGGACACACCAAGAAGGGAGGTCACTCAGAGCAACCATCCTTAGTCAACTACTGCTGCTAGATCACTTCCTAAAGCGTAACTTGGTCCTCCTAGCCCCACCTCCACCCCCCAGTTGAAGAATAAAATGACTCCTTGTCACTAATCGGATCAAGTCCAAAGTCTTCCATAGTGTTCCTGAAGCTCAGCCCACAGTGCCCCATCCAGCCTCCTCTCCTGCAGCATACACATGTATGCGGGCACACGTACACGTCTGGTTTCTTGCGACCTTTAAACTTTTTTTCATGCTTTTCACATCTGGAATGTCATCCCCATTCCCTTTTACTTATCCAATCCTGCTCACCTCTCAAGGCCCAAATGAAATCGCACCTTGGTAACGTGGTACAAGTTGGATTAGTGCCCATGCATGATTTCATCTCTGAACTCCAATTGCACCTTCTACCTTTGAACTTGATTGTTAAGTCATTCTCTGCATTATTAGTTCACTCCCTGAATTGATAGTAAGCTGTCCCAGAACAGAGACTTTTTTTTTTCTCAAAATGAGGACAGCGTGCCCCATCCCCCAAAACCCTGGCAGAGTCTTGAACAAGTTTTTGGTTGCTTGGTTGGATGACACTAGATAACAGGGCTTCCTGCAAAAATGACCCTCTGCCTTGTAACCCCTGTTCTCTGTGATCCAGGTTATCAGACGCCCATCACTTCACCTGCTGCCGAGACTTGCCACATAACCCGAGATGCATTTGATCTGTTCAGGCCCCCAAGGATTGAAGAGATCTATTTCTAACCATATAGATGAGCGGTACCAGTGGAGTTCTGGCCCTGGACAGCTGGCCTGTGAGTCACTGGGCCACAACACCATTTGGTACAGGGCTAGTCATGCCCCACAAAGAAGGGTTGGGGCTCTGACAAAACCCTGGACATTTGGAGCCCATCCTCTTGGCCTCAGTTTCACTTTGCCATTTTGCAATGCTATCCGATGGTACCTCGGCATCACATAGTGGTGGCACTGGCCTTTGCCTGGCCACCTGTAAGGCCCTCAGGAGGTATCCTCATACTTCAGGTGGAGAGATGGACCTGAGTGGAGGAAGAGCGTCTAACTGGAAAGGGGTCAGAGTAGGCCTCTTGGTGGAGGATGAGGTCAACATATGTGACTTTTTTGTCGTTCTAATCAACGGGGCCCGTTTTGGAGACAAGAGGCTTAAAGCAGAAAGGGATGGGTGTGGGGATCCACAGTGACCTACTGCAGGCTGCTTCCTCGAAGGAAAATCAGCAGCTTCTCTAGAGACCCATTTATACAAAAGAACTCTCCCCTCCCTTCCACCACTACTCCCTTCCCTTTCCCGCTCCTCTAAAGTTTGGCTGCTGCATTATCCCCTCTGTCCCTCCCTGACCCTACCTAAAGCTGGGCACCCTCACTTCCCTGGAGATTGTTGAGACTCAATCCCAGCAACTCGCTCCCTGGGCAGAGGGGAAGTCCTGCTGGGCCCAGAGGTGAAGTAGGACCGCCTCTGGCCTCTTTCCCAACTTATCAGGGAATTTCTGGCGGGCACAGACACATGTACACAAAACCACACACATCGACACACAGCCCAAGCCAGTGATGACGTTCTCTTGCCTGGCTGGTTCTACAGATGGGTGTGACTGGGTCAGAGTACAGGGAGGGTCTAAATATTTAGATACCGGACTGCCAAGCTCTTGTTGGAAAACAGGGATCATCTCAAAATGGACATTTTGAGAAAGAGAAATGCAGCCCCTGACAATCCGGAGGCCAGCCTGGGACTGTGGGCTGGGCGGTGGTGTTATAACCTGTTACAACCGGCCTGGCTCTCACCATTAGGCCTCTGTATTCTGTTAAATGTAAACAGATTCACAAGACGTGAGCATCATACAAGGCCACTCTGAGCATGGTGGATGGAGACAAAAACAAGAGCACTTCATAATCATGTGTGAATTCAGACAAAAACATGAACCTTGCCCAAACCACAGAAATGACCAACACCTACCCACCCACACACTGGCTAATGTGAGTGATTGCTGCTTCCTTGCCAATTACAGCTTTAGCCTCATTCTAGTCTGCCCTCCTATAGGATAAAATTTATTTAGGAGGCGTCTGGGTGGCTCAGTCGGTTAAGTGTCCAACTCTCGATCTCGACTCAGGTCACAATCTCACAGTTCGTGAGTTTGAGTCTCACATCAGGCTCTGTGCTGATGGTGCGAAGCCTGCTTGGGATTGTCTCTCCTCCTCTCTGCCCCTTCACTGCTTGTGCTCTTTCTCTCTCTCTCAAAATAAATAAACTTTTAAAAAAAAGTATTTGCTGGGGCGTATGGGTGGCTCAGTTGAGTGTTTAACTTTGGCTGAGGTCATGATCTCACGGTTTGTGAGTTCGAGCCCCGCATCGGGCTCACTGCTGTCAGCGCAAGGCCTGCTTCAGATCCTGTCCCCCTCTCTCTCTGCCCCCCCACTTGTACTTCCTCTCAAAAATAAAAATAAACATTAAAAACATTTTTAAGTATTTGTTTAGGATAAAATTTATTTAGTAAGGTACCTGATCCTCGGGTTAGTCATGCCTCTTGACAGCATCCAATCCAGAGTAAAGCCCTGCTTCTTTCAACCCTCCCCCAAATCACCCAGCCTGGCCCACGTCCTCTAATAAATCCTTTCTAGTACATTTTTCCTGAGATACCCCATGGTTCCCCATGGTATGCATTCCCTGTCACTATAGTGAGCAGAATAAACCCAACTTGCCCAACCACAGGAATGTCTTGGTGGCCTCTGGCTGGTGGGCGTTAGCAATTTGGAGACAAAAAGCCGAAATACGTGCCAGAAGCCCACTACCAGGCAGAGACCCTCATGGATTCTGCCTCATATTGTACCTTCCCCAAGATGTCTCAGTGAAGCCTCCCAAGGTCTCCGTCTCACAGGGGAAAAGCCCACAAGTTGTACCTGATGTCTGTGGACAGAGGTGCCTGGTTCCCACATACTGCAATGCCTTGGCATTTGCCGTGCAGCACAGAGATGCTTCTGGAGGAGCACCGAACATGGGCATTGAATTTATAAATACATAGACTCATAAATGGATTTACTGGTCAGCTAGCAAACTTGTGCTGCACAGTTACTGCAGGCCATGGTATGGGTACAATAGGCCCCAGAGATAAGACGATGAGTAATAGTCCCTGCCCTCAATGGCCATATAACCTAGTAGTGGACACAGGTCAACAGGAACGATCTGTGCAACACACAAGTGCTGGGAGTACCATGTGGGAGTTCAGATCAGAACTTCATGATTCCTCATGTCGCTTTATTGCTTCTATCTTCTATCTTGGCTAAGCCTTTCTTTCACTGACCAAATTATGGTTCTGCCTCCATCCTATGGTTGTATCTTCTCTGTCATGAAACATGAATATGGGGGCACCTGGTTGGTTCAGTCGGTTGAGCATCTGACTTCGGCTCAGGTCATGATCTCACGGTTCATGGGTTTGAGCCCCGCATTGGGCTCTGTGCTGTCAGGATGGAGCCTGCTTTGGATCCTCTGTCCCCCTCTGTCTCTCTGCACCTACCCCCCTCACATGCTCTCTCTCTCTCCCTCTCTCAAAAATAAATAAAACATTTTTAAAAGGATGAATATATTTACTGTGCTTAAATGAATATGTGTAATATACTTCATGCAGAGGATAGAGCTGATGTTCTTCTTGCCCAAAGAGATTACACCTCTTTGTCTCCACTTTCCCTCAGCCCCATCATTTTCCTTCCTTTCTCTCAGAATCTCTGCAGTCTCCCCTGCTTGTTTTCCTTCTCTGTTTCTTCCTCAGCTTCCAGTAAGTGCTCCCTGCCCATGTGTTTTTCTCCCAAAGCAGTGGAGCACAGTGTAAAGAGCATTCCTGGATTTGAGTCTCAGCTCTGCCCTGGATGACCCAGAGCAGCTACTTACCTAGGTCTCAGTAGGTTCATCTGTAAAATGGGGAGAACAGACTAGATTATACCTCCACCCTCAGTTCTAACCTCCTGTGTATGGAAAAGTCTCTCAGGTGCTTGCACAGGACTTTGTTCACCTTGCCATGGACTCAGTTGCCTTTCATCTCTAAGATCTAGAGCAGATGCTAATGGGACTCAAATCTCTTGGTAAATGTCTCTCCACATTGCCTCTGCTGTCCCTTTGACTCAACTAGATTTACAGGTTTGGGGTTGGTTGGGTTTTTTTCTGGTGGTTTTTTTGTTGGTTTTGCTTTATAGTTAATGGCTTGTGATTCTTCTTTGACCTAGCAAGTTACAGCCAGAACCCCCCAGGACCCCTAAAAATTGCAACTTGCCTTATTTACTCTCCACGGAGAGGTTGACAGCCTCAAAACTGGGATCCATGAAAGGTGGCATCCTTCAGCCCCTAAAAAATGTTGACTTCAAGCCCAGAATTTCCCCAGGAAGGCTTTATGGTGAGACTATTCTTAGCCATGCTCCTAGCAGGTACATCCCTACCCAACCATTTAATGGCTCCCAGTCCCCAAAAATCACACCCTGCAGAGCTAGCAGGTGGATAGCCACCATAACCCAGGGCGGTCAACTTGATGCTGACATGAGAGCTCACAACACTCCCCCCCACACCCCATGCAATATAAGCACTGAGCCCCAAGATCAGCCTGTACACCCACTTTGTTCTTGGTCCATGGCCATCTTCACATTGGTTATGGCCTTGGCAAAGCCCTGTCCTGAAGTGCAGTATCAAGTGAGCCAGGAAGCTTGCAAGCTTTACCACCCAGCTTTTACCATAGAGACAGCTGGAAACTACACAGGGAAAGAAAGAAAATCCAGTACCATGATTTGCTGGGTGAACAAGAATGCTTAAGGATCACTGCCCCTCCAGAGAGGAAGTGGAGCTTCAGGTGTTTCACAGGAGACTAGCAGAGCCCCTCCAGCTTGAAGCCTACTCCCACCAGGCCCTGAGGGCCCTCAGCCACCTTGTTGAGACTAATATCCCAAGCAACAGGTGTAGAATTCTGGTCTTCTACTCCAGTGGGAGACCTCAAACTAGCAGTACAGTGGGGGTAGGGGGAGGAGGGGAGTGCTGCAAACAGGGAATCCTTGGCCTCAAGTCACCCCCTCAACCTGGACTTGGGCCAATACCAAGTCCTAGGAAGAAGGGCCACAGCGACCTTTCAGGTGATCAGCTCGACTTCATGCAGGGGTGGAGGGCAGCTCAAGGTTCAGAGCACTCTACATCTGTCACCTTTGGTGGCGCAAGCCCTGGTGCCGGTCTGTTCATCCGAACAGGAGGTCCCAAAGAGACCTCAGCTACTAGGTGAACTCCCGGCCCGACCCCCGACCCGAGGAGGCAAGGAGGTCCCCAGACGCCCTCCTCTCCGCAGGCACGCACTGTATGAGGTGGATAATTGCAAAAGAATACTTCAGTGGGAGTTTTGCCCAAGGTAACAAGCATGCAACTCCCCGAGGGCATTCCATGTGCGCCCCAGAAAAGCGCCGAGTGGCCGGTCTGGGATAGCAGCGCAGAGGTCTCCCGGGGACTCTCGCCCGCCACCCTTTCACAGCTGACCCACTGAGTCCTCCCGGAGCCGCCCTCGCTCGCCTGATGGGACGGGAGGAAGGGGGGGGGGGAGGGAACAGGAAAGAAGAGATTGAGGGGGAAGTTTCAAGGGGTGTGCCCGGGAGCGGGGAGGATTCTCGTGAGTCAGCCGAGCTGCTGGAGTGTGACTTCATTGCTTCCCGAGAAGAGGCGCCCGGGGCAGGAGGCCGCTCAGAGTGCAACAGCAGGAGTAGAAGGTCGGAGTCCCTGGCCCCCTGCGCGGGGCAGGACAGGGACAGAGCTCGGGGCTGGCCAGGTTGCTTGGGGCTGGGGCGGAGAGGGAGACCGCGCGCGGGCCAGGAAAGCTCAGGGCAGAGGAGCCGACCTCTCCTCTTCTCTTCTTCCTCCGGCTGGGACGCAAGTTCCCGCCGCCCGAGACGCCGCGCGGCGCGCGTTCCGCCTGCAGGTGGCGCTGCAGAGGCGCCCTGGGCGCACTGCTGGGGGTTGGGGGTGGAGCTCTGCCCCAGCGGAGAATCTGGGGTTTGGAAGGCGCGCGTGCCCAGAAGGGGCGGGAGCGGGGGGGAGGGGGCGAGGGAAAGGCGGGAGGGGCCGCCAGAACCTCCACGCCGCTTCCCGCCCCGCTCTCCCACCCGAGTGGCGGGAGAGGCAGATTTGACCTGCTGTGGTAGCGCCACAGCGTGGTGCTGGCTCCTGCGTGCTTCTTAATAATCCCTTGGGCCACTTCCCGGGCCCCGCAGAGCTTCGGGCGGCTCACCTTCAGCAAAGGGATTGTGGTTTAGGGGCCGGCTTTCCTCTCCGGGGATGGCGCTCTTGACCCGCGGGCAGTAGAATGGAAACTTTGAGTCGCGTCTCGCGCGTTGGGGGTGGGTTTCCCTGAACAGCCACTCTCTAGCCTGGCTCCCCTGAGACCCAGAATGCTTCGCCTGCACAGGGATAGACCCGTGCTACGGTTGGGGCGCAATCTGGGACCTAGGCTCAGCCTAGGTGAGGGTCAGGAGCTGAGCTTTGGTCTGGATGTAGGGCGATGGTTAGGGATTCTGCGCTCCACAATCCGGTTTTTGGCAGCTGTATAAGAAACAAACAAACAAAAAAACTAAGAGGCCCATCTGGGGCTCAAACTTGCAACCTTATTTTCAGGAGATAAAGCCCTGTATTCTACTTTCTTGCAAGGCCCTGAGCTCTAGAAGTCATGATGCTGCTAACCTTCCCATGTTGGTTCATGGTTATGTGGTGGCTCTTTAGTTAGCATATTGAGAGTATCAAAGCACAAAAATAACCTGTGGCCAGACACCTTTAGGCTGACAAAAAAAAAAAAAGCTGTTGGGGGCTCCAGCCTCATCCTTTCCAGAGGCTCCAGTGGCTATTCCCATGATACAACTTTACATATAACTATATGGCTACATTGTGTCTCCCGTGCGTGAGCATAAAAGCTATGCTCTGGGGGGCTAGTGTTTTGGGGGGGCCTCTTCTCCTCTATCAGTCAGTCCACCTCCCCTGCTTTCAGGATGTCCAAAGCCACCTGAGAAAGTTATCCTTAGGATTTTCCATAAAGAAGAGGAAAGGGGTTTAAAAGAAAAAAAACCGAAGGATCCTAAACGTTTCACTGTGTTTCACTGTGTGCCAGGAGAAATACCGTCTGTCTCCCGCCCAGACCTCAGAGCCCGGGCCTCCTTCCTACAGGGCGGTGCCCAGCTATTCCTGGAAACCCCCTCCTTTCTACTAACCCCTTCCCCAAGGTGTCTCCTCCCAGAGCACGACCTAGGAAAAGTATCCTACTGTCAAACCTGATGTCTCTGTCCTCTTTCTGTCCCTAACCTGACCTGCCACAGTCCTCAGCCTCCCCTTTTTCCCTTGATGCCCTCGTGCTGTCTTCTCCTCCCAGAACAGGGCCCGAGCTGTGACCTCTCCTTCAAAGCCTGGCTCTGCACCTCACTAGGAGACTGGGAGAGGATCTGATATACTAATTAGTGTTAATGTGATAATGGGAGTTAATGGGGTCACGTGGTAACCATAGGCCAATTTCTAGCCCGGCCTCACTGCCTCAACCCCAAGTCGAGGCAGTGGGGATGGGAATTTCAGGCTGACTAATCTCCACAGCCCGCTGGAGGGGGCGGGGGAATGGGAGGAACCGAAGCCCCAGGACGATCCCAGAGTACTGGTGCCTCGGTTTCAGTTTCATCCTTGGCTGACACTTTCCTCCGACGAGTGGAATTGCTTTGGTTTTCTTCCAGCCCCTCTCCCCTCCCTGGCTACCCCCCTTTTGGATTGCTAGCTTCCCTGGCCAGCCCTTCACTTCGTGAGGGGAGAGATGGGAAGATAATTTGGCAGTGACGAAGAAAAAAATGTACACGTAGACACCCTCAGACGCACAGGCTCACATACCATGCTGCCTTGCAGACACACACACATGCGCATGCCCTCCACAAACACACTCGCACGCATGAGGGGACTCCCTACTCACATCTGGGAGTCAAGCTCACACGCATGCACACACAAACACACACACAACCCTCCTCCCCGCCATGGTTACACCCTCACTCACATCTGAAATACCCTCACGGACACACACAAGGCCCTACAGAGGCCCATCCCACACACAGACCCACACACACACTCTCACACACAAACCAGCAGCAGCAGCCGAGCTGGATGCCTTCCTCAAAAGAGGGCCGGAAAGTTTGTTTGCTGCCAGCGAAGGGGCCTAGACATTCCGTGAAATGACTCATACTGCACCTTTACAGACATTAAATGTTGTATTTTTCTGGATGAAACAACAACCCTCGACCCCTGTTGTGATGGCAGAATGGGGAAACTGAGTGGCTGCACTCCTTTTGGGTCTCTGTCTAGTGCACATCTCTGGCTTGTCCTTGCCTCCCTGGGGAATGGAGCAATCCTGAAAGAGCAGAATCATCTACCTCCTGACACAGACCTCAGCCCAGCACCGCGCTTTGGCAGGATGTGAAGTGGGTGAAATTCAGGCTAACAAGCCCCCCTCACAGTCTTTCCCCACTACTCCATCCCCAGACTCGAGGATCTGGAGTCAGGCTTGGTACCCCCACTCTGGTGACCCAGCCTGAGCCCTTCCTGATCTCTCCTTTCATTCCAGCACCCCTCCCCACCTCCCCTTACTCCAGTAAGGGTCTGTCCTTACTGCCACCTCTGAACACAACTCCAGGGGGTGCCATTCACCATGTAGGTACATAGCGCCCCCTGAAATGTGACTGGAGCCTCCTCCACTGCCCTGAGCCTCCTCTCCACCTCTCCACCTGAGAAGGGAACACCTAGCTTGGTGGCTTCATGCTCCCTGTCCCCCAGTACATTCAAGGAGCCCCAGAAATCACTTGGCACCTCCTCCAGGAAGACCTCTATATGTCGACATCTCTCTGCCCCCCCATCCCAATCTCTGCCCCCAAACAGCACCCCCTTGGGCCAAGGCCCCCTTAGACCCACTCATTTTTTCCTGCAGGCCATGAGGGGAGATGCCTTTGGGGTGTCGCTTGGCATCTGCGCAGGGCCGCAGAGCACAGTGAGGCTGCCAGCCACACAAGATGACACATCAGAGGTTGAGGAGTTAACTCTAGTTCCACTGGATCGTGGCCTCAACACTCTGGATGCTGCGCTGCCTCTGATAGGTGCCCCAGAGTAGGTGCCTGCCCTTGGCCCTGGTCCCAGGGACTTTTCCATGGCTCCAAGATAGGGGCTAAGGGCCAGTAGGATTAGACTTCAGCAGACTTGCTCTCATTTGCTGAACTCTGCTTGAAGCCACTTCTTCCTTCTTTTTGGCAAATGAACCAAAGGATTGAGTCTCTCCTCCTCCTCCCACCTCAGAAATCTCCCACCAACCCAGAGGCCTGGCCTGAAGGGCACTAAATCTGTTTCCCAAACACTAGGCCCACTCCTGGCAGTGTATATGGTGGGGACAGCGCCTCCCAGGAGCCACTGCACTGAGTATGGACATAAGGAGCAGTGATTCAAGGCTGTAGCACTTGCTATGTGAAGCTGTCATCTCACTCCACTGGGCCCTTGAACTGCTCACCAGCCCTCCAAGAGGTGAAGCCCAGAGGTCCTCTGAAGTTTTGTAGGGGATATTCTGGTGCCTGAGCCTGTCACAGCAAAGGCCTAGAGTGGAACTGTGTAACTCTCCATTTTAATGAGAGCAACTTGGGGTGGGGGGACCAAGTGGTTTTCCAAGATCCCCAGACAAGGAAGGTGGCTGGCCAGATGAAAGTCATGATCTGAGAAGTTGTTCCCAATGAAATCTTCCCATCTGCATGCCTTTTCTTTGGCCTGGGCACCCCCCCCCCCACCTGTAGTCCCCAGTATGGACATGGGCAAGAGACCACCATCTGGGTAAGGAGCAGTTTGGTATATAACCTACCTCAAGGAATTCTTATATTGCAGCTACCCAACAATCTTTTTTGAAGTTTATTTATTTTGAGAGACAGACAGAGAGAGAAGGGAGGGAGGGGCAGAGAGAGAGGGAAAGAGAATTCCAAGCAGGTTCCACACTGTCAACGCAGGCTGGATCGCACAAACTGAACTGTGAGACCATGACCTGAGCTGAAACCAAGAATCAGGTGCTCAACCAACTGAGCCACTCAGGCGTCCCCTGAATAATCTTTTTATTTAAAATTTTTTTTAAATGTTAGCTTCCTTCTGTTTTTTTTTAAAGTTTATTTATTTATTTTGAGAGAGGGAGAATGAACATGAGCGAGGGGAGGGGCAGAGAGAGAGGGAGAAAGAGAATCCCAAGCAGACTGCACTTGGTCAGCACAGAGCCCAACGTAGGGCTCAATCTGACAAACCTTGGGATCGTGACCTGAGCCAAAACCAGCAGTTGGACACTTAATGGATGGAGCCACCCAAGACCCCCCTCCCACAATCTTTTTAGAATACTCATTATGATGGCCAGCCACAACCTGGGATGTAGAAATTTCTGTCTGTCATTTGGAGCTTTCTAGGGACTCATCACATAAACCCAATGGAGGCAAATCTGGTGTTATTGAACATATCAACAGAGGAATGATTGTTGGCTGTTTAGAAAGGATTATAGGGGGCTTCTCAGCTTTACAGGTGGGAGGATTTCTTTTAAACTATAACTTCTCTCCTGGCTTTTGAGTATGCTTCTCATTCTGAAAGCCTGATTGATGGGTGACTTTTCTAGCTTGTATCTGTGGTGGAAAGTAAGGGCCATGGATGGCTACAGTAAGTGTGGCACTGTGGTATTTTGTTCTAGCCACAGGTTTGAATAGAATTTGTTGAGGCCAAGGGGTTAAGAGGGGGGGAAGCAACCAGTCACTTTGTCTCTAAAGAACCTGGGTTATTTGCAGGAGAACATAGGCACTGCTAGAAAGAGGGGAGAAAGAGAACCTGAGAAAGTTGCCAAGGTGGGAAGGCAAGTTGAATACTGGAATGGCGAGCTGGCCCTGCACAGACTGTGGGCAGCCAGGAGGCCCTCCACTCTTGGAAGGATCCATGTTCTGAGGCTCGAGAGGACTGAATCGGGAGTTGGAGGGGTGGGGGGGGGACAGGCTGGAAGGAGAAAGACTGAGAGTGCACACTGGATGGTGCAGTCTGGGCATCCATGGGCAACTCGAGAAGGGGAATTCCTGCCAAGTCAGGGAATGAGACACTGGCAGAGACAGCATGGCTGTCATCAGGAGTAGTGATCTCAGTCGGCTGGTCCCTCCTGGCTGGGGCTCACCCAATGGGTAAATGGAAGAGTGGGGAGCCAGGTGGGGAAGGGCTGGCAGTCTGGGGAGCAGCAAAGTCATTGGGAAGGGCAGCCTGGTTGACCTGGAGCCATGGAGCCAGGAAAGTCACTCGTGTGGCCCATGGCTCCCCAAGGCGAGGTCAGCACAAGATATTCATCAAGGGGGGGGTGGGGTTTGCTTTGGCTGCAACTCCCAGATTACAGGGCTGTGGTTAGTTCCGAGTGGCTGGGGAAGGTGGGAACTTACGGGATTCCCACTAATGGGCTCCAGGTAACTGGCAGGTATTAGGACCAGTCACTGTTAGTTGGTTGGCACAGTGCTTGACCTCTTTCCCCGCCCTTCCCAAGAGGAAGACCTCTCCTCTGGCTTTGCCATGCCTCGAAGCTTCAGATTTGGTTTAAACCACAAACATTTATAGGAGGGATCTCACCATTCGTCCTCAGCAGCTTCTGGCCTGGACCGATCAGACTCTCCTGAGAGCTGGGTTAGAAAAGTGCAGTGAGGATGAGGATGATGCTGAAGGTAGCTAACATTTATTGAGGGGTTACTAGACACCAGGCACTGCCATAGACGTGGGTTATGTTATTCAGTCGTCACTACAGCCTTTTGATGTAGGTTCTTATTATCCCCAACTTAAAAATAAGGAAAGTGAAGCTCAGGGAGTTTAAGTGACTTGCCCAAAGACACATAGTTGATAAATGGTGCAGTTGGAATAGGAACTCAGGCCTGTCTGATGTTAGAGACCACTGAACTCTTAGCAAAATGGAAAGGTATGTGTGTTTGTGTCCACTGGTGAGTTTCAAAGTCAAGATAAAGGGGGTTTAGGGATAGGTGGGACCTACCATGACTTCGACCTCGAGAAGGGAGCCTCACAGACCAGAGACCAGCAGACAATGATGTGGCTCCAGGATCTGGAATCCCCCCGGGGAAAGCATGCCCACTTAGAAAAGAAAAAAAGTGGGAATCTGCTCTTGGTGCTTATTTCAGGGACTTGGCTATATAGGTAGCCAAGAGATCTCGAGGGCCAGTGCCCCAGTCCAGTCCCTAGGTTTTTCCCTGGAAACCTGTAATCTGCAGCTGCCTTCACCACCATCATCCACCACCACTCATGTCCCCAAGTCCTGTGCCAAGGACCATCCTTTCCCAAGGCTGGGGAAGCAGGCAGATGCTGGTGGTTGAGCAGGTCCCTGAACTTCAGGCCCTTTGGCCACCCCTGCCCCACAGAAAGCCGTTGTCCTCTGGGGCCCCTTCAGCTTTCCTGCTTTCTGCCAAGGAACTTCAAAGGCTGAGGCTTGGGTGCACCCGTCCTCCAGACCATGTAGAGCCATAAGAAGTGACAATTTCCAGCCATTTCCCTCCTAGAGCCTCTTAGTTGTGGGACCAGATGGGGGGTGGGGGCTTTTATGGTTGCTGAGGCAGGTCAGAGGAGAGGGTAAGGGGGAGATAGAATGGGAGCCTGGGGTTCAAGTGGTTGCCCCAAACAGGGCAGCTTGGCTTTGGAGAGAAGGGGAGCCTGAACTTTTTCCCAGCACCCCAGCACTGCCTGCCTTTGCACCTGTTGTGTCAGCCCTACTCTCCCCACCCAGCCCTTCCCCTGTTTCATGTCTGCCTGGTCTCCCCCACTAGGAGCCCTAGGCTCGACTTCCCTAAGAAGTCCCCCAAACTCTCCAGTCACCCCAAGCGCACGATGATGCATTTGGCCCGGGATCCTGCGGTGTTTGGCATATAGCTCTCAAATTGTATCCTCTGGGCATCTCCTTGTCTCACCCACGCGCTCCGCCCGCCCTCCCGCCAGGTCCGCACACAGCAGGCGCTCAATAATCTGGAGTGCAAGCGTATGGGCCAAAGGCGTCAAGCGAGTGGTGTGTGCAGGCCGCGAGGGGCCTGAACATAAACACCCGGGGTCCCCTGGGAATAGATTTCTCTCCCGGGCATTGTGTGGGGGCCTCTCACCGGGAAGGGCCCCGACAGGGATAGGTGAGCCCCGCACCCGCCACGCGCTAGCCGACTTAGGGGCACTGGCCAAGGCAGGGGCGGGCAATACGGGCTCTGCAGGGGCCCTGCTCTCGCGGTCCCCGGGGGCGAGCGAGCCGCTAGGGGAAGGAGAGGCCGCTCGGGCCCCTGGCACGGCTCCCCCTGCCGTGCTGGCGACCGCGGCGGGCCGGGGGTGGAGGGGCGCTGTTTCCACCAAGACGCCTCGTCCCTCCCTCGCTCCCTCACCCACCCCGCCCGCCCGCCCGCGGTCCCTCCCGTCGGTCCCTCCCTCCGGCTCTTCCCTCCCTCCCGCCCTGCCTCCTCCGCGCCCGCCCCAGCCGCCGCCTGCGGGGACGTGTGTGTTTCTAGTGCAATTTCCCCTTTCGCTCGGGTGTCTCAGTGCAGGTCTCCGCCGGCTCGCGCCCCCTCCCCGGGCGCCCCCGCTGCCCCTTCCCTCGGCCTGGCCCTCCCCGGCGGCCACCCAGCTCCCCCCCGCACTCCACCCCGCCCCCCGGAGTCGTTTTATCAGGGGCGCCGGCGTCTCACCTGGTATTTGCATCTCGCCCTCCAACTTGCCATTGGCGGCGCGACGTGTGGGAGAGCCCTGTGCCTCGCCCGCCCGGACCAGCCTGCCCCGGCGCCGAGGTGAGTCACGGGCGCGGGGCCGCGGGGGCAGGCGGGCAGGGAGGAAAGAGGGAGGGAAGGAGGGAGGGGGACGGTGGCCCCGGCGGCCGCGGGGACCGACCGGGCGCCGCGCTCAACTTCCACTTCTCCTTTCGCCGGCGCCGAGGTCCCGGCGCCACTGGCCCGGCTGGCTTCTGAGAGGAGAAGGCGAGCTGGCGGGGGTGGGGACCCTCCTCTGGGCCCCCGGAGCGGGGAGGGGACCATAGCGACCGATCCCAGCCCGGCGACCGAGCCCACTCGGCCTCAGGTACGTCGATGGCGCCAGTTCTTCGAGCCATCGGGGACCTCGAAAAGTTTGCCCGAGGGGGCGGGATCGGGGGCGCTGGGGCCCCTGCGTGTAGAGTTGGGGGCCCAGGGAATGGTGGGAGAGCCCTGGCGTGTTGAGTCCCGCCCTTGCCTCGCCCCACCGCGTGTGTGTTGGGGAACCCGGGCTTCTGAGCCGGGGTTAGAAATGGAATCGAATTCCCCAGTCAGGGCGGGGGGGCCGGTTTTCCGGCGGCCGGGGGGCCAGTTTTCCCGCGACCCGGGCAGCCCGGGTTCCCTGACAAGGCCGATCGAGACAGCAGCCCCCCAAAAGCTCGAGGCTCGAGGGCGGGAGGTCAGACCGCACAGTGGCTAGGCTGCCAGATTGATCGGCAGCCGGCCCCTGGGGCCTCTGGGGCCAGGCGCCTTAGAGTAACACACACACACACACACACACACACACACACCTATGACTTGGAGAATTGGATCGCCAAAATAGAGACCTCTTGGCAGAGACCAGAGTTTCCGTGTGAGCAAGCCGCCAGCCCTCCCGCTCCCGCGTTCCCGCTCTCCCGGTTTCTCCCGCCTCTGTGTTCCTTCCTCTTCTGCCGGCAAGGGGATTGAGCAGATACACAGCGTGGGGTGCCATACCGGCAAGCGCCTTGCTTTGGGGAACTAATGAAGCGGTAGCCGCTTTATGAATTTCTGGTCCCTCCACCGCACCATAACTCTGCTGCCATTTCCTCATGACTGCGTGTAGGGACATGGCCTTCCTCACCAGAGTCACCTTCTGACCCCTTGGTACCTCAGCTCAGCCAGGTTCTCCCTGGCTCCCCCCACCCAACACCCCAGCCATGGGATTTGATGGCAGTTTGAGTCCTGCCCCTCATCCCTGTACCCCAGATAGAGGCCTGTCTGGTCCTGCAGCTTCTTCTGGTTAATGTTTGACAGTTCATTGTAGCTAATCATTTTAATTAGCTCTTAAAGTGGGGAGGAACAGTTAACCTTGGACTTCTTGATTTTGGCCTGGTGGGGCCTCAAATGGGAGGAGTGCTAGGGAGGTGGGGAGGTAGGAGCGGAAGTGAGGTCACCACCCCAGGGCCTGAGCCACCACTGCTTGGCCCCAGCAGCTGGTGGGCACGCCCATCGGGCACGCACCCCCTGCAAGCTGACCCCTAGCCTGAGTGCCAGGTTGGACGGGGTTGAAGGGAACAGATCTAGCTCTCCCCTTTGGGGAGACAGGACACTTTGGCACTAAAAATGCCTAGGGAACACGTATGCCTGGCAAGAATGCAAATCCCTCCACGCAGTTACATGGTTATAGCAGTTAGTTACATGGTTATAAGGCGCTTTCTCAACCATTGATTCAGTGGACCCAGAGCAGGAACAGCTTAGTGGGGGAGCTGTCTTGAGTTAAGTGAAGGACTTAACTATCTTGGAGGACTTGTGTGGGGAAGAGGCTGCCTTGCATGTGGGTTATTTCTGGGGCTGGGTTCGATTCAAAACCTGGGATGTTTGGGGGGGGGGTGGGTGTTGAGCAGGCTCCATGTTGCCACCCTCACCCAGCCTCTAGCTGTGAGCCGAAGGAGTGGCTTGTTTGCAACTATGTCTGGCATTCCTCCCACTGCTACACTGTTTGCTCAGTGGTTGCTCAGGAACTGGTGCCCACCCTGGACAAGCTGGGGGCCTGAAATCCACTCTCCCCCTGCCTAGTGCTAAGTGGTGGCTCAGTGGCTTCTGTCTTCTCTAAATTGGGATCTAAACATGAGGGTGCTGTGGTCTGTCATTCATAGGCCTGATTGATAGAATATCCAATATGTCCCAAGCCTGCAAAATTCAGGGCTTTTGTCTCTGAAGAGGCCCAGCCAGGCGCAGGCTGATGGGATTGCTTTCCCAGGGAAATCCCTGCTCCTAAGCTTGGCCTTGGGCCTTGCCACTCCCCACCCCGCAGCCCCCAACTTTCTCATTTTATCTTCCATCCCTAGAGCCAGACTGTCTGGGTCTAAAACCCAGCTTTGGGGGCGCCTGGCTGGCTCTGCTGGTTAAGTGTCTGACTTTAGCTCAGGTCATGATCTCGTGGTTTTCATGAGTTAAAGCCCTGTGTTGGGCTCTATTCTGCACTGGTGGTGCGGAGCCTGCTTGGGACTCTCTTTCTCTCTGCCCCTTCTGCGCTTGCGTGCGCTCTCTCTCTCTCCCTCTCTCTCAAAATAAGTAAATAAACTTAAAATAAATAAATAAATAAATAAATAAATAAATAAATAAAACCCAGCTTTGTTATTTACTAGCTACGCGATCCCAATCAATTGTATGCCTCTGTTTCCTCATCTTTCAAATGAGCCCTACTTCATAAGGATGCTCTGAAGATCAAGTACATCAATACACATAAGCTGCTTATTAGAACAGCATATGGCACATAGTGAGCATGAATTAGCATTATGGTGTTTTCTAATACAGTGCCTAAAACTGAGACTCCACTCAGCAAACATTTGCGGAGAGCCAGTCATGGTAGCGGGCATCAATGAAGTGGCAGTGAGGAAAATATGGAGGTGAAGAAGACACCACATGCCTTCCAGGATTGTGTATACCTTCTGTTGCAGGCCGGAGTTGGGATGTGGGGTGTGGGGTGTGAGAGGGAGCCAGGGAGAGTGGCTAGCTCATCTATACAAGTACGCATAATCCAAAGCCAGCCTCGAATATCTGAGCTAGTGTGAGGAGCCAGGCACCCCAGACTTGGAGGCTTCTCCTTGCCAGGGAACCCTGGCTGGGTTCTGGTCTGGATGCATCACCTGAATTGCCTTGGGATTTGGATGAATGATGGGGCAAGGGAGACCTGCTTCCTTCATGGGCTGCAGGTGTTGAGCATTCAGTGGCCTGATTTGTTGGGTTCCAGGGCAGGATGGCATTACTTAGGGCCACCCCCAAACACCCCTCTAGTCCCCTGCCATGCACCCCCCAGAGATCTCCTGCTGAGCTGGGAAGGGCCTCCAGCAGCCTTCTGTCCTCAAGCTTGGGCCTGACCCCAACCTGGGCTTGGTTATCTCTCCAGGATTTCTAAGCTGCAAAGAGGTTTCTGGCTTCGCTGCCAATTTATTTCCTTTGTGGTTCTCAGACTGAAAACTAGTTCTGCAGGGGAGAAAGGAAACTCATCCGAGGTACCCAGAATCCTATGGGCGCTTTCCTAGAGGTCAGAGGCTTTTCTCATCAACACCAACCCGCCTGCAAATCTCTGGCTGCTGAGCCTCACATGGTCTGTAATAGTGGCCACACCAGTAATGCCCTATAGCTCAGGCCCCGGCGCTGGTTGCCAAGGAACTGCTGGTCGGGGTGCTCGTGAGGGTTCTGACCTCATAGGGGCTGCCGAGTTTCAATTCAACAGCCATTTATTAACACGTACTGTGTGCCCAACCTGTGCTAGGCACTGTGGAGGAGACAGCAGAGGAGGTGGTGGTGTAAAGATGACTAAGACGCTGAAATGATCAGAGGCGAGGACAAGTAGCCTGGACCGCGACTGGTCAGGTGCTAATTGTGCTCCTCAGAGCAGGGGCCAGAGGCGGCCAGAGCTCTGAGGTCGGCAGTTGGAGAGGGGAGGGAAGGCTTTGTGAGGTCCGAGGCTCAAATCCAGCTAGACCTTGAAGCAGGAGGGGTCGGCGTGGGGGAGATTTGGCTGGGCAGAAAAGGGAGAAAAGACGCCTTTCTCTGTCTCCCCTGGCCACAGACTGACCTTCGAAGTCTGGATAATTGTTTGGCAAATGCATGTCACATAAAAGACCAGGTCAGGGGGTGTGGGTGGCTCGGAGCAAACCTCTGATCTCCCCTCCAAGAAGAGATAGAAAGTGGCCGACCCAGACTGGGAGCCCAGCGTGTACTGATAAAACACAAAGGGTAGGCAGGCTTCCTTGCCACCCAACCTGAAGGGATTTTGTTTTGAGCTACCCCACCCCCACCAACACACACACACACACACACACACACACACACACACACTCACACACACACACACACACACTGGGGAAAAGAGGGGAAGAGAGGTAGAAGGCACCAAATGCACGGGAAGATTGACACACCAGTAGTGTTCACAGCAGGCTTGGCCTGGTTGGGTCCCACCTTTCCCAGGAATTCTGGGATTTCTCTGGAAACCTGGAGGTTCAGGTGGAAGACAGAGATTTTCATTTCCTCAGCCAGCTTGGGAACCGAAGAGTCTAGAGAGTCCCACAGGTTTCTGCCCAGACCATGCAGACAAGGGCAAGGACTAGCCATATATTTGTTCTGCTGCTTCTGTGTCTCCCATCGGTGAGTGTAGAGAGGAACTTGGCTCTTGTTGGGTTTAACTGGAGAAAAACACCCAGACACACACATCCCCCCTCCCCCGCATCATTTTTTTCTCTGTCACTGCCCTCTTTCCCTGCCCCCTCCCAGCACATGGCAACACCACAGGGACACACCAGAGTGCCCTGAGTTCTTGGCTGGGAAATCATGTTCTAAGGTGAGTTTCTTGGCAGAGACTCCAGCCTTCTATCAGAAGAGAAGGAGGCTCAGGGAAAGGTGTTTCATGCAGGAGGGTCTGTAAGGGAAAGTACTGGAACGTTTCTTGAACCAACAAGAAGAAAGAGGTTAAGCAGCCTGCCTGGGTTGAGCAAGCTTTGCCTTAGGTTCCCACCTTCTTGATGGACCATTTTATTGTCCCAGTGCTGGTACTTCCTGCTTCTCAGTTCACCTGCCCTTCCAGAAGCTTCCTTTCTTCTTCCAGGCTAACCCAATGTACTTCCAGTGAAGCGTGTTGTCTAGAAGGGGGAAGAGCACAGGCTCTCTGTGTCCATATTCCAGACCTGCCACTTACTGACTGTGTGAGTTTGGGCTAGTCACTTAACCACTCTGGGTCCTGGTGCCCACCTGCCAGGGTTAGAATGTGGATTAAATGAGATAAGGCATGTGAAGTGCTCAGCATGGTGTCTGGCCCATAGTTCCTGCCCAATAGGATAGGTGTTAGCTGCTATTATTCCTGTGGCTGATGCTGTGCTTGTTGTCACTTACCCCTTCACACACCCTTGACTCTGCCAACTCCAGGGATCCATCGCTTCTCTGGCAGTACTGGCAGGGCCTGCCATACCCATTCCTAAAACTGAGATGGAGATTTCCCGTATCTTTCTGCTAACCCTTTGTTAGCTCTGCCATCACACTGGAGAAGGAGGGGATACGGAAGAAGACGTGTGTGTGCAACATACAGTCTTTCCATGTGGTGGGCGGTAGTGCTGTGAAGAGCAAAAAGCAAGTCTTTAGTGTCTTTATTCACATTGCCATCTTTATCTCTTTGCCACTTTCATCTTGAGTATCATTGGCTGTGGGAATAAGAGTTAAGTTAGTTCCTCTGAGAGAAGGCCTCATATTCCATCCCTGGCAAGTATTTAGCAACCATGGGTTTGTTATTATTACCCTGCTGAGTGATGAATTCTGGGAGCCAACTGGCCAACCGCTGCTCACTTTCTCCCTCCTTTTACTAGAATTAGATTATGCATCCATTTGGGGCTAATGCCCAGAGGCCTTGGGTTGGAGCTGGGGCACTGCCTTTGCCCAGAAGAATTCCCAGGGTGCTGAGTGCCATCTCCATTCCAGAGGCCTCCCAGAAAGTACCTTGGAGGTTCCATCTGCTATTAAGTGGATCGTGTTTGCCCAGGATAAATTAGACCACCCATGGACCACTCCTGAGCCACTTACTCAGTGCCTTTGTCTCCACCCCTCAGGTTTAGAACTGCTAGGCCTTGGGGGATGGGAGAGTGGGCAATTAGTCTTAACCTCCCCAAATTCCTGATGACCTGATAGCAAGGAGGTACTTAGACATAGATTTAGGAGATAATCAGTCTTTTTTCCCATGTTGCCCCCAGAGGATAAAACAGGCTAGTTCAGCTGTGTTGATTCTGTGAGAATCCATGCCCAGAAAACACCTGTCTGTTACATTAGGTGACCAGTTTCTTGGCGCCACTCTGATCCTAAAAAAACAAAAAAACAAAAACAAACCCGGGGCGCCTGGGTGGCTCAGTGGGTTAAGCGTCTGACTTCAGCTCAGGTCATGATCTCACGGTCGGGCTCTGTGCTGACAGCTCAGAGCCTGGAGCCTGCTTTGGATTCTGTGTCTTCCTCTCTCTCTCTCTCTGCCCCTACCCCTGCTCATGCTCTGTCTCTTTCTCTCTTAAAAATAAATAAATGTTAAAAAAAAATAAATAACCCAACCACAGCAGACCCAGCCCCCTGTTCTGAAAGATCTAAACCCAATTCTAGAACTTTAGTAATACACATGCACTTAACCCCATAGTGGGCTATTTGCATATTGTAATATGGTTGCCATTGTAATGATAATTAGCACTTCTATCGTTACATCATTACCCTTTTTTTTTTAGTGATTAAAGAGCAATTCAAGACCGTGTAGGAGTAAGAGACTTTAGTCTCCCAACAAGTTTGATAATTACAATACAATATTGTTACCTATATTCACTATACTGTGCATTAGAGCTCCAGGGCTTATTTATGACTCATTGTAACAGTTTGCATCTTCTGGAGTTCTATATAAATGGAATCATGTAGCATGTTCTCTCCTTTTGTATGGCTTCTTTCAGTCAGCATGTCCATGTTGTTATATACATAAGTATTTCATTCCTTTTTATTGCTAAATAACATCACATTGTATGGACATACCATACATCGTTTATCTATTCATTGGTCAACAGACATTTGGTGGCTTCCTCTCCCTCCCCACTCCTCATGTTGGGCTATTACAAACAAAGCTGCTATGAACATCTGTGTACAAATCTTCGTATAGCTGTATATATGTCCTTTTCTCTTGGTTGAATACCTAGGACTGGAATGGCTAGATCATGCAATAGTTGTAGGTTCAACTTCTTAAGAAACTGTCTAACTGTTTTCCAAAGTGGTTGCACCATTTTATACGCCCACCAGCAGTGTATGAGTTCTGGTTGCTCCGCACCCTCACCAACACTTGGCGAGTCTTTTTAATTTTAGCCATTCTAATAGATGTGCAGTGGTATCTCATTGTGGTTTTAATTTGTATTTCCCTAATGATGGATGAGGTTGAACATCTTTTTATATACTTATGTGTCACCAATATATCTTCTTTGGTGACGTATCTGTTTGAATCTTTTGCCCATTTGAAAATTGATTTGTTTTTCGTGTTAGAGTTTTGACAGTTCTTTATACATTCTAGATACAAGACCTTTATCAGATGATGCATGCTTAGTAAAGATTCCCACCCCCCCCCACCCCGAGTCCCTGGCTTGCCTTTTCATTCTCTTCACAGCGTCTTTTGAAGAGAATTTTTTTTTTAATTTTTATAAAATCTTTTTAATGTTTATTTACTTTTGAAGGAGAGAGATACAGAGTGTGAGCAGGGAGGGGCAGAGTGAGAGAGAGAGAAGGAGGCACAGAATCTAAAGCAGGCTCCAGGCTCCAAGATATGAGCACAGAGCCCGACATGGGTCTCAAACTCACAAACTGCAAGATCATGACCTGAGCCGAAGTCGGACGCTTAACCGACTGAGCCACCCACACTCCCCAAGAGCAGAAGGTTTTAATATTGATGAAGTCCTACTAATCAATTTTTATTTTTATGGATCATGCTATTGGTGTTGTATCTAAGAACTCTTCACCTAGCCGTAGGTCACATATTTTGTCTTATGTTTTCTTCTATAAGTTTTATAGTTTTAGGTTTTATATTTTGGTCTTTCGATCCATTTTGAGTGAATTTTTCTATGTGGCAAGAGGTTTGAATCCAAATTTATTTTTTCTCTTTTTACATATAGATATCCAATCACTCTAGTACCATTTGTTGAAAAAGCTATTGTTAGGCTACTGCAGCTGTCATTATATATGTAGGCTTATTTCTGGACTCTGTATTCTGTTCCACTGATTGATCTATTTATTTATTTTTACACCAATGCCAATTTTTTTTATTAATTTAACTTTGTAATCATTTTTGACATCATGTAGTGTTAGCCTTCCAACTTTGTTCTTTTTCAAAGTTGTGTTTGCTTATTTTAATTATTTTGCAATTCCATATGAAGTTTAGAATGAGATTGTCAATATCGTTTTCTTTTAACACTTGAATTTACCCTATTTACAGTAATTGTTATAACAGATATGTTTGGTTGTGCTTTTGTGATCTTGTTTTATAACCATGGATGACCCTGATGTAACTGTCATTTAGAAGATGCTTAGGGGTGCCTGGGTGGCTCAGTTGGTTAAGTGTACAACTCTTGATTTCGGCTCAGGTCATGATCTTGTGGCTTGTGAGTTCGAGGCCCATGTTGGGCTCTGCACTGACAGTGCAGAGCCTGCTTGGGATTGTCTCTCTCTGCCCCTCCCTCTCTCTCTTTCCCTGTCTCTCTCTCAAAATAAGTAGATAAATTTAAAAAAAAAAAGAAGATGCTTGATCTTTTCATTGATATTCTTCAACTAAAGAGTTCCATAGTTCACAAACTTATGTATTTGCAAAATAGGACTATTTATTTGCCCTTCATTTACAAACCATTTTTGGTGACTGGGCCCATGATTATCTGCTCCATACATCATTTTGTAGATGCCAATCATATTCCTTCTCCACCTTTTCTGTCTGGACAACATAAGGCCTCTTCTAAAAAAAAACTTGTCTTTGGGGCATGTGGATGGCTCAGTTGGTTAAGCGTCCAACTTCAGCTTAGGTCATGATCTCACAGTTCATGAGCTCAAGCCCCACATTGGGCTTGCTGCTGTCAGCAAGAGCCTGCTTCAGATCCTCTGTTCCCTTCTCTCTCTGCCCCTCACCACCCTCTCTCTCAAAAATAAATAAACATTTTTTTAAGAAAAGCTTGTCTTGGGGCGCCTGGGTGGCTCAGTCAGTTGAGCATCCGACTTTGGCTCCAGTCATGATTTCATGGTTTGTGGGTTCGAGCCCCGCGTCGGGCTGTGTGCTGACAGCTCAGAGCCTGGAGCCTGCTTCGGATTCTGTGTCTCCATCTCTCTCTGCCCCTCCCCTGCTCGCACTCTGTTTCTCTCTCTCTCAAAAATAAATAAGCATTAAAAAAATTACAAAAAAAACCCCACTGTTTTTTAAAAAAAAAAAAACAACACAGAAAAGCTTGTCTTCATATAGTTATCCTCACTCCCTGTTCTTCTGAATCATTTTAGGTCTTAGACCTGATCCAGAATCATGAAATCTTTCCAGAGGGTCCAGTGATCAGATCAGCACCCAATATGCCCAGGGTGGAAACACTGTGGTTTTGTACAAAGAGAGAATGCTTTGGTGATGATCTGATTGATCACCAACCGCCTTCTTGATGCAGCTTGGAATAAATGACTCTAGCTAGCGTGTGTTTCCCTAAACAGACTCATGGAGCAAGAGAGGACAAGTAATGTTTGAGACTGGAGACCTCTGTCCCCCAACTCTATTCCTAAATAGATCGTGGCTCTCAGATCAGTCAGGACCCGGGATCTCTATTTTAGAGATCTCACTTGAAGAGACTTCACATGAACTTAATTCACGAATGCCCAGGCCTGTGCTAGAATCAGGAGAAGATGAGCTAGGCCTTGGTTCCATGGATTTGACTGCCTATTGGGGAAACAAGATACACACATGAAATTATTAAAGAGTTGTTCAAGCCTGTGTGGCATTAAGAGCTCCTGTGGTCGAATTTGGGCTAGCATCTAGAAAGGGGGGCTCCATAGGTGTGCAGTCTAGTTATCAGGGTATCAACAGCTCCATGTGTTTGGGGAGCTTGGGTGGGACCTTGCTGGATGGGCATTATTTGATTAACCAAAACAGAGCAGCAAGGGCATGGCAAGCCTGAGAAACTCCGTGAATGAGCCTGGAATGTTCCCTCAGGGGACCATGAGGAGACCACTGGGCTTGAAGCCCAGGCTTGAGTTGGGAAATCATGGGAAACAAGGCTGAGTAGGTAGGGTGGAGTCAGACTGTGAAGGACCTTTGGAAACCAAGCAGATGAGTTTGGACTGTAAAGCTTTGTGGAGTACAGCTGGTATGGCCACAGCTATTGATCTAAATGTGTGCCCTGGAGTAGGAGTTGGTGCCGGCTCAAAGGCTGAGGGAGGAGCTAGGCAGAGGCAGAGCCGTGACTAGGACTTACTCTTCCTCACTCCCAGTCAAGTGGGCTTTCTGTTGCACCAGGCCTGGTTGTTAGTCTTTCTAAGGCTTTCACATCAACTCTATACAGTTTCCTCACATGGACCACAGGCGTGGGGAGTAGATGGTGAAGGCCGGATTGCTCCACGGCTAATGGTGTGAGAGGAGGCAGCGCCATCAAGAAATACCTGCCTGGCTCACCTGCCCCCACTATTGCCCCAGAGCCACTCTTTAGGTTAGGGTAGGGTAACTCCAGATGGCCTTTTAAAGGGAAATGTGTTAAGGAGAGAGGTGACACATTAACCTAATGTCACCCATTAACACATTGACACGAAATGGTTTGTGATTTTTCAGAGTGGTGGGGAAGTCATTCCTGGGGAGATGGGATGGTGGTTTGTGGAGTCTTGACTGCTACCATGGTCAGTCAGAAGAGTGCTGGGCAGCATGAGATCTATGGTGCAGAGCAGGGTAGGAGGCCCAAGTCTGTGAGAGCCACATGACTTGACATGCCTGTGGTTACATAGTCCATTAATGGCAAAATTGCCTTAGCAGAGTCTTTCCAAACTTTCCCACCCAAGCACCCCAAACTATTGAATTCTATCCCAGGGGCCTAGAAGGACACAGTCGCATAAATTTCTTTGAAGTATGGCATTTTATCTTAAGTGAGAATGTTGCAATCTACTGCCTAAATCTATTTTTTTTTTACTGTTTATTTATTTACTTTTGAGAGAGAGAGAGAGAGAGAGAGAGAGCAAATGAGGGAGAGGCAGAGAGGTAGAGAGAAAATCCCAAGCAGGCTCTGCGCTTAGTGCAGAGCCAGACACAGGGTTCGAACTGATGAACTGTGAGATCATGACCTGAGCCGAAACCAGGAGTCAGACGCTTAACCCACTGAGCCACCCAGGTGCCCCTGCCTAAGTATATTTTAATAGATTTATCAGCAAACAACATGAAAGCTCCTGAAAGATGAGCTGGATTTGGACTGTGGCTTTGATTCCTACTGTGGGGCTTGGTCAGCTTTACCAAGCAGGCTGTGTCCCTGTGAGACCTGCTTATGGACAGGTCAGAACTTGAACTTTTGGGATCTTAGCCCAAAGTTCTGGAAGGCATATCCATCACCTGCAGCTTGTTCATTTGTCTGCTGTCCCCATCCCTGTCCCCCTCCTTGGTTCAAACTTATTTGATGGAAGAATCTAAGCCCTTATGTTCCCAGGGAAAGCTGTTGGACTTACTCAGTGCTTAGTTAGCCCTGGCCTTATCTTAGCCTTTAGTGGGTGAGCAGATCCCAGGGTAGGATAGAGACAGTGTGGGCCTTATGAAACTCTGATGTCAGCATGGATTGGCTAAGGCCATACGTACAGATTCCCCAGCCTTCCTTCCTTCACCGGGTTCAGCCTATGACCCCTCATTTTGTCCCACCTTTAGCTTGGAGTGTTTATAGTTCTCCTCAGTTAGAAAAAAGAAAACATGCGGGTACTCTCAGAGCCTGGTGTTGCCCGTGCTCATCTCTTCTTGGTGGAGAACAGAAGAGCCGTCAAGGCCTTCAGGCCAAAGTTATCCTTCTCAGTGACCCAAGCACCTCATTCCTGTCCCCATAGCCTGCAGATAGAGATGATGACAATATACAAAGAATGCTTGCCCTCCCCCAGCTTGGGCAAGGTGGATAAAGCACTATGAATATTCAGGTTTCACTCTGGCAGGCAGCAAGACTTCATCCACACCCCCTGCCTGCCAGGGGTGTAAGGGGGTTCCAGACTCATGTGCCTGCAATGGCGAAACCACGGGCAGGTAGGGCCCTGGGCAGACTGTCTGGGCTGGGCGGGGCGGGGCAGCCGACTGGGTGAGGCACAGATTCCCCAGGCTGATAAGACAGCCTGTAAACACCCAGCAAGGGGAGGGGGCAGAGGGCAGGCGACCAGATGGCAGGAGAAGGGGGGAACCGGAGCCCAGGCCTAGCTGCAGGAAGTGGGGTTTGATGTGGAAACATCCTGTCCAGCAGGGGCTAGACCATCAGCAATCACTCCCTCCACCAAGGAGGCAAGCTCAGCACAAGGTGGGGCTGCCTGGGCACCAGGCCAAGAACCTGGTGCCTGATATCTCCAAAGGACATGATCACTGGGTCTCTAGGATGGCTTATTCTCCCACCTAACACTGCTGGTGGGGGGAAATCAGGACCAAGCTACCCACCTCCCATGCAGAAACTCAGCAGTAGAATTGTCTGAGAGAATCTGACTCTCACAGGAACGTCTTGGTCATCACTATCAGTGAAGAGCATCACTTGGAACACCTAATTGTGTCCAAGACCTCCTGCAGCTCTTGGAGAAGAAGCACATATCTGACACGCCATTCTGTTGCATCTTGCAGTACTTTATAATTAGCACCTTGGAGGGTAACGGGCGCCTGGGTGGCTCAGTCAGTTAAGCGTCCGACTTCAGCTCAGGTCATGATCTCACAGTCTGTGAGTTCAAGCCCCGCGTTGGGCTCTGTGCTGACAGCTAGGAGCCTGGAGCCTGCTTCAGATTCTGTGTCTCCCTCTTTCTGTCCCTCCCCACTTGCACTCTGTCTCTCTCCCTCTCTCTGTCTCAAAAATAAATAAACATTTAAAAGTTAAATAAAAAAAAGAACCTGAGAGGGTCAGAAACATTAAAAAGTTAAATAAAAAAAAAGAACCTGAGAGGGTCAGAGCTGGTATAGCCTTTTGCAAGGGACCACCAAACTCATTCACTTCACTTCACAGATGGGGACAGTGGGGTCCAGAGAGGGGCAGGCACTTGGTGATGCTCATGGCAGACCTAAATGAAAGTCCCTGGCCTACGGCATTTTCTACTGCCTACCTTATTGCTTAAGGTCCAGCCACCAGCCCTCCTGCATGAGGCTGGCCCAGCTTTGCACAATCACTGAACCTCAGCATTTATCCTTGCTTAAGGTTGTGAGGACTCTGATAGAAGGTAAGAGCCTCAAAATCAGAAATCAGAAGACCTGGAGTCTGGCCTGAGCTGCTCTGTCAACTTGCACATGGTCTTGAGTGAACTGCTGCCCCTCTCTGGGCCTCATTTTTGTTTGCTTGTTTGTTTTAAATAACAGTTTAATTCGATTTAGTTCAATGCCATACAGTTCACTCAATTATACACTCAAAGTATACAGTTCTGTGGCTTTTGGTATACTCACAGAGTTGTATCCATCACCACAATCCATTATAGAAGATTTTCATCATAAAGAGACTCTATACCCATTAGCAATCACGTCCCATTTGCTGCCAACCTCTGGGCCTCAGTTATGGAGAGATATTCGTTATAGATGTATTTTGGGGAGAAAAACCCAGCAATATTATTTAGGCATATGGGCTAACCCAGCTTACTGGGAACTTAGAGATGAAGAGACCATACCAGGTGCACCTGGGTGGCTCAGTTGGTGGAGCATCTGACTCTTGATTTCGGCTCAGGGTATGATCCCAGGGTTATGGGATTGAGCCGTGCATCGGGCTCAGGGATGACGGCCCAGAGCCTGCTTGGGAGTCTCTGTTTCCCTCTCTTTGCCCCTCCCCTGCTCATGTGTGTGCGTGCGCGCACACACACACACACAACACACATACTCTCTCTCTTTTTCTCTTTCTCTCTCTCTCTCTCTCTGTCTCAAATAAAATTTAAAAAAATGAACAGACCCTACCATAGAAAAGAATAGGGTGGGCCTGGTGTTAAGTCCCTGGCCATGGGCCTGCCATCTATGAGGTACTCAGGATTGACTTCCCATAAATGTTTGAATAAACATGTGAATGAATCAACACCCTGAGATAAGAACCCAGACTTACATTATGTGTAAGCTGAGAGCAAGTGTATATTTATGGGGCAGGGACCATGACATGACCACTCCAGGTCTGGATCCAGGAACTCTCTGACAACAGTAGGCCCTTTGAGGTACAGGAATAGAGACAGCCTCCTTCATCAACAGAGCTGGAAGCCTCCTATTCCATGTACCCTTCCTCCATATCTGGCCACAGGAGCTCAAGTTGTAACTATTTTGGTGCAGACTTGGCCCAGAAAGTTAGAATTCACTTATTAGATGGAGCTTTGCTTCAGATTGAGACCCTGAGGGGGATGGGTCACAGACCTGGGAAGCTTTTGTTGAAGGGGCATCACAGAGGTTCTGAACATTCAAAGTTGGGTGTTGTGAGCAAACCTTGGGCTAGGGATCTGAGCAAATGATCACCAGCATGGGACAGTGGGAAAGGCGCAGGCTTTGAGATCAAAGGCACACAGGCCTGGGTTTGAGTTCTGCCTCTCTTCTTCTTCTTTTTTAATTATTTTTTATTTTTTTAACATTTATTCATTTTTGAGAGTGAGAGAGAGCATGATCGGGGGAGGGGCAGAGAGAGAGGGAGACACAGAATCTGAAGCAGGCTCCAGGCTCTGAGCTGACAGCACAGAGCCTGACGCGGGGCTTGAACTCACAGACTGTGAGATCATGACCTGAGCCAAAGTTGGACAGTTAACTGACTGAGCCACCCAGGCGCCCCTTCTTTTCTTTTCTTTTTTTAATCTGCTTAGGAAAATCACTTTATTTTGTTTAGAGGTATGAGCAGATATCTAGTCTCAGAACTTCTGGAGTTGCTTTTTGGTGCTGGCAGCCTTGCTGACCTTAAGCATTTGAAGCGCTCAGTCTTACTCAAGGGCTGGCAGCCACCCACTGTGACACTGTTACCAATCTGGAGGTCCCTGAAATGGGATAGGTGTATAGACATGTTCTTGTGGCATTTCTCGAAGCAGTTGTATTTTCAGATGTAGTGGCAGTAGTCTTGGTGGATGACAGTGGTCTTCTGCGTCTTCATCTTGGTCACCACACCAGATACAATCTGCCCTCAGAGACATTACCAGTGAAGGGTCACTTCTTGTCCGTATAGGTGCCCTTAAAGGCCTTGAGCGTCTTGAAACCCAGACCAATGTGTTTGTAATATTGTGGGAGCTTCTTTTTTCCAGAGTCTCCAAGCAGGACCCTCTTCCTATTTTGAAAGATGGTCAGCTGCTTTTGATAGGCACTCTCTGTCTGAATGTCCGCCATCATCCCTGCTGCCTGAAAAAAGGTCTGCCTCCATTTTTGATGGGAAGTGTGACCTTGGTCATGTTACCTAGTCCTTTCTGAGCCTCACTTTTGCTGTTTTTAAAACTGAACTATTAAGGGACACTGGGGTGGCTCAGTGGGTTAAGCGTCTGACTTCGGCTCAGGTCATGGTTCTGTGGTTGGTGAGTTCAGCCCTGTGCTGGGCTCAGAACTGACAGTGTGGAGTCTGCTTGGGATTCTCTCTCTCTCCCCTGCCCCCACCTCTCTCTCGGCTCCTCCCCCACTTGCACACGTGCTCACGCGTTCTCTCTCAAAATAAATTTTAAAAAATAAAATAAAATAAAACTATTAAAATACTATTATTACCAAAAGAGAGCACACTGAAAACAACGTTAAGAGAGTGTAGTAGTTGGAAATCAACCTAGCTTCAAACCCCAGCTATGCCACTGACTAGCTACATTGTAAGGATGTTGTTAAGAATGAAAGGAGGTAGGCTATGTAAAGTGCCTGGCACAACACCAACCCCACAGCTCATACCCAATAAATGTAAATCCCTGCCACCTTCCCTACATTCCACCCTGTCACCCTGTAAGTTTTACTGTTTGGCCCCTTTCCCCAGATGCAGACAGAACAACTTCAAGTGATATCAGAGGGCAAAAAAGAAAATCTTACCCATGTTTAAACAAGTACCACACCCCTCTGCTCCTCCCGCAATGGGCCCATGGTGAGACCACAGTGGCCACACCCGCCATCCCAGCCGGCGATAGTTTAGATCTGTGCCAGGCCCGCAAGCACTTGCCCTGAGTTGGCATTGATCTCAAGTGCTTCCACCCCCTCCTTCCAGTCTAGATGTGCTTTCCAAACACGTGCCACCAGCTTTGAGTTGGGCTTGTAACCAAGCCCTGGCCCTGGGTTTGCGCTGCAGACGTAGGGAGGGGCTGGCAGAAGCCCAGGTGCTCATCCAGATGTCTCCAAGGCTTCCTTGGCGTCCCCCATACCAGCTGTGCAGCAGTGCTCGCTCCAAATTCTGGGGGTGGAGAAGCAAGTTTGTGTGGGGCCCTATCATTGGGGCACTGGGGCCTATTTGCCCTGGGGTGTGTGTGGAGGGAGAGGGAAAAGAGAGACTTTGTTCTCTTGACAGGCGGCCTGGCTGGGCAGGGATCCTGGCCAAAGTCGTAAGAGCTGAGAAAAAAATCTCAGAACTGAGAGAGGTGTCAAGACCATCTTCCCATCCATTTTTTGTCGGCTCACCCAGTACCATCATGTGTAGGAGTCCCCTTAACTTCTCTCACCTCGGACCTCATGGAACAATATTAACATGGAGGGACCAAAGTGATGGTATGTATCCACTATGAGCCCCCCATCCCAGGCGTCAAGGCTTCTAGAACCATCATCATGTACTTCTAACCTGTCCTCAGAAGCACTGGCAACTAGGCAGAGGTCCAGGGCCTCAGGCTTCCACTGCTTCTCTGACCCACTGCTTTGGAAGGGCCTGGCAGAGCTGGTCACATGCCTGCAGGGTTCCTCACAGGCACATCACCCCAGTTCTGGAAGCCCCACCTTGCAAGGGCAACTGGGAGGTATTTACAAGTGGAAGTCACTGCAGCAAATCAGTAGCAGGTATGCGGCACCTGGGTGGCTCAGTTGGTTTAGCATCCAACTCTTAATTCAGCTCAGGTAGTGATCTCACAGATCATGAGATCAAGCCCTGCATCAGGCTCTGTGCTGACAATGCGGAGCGTGCTTGGAATTCTCTCTCTCCCTCTCTCTTGGCCTCTCTCTCTCTCTCTCTCAAAATAAATAAACTTAAAAAAAAGAAAAAAACCAAGTCAGTAGCAGGTATGGAATGTGATAGCTTCCTGTTCTATCACCCAGAAAATGCTGCTACCTTTGGCCCACATGTTACTGTACTTTGCTCTCCATTGTTGTCTCTGTCCACTGGTGCTAGGGACAAAATTATGCAAAGTTGTGAAGTGGCATTGATTTCCCTGTCACCTGCCCCTCCCAATTAACCCCTGTTGTCGGCCTGTTTTCCCCAGGCTCTTGCTTCAGCTCATCCCTCCATCCCAAGCCACCTGGAGCTGAGGATCAGCTCCAGGTGGACATTGACCTGAGCATACAGTCGGGTCTTTTATCCAATCCTCCAAGGCCTGGCTTATTCTGCACCCGCCCCCTCAAGGTGATAGCTAGGTAAAGTGATAAACTCACTCCTCATCCACTTAACCAGAGAGGGTTTGCAGAGACAGCTCCTACTCTCTCCCAGTCCCCATACCCCCAGCTCTAGCAGGCTGGCAGTGGAGCTGCTGGGGTGTCCCCTTGTGTAGACAGCTGTCTCCTCAGCCTTCCTGTGAGGGATCCTCCCCCTCACCCGCAGTGCCCCTCCCCTCTCTGCACTTTCTGACCTGTGTGGGGCAGGGGCGGGGCCGGGAGGGCCCCGTAGGCCCTGAAGGGGAAACTGCTCAAACCCCTGGGACAGGAAGTGGCAGAGAGGGGCTGTTTCCTCTGGCAGAGTAGGGGTGCGGTGAGAGCTGGCCCTATCCCCTGCTTCACTGCCTGTCTGCTGTGGGCCCTGAGAGGCTGGGGAGAGCTGAGAGCCCTTCTTTCCCTGCCTCTCCCCCCACAAAAAATGGATACTCCTGGCCCACCGGATTGGAGAGGTGGAGGGCTCTCAGAGGAAGCCATTTCTATTTTGATGGGAGAGGAATTCAGAAAGAAGGGCAGTCAGGTCAGCTAGAAGGGAAGGGTGGGGCGAGGCAGGTGAATATGGGGTGAGGGGGGCCCACAGTGGCAGCGGAAAACCACAGCTGGGCAGGGGAACCTTCTGTAAGCTCTTATTCTGAGAGAAAATGATCAAGACTGCCTGCACAAAACTGCATGAGTTGGAAATGCAACAGATTGCTGACTCTAAGTCATAGGGCTAGAAAGGGCTTTGACTTTCCAGTCCAACCCCTTCATTGTGCAGCTGAGGAAACAGGCCCACAAAGCAGAAGTGACTTGCCCAAGGTCACACCATGGGCAGAGACAGGGCCAGGATTTTCTTTCTGATGACAACCTGCGAGTTTGTATTTGGTGTTCCACACCTCCCTCCTGGTGCCTTCTGAGTGCTCTGTGACATTCTTCTCAGAAATGAACTTAACCTCTTCACAATGAAGGGGATTGAAGCCTTTAGTCCAGGAGCCAGTAAACTTTTCCTGCAAAGGATAGATAGTAAATATTTTAGACTTTGTGGCCTATATGAACTCTTGTCACAACAACTCAACTTACAATGCAAAAGCAGCCACAGACAACACGTAAACGAGTGAGCATAGCTGCATTCCAATAAAACTTTATTTGTGGACACTGAAATTTGACCTTTGTGTAATTCTCACATGGCATGAAATATTATTCTTCTGTTTATTTTTGTCCAAATCATTAAAACATGTAAAAGCCATTCTTAGCTCATGGGCCATACCCAACAGATGATAGGCTGGACTTGGCACGTGGGCCATAGTTTGCCAACCCATACTTTGGTCTAAGAAGTCAAGCTCAGGTGTTGGGAGGAGGAAGAGGAGGAGGAGGAGGAGGAGGAGGAGAGAATGTACTTGGTGGGGAGGAAGCAGGTGAGGCTATGAAAAGGAGGTGACATTTGCTTCAGATCTTGAATACTGTATGGGAATTAGGGCTGCAGAAATTGGGGAAGGGCCTATCAAACCCAGGGCACAGTGGGAGCAAAGGCCTGAAGGAAGGTGCTGCAAAAGTTAAATGTGTTCTGCACATGTGTGGCCTCATTGTTATTTGCCAACCCTGGGGCTCTGGCCGCTGTCTGGTCTCACCAGAGGAAAGGGTTGGCTTTACTGAGGATGCTGAGAGACAATGAGGAGGAGAGGAAGAAAGGTCACCTGGGAGTCATAATGACTGGCTGTGTGACCTTGAGCAAGTCATTTCTCTTCCCTCAGGAACTTGTTGTCTCTAGTTGGATGACACAAGGGATAGATGCCATGATCTTTCAGGCCCCTTTTTACTTTGATATCGTGGGACTCTGAGTCATGAAGAGGTTTTGAGTAGTGTAGGTGAGGGGGAAGGAGGAACCCCAGGGTTTCACAGTGACATAAGAACTGAAGCTGCCCTCCCTATTTGCCTGCACCCCAATAGGCTGTCTTTCTACCTCAGCCTTGCACCCTCCCCTCTGTGCAGGCAACACCGGACTTCCCTTTGCTTTTGCTGGCCTGGGAAGTGGCCTGTGGGGGAATGCGGCACTTGAAAGGGACCCTCTCCCCCCGCCAAACAGGCAGCGAACCCAGCCCAGCCCCTCCTGCTTGGGGTAGTCCCAGATCTGAGCAAGGAGCCTCCACTTTAGTTTCTAGGACACGCGCTGGCAGGGGCTTTGAGAAAGAACACTGTCCCTTCAATAAAAGTTATCTGGCTTAATATCCTGTTGGTGCCGAGCCACAGATTGCCCCAGCTTCTAGAAAACCCACTAATAAATTTAATTAGTCTCTGGTCAGTGTTTCTGTTACCCCACCTATGGAAATAAGCAGGCCTTCCTAGGCAGAGGTGGGGTGTGTGCCGTTTGAAGCCGCCTTTCATTCATCGCAGGCCACTTTCTGCCATGGGACTGTGTCTGGCTTGCCAGCCTCACCAGGCCAGGCCTGCTCCTTTGGCCACTGAAGGCCTGTAGCGGTCCCTCCTGCTGATGCTGTGTGTGTGTGCGCGCACAAAATGTCCACGTCCTCTTTTTTTTCCACCTGGGTTTTTTTCAAGATGATCCCAATTTCAAACTGCCCAAGTTGAGTTCATTCTCCTGCCATCTTTCCTGTCCCAATCACTTCGTATCTTTTAACATTCTTTACCGCAGACTCCACATCTTGGGGTCCCCACAACTACTGTCTTACCCCACAATCTGTCATTTTATTCCCTTGGAGTGGCCTTGGGCTTCACCTCCTGGGTTCCAGCTGCCCCACCAGATCTCCTTCCATCCACTCCACTCCTACACTCATACCAAAGGGACCTACCTAAAGAACTGCTTGCTTTATGCCCTGCCTTGCTCAAGAATCTCCAGGAACTCCCAGTCGCTGTGTATATCAAGTTCAAATCCCAATCCCACCACCTGGTGGATCTTGGGCCTATGCCCTTATCCAACTGATATCCCTGATCCCCCAGCCAACCCCCCTCCTGCACAGTCAAGCTTGTTTCCTCCCTTTCCCATGAGTTTCATGGCTGTGGTTATGTCCTCCCTCGCCTTCATCTCATCCCACCACCTCCATGTCCTGTCTTCCTGTCCATCCAGGTAAAGATATGCCAAATGTTTAATGGGTGACTGTAGCCAAAAAGACACCAATCACACCAGGAAATTGAAAAACACGTTTGGGACATAACAAAGTTTTCACCCACATGAACTCACTGGCCTTGCATGACAACTCTTTGAGCTAGGGAGGGTGTCCCCATTTCACAGAGGAGGAAGATCACCTGACTAAACCCCAAGACAAAGCTGGATCTTCTCCCTTATGATCTGCAGGGACTTCTGGGGTCCCCTCCTAGGCTGTGGCTGGCAGCGCACCGAACTGGGGTTCATTCAGTAGCTGCTCTGGACTCGACTTTGCCTTCTTTCCTGTTGTGTGTTCTCCTTGTCGTTGGCCTGTCCCTCATTTCCCAGAAGAGCTTAGTGACTCTCTTGGTGAGGCCCCTGGAGTGGTAGAGATGAGGGTGTGGTGGCCGCAGGCTCCTCCAGGGGGTGCTCTTTTGGCTTTCTCAGGCAAGGCCCCTGGGAGTCAGCGCTGCTGGGGAAATAGGTTCAGTCAGTAACCCTTCCCCCTGACCCTGCTCCCCTACCGGGGCTTCTGTAGAGCCTTTCTTGCCACATAACCACAACCGAAAGTGTTGGGGTGGGGTGAAGGCAGCTAGGACAGGGGCCTGGGAGCACTGCTTTAACCAGAGCAACCTGCCCCTGCCTGCGGGGGCCCCCAACCCCAGTGAGGGGCCTGCCCCTTCAAAGCCAACAACTGGAAGTCTCCAGTTGTCTATGTTCTCGAGCCAATGGGGGACTTCTGGGGCCTTAATGGGGCCCCAAGCCCCATTTGCTCTTTGGGGGTCACCTGAAACTCATCATCTGGATGAGTGTTTTTTAATTTCCAAAGTGCTTTCCCACCACCATCTTCATTCACCCGAGACTCCCTAGTGAGCATCTGCTAAACCTGGATTACCCTCAGCCCTCGCCCTCAATAAGGATGACAGAAGCCACAGCCCAGAAAGATGGCTGCCTTTTCCGGGGTCTCACGTCGGGTTGGGATACAGCCAGATGAGGGCTTCCCTCCTCCTCCTCGAAACCTGGGCGGCACACACCATGGGTGAGCTTATGGGTCTTCTGGAGAAAGAGGGGACCTACCATCTCCTGCAGCCCTAATCGCCCCTCCACTGGGACAGCTCAGGGCCTGGGAAGGTAGAGTCAAGAGTAGAGCAGATAAAGGATAAGGGCAGTTGGAGATGAGCTCTGGGCCTCCCTCACCATCGGAGTTGTGGCAAGCCCTATGCTGGAAGCAAGCAGTGACCGAGGGCCAAGGAAGGAAACTGGGTTTCTTGTAAATAAGCAAAGAGAAACCCCAACCAACAGAGCTTGCAAAACCTTTATGTTTTTCCTCCTCTTCCTGATTTCATCTCATAAGGGGGTGGTGAAAAGAAAGGAATAGAGGAGAAGGAGCTGACAAAATAGTTGTGGCTGGGGCCCCTTCACTGCGCATTTGCTCAAGGAGGAGGGTTTGGCTTGAAGATCAGGGTCAAGGTTGTAGGGGGGTATCCCACAGACCGGTTACTTCGGCTCTGTCCAACGCTACAGACTGGACCCCTGGCTCTGGCCCTCTGTCTCTTAAGTACACACCATTGGTCACATGGTGCCGCATGCAAATTTGCTTCTGGATGACTATTAGCCAGAGGAGGGGCTGTTTTTAAGTAGAGGGTACAGCTGTTCCTGGGGTAGTTTCCATTTTGTTTGTGGTTGTGGGGGAGGGGCGCTGAGGGAGTGGGAAATGGCATGAAGGAAATTGTCACTTCCTTTCCAGAGAATTCCAGAAAGGTTTCATGGAGGGCTGGGTATTTCAGGAGTGAGGGCTGGCTCCGAGAGGATGAGGAACTGGAGAAGGAGAACTCTGCTTTGTGGCCTGGCTGACCATCTGGCCCCCATGTTTCCTGGCCTGCGTGAAAATGCCACGGGTGTTACTAGCGATTTTGTGAGAGCCAGTGACTGAACCGGTGTAGATTTAAACTCACTCCACAGAGACTGTGGATGTGGCTTTTACATAGGGGCTGCTTCCTGTATGCAGAGGAGGCCCAGATGGGTGGGTGCTGGACACTGCTTGACTGCGCTCCAGTGACAGCCCCAGAAAGGGTCTGTACTTCTGAAGGGGGCCCAGCTGTGATGACGCAGGAGCAGCTCAAACCACTTCTATTTTGCTATTTTGGTTTTGAAATGCAGTCAGAACCACAGTGAGCCAGAGGTGTGCATTTGCAGGCTGGGGATGTAGGCGCCCTCGCTTGCTTGCTCCCTCCTGTGGCACAGGCTCACTTGCTTCCTCACACACGGTGTCCGGAGCCATATGCTCTCCAGACGCTTTGCTTTCAGTGCAAGTAGGACAAGGTCCTGGGAGCCAGGGATCCTGCAGTGGCCTCCAGGGGAGTGAAGGGAGTGGAGCTCTTGCCACCCTGGGAGCAGACTCTGACTGGAGCCAGCTGTGATCTGTATGATGACAGGGCGGGTGGGGAACTTCCCAGGCCCATCTCTTACTCAAGCCGGGTGTCTGTGCCGCATACCCATCTAGCGCCCCACTCACCGTAAAGGCAGCGTCCAGGGCTCTAGGCCCTGGAAGAGCTGAAAGGACACCAGGGAGGAGAGCCCCCCGGTGTGGGCCTCTCAGGCCTCCCTGGCCTCCAGCAGGGCGGGCCTTCTGTGGTGGTGGTTTTTTTTTTTTTTTTTTTTTTTTTTTGGTTTCAGGTTCCTGGGAGAGGGAGGTTATTTTGAGGGACTGGGGGGGTCACTCCTCTGCTGGGGAGAGTGAGTGAGCATGCAAATGGGCTTCTCCCCACCTCTCACTTTCAAATCCTCAAACATCTGACGGGGGAGGGGCAAAGGGCAAAACTTTATGGTGGAGAAGGTTCCATGGTGGGGCTGGGAAGGGAGTTTTCTTAGCCTTGACCAAAAAAGTAGGACAGCTACTTCCTCCCTCCACCCCGCCCACACTCCTTCACCTTACTAGCTTTAGGCTGGAGCTTGGGCAGAACAAGACACCAGGATCAGCCTTGAGTGCTGGGTCCTGCAGCCTTGAAATTCTCACAGTCCTGGGTCAGCAGAACCTGCACCAACCCAGTCCTGAATTTAGATACTTAGATGTGTGGACACTTAAAGAGTGCAACTACATTAGCCTCTTCTTTCAAACCTCTCTTTGCACAGATGGCTAAGGATCCCATCCAGTACAGTGCGGTGCTGTCTTCCCTCTCCCACCACCTCCTTAGCAGAGTGGACCTTGGTGGACTCACCCCAAGAACCCATGAGCCACATACATATTCTGTTGCTAGCTCTCTTCCTGGGAAGCGGCAGGAGGGAGCAGCGGCGGTGGCCATAGCTCGGTCTGTCATTGTCATTCTGCGAAGGCGGGACTGGAGGAGGGGGGACCCACCACTGAGTTTGTGGCTCTGCCGGTCCACAGAGCGTCTCATGCACACATCCCCATACTTGGGACATGTGCGTGCACCCTGCACACAAGTAAGTCCATGGTGTGCGTGCACACCCACAGTGAGAACTCCCATTGTAAATTACAGTGCACAAACACCCAGATGTAACACAGACCAGAGCACACATCTCTCTCTTACCCCAAAAACAATGTACACACGGATATACTTCTTGCCCAGAAAACACACCTCACTGGTACGGACTGACCAGTATCATTCATTCGTTCGTTTGTTCATTAATTCATTCATGTGTTTGTTCTGCAAACATAAGTTGAGTGTCTGCCACATGCCAAGCACAGTGCAGCTTGGTAACGTCTCACTGATGACCAACACAGTTGCCCCTGCCCTCAAGGAAGCCACTGCCTAATGGGGGAGGTGAGAAAGGTACAGGGAAGGTCTGCAGGCAGCGAGCAGCAGTGAACTCGCAAACAAGAAGTGCTGATCTGTCAAGAGAGGCCAAAGCGATGAGCAAACCTGAAGGGAAGGGCTGCAGCAGAATGACCTTGTTGCGGGGAGAGGGAGCAGACACCAGAGTTTCGTGTTTAGACAAAGTGGGATTAGGTGAAAGTGATCCCTTTCATTTGATTAGTATGAGAATGCTTCCTGGGGGCAGACAGCCGGCCTGAGGGAGGGCGGGGAGCTGCGGAATGCGAGCCTTGGGGCGCTTTGGCTACAGGAGACAGACCTTCCAAGCATAAATGGCCCTGGGAGGCTTCTCGGGCAGGCCACTGGAGACAGGGTCACAGGCAGGGCCCGGTGGGGGTAGGGTGAGGGCGGGAGGGGTGGAACTGTGTTTTCCCCAGGGCCTCCTCTTCGTCCTTGCAGGGCTGTCTCCTTAGCCAAAGGGAAACTCAGACCTGCCAGGTTGAGTTGAGTGACTTCTCGAAGTTTTTTGTTAAGGGTGGGTGGAAAGGTGCGGGGGTGGGGGGTAGGGTGAGGGCTGGGGTGGAGAGTGGGCGGAGCCAACCTTGTGGGCTAACGGAAAGGAAGTGGGAGAGGCCTGGGTGTCTTCTGTGGGGGAGAGCGGTCATCAGAGAGGTCACCCATGGTCCTCCTCCCTTTCCTCCCCTTTGCCCCTCTCCGAAGTTCCTCATTTCTTTCTGGGCCAGGAGAAGGTTCTACCACCCCGGCACTACCAAAGGTGTGTCAAGGAGGTAGGAGTCAAATGTGTCTCTCGGACTATGGTGCATGGACCCAGTTCTTCAGGAGCTGGTGGTTGAACCGGGCTGTTTGTAGACCCATTGCGTGCACGCACACGTAAGGGTACCATTAAAATCAACCCTAAGAGTCAAAGATGTGGTACCTGGAGGTGTAAAAGCCCACGTGTTCGAGAGCAGAGGAGCAGAGCAGGCTGGCAGGAGGGCCATGGCAGCAGGAGCTAGGCTTTGGGAGGTAAGCCTGGGTGCCGCCGCAGACCACACGTAGAAGAGCAGCAAGCACGGCCCTGGGTGGCGTGTTTGCGCCTGAGGTGCATACTGTGAGCTCCGGAGGCACCGGGTGCCCGGGAGAGGAGAGACATGCGGGCTGCAGCAGACAGGTTTCCTGGAAAAGAGGGGGAGGTCCTGAGCCGGCCCTGCAGGATGGGGAAGGTTCTGTGCCCCCCCCCCCAACCTGGGGCTCTCCTCACAAGTTCCCAGGGCGAGAGTTCAGTCTTGAAACTGAAAGCAAAGCTGAAGCAAGAGCAGGGACACCCCCCACCCCTCCCCGAGGCTCAGAAGCCATCCTCTCCAGTGGGCGGCAGCGGTGTCAGGGCAGGGATAAGTGCACAGGGCATGTGCCCCGCCTGTCTCGGGGCCGTCGGGGCGTGGCTGAGACCAAGACTCCCCTCCTGGAGAGCTGCTGGCTCTGACAGCACAACCCCCACTGAGAGACATTTCTTCCTCCCTAGACTCTGCCCTTCAGAGCTAAGTGCCCCCACTTTTGAGGTAGACCGAACCAGGCAGAGTCTGGAAGAGCACCTGGCACAGCCATGTGTCGCTTCCCACACCCCTGAACACACGATTCTTTCCAAGCCAAGGGGCTTTTAAGGATTCTTCATGCTGCTGCTCTGTCTATAAGGCCAGATGGGGTGCCCTGATTTCCCCTGTGGCCACACCCTGGGGATTAATCTTTGGGGTGGAGAGAGCCCAAAGTCCCTCTATCTGTCACCTTCTCCAGAGGAGGCAGGAGAGAAGGGAGGGAGGCTGTGTGTCTTTAGGGCCAGCTCAGGTGCAAATGCTGGTGACCTAGACTGACACTGAGGCTGAGCCACTTCCCACTGGAGGTAACTCAGTTAACTTCATCTTTTTCGTTCATTTTTTACTTGCCTCTTTTCTTCTTCCCCTTTCTTCTCCCATTGTCCTCCCCTTTTGGCAAGCCCCCTTGGTCCCTCTGGTTCGACTGGCTGTCGGCTGTCCTGTCATGGGGACAAAGCTCAAGGAAGGTGACTGATTCACTGACGCTGTGACTCCCTTCTCCACAGGTCACTCCTGCTGTTGGCCCAACCCAGCATGCAGCCTTGAACCTGGCTTAGGCCACCACCTACTCCAGCTCTCTACACCCCCTATCTCCCTGTGGTTCGGGCTGTAGGCTCTAAGCTCCAAAGTACCTGAACAGCATCTGTTCGTCAAGAAACCCCCGCAGCTCCAGAGGGCCCAGTGAACCCTGCTTTCGGCTCTCTGAGAAGACAGCATGGCTATTACCCTGCAGCCCAGTGACCTGATCTTTGAGTTTGCAAGCAACGGGATGGATGATATTCACCAGGTATGGCCCCAGAGAACAGAGCCTGGTCACCCAGGTGGACGATCAGAGAGGCACACACTGGCAGGCAGACGGCAAGTCAGCTAGCCATCCGGCTAGCCAGTCAGCAAATGTTGATCAAGCACCTACTAGGTCCAGGCCACTGGCCATGCATACCAGCCAGACTGTGCACCAGCTTGTCACTCGTACGGCCGTCAGTAGTCATTGAGTGGTCATTTCGTGAGCCACGTGCCCGTGTGCAGTTCTGGGGCACGTGCAGTCACCAAGTCAGCCATGCGGTCAGCATGGTGTCAGCCAGTCAGCAATGTGGGCTGAATGCACAGGTATACCTGGACCCTCACGTGCATTCCTGTCCCCTTCCCTTCTCCCGCAGTGTCACAATGAGAAAGCTGCTGGGACAGCCACATAACGAGGGTGAGCACTGCCAGCTGGACCCATGGGCAAAGACCAGCCCCCCACCCCCTTCAGACACCTGTCTCTAGTATAGCCGATGGGCCCTTCCATAATCATCTTTTCAGCCTTAGTCTGAGGATTCAGATCTGGAAATGGGGCTTTCTGGTGGGGGAAAGTTGAAAACTAGGACAGAATTCTGGCACTTAGGTCCCCACTGCTCCATATCTTGCTCTGTACTGGGGCCAAGGGAGCACTTTTTCCGTGCACTTAGCTGTACTCATTGGAGGGTGTCCTGGCACACCCATTGCTACCTACTCCTCTCCTTCCAGAAACTGGAGAAGAGGCAGCCAGGTACAGTAGAAGGAACAGAAGATTAAGTCAGGGGTCCTGGGTTCCAATCCCAGTTTGGCCACAGTTACACGTGGGCAAGTCCTGTCCCCTACCTTATCTGGCTGCCCTCTCCCCATCTTCACCAAGAGGAGATCCAGTTGGACTATCTCTAAGGGCACCGCAGCCTAATACTGATGCTCTCTATGCTAAATCCTTGTGAGGATAGAAAACTGTCGGACTTCTGGCGGCCTACCAAAGGCTGCCCCCTAGTGGACTTTGAGCACATTGTCCTTTCTGTCCCGCTGGGTCTTAACCTAAAGTTGCTCAGTTTTATGCAACACCTGTGGTGTGCCTAGCCTTGTGGAAGGCATCATGGGAAGAGAAGGGAAGAAAAATCTAACCAAACATGAGTTCTCAATACTACTGGTCATTTTTTGCTTGTTTCTGATCTGCTCAGCAACTGTTACTGTTCTTTTTTAAAATGTTTATTTAATTATTTTGAGAGAGCGAGCGCATGAGCTGGGGAGGGACAGAGAGAGAGAGAGAGAGAGAGAGAGAATCCCAAGCAGACTCCAAACTGTTAGTGCAGAACCTGATGGGGGGCTCGAACTCACGAACTATGAGATCATGACCTGAGCCGAAATGAAGAGCTGGACGCTTAACCAACTGAGTCACCCAATCTAAATCCCACACCTGCTCCTCCACCCTCAGCAGACAGCTTCTCCTCCAATCCACAGAGAAGCTCAAAACCAAGGATACCCTCAGTTTCCCTCCCTTCCCCCTTTTATTGATAACATCACCATTCTTGTTTCCTTCCTGCTGGCCCAGGAGAAAGAAGTGTCCCTCTTCTTTCCAGGGCTATCTCGTACCCATCCTTAATCTCTTCTCTCCTGCCTCCGAGACCTCAAACCATTGGTCACCCTTCTTAGCTCCTTTCTGCTCATTAGTATAGTCTCCACCCTCTGTGCTTATGTTCTCACCTCCTTTCTTTCCCTCTTTTTAGGAAACAATTTTTATTAAAAATGTATCATTAATACAAAAGAGTACATAAATCATATATATATATATATATATATATATATATATGGAATAACTATAAAAAGAACACTCATGAACTCACCACCCATGTGAAGAAATAAAGCATTACTAGTCTCCTAGAAGTCCCTGATACCTAAAACATTTAATGAAAGCCTACTCTACACCAGGCCCTGATGTACATGCTTTATGCACATTGATCTGTTTAAACCACCCAGTGGGGTTGTTTAATATGACCACCCCAATTTTATAAAGTAAGGAAGCCGATGTACAGCAAGATTAGGTACCTTGCCCAAGGTCCCACTGTTACTAAGTAACAGTTTCAAACCCAGGAAGTCTGGCTCTAGATCAGGACAATCCAATGGAATTTTTTAAATTAATTAATTTATTTATTTATTTATTAAAAAAATTTTTTTAACATTTATTTATTTTTGAGACAGAGAGAGAGAGAGAGAGAGAGAGCATGAACAGGGGAGGGTCAGAGGAAGAGGGAGGCACAGAATCTGAAACAGGCTCCAGGCTCTGAGGTGTCAGCACAGAGCCCGACGCGGGGCTCGAACTCACGGACCACGAGATCATGACCTGAGCCGAAGTCGGACGCTCAACCGACTGAGCCACCCAGGCGCCCCTAATTTATTTATTTTTGAGAGAGAGACAGAGAGAGCGAGTCAGGGAGGGGCAGAGAGAGAGGGAGAGAGAGAATCCCAAGTAGGCTCCGCACTGTCAGCACAGAGCCCGATGTAGGGCTCGAACTCACAAACCATGAGATCGTGACCTGAGCCAAAACCAAGAGTCAGACACTTAACCCACTGAGCCACTCAGGTGCCCCTCCAATGGAATTTTTTGAGGTACTAGAAGTGTTCTGTATTTGCCCTGTCCAGTATGGGGCCACTAATCACATATGGTTATGGAGCACTTGAGCTATGACTAATGCAACTAAAGGACTGAACTTTTTTCAAGGTGATATTCTTTTTTTTTTTAATGTTTATTTATTTATTTTGAGAGAGAGACAGAGACAGAGATAGAGACAGAGTGCACACAGGAGAGGAGCAGAGAAGAGGAAGACAGAGGATTCGAATCCAAGTAGGCTCGGTGCTGACAGCAGAGGGTCCAATGCAGGGCTCAAACTCACGAACCCTGTGAGAGCATGACCTGAGCCAAAGTTGAAGTCGGACACTTAACCGACTGAGCCACCCAGGTGCCCCTGAACTTTTACTTTTGAACACATTTTACATTTACATTTAAATAGTCATCCATGGCTTGTGAGTACCATATTGGACAGACAGCTCTCAACTCATGGCCTTCATCCTGACACCCGACTGCCTGCCTCAGTCCATCCTCTCTGAGATCTGTTGTAATGTGCCTTGGGGCCCTAGCACCCCCCTGGGAGTGCTCTAGCCACGGTGACTGCCCAGTGGCCAAACCCAAAGTCGTTTTATCAATTTTTATTTTTCTGGATCCTTCAGGAACATTAGGCATAACTGAGCATTCTCATTCTTTTTTCATGAAGAAAGAATTAAGTCCCATGAAAATTTGGAAAATACAGAAAATTTGAAAGAAAAGGAAAAGAGTCACCCAAAGTCCTACAATAAAAACATAATTATTATAATTATTCTGGTATAATTCCTTCTATACATAAGTTTTAACGTTTATTTATTTTTGAGACAGAGACAGAGTGTGAGCAGGAAAGGGGCAGAGAGAGAGGGAGACACAGAATCCGAAGCAGGCTCCAGGTTCTGAGCTATCAGCAAAGAGCCTGACGTGGGGCTCGAACTCACAAACTGTGAGATCATGACCTAAGCTGAAGTCGGACACTTAACGACTGAGCCACCCAGGCGCCCCTATACATAAATTTTAAAAAGACAGTTGCAATCACACTCCTTTTTCATTTAGCTTTGTTTGATTTTAGAACGACTATGTCCTCCAGTGGTCCAATTCTCATCCTGATGATTATAGCCGCTCTAAGGGATTTAGCGACCACTCTTTTGAACCCTTGGTCACATATTTTTCACTCCCTGATAGGTATCTCCATGTTAAATATTTCAAAGGTACCATATCCAGACACTATTCCCCGTATCTTTCTCCAAAAAACTGTTTCTCCTCCTTCTGGGTCCCCCTTTCAATGAACAGTGTCCTCATGCACCCAACAAATCAAGCTGGAAATTGGAACCTTCTCCCCCACCCTAACAGGGACTGGGCCCTAACCTCCTACCTATATAATGCCTCTGTTCTTCTGTCTTCATTGCCAGAGACTGAGCCCTAAGATGTCCACAGTCTGAGCCACTAATCCTGGATACCCAACCCTGACTATGGGCTGAGTCCCTCACCCTTGCCATTGACTAATGCTTTCCCACTGGCCTGAGAATGAGCCTAACCCTTCTCACAGACCAAGCATAACCCTGGCCAAAGATTAACCCAGAACTACAACCAATTAAAACTGCGTGATCTTGGGGGCTCCTGGGTGGCTCAGTCGGTTGAGTGTCCAACTCTTGATTTCAGCTCAGGTCATGATCTCACAGTTCATGGGATTGAGCCCCGTGTTGGGCTCTGCACTGAAAGTGCAGAGCCTGCTTGAGATTCTCTCTCTCTGCTCCTCCCCAGCTCTGTCTCTCTCAAAATAAACATTAAAAAAAAACAAACAAACCCTGTTTGCCCTTGATTGAGTGCAGGTGGTACAGAGCTAACCCACCTCTGTTAATCAAGAATCCACTCAAAGCATCACCTAGTGAGGTTGGACCCAGAGCAATGTCATCCTACAAAGGACAGCCCTGAGGGCTCCAAGAATTAGGAATTGCAAGACGGGCCAGATTCTGTTGGCAGGGCTTCCTGGTAGAGGCAGGTGAGCCTTAAACCAGATTCCTATCTTGTCCATAGCTGGAAGACCCCTCGGTGTTCCCAGCTGTGATCGTGGAACAGGTACCCTACCCCGAATTACTGCATCTGTACTCAGGACTGGAACTGGACGACGTTCACAATGGTATCATAACAGACGGGACGTTGTGCATGGCACAGGATCAGATCCTGGAGGGCAGTATTTTGCTGGCAGGTTTGTTTCCTTCCTGGGCAGGGAAGATGTGGAAGAGAAAGTGGTTCTGTCTTCAGGGAATCGTAGCCTACGATTGGCTCCTAGTGACCTTACGCAGCAAGGGCAAGGCCCGCAAGAGTTGGAAATTAGATGGGGCGGTTAGGACAAGCAAAAGGTAGTACCACTTCATAGAGGAGGAAACCACGTAAATGGATCCGTGATCTCTCAAGATGGAATGGGACGAGGAAGAGTGGAGACCAGCTGAGGTGAGTGTAGAGAAAAGGTGGAGAGTTACAGTAGGTGGCACACCATCCCCTTCCCACTATCCCTTGGCCTCTTAGCACCATTCTCTGGGCTGGCCCTGATGACTGCTCTATCCCTGCCCTGTGCCCTGAGGGAACTTTTTTTCTGCCCCACGCCCTCTGTCAACCCCACACCATGGAACCTGGAACCAGATGACAATGAAGCAACCTCACAAACCATGTCAACCACTGAAGTCTTACTCAACGTCGAGTCTCCCAATGACATCCTGGATGAGAAGCAGATCTGTAAGTTTGAACCCTGGTGCCTTAACCCAAGGCGACGAAAAATGCCATTGAAAACTACCACATCCACATACTGGATTGCCAGGCACATGTGCATGCCAGCACACATACCCACAGCCACTGCCACACGTGTAAATGTGCTCTTGAATTGTGGCTGGAACAGAGGGTGCCAGAGGGCACCGTAGGCAAGGAAAAGTTGGCCAAGGTGACTTCCTTTCTCCAATGTTTAAATCATGCTAAAATACTCATAACGTAAAATTGACCACCTTAACCATTTCTCAGCATACAGGTCAGTGGTATGAAGTACATTTGTATTTTGCATTCTCACCACCATCATCTCCAGAACCTCCATCCTGCAAACCTGAAACTCTGTGCCCATTAAACAGTAACTCCTCATTGCCCCTCTCCCCTCAGCCCCCGGCAGCCAGCACTCTACTTTCTGTCACTATAAATTGCACGACTCTAGGGACTTCACATGAGTGTAGTCACACAGTCGTGGTCTTTGGGGACTGGCTTATTTCACTTAACATAATGACCTCAAGGTCTGTCCATGTTATGGTGTATGTCAGAATTTCCTTCCTTTTTAAAGGTGACTCTTCGGTCCCCTCTGCTCTCTTGCCCGGCTCCCAGGAAGACTGTGCAGGGTGTGGCTTATTTAGAAATGCGCCAGGCTTGAAATCCCCTCCTCTCTTCCCTATGCTTGGAGGCTGGCCCCTACCTCCCCAGAAGGCCCCCAAGGCAGGCTCCTCCCCCAGCTCCCCCTCAGGCCTTTGCCTGACTCCTGGACAGGAGGACTCCCAGCCCTAACTGCCCCTTCCCAAGGGGATGCTGAGATCCAGTGGGGGGAAGAAAGCCTGAAGGTGTAAGAGTACTAGTATTTCTGTTGACCACCCTGTCACTAATATACACTCAGGCTTCAGCAGATACTTACCGAATGCCCACATGTACCAGGCACCAGCTTGCTGTGTGACCTTGGACTCATGCCCTGCCATCTCTAGATCTCAGTTTCCTTACCAGGAAAGCAGAGGAGTTGGGCTAATTGATACCTTCCAGTTGTAAAACAAATGAATGACTAAATCAAGGTGGCCCTTTACCCTGGGTGTCGCCTGGAACTTCCCCACCACCAGCAGTGGCTGCAAATGTGGCAGCCGTGATTGGGACCAGCTCATGCCCACAGCCCTGCAGGTGTTTCCTCTCCTCATGGTGCAAGACACATGAGGCATTTTCAGGTGTATCCTGAATCTGGGGCTGTGGGGAACCGCTCCCACCGCCCTCCTCGGGAGCCCACCATTCTCTTCAGTGCCCTCCCTGCCCCAGGCCACTGGAACTTCAGGCCTCTCTCCTTGCAGTCAGCACCTCCGAAATGCTTCCCGACTCAGACCCTGCTCCAGCTGCCACTCTGCCCAACTACCTGTTTCCTGTCTCTGAGCCTGATGCCCTGAATGGGGCAGGTGACACTGATGACCAGGAGGGACACTGTCTGGAGAAGGTCCCCAGAGAGGAAAGTGCCAAGAAGACTGGAAAATCAAAGAAGAGAAGTAAGAGAGATGGAGGTGGGGGATGGGGAGAGGAAGTGTGTATGTGTGTGTGTGTGTGTGTGTGTGTGTTCAAGGGGGCGCAGTAGGCAGAGGGCAGGTCAGGGACACCATAAGGGGTGAGTGGGTCGAGGCTCTTAGACACATTAAGAGGACAGCTCTCATGACATGGGTGGATGAAACGTCCTCCCTTCTGTAAAACCTGGCCTCATCAGTTGGCCTGACATCTCCCATGCCATTGCTGTCAGCCCAGCATATATGTAAACTCTTCCAGAAATGCCAACGATCCCAGATGGGTTGAACCCTCGTCTTGGTGTTTGGACACCATCCTTGGCCTCCTGGCAAGTCCCTGGCCCTCTGGGGGCCTCTGCCTATAAAAGAGGCCTCATCCAGGGGTGCCTGGGTGGCTCCATCTGTTGGGTGTCCGACTTCGGCCCAGGTCATGTTCTCAGTTTGTGAGTTCGACCCCCTGCGTCAGGCTCTGTGCTGACAGCTTGGAGCCTGGAGCCTGCTTCGGATTCTGTGTCTCCCTCTCTCTCTCTGCACCTCCCCAGCTCATGCTTGCACTCTGTCTCTGTCAAAAATAAATAAACTTAAAAAAAATTTTTTTAATAAATTAAAAAAAAAAAAAAGAGGCCTCATCCTGTGTGCTTATCTTCCTTCTCCAAGCTTTTGGTGCTTGGGCCATATGTGGGAGAGGTCTTTGGGCTTTCCCAAGCCCCGGTGTTATTGATTTCCTTAGGTAATGACTGGTTGCCACTGCCTTGTCAGCGAGGGAACCAAAGCCTCAGTGTCACACTTACCTGCACAACAGCTGCCCCATTAGGCTGCCTTCTCTCTCTCTCTCTCTCTCTCTCTCTCTCTCTCTCTCTTTTAATGTTTATTTATTTATTTTCAGAGAGAGAGAGAGAGAGAGAGAGAGAGCATGAGCAGGGGAGGGGCAGAGAGAGAGAGAATTACAAGTGCAGATGAGATCATGACCTGATCCGAAATCAAGAGTCCGACGCTGAACCAACTGAGCCACCCAGGTGCCCTGAGGCTACCTTTCCATTTCAAACATTAGGCTAGGTGGATTGTGTTCTTCTAAAGGGGACTCATTTGTAACCACTACCGCATTGCAGTCGTGTTCTGGTGTACCTTTGGGGCCTGAAAATGAGGGCGGGCCATTGGGCAAGTGCAGGAACTTGAGGGCTGTGGTTGTGGAGGGTGATCGTGGGCCTCTGGTCTTGTTGACCCGGCTCTTCCTTGTCTGCCCTGGCACCCTACTCGAGGAGCTCCGGGGTCCTCCCTCTCGGGAGTCCACCCTGGAGCACTCACTGCTGTCTCGTCTCTGCCTCATCCTCCTCCCTGCTTCCCCTCACAGTCCGGAAGACCAAGGGCAACCGCAGTACCTCACCAGTCACTGACCCCAGCATCCCCATTCGGAAGAAATCTAAGGATGGCAAAGGTGCGGCTGGGAGTCAGGTGAGGTGGGAGGGGCACTGGAGGGCCTAGGCCGCCCCTCATCACGTGCCCTTCTGCAGGCAGCACCATCTACCTGTGGGAGTTCCTCCTCGCACTGCTGCAAGACAGAAACACCTGCCCCAAGTACATCAAGTGGACCCAGCGAGAGAAAGGCATCTTCAAGCTGGTGGACTCCAAAGCCGTGTCCAAGCTGTGGGGGAAGCAGAAAAATAAGCCTGACATGAACTATGAGACAATGGGGCGGGCGCTAAGGTAGGAGCTGCTGGGGCACCGAGTCCCTGCCCGGGGGGTGGGGGTGGGGGGTTACCGAACTCTTCTCCTTGTTCAAGATGTCCCTCCTGCCTTAGAGTCTCCCAGCTCTCCCACGTGGTTGCCCCTAAGCCTGTTCCCGGACCCCTGGGAGGAACAGTCCCCTCCCTCGTGTATCTCTGTCCTGGCTTTTTCTCTTTTTATAACAGAAGAGCCCTTAAGGACCCCGCATCCCCAGGAAGGGCCTTCTGCCAGCCAGAGACCCAGGGAGACAGGCCCAAGTTACCCACCATTGACCTTTCAGGCCGGGGGACAGCTGAGCTTCCCAACGTCCATCCCCTCCCATCATTTACTCACCCCTTGTCCTTAGCCCCAAAGCAGGGCAGGGCTAACATTTAAAACCCCTTTTCGTGGCCCTTTGTGTCCTCAGGGGGAGATCTCAGGAATTTCATAAAAGCCTTCCAAGTCCAAGAGTTGGCCTTGGCTGGGCTCCCTTGCTCTGGGCTCCCATCTGGCTGCCTGGCTGCCCCCTCTTCCTGCCGGACCTGCCCTGGAGGGTGGCGTGTCCCGGCCTAACTCCCCACATCCCCGGCCCTCGTCCCCCAGATACTACTACCAAAGAGGCATCCTTGCCAAAGTGGAAGGGCAGAGGCTGGTGTACCAGTTTAAGGAGATGCCCAAGGACCTGGTGGTGATCGAAGACGAGGATGAGAGAAGTGAAGTCACGGCGGCCTCCCCTCGGGCCTCCACTCCCTGCACCTCCTCCACCAGCACCACCAGGCGAGCCAGCTCCAGGGTCTCGGCCAGAGCTGTTCCCCAGGGCAAGGCAGGCCCTTCCTGGGAAAAGCCAAAGGTTCAGAGCGTTGGCTTACAGCCGTCTGCAAATCTGGAAGTGGGACTGTGTGCAGATGAGGAGATCCCCACTACCTCCGCCGTGCTCATCCCTCCCCCGGAGAGCCAGGCCAAATTCCCCAAAGCCATGAGGTAAGGGCCCTGGAGTCATTACAGGTCTTCTACTAAGACCGTGTTTGGGGAGAGTGTTCAACTTCTTGAGGAGTTCTGCTGTGTCTCCAGTCTCACGGGACACTCCCAGAATCCCTGGGAAGCCAGTAGGGCACCTGTTGGTCAAGAGGGGAAAAGTGGCTTGCCCAAGGTCGCACGCTAAAATAATGGCAACGCCAGCACTTGACCTGGGCAGCTTCTGTCACCAGCTGGGGCTGTTTTGGTTATTTCAGAGTGCTCCCCAAGTAGCTACCAGGTACCTCCACATCTGGGCGCATCTCCCCAAGCCTCCTCCATTCCAGAAAAGAGACAATGGCGGATGGTACAGAGACACCTATTCTGCTTCCCTCAGGCCCTCCAGGGCCACCTGGAAAGCTCTCGCTACTTCTTGTCCATGCTCAGTGCCTCCAAATTTTCCCTGAGAAGGTTGGGCTTTGAGTTATGTGTATGTTACTCTCACTACACTGGCGTGGATAAGGTGCTCTCCTGAAGAGGGAAGGCAATAGAGCGGAGTGGTGAGCAACATGAGCTTGGGGGTCAGAAAGCCTAGATGTGGTCCCTGCGACTAGCTGTGTGGTCTAAGGCAAGTTACATAACCTCTCCGTGCTTCCATTTCCTCAAGCTGTAAAATCACATTAATCTTATTCAATTTGTGGGTTGTTTGGGAGATTGAGTGAAATACCACATGCCAGGCATTTAGAACGATTCCTGACCTATACTAAGTACTCAGTAGGTGTTGGCTGGTACAACAGCAAAGAAACCACACCTTCAGCTCTGTTCCTCTTGTGCCCTGCTCCCTAGCCAGTTGGGAGATGCCTTCTGCCTTAACCAAATCTGTTTTCTGTTTCTTCTCAGTACTTCTTCAGTGCCCAGCAACATCCACCTAGGAGTGGCCCCTGTGGGGTCAGGCTCGGCCCTGACCCTGCAGACAATCCCACTGACCACAGTGCTGACCAACGGGCCTCCTGCCAGTACTACTGCTTCAACCCAGCTTGTTCTCCAGAGTGTTCCGCCTGCTTCGACCTTCAAGGACACCTTCACTTTGCAGGCCTCCTTCCCCCTGAACACCAGTTTCCAAGAAAGTCAGGTGGCAGCACCAGGGGCTCCGCTGATTCTTAGTGGTCTCCCCCAACTTCTGGCTGGGGCCAACCGTCCAACCAACCCAGCACCATCCTCCGTCACAGGGGCTGGAGCAGCAGGGCCCAGCTCTCAGGCCCCTGGGACTGTCATCGCTGCCTTCATCAGGACTTCGGGTGCCACAGCAGCCCCTGGGGTCAAGGAGGGGCCACTGAGGCCCTCCTCATATGTGCAGGGCATGGTGACTGGGGCCCCCATGGAGGGGCTGCTGGTTCCTGAAGAGACCCTGAGGGAGCTCCTGAGGGATCGGGCTCACCTTCAGCCACTTCCAACCCAGGTGGTTTCAAGGGGTTCCCTTCCAGGGAACCAGACTTTCTCTTCTCCCAGCTGCCCCACTGTTGGGCTGACCCCAGTGGCTGAACTTGAGCTCTCCTCAGGCTCAGGGTCCCTGTTTATGGCTGAGCCTAATGTGACCACATCTGGGAGCCTGCTTACCAGATCCCCAACCCCAGCCCCCTTCTCCCCATTCAACCCCACTTCGCTTATAAAGATGGAGCCCCATGACATATAAATGAAGGGGGTCGGGGGAGGTGTGTCCCAACAGGCAAAGTTGAACAGCATTTTTATATGGACTTCCTGTAGCAGAGACTGACTGAAACAGCACACCTGCCCTTTTCAGTGGGATGTCAATACACCAGATCCCCTGTCCCCAACCCCTGCCCGGTGTCACCACGGCCAAGCCATGCCCAATTTGAGCATCCGTGGCGTCAGACCATGGCCTTCAAGAGCACTAGGGGATATGCTCTTGTCAGGGTAATGGGCTGACTTGGTGATGGAGCGAAAACCTCCTGAGAAGTTTGTGGCCAGGGCTGAGGCAGGGGCTCTGGGGGAAGAGTCCTGTCGTGGGGCTATATTTCACCATCTACGTTCCCTCCACAGGGAATTTCCTATCCCGTATGTGAATATCTCTGTATGTATTTGTGTGTACTTGTGGGTCTGTATCTCTGTTTCTTTGGGGAGGATGGGCGTGTAGCTGTGAGGTATTCAAGGGTGTGTGTCTTTGCGGGTCAGCTGCAGAGATGGGGAGTGTTTTTTAAGGGAAAGCATTCTCTAGTGCCCTCTGTACAAACCGAGATTCAGTTGCTCTGAGGCTGTGGGGTATGTGCTGGATCCCCCAAATTGAGAGAGATGTCACAGAGCTGGAGCAGGTCCAGGGTACGAGGATTTCAGTGGGCATGTGTGCTGGCGAAGACGCGGTTAGAAGGGCCAAGGTCAGACCCAGATAGAAAGTCCCCAGGCAGGGGCTGAATTAATTGAATGTGCCGAGGGTGTGGACTCCCTCTTGATGAGTGTCATCCCGATACCTCCCTGCTGTCAGGCATTGCTGGGACAGCCATGTCGCGGTGCATGCTGGCTCTGCCTCCGTCCTCACCCGTGTGTGCCTGCTGCTCAGCGTGCCTTCTACTCACCTTGTAGGCTTGCCAACCCACTCGCCCCCACAATGGCTATCACAGTCCTTGAGTGGACCGTTGACACTCATCGCCAACTTTCAGTTGCACCTAGCCCTGACTCTTCCTGCAACAAGAAGACAGGAGCCAGCAGATGTGAGCCCCCATGGCACTTCTCCCATCTCTACATGGTTCCTTGCTTCCCTCTTTCTTCTTTCTGAGGAAGTTTCAACTGATCCTCTATTAGGTCAAACCCTTGGCCTAACTCCTCCTTCCCCTTTGAATTAGCTTGCCTCTCTCCCGCGAAAATTGGGGGGCAAGGCTAAGAGTTAAAACACGTTGACAGCCTCAGAAACAATGATATGATCTGGTGAATTTGGTTAATGTGAATCAGTGCCTCAGGACCTTTTCTGTGTCCTCAGTATAAAACCATCCATTAGACCTAACTACCTCCCCAGGTTGTTCTCTCTCTCCTTCTGGTCACTGCCAAGCCTCCTATCATTGTCTCCCACTCTCTTCTTGTGCTTCCCCCTTCTCTCCCTGGAAAGGAAACATATATGGATGTGCAGGTGTATTTATTACACATCTCCAACACTCGGCATTAAAATGCCTTTTTCTAATATGATCAGGTTATTATGACAAATTCCCAATGATGGAAAGTGAAACATCCCAAGAAAGAGTCACCTTTCAAACAAAATTTGCACAAAGTCACTGCATGGATTAGGGGTGGCCCTGCCCCCGCCCCAAATCCGTAGAACTCATCATCTGAAGGTCACTGATACCCTCACGGTGACATGAAGTGTCTTCTTCACAGTTCTCAGTCCCTGTGAGCCCTCATGGCTCGTGACACTACTTTCTCCCCCCTCCTGCAGTAGCCGGGTTCTTGGGCTACCCTCTGTACCTGTGCTGGCCCCACATCTGCCACTTTAAATGTGGGTGCCCACCAAGGGTCTCAGCCGCTCTCCTGGCTCTGCCTTGGCTCTTTGGGGATGGGGCTGAAATTGAGAGAGTCAGCCCCCACTTTTCTCCTCAGCTCCTGCTTGCATTTCCAGCGGCCTGCTGGACATTTCCATCCAGATGCCTGTCATGCCTCAAACACAGCCCTTCTATCAAAAATGGATTTGAAAGTCTTCACACACACACACACACACACACACACACACACACAACCTTTCCCTCCCCCAAAACAAAAATCTGTCATGACTTGCCTATTTCTGTGAAAGGTGCCACCATTTTCCTGACCTTCTAAGCTTGACATTTCAGAGCCATCTGACGGCTGCCTTCATTTGACCCTAACCCTCCCCCATCTCTTGAAGTCCAGGCCGTTTGCCATGTCTCCGAAATCTAGCCTTTCTTCCACATTCTCAGAGCCTCCAGCCTAGCTCAGACTTACTCGAGTGTATCTCTTTCCCGGATACACCAACACAGCGCAGTGTGACCTGTCCCCCTCTCTGATCTGCCTGCTGGGGCACCAGTCCTGTTCTTTCTCTGCTAAAAAGCCTTCAATGGCTCTTCATTGCCTATAGGTAGGGGTGATACTCAAAATACTTTAGCCTCCTATCTGTTCTGGCAGCTGAGCATTAAATTTTAATTTGCTGAACCACAAAGCAGTCCAGGGGTCCTGGAGGAGAGGGGAGGGAACATTTGAGGACTCAGGGCAGTAATTCCAAAAGGAAGGCCCCAAGTCCTTGGACCTTCCGGCAAAGGCCCTTCACCATCAAGCCCCAACTGACTTCCCTAGTCATCTCTCACATTCCTTCCCTGACCCCCGGGGTCCTGTTCCAAACAGGGATCCCCGGCCTTTGAGTTTGCCTCTGTTTGAAGTTTCCCACCTCTGCGGTTTTGCTTTACTTGGTTCTGCTCAACCAGGATGCTCTTCCCACCCTGTTAGTACCAATTAAATCGTATCCATCCTTTAAGACTCTGTTCACGGAAGCTGCCTCCCCAGACCAGACTACCCCTGAGTTCTTCATTTGAAATTCGCACCAATTGCCACTCTTTTGGCAACTGCTCATGAATAGTGACATCTCCTCTGTTATAATCACAAACTGTTACTTAAATCTTCAATGACCTGGGCCTATTTAATCTCCCCACTTAGTGTGCCACCTTTCGAGGGGCGGGGGGCTGTACCACCCACAGAGCGGGGCAAGCTATGAACCATCTAGTGAGCATCAGTGAGCCCACTGAGCTGCTGAGAGATGGGGACGAAAGTCTGAGGCTGGTGACCTCTGACCTCCCCTCTGCACAGGCACTCACCCTAGGTGCTCCACTGCCCAGGGCCAGCCCTCTCTGGCTCAGTGCCCTCATGATGCCCCCACTCCCACCCCCCAGCCTTATCACCCAAGAGTTGTTACTACTTTGAACACCCCCTGCCCCTAAAGAAACTTCCCTGTCCAGTTTCTTTCCTAATTCAAAGTGTTAAAGTAGCTAATCTGGTCAACTAACCTGTGCTGATCTAGTTATGGGAGAGGGCCGGAGGACACCCTCAGGAGACCGGTTCATTTTTGCCAGGGTCATGTGGCAACAACCCCCTTGCCTTTGCGAAGACGGTGTAATGGGGTCAGGAGACCCGCTCCTCACCCCCTAGCAGCTGATGTATCCCTCCTTCCTCTGGGCTCCCGCAGCACTTTGTGTATACCTCTTCCTGTAGCACTTAGCACATGGTAGCTCCTTAGCTATGTGTTTATGTATGTTGCCTCTCTAATAGACTGTGAGCTCCTCAAGGACAGGGACTGTGTGTTAGTCACTGATGTATCCCCAGCGCCTAGCACAGTGCCTGGCACACAGTAGGTGCTCAATAAATGTTTATTGAAAGAAACAATGAGTCATGTTTCTAATCATGGGGATTTCAGCCATATACTGTAGCAGGCAAAAGGGGGAGGGGAAGGACAACCCATACTTGGGGGCTCTCACAGCCTTTTGGCCCCTCATATGACTGCAGGCAGCTGATTCCTTGCCCAGGTCTACCTGCCCCCCTCCTAACAGGGTCCAGAGGAGCCTGAGGCTGCTTCTAGCTGTGCCTTGCTGTCACCAGGAGCCACTGGGGACTCCTGAAACTCCCTACCCCTTTGCCCTGCCCTTTTCAGCTTCAGCACTGGTTCCTCACCTCTGGCTGGAAAGGAGTGGCAGAAAGGTCAGGACCCATGGAAAGGGTGAGGCAAGAAGTTATTCTTATACCATCATAGGTTTTTCTGACTCCATAACATATTTGTTTTTATTTGAGAGAGAAAGAGATACAGAGAGCAGGGGAGGGGCGGGGGGGGGGGGGAGAGACAGAGAGACAGAGACAGAGAGAGAGAGAGAATCTTAAGAATCCATGCTAAGTGTGAAGCCTGGAGCCGGGCTAGATCCCACACCCTGGGATCACGACCTGCCCCCAAATCAAGACTCAGATGCTCAACGGACTGAGCCCCCAGGCATCCTCAGTAATGTATTTTTATTATTTTATTTTTAAAGTTTTAAAAATGTTTTTTATTTTTATTTTTTTTTTTTTTTTCAGAAAGAGAGGGACAGAGACACAGACAGAGCATGAGCAGGGGAGGGGCAGATAGAGACTGAAACACAGAAGCCGAAGCAGGCTCCGGGCTCTAGACAGCACCGAGCCCCACGGGGCGGGGCTCGAACTCAGAACCGCGAGATCATGACCTGAGCCGAAGTCGGCCGCTTAACTGACTGAGCCACCCAGGCGCCCCTGTTTTTATTTTTAAAGTTTATTTTGAGAGAGAGAGAAAAAGAGAGAAAAAAGTGCGGGAGGGGCAAGGGGAGAGATAATCACAAGCAGGCTCTGCACTGTCAGTACGGAGCCTGAGGCGGGGCTCGAATCCACGCACCACGAGAGCATAACCTGAGCCACCCAGGCGTTCCCCCCATAACGTACTTTTAAAGAGGTCTCTGCTTCCAAAGCTGCTGGACCCGAGGTGAGTGAGCTCATCTCCCTCCCACCGCTCGCTCCCAGGGCTGAGAAGCCAAGACGATCTCAGCGTTCGAGAGTCTCTGCCCCTGGCGTGCCGGACGTGAGGACCAACGTCCAGTAGGTGGAGCTCTCGAGCTGGCGATGGCGGGCTGACGACCCGGGAGAGCCCGGGAAGGGGGAGGCGGCCAGGGTGGGGCCGGCGCCCTTCCGTCCCTCTGTCCTGACTCTGAGCCCCCAACTGTCCCTGAGCGGCTCCGGGCCCCACCAAGGCCTTCCATTGCTCGGGAACTTAGAATTCCCCCCTGCACTCCACCCCTCTACTTTCCCGGGAGAATTTAGCAGTGGCCTAAATGCCCTCTCCCCATTGGCCTGTCGCGCCCTGGCCCCGCCCCCCCCCATCGGCCCCCTCACCCAGCCTCCCCGACCAGCAGGTGAGCTTGCGGCGCACCCGGCCCGGCGCGCGGGCCGCCGCTCTTCCCCGGCTTCGGGAGGGAGCCTCCGCCTCCGCTTTTCGCCGCGGGGGCGTCCGGCCTGGCCCGCCTCCCCACCGCGGCCTGCCTATAGCTGCACGTCCACGAGGCGCCGCTTTCCACCTTGAAATCGGAGAGCGATCGAGGCGCCCGCGGCATCCGTTTGCCTGCGGAGGGCCCCGGACCGCCCGCTGTGGTGTGATCCTGGGCTCCCGCAGGGCCGGTGCCGGGCCGGGGAGGCGTCCGCACCCAGCTGCCCGACGCTGCGGCGCGCCCGCTCCCCTCGCGGTGTAAACCCGGAGTCTAGGGGAACACGTGGAGTCCTGGGCTGCCCATTGCGGGGTCCAGGAGGCCCGAGCTCGGCACCTCCCCATGGCAGCTAAGCAGGCTGCCCTTGGGGCAGACCCCATTCTCCCTAAAACACACACACACACACACACACACACACACACACACACACGGCTTGGCAGGCTGGACACAATAAAACACTCAACAAGCTTCCCTGTTAAAGGTTAGAATGTGGAAGGGGCAGTTTACTGCCCAAGTGACCCCCCTCCGACCCAAATAGGGATGCGCGGATAGCGGATGGCCCGTTCTCCGGAAATACGGAGACTTGAACAGGGCCTCCCTTTAACCCTGCACCCCAAAGAGGAACATTCTGGTAAAACCATCATTAACTGTTGGCCCACGACACGTAGGAGGAACTAACTTCAGCTAAACAGCCGTGTTTACTCAGTATGATTCTCTTCCTTCGTGGGTAAATTGAGCCCTATTTGGCAGACGGAGCGATGAAGAGTCAGAAAGATTGGGTTCTCACCCAAGGTCAGCCTAGGTGGCAAGTGGTGGAGCTGGCTCCTTCCCCTAGGCCGCACTGGAAGGATTAGATCACCCCAATCTGGAGCAGGGATGCAGGCTTCATATCACACAACCCATACCTCCTGCCTTGGTCTTCCCACTCTGGCTGAAGGGCAGTGAGCCCTATCTGGGAAAGGTGTGTGGAAAGGAGCCCAAAGGCAAGAGAACAAGGAACTTTTTGGTTTTGCTTTTAACTTGCCTCCTTTCTGCAGGGAAATAAAGGGGTGTGTGCACCCACACACCCAAACCCAGAAGCGCAGGGATGTCCATGGCTCCCCAAAGGACCCTCATCTATTTATTTGGGGTCATTCTTTTTTTTTTCTAATAAAGTTTACTTATTTATTTTGAGAGAGAGAGAGAGAGAGAGAGAGTGTGGCAGGGACAGAGAAGGAGGGAGAGAGACAGAATCCCAAGCGGGTTCTGCACTGTGAGTGCAGAGCCCCATGTGAGGCTCCAACTCACCAACCATGAAATCATGACCTGAGCTGAAGTCAGACGCCACCAGAGCCACCCAGGCACCCTCTCTTTGGAGTCATTCTGACTCTACCCATGGCATCTCCCTCCTGCCTTCAATTAGAAATTCTTATAGTACCCTCACCACTCTCCCTTCCTCCTTTCACCTGAATCTCAAGCGATTACCTGTCTTTCTCTGTGGCCCACCTCCAACACATTTTTACCATTAAAACAAAAACAAAAACAAAAAACCCTCTATCACTACCCAGTTTAAAGTTTTCCCGTGGTTCCCACCATCTAGGGCAAAAGTCCAAGCCGTGCCCGTTGGCATGCCTGGCAGGGCTCCTGCCCCCTCCTTCCCCATCTGTCCCTTCCAGCTGCAGTGACACTGAAGTGGCTTATAGTTTCCTGCACATACTACTCTCATTTGTCTCCAAGCCTTTGCTCGGATTGTCCCCTCAGTTCAGAGATGCTTCCCTGACACCCCTACTTCCTATTTTTCTACTTAAGTGTCAACTGGGCACCCTCTCTCCCAGTAAGTCCTTCTAACCACCCCAGTGCCCTTGCCCTTTGAGCTGAATCCTTGCACTCACTACATAGCTTTTGTGACCTATTGACTTGTCTGATTTCTTCACTCCAAGTTCCAAACAGAGGATTGACCTAAATTCAGTACTGCTATGGGGTTGTTTAGGAACCTGAGAAAGCAAGTAGTCTACAGGCCTCGAGATCAGAAAGCGAGTAAGCACAGGCCAATGAGGAAGATTAATGCTGTGGCTCCAAGGGATGGATGTTCCTCCACCTGGGCAGAAAGACCCGAGTTGAAGCACGCTCCTGGGGCTGGAGCAAAGAGCAGCTCATAGTTTGCTCCTGGGGGTGGCTAGACTCCAGTTGGCCAGACCCACAGATACCCTCACTTGTACACTGACAGGGTTCTCCAGAGACTTACACAGGGAGACATCCCAGGCCTGTCAAACATCCACTTCCCCTCAAACAGTAACAGGTACGTTCTGAAGCCAGCAGGCAAAAGGAACTAGGAGCTTCTACCACTGTTTTTCAGAAGTGAGAAGAAAAAGTGTAAAATACAGGACGGGCATCTTGCCTCCACAGTAGCTGGGTCTTAGGAAACCGGAAGTGTGGACTGCCTGCACCATGTGGGCGGCCCGGGGGTGGGAGGCCAGGGGCACAACAGTGAGGGCAGTGATAAGACTGTGCAGTCAGATGTGGATGTGGGTGGCCCAGGGCAAGAGAGCCAGCAGGCAGGTGATTTCCTTGAGCCGCCTAAGAGAGGGCTCTCCTTCCAGCTCTGCTACTCCTATAGCAAACAAGGCGCGCGCACACACGTGTGCCGACACCCCCCCACACACACACACACCTAAACTGATGCAGATATTCAATTCTCCCCACAGCTCCTGCAGCCCAGGATGTGCCCCTGCCTTGCCTTTTCTTTCCAGATCTTGCCCCAGTGACCCAAATGTTGTCTAGCCCCTCCACCTTGTCCTCATTTGTACCCAAACTGCAAGGCAGGATCAGGGGTTTCCCATTCACTTCATCAGGACACCCATCTGCTTTAACCACAGAAAAACCAATATGGGGAAAAGAGTAAAGACAGGAGACAGAAGCCCTGACGCAGGTTTTCAGTATGCAAGTGTTTTTGACTCCACAGCCAGTTGCTTAAAATGAAACATAAAGGGCAGCCAGAATACACACCCAAATGCAAAAAGGTAAAGGAAACATAAAATAAACCACACAATACCATGAACCCCCACAAAACCAAAAAATTAAAACCCAAAACCCCTCAACTTTATATATATATATATATATATATATATATGTATATATATATATATATATATATTTTTTTTTTTTTTTTTTTTTTTTTTAAGGGAGAACAACTGTTCAAAACCAACTGGGCAGTATGGTGGGGGTGGGGAGCAGTCCTACAGAAGGGGGCCTTGAACTTCCCCCTGGGAACAAAGAACAAACACAATACAAAGAAAATAACCACCAATCTCCCACATGGGTCAGGAGTCTCCAGAGAACAGATTGTCCCATCCTCAAACTGGCTTTTTTTTTTTTTTGCCGTTTTTTTTTGTCTTTTTTTTTCCATTTTCTTCTTTTGTTGTTGTTGTTTTAGCACCTGTACAATAAAACTGTACCATCTCCAATCAGCTGGCCATAGCCAGGCCCTCCTGCCTTTAGATGGTACATACTCTCTACAAGGATTGTTTGGAAAAAATAGCAATTGGTAGAAAAATAAGAACAGGAATATGAAAGACAATGCCACAGAGGGGGGAAGGGACAGGGAAAAAGCCCAAGCTCCTCCCCTCTCTCCCTCTCTCTCCTTCAACAAACCCAGTGCTGGAGGCCAGGAGGGAGGCCTGGCAGGGGCCCCACACTCAGCCCCAGGTCCTGAGGCGAGGTAGGAGTGGAGCCCGGCTGGAGTCCAGCCTCCTGCCCTCACCTAGGAAACAGCTGAGGCCTGGATCTCACATCTGGCCATCAATCCCAGAGCCCTCTGCAGATTCCAAAGGAGAATGGGGGGCAGAGGGAGAAGCAGGGAGGAGAGAGAAAGTGGGTGCTGAATCTGGGAAGGGGAGAGGTGATAGGCAAGGGCTGGGAGCTGAGAGGCTCAGCATCCAGAAGGGGCAAAGGCAGAATGGGGTGGGGTGGATGGAGGTGCAGGGGTGGGCGGAGGAGACGTGGGAACAAGCCCATGTTGTGCACTCTGAGGGGAGCAGTGAAGGAAGTGTGAGGAGGGGTGACCTTAGCTTTCACTCCCATTCTTGACTCTCTCCAAGTAGAGTGACTCACTAGCCCCTCGCCCTCACAATCCACCCCTCCCCAGAAACCTCCCTAATCTCGAGACAGGGCTGCTGTGAAGGGCAGGTGGTAAAACAATAAAAAATGGGGGGGGGGAGCACCAAAGCCTCAGGATTATCCTCAATCCCCCCAGCCCCAGGCCAGCACCAGCCACCTTCATCAGTCACGGGTCCTCGGCCCCCTGCCCCACCTGCCCCCTCCCCAGTGGGGTGAAAACAAACCTGGGAGTAACTGTCAGAGGGAGGGGGCAGCTCCAGAGCTTATCAAGAAAGACAAAGAAAGGAGGTGAAGAAAGTCCCTCAATACAACAAGTTGTCTCAAATCGTCACAGTGATACAGACTTATCAGAAACCAATGAAACAATACAAATTAAATACTAATAAAATAAATACTATGGAAGACAGAAGAACACAGGGGAACAGAGGGGGCGCTCAGAGATTTGGCCTTTTCTCATTTCTCCTCCGGACAGGCTGAGGCCACCCCAAGGGACCCTGGCACCACCTCCCACCATCCCTGGGACCTCTTGCCCTCAGACGTGGAATTCAACTTTCCACCCCCATCACCAACCACAACAACAATGACGATGACAGGGAGATGAGAACTAATTATAACCAGAAAAAAAAAAATCCAGTCACTAATGCTGGCATTGATAAGGCGGCTTCTTGTTGGTCCGTATTATTGCCTCATTCTGCAGTCTGGTGCTCGGTGGGGGAAAGACATGGGAAGTGGGGAAGGGTGAACTTGGGAGGAGAAAGAAGAAAAGGGAGGGGCTGTTTTCCCGGTCAACTATTCCACGGCTGGAACTCCACCTCAGACCCCAGGAGCCGAAGTAGCTCTGGCTCATACCGCACCAGCTCCACAGTCTCAGAGGAGCCTGGGGCAGATCTGTCGTCCATGCCTCCGGGCCTCTCGGCTGGGGTCAGAAGCTGACTGGAGGCCACCTGCCGGTAGAACTCAGCCTTGGGCAAGGTGGCAATTTCAAAGTGCGGGAACCGAGCCTGAAAGATCCTGGAGGAAAGCTTCAGCCTCTTCAGGACATCGGTAAAGAGGAACCAGTTGCAGGGCCTGGAAGAGGCAAGAGTAGGAGTTATGGAAGAGGCCTGGGTGGAACCAGTGGGGTGCCAGGAACACTCTGGAAGGCCCAGGAAGGCTGCCAGTTTGGCTACCTGTCCCCCACCCCCAAACTAAACCATGGACTCCCTGGGTGTCACTGAGGCAAAAATCTCCTGTGCTAGCCTGCACTGGCTGAACCAGCTTTCAGCTCAGTTGTGAGCATTCAACCCGTGACTACCCCTTCCTTTTAAAATAGTGGGAGCAGGAAGGAAAGGGACCTTCCAGAACCCAAAACTCTTAGCAGGCATCCCCAGGCCTTCCCCACACCCCATGACCCGGAATTTACCATCTGCTGGGACCAGTTCTTTCCCCTACCGAGCCCTGCTACCCCGTCTGGTTTCCCTTTCCTGTTCTCACTCCTGTTTCCCGTGCCTCTTCATTCTCCAAGACCTTCCCCAACAGACGGGGAGCCGTGGAGAAAGGCCTAAACTGTGGGTAATCTAAAAGGCATTTCTCTTTGGCTCTGGAATGCATTTAGACAAGTTTTTTCTCCAGCGGCAGCACCATCGTTTCTGCAGGGCCAGAGCTCACGTTACAGCCAGTCTGACTCTGCTGAGCACACCCGACTGGCCTGGGCGGCAGCCTGGGGACAGCTGGGAGGGGTGCCGGGGAGGCCGATCACGGGCCATGCGCTTGCTTCGACTAAACCAGGAAGAGACACTGCATTCCCCTGATGATGGTCCCGTCTCCAAGGCTGTCCATCCTGGCCATTGCCCTGTCCTACCGGCAGCATTTGTGTCAGCCTCCTAACTGGTCTCCCCCTGGCTAAGAGTCTCCCTGCTGCACCCCTACCTACCCTCACTGCATCCGTTACTACCCCTTTTCTAAAAAAGAAAATCTGGCCTTCTCACTCCCTAAACTGCTTTCCATGGATCCCCAGTACCTCCAGCAAAGAAACCTCCACATTCGTTACCATGATATTATGGCAAGACCTTTCAAACATGACCCCATTCAACTCTTCAGCCCAACCTCTCCTAATAACACACACACACTCACACACACAGTGTACCCCCCCACCCCACCAAGTGCCAGACATTTGCTGAAGGACAAGCCCCACTTTCTGAACTTGTCTGTCTCGTGCCTCTGCTTGTGCCTCGCCCTCCATCTTCCCCTCCTCTCAGGCCCAACTCAGGCGCCATCTCACCTGTGAAATGGGTTGTTCCCATTTCACAAAACTGCCTGTTCATCCCATCTTCCACAGTCTCATGGCGCTTGGTTCATACCCCTTTTATAATACTTAGAACATGACCCATTTCAGAAAGGATACAAAAGAAATGTAAACTGTGGTTTTCTCTGTGACACAGGAATGGGGGCTCAGGGTGGACTAGAACTTCTATTATTCACTTGACACCTTTCTGAACTGCATGAAATTTTTATAATAATAAATCCACTTTGGACATATTGTCTTTTATTAGAACTAATTGTATACTTGTCTCCCACCTCCTCTAGACTGGAGATTCTTTGAAGGCTGTATTCTGGCCCTCGGGGTTTGACTGGTGTGCCTGCTGAAGACACGTTTATAGAATCGAGTGTTTTCTTTTGGGGCACCTGGGTGGCTCGGTTGGTTGGGTGACTGGCACTTGGATTTGGCTTGGGTCATGGTCTTGTGGTTCGTGGGTTCAAGCACTGCATCTGGCTCTGTGCTGAGGGTACGGAGCCTGCGTGGTATTCTCTCTCTCTGCCCCTCACCTGCTCGCTCACACTTTCTCTCTCAAAATAAACTTTAATAAAAAGAACTGAGTGTTCTGTACAACACCTACCACTTCTACCCAGACCCACAGTCCTTCTCCCTAAAATGTAACACTCTTCCCTGTGACACTAACCCCTTTTCTTACACCATCAGGAAATGGAATGCTCTAGGTTCAGAGGAAGGGACTACAGACACCATTCCCTTGAAGCATCACTTTCAAAGAATGGAAAAGACCCCTCAGAACATTAACACTTGGTGGTCAGAATTCAGCTTTGCTTTGATGACTCGAAGGCACTTCGGTGGGTCATCATTCTACACCCTTCCTACTTCTTGAAGAACATTCATTTCACAGTGTGCTGCAGTGGTGGGCAAGGGCAGATTCAGAAGAGGCACAGAAGGATGTAATGTCAGGAAAACCAGCTTTGCCCATACCAAGTTCTCAACTGAAAACCTGCCTGCTGCTCGGGTAGCTGAGTGGCACATGGCTCTCAGCTGCCCTGTGTTCTGTCTACACCTGATGCACACTAGCCTGGTCCTTCTACTGCCTGGAGCCCAAGATCCTGTTTCAGAGAAGGAGGTGCTGAATACTCTGGAGGAATTAATTAACTGTGCAATACTATATCTCAGACGCCTGGCCCCACCCTCTGGGATCAGCTGATGCCCAGAAGAATAAGGACCAAAAGCCCCTGAAACTTGATCCCAACCAGTGTCATCATATAGGCTATTTTTATTCTTATCAGCCCCTGGGGGAAGGGATGCAAAGAAACCATGGCCGGATGGTGATTGGTTAGAGTAGTCAACTTGAGGGACTCACTTGAAGGGCTCCTAATCCATTGTGCACCCCTCTCTCGACCATGTGCACTTCATGTGCCTTCACTTTTTTAGAAAGACAGGGTCTGATGTTTCCAAAATAGGTATCAAAGAACAAGTACCCTTAAAAGTATCTGCAAACATATTGGAAAAGAGGAAGAAAACACCTAATGGTGGAGGCTGATAATAAAAAGACAATTCATTCTGCATCCTCCTGAGCAGCACTGCCACACACTGCCATCCGTAAGAGCCGAAAGGACCATGGTCTCCAGGCTGTCCCTTCTGAACCCTCAAATCAAGATTCAACTGGGTTCGGTCTAATGGTAAGCGTCAAGTATATTCTAGTCTCCAAAAACAGGTGATGCCTGCTAACAATACACACAGTGATCTGAGATGACAGCACTGAGGCCATCATCTCGCCAACATTAAGGCTACAAGAAAGCAGCCTGCGGATTACTTAAGGACCCCAGCAGCCCCTCAGCTATGGGAACCATATGTCCCGGCTTTTCAAGAATCTCAATTTCAAATATTCTGTCTGGCTGTTCCCAGAAACCACAAAAATGTTCCAGAGATTCTAATAGTTCATCAGCTCAAACATCTCCCAGATCATCTCTCACACCCAGGAACAGCAGAGCAATTCTTTAGAGAGTGAATCTAGATTCTTTGAATCTAGATTTTGGGTTTGGGAAATACATATATAGTCAATATACCTAGAGCTTACAGCCTCTGTTCTGAATGTAACTAATCAGGGCTGGAAAGTCAGGCTGGCCTTGGTCATTTGTCAGGTTTCCTAAGCTCCAGCATGTGCTCTTCAGGTCTCTGCTTCCTTCTGGAGAACTCCCCCATTCCCAGGGAGGCAGGCTAGGGGTTGCCAGGATCCTGGCACTCAGTCCCTGTAGCTCTTAGACACTTACCCGCGGGACACTGACACTTGGAGGTTGTAGCAAGGGAGAAGAGGCTTGTCTGAGAGCTCAAACATAAAGTCATCCTCTTCCACATCATCTCCTTCTTGATCAGAGTTCCCAGGAGGATTATGGAGGAGGTCACAGGCAAAGCCATCTTTTTCTTCTGTAAGGATAGCACATGGGATATGAGGACTTAGCTATGTGCACAAAACTGAAGAAAAAAAATGTTTCAACAAGATAAAGAGGCACAGAGGTGGGTGATTAGGACATAAGCAACAAGTTCACAGACCCCCAGTTGGGGCCAAGTTTTGCTGATCCCATGGCTCCCATCCTTGGGAGGGCATGTGAAAGTTCTGTCCCTGGAAGACAGTAGTTTCTGGCCAGAAATTCATTATACTCCACCTTTCAGTTGGAAAACAGCCAGATGCTGTAAAGAACCAGCCGCTCGGCCTTTGGAAATGGAGCCCGATGACACTACCAGCAGTCAAAGGCAAGGTAGAAACACCTGCCATGCCTGTGGGGCTCTCAGGAGCCCGGAGGGGCCACTCAGTCAGTTCCCACCCCTGGCTACGTGTCTGGGTGTGGCATATTTCATTCCATCCCAACCTTCCCCAGCTCCAGCTTCCCCAAAGCTTAGGGGTAGATACCTCCCCCAACCTGCAGCCCTGGCCCCAGGAATGAGTGCTAGCTGACTGCCACAGAGAGAGACGCTTCCTAGAGAGGAAAGCTTGGGTCAGAGGCTAAGGGCCTGGGAGGCAGCAGCTGTCTCCGAAACTGTGCATGGTGGGAGTAGGGCAGGGAGAGAATGATCATGGCCAGGTGAGGGGCTGGGTCTCTCTTGAGTGTGAACAATGCCGGAAGAGATGACAGTGCAACACAGGGGCTTGTGGCAGGGTTAGGACGAAGCAAGGGAGGAGAAAGGCACTTGGAAGAGAGAGAATAAAAACAATAGCCAGGGCATAAGTGGTGGAGGGCAAATGAGGGGTGGCTTTGTGGCATCCCTGGTTTAGGCCAATGTATTCTGAGTCTGGGGGAGCATGGGCTAGTGTTCGGGTTGAAAGGGTGTGTAAGGTTCTCTAAGTTACTAACAGGTGCAGAAAGGCAGCCTCCCTTCTCACTCCTGTCTTTGAGAAGAATCCATGAAACCCAAAGCAATCCCCCATCTCTGGGCCACAGACAAGCATGGGAGGAACCCGACTCAAAGCTTACCCAACACAGAACTGCTGTAGAAGTCCCAGGACACGCCAGGGTCACCCTCTGCCCGGCCCTGAAGATCTGAGAGGTGATCTGATGAAAGAAGAGAAGGCAGTGAGACAAGGAGGGTGGGCTGGAGAAGGGCCTAGAAACAAAGTACATCTATATGGGGCCAGGAGAATGGGAGAAGGGAAGGAAGGAACACAAGAGGGTCTGGGGGCTAACAGGGAGAGATATGTTTCCTGCTGTCAGTCAGAAGTTGCCAACCAACAGCCAGGACCCAAATCTAGCCCACTGATGACCTGGGGTTTGGCCCAGTGTTTTAAACCAAAAAAAAAAAAAAAAAAAAAAAATGTTGAACATTTTAAAATTTAGAGATTTCACCTAAAAATCTGGATTTCCAACTTTTCTTGAAAAAAAAAATATCAGAAAATCTGGCAACACGGCATCCCACATTCCTGCATGTCAACAGTTGGCTAGAGGGAGAGGCGACATGTGCGTTCTCTGGTTCAACAGTCCCCACCCAGCCTGCTCTGCTCTGCTCTCTTACATGATCAGCCTGAAGGCATTTAGGTCTGGGATCCCTGCTTTTAATGGTATAGGGAATGGACTCTCCCAGAACAATCTCAGACCTGTCCCAAGATTTCAATTCCCTGCAGGTCACGATGTTCATACAGCCAATCAGGATCTCTCCAATTCAAAGTAAGATAAGGAAGCAGAATTCCTTCATCTTTGAAAAACATGGGGGAGAGGGCCACGTGTACCCTCATAAAAACCTTTTGCTTCCACTCCTAGGTGTATACCCCCAAAGAATTGAAAACAGGTGTTCAAACAGAAACTTATACACAAAGGAATGTGCATAGCAGGTCTACTCACAATAGCCAAAAAAGTGGAAACAATCCAAATGCTGTTAAGCTGATGAAGGGATAAACAAAACGTGGTCCATCCATATAATGGAACATTATTCAGTTATAAAAAGAAACAAAGTACTGATGTATGCTACAACATGAATGAACCCTAAAGACATTACACTAAATGAAAGAAGCCAGACACAAAAGGCCATCTACTGTATAATTCCACGTATATAAGATATCCAGAACAGGCAAATCTACAGAGACAAAAAGCACATGGGTAGTTGGGAGGGAACAGGAAGTGACTGCCTAATGGGCATAGCGTTTCCTTTCGGTGTGATGAAGAAGTTCCAAAACTCAGTAGTGGTGATGGTTGCACAACATTCTGAATGCATTCAATGTCACTTCACTGTATACTTTTTAAATGGTTGAAAGAGTAGGGGGCACCTGGGTGGCTCAGTCTGTTAAGCATCTGATTCTTGATTTCAGCTCAGGTCATGATCTCACAGTTTGTGAGATAGAGCCCCAGGTCGGACTCTGTCCCAACAGTGTGGAGCCTGCTTGTATTCTCTCTCTCCCTCTCTCTCTGCCCCTCCCCCACTTGCTCTCTTGTTCTCAAAATAAAAAATTTTTAAATGGGTTAAGGGGCACCTGGGTGGCTCAGTTGGTTAAACGTCTGACTTCAACTCAGGTCATGATCTCACATTTTGGGAGTTCGAGCCCTGCGTCCAGCTCTGTGCTGACAGTGTGGAGCCTGGATCCTGCTTTCAGATTCTGTGTCTCCTTCTCTCTCTGCCCCTCCCTCACTCGCTGTCTGTCTCTCTCAAAAATAAACATTATAAAATAAAATAAAATAAAATAAAATAAAATAAAATAAAATAAAATAAAATAAAAACAAGACAATTAAAAGGTTAAAATAGTAAATTTTATGCTGTAAGTATTTTGCCACAATAAAAAAAAAATTAGGGGCGCCTGGGTGGCTCAGTCGGTTAAGCGGCCAACTTTGGCTCAGGTCATGATCTCGCGGTCCGTGAGTTCGAGCCCCGCGTCGGGCTCTGTGCTGACCGCTCAGAGCCTGGAGCCTGTTTCAGATTCTGTGTCTCCCTCTCTCTCTGACCCTCCCCAGTTCATGCTCTGTCTCCCTCTGTCTCAAAAATAAATAAACGTTAAAAAAAATTAAAAAAAAAATTTAAACCGCCTTTTGCTTATTTGATAGGAGGCTAGACATCAGGTCACCCCTTTGCCTCCTTGTCTCCTAGCTAAGCATCACCTAGTAGAACTGCTTCACCTCTCAGCCGCACATGTACAAAAGGAGATTTTCATGACAAATTCAACTGTGGCATCTGTGGGCACATGGCCCAGCACAGTTGGCAAGCTGATTTAGCTCTATAATGGTTGCTACCAGCGCTTAGGTGACACCCAGGCAAAAGTACAGGAGAGAGTCCAAAGGGCACAGGTGATGTGAGGGAGCCCTCTGGAAACCAAATCCCAGGAGGAAGCTGGCGGCCACTCCTAAAGGCACGAAGCCAATCCCCCCTGATGAAATGTACCACTGCACTCCAATATACTTTCCTTTTGGGTCGTACAGTCTATCAGCAAAAATGCCTATTAGCTGTTGTGAGCTACTGAAAGAAGTAACTTTTTAGCAACCTTCTACGAGATGAAGGGTTTCTTCTGGTAGGAAAAGGCAGCCAGAGAGAGCTTTCAAAATAATGGCTGAGCAGCTACAGTGGAAAACCTTTAGTCACGCACATTAGATCTTTTTTATGTACTCCACAAAAAACTCTTGAGGTCATGACTGCCAGTTTCTGTGCTCTTCTGGGCCCCTGCCCCCTGAGAGTTGGAAGGAGTTTCTTCAGAAAGCATCTGTCAGTTAGGTAGGTGCCTATTCTGTGCCTGGCCTTGTGCTAGGTGTCCTGGGAGATGGAGGCATGAGATCATAAGTCTCCAAGAGGCAGGGAATATATATGTCTGTCTTGTTCATCATTGTCTCCCCATGGCCTGAGCCCAGGTGCCTGGCACATAGTAAGAGCAAATAAATATATGGAGAAGACAGGGAGGGAAGGAGGAATTACTACAAGGCAAGACCTAAAGCCTGCTTAACTGGCATGCTGAAACACCCGTGCTCCAAGGACTGTCGTCTCCCCAGGAGATCACATGAGGATTCCATCAAAGCCCTAGTTCCCCACATTCTTGGGGCTCCTCTCTAGGGACTGCCTTCAGAGCCCCCAGAACATTCCACTAATTCTCCTCACTGACAGCAAATCTTTGTCATTCTCAGGTGAATATGCCTTTCTGAGGCAGCCCAATGTGCATGGGCACGAGCAAAGGTACAATCGTCTGGGCAGGCCCATGAGCTGCACGCCAGAAAAAGCTCCCACGGTTGCTTGATGGTGTGCCTTCTGGTCACATTTCCTCATAGGCCTTAATGTACAATTGGGACAGAGAGGGACATTTCTCTCCCTTGACTGTCCCCCGCCCCTCCTATAACTTTCAGTCCTTTACTCTTCTCCTTTCCACCAAAAAGTGCCCTCAGCCCCGCAATCCTGCTCCTGGGTATATATCCACAAGAACTGAAGACTGGTACTCAAACAGACACCTGTACACACGTGTTCTGCTATAGCAGCACTGGTCACAATGGCCAAAAGGTGGACACAACCCAAATGGCCCATGAACCAATGAAGGCTTATGCCTTCCCTTATGGAAAATGGGGTAGATCCATACAATGGCATACCATTCAGCCTCAAAAAGGAAGGAAGTACAGGGTGCCTGGGTGGCTCAGCTGGTTAAGTTTCTGACTCTTGATTTAAGCTCAGGTCATGATCTCATGGTTCATGGGTTCAAGCCCTGCATCGGGCTTCGTGCTGACAACGTGGAGCCTGTTTGGGATTCTCCCTCTCTCCCTCCCTCCCTCCCTCTCTCTCTGCCCTGCGCAGGTACACACACACTCTCTCTCTCTCAAGTTAAATAAATTAACTTTAAGAAAAAGGAAGAAAGTACTGAAACATGGTACCACATGGATGGACCTTGAAAAACACGATGCCATGTGAGAAAAGTCAGACACAAGAGGCCCCATGCTGTATCATTCCATTTATATGTAATATCCAGAATGGGCAGGGCCATGGAGACAGAAAGTACATGGGTGTTTGCCAGGGGCTGGGGGAAGGGGGAAAATAGAGAGCAAATGCTTAATGGATTTGGGGTTTCATTTTGGGGGTGATGAAAAGGTTTTGGAACTAGACAGAGGCAGTGGTTGTACAACATTGTGACTACACTAAACGCCACTGAATTGTTCCCTTCTAAATGGCTGGTTTTATGTTATGTGAATTTTGCCTCAATAAAAGAAAATTTTTAAGTACCCAAGGTGAGCGGTCACCCTGGCAATCAGAGTTTCTCTCTTTCTCAGGGTCCTGTCATACCACTCCCCATGTCCTCCAACCAAGTCACTAGCCCAGGGACATGAAAGGAGAGGGAAAAAAACAACAAGTGGTCTTTGACATGGGGTCATATGGCAGAGGTCTCAGGCAGGAAAAACAAAAACCTGTGATTCAGTGACCTCGGGTGGTAAACTGCTAACCCTTTCATCAGTGGAAGAAAAAGCAGTCCTGATCCTTCCTCGGATGCCCCAAAACCAAACTGCAGCAACTCCCCTCGGCCCCCACATACTTTCTGACAGATGAAAACGAATCTGTTTTCCCTTGACTAGCCTGGGTATTCTTTTCTTCAAAGGGTCAAAGGCAAATCAGTCACATGCCTGCCTGTAATTTGGTCCAAGGAGGAGGTCTTCCAAAGGCTTCTTGGACAGTTGCATGGCTTGGTGTCCCAAGCCCAAGGACAAGGGAGAAAAGGTTTGCGTTTTGACCTCCAGTACCCAGCACTGTACCTGAAACCTAACAGGGCTCAATAAATGCATGGATGAATGAATGGAAGAAGGGGTGCCGCTGTATCCTTCATGATCCCTGGAGAAACGGGCCTCACTTTAAGCCAACTCAATATAGAAAAATCCACATTTACAACCCAGATGAATTACCAGCATCTTCTGCATTGCAAAAGGATTCACTACAGGATATTTGTAAATAGTGACATTCCTTTGTATATTTAAAAGAGGGTTTGATTCCCAGACTTTTCCAGAACAGGAGCCTTGCACAAAGAGAAGGAAGCTCCACACCAGGAGCAACAGTGAGGCTCTTGCTCATCGTTTCCACCTGCAGAAAATGGAGCCCTTTGCACCCTACAGGGATTCGCCTTCATTTTCTGCCCAGTGGGATATCCCCCAGGGGAGGGAGAAGACAATTAATCTACAGAGAGTCTGGTCAGGCAAATGTTTGGGGATGAAAAGCAAAAAGCTTTTTAAATACCTCCGCCCGACAGGCAAAGTTAAAAAAAAAATACATCTAGAAGTCCACCCAAACGCATCCAGATTTAGGGGCTGGGGCGGTGGGCAGTGAGGGAAATGCTTCCCACACTTCTGAGCCCATGGCGCTTCCTCCAGCCACTAGACCACCCTGTCCAGTGCTTCTGTGACATCTGGTGGGGGTGGGGGGGATGGCTGGGATTAATACAAAAGAGAAATACTCAGTTCAAGGAATTAAGCCCCTGATGATAGTTACATAATATTGTCAATATGCTAAGTGCCACTGAATCATTCACTTCCAAATGGTTATATTGGGTGATTTTCACCTCAATTAAAAAAAAAAAAAACACCTGAGTATTGTCTTCTCATCTCCCCAAAACAACCTCTGGGCCCAAGTTCCCTCTCTCAGGAGCCTGCTGACTCCTGCCAGTGCCTACCTCCCTGGGGCTAGGGCCAGGTGCTGCTATCACTTTCTCAAACAGACAGAAAGAGATCTGCATCTGAGCATCACTTGGTATTTGCATGGAAAAGAGGTGGCCCTGTTCTAACACTCCGTTCAGTTCAGTTCTGGCCCCCATGATGAAGCTGTAGCTCTGTGCCTAAGAGGTTGAGAAACAATGTCAAGATCTGAATGAAGGTGTTTGGCTTGGACATGCTATCAAGTGTCAGAATTAAGAGAAGTCTTCTCTTGGGGCGCCTGGCTGTCCCAGTTGGTGGAGCATACGACTATTGATCTCAGGTTTGTGAGTTTGAGCCCTATGTCGGTTGTAGCAATTACTTAAAAATAAAATCTTTATAAAAAAAAAAAGTAAAGTCTTCTCTTGACTCTGCAACATGAGCTGGCATTCAGGTTAGTTTAAGGAGGCATCAAAAGGCTGGCTAGTAGGGGCCCCTGAGTGGCTCAGTTGGTTAAGCGTCCAACTTAGGCTCAGGTCATGATCTCACAGTTTATGAGTTCGAGCCCCACATCAGGCTCTGTGCTGTCAGTTCAGAGCCTGGAGCTTGCTTCAGATTCTGTGTCTCCCTCTTGCTCTCTGCCCCTCCCCCACTCACGCTCTGTCTCTCAAAAAATGAATAAACGTTAAAAAATTTTAAAAAGAGGCTGGCTAGTAGCTGGGATTAGCTAACAGAAACGGGAAGAGATAAAAATGGGTTTGTTTCTAAATTTTTAGTTACTGAAAATGGTCTCAACATTCGAATTCCTTTGGGGTTTTGGAGAAAGGGTCAGGGAAGAAAGGAGTTTGTCTGCTTATTGAGGTGGTCAGAGATGGCTTTATTTGGATCCAGAGGGTCCCAAGACCCGCCGGAGGGCAGTCTGTAGCACAGAGAGGCCCTGGATTAAACCTGTTGGTCAGAGACAGAGCTTCATGCAGTGCTTTCATCATGTTGAGAAGTTCTGGATGTTCATCTGTGCCAGCTTCCCCTGGGAATCAGCTGGAGTGCAGACAGCATGTGTGTATCTAAGACAGTGCATGTGGCACATGATATGTGAGAAGGGGCCCTGAGCCCCCAAGATGGTGCAGCCAAAGTGAACAAGAGTCATCACCGGCCCGGGACAAATGACTGAATGAGCAACCCCAAACTGCTCTGCCCTTCACGGACAGTGGCCTGGGACAGCCCCAGAGCTGGGGGGAGGGAAAAGGCAGTCCTGCCACCTGGCTAGAGGGGGCTGGGTCCCGCTGGGAGGCCTGAAGCCTGTACACAGTGACCAATGACTGCAGGGTTTGGCGGCTTTACTGGGGGCCCAATGAAGGATGGCTGAGCAGGAAGGAGTCAAGGCCTCCCTCCACGGCTTTCCATCGCTTCTCCCTCAGCTTTTATTTGTATCAAGGTGGTGCTTCCCACCTAGTCCTCCTTCCATTGGGACCTTTAGTTCACATTCCTTTGTTTCTTCCTCCATCATCAGCTACCTAGTTAACCTTTGTTCAATAAATAAATGATCTCCTGGTTGGGAGCCCAGAACTGTATTTGGGGAGGTGGGGATTCAGGACTATCTAGGGCCACAGCCCAGGTGAGAGTCAGTGGCCGTGAGCAAACCCTTTGTCCCATGGGATCCCAGTCTGAAAGAGGTTCAACCGCAAACAATGAAGACTCCACAGAGGGTCAGTGAGACACTGCCAGCAGCTCCTTCTGTTGGGCACTCTGGCAGTGTGAAGAAGAAACTTCTAGAGCAAGGGCCGAGCTGTGATGTCACTAAGGAGGCAGAGTTCCTTCATCCAGAGGTCAAGTCTGAGGAGATTCCCAGTGAGCATGCCCACACTAGACGTACCCCCTTCTGTCCTCCCCACTGCCCAACTTGGTAGAGCTACCTAATTGCAGACAAACCATGGCTGTCCACTGATGAGAACATAAATGCATGTTGGCCTGTGGCCCTTGTCATGGGCCTGAATACCAGACACTCTTCCAGAGGGGTCAGGTGACAGAGGAAGAAAAAGGTACAGGGGGGTACAGAGGGAACATCAGTTACCACAGGCAGGGGCTGTGAGAAATACAGCATTAGGAGGGGTCCTGAAGGTTCCACTGTGATCACCAACAAGGAGAAAGTGCAAGAACAAAAGCAAAATGCTAAGTGTCATTTCTTTGTAACTAACATCCTGTTCAAAACATGGGTCAACAGACTTTGCCCCCAGTGGAGCTGCGGCCTCACAAGGAGGCCTACCTCACATGCCTAGCTAGGAAGCGGGTCCCTGTGGACTACCATGGCCCTGAAGAGGATGCATGCGATATGGACACTCATAGTACCGGAACAAGAGGAAGTGGACCTTTAGGCTTTTTCAAGTGCATAGAGATTTCAGAGATACTTCAAGGAAAGCCTGCAGAGGGCTGACACCTCTCATGGGAGTTGAGATGGAGAGAGATGAAGAATACCTCCTCAGGAGTTTAGGAATTGGAGGCTATCCCCAAGGATGATGGCTTCAAGCCTGGGCTGTGCTTACCGCTGAGAAAACGCTTCATGGTGTCGCTGCTGGCCAGCTTCATGGCTGTCTGTCCCGAGTAGGTGGCCAGTGTGGGGTCGGCCCCATAAGACAGCAAGAGCCAGATGGTCTCCAGGTTGTCATTGACCACCGCATCATGAACTGGCCTGCAGAGGTGACACAGGGTGAGGACAACAGGGCCCAAGTGGGAGCCTGGGTGTCTAGGCCTCAGACTACTTCATCAGGGGAAAATAAAATAAGATGACCCAGGATAATGTGGGCAAGACTTAGGGCAGAGGAACCACCTCTAGCCTGCACCCCTCATCATATCTCCCTATGTCCTTCTCCTCTCTCTGTGCCTCTTTCTCCCCACCCCCCATTTTTCTCTCCAAGGTTCTCCCTACATTTTGGGACAGTCCCTAGGGTACCAAGTAGCTTCACTGGTAGCTCTTGAGTTTGGGAGAGAACAGGAAACCGACCAAGGATAATCTTAAAGCAGATGCTGAGGGTATGAACAGAAAGATCTGGATGACCACCCTGGAGCAGGAATGAGTAGAGTGGCTCCACGCACCAGGTGGTGGCCAATCAGAGCCTGCATCCTCTGACCCAAGTCTCCCTACTTGATATGCAGCTCATGTCTCGATGTTGCCCAGGAAGTAGGCCCTCTGATAGAGGGGAATGGGTGCAATTTCTTTAAGACCCAGCAGGTATCTTTTTTTTCAAGTGTACAGACATCAAGTCAAGAATCAAATCTGGGATGTTACCCTAAGGTCAGCCTCCCAGTTCCTAGAGCCCAAGATGCTGCCTGAGATAGATGCACCACCAGGAGGATTTGAGGGACGCCCGAGTGGTGTTCCTGGTAAAGCTGCACTTGATGGGATGATCCCTAGATGACCCCAACCTGCCCTTAGTCACCAACATGGATGGGCCAACCAGGAACTCATCCACTCCTGCCCTAGTGGGCACTCCTGCCCCTCTGCAGTCTGCAGCCTTCTTCCCAAAACACCTCCTAACAAGGCCTCTCTGCTACGTATAGCCCGGTGTAGCCTCTGCTGTGGAAGTCCAGGCTGTAGCAAGCTCTTCTGAGTGAGGGCCTGAGCTGGGGGTGGAGGTGGGGGGCGGGGAACGGCCTTCTTGCCTCGTGCCATCCTGCGCGCTGCAGTTCACATTAGCCCCGTGCTCCAAAAGGATGTTCAGGATGTCCGTCCAGCCCCTGGAGCAGGCCTCATGCAGGGCCGTGTAGCCAGCATTGTCGCGGTGATTCACGTCCTCACTGTCTTTCTGGAGGCAGTAGAGAACAACGTCCTGTGGGGACAGGGAGACTCCATGAGCAAAGAGAGGCCTAATTCTTGACATCACTCCAGTTAGCTTCGAAGCTCTCCAAATGTCCGGAGAGTAAGTCTTATTCCGGGGACTAACAGACAAGTCTCAAAATCGTTTGTCACCCAAGTCAGTCCTGAGGTCCATTTCCACGGCCTCGGCTCTGGGCTATTTTCTTAGCAGCGGGGAGACATTTCTTATGACCAATGATACTCACTCATCTGGGTGTGGGTTGTTGGGGTGAGGTCCTGAGAAAGGCTCACTGCCCACCATGAGGTCGAGCTCTCAGGCCTCAAGTCCTTGAGCACTGGTTCCCTAGTTTGGGGCTTTGCAAGACAGCACCAGACCACAGAAATGAGACATGTGGTGGCAAGCACAGCCTCTGGTAGTGATTCGAGAACAAGGAAGAAGAATTGGTTTAAGTACTATCTCTGGATGCTGGCTTTAATTGTTTTAAGTACTAGCCCTGGATGTTTATGCTGGGGCACTCAGTTCTACCCTCCCCTCAAATCAGGATTGCTCCGAGTATAATCCAGCATAGTCATTTATTCACATAGTAATGAGCAGCGTCCCTGGGCTACACGACAGGACCAGAGGTGGGACTCCAGGACTGGAAGCATCCCAGCTAGTCTGGGATGAATCTGGTGAATACGCTGAGGGGGAGGGGAGAGGCAACCCTTCTTCTGAGGGGAAGAGTGGCTACCAGTGGCCTATCATCAGCCCTCTGGCAGGTCCTGGCAACATGGTCCACCCAGGCATCCCGACTGACAGCTAGCTTGCAGGCTGGCTGACTAGGAGAAGTGAGTGAGTAAGCGAGCGAACATGAGTGAGCGTGTACCTGTGTTGGAGGTGCTGTCCCTTGGATATAGGAACTATCAGGCTGGCCGTACGCAGGAGAGCACAAGGCCCCATACCCTCCTCACCAGCACAGACGTTCACCTCTTCTCCCAGGCCTCAGACTCCTCCTCCCTCCCTCCCACAACAGGCTGCCCAGCCTGCTCCTGCCCTGGTCAGTTCTCCCATGGTTTCCTATTTGCTAATTTGGCCCCAGGTACAAGGTTAAACTTGAGGATAGGAGTTGGTCATCTTTTTTTCCTTAGATCTCCCTTAGCACCTATCCCAGCCCCCACACTAGGTACTCAAGAAAGATGGGCACTCTCAAGGCAGTTCCCCGGTGCTGACCAGCCTGGCTGGGAGTGCAGCTGTCTTTAAATGCATCAGTTGTAGGTATTGGAAGCCTTAAAAAAAATCAGGGTCTACTCTATAACCCAACAGCTCCACCCTTAAGAGCAAATCCTGGGGAAACAATTGGTGTGGTGGGCAAAGATACATGGTCAAGAAGTTCATATCAACAAAAACGTCCAACAAAATTTAATTATGGTCACTGAGTCAGGCTTCCACCCTACCCTGGTACTTGGGCATCAAAAAGACCTTGGTGAGAATTCAGGCTCATACACATGAAGTAGTAAGGGACACATCATTTCGCATTGCTAAGCCTTGATGTTCTCACGTGTAGAATGGGGCTAATAAAACCTACCTCCATAGGTTAACGGTGAGATGAAATGATATGAAGAAATCAGAGCTGTTAATAGGACAAAAGTGGTGCTCAATAAATGCCAACTTCCTTTCCAACCCATAGGCAAGTAGTGTATGGTAGGGAAACCCAGCCTTGCCCCCCCATACACTACTGCCTTCTCCACTACTGGGAGCCAAAGTGGGGGCCGAGGGAGAATATGAAGAGTGAGCGATGATCACCCCTGTTTCTCTCTGAGTGGGGGAGCCAGCACAAAGGGAAATTCAAGACATCAAAATCCCGTTTCTGGCCTAGGAATGTGTTGGATTATCAATATTGTGTTACCATTTCAATTATTTTCATTCCCAATTGATATTCAAATGAGCTTTCATTCCCACACACCATGCTAGCTGGCCCCAGAGGCCATCTGGGCAGTAGAAGGAGTCCAGTCAAAGTTGAAACCCCGAACAAATCCCTGCCCAGGCCACAGAAGAGCCAATGGGAAGAAGCTTCTTCACAGATGCTCAGGCAGTGGCATCCTGCTGCCGGGGACCTCCCTACCTTATAGCCAAGACGTGCTGCCCGCTGCAGGAGGGTCTCGCCTGCATTCTTGTTCACTATGAGCCGACGTGCCTCTGGGGGGATCTGCCGGGCTGTAGGTGACTCAGAGGCCTCCTCTGGGCCCGCACTTCGGGACTTAGAGGGTGTGCATGGTTCGGTGGGTTTCACTGGGGTGGGAGATTTGGGAGATCGCGTCTTCTGCTGGCTCCAACGACCTTTGCCCTGGAAACCAGAGATGCAGTCCCGGATCAGCACAGGCTCCCACCAGTTCCTACCCAGTGTGCAGATGCTGAGGGGCTCAAATACTTAACCACATAAACCAATGATTGACCAAGGGCTCAGAAATCAGAGATTGAGGGGATATATCCCAGCTTCCATCAAGCACTCTGCATGCCTTCTTTACCTGCCTCAAGCCCCCTTTGTTGAGGTTTTTACAAGTCCTACTTCCAAATAAGCAGAAGCAAACTGAGAGTAAAGAGAAGTGGAGACTTCTTTGACTGAGCAAGCACAATGGCCAAGGCCTTCACTCTTATTGCCAAAACCTGCCTTCAAACCTTCCCCAGCCTCTTTCCACCTTCCTCCATACCAAGTCCCAAGATCACATTCATGCCCAGCCTGGGTGGTGGAAAGCACTCGGGCATAAGAGTGAAACAGGCCTGGGTTTTGGCTCTGCCACCTACTAGTGCCAAGACCTGCGTGAAGGCCCAACCTCTCTGAGCCTCCCTTTTTCCCTTGTGGGGTCTTCACATGGGGAGGAAATGTGTTCAAGGAACTGTACTCAGGAATCAGACCCATGGAGCCTCATTTGCACCTGAACCTAAGTTGGATGATGAGATTCTAAACTGGGAGCTGATGCTGGGATGCCTGGGTGGCTAGTCGGTTCAGCGTCTGGCTCTTGATCTCAGCTCAGGTCATGATCTCACAGTTCATGAGATTGAGCCCCACATTGGGCTCTTTGCTGACCACGTGGAACCTGCTCAGAATTGTCTCTCTCTGTCTCCCTGCCCCTCCCCTGCTCTCTATCTGTCAAAATAAATAAATTTTAAAAACACTTTAACTGGGAGCTGATGTCATATTTGGACAAGACTTTGGGGGGCCTTGGGAGACATGGGTACATCTTGCATGTGAGAGGGATATGACTCACTGGGCAACCAAAGGGCAGACTTTGCCCTCATCAGATTCTAAGATGGCCCCTGATGATCCCTCCTGATGTTTGTGCTCATACTTAGCCCCCTCCTGCATCGGACAGGGCTGTTCTATGTAGCCAATAGGAGATTGCAGATGATGGTGTGTAACTTCCAAGGCTACTTCCTAAAAGACAATGTGGCTTCAGCCTTGCTCTCTTTTGGATCACTTGTTCTGGGGGAAAGCAGCCACCGTGTCATGAGGACACTCAAGCAGTCCTTTGGAGAAGCCCATGGGGCAAGGAAAGGAGGCCTTCTGCCAACAACCAGCATCAATTTACCAGCCATGTGAGGGGGTGACCCTGGAAGTAGACCCTCCAGCCCCAATCAAGCCTTCAGGGTAATGGATCCCTGGCTGACACCTTGACTACAACCTTGTGGGAGACCCCAAGCCAGGCCCAGCTAAGCTGCTTATGAATTCCTGACCCCCAGAAGCTGTGGGACATTTATTGTTGTGTTGAGCTGCAAAGTTTTAGGGTAATCTGTTACACCACCAGAGATAACTAATACATACCACTTAGCCAAATCCCTCAGAGCATTATCAAGGTCTCACTGAAATTCTAGGTCTTCTAAAACATTCTACATTATTCTTTCTTTCTCTGCACACCCAGAACACCCAGCCTGAAACAAATAATCTGGTGCCTAATGCTTGACTTTTAACCTCCTTCCACTGTTTCATGGACAAGTCTGGCCTCCCTTGCTAGGTTTTAAGTTGCTTGGTGGCAGGGTTCATATTGTCATCTTCTCTTTTGTTCCTTACAGCACTTAAGTCAGGGCTGGACACATCATCACAACAGACATTTGTTGACTAGATTCGCAGGGCCCTGGGCACACAGAAAAGTTGCCTAGAAAATCCTGAAGCCAGGAAAGGAATGGCAGCAGGGAAAAGACCAGAGCCCAGGGCATTTGTTTCCTCCGATAAATCCTGAGACAACCAGAGCTGCTATCCATCCCTATCCTAAAAGGGCAGAGAGGTACAGTCACTAGCAGGAAGGCACTGGCTATGAGTGGAGAGTGTTGCTCTATGGCCACGAGGGTAGAGGTATGTAACAGCAATACTGAAGGATTCTGGGTAAAGTGCCTAGGTTTTTGCTAAGCCAAGCCAGGAGCCAAAGGGTGACTCTCCTTCTGGGGGCAAGAGCTGCCAGAGACAAGGGAGGCTGCCTGAGGGGGGGGGGAGCAAGAACAAATGGGGGCCCCCTCCCCCTCCCTGGCTTGGAGCTCCTGTGGGAAGAAGCCTTTGGCCAATACCCCAGCTTTAGTGTTGCAGGCACATCCTCTGCCCTCCCCCTGCCTTGCTTCTCACTACAAAGCACCATGCCATGGGGGTAATCAGAGCAGGTGGTGGTGACTGGGAGAGAAAGAAAGGCGGGAGGGAGAAAGGGAGGCCCTGTGAAGGGGCAAAACCTCTCTGGGAGGGACACTGCTGCAGACACTGCCAGGCAGAATAACCAGGCACAAGTATCAGCATGTGCTGCTGAACGTCAGGCGGCTGGTCACCTTTGTGTGGGACAGGGCCATCTGAGTGTCTGGGGAGGAGCAGGGAAGAGGAGGGGGATGCCCACTTTTCACCAGAGCTGCTCAGGGTTGCAGTGTGTCCCTGCCTGGCCACCCCCTCCCCCGGTGTCTCCTGCGTACAGACTGAAGCCACCCATTCACAGTGTGGAGGCATATGGAAAGAGCCGCGGCAGTCAGGCCTGCTTCACATCCCAACTTTGTCACTCATGACCACCGAGTAACCTCCTGAAAGGCCTTTAACCTTCCTGAGCCTTAGTGTCCTCACCATAAGATGAAGACAACAGTGCCTACCTCTAATAGCTGCTGTGGGAATTAAGGACGACCACGTGAATAGCACTCAGCACAGACCAGACTTCTTTATTCCTTCCCCTACCCCGCCCCCTCTGGGGGTCTGAGGGAATGGTCACTGCTACCTTGCCAATCCGTGCCTCTGTCCTCTTATCCCTGCCTCGACCTGAAGCTTGAGGATGTATACCAACCTCAAAGAGCACTTTACGGTCATCAAAGCCTTTTACATCAGTTGCCTCCTTTGTTCCCCCAAGCACCCTTGTGAGATGGAAAGGACATGGAGTATCATCTCCAATTTAAAGATGAGGAAATAGGCTTGAGTACCTTGTCTGAGCTGGAACCAGATTCCAGGAGAGGGAGAGGGAAGGGGAAAGGAGGGGAAGATGAGCCCCTGGGTCTCCCGCCTTCTGTCAGTGCCACTCAGGGATCCCTGAATGGAGCTGGAAAGAGCTGTTAAAGTCACAACCACCAAACAAGTCCAATAAGACCCTTTTTTTGGTTGCCAATGACAAATACATATTATGGGTATACATTTGAACCTGGACCTTCACTTCTCTCAAATGTAAAGCTCACCGAGGACCGAGGACCATGTGATTTTTTTTCGAATGGTACAATGTGGAATTCAAAACCAATGCTGTGAACATCAGATCAAAAAAAAATGTCAACTATGAACAGGGGTTCTAGAATGCTGGCCCGGCTACTGATTGGTGAGTGCCCAAGAAGCAAACAAACTGGGGAGTTGGGTGTGGGGAAGGGCAGCTAGAGCTCCTTCAGCCCGACCCTCAAGCAACCTTTGTCTAGATATCAACATCCTTGCTTCTACGAGTTGTTTTCTACCTTGATTGATTCAGAAAGCTCTCTGATTGGTTTCAAGTGAGTTAAGCCCAGACAAAAGCTTCTTGATTGGATATTAACAAGCTATTCAGGCTAACATCCTGCCATATTCTTCAACTCTTCCTTAACTCAAAGGAGATCCAAGGATTGTTGAAGAAAAGCCATCATGAGCCAAACCTGAGAATTTGCAGTCTCTTATTGTTAGCTGTAACTTTAGTTCCCATTTTTCTTTTTTTTAATGTTTATTTATTTTTGAGAGAGAGAGAGAGAGAGAGAGAGAGAGAGAGAGAGAGAGAGAGAGAGAGAGAGACATGGAGAGAGGGGGAGACACAGAATCCGAAGCAGGCTCCAGGCTCTGAGCCGACAGCATGGAGCCTGACGCGGGGCTCAAACCCACCAACCGTGAGATCATGACCTGAACTGAAGTTGGACACTTAACCAACTGAGCCCCTAGTTCCCATTTTTCAAATGCAACCCCCAATTCTTCTAGGACTAGTTCAAAATACTGGAATAAATATGGGTTAATTTGGTCCTTTCCATCCACTCACTCACTCAGAGGACCATTCATCAAGGAGCCTGTGGAAAGTCTGCCGCCTTAGCCTGCTCCCCTCACCCCAACTCCCCTCGCTGCCAACGCACCTTTGCCTCTTCTGAGACATTTGCCATGTGCTTGGTTTTGCACTTTCGTTTTCCTGATGGCTTTTCTGAATTCTCAAGGCAGGCTGGCTCCTCCAGGTTATTCGGGAGGAAACCATTTGGTGAATCCGAGATCCCCTGGGCTTTGCTGGGCAAGAGAAGGTTCCTGTTTCTGAGGCGGTGCTCCGAACTTTGGGAGGAAGTCTTCTGCTTACGGGCCTTTAAATCTGAAAGCAAGAAACAGGAAAGAATGGATGTCAGGGAAATGGGACACATAAAAGCAATGCCTTCCTCTAAGATGAATCAGAGGCTTTGGGGGTTAGAATCTCAGTGCAAAGTTGTATAACTATCAGCTACCAGTATCTGATAGTGTGGTGCTGATGATTCCACTAAATGCTTCTCAAATGGACACCACACTTCAACATCGAAGACTCCCCTCTCCAAGCAGGTGATGACTCCTAGCCCTGCCAGTAGGGGGCGGCCCATCTGGCTGTACTCACTATGAGGGTAATTTTAAAAGGATTTCCCTCATAGCCCAGAGCAAATTACAACTTTATTTTCAGCTTCTCCCCCATCCTCTTTGTCTCCTTCTCCATTCCAGTATGAAAGCAAATTTAGCAGCTCTGCTTAAGCTACTATGAAGCACACCCGGGTAGGGAGTAAATGGAGCCGTCTCCCTTCATAGCTTCAGCTCACCCACCTGATGGCCTGATTGGTCACCCTCTGAGGACACAAAGATCAGAGCCACAGAAACTCCCTGAAACCAGAAGGTGCCATGGGCCTACTTAGCTGGTGGGCAGTTGCAGAAACCTGCTGTCTTCCCTGGCTGGAAATCAAGTCACTGGAATACCCTGGGCGGCATCTCTAATTCTAGCCACAGCTCACTAAATAAAGTACTTTCTAGCTTCAAAAAGTGTTGTGGGGCACCTGGGTAGCTCAATCAGTCAAGCATCTGACTTCTGCTCAGGCCATAATCTTGCGGTTCATGAGTTCGAGCCCCACATCGAGCTTTCTGGTCTCAGCGCAGAGCCCGCTTCAGATCCTCTGTCTCTCTCTCTCTGACCCTCCCCCACTCAGCCTTTTTCCCTCTCTTTCAAAGATGAATAAACATTAAAAAAAAAGTGTGGGGCACCTGGGTGGCTCAGTCAACTGGGCATTCGACTTAAGCTCAGGTCATGATCTCACAGTTTGTGAGTTCAAGCCCTGCATCGGGTTCTGTGCTGACAGCTCAGAGCTTGGAGGCTGCTTCAGATTCTGTGTCTCCCTTTCTCTCTGCCCCATCCCTGCTCATACTCTGTATCTCACTCTGCCTCTCAAAAAATGAATAAATGTTAAAAAAAAATTTTTTTTAAGTGTGGTTGTGATTTTGACAGTTCTTTCCAGATCCAGAGCACCGATCCCTGAGAGGCACTGGGAACTTCATTGAAAACAGCCTCACCCTATAGGTCTGTCCTAATGCCCATGTACAGGGGGTATCGATTGGGTCTACCCTTACCTCTTAACTAATATTAGTGTTATGTGGCTTGACCACTAGCTGTGTAATTGGCTGGAGGCAAGTCACAACCTCCCAGAGCCTCAGTTTCTATGTCCATAAAATAGAGAAAATATATTCCACATCAGAGGGCTGGTGGGAGAATTAAATGAAGTAACATAGGCAAAACCCCTTTAAAAGGCATTATAAAGAGTGAGGCGTCCTTATCATATTATTTCAGTGCAAGCTCTTAAATTTTTTTTTTTCAACATTTTTTATTTATTTTTGGGACAGAGAGAGACAGAGCATGAACGGGGGAGGGGCAGAGAGAGAGGGAGACACAGAATCGGAAACAGGCTCCAGGCTCCAAGCCATCAGCCCAGAGCCTGACGCGGGGCTCGAACTCACGGACCGCGAGATCGTGACCTGGCTGAAGTCGGACGCTTAACCGACTGCGCCACCCAGGCGCCCCGGGTGCAAGCTCTTTAGGGAGGGCCATGCCCATGTGTTCTTTATTTCCCCCACAGGACTGTCCGCCATGCCCAGTACATGACAAAAGATCAGTACGTCTGGGAAATGAATAGCTGCAGCCTCAGTTTCTCCAATTTGTGAAACAAGGGGGTTGAGCAAGATCCAAGAGTTCTTAACTCGTCTCCCTTGACCCTGGCATGTGCTCTCACATGTGACATTATCAAGGGCAAATCCAGATGTGGGGGCCATCGCTAGAGCATGAGGAATTGGCTATAGATGATGCACAGCTCTTAGAAGGCCAGCTATCATACTACCCCTTTCTCCCAACTAGCCCCGACCCACCAGTGGGTCCCCACACCTGTCCAAGAACTGTGGTGTTAGATGGCTTCTAATGGCAATTCCAACCAGAACATCCTAAACCAGGGCTTTTGATGCCACAAGCCCGGGCTGAGGCAAAAGAGGAAGGAAGAGAATGGTGCCTGATGAGGGAGGACCTCAAAAAACATGGGGAAGCCATATTATAGCATTTACTGCCACAGGAAAAGCAGCAGCCCCTTAACCCATTTACCCAGGGCAGGGAGGGCTCTGGAGTTTATTCAGTTGTAGTGGGGCAAGAAATTCACAGTAGCAGGAAAGAAACGGAGAATGGAAGTAGCAGTAGCAGGTGTGTGAGTGGAAGTGGCTCTTCCTATCTCCTCTGAAGGTCAAGATGGGAGATACCCAAGTCCAGAACAAAAGGGAAGGTCATCGGACTCAGACAAAAGTAAGGGGACCTGTCTGGTTTGGCCTCTGCCTGACTCTCTGATGTCAACCTGAAAGGTAGTAATAGGAGAGATCAGAGCTTTCCAGAGAAGAGAGACATTTGCCAGGCAATCCCTTCCTGAAGAGGTCACCATTGGATCTGGAGGAAGGTAACCAAACCATATGCCAAAGCCAAGAGCCTCAATTCAACACCCTTAGACACATGCATGGAGGGAGAATGACCTACTTTCCAAAAACTAAAGCTGCCCCCAAATCAAATAAGATGCATTGCTAAGTGGTGTTCTTCATACTCCCAGAGGTGTTTAAGTAAGGGCTATTGTCAACAGTGCTAGAGAAATCTCTGCTTTGAGTGGAAAATGGGACCAGATCACCTCGAAGGTCCTTCTGATTCCAAAGCCAGTAGGTTCCATAAGAAGCACCCAATCTTCTAGGAAACCAGCTCTCAGAGAAGACTGGGTGATACAAAAGCTCTTCTTCATCCTAACACAAGCAGCTGAGACCAACGGTCTGACACCTCTTTCTTGACCAATCCCTTACGGCTCCAGCAAGAAAAGAGGAAAATTATCACCACTCTCTCACATAGTTGAGGAAAATTAGCTCAATTGCTCTCTGAAGTGTAGGGATGGTACCGTATATATCTCTCCTTAAACAGAGCCGGAAATGACTGCTGGCCTCCTTTGCATTACAGTAAACCCAGAATCTACTGCCCATCACAATGCAGGTATTCAGTGTTCACTAACAGGGAGACTGTAGATGTTTCCCAGCGGCTCAGGATAAATACCTTATCAGAGACAATCAGTTGTTGCTTCAAGGGCAGAAGTCAGAGAAAGACAGTGAGAGACAGACATGTTCTTATGGAACCCAGAGATATGCTTCTTGCTCATCTGGAAATCCACTACAGAAATGGGTCTACCCCTCCCCCCACCCATAACCCCTGCAAAAAAAAAAAAAGAAAAAAGAAATAGGCCAGAACAGTACTTAGCAGAACATACTGATATTAGCCTTGGTGACAGTCCATGATTACATATTATAGCATGTGACGTAGCCAATGAGAGCCTGGTTTTCTCCTTGGGCTGCCTGCTTTTCCAACTCAGGTCCAACAAAAATGATGCCACCTCAGGTCACCTCAAAGCTTCACTCTGCCTCTTAATAACCTTTGTAGCTTTAATTGAGAAAGCAATGTTGTGCCCGCTTCTACTTGAAGTTCTTCTGTTAAGTTGAGGAAACTTTGTACTTCTTTTTAGTGAAGGGGCTGAAGGTATCCCAGGAAAGGCAGCCAATGAATGCCTCTTTCTTCTTGAACCCAGGATTCTAGGAGGGAGAACCCAGCCTCCCAAGACCCAGCTCCCTCAAGCCAATCGGGAACTCCCTGGTTCAACTTGTCCCATGCCAAGGATGCCACTGTGGCCTTGCCCACAGGTTCAGACTTTTACACGAAATTGGAGGGCTCGGGCCTTCATGCCCTCTGCTCACCTGCAGGTCAGTCCAAACTCATTCAATCTCAACTCCAAGCCAAAACCTGGGGACTGAAGTTGAGTGACCCCCTCTGGCAGCTGGAGCTCATAGCACCAGGTTTCTAGGGGTGCAGAGGCTTTTGGCTGGCGAAGAGAATGCAGATGTGGGAACACCCAGGATGCCCGAGGGTCCCCAGAAGCCAAAGTCACTGTGGTTTGGGGACGAGTGACAGCAGCTCACTGGGGCAGCAGCCCCCAGCCAGCCTTACCTGCTCTCCCTTTTCGCCGCTGCTCTTCTTCTTGCTCTGTCAGGTACTCCCCAGTCTGATATTTTCGGCTCTTCTGTCGTCTCCGCTTCTTCCTCTTCACCAGGCCTTCCTCCTCATCTTCCTCCTCCTCCTCATTGGTGTCCCACATTTGCCGGGCAGCCTCTGTCCTCCAGGGCATTTCTCGGGCTCGCCACAGGTGCCGGCGGCCCTGGCTCAGGAGAGTCTTGTCCTGGGCATGGTGGCTGCGATACTGGGTGTCCCGTTGGGTCTTTCTCACCTTTCGACGCTTAGCTGGGGTGGGGGTCACATCTTCTTCCTCCTCTGTGGGGAAGACCTCCTGGCTTCCCATGTCACTGTCTGCCATACCAGCAAAGGAGCTACAGATGCTTCCTGTGGACGGGATGTACAGAGGACGGTCAGGTACCTCTTCAAAGGACAAAGAGTATGGTGTCGAAGCAAGTGCCCTGGATTAGAAGCTTGAAGGTCTGGGTTCAAGTTCAGTCTCTGCCAGTTATTAGCTGTGTGCTCTGGGAAAGTTCTTTCACTTCTGTTTCCTTCTCTATAAAACGGGGACACTGTTCTTTGCCTTACTGGCCTCAAAGGACTGTTTTGAGGCTCAAATGAGATAATTCACCCATAAGCACTTTACAGAGTCCAACATACCACACAAATATCGAGTATCCAAAACACACGCCCTTCCTCATCCATGTTGCTGTGACTTTAATTCATTGCACAAACTCTTACTTCGTGCTTACAAGGCACCAAGCATTAGGTGAGGACCAGGAGGGGGCCACAGGTCCCTGCCCTTTGGGAAATTAGGGTTCAGTGGCAGGTAAGGGAGGGCAGATCGGCATGGCACCCCCGCCCCTGCCCGCTATGTGACCACCAATCTCTCTGACAGAGCCACCCTGGATAAGCAGAATCATCACAAAAGAAGAGTCTCAGGAAAAGCAAAGCAAGGAGTTCCTTTCCTGTGACACAGCCTGGGTTAGTCCCGCCCAGATACTCCTCAGCCAGGCCCTCTTCCCTTACATTGACCCCACCTCCTAATGAGTGGCCAAGAGTCCAGGGGTGGAGCTCTCTCCCTGCCCCCCCCTCCCCACTGCAGCTGTTCCTCACCACTGAGCAGGCTCATCACTGACCACCCCAGCATGAGGGTACCTTTCCTGCCCTCCCCCACCCCACCCTCTTGGTGAGAGGCCATTTTCATCCCCACTCCTCCCTTCAACTTTACTAACAACAAAAGTATAACCCTAAATTGGCCTGGTTTTAGCACAACAGCAGATCTGACGATCTTCTTCAGAAACAGCTGAGACACCATCATCTTTCTCCCAAAGACTTGCTATTAACTCGACAATCCCCAAACACAAGCGAGGTGAGCAGAAGAAAGAAATGGTTTGAGGCAAAGAAAGCAGCCCTTAACCAAAGCTTCAAGTCAGTCAGACTGCTCAAAGACAACAAATATCCAGCAAACTTTCCATATACAGACCAGCCAGGGAACGAAGTGTTCTGGTTAATCTAATATTCTGGTTAATACAGAATCACCATAGAGATCACACAGAGATCACCAATTTCCAAAGAATCAAATACAGTACAATGTGTTTAACAGTAAAACGGGACTGGGCATAATGTAATCACTCTTTGATGATTCAGAAGACACTTCAGGATTTTGCGAGGCCTCCAGGCCGTCATTATGAGCCCCAATTATCACTGCGTTCTCTATGTGCTGAGTGCCAGTTAATAGAATGTCAGATAGATGAGTTTACACTGTGCCCTGCTTTCCCATTCTATCCACTTTGCATGGAAATATGGGTGAACCGGGGCAACCACTTCCAGGGCTACGAACCAACATGGAGGCTAGCAGACAACAGTGGTAGTTAGAAACAGCTATCTTCTTTTAGACGCTGAATACAAATTCAGGGACCAAATGTGATTCTACTGGCCCTGATAACTCAATGACCATTTCCAATTTTGTTGACGCCTGTCGCATAGGGCAATAAGCCCAAAGGTTCTATGTCCGTGCCTGAGACTGGCTCCAATAATCATGAGAGGCCCAAGCATGGAGTGGGTCAGTCTTCCTGAGCAACACATGCCTTTCCTCTTTCCATCATCGGCCGCCAACAGAGATGTCAAATCCCATTTGGAAAAGCTAAGCAAACGGTCCTAAAATCGTGGGCAAGGCTCCCCCTCCCCACCCTGGGCTTTCTTGTCCCTGCAAGGAGCAGGGCATCTTAGCACAGTGAACCAAATTCCCAACTCTCCACCTGGGCCAGTGGTGAAATCACTCCACCAGATTTCTACCTCTTTTTGCAGAGAAATGCCAATATGGGCCACGGCTTCAGACTCACTCACCAGACTGACTGCGCGTCCGTGTGCTCAGAACAACGGGGATGAAGTCACGGAAACTGCTCTTTGCTTTCTTCTCCAAGGAACCTGGAGTGATGTGTGGTTTCAGGGAAGAAGGCAGAAATATCACAATCAGAGTCAAAGTACTGAAAGCACCCCTGAGGGGCTCAGATGAAAAATCAAGGTGGGGGGGTCGTGTGTTTTTCCTGGTCACATTTGTTAGCTCCCCTTATGCTATCACCTATGTACATCTCTTAGAGAAGGAGCAGTTCCCAGTGGTTTCTGAAAACTGGGAGTTGGGTCATTTTTGCTGACACCAAAAAAGGCTGTGTACAGAATCGATTTGCCAGCATGCCAGAAAGTTGAAGGTCTGCCTGCCTGCATGACTACGGGGCTGCTGCACCTCCACGAAGTTATAGTGAGCTGGAGCAGGTGCCAGAGAAGGGCAACCTCAATGGATCTTAAAGGACTGAGCGAGGCAGGAAGATGGGAGCAGGGAACAGTGGACAAAGGAACACTCCTATAGAAGAACAGACTAGGAAGAGGCGGTCATGTCAGACAGGCAAGGCCATGGAAACATGCTACTGCCCGTGGCACTACTTGGGCAGCTCTCTCTCATGAGGGCACCAAGAAACTAGAAGTGGCAGAGCGTACAAGTCAAGTACCTGCTTCCATACTCTAAACATCCTGTGTGTCCCTAAGTAAAGGGTTTAAGATTTCCATAAACCCTTCTGGCTAGCTAGCTAGGTATTAATTTTAAAATTTGTATAATGGGAGTTTTCAAATATGCCAAAGGTAGAGAAAAAGGTGTAATGAACCTCCCTCCAGCTGTTTCAGTCTCAATCTTCATGAACCCCATTTCTTCTCTAAGCCTAGACCTGTTGCAGAGTAATGGGTTGGCTACTCTATTGTATGACTGACGTTTGTCTGAAAACCAACTTCTTTGGTCCTCAGAGTGTACCTTATTCTAGTCACCAGGGGGAATAGAACAAGCCCCTTTTCCCTTCGCCCTTGCCTCTGATTTCAGAGGCGTAAACTACATCACACTTCCATAGCAAGGGAGTCTTTCCCTGGACTTTCCCGGGCAGTCCAGAGCCATCTGCCACCTCCCCCCCCCCCCACAGACCTGCCCCAGGGAGCCCTCTGCAGCTCAGCCCAGGGGGCCAGGACCTGTTGAGCCTACCTTCCTCATGGCCATCGGTTCGTTTTCCTGGAGACTGGGAATCCGGCTTTGTTGGCTTCCGGTGCTTGTGCTTTACCCTGACTCTATTGTGCTCTTTTCCTGAATCTGAAGCCCCCCTGGGGCTCTTCTTGGTGGGTTCCTGGGGGTCACTAGGCGGCTTCCGGCACTGTGGAAAGGCAGAGAGAGTCAGGTCTGAGGTCAGTTTCGCTTCTTAAGAAAGCTTTCCCAATGGGAAGTCCTGTGCCCCGTTGGACACATGGACATGAGCTGCCCAGGTGGGGGCCAGGGGAAGGGGCCGCCTGCTGCCTTCCACAGTGGGCTACAGAGGCTTTTCTGGACTGAATCCAGTGCCCTAGCTAATCCCCATAGATATCCACACCCCATCGTATTTACAGGTCTACAGAGCCTGCATTCATAAGCAGGATTAACACCTGAAGTCAGTTTGAAAGGTGCAAAAAAGTGAGGTTCATCCAAACGGCAATAGAGACGGGCAGAAAACAAAAATGCCTCTTCGGCAAGATGGGTGACTGACTACATTGGTCAAATAACTTCAATGCGAATGGTACTATTACCAACAACTGAAAACAATTTCTTAGTCCAGGCTGACTCAAGAAAAATGGTCTATTTCCATGTGTAAATTAATACCAGAAAATAGACTCAACGAAGACAAGAAGAAAGGCATGACACAGGAGCAATTCAAATCTCCCCATACTTATGGAAGACAATGAAGAGGCCGAGGCAGTATTAATAATGCCACTTTACACTCTGCAGCACTTTCAAAATCTCAAAATGTTCTCTTCTCTGTTATTTGATCTGATTTTCCTGACAACCCCAAACTGAGAAGCTAATATCATCCCCATTGAACAGACAAGGAAACTGAGGCTCCAAGACAAGACGTTACACGAATTTGTCCAGGGCAACACACAGACCCAGGTGTGACTGCCACTTAGCAGGCAAATCTACAAATTAGCTCATTTGTGCCTGCAGTGAGAAAGTGGTGGAACTGGGACTGGGGCCTAGGGCTCTTGGCTCCCACCTGGGCCTCTCCACAGCAGCTCTTGCTCTTCTCCCTCCCTGCTCACGTCCTTCACTGTTTCTGCTCAGCCCGCTCTCTCCGATAGGCACAATGGCCTTGCTTACACAGCGCAAGGACTCTCTCAGCCTAACAGCCACATATCCTCATAAGCTTTGAGGTCTCTCCATGCCACCAAACAAGAAATAGGGCAAGGTAGGGATTTCCAGTATTCTAGCATCCCGGAAGTGAGTAATAAGCAAAACGTTTTAACAACGAAAGGAGGCCCTAGGAAGAAAGGAAGGGTTGTTTTCCCCCAAGCCGACTCACATGCCACCTTCTAGAAGGTTATTACTGTATAGCTCCAGCTACGGGGATGGCAGATGTCTTATCAATAGAACATTTTCTGTGGTGTTGGGGGGTGTCTCAATTCTCCAGCATCAGGGAGTCACCTTCCCCATCAAATTCCAGGGACTCCTACTACCCAGCGAACTACTCCTGCTTCTTACTCAGCAGAGGGCTGAGCTAAAAAGTCAAGTCTCAGTTTCCCCCTTTTGCTTGCTGCTAGTTCCTACAAACCAATGTGTTAGGACAAAAAAAGAACTGGGGAGGAAATAGAAAGATGGGGAACTGTTGGCTTAAAATCTCACCTTTAGGAATGGCCAGAGAAAGATCACTTTAAGTCAGGGGGAATAAAGTTAAATGCATATAAATCTGAACATGTCCTATTTATTTCTGAATATCATTTTTAGCTGGCTCTTTCAAGTGCAGACCATTAACTTTTATTTCCTAAGACAGACAAAAACAAGTAAAACAGAACATCTAGAAAGGATTTCTGTCTGTAAGTTCTGCAAGGGCAGCACTGAGAGTAAAAACACACTGCATGCTCCAACTTAGGCAAAAAATTGGGTGGATGGGGAGACCGTGTAAGATGAATGTTTTGGTTAACAGAGTTTTGAAAGGTTTTCCAAAGAATTTTCCAAAGGATGAGAAAACAATAAAATACACCCAGCACCAGATGAAGCAGAACTCTTCCTTTGCTGATGATTCAGCCAACCCTTCAGAATTCCATGAGGCCCTAGGGCAGGTGGTATAGGAGACAGGACACTATTCTAATTCTTAGCCATACCCTGACAGGGGCTGTTTTGAATTAAGCCCTGATCTTACTTTGCTTATCAACAGTTTCTTTCTCAGGAAAATGGAAGACAAGAAAATAAAGATCTGAGTTATTTACTCTCCCCTCAAAGTGGAAATTTCATAAATCATTATAGGAAGCTGCTAAGGGCTGCTACAAGGCCCCAGATCTTGTAACTTTATTCTCTGTCCTGGGTATCTGTCAGTGGGCCCAATGAACTATTCATCTAATATAGTCAGGGGCAGTGCCAGCCTGTCATCAGGTCTCCTGTAAGACATAAGCTCCATGAGAGCAGGAGCCGTATCTATTTTGTTGGTAACACTAACAATAACAATAGCATCCACAAACACTTACCGAACACTTACTTACTATGTGCTAGGCACTGTTCTAAGCATTCAAATATATCACCTCATTTACTCTTTTTTTTTTTTAACAACAACATTATTGACAGGTAATTTATTCAGATATATCATACAATTCATTTGATTAAGTTTACAATTCAATGGTTTTTAGTAGTCACAGAGTCATGTAACCATCACCTAGTTCCAGAACTTTTTCATTACCCCAAATGGAAACCCCATACCCATTTCCCCATCTCCTCCAACCTTAGACAACCACTATTCTACTTTCTGTCCCTATAAATTTGCCTATTCTGGATATTTCAGAACATCACCTCATTTAATCTTTACACAGCCCTATGAGGACATACTATTATTGTCTCATTGTACAGATGAAGAAACTGAGGGCCAGAGAAATTAAGTCATTTGACTGAAACCACATAGTTAGGGAAAAGTAGGACCAAGACTTAAACTCAGGCACTGTGCCTGGTTCCAGAAACTATACTGCTCACCAAAAGGCTGCACCGCCCTCCTGAAGATGTAGCTCAGTGCCTGGGAGGGACTGGCATGTAGCAATAACTCAACAAACACTTGCCAATGGTTAGTGAAACAGTTATACATAAGGAGAGAAGATAGTGTGGCAGAGCTGAAGATGAACATGAACTTTGGAGCCAATGACTGGAGTTTGAGTTCTAGCTCTACCAATTAGTAGCTGTGTCACTTTAGGTAACTTACCCATTCAGTCTGTTTCCTTCATGTTCCTATCTGTAAATTGGGTATAGCATTCACTTCATAGGGTTATTGTAAGGACTAAGTTAGATGACATCTGTAGAAAGCATTTGGTATGTTGTGTATAGTACATATAATGACAAGAATTACTGTTCTTTTTTTAATAACATTTTAAAATATTTTAATGTTTATTTATTTTTGAGAGAGAGAGAGAGAGAGGAAGGGGCAGAGAGAGAAAGAGAGACACAGAACCTGAAGCAGACTCCAGGTTCTTGAGCTGTCAGCACAGAGCCAGACGTGGGGCTGAAACTCACAAGCTGTGAGATCATGACCTAAGCTGAAGTCAAGACATTTAACCAACTAAGCCACCCAGGTACCCCTAATGTTCTTTTTTAAAATTTTATTTATTTACTTTGAGAGAGAGAGCGAGACAGCGAGCACACACACATGAGCAGGGGAGGGGCACAGAGAAAGGGAGAGGAAGAATCCCAAGCGGGATCTGCACTCTCAGTGTGGAGTCTGACATAGGTCTCGATCTCACCAACTGTGAGATCATGACCTGAGCCAAAATCAAGAGTCAGACACTTAACCGACTAAGCTACCCAGGTGTCCCTAAATTATTCTTCTTATTACTATCAAGGGCAAATCACAGCTACCTGAGTAAATGCTATACATATGCTCTACTATGTCATGACCTGTGTTCCTACTTGGCATGTTTGCCACACAGAAGTGGTTGTGAAGTCACTGAGAAAACCCACCTAAGCTCTATCCCTGGGGTTCTTAATTTGGAGCCTATGGGCTGGCTTTGTGGAGGGGATGGGTCCAAGAACTTGAAATTACTGGCAAAATTCCGAGGTCATTTTCTGTGAACAGGGTCTTAGCAGCTTCTCAAAATGCTTTATGGTCCAAAAAAGACTAAGAGCTTCTGCCACAAACCCAAATTAATGGCACTCTAGCTAGAAATCTGTTCATTAGTGTATATCAACATTCAGTTTGAAGGCTTCTTAACATAACTTGAAATCACTCCATATTTTTTAAAAAGTTTATTTATTTATTTAAATAATCTGTACATCCAACATGGAGCTCGAACTCCTGATCCTGAAATCGAGAGTCACATGGTCTTCTGACTGAGCCAGCCAGGCACCCTTAAATTGCTCCATATTTTTGAGAAGCCTTATCTTCAAGTGCTTCAAGAATTTCCCTGGATCACCAGCAGCCTTTGGATCCCCTCTGGAGTACCACTGGATTGAAATGGAATCCTCTTTACCCATCTTTTTGCCTAGAACCCTGCCACCATGAAGAACCCAGAAGCAGACACCCACCTGCCTTCCAAACCACATTCCCGATGGGTTGAAACCTGAAGCTGCCCCTCCCACCAAGCACTGGGCAGGTAGGAAACTGTCAGATGAGCCCAGAAGCTGAATTGGAATTGGCTCCGGCGCCACAAAACTCCCAGCCTAATCCTAAGCAGGCACCCCCAGCGGTGCAGAGAACAACTCTGTCCAAGGCCCCTTCCCTCCCCTTGAGAATCCCTAGTTCTCAAGGCCAGCAGTCATCTCAGAAAAGGAAAAGGAAGAATGGTTATGTGTGGAAGAGCCTGTTATCAATTGATTTCCGTCATCAATCCCTTCTCCTGCTCTCCAACCTCATGTGGGACAATGGCTTCCCTGGCCTCGGGGACCAAATCATTTCCCACATCCTATAAAATACAAGCCAGCCCCTCCTGACACTAAAACACCATATATGGAAAATGTGACTTAGAAAGGGGACAGCAGGTCATTATTCACTTTACACAAGCCTTCCAAGCCTTTACACAAGCCTTCAGTTCACAGAGCTTCTCAAGAACACTGCCATGGGAGGCTGACATCTGCAGGACAAAGCAGACTTCTGGTGTCCCGGCCCTGCCCTCGACCTCAGCCCAGAACTCACCTTGGGTCCATGGGAACTCCGGACTATGACCTTGGTTTGTGGCTGCTGCTCCTCAGCATCCTTCTCTTTGCCAAACTTCATCTTCTTGGGCGGCAGAGATTCAGTCGCCCCATCGGTCACCACGGAGTCTGGCTGCCACTTGTTCTTGCAGGCAAAGACACCCACGCTTTCCTCTTTCACTCGAGCCTGCCCAGCCTTATTCCGAACTTCAGCTTGGCCCCTCTGGGGAGCTGCTGGGAGGCCATCGGTGCGGAAGCAGGTGGCTAAATTGAAGACGACGTCACCATCCACCTTCTCCATTTTCACCCGCCCCAGGTCCACCTGACTTCCAAGCTGTGAAAGCTCTGTGCCGGAGCCCCTCTTGCTGCTCGGGACCACATCCATGATAAGCTCCTTGGGGCGGCTGTCATGAGGTAGCAAAGGCAGCTCGGGCATCTTGTGCAGGTTCTGGGGGGTGGCCAGGACCAGCTCGTGGGACATGTAGGTGGCCAGCACTTGGTTTTTAGGCTTCGTATCTCCTGCCAGCTTCAGGCCACAAGCCCCCTGGGAACCTTCCATCTTAGGAGTGCCGTCAGGACAGAGGTGGCTCTCGGATTCCTCAGGCCCCTGATTCACTTTTATGTCCCCACTGCTAGGCTGGACAGACAGTGCCAAGGTCCCTGTCTGAGGGCTGAGAGTCAGGAGGACAGGGTTGACTTGTTCTTCATAGGGCTTGGCAGCAATCCGGCAAGTTTTGTTCTTTGTGCCAGTGTCCTGCTCTGGAGCAAAGGGGCCTCCAGGCCGTGGCTGCCCCTCTGGAAGTCCATGCACAGCTTCACTGGGGCTGAGAGGTGACACACCAGAAAACTCAGAAACAACGCTGGTGGGCCTGATGGGCACCCCCTGACTGGGCGTCAGCTGCCCGGCACTGGAAATGCCAATGGAAAGCAGAGACGTTTGGTGGTATGGTGACCAGCCAACAGGCAGGACCTGGGTGCTGGTGGGTTTCCCATTAACTGAACACCGTGGGTAAATATTTGCTGGCCCCGTGGACTTCCACAGAGAGAGCTCCTTGGTTTGGCACCCCGGCAGCCCGGGGGCAATGCGGGCTGGGGTGTAACGTTTGACTGTGCTTGACTGTCCCTCAGTCCCAGCCTGGCTGCCCTTCTTGCCACAGGGGGCACCAGTGCTCTTGGGTTCTCCTTGATCAATGATGGAGATGGGCTCCTGCTTGGGGAGATGGCGGGGGTCTCGGTTGAGGCCCAAGTTAGGGTCTTTGTTCAGCAGCAGGGATGCAGGCACTGGGTTGGCCACTCCCACATAGGTGCCAGGAATGGTGCTGATCAGCGCAGTCGAGTTCTTCACCCAGGTGCTTGGGTCCCCGTTCCTCACAATGTCGGGAAAGATGACAAAGGGCGAGGAAGTAGAGCCCAGGCAGGAGGTGACATTGCTACCGGCAGCCTGGGTTGTGCGCTGAGACCTAGACAAGACTGTGGAGAGGAGGGCCTTGCTGCTGGTGTGCACAGGGGTCAATACGGGCATGGGAGGTGTCTTGCGTTGGTTGGGCAATGGAAGCTTCTGGCGGTTGGACTTGGAGGAGAGGTCGAGGGGCATCTCACTGCACTCAGGTGGAGATGCCATCTCTCGCTCCAGCTGTGGAGGTGACTTGAGGGGAGAGAAGGTGACGGAAGTCCCTTCTGTTTGCTGCTCGGCACCACCTGTCATCTTGGCAGGGTGTGGCGGGGCTGAGCTCACGCTGGGGGCTGGCAGCAAAGGCTGTGGGGTTGGAAGCACCTTGGCAGAAGCCGTAGAGAGGGAAGTATCTGCCAAAGGCCCGGGGACCCCATCGGGTGCAGGCTGGGTGCTGGTGCTGCTGGATGGGGAAGCACAGGGAAGCCTGTTCACCTCCAGAGAGACCAGCTTGGAATCTGAAGTCAGAGGCCGGGCAACAGAAAATGCATATGGGTAAGACCGTAGCTCTGGGGAGGCCAGCACACCGGGGAGACACCTGTCCTGAAGGTATGAAGGCAGGACAGGGAGTGTGAGAGTGGAGGAGACTCCCAGAGTGGTTGGCAGTGTGGCCATACTGAGCGGCTGCCCACAGCTCGGAGGTGGGATATATACCAGCGGCTGGCTCGGGGTCAGTACTGTCCCTGGCTGAAAGGACAGGGGTACTTTTTGCATAGCTGGTGCCTGAGCTGCAGGAAAACATACTCGGCTCAAACTAAAGGAGGCTGGGATTGGTGCAGAGGTGGGAATGGCAGCCGGTGTGGCGGCCGGCATGGGCGTGGGGGCTGGAGTGAATATTGGGGCTGGGGTGGGTGCAGGCACTGGCGTGGGAGCAAAGGCAGGGATGAGGGTGGGGGTGGAGGGTGGGCCAGAAGATGGGGTTGGGGTGGGCATTGGCACCGACGGAGGGGCGGGAGCTGCCGGAGGTGTGGACGCCGGCATGGGGGCCAGAACTGGAGTGGGGACAGGCGTGAGGACCAGAGTTGGAGCTGATGGGGGCACAGGGGCCTGGATCAGAGCCAAGGGAGGAGCCGAAACTGGGACCGAGAGGGGGGCAGGGGCTGGAGCCGACAGGGGGACTGGACCTGAGGGGGGAGCAGAAGCTGGCACAGGCACCAAGACAGAGGCTGAAACCGAAAGGGGGTTCGAATCAGAGATGAGTGTGGGCACCGACGGTGGCGCTGGAGCCAGAGCTGGGACTGGTGCTAAGGGAGGGGATGGGGCTGGAACTGAGGTGGCGACCTGGACGGGAACAAGCCCAGAGTGGGGCACTGGGGTGGGGACGGAGAGGGGAACCTGGAATGGATCTGGAACAGACGGGGGGACGGAAGCTGAACTGGGAGCGGGGGGGCAGATGGGGGCTGGCAGCGGACTAAAGTTAGTGGGGACCAGAGGCAGGGTTCCCTCCACAGGGACTCCAGTCCCCAGAGTTGTCAGAATGAAAGTATTCTTCTCCCCAACACCATGCCGAGAGTCCAAAGCCTTCACCCCAGCTGCTGAGCAGTCTGTTTGTTTGCTCATTTGGGTGCCGAGGGGAGCCCAGGAGCAGTCAGCCCTGCTGTTGGCAGCGTCGGCACTGTCGGGAGTGGTAAGCTTGAGCCCGTCTCCGGGGCTGCTCAGTGGCACCAATAGGCCCTCAGCCTCTGCCACGCTCCCAGCATAGTCCATTTTTGGCTGGGGGTCGTCAGGCTTGTCTTCTGACTTGTGCCCAAGTTTTTCTGCTGCATTGCCATCTGGGTCTGCCCCCCGGGCATTGCTGCCACTTCCAACTGCTGTGAGCTCCACCTGCAACGACAGAGCAGCGTGCCCGTCTTAGCTAGCTCTCTGCGGATGGCGCAAGTGTCCCGAGGCCCAGGAGAAGCGACTGCTGGTCCTCTTTGCAACTCGACCAACCGGGTCTCGGCAGAGGCAAAGAGCAGCTGGCCAATTTCTGTCTCACATACGGCAAGTCCTGGGAAATACCCTGTTCCTTCCTGCCCCCCTTCTTGGGATGGCAGACTGGGCACGTTGCCCGGGGCAGTTTGGCTCCGCCCTTTGGCGGGCGACATGTGGCTTCACATGGCCCCTTACCTTGGAAAAACTGCTGCTGACACAAAACTCCTGAGATCCAAACCGCTGGCAGTCACCTGACGTGGACTCCTCATCAGAAAGAGGTGCTCTTCTAGCATGGGAGACACAACCAGAGAAGAGCCATGAGGCCTAGCCTTTGGGCCAACACCACCTTCGGCAGAACACCTCCTGCCTGCCTGGGTTCCCATAAAACCTTCCTGTCCCACTTCCCTTGGTGGCTGGGAGGACATTACAAGCAACTGGAGGGGTTGAAGTCACAAGCCGGAGCCTGCATGCCCAGCTTTGCAAATTCTTGTAAAGGAGCCCAATCTGACTAGACTCCCCTCTTTGGGCTGTGTATCCTTTTTTTCTGGGGCTCTCACCAGGAGTGTGGATGACAGCCCAGCACCTTTGCTTTGTCCCCAGAGCTTACCCATCAAGGTGATCGTCCGGCACGTACTGGGCATTGCCAAAAGGGGAGAGATGAATCACAGAAGATCTCAAAAGGCATGCAAACCAGTTTTCTCTTAAGTACACTCTTATTTTAAGTCTATAAGGGAAGTTGGCTGCTGGTATCATAAGGGTAATCCTTTTCTAAAACAAATAACCACCTCCATTGTGTGTCATGTTCTAAATTTGAATCATCACCTATTCACCCGATGGGGTTGCCTAGAGCAGATACACATTTATTAGGGCGCGTAATGATACTGATTCGAGGCCACCAGGTCACTGGGTGCTGAGGGGCATTTCAAGGGCATGACTTCTTTCCCTCCGGGGCACCTCTTCCCCTTTTCTAAAGCACCACCAAACTCCAGCCAGCGCCTGCCCTCCTACATTTCTATCCTTGCCTGCACGCCATGCCTGCCAACTCCCCACTCCTCCTTCATCTACTCTCATCCCAAAGGGTGGCCTGCAAGGCCACAGACTCCAAATTCAAGTTGGTATATTGCAAAGGAAAGGGCTGAACACCAGAGAGCTCAGTCCCAAAGGAGAAAAACCTAACTGAACTCCAATCTACTCAAAAAGTCTTCTCTAGATTTTGAGTAAGAATCTTGGAAAATAGGGGCACGTGGGTGGCTCAGTCAGTTAAGCATCTGACTCTTGGTTTCAGCTCGGATCATGATGTCATGGTTCATGAGATCGAGCCCCACAGTGGGCTCTGAGCTGACAGCAAGAAGCTTGATTGGGCTTCTCTTTCTCTCTTAAAATAAACTTAGGACTACAAGGTGAAGTTCAAGACAGGACAAATACCCACTAGAAATTTAGTTTTTTGAGAAGAGTCACTCTCTGCCCTAGGGAAGACACTAATGGGGCAAGAGCCCAGGTGAGTGGCTGAGTTGAAGGTCTGGGTGCAAGAATAAATCTCCAACTTTATTGGAAGCTGAAGCGCTATGGCACAGCTCCAATGGGGAAATGCACAGGAATGCTCTGTGTGCCTCTGGGGAGGTGGGCCACCTTGCGTCTTTGCCCTCAGCTCTCCAACAGCCCAGGAAGAAGCCAGCATCTGCCTCACCAGCCACCCTAGCCTAGGACAGTCAGGGAGCCTGTAGCCAACCCCCACAAAAATGGGGAGGGTCCTGCTAACTCCCTCCCTCTCACTGGAACAGGGCACTGGTGATGGACTCCAAAACTGTACCTGGGACAAGAGAAGCTAAAAAGGCAAGGGAGATCACCACAGGCCTCTTCCCCTTGTTTCAGGGCTCCAGAAGGGGCTAACCAGGGGGAAATGTCTGTCTAGTCCCATTAAAACGCAACTAGGCTGGCAGAAGTGGGAGGGTTCCACTGCTGGCAATGACTGCTGGTGACAAACAGAAATGAGTGTAAGGACAGGCAAGGGCTGGAGATGCAGTCAGGGGTCTCGAGGAAGGGGAGGAAGGGGGCCCTGGGGGAAAGGGAAAACATACTTTGACAACAGCTCCTGGGAGACCAGAAAAGCAAGGCCTATACTCCCAGCCTTGGGCCAGGGAGAAGCATATTCCAACTGGACTGGCCAGTGATGGTTTTGGAAGGAGGACGGTGGCAAAGGGAAACAAGCAGCATTGCCCTCTCCCTTGCGAACCCCACCTGAGGGGCTGGGGACCCCACCTGCAGGGGCTCCCAACCAAACAAAGGGGATCTAGCTGCATATCAACCCCCTGCCCTTGCTGGACTCCCACCCCCGAATAAAATCACCTTGAATGCAGGAACCCCACCCTCAAAGATAGCCACCAGACACCAGCAGAGCCAGCCTGCAAGCCCAGGGACTCTGGGGGTGGCAGGGGCAGTGGAAGCAGCAGTCCTGGCCACTCCAGCCATACCCATGCCTGAGTGCCAGTCCCTGAGGCTCTGGGAAAATGTTGTGTAGCCACGTTTCAAATCCTCAGAGGAGAGGGGTGTGCAAAGCTAAGCAAACATTAAATCGCTCCATGGAGAGAAGAGTCTGGGACAGGAATAGCTTGCAGGGGAGGGGTGCACAAAGAGAAGTGGGTCAACCAGGCAAGGTTAGGAGAGTACAGGCAGCAGGGAGGAGGGGGCAGGGGTCAAAGCAGGCTTCAATCAGGACTGAAAATCAATCCCACCATTTCTTCCCAACAGAGATGTCCCTGGGCGATTGTGCTTAAGGCTCTGTTGAACTTAAACCAGAAATGGCCATAACCTTTCAGGGCTGTTTTCCTAATTATTAAGGGCTAGCACCACTGACCAACCAGATCTTTTTCAGTTCCCACTGGGCCCTGACCACACCATACACATCAGGCCCCTTAGATTCCATCCCCTGCAGACTTTCCCTGCCTGAGTCCCAGCACACCCCAAGACCACCTGCATTCCAGCCAGGGTCTTCCTGAAACACACCATGTGGGAAATATCAACTCTCACCTCAAACTCCTACTCATCCCTCAAGCCCCTGCCCAGATATCACTGCCTCTGGGAAGCCCTCCCTTATTCCCCCAGGAAGTCTGCCATTCTTGCATCTAGACTCCCACAGGACCTGTACATGCCTCTCTATAGCACTCACCATCAGTGTCCCATGACTGTTGGTTTGCTCTTGCTGGATTTAATAAATGTTTGTTGAATGAAGGAATGAATGGATACAAGACAGAAAGCAAGCGAGCAAGAAAACAGAGAGTCAGCCAGAGGTTTGACTAGAGTCCGCCTTCTGGGGCTCCCAGAAGGGCCCTGCCCCTGTTCTCACAGTCCTCAACTGCATCTGATGAAACTGGTCAGGTTTCTCAAACAATTTTAAGAGTTAACCCCCATGTGCAGCTTTACACCCAAAATTTCTAAGTTCTACCATTTGTAAAGGGCTGAGGAAGATGATTTTTAAATAAGGTGGGATACCATTTTGGAAATCAGCTGTAGCATGGCCTAGACTGTAGAGGAAGGTGACAGTAAAGGGTAGATGCAATCAGAAGTGACAATGCTTAAAAGGTCATCTTAACCACTAGGCATATTTGGTAATGTAACATCCCAAGAAAGGTCCATAAAGAGGGAAAGTCAGGTTTGGGACTCACTTCCTGTTCCTTTCTCAGCAGGGATTTAGCATGGACAGTGAAGCAAGGTAACTTGTCCACTTATTTTTTAAAGGCTCTAGTCCAAATCTCTGCCTCCAAGGCTCAACTACTTAAAACGAGTTGCCAGTGAATGCTTATACAAATCGATACCACCACCCTCCTTCCCCCAGTTCATCTCTTAGTAATTATCTAAGGACATACTTCACACCCAAAGGAAAATATCTTTCTAATGCAGATCTGAGAGGGATTTTGTCTTATTTTCCTTAGTCCTGACTTATATTCTAAAATTAAATTCCTTTTAAGTCCATCTCTAACTTGTTCCTCAGCATAGAGAACATTAAACTATTAGGCACTAATGGCTTTAAAAAAAATAAAAAGGTCTATTCTCCTAACCTGAACCTAAGACAAGTATATAGTTCTGTTAAGAGCAGAAGAAAAAAGAAGATACACACAAAGACGTCCATTCCTTTACCCTTCCAAATTACCAACATTCCCCCACATGCACACACACCCATTGCACACACTCCCAAGATTTACCCAAGGAGACACCAGATTTGAATCCTAGGAAAAGCCATATTGTTCTTCATTCTAGGGGATTGGTCTGATGTATTTGGATTTATTTTTTTTTTTAATTTTTTTTAATGTTTATTTTTGAGACAGAGAGAGACAGAGCATGAACGAGGGAGGGTCAGAGAGAGAGGGAGACACAGAATCCGAAGCAGGCTCCAGGCTCTGAGCTGTCAGCACAGAGCCCAACGCAGGGCTCGAACTCACAGACTGTGGAGATCATGACCTGAGCCGAAGTCGGTGGCTTAACCGACTGAGCCACCCAGGCGCCCCTGATGTATTTGGATTTAAACAGTTGATGGATTGAAACAACAGCTAAACACCAGCAAGCCTGGCTTTTCTAAAAATGAGAGAGGCACTGCAACTATCACACGTCTCTGTCTTTGGCCCAGGGTCACGAAAGTCAAATATAAAATCTGAAGGCCATTTTGAGTGTCCTTCCTATGGAGAGTTATCAGTAAAGGGCATAGTTTGGTCAACCAAACATTTTGGTGAACAGAAAATTTAAGACAAACACGTATCACCAATTCTCGATTTCGTATGACAACTACATTAAGCTGTTTGATCTTCCTGAGATACTTCATAAGGATCTCACTGCGAATCATCATTAGCCTCATGAGGCAGGAAAGCGCTGATCACCAGAATACCCACTAACAGTTTCCAGTATACAGCTGAATAATAAAACTGTCTTTCTTCCAGGCTTAGATCAAGGACCAAAAATATCTTATGCGTATCCTTGAGCACCGAACATGGATGCAGCAAATAAAAATTGCAATCGTCTGAGCTTCCCCTCACTCCACAATCTGACAGTTCTTAATGAATAGACAAATGTTAGTTGGACAAAGGTCATCTGCTGGCCTCCTCACCTTCATCTGAACAGGAACGTCATGGCAAGGCAGCCACTGACACAGTCCCAGCCCCATCCCATCTCAGGAAAATTAGCAACCAAAGCCTCTTCCCCAGGGTCCCTCCCAGGGCGTGATGCAGCTGTCCCTCTGGTGAGTAGGTACCGCTCACTGGAAGCCAGCAACAGCTACCTTCCCAGCCTCCTCACCTCTCCTCGTTGATGCCACACATGCGAATCCGGTCAGAACTGGTCCAGTTGTGCACGCCGCTGTAGAGTGGTGCTGTCGAGATCATGACAGCCACTCACCACCAGATAGGACCTGCTGTGGCCGCTCCCCCTGGGAAAAAAGAACTCCGAAAAATCAAAACTCATAACAGGGACAGCTGCTTTAACCACCTTTAACAAGGAAACATTTAAATAAAGGCAATTATGGTACCAAAACATTAAAGCAGTCTTTCCCACAAGGCAGCCTGCTAAGGAAAATTAAGGTCCAAATGGGGATGAGGGTGCACCAGCTTTCCAGGAATCCATAGGTTTCAGGATGGAGACGAGGATGCTGTTAATCACCTAGAGTGATTTTTAAATTATCTTAAAGACAGATATGCCTGAGTGTTCAAGGAAATTCAATCTATTCCAGACAAACGAGATGACAGTGTATTTTTTCACATACATTTAGCCCAACCAACTGCAATTAGACGGTTGTTCCCATATATGAACAATGCGTTGAAAGACTACTGGGGATCTTTTTCTCAAACCTCTCTAAATCCATGGGTACTGAAGTATTTGAGTGATGTACCAATTTAAGTTCTCCAGAGGAAGCACACGCTTTCTTTATAAGCCCTTCAAAAATACTCTATTCTGATTTCGACTTGGGAGTTATACAGATATAACACATATATCTAAGCTGGTTTAAAGTTCCCTAAAAATCAGATGCAATACCCCTTGTACTCTGGCCACAAACAAGCAAACAAACAAAAAACAACAGTCCGTGAAAAAACCACACATTTCTGTCCTTGTCCCTTTCTATAGGTCTTGTCATCCCCATGACCTACCACCCCCTTCAGCAGCTAACATCCAGCTGTCGCTGTTGACAACCACTGCACAGCCAATTCACCCTTCTAGAGAAAATGAGGCATCAAGAAAAAGAGGTTTATGTTTACCCAATGAGCTTGTCTTAAGACCCTTAAACTCTTGAATTAACTTATTAGCTAAAGTCTTCTTCATCAAAGCTCAACTGAACAGAACCCTCCAGTGATCAGAATTTTCTGTTCTCCACTTTGCCAAGAAGTAAACTACTAAAATACAGCCACATCAGGGGTTTGTTTCATTAATTCTTTATATAATTTTTAGAGACTGTCCACATTCAACACAATAGCACTTATCCATTCAACAAATATTTACTGAGCTCCTACTGTATGCCAGCACTGTCCTCGGTACTGGGGATTCAACAATTACCTAACAACACCGAAATCACTGCCTTCATGAAACGTGTATTCTAGTGGGATGAGACGGACAATACACATGTGAAATGATTCCTGTTATAGTATAAGGTGGTATATAACACAAGCTAAGGGCCATGGTGACAGAGGTGGGGCGGGGGAGGGGAGCAGAATGGGCTACAGTCTGTAAGTGGATAATCAGCATATGTCTTCTGAGGAGACATTTAAACATCCTGAAGGAAGCAAAGGGGTGAGCCATGTGGATATCTGGGGGAAGAGCATTCCAGGCAGAGGGAACAATCTATGCAAAGGTCCTAGGGCAGGAGGCTACATGATAAGATCAAGAAAGAGCCAGGAGGCCAGGTGGCTGGTACAGCAGAGTCTCCAAGCAAGGGAGACAGGCAGTACAAGGACAGCAGAGCCACAGCCTCCCATTCTCATCCTGGTCCTCACCCTCCTCCCCATGTCTGTGGTGCAGGATACTTCTGCCCTTGCTTTCTTTGTACTTGCCCCACTCTTGGCTTTCCTGACCCAGTGCCTGCTGGCTTCTCCAGGCTCTTCTCCCTCTCTACCCACCCCAGAAACCTAGCCCTCATCTTGCCTGGTCTCTCCTCACCCCTGTGAGCCCCCATCTCTTCCCCTTCCTTCCCTCTCTCTCTCCCTACCCCCATCTCTCTCTCTCTCTCTTCTCCATTCCCTCTCAATTTGTCTTTCCTATTCCCCTCTATTACTCATCCTCACCTCCCTCTTCCCCCTGTTATTCTCCCATCTGTCTCTCTCTTCACCTCTTCCCTGCTTCTCTTTCCCCTTTCCAATCTCTCTTGGCACAATCTGCACTCCTCCACCTTCCTCCTTGCTCCCCTCATCCTCATTTCTCCCTTGGGATCCCCTCTCTTCTCCCTCTTCTCCTCCTTTCCTTCCTCCCTCCCCCTGCATCCCCCTCCCTTCTACTCTTTGTCCTCACCTCAGCCTTCAGCCCCCCCCCCCATCTGTCTCCCTCTATCTCTCTTCTGTCTCTTTCTGTCTCTCTAGCTCAGTCTGGCTCTCCTTGGTTCTCCCCCACTCCACCTGTGTGTGTGTGTGTGTGTGTGTGTGTGTGTGTGTGTGTATGTGTACCCTGCTCCTTCTCCTCTATAGCTCCTGAGCTCCCCCAGTTGCAATTCTCCCCTTCCTGCACCAAAGACTCCCAAATCTGTATCTCTATCCCTGACCTCTCTCCTTACACCCAGACCAGAATTTCCAGCTGCCAGCAACTTGCTGTTAATTGGATGTCCACTGAGCCCCTCAAACTCAATGTGTCTCAAACCGAACTCATTATCTGTTCCCATAAACCTGCTCCCCACCCCCCACACCCAGCGTGTTTCCTATCTTAGTTAATGGCACCACTATCCCCCAGCCTGGAAATTTCAGCAGTGTCGTCTTCAACTCCTTCTCTCCCCCCAAGGCTGCCCACAGCCAATCAGGAGTCAAGCCTTAATAATGCCATCTCCATCCTCTCCTGCCCCTCTTGCCACCACCCTGATGCAGGCTCTCATCATCTCTCACCCAGAATATTACAATAGCCCCTTAACTGGTCCCTCTGCCTCCAATTTCTTGATTCTACAATCAATTCATCTTCTGAAGCACCAGTTCGATCATGTTGCCCCCGCCCTCCTCAAAAGCTTTCAATAGCTTTCCTGTCTTCAGAATCAAGCCCAAATTTCTTAGCACAGCATTCCGGGCCCCCCAAGACCTGGCCTCAAACCTCCTCTGGTCTCCTCTTCAGCCACATCCTGCTGTTTCCCTGCCGCCTCGCTGTCCCAGCTCCTGACCCTTCCCTGAACAGACCATCCAGTTTCAGGACTTTGCTGCTTCCTCACCCTGCAATGGCCTCTCCTGTGCCCCTCCTCCTCTCTGTGTCACCCCTCAAAGCCTGGCTTAAATGTCATCATGTCACCTCCCAAGCCCCAGCCCCTGGTCAGTTAACCCTTTCCTCTCTGGTTCTCCTCAAACGTTGCATTCCTACCTCTCCCACAGCACTGATTCTTACTCTTCTCTGCAGTGTGGTTATTTGGGGGTATGGCATGTGTGTCTCCCCCACCAATCAAGCTACTTAAGGTAAGAAGTATCCTCTTTTCTGTCTCTGGTTCCTCTGCAATGTCTTACATATAGTAAGTACTTCAGTAAATGAGTGTTATATGGAAGTGAATCCTGGAGGAGAATTGAGGTGATGACCTTGAGAAATTACAAGCAAAATCAACCCCCCCAAAAGTGTCCCTTGTGCTTAGTTACTATAGGAAATAAGGCTGGACTTCAGTGAAAACACTATGTGTTACCTATAGCGCGTCGTTTGCAGCAGCATGATTCCAGCATAGTCCATTGTCTTTGAGTTGTTTTGCCCCTCTGTAAATTGCAGGTAACTGATGGATATGCAAACTCTGTATTGTCCCATAGAGTTTGGAGTGACTTCCCTCCCCATTGTGGAAAAACCAGTTTTGCCTCCATTTGCAATTCAATTCCTTTACTCCATATAAATTTGTGCTTTTGGACTTTTTCTCTGAACCAGCTAGAACATCTGTCTGGTTCCCTGGCTGATTAATGAGTAAAATAAAATCTTTAACACATGTTCATTTTTACATCTATATAAGACTCACGATTTTACCTTTTCCTAAAAACTATCCTTAACATTCCTAAGACAGCTATGTGGGTTAACGCATGATTTTAGAAAGATTTCAACAAGGGGTAAGACAAATGGATGGACTGTCTGCTTCATTTCAGTTCACCAGGATCCCATCCCATCCCTGAACATCCTGGTCAATCAAGTTGTGACTTTTTCTTAGACTAACTTGGAATATCCCAGTTTAAGAAACAACAGCTCAGCCCGTTGACTGACACACCAGGTCCTTTTTAAAAATCTTTTCTCCCTATGAAGCATTAGAATAATCAGGCAATGAAAGGGGTTACACTTGCCACAAGATGAATTTTAACACAAAGTGTGAGTTTTAGTGCCTATCTGAATATCTGTAGGCAGCAGATAGAAGTCAAGTCACCACTGCTTTTTCACTCTTGGGTTTATTTTTGTTCTATTTAGAGGGGATTAGTAGTTTGTAGTGCCTGGGACAGAAATCAGAGGGGGGAATGAGGCCTGGCATTTGAAAACACAACACATAAAATATCATCACCTAGATAAAGGTGACCCCTCAAAGCAAAAATAACAACAACAAGAAAACCAAGAAAAAAAACAAAATAATTACCAGATAATATCACACATTTTAGGACTACCTAAAGGCACCCCTATTTTCATGAGATCCAGAAGATAGAATATTTTCTTAGCTCTTGGCTTCCCACTCTTCTGTTATGAATTCCTCAGCCCCTCTTCCTATGTAAGGCCTACCACTGCTATTAACTGTAGCCTTTGCAGAGGAGGGGAGGGGAGAGGCAGAAAGCAAGGGCAAGAGGGCAGTGAGCTAAGTGGTCTACACAAGAAGGCAAAATTGGGCCTCCGGAGCCAGAGAGTAAGCAAAGGGAACTTCCAAAGAGGCACTGATGGCGTCAATGTCCACAGGACCAGAGGAGTTCAGATGGCCAATGTACACCAATGTTTCCCAAGTCGGAATCACCAAAGAGCTTGTTCAAAATACAGATTCATGAGTCTCAGCCCTGGAGATTCTGATCTGGTAGGCCCAGGGTGTCGTTTCATCATTACCATGTCCAATCAAATTAGTAACCACTCCACCGTACACTGCTGTTCAAGAGAGGTGAGCAAAACAGAAAAACCTTACACACACCACCCTTGGTAGGTTCTGCTGGCATACACACTTGTGTACCGACTTGCTTTTGCTTACAAAGCCTGCATTCGTGTGTGGTGTGCATTCTCAATCTGTGTCTCTTGCTCTCTGTGATGGGAACCATCACATCAAAGGCTAAAGGCAAAGTTCCTAAAAGGAACTTGGAAGAAACCTGGTAATCCCGAGTGACCCGGGAAGCACGGGCACAAGGATATGAAATACCTCAAAGGATTTTCCCAGATACCGCAACCATGTAATTGTTAAGAAATGAACAGCTGCATGGCCCCAGAATCAAATGCCGGTCACTGCCTGCAAGGCAGTGGGACCACTGTGAGCAATCCCTACTTTGGGGGGGAACACTGAAAAGACACATCCAATTCAGAGTGAGAACAAAGAAGAGCACATGCTCTGCCAACCCAAAGTGACAGTGGGGCTGAAAAAAATAAATAAATACAATGTTTTGATTAAGCAGGCATACCGATGCACACTTAAGGAGGACTGACCAAGATCCAAGGGCATGAATCCAGCAAGTGGACAGCAGAGAGGAGGCAGTCAGACATAATCACTACATTACAAAACAGGGGAAACCAAAGAGAAAATGGACTAATAGGAGAACAATAACTTTAAAATGGTGAAAAGAGCAGCTAAGCTGAGGGCAAGCAGGTAGTAGAAGACAAACCATAATGAGGCAGAGAGCTTTCCCCCCACCAAAAATTCAAAAGAAAAAAATAACCGCCAGAAGACAAGGGCAGGTGTGAAAGGCATAACAGAGAGGCCCACAGAATAAAACAACCAAAAGAAAAAATGAAATAGGGGAACCTGAAATATTTCACCATCATGGGCCAAACTGAAACACTGTGGGGAAGCAATTAACACAGACATTTTAAAAAGTTTATAGAGAATATGTTATCAAAAGGGGAAGAACATCAAATTATAATCCAAGTCAGGGTTAGGGGGAGCTGGTAACGGGGGATAGGCAGCAATAAAATCTCAAAGAAGATTTTACAGATTGGGTAGACATTTTCTGTTCTGTTTTGAAATGAAGATGCCAAAACAAGCAGATTTCACAACAACTACAAGCAAAAGTATGGTCATTGTGCATATGAGGAAGAGAAGGACACGAAAGGAGGTAATACAGCATCTATCTGACAAAATGTCTTTTACCTTGGTAAAACATTAACCTTGAAAATGGCCAGACAGGGTGTTTGTCCAGTGAACAAGTTCCTCAGAATCATGTAGCTTCCTTTGTGGCCAAAGACCCCTTATGTGCAGAACAACATACAGGATACAACCAGGCCCTTTACACATAGCATGAAATCTTTCCCATTTGTTCATGGTTGGACTCTTACTATCTAGCCAATAAATTAGAAGTTCAAGATTAAGAAGGTCTCACTTAAACTAAATCTGCTAGTACTCTCCCAGGCTTCTTTTGGTTCACATTGTCTGGTGACCTGGAAGCAATTATGATTTTAAGAAATGAAAGAGCCGGAAAATATTCTTCTTGAAGCCTGGCCCTGAATCTGTCCTCAAGAGGATAGGCGTGGCCAGTAGACAGTTTAAGAAGGAGGGTTGGGCCAGTGATGACTAATGTGTAAAGAAAACCAACTTTGGGACCTATTGCTTCAACAGAAATCTAGAGTTCTGGGTAAAGCTCCCATAAGTCAGAGATATTCACATTCAAACTTCACGGAATCAAAGGAGAGGCCAGCCCATTACCCCACTTTGGGAAAAGCAGCACCTAAAACAACCCCAAGGATTTCCAAGAGACATCCAATGGGCCAAAGGGAAGAGGCCAGGACTCCCACCTAACCACTGAAATGCCTTCAGAAAGACATCAAAAGATCTCAAAATCAGTGGGTTTTTTTTTAAATGTTTATTTATTTTTGAGAGAGCTAGCGAGCATGTGAGCAGGGGAGGGGGCAGAGAAACAGAGAGACAGAAGATCCAAAGCAGGCTCTGCACTGGATAAGCAGACAGCCTGATGCAGGGCTCGAACTCACAGACCATGAGATCATGACCTAAGCCAAAGTCAAACACTTAACCGACTGAGCCACCCAGGTACCCCACAAAATCAGTTTTCAGTAGGAAAGTGTACACATACTCAACAAAGATAACTTTACCTGGCTTTTAGATATGGAGCCCCTACCACAGATCTTACCTTCCTTGTTGCTCTCTGCCTTCTTCCACATGCCTTCCACTCAGTCCTCCCCTCCACTCAGCCCTCTGGGGAGACCACTGAGCTGCTGGAGGTTCAGCCCCTGTTGCCTCCAGGGACCTAACCTTAACCCTAGCCAGGGCCCTGGCCCTAAGGGGGCCCACCATTGAGGTCTAGAAAAAGATAGATTTGGGGCCAGTGACCAGCATGGAATATTTCAGTGTGGAAGCCAGAATTTTGCCATGACATTTCCAGGGCCAGGATGGAGCTGCAAAAGGGGATCATGAGACCTTACCTAACCCTGGCCCACACAATCTTCTGGCTCCAGAATCCAAACCCTAGGCCTGAGCCGCACCTGACCATGCACCCTCAACTCATATATCCCCACCTAATCATATATCCCAAACCTCACCCCCTAATGAGGAAGTTCTCCCAGTGCAAATTGTCCTAATCTAAGGATTTCCCATATAAAGGTGTTCTAATATTCTCCACAGGCTTTCCGTCTAATATCCATATCCCCTCACCTTCTGTACCATTAACCAAATATCCCCTTCCCTGAAACTCAAGAGTCCCTTATACAAGCCCCAATCACTTTACTTTGCTTTCCTTCATGCAAACAGGCTCCTCTATCACTACATGCTACCACACACCCACACCCCCCACACACACACGCAAAATCAACTGGAAATAATCTGCTGGACAACTGAAAGGAGGAAGGGGCCCTTTGTACTGTTCATCCCAGCCTTCTGCCTGACTAATCCATTGTAGCACTCTCTAGTTACCCTGAGGGTTTTTTCTACCCAAATATTTCTACTGGTTGTACCCCAAGGGATAAGTCTTATAGGAGACATTGCATCCTGTTCTCAGATACATTAATTCCTGTATTTAGCAAGAAGACTAAGTAGTTGCCTGCACATGGCTATAGCATGGACACCTTCATAGACTCCTTGGTACCTCCACATTTAAAACCCTGGCCTATAAACATTTATGAGACTGGATACAAAAGAATTTTAACTACCTGTTAAACACATGAGAGCTTACTCATTCAAATGAATGTAGTTACCTACAAAGCAATCACCTTGGTAGGCTAGACCTTTGGATGGAGTGACCAGGGCTTGCAATCTCCCTGGGGCTCTTCAGTGAATATTACCACCCAAACCCTTTCCAATCCAAACCATACCATTCTTAATCTCCCCACTAGTGCTGGATCTACACTCAGTCAGAAACTTGATGTTTAAAAACTGCCAAAATCCATTCAGAGTCATCTATTCACACAGCAGCAACACCCTTGAAGAGTGATATAGTCTAGTATCTACAGCCTAAATTGGCGGGGGTGTATTTGGGAGAGCATTTTCAGCCCCTATTTGTTAGCCATCTCAGGTACCTCATTAGGTACACTTACTATGCCATCTGCAAAATAGAAATAAAGGAGTCCCTACTTAAAACTGAGAACAGGAGGTGCCTGGCTAGCTCAGTTGGTAGAGCGTGTGACTCTGGATCTCAGGGTCATGAGTTCAAGCCCCATGTTGGGTGTGGAGCTTACTTAAAAAAAAATAACAATAAAATAAAATTGCGAATAGCACAAAAGCACTTAACAGGACCAAAGGTAATCAATTCCAACAATGAAGGAGGCAAAAGCAAAAGTTTTAATCTCTCACATTTTCATACCACCAGTCCATTTAGCTTTTCTATCTACTACCATACTTTTTTCCTGTTATTCAAATAGTACTTGCATCTCTTGCTGCAGGAAAATAATTTTACTCCATTTAAGGAAAACATCTCATCATAGCTTTATACTAAACCTAGGATCTAGTCACAAGATTTTATACAACTTCTAAATGTCACCAATATCTAGAAAGCCTAAGCGATCATCATGAAATTAATCAGTCCTTTTCAAAATGCAGAGCCACCTCAAAATGGCATGGTAAGTAACTAGGGTCTTAAAAAGCACTTATTTCCTCTAGATCAAAAATAAGAGTTGACTTTCCTCTGTCTTGGTCTTCAGCAGAACCACGTGAATATTTGGTGTGTCTTTCACACTCCAAAGTTGAATCATTGTAATCTGAGATCTGAATCCCTTTCATGATGCTTCTGTGTCTTCCATGCTATGGACTATGAGAGTGGCCCTTGGGTGTCTCCATTTCGGTATACTGCATTCATGATACGGAATTTTTCATCTAAAGAGGTTTCCTCCTCACTAAACTTGTGTCTTTTTTTTTTAAGTGTCTTGGACCTCTCACACAAATATTTGGAAAGGCCATTATCACACTATTTTTTCTATTCTCTCATTCCAGACTACAGGCTCAACTCATTTTACATAAATTACTCATTCAGGGGCCCCTGGGTGGCTCAGTCAGTTGAGCGCCTGACTCTTGCGCTTCAGCTCAAATCATGATCTCACAGTTCGTGAGTTTGAGCCTGGCATTGGGCTACACAATGACAGTGCGGAGCCTGCTTAGGATTCTCTCTCTCTCCCTCTCTCTCTGCCCCTCCCTGCTCGTGCTCTCTCTCTCTTAAACTTAAAAAAATAGTAAAATAAATTACTCATTCAAAGGTATACATATAGAGTGTACACGTGTATATCTATATACACATATATATACATTACTCATTCAAAGGTACACATATAGAGTGTATATATGCTATCGGCTCCCCAAGGCTAGAAAGGATATTTTCTACTTCTTTTAACATCCACTCCCAATAGTGTCGAGCATGATACAAGGCATACAATATGTGCTCAGTAAATAAACTACTGGGAAAAACTAAAATCCTCTCTAGGTCATATGGAAACCAAGAATCCCGCATAAAAAGCACTGTGTCTGTGGATGCCTTTTACTTCCTTTGGTCTCTTATAAAGGAAGACTCTATCTACCCAGGCTCTATCTACCAGCCTTTCTCTTCTTTCTTTTCTTTACTTCCACAATAAAGACAATCAGAAATAAAATGGGGCCAGGGCAAAACAACAAAGTCAACTTCCAATTATTTGAGTGTAGTTTAGCCACAGCTAATTTTTAAACCCAGCCAACTTATGGACTGCCTACTGCTACTTACAGTATGTGTGTACTCAGGAAACAAATCCTTTTAATATATGCTGAAGCAAAATATAAATAGGAAGGTAAATCTGCTGGGGGGCGGGGGCAGGTAGAGAATAAGAATACATTTCCAAGCCAAAAAAGAAATTATTAATTTGTTAACTGATCTACTGTTTTAAATTGGCCAGCTATTACTCTCTCCTTATATTGGCATAGCTGACTGTTGGCATCAAAGTCCACTCTGGCTGCAGAGAGGATCTCTATTTTATAGCCCCCCCCCTTTTTTTTTGGTGTTCAGAAGTTTGGTCTGGTGATACCTGAGGTATTCGAGACATGCTTTCTCCCATCCAATTGCTGATGAACATCCTTGTCATAGAGCCATGCAAGACCCAGGCTCTATCTACCAGCCTTTATAGAACTTCCAGATGTTAGAGACATCTGGAAAGCCCAACCAGTTGTAATTAAACACAGCAGCCCTTTTCAGAAAGCAATGGTTTTTTTAAAATGTCACCCTAGTAAACTAGGTTTGGGTCATTTTTTACATGTGGCCCAAAATGTCCCCTGAAGTTTCAACTAGATATAGACTCTTCAGTTTCTGCCCTAAAATCCTGAGTGAGCAGTGTTACAGCACAGCTGTTAGAGAAACTGCCACTTTCCACCTCAAAGGTGGATGCAATAATGCAGTGGTGAGCCAAGTTATTCCTTCCTACCACATTGTAAATGCTAAACATGTACTAATACAACAGGAATATGGAGAAAGAGCACAGAGAATCAAGATACGTGGGAGTGCTCAGGAGCTGTGGATAGTTTTTATTTTGCCACCATGTGGCATAGAGAAATATAAAAGGTCATAGGACTCCATTGAACAAGCAAAACTAGATCATAATGTAATAATGGATGCCATTTACTGGACTCCTGCTATGGAGCTGGTCTGCCATGTATATATCATCTTGTGCAATCCTCATAGCCCTGTGAGACTGGGATTATCATCTCCATTTTATAGATGAAAACACTGAGGCTCAAGAAAGTTCAGTAGTTTGCTTCTACCACACAGCCAGGAAGTAGAAGAGCAAGGACTCTAACTTAAGGCAGTATGTCTCCAAAGCCCTCCAGCTAATTCTGAGACACACCAAAGTTTGAGAACCACTGCAAGATACTAACCTACACAAGGTGCGACCAAGTTAAACTGAGTAAAGCCCTGTCATCATGAGACACCTAATCATCTCATGGATCAGGTAGAGAGTGCATTGACTCATCCTGGGGATCAGAGTCACGTACAGTGCACTTTTCCATAGAACTTGGAAAAATGAAAGTCTGCTTGTTTTTCTTGTCCCCAGACACCAACATTATAACAAAACTTGACTATACCCTTAAATGGCACTAACACTAAGATTTCTAGACATACCTTAGCAATGAGGTAACCAAATTTTGTTTCTTAGCTGACAGTCGGTAAAGAAGCCTGAAACACAAAGCTTTGCTGCCCCTCAGTACTCTCAATTCTTCACAGACGCTAAACTTAAGATCTTCTTAAAATCCAAATGAAGACGTATCCTGCCTCACATACTCTCCACAAGTAAATCTGAAAATTATCACATTTTACAAATAATAAATCATCACTCTTCAAATTCATCACAATTCACTGACCAGGGAAACTATGACCTTGATGTGCAGCCTGCAGCCACTTTATAAACAATTATCCATGTTTTAATGGTTTATGGGGAAAGGGTGGCTTCTGCTTAAAAAAGAAAAAGAGGGAAACAGAAAGCACATTTGAATTATGGGAATAGAAACAGAGTTAAATTTTACTCTTGACCAGATTTCAACTTCAGTTCACCAAAGAAAGTTTTCATCATAAAATACTGCTTTCAAGTTATGAACAGTGGAAAGGGTACAATTTAGAAAAAGAACAGTTTCTACATTACTTTAAAGATAACCATTCCAAAACTGACATTAATAAAGCCTAGTTAGTATGTGAGACTACATAAAATAGTGTACTAGCATCCTAGTGGCCAAGAGGTAGTTTACTTCTTATTACCCCCCTCTTTGGCCATCCTGATGCTAAACCCTCTGCCAAGCATAGACCCACACCTAACTGGAGCTCCAGCATTAAGAAATTTCCTTTCCTTTTGAAAACTCAAAGGTCTAGGGTCTTCCTTCCCCCCTTATGTAATTCTCAGTGGCTTCTCCCCTTTCCCGTCTGTTTTACCCCAACAATTTCCACTTTCCCCAGCCCTCTCTCTGTTAGTGTTCACTTTCCCACCCAACTTAACCATGAACTCCTCCTCTCTCAATCCCAGATGCTGGCTAACGCTGGAAAACAGCTCTCTACCCCACTGTGGCCATTCTATTCCATCTCAAATGGAGCTCTCAACCTAGAATCAATGAACCAGTCCAGATGTCCAACCCATGATTAGTGCCTCTCCTCCATGCCCCCACCCCACCCTCCAATTCTGGCCCAAGGCTCTAAGGCCACTGTTCTTTATCCTGTTTCACTCTGGAATTTCCATAATTCACCTCCCTATATCTAGGATTCCTCCCACTTGCAGACTGGAAAAACTGGTGTATTCCCACTTTCTCCTTCTTTCAAGGCCATTCTACTTGGGTCGGTGAATTCCTTCCCCCATTCGGTATCTTTATTTTAGCCTTAATTTTACAACTAATGCTTAGACTTGTAAGCCCTGGATCTCGGCTAACCTCTGCTTCCTGGGCCCTCCCAGGGCAATGGCTATCAAAGGCAATTTTTTACCTTCTCTGACACTAGTTGCAGATGACATCTGAGTAAACACCTTCCTCCTTTGCCTCGTTATTCCACCCTCTTTCACATCCTGCATTTTTTTACCCTATATACTATCTCTAAATTCTCTATTTCCCTATGGGTCAATATGTGTATTTTCTTCTTACATGCCAGTTTCTCTCCAACCCTATTTTTACTCAAGATGGTCCTCTCTCTTGCACCAAACCTAGTTATTCTAGTATGGAAGTGTAAAGAGTCTTAAGGGTTCTTCAAACTTTACTTTGGAAAACATTAGCCTGGAGATTTCAAGGTTCCACTTTTTCCTTAGTTGACCCTGACCTGAAACCAGCAATGATCATTTTTTCCCCCCTCCACTGCCTAAACAACCCTCTTCCTGACTTTTGTTTTTGCCTTCCTTTTTTCTGGTATTCAAGTCCTTTTCTCCCATAATTCTGCTCCCCTAAAAGAAGCCCCTCTCTGAAACCCATAATCCAGACTCATCATGTGAGATTCTCTGCCACCTGTGCTAAACATTTTTTTCCTATGTAGTGAACTGCAGCAGGAATAAGGCAAACAGACCCCTGGAGGAAACCCTTTGCTTCCCAAAAAAGTCTAGGCCACTGAGAGTCGATGTCCTACCAGCTCTCAGTAATCAAAACAGCCAGATCTCCAAGTGCCCTTGGTGCAGCCACCATTTCCTCTGGAACTCCCCTCCACCCTGCCCAATCCAGACTCCAACCACAGAACTTTCCAGGGACATAGCTTTCCTCTGCCCTATCCCAATAATTTGCTGTCTTTTCCTTATGGTCTATTCTAAAGAAACAGTCCTCCTTAACCCCTTCCTCCATCAATGATTCTCAGAGCCAGAACAGAAAGAATCCTACCCTTGCTGCATAGCTAGTAACAGGGCCAGCCGTCTCCAAGTCAATTTGAGTAAGGCTCTGTGTCCCATGGCCTGTGCCTCTTGTCCTCCCCATCTATCCCAAAGGCAGCCGCTCCAGTTGCCTTATCAAAAGATGAGCCTGCCTATCAACAGCACGTGGCTTAGTCAAAACAACCATGTCCCTCCTAAACTCTATCAACCTTCAGATTCTCTGAACTTGAGTCATCAAGCCCCCTGCTCCTCCTAGCTCCCCCAGTCCTTCCTACTAACTTTGCTACTCCATCAAAATTTTACATGTTGCTCTCCCAACCTTTTGCTTCTATTTGAAGCTTCTGGGTGATTTGGGGGATTGGGTTATCCCATTTAATCCCCAGTGAAATCCTCCAAATTTCTTTCCTGTGTACTGTCCTCTTCAGTACCACCTGGTGACATCACCATTCAATTTGAGTACCCCTAAACTCTGCTCCATCTCCCCCAAAACAAAGTTCCCCCTATCCTAACATTCAAGGACATGTCAGGTAAACAGAGAATGAGATGACCTTTAAAGTCCCTTCCAACCTTGGGATTTTATTATCAACCTAATCCACTTCCGACGCCAAATGCGTCCCCTGTTCATCTCCCCAACGTTGGGCAGTGTGACTTTGAGAAATAGCCTTCTAAGTTGAACGGGCCATGCGGCCAACCAGGGTAACGCTAACCTACAACTGCACCCCCAGAAGTCTCACCAAAGATTTTTGCAATTACATTCCACTTCTGCGCTATGAGAACGACCTCCAAACTGCCCTGAGTATTCAGCTGTCGCACGAAGTTGTCAGGCCGTCTTCCCACTCTTGCGTAAAGAGCCCCTAAACCCTGGGCTAAGACGTGTCCTCGCCAAGTGACGCCTGTCCTTACTATCTACTCTAGAAGACACCAAGAATGAATAAGTATCACCACCACATCGACAGCTTCCTACAGCCAACACTGAAAATTTCAAAACAATAAAACAAAAACAGTGCTTCCACTGGGGGAGGGGGGAGGTGCAGGCGGAATAGAAGGGCACCTCCATGGCCTGGGCTGTTGGCCTCTCGGGTTTGCAGTGTGCTTCCCTCTTCCTTTCCCCTCTACCACATCTTTCCCTACAACAATCTCCCGCCCCTCCATAACACGAAATCCCCAGCCGAGGTGCGGTCGACTCCTCCCAGACTTACCCCGGACGTCCCTCTGGCCCAGCCTTCCCCTCGGCGGGACCCCGGCGAGGAGGGCCCCCTCCACCGTCCAATTCACCTCCCTGTCCCTACCCGGGCCTCTGGGCGCCCCTGCAGGACTCTGTCCCGAAGCAGAACCTCGAGGAGCCAAGCCCACGAGGCCCGTCGCGGGACCCACCCCCCCTTCCTTCTCCCAGCACCTCGTCCTCCATGCACCCGGCCCCCGGGGCTCTTCGTCGTCGTCGTCCGGGCTCGTACCGCCCCCCGTCGGGGGCTCCACCCCCCGCCTGCCCCCGCCCCCAGGACGGCCCCCTCCCCACCACGCACCGCCTGCGCCCTCTGCCCCTGCACGGGACTCCCTTTGGCCTCTGTTCCCCGCCCAGAAGCGGCGGCGGCGGCGGCAGCAACGGCTGCGGCGGCCCCAGCAGAAGCAGCAGCGGCGGCGGCAGCGGCGGCGGCGGCGGCAGCAGCGCCGCCCCGGCCCCGCCCCGCCGCCCGCCGGAGCCCCACGCCCCGCCCGCCCGCCCCGCCGCCGGACTACTCCCCCCGAAGCCCACCACTAAGCCCCCCCCACTCCCCAGCCGCGATCCGCTCGAATCCAGCTCCGCTGGGCCTGCTGTCTGTTCCTCACGCCCCTTAGGACTCGGGGTGGGGGAGCCCTGAGGTTCGCAGCCATCCCTCTCCCTCCTTCAAGGGCTGGGGGATTGCCCCTGATCCCGAAACCCGGCCCCGTAACCGGAGCCTCCCTCCTTCCACCCCTCGGCTTCGCTCTCAGACCCCTTGCCTCCAGGCCTGGCGCGAAGCGGGTGTAGAGCTTGCACGCCGGATCTCCCCATGGCTTGCCGGGGCTAGTATGAATTGCCCCCATCTCATCCACCTTCAATTTAAGCCCCCTCCCCGCCGCGCCCGGCCCGGCGGCCCCCGCCCCTAGAGCGAGGGCAGCGGAGCCAGGGCGCTCCGAAGTCATCCCCCGCCTTTTTTCCAGGGACTCGGATAATTGCCCCTGCCCCCATCACAGCACTCCCACTCCCGAACCCAGGCCCCGCCGCCACCTAGGGGGTACCCCTTACCCTATGGTTCCCGCACCCCAACACCGGGGAGAAAGCAGCCCTGAAGAGCAACCGTCGCACCTCCCCTCTGAGGTTGGAGGGTATTTTCTCCAGGTCTCTTCAAGACTTCATCACGGACAGCCACCCCCCCCCCCAAAAACAAGCCCTTTCTCGCCCTGCCCTCCTGGCCAGCCTCCCTTGGAATCATTGGATCCTTGAATTGGAGGGGGGGCGGTTAGGGCCAGGTAGTTAACAAGACGGTAGCCTCCACCTCCCTTTCCAAGGAGTGGGGTAATTCCAATGGTCCCCCCCCCCCAGGATCAACCCGACCCCCGTTTCCATGGAGACCCCCGCCCAGCCAGGAAGAAGACTCTCAGATCGTGGCGAACAAGTCTCACCTGGCTAAGGGAGAAGGGGGTGAGGAGGGGGTAGGGTAGGGCAGCGATGGGGTACGAAGGTGGGAAGTGGAGGGGAGCTGTCCCGAAGGGAGGGGCGAGGACAGAGCGAGCTCCAGGGAGCGCTACGTCCGGGGACACGAAGAGGACGGCGCCCCCGGGGGGCAAGCAGAGCGGCCGCGGGGCGATGAAGGGACAGGGTTGGGAAAACGCTTAGGATAGAAAGAAGCGGGTGGGGGGATATGAGAAAGCCGGGGAGTCAAAAGGGGTGGAGGGGTTGGGGGAGAGAAAAAAAAGACGCACCTGTTCCCGGGTCGGCTCCGCGGGGAGGCTCAGGCCGCCACCCGGGCTCCCTCTTACCCACTCTGAGCCGCCACCCGCCTAATACTGCCCCGATCTGGTGCCCCCCCTCCGCCCCTTATTGCCACCGACCTCCTTCTCCTCTCTCTCCGCGGCGGCGGCGGCGGTCGGACTCTAGGAACTGAGAGGAAGAAGGGAGGGCTCGGCAAAGCGGAGGAGAGACAGAGCCACACACTGGCAGCAGCCGCGGCGAGCGAAAGAGTGAGGGGGAGAGCGGTGTGTGTGTGTCTGTGTGTGCGAGCGAAGCCTGGTGGAGTGGGTGCCGGTCGCAGGGCTCGACGGGAAGTGGAGTCCGGCGGGGTTCGCGGGCGGCGCCAGCCGCCGCTCCACCGGACTACAACTCCCAGAATGCCACCCGCCGGGGGGGGGGAGGAATGGGGAGGTGGAGGCGAAGGGAGGGAGCGAGCAAGAGAGGGAGGGACGAAAGCAGGGAGCAAGCGGCGGCGAAGGGGGCAGAGCCAAGCAGCCCCGGTGACACTGGGAGGGGAGGGGAGGGGAGGAGGAGGGGATCGCTCCGAGGACCAAGCGGATTCCGGAGAGGGAGGCAGCAGCAGTGGCTGCAGCAAGCCGGGCAAAAAGCTAGACTCCCAGGAGAGGCGGAGGCGCTCAATCCTAGGGGCTGCAAGAGCCCCACGCCCCCCCCCCGCCCTCAACGCCCCTCAAATGGGAAGGTTGAGGAAGGGAAAAGATCAGGGCGCCAAAGCCAGGGGTTTCTGTCTCTTTCCCCCAACGCTCTCCACCATATGCCCCGACCTGACTTTCTCAGGCCACTGGTGCCCGATCCAGTGTGCAAATCCAGAGACCCCAGACCTCCCCTGCTGGGCATCACAGAACGGATACATTCAGTCCCTTTCTCCCAGGGGCCTGAGGGAGGCTCCCCTTGCTAGCAGGGCGTGACTCCCCCCTTCTTCCCGCCCCCCCCCCGTCGTCGCCACCCCCCCATCTCCCTCCCCAGAGCCCCTCCCCTGAAGCCCGAGCTCGCTTCTCCCTACCTTACTAGAAATGGAGTCCCTCCGGGGGCGACTACCCAGCCCCCTCCCTTATACTGGGTCCCTGCCCACCAGTATCTCCTTAGCGTTGCCCCCTTCACCGAAGTAATAGTGGGGGCGACCCGAGTTGGACTGGTGGCTACTTTCCCTCAGAGACTAGCCGTCCTTGGCCACGCCGACCCTGTGTAGAGATAGAGAAGCACGTTAATACCGCCCCCCAAAGTTCGGATCCCCGTGGAAATGGCTTACAAGGAAAGAGGGGTTGGTAGTGGAAGTGAGCTGGGGGTGAATCTCAATCCTCAAACCTCGTCCTAGGCGTGGAGATCCAGGGATTCCTCCCTTTCCTTAAAAGCCATCAAATCGCTTGGGGTGGAAGAATGGAGTTAGATTATCTAAACCCCAATGTCCACATGACTCGAAGCAACGCTACATGTAAGAATAAGATACGAACTAGGCTTCTGCCGTGGGAGGGAGAGTATACCGCCGCCCCCCTCACCGTCCTCCAGCCCCCAAACACATACCCCTAGGAGAGTCAGATGGCCTAGGAAGGAGGGGAGGCGGTGGGAGTGCTGGAGAGTGAAAAGGTTGTGACGGGGAGGGTCCGCGGCCCCCTGAGAGCAAAATCCAGATGCTAAGAGGTGGGTGGGGGGTGCGGCATAATTGCAGAAGGTGCCTTTCCTAGCTTTTCCCGGAATCGCCGCCGAACACCGTCTAACACTCGCAGTTGCTTACCAGTCCGTCCCCTAGCCCCATTTGTGCGCGTGAGGCGGCCGGAGCCCGGGAAGCCGGGGCACAAACTCCGCGGAAGCTGGCCTTCGCCGCCGCCGCGCTGCCGCGGGCCTCCCTCCCTCCGCTGGCGGCCCCGCCGATCTACCTTCGCCCCCGGCCGAGGCCAGACCCCGCTCGCAACTCCACGCCCCTACTCCACCCCCGGTTCCCCCCCCTCACCCTCTCCCCGCGGGTCCGGCCCAGCCCCTAGCGCCGCCCCGCCCTACCGCTCGGTCCCGAGCCCAGCAAGTGCCCCGAACTCGCCCCCCGCCCCCACGCCCAGGCCAGTCCGGCGGGGCCTGGTTTCCCCCTCCTGCCGCGCCCCGCCCCCGAATCCACGTCCTACTTCGCCACCCAACTCGGCCCGGTCCGGGTTCGGCCCGCGCCCAGGCCACCAGAGTCTCCGGTTCGGTCCGGTGTACGGCCACCCACCCCGCCCTTGCCTGGGTGCCGGCCTGGCCCGCTGCCTGCGCCCGCCGAGCCGGCCCAGGCGCGAGGTCCGGGTCTGGGTCCCGGTGCCGGCCTCGGTCCCAGCGGTGTTGCCGCGTCTCGCCACGAGGGCTCGGTCCACGCAAGATCCGAACCCGCGCGGGGTGGGGGCCGAGGAAAGCAAGTTTCTTTATCTTCCCTCCGCCCCCGCCGCAGGGCCGCGCCATCCCCCACCCCCCGCGGCGCCCCCTTCACCTGGGCAGAGCCCCTCGGCCGCTGTCGCAACTTTGCTCTTCTCCACGCCGCCGGGGAAGCGGGCGAAGCAAGAGGAGGAGGGAGGTGGCGGGGGGGGGGGGGGGGTGCTGGGATCAGGCCGCTGGGCTCCGGGAGGACACGTGGGGGAGGAGGGGAAGGAGGAGGAGGAAGGGGGGGCGGGCCTGCAGTTCTCGGGGCTCCCCCTGCCAGCCCCGGGAAAGCCGGAACCTCTCCCGGCAGCCGCAGACCCCGCACTGGCCACGGGGGAAGAACGGAGCCACCTTCCCCGGCCAGCCCCCGGCTCCAGGAAGGGGGGGCGAGCAACGCCGCTCGGGGTCGGAGAGTGAGCGTTTTCACTCGTGCTTTATGTATGACTCTCTCTCTCCGTTTAGCCTCCGTGTTGGGAGGGGGGGCGTGGGGTCTTACATGCGGGGGGGGGGGACGCCCTCGCCAGACGCCCCGCCCCTTTCCCGGCCCCCCACTTCCCTAACCCAGGCGACCTCGGTGCAAGGCTCTGACGCTCGGGCACCGAGGCCGCCCGCGGGCGCAGCCCCAGCCCCAGCCCTAGCCCGGGCGCCCAAATGGGACAGGTGCTGGGAAGGGAAAATGCCGGGGCTCGCAGCCTCGCCTCGCGTCTCCTGGGCGGCCCACCCTTCGTGGCAACCGTCCGTGGCGCACATCCCCGAGACCACCCTCAAAAGGCAGCCCCTAGCCCGGGAGTGGAGGCATCCTGGGGCGGGGGTGGGGGGGGTACAAGGAGCGAGAGGCCCTAGGGAGGAAGGAGGAGGGGGACGAAAGATCTGTAAAGGGGGAAGCCTGCACAACTTGGGGCTGAAAACCTGGCTCGAGGAAAACTCCGTTTCTGCCCGCCCCCGCCCCCCCCACACACTTCCCGGGCCCCTCAGTCACCAAACCGAATCCCCTTGACCCTTACCCTTTACCCTAACGACTCCCCGCCTGGCCAAAGGAATAAATCCTCGTATGTGTTTACATCCCAGGCCATCCCCAGAACTGAAGGGCTGAGAAGCCTGCGGTCCACATTGGAACTCTGATGACTTTACATTAACTCCGAGGAGAGCAGCTTGCGAAGAAGCTGAAGCTGCCGGCAGACTTGCTTTCAGTCTTAGGGTGTTTCTTAGCAGCTCCAACCCTGAGCCCGCGGTTGGGACTTCAAAGGCATCGCCTCAGCCTAAAGGGTATTAGGGGAGGTGCCCAGCAGTTCCTGGAGGGTTCAGGGCTTTGTAAACACGGAATGTGAAATGAATAGCAGGAATTTGAAAAAAAAAATCTTTATGTTCAGATGTATTGATATTATTTATTATATATTTATCCATACTAAGGAAGCCAGAGAATCATTTGAACTAGAAGGAAGCCCTGAGGGATTAATGTCTTCCTCCTCCCTGCCCCCCTCCTTTGTCCCAGGCCCAGAGGTTCCATCTCTAAGCTATGGGGTGTCTTCTCTCCAGTGGAAAGACTTTAGAGATGGCAGGTGAGACTTGCCTGGTATGTCTCCCTCACCTGGTTTAAAGGAGGACTATTGCAGAGGAGGACAAGCAACTAAGGTAGCAGTGGCTTTGCTGTTGTGAGGCCTGGTGTTCTATGACCCCTCCTGCTTGTCCTCACCGACCTCAAAATCTACTGCCAGCAATGTGGACATAACACTTGCCATTTTACTTTGCTTTGGGAACTTCTTCACTAGCTGTTTTATTTGGCCATTCCCATCCTCCTGTGCAGCCCCCACACCACCCCCCCCCACACACACACATTTTAAAAAGTGTTTGACCGAAGTTGCACCAAGGGAAAGTGAAAATTTGGAAATGATTTCTTTAAACTAATCAACCTATGAATTCAAAAGGCTTTATTAAGTTGTGGGGGATCACCTCTATTGGGCCTGATAAAGCAGGCTCCACCAATTCTGCTCTGATTTAAATTGGCTGTCTTCACTGATTTTAATTTATCTGGTAATTACTAAATTTCCACTTCTATTAAGGGCCTTAGGGCCTTGGGGCTACTTTGCTCTTTGGTCAGAGGCTGAAATGGATTCTGGACACCTCTGTTCCCACTCGTCTGTATCTCACCATTTGGCTGCATCATTTATCTGGTGAAATGAAGGTTGGGGCAAGATGGTTATTTCCTGGCTGCAGCTCTAGCTTCTCTGAGCCCTTTCCTGTTGGGGGCCACGCTTCCTGCCCTACAGGAGGTGATGGGAAATCAAGGAGCAGGGTAGAGAGAGCTGTGGGAAACCTTGTAAAGAATGTGGAGATTAATGATTATTTTATATTAGGCTAGAACCACAACATAATCATAATAATAATAATACCTTTGTACAATGTCAGAGTGTCTACCAAGGCCTTTCACTTGTGTTATTTCATTTGTTTCTCACTACAACCCTCGATTTTGTAATTGAGGAAACTGAGTCTATGGGCATCTATGAGTGGCTTGCTCAAGGTCACATGGCTAGTGAATTCCTGAACCAGGACTCAACTCCAGTAATCCTGACTCCACATCCAGAGTTCTTTTCAATATAGTATATAGCACCTCCCTTTAATGCCAAAATGTTCCTTTTCAGGCAGAGTTTTAAATAATTGTTTCTTCCATCAATAACAGCTCCTGGCCTAGGCCTGGACTCTCAGAGAGCCAGCTTGGTGTATTGGAAAGAGGATTGTTTGGAGAGTTCTAAGAACCAGATCCTAGTTCTGTCTTGTCGATGGCTAGCAGGGGGACTTCAGGAGAGCCCTAACATTCAAGTAGTGCCAGCCCAATTCCAGGTACTGTGTTTTGAGTCTTCCTTCCAACTCCAAACTATGGAAATCAGTGCACCTGTCCTACTCTCACAAGCACACCCCAGAGCATCAAATGAGATGATGGATGGGAAAGAATTGTGTGCACCATAAACTACTGGACTCAGGCAAGTGTTACTATCATCAGTGTCAGCATCACCAGCGTCCTGAGCACAGAGACCTAGGGGTGACATCTGCCTGGGCTCTGCCCTCCTGAAGCTGACCAGACAAAATAGGGCATTTGGGGCTCCCCAGCTAATTGAAGCCTTAAATCAACCTCTGACTTAATTCAGAGGATAATTGCTTCAATTTTCTGCTTTGTTCCAAAATCAGAGGCCTTCCTTATCTGTCTGGTAAAACAGCCCACTCTTGTGACAACAAAGACTACGACAGCAATGACAACAACAAGGACAACCATTTCAGTGCTTTAGATCTTCAGAGTGTCAGAGTGAAGCAAATTTGAAGCTTCCAGTCCTCCCTCCATCCCCTTACCCCCAGTCAGTTGAAGGTGAAGCCAGGTGTGGAAGTCAGAATCTCAGGACTGCCAAAGCGTTCATTTTAAGCCACCTCAGTTGAAAGCAGACTAGGGGAGAGAAGGGTACCGAAAGAGCCTTGCAAATTCGGGAAAGAGTGAGGCTGGTACTAAGGCTGACAGGGCTGACCATGAGTTACGTACACTATGTGCTCTACAATGTTTCCCTTTACGTTCTGGGAGGGGCCGTGGGGGAGAATTCATTGCTCCTGTTTGCTCTTCATATATCTCAAGCACACAAAACCTATTACAGCAGGTTACTGCTGGAGATGCATTCCCACAGCCCACTGCATGCTGAGGAAGGCCTGTTCTCTGCCCTCTAAGAGCCCTGGGTCTACTTGGGGAGACAGTGTGTCTGGTTAAACTTAACTCTGTAAACAACTAACAGCCTTTCTGGATTTTATAGCCAAAGGGGCAAAATGAGGAAGGGGGCTAAAATCACCCCAGAGGCCTTTCAAGGTCAAGCCTCCTTGCTTCCCTAAGACCCCCAGGCACTTAACAAGGTTCTTAATCATACAGACAGTGTTAGAGGTGGAAGAAACTCTAAGAAATCATCTGCCCTCCTGAAAAACTGGCTGTCGCGGTCCACTGCCAACAAAATCAAGTGTATAAGCCTTCACCTAGCTTCCAGGGTCCTCCATGAACTGGTTCCAGCCTCCTTCCCTTCCACGCCCCTCACAAAGCCTCTGTTCTCACCAAACCAGACCTCTACCATTCTTGGGACAAGACAAGCGCTTCCTCCACTGCTCCTTCAGCATTTTCTAGGCCCTTCTGGGCTTGTTGAAATCCCACTCAACCATTACTCAAGCTGGCTCTTTCATGCCACTTTCCCTGAACCCCCACTCCCTCCCCATTGAAGTTAACAGCTCCTCAGAGGTTTCCCCCACCACACTGAGCTTGGCCCTTTGTTTAGCACTTCCACACCCTGCCTGTCTCTCCAACTGGATGTCCACTTCCTTGGATGAAGGAACCCAGTATTTCTCAACTGTGTATTACAGCCACCTTTCTCTCTCTGCCCCACCCCCCCTCGCAATATCCCCTACCATGGCATGGAGTAAGCTTTCTACAAGTATTTGGGTTTTTTTTTAATTTTTATTTATTTTTGACAGAGAGAGAGAGAGAGAGAGAGAGAGAGAGAGAGAGAGAGAGAGAGATCAAGCAGGGGAGGGGTAGAGGGAGAAGGAGAGAGAGAATTCCAAGTAGGCTCCACACTGTCAGCACAGAGCCCCATATGGAGCTCGATCCCACAATCCCATGAACCCTGAGATCATGACCTGAGCCAAAACCAAGAGTCAGATGCTTAACCAACTGAACCACCCAGATTCCCCTCTACAAGTATTTGTTAAGTAAATGAATGAATGGATGATCTAATCTAATCCCTTTATCTCATAGTGGGGAAATTGAAGCCCATACCTGGCTTCCCTTCCTGCCAATTAAAGACTTGGTTTTAAGTTTTAGCCTCCTTTAGTCTTTCTCTTCCCGCTTAGTGGATATACATACACTGTCTCTAAAGTTATACAGACATGGTTTCAATCCTGGCTCCTTCACTTACTAGCGATACCAACTTAGATCCTTGATTTTTGTCTGAGCCTCACTTTTCTCATTTGTAAAATGGAGACTAATAAATACTTCCTGAAAATGTTACAAACATCAATGGAGTTCTTGTATGTTAAGCACTTAGAACAGTGCCTGGCACCTAGTAGATGCCCCATAGTAGTTGATGGGTTTTTTTTTTTAATGTTTATTTATTTTTGAGAGAGAGAGAGACAGAGCACAAGCAGGGGAGGGGCAGAGAGAGAGACAGAGGGAGACACAGAATCCGAAGCAGGCTCCAGGTTCCGAGCTGTCAGCACAGAGCCCAACGCGGAGCTAGAACCCACAAACTGTGAGATTATGACCCTAACCCACTGAACCACCCAGCTGCCCCATTGCTGGGGTTTTTTTGTTTGTTTTTGTTTTTTTTGTTTTTTTTTAAGCGTGAGGAGTTTTTAGAGTTCATAACTTGGGAGCACCTGCTTAATTCAAGCATGGGAATAAAAGCACAACTCAAACATAATGAAAAGAAAGGTGTATTTTTGGCAAGGGGAAAAGAATAAAATTTAGCAAGACCTTTAAGCAAAACTGTTATCTCTTCCCCCAAAGAGGCTAAAGAGTATTGAGAATGGTGCCCAGTTCAGTGGCCCACATTCAGTGGGTGCTCACCCAATTTCGCATCCTCTGGCTGTGGTGCTAGCTCTGTGTAGGCTTAAAGATGTTGGAATGGGACTGAGATGCCCTACCTAATTTACACATCGCTATGCTCCCTCTTCTCCATGAGCTTACACCTGAGTCCTGTTCCACCTGCTAAAGCCTTCAAGTCCTGCTCCACAAAGCTTTCCCTGAATGCTTTGCCTGTGAATTCTTGGCCCCGCAGGTAAGTACTGCTTAGCACTTAGTGATTTTCTGTGCTCTGTGACTTAGTACCTCCCCATCTGAGGGCAGGCGCTTTGCCATAGAAAGCAGCATCTCCCACAATGCCTGGCAGTGTTAAAGCAGACAGCACTCCATGAAGACTTTGGGATTGATTGACAGTAGGTGTTCAGTGGGGGCACGAGTCCCCTCAAGTACTGCCCAGCATTCAGTTTCCCAACCCCCCAGTCCCCACATACTCACCACTTCTCAGACCCACCACTCACATGATGCCCCAGCCTTTTGAGGAGCCATCTTATCTCTTAGAACTTGTCAGCATCTGGAAGGCAAGGGCCACATTTTACTGTGTCCTCCACACAGCCCAGCATAGCAATTCCAACATAGTTTTGCTGCTATAGATAACTTGGTAAAGATACATTGTTATTGTGTGTTTATATGTATCCTTGTGTGTCTGTTCTTGCTCATTAAAGTGCAAGGGGCTCTAGGGGGAAGAATTGTCCATCTTGGGAAGAAAGTCACAAGATGATTTAAAAATAAGTAGAGACATGGGATTCAGATTTTTTAAAAATCCAGGGAACAGTGTTCCACCGTCCATACCCATTCAGCCTAACCTCTCACACCAAATTTTCTCAAAGTTTAATATACATAAGAATCACTGGGGGGAGCTTGTTTAAAATTCAAATTTCAAAGCACCCTCCCACCCAGGGTCTTACTGAATAGGTCTGGGGTGGTGCCTCATACTCTGAATTTCTTTTTAAAAAATTTTTTTTTCAACATTTTTTATTTATTTTTGGGACAGAGAGAGACAGAGCATGAACGGGGGAGGGGCAGAGAGAGAGGGAGACACAGAATCGGAAACAGGCTCCAGGCTCCGAGCCATCAGCCCAGAGCCTGACGCGGGGCTCGAACTCACAGACTGTGAGATCGTGACCTGGCTGAAGTCGGACGCTTAACCGACTGCGCCACCCAGGCGCCCCTCATACTCTGAATTTCTAACAATGTCTACTGAGAATTAGAAACTAGAGGGCTCTTGGGCTACACCTTGAAATACATTGAGCACTTTTCCATTTTCATCTTCACCAGAGATCCCCAAACTTTTTGCTACCAAGGGTTTTATTATTTCTTTCCCCTCATGGACCCCATTAAACATAGTTATACATTGCTTAGAATGTACCAGACATTGTTCTGAGGATTTTACAAATAGTAACTCATGTAATACTCATAACAATATCATAAGGTAATTACTATTATTTTCCCCTTTCACAGATGAAGAAATTGAGGTACAGAGAGGTTCAGTGACTTGCCCAAAGTTGCCCAGTAACTAAGTTTTTTTAATTGAGGTCAGGTTCAGGTAATATAAATTAAGCATTTTAAAGTGTAAATTTCACTCTCATTTAGTACATTCAAAGCTGGGTGCAAACACCACCTCTACCTGGTTCTAAAACATTTTCATCACCCCAAAATGAAACTCCATACCTGTTAAGCAGCTGCTCCCCTTTCCTCCCTACCCAGCCTCTTGCCAGAGAAAATTCCTATCTGCTTTCTGTTTCTATGGATTCACCTATTCCAGATATTTCATTTAAGTGAAATCATATGATCTGTGGCTTTTTGTTTCTGGCTTCTTTCACTTAGCACAATGTTTTTGTTTGTTTGTTTGTTTGTTTTTTGTTGTTTTTTTTTTTATTATTTATTTTTGGGACAGAGAGAGACAGAGCATGAACGGGGGAGGGGCAGAGAGAGAGGGAGACACAGAATCAGAAACAGGCTCCAGGCTCCGAGCCATCAGCCCAGAGCCCGACGCGGGGCTCGAACTCACGGACCGCGAGATCGTGACCTGGCTGAAGTCGGACGCTTAACCGACTGCGCCACCCAGGCGCCCCATTTGTTTGTTTGTTTTTAAGCAGGCTCCACACCCAACACAGAGCTTCAACTCATAACCCTGAGAATAAGAGTCGCATGCTGTACTTCCTTGAGTCAGCCAGGCACCCCGACATAATGTTTTTGAAGTTCATCCACATTAAAACATGTATCAGTAGTTCATTCCTTTTTATGGCTGAATAATATTCCATCATATGGATATACCACAATTTGTTTATACATTCTTAGCTAATAATTTTTGAAGTTAGTATCTGAATCCAGGCAGTCTGGTTCCAGAGTTGGTGCTCTTAACCCTCTGTGTTCAAAACACTTATCTGCTTAAACAAGATGTATTTTCAAGTAATAATTTGTCATTTGAAAATATATCAGATATGGGGTGCCTGGCTGGCTCAGTCGGAAGGGCATACAACTCTTGATCTCAGGATCATGAGTTCTAGCCCCATGTTAGGTGTAGAGATTACTTAAATTAATAAACTTTAAAAAGTAAAAATGTATCAGATACAAATAAAACTTTGCCAGAACTTCTGATCAGCCCGAGATAGTCATACTGAAGTCATTCAATTCCAGCTAAAGCCAAAAACACTTCATGTTGTAGTTAACCTCTGCAGCTTTGTGATGTATGTTTCACTTAACTTTATGAAATACAGACATAATTCATAGACTCTCCCCCAGGCTTTTATGGGTTTGGAGACCCTGGTTTAGGATCCATTGATGATAAATCCTTGCAAGGTGCCCCAGTCAGCAGAGAGATTCCATCAAGTTGCTCAGAGGACTCTACTGACAATCTAGAAAGCGGGCTCATGCATGTTAGAAAGTTTTTCCACACCAACAAGCTAAATAAGAAAGGAGCTGGAGCTTAACCTTTCAGTAAACTAGAAAATTCCAAAATCCAGGAAGTCATTCTACTTGAATGTACTAGTTAACTAATCAGGGTTTTCCCAGCAAGGATACACAGGGCCAGGCCATATACCGAGGACAAGTAAGACAGCCCTGTAGCAGAGCACCTGGGTGGCTCAGCTGGTTGAGCGTCCGACTTCGGCTCAGGTCATGATCTCACGGTTTGTGGGTTCGAGCTCCGCCTCGTAGGGCTCTGTGCTGACAGCTCAGAGCCTGGAGCCTGCTTCCGATTCTGTGTCTCCCTCTCCTCTCTGCCCCTCCCCCACTCTGTCTCTCTGTCTCTCTCTCAAAAACAAACATTAAAAAAACAGACAACCCTTTAGCTGCCCCCTGCAAAGTGACAGCATAAGTTGGACTTGCCAGGGAGGCCTTCTAGATCCAAAGCATCTGCTCTGACAGAACCTGAGGTAAGAATGTTATTCCCACACAACACTGATTGCAGGATTTTTCTCCTGACTTTTTGAGTGTGTGTGTGTGTGTGGGGGGGTGCGATTAGGTTCGTGTCTTTTCTGGAGTTTGTGACACCTTTGCTCCATGTCTGAGAGCCTCATTTGATATCCTCAGCACCTCCCCCTCTAAAGGGGTCCTTCATTACCCCATCAGAGATTAAACAACCAGACTAGATTCAAAACCATTAGCCCTGATTTCTCTCGGCAGAATAAAATGAACATCAAGGAGAACCTTGAAGGGAAAAAGATTCCACAAAACATGTTGCTAGAGAGGTGAGAGAGGAATGGTGAGAGATGAAGGCTTCTTCATTTTTGTAGCCTCATGGCCTAGCAGAAGGCCTGGCACAGATGAGAAAGCACTCAAAACATGTTTGTTGAGTGAATGACTGAAAGAGAACCTTCTTGTTGGTCTGGAGGTCATTATGGAGGCATTGTAGAGCTGCTGTGTGTGGGGACAGAGAATGGAGTGAGGTTGGCATGTGTCTGGAGCGGCCTGCCAGAACCTACACAGACCGTGTTTTTCTCTGCCTGAAAATTTCTCTCAGGCAAAGTTCTCAGAGCCTGCAAGTCTCAAAAGTAGATTTCTCTGAGCTCACTGTGTGCTTTATTCTACTGAACTCAAGTCAGAGGAACTCAACAGTGGCATAGTGTTGTAGGGAGAATCTGATGAGAACACCTATATAAAAGCATATTGAAAAAGATAGAGAGCCAGAAAATTCTTATTAACTTAGCCATACTGGCTTCACATGATCTAAATGACCCTTTGTGCCATTTGGCCAGGTAGCTTTCTACCTATGAGTCTTATCACTGAACACGAACATGTGCAGATACCCCCGCCCCCAATATACACTTTTTGTAACGCAGCAAACTCTGTTTGCCAGACTCCAAATAACCACAACCAGCAGAGAATCAGAATGTTCTTTTTGCAATACAGTGCAATAATCCCTTACATTCATGTGGGGCTTTGCAGGTCACAAAGTGCCTCCCCATCCACGACCCCATCTGTTTGTTGATTGATGTTCAGAATAGTCCTGAGGCTTTGCAAGAGTCTGGGAGGCCTTGTGAAGAAGCAAAATAGCAATGACACATGTGGTGTGAGTGGCCTTGGCTGTGTGCTGGGTCTCTGAACACCAGCCCACAACACTCTGTTGTTATGGCAGAGACATCAGGGGTACAGTGACTTGCTGCTACAGACTTGCAAGGATTTACCAGCGCTTAGGGGACACGGCTGGTGGGATGGGACTCCTGAGGCTGAAAGAAGCTGAGATGCATTTGCACGTGGTTGGCACTGTCGTGGCAGCAAAGGAGGCAGAAGGTTTGGATCACCCCTCCCTCATTTCCTTCCATCAGTCATTAGATGAGCAGATGTTGGATGCTTGAGCTCCTTCCCCACCCCCCGCTTGTTCTGAGTATTGAGGGTACAGAAACAAACAAGACTTGTCTCCTAGACCTCTCTGGCCATATGATTCATGAGGACTCCCCTTCCAGTCTCTTCTTGTTCATTATAGCCAGGGGACAAATGTTGAGGGAAGGGGTTCCACCTAATCACTCCTGTCCATTTCCCTCTCTCTCTCTCTCTCTCTCTCTCTCTCTCTCTCACACACACACACACACACACACACACACACACACACGATGCTTTACTCAGGGCCTCAAAAGCTCCCAGGTTAACCGGTCTGTGTCACATACCTCAATTAAGGAGAGTATTGAATAAACCAGATCCACGAGAGCAAAATAAAAATTTGTAATACATAGTAATAATAATGGTATATCCCATAGTAATAATAATGGTAATCACATCTGTATAAAACTTAATAGTTTACAAAACACTTCCATCCCTATTCCTTGATTTGATCCTATGTCCTGCCATCATCTCATATCCAAAGACCATCTTCTGATTGTGATCACCAGCTGTGAGTGAAACTAGACAAAGGCAGGGCTAAGAGTCCTGCCCCTGGTTTGTTTTTTGCACCTTTTTTCTTTTTCTCTTCCCTCTTTCTCTTGCTGTGCTGTCTGTGGAGCCTGAAGTTGCCTATGACTCAGCTTCCCCGACTCCTGAGAACCTGGAAACCCAGGGAAAAGGGCTACCGATCAGTAGCCCCCCAAGCCTTTGACTTCTGCCAGAATTGGTGCCCTGGGGAGAGAAGACTTTCCTCTTTGGGCAACCCCAAAGTGAGCACGAACCCACCTCAGCAGATTGGGCAGGCCCTGCAGAAGGGGGGAGTTTTAATAGAATAAGGAAAGGAGTGGAGCTTTTAGTACGATGTGAAATGGGGCTTTGAAGCAGGGGAGGCAACTGCTAAGTACAGGCTTTGCAGAGTGCAGACATACCAAAGGAACCTGGTGCTTGCGGGAGAAGATCCTAGTGAAGGGCAAGAGGAGCCCACTGGGTCGTATCCACTGGGTCTGTAGGCCTTTTTTTTTTTTTTAACCTAACTACTTCACTCATCCCCATTACCCTCTGTACCTCCACATACTCTTCATTCCTCCAGCCTATTCGCTGAGCCCCCATCTACCCCATTCCTCTAGTGTAGCCCCAATTTTCTGAGCTGAAGATGCTTTCCGTGAAAGGCCACCCCAGAGATTCTCAAGCCACCCCAGCCTAACATTCTCAAACTCCCCTATCCCTTTTTCTACTAGGTACTTCGTCCATAGCAATGGCCACACCAGTCATACCCTCCACCTGGCCCAGTGCTGGCCCCAGATGAGAGTGCCTGAGAAACTCAGGAGTAATAGCGGGTATAAAGCCACTGTGTTCTGGTGGTTTGCAGCAGTAGATCAAAGCCTGTCCTCTTTGGTAGGAGGGGTCAGGGCTGTCTGTCCTGGCAATCTTGAGCAGGGGCTGAGGGGAGGCAAACAGCAGGGAAAAGCTGCTTTTAGCTAGTGGCCAGGTTAAAAGGGGATGGTGGTGCTGAGTGGCTGCCATGCTGGGCTGGGGATGAAGACCCACGACCCCCTCCTCCCTGTATCCCTGGTTGTGACCGGCAGACAGTTGAATCTTCCAGCTTTGTCCAGACTTGGAAACCTCTTTGCATCAGGAAAGGAGCTTCATTCCAGCCCAGGAGCCCCTGGCTGAGCCCTCTTCCAGCCCTTACACTGACATTTGGGGCAAGTCGAATTAGCACTGTCGCTCAGGCAGTGGCAGCCAGTGCGGGGTCGGGAGTATGTAATTGCAACCACTTCCTGCCCCAGCTTGCCCTAGGGCCGGCCACGCCCCTTGAGGACAGTAGGGGCGGGGCCCAGGTACAGTGAGGGAGTCCGATTGGTGGGGGGGGGGGGGGGTGCGGAGCAGGGCGGCTCTCAAGGGAAATCAGCTGAGACTCATAAAGGAAGGGGGCTGCCTTCAGTTCGAGCCAGCCAGCCCGAAAGGGCCGGGGCCTCAGGGCATTCTATTGGCACAGTGCGTCGCTGCAAAGGAGGATCCAGAGAACAGTCACTCTCCGACTGTTATATGACTAGTTCCAATATTAGCTTTATTCATGAGATCTGAACACTCTCAAGCCCCAAAGAAGAGGGGGAGGGGAGAGTTGGGGTCTACACCCATAGGGACGATCTCCTCTTTTGGCTTGGCACCGCTCTCTCTGAGCAAGTTAGGACGGAGAGAAGACATTAGGGGTGGGAGCTGCTGAAAAGACTCTGGTGGTACACAACACCAGAATTTGTAAATGCCTCTCCCTTCCTGGAGATCCCAAGATTTGCTGTTTGTATCATTGGTCTGTGTACCCAGGTCTTGGAGTGCCCATTGTGTACAGAGCCAGTCCTCCAGCAGGTAGAATGGAGGTACAAAAGAAGCAGACAGGTGGCTCCCTCCCTTTGGCGAGTCAGACATCAACTGGGCGAGTCAAAGCGTGCACTCTGTAGTCAAAGATGGAGATTGTGGTATTAGCTGTGTGACCTTGGGCAGCTTGTTTATCTTCTCTGAGCTTCAGTCTCCTGGTGTGTAAAATGAAGCTACTAATACTTGACTTACAAGGTTGTGGTAAAGGTAAAGTAAGACACATGGGAGAGCGCTTTGAAAGCTATGAAACACTCTATGAAGGCAAGGGAGGGATGATGCTCTTGTTAAGTGGGGTGGAGGTGGGAGGCAGGACCCTGATGGGTGAAAAACGAGTAGGCACCAATGATTAGGGTGCAAACTCTCCAGGAGAGTGTTAAAGTAGCATGCTGTAATGAGGCTACCAGAGGCAGGTGGGGGGTTAAGTCTGCCTCGGCTTCTAGTTAGAGGTGGGTCTGAGAGGAGAGTCCCTAGGGAAAGGCGGCCAGGCGAGGTGGAGAAAAAGCCATAATTTCTCTCCTTTTGAGAAGAGCTTGAACGGTCCCAGTTGCCTTAATCATGCCCATGTGAAGAGAGGCCAGCGGTGGGTAATGAGTTTTGTTTGGGGGGAGGGGGTTGCCTGTCAGCCCTCGAAGTGTAAGGCAGCAGCTGGAAGCGAGCCGCTTACTCACATACCACGCCTGCAGCGTGCACACGGCTCGCTGGAATGAGCCCGGAATGTCTCCTCTCCTCGCCCTCTGCAGACGGAGGAGAGCCGAGGGGAGCTGGGCGAGTTGAGCACGTTAAATGACAGCTGCAAACCTATAGGCTTCTCCATCCTTTCCTGCTCTGGCAAGGGCTGCCCAGGCCCAGGGTGACCCCTGCCCTCCCTTCCCAGACCAGCAGCTTCATGGGGGTGGGGCCATCCGCATTTGCTAGGTGAATGTTGGGGGAGGGTGTGCCCGGGTATAGTTTCGTGGCACATGCACCCACGTCTATACATGTCAGCAGCCACTTGTGCAGATCCAGGCAGTTGTCTGCATACAAACATGTGTCATACATGTGCATGCTCCAAGTGGCGAGAATGCGGGACTGACATTTTTGCTCCTGTGTGACATTGGACCTTCTCATCTGTAAAATGAAGAGCATTGTACCAGAGCATCTTGGAGGGCCCTCTCAGCCCGAGTGTTCACTGTTTCTACTCGCAGGGTTGTGGCCGCCTAAAAAGTCAGGGCAGTGAAAAAAAAATCAGCCAAACCAGTTGTGACGCTGGCTGTCGACACTTCAGATGTTTAGGTTTGGTGATTCAATTTTCAAAAGGCCAGTTACTTGGCATCATGTAACATCTGTTCGCTTTCCAAGGAGTGGTCTTACACTGACACTGGGACTGTGGTATGATGGTGTTTGTCTGCTTGCTCTGTGTGTGTGTTTACACATGTGCAAGTGCATCTATGGGTGCATGTTTAAATTGCATCACAGAATATTAGAGCTGAACGAGATCCTGGAGGTCATCTAATTGAATCTCTTCCATTTCTAGTTCATTTATTCAACAGCCTTTTGTGAGCTAGGATCTGTGCAGGGAGCTGCAGAGATAAATAAGGCATAGTTTCTGCCCTCCAGGAGCTCACCATCTAGCAAGGGGGAGAAACATGTAAACAAGTAATTACAATGCAATGTGATAATAGAGGTATGACTCGTACTGTGCTGTGGGAGAGTAGAAGAAAGACCAATTAATTCTGCCTGGGGGTAAAACTGTCTGGGACAGTTGCACGCTCCACAGCTTGTGAGCTTTCCCCTTCACCTTCCTAGTTCCAAAATATTCAGCCTGTTCTCTACCCCTTTCTCTCAGGAAATCTAGGAACATGTCTTCACAACCTGACATACTAAGATCCACATGGCCCACTGGAATCCACCCTGACCTATACCCATATCAGCTATAGGCCAAGAGAGGCTTGATTGGGCTAGCTGAGGTTGCCTGTGGCACGGGTTTAGCTCCTGTTGGGGTGGGGATGGACAGCAAGAGGGAGGCCAAGAGAACTGAGAATTCAGTCCTTCCTACCTGGCCAAAGGGGAGAAAGGAAGATCACCTTCTGCAGGGCATGCCCTTTGCGTTTTCTGCCCCAGGCAGGGGCTGCATTACCCACTCGCTCTCCCTTGCCGGGCGCCCCTGGTGAACAGCAGTGCCCGATAATGAGAGGGTTGCTGAGGATAATGGGGTAGCCTTAGTCAGTGTGGAGGGCAGATTAGAGCGGAGGGCAGTTCTAGCAGAGGCAGGGGAGACAATAACCCCGGGCTGGGCACCAGGTTCTCCCTCTGCCCTACCTGCCCAAGAGATGGCCGGGGGCGGGGGGGGGGGGCAGTGTCTAACCTCCAGACCTCCACCTCTACCCAATCTAGCGTCTTTCTCCCTCTCCACGGGCAGAAGGCGAACCACCCTCGGGGCCTACCACCCCACCAGGGCGGGAGCACTCCCTCCCGTCCCACCCCTGGATCCATAAAGCCCGGAGATGCTACAGCGAAGGGAACCCTGGGAGTGTGCCTTGAATGACCCCCAAACACATCTGGATTTTTGGAGTTCAGGCCAGCCCCCAAAACGGACCCCAGGGAAGTGCGCCAGAGGGAGGGGCGAGGGAAGGGAGAGGCTGCGCGGAGTTAAGGGCCTGCCGTTTAGGACTCCCGGCCCCACGACTAGGACCGTCCCAAACTTCCTGTTTCTTCCGGCCGCTCTGACCCCGGGGCTGCAGCTCCGAGATAGCTCGGGGCCTGGAAGTGCATGCTGGGTAAGCGCAGACGGACGGAGTAGGCGAGAGCTGTTCGCTGTCGCCGCGGCGGCGCAGGGCCAGTGTGGGCGCGCGCTCGGCTTCCTTCCCCGGCGGTCACGCTTTGCATGTGGGATGGGCAGCGGGCAGGTGGCAGGGAGGCCCCCACGCCGAGGGCTCGGGGCGGAGCCTTCGCCGGGGCGGGGGCGGCGGGGGAAGAGGGAGGAGGCGGCCCGAGGGGCGGGGGTGTGGGCCGAGAGTTTCTGCATTTTCAAGGGAAGCGGAGTTGCCTTCGTCGGAGGCCGAAGTTCTAACCGACCTCGCGGCGCGGAGTGCAGGAAGTCCTGGAGGGGCAGCGCGGCCGGCGCGGCCCCGGCCGGCCCCAAGCTCTCGCGCCCTCCTGAAGCTCTAAGGGGGTCTTTTAGGATGAGTTAGAAGGAAGCCCTTCTTTACTCAGCGGGGAGAAAACTTAACGAAACTGATGACCTCCACCGCAAAGGTGGGCCACGTTGAGGATTTAAAAAAAAAAAAAAAAAAGTGCGGGCAAATGCTCGACTCCAGAGAGAAACTAAGGCGATCCCAATCACTGAGGGGTGGAGATCGGGACGGACAACGGGTCCCTCAGTGCCTCCTTCCTCAAGATCGACTACATGGGGCGGGGGGGGGGGGGGGTGCGAGCAGGTGACACCTGACTCCGATTCCTGAGGTGCCTTCTCCCCAACAGCCCGGTTGCCTCCCCCAGTGCTGTTCCCACTTCAAGACGGCAGGGGAGAGGAGCGGGTGTGGAAAGACGGTTGGATAAATAAAGATGGTTACCTCAGAATAGAAGGTCAACCCCCACCTCTACCCGCATCTTCCATCGGGGCCTCATCCCCTTTACGCAACCGCATCTCCCATTCCCACCACCTCTCAATATTCCCCACTCTTCCCGGCTCTGCCACAAGTTTGCATGCGTCTTGAGGAAACAGTTATGTCCTCACTCTGGGGTCGATGTTTGATATAGGACCAAGCAAGGTGGATAGCAGGGCACACAGGACACACAGGGGCTGGCTTCGCATTATGGCTCCCATTTTGAAGATGAAGAAACCGAGGCAGCCCAGAGAGCTTAAACATTTGCTGAGCTCACATATGGAGTTAGTAATAGAGGTTAAAACACAGCTTGGAGATGGTGGTGGTGGTTGGTGGTGGGGTTGATGCTTAAAACTCTGATTAAGCACTCACACCCCCCACCAAGTCCCTGCAGACTCCCTTCCCACTGCTAGCTGAGTGCTACCTTAGCAGTCTTCTCTTATCCTCCCTCTGATGGCACACCAAACCAGGCTGTTTATATTTGTCACCCATGCTAGACTATGAGTACGTCAATGATGGAGACAGTGTCTTAATACATGTTATCTCAGTGCCTAGTAAAGTGCCTGGCACATAGGAGACACTCAATAAGGTGTGTGTGTGTGTGTGTGTGTGTGTGTGTGTGTTTACTGAATAATAAAAATCAGGAGTCCAGACTCTGGCCCTTTTCAAGTCAAAATTTTCCTTATCCACCCATCCACTTAGTTAGACACCTGGCTTAGAAATACCCCTTTGAGGCAAGATCTTTCTATTGCTACATACCACTGGTGCTGGATTCTGCAGTTAGAGGGGCTTTCAAAAGTGGGCACAGAAGGTGAAGGGCCATCCTGGGCTGGCTGGTTAGCTCACCTAGCCAGGGCAGGCTCAAGAGGCTCAGTTACAAAGCTGTTATGTATGTGATGTTCTGTGCCCCGGTGCCCTTCTCCTGAACCAAAATATAGCAGGCAGTGCAAACATTTATGCAAATGAGCCAAGAGCCCTGCTGCTTTCAAAAATAAATGATGGAGCCGTATCAGTAGTTGCAGTGTGTCTTGGCAGGGTTTGGAAGGGGCCCTGCCCGCCCCTTGCTAGTTCTCTTGGGAAGCCCAGCACAGTAAGAAGCAGTGTCCCCTACCCCTGTCATTTCCCCCTCCCTTCCCAAACTACAAACAGCCACAAACCACATGGCCCACAAGCAACAGAGATTTGTGGCCTTTGGAACCTCCCAGGGCAGGGGTCAGTCAGGAGGTCAACGGGGGTGTAGGCATCACACAGTCCAGAGTCATTACTCTAATGCCCTCTGGGAGAGTTTCGAATCAATGGGCCTATTTGTCCTCCCTCCAGGGAGGACTGGGGGTAGGGCAGTGGGAGTCCATTATCGAGCCCACCCCCACCCTGCATAACACTGCCTCCAAGAAGATCACTCTTAGCCTGGCATTCTGCAAATCTCACCACTACCCAGGAAAGACAGAAACCGGAAGTGGGAGGATTTCTGTGGGGATGGGCAGATAGGACAGGTCCTTGAGGTTCCCTGATAGGAATCTAGGATATAGACTTGTATTTGGGAGGCTGTGGCATTTACAATGCCAGCAGGATGACTTTGGGCCCCTGTTGACCTGCATTTTGGCAAATAGTGAATTTCAGTGAGATTGTGCCCTGGCCACTAATTGCCCTTGTCCCTTTTGGGAGAGTTTGAGAATCACTCCTTCTGGGAAAGAGGTGGGACAGTCTAGTGGTTAAGGGCCTCGACTTGAGCATCGGCCAGACCTGGATTCCAAACCCAACTCTGCCACTAACCAAGTGTGTGATCTCTTCAAGTTACCTTCTCTGAGCCATAGTTTCCTTATCTGTTAAACTGGGATAATTATAGTGTCTACCACATGAGACTGTTATTGGGATTAAATATGATGCCTACCATGTACTTGGCACTTTGTAAGTGCTCAATAAATTGTAGCTGTGGTGACCATTCTTAGTAGGTTTTATTGCAAGCAAGTACCATTCTGCTTGGTACCAATCAAGCCTGGGGCATTTCTCAGCTCAAGTCTGTCCCTAAAATCCTGGAAAGATAGAATTCCTTCTGGCACCCATCCTCTCCCAGCATTTGGGTAATTTGTTATTGGGATTGACTTGGGATATGCCTAAGGTGCAGCAAGTGGGGCTCTGCCCACAGGCAATATCCCCAAGGGGATTTAGTTTTATTGACTAAACTGGTTTTAAGTGGTCAACTGGGGGGCTCAGGGCAACTATCCCTCCAGAGGGTCTAAAATGCACACTCATGGTATTTAGGGCCAGGCTAGTACCATGGCTCAAGCCGCTAGCTAAGTGTGCATTTACAGTGAGACAGCTTTGAAAATGTTTTGTCTGATTTACTAGATAACTTCCATCTTAAATGGCCTTTGTTTAAATTTTTATCCTGGTGTGGGATGAGAGAGGGTTCGCTTTTAAATCCAAATTTTGGTAGTGGGGGTTGGTAGGATGGGGAGCAACAGTGCTGGGCTAAGTGCTAAGTGCTAAATGCTGAGCAAGATGGGCAGGGAAACACGATGTAGTTCGCCAGAAGTTCACGGAGATGACGGTCCAGCCCTGCTCTTTCATGGCATTTTTGTCACACTTTTAGATTCGTCCTTTTTTATTGAGTTTATACTGCGAAGAGTTTGTCTCTCCCATGAAACTCAAGCTCCCTTAGATTGGGAGACCTCAGCATCCTCACAGGCCAGGAACCTGCCAACGGCGAGGCCCGAGTCTCCCCGCTCAGGCTGCCCGTTCCCCAGCCTGGGAACCGAGAGAGCTGCCTCCGTTCTTTGAGCGTCCCCCCAATCCGCGACCGGCGCATTCCTTGGTATCCGAGGCGCCCGGAGGCTCAGCACCCGCGGCCGAGAGATTGGTGCCTGGAAAGGCGCCTTTCCAGGCCTGGAAAGGATGGTGCGGGGCGGGCTTGGGGGGGGGGGGTTACGAACTCCCCGACCTCTGGTTGGAGAGGGGAAGGGGGAGATGCACCCGTCCCCGGAGGGAGGGGGCCACGTGGTGGGGAGCTGCAGTAGGGTGCCCCCAAGTCCGTCTGGGCCCTTTTGTCTGTCCCCCGCGCCGAAGCCCCCTCCCAAAGAGGGCTGGCAGTGGGGGAGGAGGGAGGCCCCGCGCAGGGGGGGGGGAGAGGAGAGGGAGCGAGCACTGTGGGGGCTGGGAGAGGCTGGAGGGGTGGAGGGGTGGAGGGCCAGAGGCCGAGCCAAGAGGAGCGGCCGGAGCTGCCGGAGAAGGCGAGGAGGAAAAAGCGGAGGAAGGAAACCCATCCTGCCCCCAACACCCGAGTGTCTCCTGTTACCAACCGAAAGGTGCAGCTTCAGGAAGAGGTGATCGGAGCCGTTGAGAACAGGCGGTCACGTGAACCGAGGAGAGAGAGCGAGAGAGCAAGAGCGAGAGAGAGCGCTCCGGAGAGCCAGCGCTAGAGAAAGCTGACAGACAGACCGACCGACAGACAAAGAGCCTGAGAGGGAGGCCGGTGGGGACCGCGAGAGAAAGGAGGAGCGGGAGGGAGGAGGGCGGTGCGGCCCAGCACCCCCCCCCCCTTTCCCCTCTCCTCCCCAGCCTCAACTCTCTGGTCACACACTTGGGGGCCCAGTGACTGAATAGGGACCGGAGACCCTGTGCTCCAGCCAAAGGGGCCCCTTGTTGCTGCGCTCACTCTACCCATGCAGCTAGGTTTGACGCTAACCCACTCCTGGAACGACAAAACCAGCTATAATTAGGCCTGGTGCACACTCTTTTCTAGCTTACAAAATAAGGACAACTCCCTGTTAGCTGCAGGGGCTCCCTAGGGCCCTGGGAATCCGGATTCTCCCAGACCTTAGAGTTGCCCCAACCCCCAAGTCGGTGAGTCCATTCCATTGGATAGGAACAAATGTGGCAAAGGCTAGGAGCCCACTGTGCCAGACACTGTGCTAGGTCCAGGGGGCTGCTGAGATGGACAGCACATCTGAAAGCTTCTGTTCTGGAGGGAGAGAAGGTCACAGACAGAAATGTCTGTGAAAGGGGCTCTATCCAGTGCTAGGAAAGTGCTAGAGGGAGTATGGAGGAAAGAGAAATGACTGAAGAACTCCAAGGCCTCTTGGAGGAAGTAGGATTTGAACAAGGCCTGGAGGGCTGAGGAGAGCTCTTGATTCTGGGGGATAGAGGTGCAGGTGGAGGCATTATTCTGAGCAGAAGGGCTGGAACACAGGCCAGTCAGTGCCTTCTAGCAGGAACGTGCACTGGTTCATAATTATAAAGGTAAATCTGTTGTTTTAAAACAAATTGAATTGTAAACATTGCTATTTTTCTTTATCTAGTTGCAGGCTCTACTGCTGGCCCCTTGTTGGTGCTGATTATTGGGAATTGGCTATAATTTTCCAAAGTGCTACCAGTTCAATGAAAACTTTCCTCAGTACACTTTTTCCACTGGGGAAGCTCAGGCCAGGAGGAAATGAAGTCATTATCCTGTTCTCTGTCCCCCTGCCCCACAGGGATAGGAGGTGGCCATTGACTTGGTGAGTATAGAACAGGGGCACCCAGAGATTTGCCTTAGTCCTACCCTTCCCTCTCATCATGTGCTAGGCCTCACCATTGGTGTCACTGAGCAGGGATTCTGAATCCAGATTCTGAGTCCCCGGAAGCCCATCAGGTGTTTGGCCATCCTGGTCCTTTCTTATTGGCATATTAATCATGTGAATTCCTTTGTCTGTTATCCTTTTTAGCTTGCAAAACACAGTCAACTCTCTGTTATCTACACAAAGGTTACCAGGGTGCTCTAAGATTCCAGTATCTCCCTGACCTTAAATCTCTCTCCCCTCCAGCCTGCTAGGAGTTGGGGCCCCGCAAACAAAGGAGTATTTTAGTGTGGGGAGGGACATGATAGCAATAAGCCTTGGATGGCAGGCACAGTATGTGGAGTCCCCAAGGCTAGGGATATCACTTGAGATATGGCTGGCTGGGCTTCTCAAGGCAAGGGGACCCAAGCCTCATAAGAAGACTGTAGACCTAATGACACCCTCCTTAACATTCTAGTGAAAAGGCTGAACCCTCCCCAGGCACCCTGTATATACAAGGCATTAACATCATCACAATTAACGTGTTTGTGACTGTTATGCATTTACTTCTTTATTCAGTCTTTTATTCCACAAATATCTATTCGGCATCACCAGGTGCCCCTCCCAGCTCAGGGCTGGGGACTGAGACCCTCCCCACCAGGAACTCCTGCTCTACTGAGAAAGAGATCACAAGTTCTGAGGAGCAGGAGAGAATGCTACCTTTTATTCCTGATCTAAGAAGGATTAATTAAATGAAGAAAGGGACAGTTGGGAAAAGGTAGAAAGCAAATGTTCATTGTCAAAACTTTGGAAGACAGAGAAGAGCAGAAACATAATTTTTAATCAATAATTTTTAATTATGCGACTTCTGAGCTGTGTGGATTTTAGCTAGTTGGCCTCTGGGAGCCTCACTTTTCTACCCTGTAAAGTGGAAGGAGTTGCTACACAGGGTTCTTGTGCAAAGGTGTGTGATAATTTAAGTAAGTAAAATGCCAAGACAGAAGCTGGTACATAATAGGTTCTTAATATTTTGCCGGTATCTAGTAGTGTTACATAACTACCATCTAAAACAATCAAATACTGGGGCACCTCGGTGGCTCAGTCAGTTAAGCATCTAAATCTTGATTTTGGCTCAGGTCATGATCTCACGGTTTGTGGGATCAAGCCCCACGTCAGGCTCAGCACTGATAGTACTGATCCTGCTTGGGATTCTCTCTCTGCCCCTCTCCTGCTCATGTTCGTTCTCTCTCTCTCTCTCTCTCTCTCTCAAAATAAATAAATAAACTTAAAAAAACACAATCAAATGCTGCTAACACTTTGGTTGCATTTCCCTCCGGGTTTTTTTAAACGCATATTTTTTTCCATGCAGCTTGCGATTCAACTCAGTATATACCATTTTATACCTTGGCTTTGCAGTTTTACTTAAAATTATAACAAGAATTTTCTCATATTATTAAAAAAGTTCCCTGAAAACGTCATTTTAGTGGTCACGTAATAGTTCTTTGTGTAGATTCCTGCTCCTTTCTAAAAGCTCCCAGGTTGTCAGTTGTGTCTCGGTAAAGCTGGAAAACAAAGAACCAGAGCTTTCCAGCCTACTGTCTCCTTTATCCTTTACATATCACCACCCTCAAAATACTAGGTATTTACTGAATACAATTAATCATGGAACCACGCGTTTCCCATCCCCCTCCCATTCAGATCCACTCCCATTCAGATCCAGTTATTTCCTGAGACATTGATTGGCCTTGGTCCTTTCACTTGGGTGTTTGTGCCCTACCATACACTCATTGGCAGCCAAGACGTTCTCAGACCTTGTGGTAGGTACCCTGTTGTAATGACACAACCACTGCCTCAGAGGACTCCTCCTCTGTCCCTTCAGCATCTTTGCCTCTCCCTACTCCCTAGCCTGCCCCCTAAGCCTGGGCTGGAGTTTCCTCAAGGACTCTCCGGATGCCAGTCCCATTTCTACCTTTCAGGCCAGAGGTGGCACTGCCACTGCCCTGCAAACTCAGTTTTGATGTCACAAAGAAAGTAGGCTAGAAGGCAAACACTGTAGCCACTGCAGGGCCTCCGGAGGGCTAGATCAAGCTCCAGTGTCTGGAGGAAGGTTGATAGGTCCCCTTCTTGCCTCAGTCTTTCTGCAGGTGTGAATAATTACAGAACAGTGAGCCAGGGAGGGGGTGGGGGTGGGGGGAGAATGGGTGTTTGTCTCGGGCCATTTCTTTTTTCATTAGGGAAATCCCTCTAACCCTTTTGAGTTTCTCCAAATCTGAGCCAAACTTGTCAAATACATGGCTTGCTGTGGGGAGACCTAAAGTCAGCAACCATGTTTCCAAACACAGCCCTCCAGCTTCAAGACAGGGGGATCTTTATGTGTCCAGAGGGTTCAGTATCAAGCAGGCAGTCTGGGGTTCTAGAACATAACACTTTTCTTGGGGAGAAAAGAATAGAAAACCCTTTGGGGTTCTAGGAGAGGTGTGGGATTCTAGTTAATAGGACAGTCCTGAGGGCAAGAGCTCATTCAATAGAAAATATCACCCCTTTCAAATCAGTGGGGAAAGAAGGGGTTATTTAATGAATGATTTGTGGATAGCTGATTATTTGGGGGAAAAGTTAGCACCTCATGCCATCCGCCAAAGTAAATTCCAGAGCTAAATCCTAGTAACCTAATCAGGTTCTTGGTTGCAAATCATAGAATCCAATTGCAACTGAAGCAGAAAAGGACTTTGTTGGAAGGCTATTGGAGATTTCACTGTGAGTGGAAGTGTAAAGAACCAGCCTCAGGAAAATGGTAGGAACCAAGGGAAGCAGGCACAGTCAGGATCATGCCACAGGACTGCCTTGCTCAGGATGCTGCAAGTGTGTGGTCCCCTCCAGAGACCTGCCGCTGCTCTTCTGGAGGCCTGGCTGCTGAGACATTCAGGAATCATTGCTGCTCTCCCCTGCAGTGCTATAATGCTGAAGTACCAAAATGCAAAGGGAGTGACAGCATCTGACAGGCCACATCCCCACCACCTTAGCCGCCAGCAGATAGGGAGAGGGAATATCTATCTACCTTCTGTGTCTCTGGAGATTTGCTTCAAATCATCAGGCTGTTTGGATACTGAGCAATCCAAACCAAAAATGTCTAATTACAGTCGCTAATGTTTCTCGAATACTAGCTATGTGCTAGATGTTGGGCCAACTGCTTTGCATATATTATTTCATTTAATCCTGAAAACAACGCTGCAAGTTGGAAACTATTATTTGTCTCGACTTTATAGAGAAGGAATCTGAAGATGCCCTTGGTCACACAGCTAGTAAATAAGGGGTAGAGCTGAGATATGGTCCCAGGGTGGGAACTTGGTTTATCCACTATGCTCCAGAGTGGTCAAGAATGACAAACAGTAAGACCATAAGCAACCTACAAGAAAATAAGTGAATATTTCTGTGATCTTGAGAGCAGGGAAAAGTCTAGGCATAAAGATAAATCAAGAAACAGAGGTGCCTCAGGGGCTCAGTTGGTTAAGCATCCGACTCTTGATTTCAGCCCAGATCATGATCTCATGGTTCGGTTTGTGAGATTGAGCCCCGAGCCCCACATCAGGCTCAGTGCTGAAAGCCTGGAGCCTGCTTGGGATTCTCTCTCTTTGTCCCTACCCGGCTTTTGCAGGCACATGCGTGCCTGCTCTCTCTTTCTCAAAATAAATAAATAAACATTAAAAAATAAACAATAAAGGACACAAAAATATAGATTTGGCTATGTAAAAATGTAAAACTTCTGCATTTTAATCCCTTTCACTCATTTTTCCTACCCCTGACTCCCCACCTCTGGCACCCACTGATCTTGGTATCTACAAGCCTGTTTTGTTTTGTTTTTAGATTCCACATATAAGAGAGATCATGTGATATTTGTCTTTCCCTATTTGGCTTAAGAAAGAAACACTTCTATTTTTTTTAAGTTTTTTTAAAAAAATTTAAATATTTATTTATTTTTGAGAGAAAGAGAGACAGAGTTCGAGTGGGGGGGGGCAGAGAGAGAGGGAGACAGAATCTGAAGCAGGCTCCAGGCTCTGAGCTGTCAGCACAGAGCCCAATGTGGGGCTCAAACCCACGAACTGCGAGATCATGAGCCAAAGTCGGATACTTAACCGACTGAGTCACCCAAGTGCTCCTAAACTTCTGTTTATTTAAAAAAAAAAAAAAACCCTAAGCAAAATTACAAGGACTAATGACAAGGAGTATTTGCAATATATGACAAAATTGTAGTAGCTTTGATATACAAAGAAGTCTTACAAATCCACAAGATAAAGAACAAAATCTCATTAGAAAACTAGGCAATGGACAGAAATTGGCAATTCACAAAACAAGAAATACTAATGGCCATTGAACTAGGAAAAATATTCAATATCACTAAAGAAGCACAAATCAAATATTGAGATACCAAGATACAATTTTTTAAATAATCTCTATACCCCATGTATGGCTCAAACTCCCAACCGCAAGATCAAGAGTCACATGCTCTACTGACTGAGTCAGCCAAGTGCCCTCAACATGTACTTTTTTTACTCATCAAGGTGGCAAATATATGCATACATTTTTATTTATTTTAATAACATTTATTTATTTATTTATTTATTTCAGCAATATTCTGTCAGTTTAGGGAATCAGCTTTATTGAGGGATAATTAGCCACATTCATTTGTATGGTACAATTTAATGAGTTTTGATATATAAATCCTGCCATGAAACCACTGCCACAATTAAGATATAGAACATATCCATCATCCCCCAAACTATGCTCATTCTCTTATATAGTCCATCTCTTCTTCCACCTTTGTCCCCAGGTAACCATTGATCTGCTTTCTGTCATTATGGTTTCATTTGTATCTTCTAGACGTTTATATAATAGGGCTATACACTATGTAGTATTTTGGTCTGCTTTCTCTCACTTAGCATCACGTTTTTGAGATTTATCCATATTGTTGCGTGTATCAGTAGTTTGTTCCTTTCCATAACTGGGGGGTGTTCTGTTGTAATAAATATACCATGTTTAAAAATTCATTCACCTGGTGATAATCATTTGGGTTGTTTCCGGTGTGTGGTGGCTGGTATATTATGGATAAAGCTGGTGTGGATACTCTGGTTGGAGTGCAGACTAGTAAAATCTTTTAATAGGTCAGGGGCGCCTGGGTGGCTCAGTCGGTTAAGCATCCAACTTTGGGTCAGGTCATGATCTCATGGTTCGTGGGTTTGAGCCCCGTGATGGGCTCTGTGCTGACAGCTCAGAGCCTGGAGCCTGCTTTGGATTCTGTGTCTCCCTCTCTCTCTGCCCCTTGCATGCGCTCACACACACACACACACACACACACTCTTTCTCTCTTAAAAATAAGTAAACATAAAAAAAGATTTTAATAAGTCAATTTGCACTATATGTCAAAATATTTAAAATAAATATACTAAAATTACATGATGTCCAGGATGTGCTTCAAAAATAATCCATTGGTATGAAGAAATGGGTAAGGGTGTATGTGAAACAAGATTAACCATTAGCTGATAATTATTGAAACTAAGAGATGGGTATATGGGAGTCTGTTATACTATTTTATTTTTGTATATGTTTGAAAGTTTCCATCATAAAATTTTAATATGCATACATCTTGATCCAGATATTCCTAAAATCAGATATTCACAAAGGGTGTTCACAAGGAATTACATTTATACATTTATAATAACAGAAAAAAGGGTAAACAATCTAAATACCCAACAAATGATAGGGCAATAAATTATGGCACATTTGTTGAATGGAATAATAGTATGGAGTCTCTAAAAATCATGGTTTATAAAAGTTTTTATTTATTTATTTTGGGGGAGGGGAGGAACAGAGAGAGAGAGAGAGAGGGAAAGAGAATCCCAAGCAGGCTCCACACTGACAGCACAGAGCCCATCATGGGGCTCAATCCCATGAACCGAACCTGAAGATCACGACCTGAGCCAAAATCAAGAGTTAGTCACAGGGCTACTGGTTGGCTCAGTCAGTTAAGCATCTGACTTCAGCTCCGGTCATAATCTCAAGGTTTGTGAGTTCGAGCCCCGTGATGGGCTCTGTGCCAACAGCTCAGAGCCTGGAGCCTGCTTCGAATTCTATGTCTCCCTCTCTCTCTGCCCCTCCCCACCTCTCACTCTCTCTCTCTCTCTCTCTCCCTCTCAAAAATAGATAAACATTAAACAACAACAAAAAAAAAACTCAGCCGCTCAACTGACTGAGCCACCCAGGTGCTCCCAAAAAATCACGTTTTCAAAGATATTTACTGACATTTAAAAATGCAATATACATGTTGTTTGGAAAATGCAATTTACAGATCAGTTATATACAGCATACTTCCATTCTTATTTAAAATATATAATAAATACAAATAAAAGACTGGAATGTTAATGATGGTAAATTATGTGGTGGGATTACAAATGATTTTTATGATCTTTATAGTTTTCTGTATTTTCAAAATTTCTGCAATGAGCATGTGATACTTTGATATTTTTAATGGAGAAAAAGTAGTATTTCATTTCTTTTTGTACTTTGCATGTTTTCACATTCTTTTCCCTTACATTGTCTTATTTTTAACACTACAAGACCAACAGAACAACTTTTTAAATATTCCCACAGACCCAGAGTAGTACATTCTCAGAAGTAGATGGAACCTTGGAGATTAAAACCGATGGAGGATCAAAGAGGGGAAGTGACTTGCTTGACACCAGGCCAACTCTAGGGACCTTTCACTGCCTCTTAGAACAAGGGATCCCAGTTAAATCCAGCTCCTGACAAGGACTGGACATTCTTGAAAAGGATGCCTCAAAGATGAGACAACTGCCCTGACTTCTAATCCTGGCTCTCACCCTGGCCACAGGCTGAACCCTCTCGGGGTTAATCCAACACACTCCTTAACTCCACACACAGTCCAGAGCATGAATTCTCATCTGTGTTGTACAATGAGCCTTTCCTCCACCTTACCCCTCCATCCTCGATCATACAAATCTGTATGTTCCAAAGGGGACGGGCAGAATATATGTGAATCAGCACAAGCTCCTCCCCCGAAGGGTCAAGGGAGGCACTTTCTTATAGGCAGGCAGGTAGGCACCTTTCAACTAGAAGGGCAAGGGCAAGTCCGTGGCTCCAAGGGAGGATGCTTAGAGCTTGCATTCTAACTTGAGGAGAGACTGGCTTCTCTCGAGAATAGCTCTCTCACTAGTCCATGTGGCTATTTGGGGCTCTCAACAGGCTGAATCAGAAGGGCAAAGCCCAGAGGCCTTTCGCTGGGTCCCCAACTTAGCCGAGGGAGGGAGTGGCCTTGCACTGGGCGGTTCTTGAAAGGCCTTTGGGAAACGGGCGGGGGCGCAGGGGCGGGGCGTGTTGAGAGCTGTGGAGGAGCGCCAGAAAAGATCGAAGGAAAAGAAGATGCGACCCAGGACGCCCGGTTAAAGGAACTGGAGTGACAGAAAGGAATGGACCATCCCTCTTCACCTCCATTCCGGGAAGCTCTGTCATAACTCCTCAGTGCTAGGAACCCTAGCGGAGGTGACAGAGACTCCCCCAGGGATAAAGAGGTCAGCAAAGCTAGAAAGGAATTTCCCTTCCTGCAAGATAATTGGACCAGTCATGTCTCTCCCTCAGTGCCTCAGCCCCCACCCCCGCATCTGTACAATGGGGCAGCATAACTTTGGGATATATGAGAATGCACAAGACAGAATTGAGCACAATGTTCCTGCAGCATCTCTGGTTCCAGGCTCAGCTGGGAGGGAAGCAGAGGTAACTATAAGAGAGTTACAATAAGTTTTGGTGACTTTACTGACAGGCACTGAAGGCTGGGCATTTAGCCTAGACCTTTTTAAGGGCCAGGACACTGCTCAGCCCCCCCGCTTAAATTGGCGGGGGGAGGGGGGGTTAATCCTTGCCTCTCAATCCTCCCTGGCCTGGCAGGAGAGTCTATGACAACAGTCACTGCTCAAAGATTGAGGTGACCCCTCAGTGCCCAGCAATTTGCTAAGTGGAAAGCATTCCTTTGGTGGCATGAGGTGGCCCCATCTCAGAGCCTGTAGAACGTTGTCCTCCAATACCTCCCTGCCCTGTTCTCCTAAAATCTGGAAAGTGTGCTGTCTCTTTCTAGCTGTAATAGTGTCTGTGTGGTGGAGGTTGTTTTTGTTTTGTTTTGTCTGTGGTTTTTTGTGTTTTTGTTTTTGTTTTTGTTTTTGCAGGAAGGGGGTAAGGAAATGGAGACAGGGGAAGGTGAAGTAGATATAGAGGAGGGAAGTGGGAGGTAGTGTTGCAGGCATTAACATGCCCAATAGATTTTGTTTTCCCTCCCACAAATGCTTAGAAAAAAAGACCTGCAAACTTAGAGAGTAGCTTCAGGGTGAATTTTCTGTGGCTTAAGGCTTTTCAGACCCCAGTTAGCCGTCTGCCCACCTGAGCAAATGAAAGACAAGAATGAAAAAATAAAAAGGAAAGATCAGGGTAAACATCTGAATCTCCTTTTTACCTGATTATCTTTGTAGAAGAGATGCCAGTGGCAGCAAAGCGGGAAACCCAAGCAACAACATGGAGGAAGCAAGAGGACCATGGGAAGAAAAAGGAAGCTGACCACATGTCTTTCTTGAAAGACTTTATTTCTCTGTAGCTGAAACTGTGAGCTTAGAGGGCTTACAGTGTGGTCAAGGAAACAGCTGACAAGAAACAACTAGAGAACAAGGCTGGAGCGCAGAACTTGGAGATTCAGGTAAAAAAAAATCAGATCAGATGAAAAAGTTGATGAGAAGTGGTTGGAATCAGGGAAGGCTTCTAGGAGGAGGTGAGTATTGACTCTTGACTTGGAGAATTTAGGTTTGGAGAGTGGTGGGGAGGGTAGCCCAGGCCGGAGGAACACCGTGAAGCCATCCGTGTGGGGTGAGGGGTTGTGCAAAAGAACAAAGGCTGCAAAGAGCAATGTTTGTTGAGGGAGGCAGCATAGGTGAAGAGGAGGGTGCTGGTTGCAATGCAAGGTCATTGTGGAGATCTGAAGAGAATGTACTGTACTGGTGGGAGAGAGGAAAGAGACTTTGTTTCCCTTTTCAGAATGATATGGCCCCAGCAGACTGAGACTGTGGGGGAGGTTTCCCCAATTCCCTCAGCCCCTGGGCCAAACACACACACACACACACACACACACACACACACACACACACGCAGGCACACTCACGAGGCTCAGCCCTCTGCCCCCTCCCACTTCCCCCTCCATACTTGCAGGGCTAAGGGATAACTTCTAAAATGAGCAGACTGATCTCACAGATAAAACTCAGTGTGTTATTTTATTTTACAATCTTATTGTGAACATGCCCACTGCGTGGGTTTGCGTGCGTGTGTGCACGCACACTACTCTGTAAGGGCATACACAAAGCATGTCTTGTACTCTGTACAACTGAAGCAGAGCAGGTGGCAGCCCGTTTGGCACTCTTTGAGGCAGACTGCATGGCACAGTGAGGATGGCACAGGACTTGGATTCAAATCCCAGCTCTGTCACTGCGCATCTGGGGGGGACCCTTCACCTCTTTGAGCCTCCTTTCCTCATCTGTAAAATGGGGATAGCAGTACCTACCCCATAAGGTTGTGGAGAGGGTGAAATGAAATAAACTGTAGAGCGCCTGGCTCATTACGGGTACTGGAGCATGGACAGCTTTTTAATTTCGTTGCCCTCTCCTCCAGCCCATGTCATCCCCAGGAGCCTGCCCTGCAAGCCACAATCTCCATCTCCACACAAGTCCCAGCTCCTTTGTTGAAAGTGCTGTTCAAGGCAGTGCTAGGCACTGTTTGGATGGGAGGGGGACACAGACATGAAGCAGAAACAAATGTGGCAAAAGCTTGACAGCTGTGGAATCCAGGTGATGGGGGTTTCATTGGAGGACCCATTTCTTCGTGTAGGTCTGAAATCCAAATAAACTATAAAAGGTAACAGAAGTACTTCTTGTCCATGAGACGGTTACATTTATCTCATAGGAGAGAAGCAAGCCAGCACCTAATTTTTAGGTCAGGCAGAATGTGCAAGGAGGCCCTCAAAGAGGACTATGAAGTACAGTAAACCCAGGCTGGAGGGCAAGGTGACCTCACCTGCAGCATTGTGGGCCACTTCCTGGCGGCAGGGGCAGTGCAGTCGGTCCTCTGAGAGAGAGAATTGGATTTGCTGAGAACAAGGTGGGGGGCCTGGTTACAGTGGCCCAGGCTCAGAGAACAGTTGCCAATAGCACAGACTCTGGAACAGAACGTGACTGGTGTGCGTTGAGAAATGGGGTCCGGTTGGGTGTGGCAGGAGGGAGAACACATTTAACTCCTTAGCACTCAATAAGCAGTCGTGGAAAGGGCTTAACTGATCAAGTTAATCTGTTCCTTGCTAGTTAAGTGCAGAGCAGGGAAGGGGCCTCATTCAGGCCTCAGCTGGGAGATGTGGATGATGGAGAATGGAGCTGGAGAACTAACGGTGTTGCTGGGGTTGGGTGGGGGGTGCTCCAGGTATAGAACTGGGGAGAAGAGTGCCTGGTGGGGTCTGGTTAGTCTGCTTGGTGGCCTGAGTTCAAGGTAGAACATAACAAGCAGGCGGGGGGCGGGGGTCAGTCAGCTAAGTGTCAGACTTGATTTCTGCTCATCACAAAGGTTTGTGGGTTCAAGCCCCACATCAGTCTCTGCACTGACAGTGCAGAGCCTGCTTGGGATTCTCTGTCTCCCTCTTTGTCTTCCCCTCCCTTGCTCAGGTGAGTGCTCTCTCAAAAATAAATAAACTTAAAAAATTAAAATTAAAATTAAAAAAAAATCTTAAAAAAAAAAAGTCCATACAAGCAGGCAAAACAGCATAATGGACAATGAAGGGTGAAAGCTTTCTCCTTCCCATGCCACCTCAGCCTGTCTAAGGCCTAGAAATCCCCTGTGATCTGTTTTCATTTTTTTCTAGGCACCTTGAGGACTTTTTTTTTTTAAGTTAAAGAGGGCGCTATGTAACTAGAGGACCTGGGGAGGAGGTGGCATGTTAAGTCACTGTTAGCTTAACTCTTTACCTGTGTAGAGAGAATTACCTAAACTAGTACTTACCAATCTTTCAGATGGAGAGCAAGACTCTCCAAAAGAAACTAAGGGATGAGGGGAGAGGGGAGCATCAGTGAAGAGGGAAACTCCATTTGGCTGAGGACAGACCTTCTTGGCAGGTGACAGGGAAGACAATGGGCTTCAAAAGGAGAGGGTGGGGCAAGGAAGCAAAGACCAACATCTTTGTCTAGGTCACAGTTATTTTTCTTGGGGGCCTTGTGTACCCCTGTCTGCCCTCCTTCCTCCTCACTCTGGCCCCTCTCAATACTGTGAATCCCACCTGTCGCCACACACAACAGGACAGAGACAAGCAAGAATGATCTAGAATACTCTTTACAGGACAGGTCTGTCTGGCTGGGGAAGGATGCCCAGGATGCTGTCAGGCTGGTCTTCACCTGCAAGGGCCAGCCTAACCCAGGCTTCTTAGGCAGATGTCAGGAGAGAAGTCCCCAGAATTCAGCAAACCTGGGAGAGGACAGTGATCTTTAAGGCTGGGGCTATTCCCAGGTTAAAGGGATGGCCTTGAAAGTTGGAATTAACCAACCAAAAGTATCCCTTTGCCAGTTATATTTGGGAGAGTGTGGGGACAGACACCAGGGTTCCCCCTGGGGGTCCTCGTTCACCTTTTATGGCTAATATCTAGCAACCATAAGTGATTTCTTTTTCATCTTTATTGCCGAGATTTTTTTAAATGTCTACCATTTGCTAGGTACTTTATTATTATCAATAATAGCTAACAGGTATTGGACACTTACAATGTGGCAGGCTCAGTACCAAGAACTTAGATTGTTAGTATCTCAGTTCATCCCCACAACAGCCCTATGATGTAGGTACTGCTATTGTCCCCACTGTACAGAATAAGAAACAGAAGGCCACACAGCTAACAAGTGGTGGAGGCAGGATTCAAACTCAGGTCTCATTGGCTCTAAAAGCCGCATACTGTGTGTTTCAGCTGCCTACTCCACAGTCTCCAGCATGCTTTGCTGCCTCACTCCTCACTAGCTCACAATTAGTAGATTAGTCATGTGTTGACACTTCTAGGCTCAGTCTAATGGCTTGTTTATTTAACTGATGGATGCTGATCCCCATTTGAGGCCATTAGCATTTAAACAAAACAAAACAAAACAAAACTGTTGAGCCTGGCAAAGTGACACTGTGTTTACTGGTTTTTTTCCCAGTGTTAATTGTGAGCATTTTCCAAATATGTATTTTGATGTGCTAACGGTCCCTAAAGAGAGCCACGGAGATTTTAGTAATCTTCTCCGGCAGCTCTAGTCCCACTCCCCTTAATCTCCTTGGTGAGGGTGACAAATGGCCCAGGGAGCTAGCCTTGACTAGGATGAGGAAGAGCAATGGTGACAGTCCTATTCTGAATAATTAGGAGGCAGAGAGGCTGGGCTGGGGTGGTCAACTCTGTTCTTGGGGACTAAACCCTGGAGCACCCCCCCCCTTTCCACGCTTGGGGAGGGAATTTCCTATTCCTTTCCAGGACAATAAGAACATCTGTGCCAAGGCAGAGGAGGAGGCCGGGCGCTCAGAGGCATCTCTGCCCGAGTCTCTTGACACTGTCCAATTGTTACTGTTTCAGTTTCTGCTTGGATCACTGACCATGTCCATTCAGAGCAGGCTGGCTTGGGTGAAGACAGTGTAGGGCCGAGGAAAGAGAGGACCTGTCTGTCTGGGGACAGGGTGTGAGGCGGGCAGGGAGCTGCACTGAATGAAGTGACCAGGTTACAAATGAGTCACTGGAAAGTACAGGCTGAATCTTGCATCCACAAACGGGAGGAAGGAGCACTTCCACTGTCCTTCCTCCCCTGCAGCGAAATGCTGTTGATCGTGTCCAGTTGTTTGCAGCCTTCTTCCTCTGGCAGACTGGGGTTCAGCTTGACCTTGCGGTAAATGGATGAAGAGCTACAGGTTTGATCCTTATATGAGACAGCTTCACACTGAGAAAAAACGCGCTCCTTTTTCCTCCCAGATCCAGTTGCAAACTGATGGGGGTTAAAGTGGAGACTTCATGGCTCCCTGAAAACTCATTCCTAAGTACTGGAAAGTCACATCACCTAGTGTGTTCTGACGGTGAGTGCAACCGGATCTGGCCCCAGCAAATCAGTCTCAGATTGGGAATGAGCTAAGGAAGCTCCTTAGTTTCTTCCCTGCTCAGGACATCCAGCTCTGGAACTGGGAGTTCTGGGGACCAGGAGGAGGTAAGCATCTGCCTCCTGCATAATTAACTCCATCAGTCAAAAAACATTCATGGTCCATCTCTTTGGGCATCATGCTGTGCCTGGCACGAGCTAGTAATCCCTACCCGGTTCTGGCCCTCCCAAATTTACAACCTTAAGGCACACAATAATGACACAGATCCCAAAGGCGGCGGGTTAACAAATACATACACTTGTCCGCCCATCACAAGGGATCCATTGATTGAGCCCCAGCCACTAACAGGGCCCCCTTCAAAGAGCTTCTAGTCTGGTGGGTAAATAGCTAAGAGTAAGTGAGGGATGGGGAGAAGAGGCTTAGGCGAGGAAACATGGTCAACTAGGACATCATCGAACAGACATTTTTTAAAAGTGCCTATCGGCATATGGCTGGGTTTTCTGTGCACGTGAGCCGTGTCCCCGACCCCGTATTGAGGGTTTATTCCAGTCGTCCACGCACAGGTCAGTACAAAGGGCCAGAGGCAACGTCGCTCTGTGCGTCGTGGTGGGGAGACCCGGGCCAGGAGGCGAGGGCCGAGGCGCCCTTTCTGCCTGGGTGGCCTGGCGTGTCACTGGCCCTTGCCTCGCCGGGCCTCACAGCCCGCAGCTTGGGTGCCTCGTGGAATTTTCGGGGTGGCTTCCCCACCCCCGTCCCTCTAGCTTCGAGTCCCAGGTGCGCGTGCGGCGCGTGGGTGACACAGGTGTAGGGAGGGAGCCGGGAACAGGCTCGGGTAAGGCCATCCCGGGCGGTCCGGTCGTGGTGTCTCCCCTGGCGCTCCAGCCAGGCCTGGGCTACGGGAGGCGTCGCGGCCCGCCCGTCGCCCAAACACTTCCGACGGGCGCCTGCGTCCCTGGCGGCTTCCGAGGGCCGGGTTGGGCAGGGGCGACCCGGCCCGGGTCCGCACTCCCGGGTCATGCGCCTGCCCGTGAGGTGCCCGTGGCCCCGGAGCGCCAAGGCTCCCCCGAGGGCGGGCTGCGTGCAGCTCCGGGCCGGGGCCGCTGCACGGCCTGGGCGAGCGAGCGAGCGAGGCGGGGCGGGGCGGAGGGAGCGCGTGTGCGGGAGGGGGGGAGCGCGCGGGAGCGCGAGCCGCCGGCCCGGGAAGGGTGGGTCGGGGAGCGGCGGTGGCGGGAGGAGTGAGCCGGGAACCCGGGAGGTCGGCCGGGCTGGCGGGCCAGAGCCGCGGGGGGGAGGGCGGAGCGCGGAGGGCGGAGATGGGGCCGCGGGAGGGAGGGGGCCGGCGGGGCGCGGCCAGGGGGCGGGGCGCTGGGACCTGGGGAAGATAAGAGCTTGCTCGCAGGGAGCGAGGGCGGGAGTGAGGGAGGGGCGGGGGACTTAGAGACCAAAGAGGAGACAAAAGGACGGGGAGGGTGGGAGGGGCATAGACAAGCGGGGATAGGGGAGGGGCGCCGGGGGACGCCTCACAGGGAGGGGTACGACTGTGGGGTGGGCATGGTGTGGGAGGGACTTAGAGGGGGACGTGAAGGGACAACATAAGAAGGCAGTGCGGGGGTACGGAGAAAGGGGGGTGGGCTGGGAGTGCTCCACCACGCTGGCCACGAAGGGGAGGGGAGGCCACGAAGGGGAGGCCGTTGGGAGGAACGGCCACACACAGGGAGGGGGATCCTGGGGATGGACAGTCCTCGAGGAAGGGGGGCCGTGTCTTCGGCAGGCTCAGGAGGGGAAGGGTGAGCAGACTCAGGGAAAGGGAGTGCTGCGAGAACCCGAGGGTGGAGGCGGATGGGCGTGTGTGGAGCGCGGAGGGCAGGGATTTAACGCTGCTGATAGGGATGACCAAAAGACCACGGTGGGGACCCGCACAGACGGGACGGGGCTCCCAAGGCAGGACGAAAACTGCCCAGGGGAAAGTGGGACGTACGAGGGCAGGAGAAGGGTGGCGGGGGCGGCCTCGGGCTCGGCAGGAAGGCGCCACCACCGCCCTCTGCCCGTCCCCAGCGTGCCCCGCCCCGTCCGGGGGCCCTAAGGGCAGCGGCCTGGGCCGTGGGGGAGCCGAGCCAGGGCGGTACCATTCGGAACGGAGAGGGGGGCTTGGGGGGGAAAGGGAGGAGCCAGGGGTCAGAACCCTGTTGGGGGCGGGGGGGGGCGCCACACCCTGGGAAAAAGGCTTGGGCACATCCAGAATGGACCAATCAGCGAACAAGGCCAGGGTGGCGTCAAGGGGCAGCTTTGGCCAATGGGAAGGGAGAACACTTCGGAGGTTCGGAGGAAGAAAAGAAAAAAAAAAAGCCCCACGAAACAACAATCGAATCCGTTTGGGGGCTTGAAAGGCTGGGAGTGGGCGTCGTTTATAGCACGTTCCAGCGCCTGCCGTCTCCTTTCAACGATGGGGTCGCTTGCATCCCTCCCGGGCCGCGGGCCTTACACGGAGCTGAGGGTCCCGGGAAAGTAGATGAGGATTGGCCGTTTACTGGGGGGCACTTGATTGGGCGCTTCAATTTGGGGGGTGGCTGGGACAGAGGTGGTAGCTTTGTGTGCAAAAGAGTGAACGTAGGGTTATGGTCTCGTAAACGGAGGCAGGAGTGGGCACAGGTCCCTCATGCTCCCACTGGCTACTTAAGCGTCAACCAGCAAGTGGATCACAGATAATCTCAAACCAATGGATAACTTAAAAATATCCCCCTGGGCTCTAAACCCGATCGACGTATTCATTTCCCTTCCCACCCCCGGGCTGGCCCTTGAGGGGATAAGCAATGGAAGTGACGGCCTACAGCTACCCTTGGACATTTCATAGAAATTTATGGTGTGGCTTTTGGCTTCTAAGTTAGCCTAGGTTCCTACTGCCTACTCAGTCATTAATGTGAAACACCGGATACTCTGCATTCTTTCTTTCACACTATAAAATAAAGGCACTGGGATTAGTTACCTTTGAGGTCTAAACATTTTGGAACTGATCTGGAGAGTTGTGTGCTTGGACGACAGGGTCGTGTCGGTTTGGGGGAGGATTGTAAAACTGGTGGAGTTGTAGAACTATTAGCCCAGGGATTCCAAATGTCTGTAAAGTTCCTCAAACTGTACGTAAAATGGTATACTGTGTGTGCATTTTTCTGAGAGTTCATAACTCCCATCAAATTCTTGGAGGGGTCTGTAGACATGCAAAAATTCACCCCCATCTTGCTCTAAAAGGGCAGGGGAGACCCACATCCAAGCTGGGAGGTGTAGCACAGTAGTGGTTATGTCCTTTTGGAATCAGAGAAAGTTCCTCCAATTCCTTGTTAGCAATCTTGTTTGCAGGGACTCTTGCCATGTATGTATTTGTCAACTAAAGACAGGCAGCCTCCTCAGAGTTGAGAAGCCCATGTGAATTGCTATATAGCAGTTGCAGTGAGAGGTTGGCCTTAGGAAGTAAAAGGAATAGAGCTTTACTTCTGGAAGCTCATCTACCTCATCTGTAAGGTAAGGTAAAAACTCACCATCTTAAGAATGGCAAAATAGTGCCAACTACTCTAGACGCAACCTCTGCAAGCCTGGAGGCTCTTTCATGGAAAGAAACAATAGTAGTGACTAAAGTTGAAGCCAGCTTCAGCACCACCCTAGGGCCAGTGCAGGACACAATCCCATCGGACGGTTTGTGCATGCTGTATTTAGGTTCAGAGGCTAAGAGTATACAGTATTTACTATCCCTGACTCTTACACTCTTATAGTGGATTGTGTCTGATAATATATTTAAGATCATAGACTATGGTAACTTCTCTCCACTTTGTTTTAGGACTAACTATATAATCCTTGGTGAGAAAATGAGGCTTCCCTAACAAGTGTGGCTGGAAAAATGCAATGGGGAGCACCCAAAGGTGTCTTGTCTGACGTGTGACAATACAGAATACACTCCAGTTAAATAGATAAAAATGCATTTATTTCTAAAATACAGCTCAGCTACACTCACAGTGTGCTAAGCCAGTCTTGGAATTGATCCTGCAGCTTGGGAGTAAAACTGGGATAATGGAGGAGCAGTTGGGGCTCCTAGTTCTGGGCACCAAGACATCATTCCTCCAGGAACTCAATCTACAGAGTTTTTCTTCAGCTGTTTTTTGTGACGTACAGTGAGTTGTTTTGGATTTCTCTGTACAACAGAGAGGTCCGACCTTGAGGAAGACCGGTAGCCTACATCCTCTGCTTTTATAGGCTTAATGATGTGCCCTGGCTTGGTGACAACTTTGGGTGTAATCAGCTTTTGGAAGGCCCTCTGGGTGTTCCATGTAGATCCTATAGGGGTCTGGATGGTCCTTTCAAATTGCTGATGGTGGGTAAATGGATATGGAAGCACCCGCACCTGGAAAGGAAGGCAGAGTGACTTGTCACAAGCCAGACTTGGGGTGCAGTTGGTAAACTCTAATGGCAGGTAGTTTGGGGCACAGGCCACAGGTCTACATGGCTTCAGTGAGTGAAGCAACTGAGAGGTAAAGGCATCCCAATGCGCCCAATCTAACCTTAGAAGTCCCAATCTGCTTGAGGACATCTGGGAGTGGAGGGGACTAATTGGGATTAGACAACCCCCAAGGCTTACCCAACGATCTAGGAACTGAAAAACCACCCTGACCCCATTCCTGTAGTGTAGGAACGCTACACTAGCTCCAGGGCTGCTGTTCCTAAGTGGGTCTTCTTATACAATGCTGTGACTGCAAGAAGCATCTGGACGTTTGTGGGTCCCTGGGAATGTTGTGGCCCTCCTACCCTCTTCAAGCTCTCAATCTCTTTCTTCTCCTTGATAAACAGGATTTATGTTTTAAGGTTTGCCATGAATCCTGAACTATACCAGGCTGTGATGCTTAGTTAGCTTCATCCTCTTTTGGCATCACAGAATGTCAGAGCTGGAAGGGCCTAGATAATGGCAAAGGTCATCTTCCTTGGTCCCAGAATTTGGCTTAGAGAGGGGAAGTGATGTATGCAAGTAAATTGTGTACAATGAGCAATGAATGAGAACAGAACCCAGGGTTCCTTTCCTTTCCTAGTACTATTCTCCATTCCAAACAGTGCTACTTTAGACATTTAAATAATCCTTAAACACTACCTCTGAGGGCTAGAGAAGAGGGGAAAAAAACATAAGGAGAAAAATCAGGAAGTTACGAACAGTAGTCTCTGGAGATATTCAGTGAAACACTCAAGAGAAGCTGAGTACTGCCCGGGGGTCCTGATGGTGGTGAAGGACACAGATGGTCTCTAGGTTGAGGGAATGTCTTATTGGGGTAGATGGCTAGATCTGTGCATGTCATGTAAATCAAGAGAAAAAAAAAACACGTGGGCAAAATATTCAGTCTTGGGAGGCTTTCCTTTTTTCCTTCAGCTTCAAGCACACTGTATTCTATTGCATGCTGGGACCTGAAGTCTATAGCTTATTAAAAAGATGAGGAAAATCAGGGAGATTCTTGGAAAACTGTCAGTTTCCTGTGACTGTATTTTTTTTTTTAAAGGCAAGGCTCCTAGCAGGGAGGGGTGATTTTACTGAGGTCCATGCTGCCCTTCCTGGCCTGGTGAAGCACGCTTTTTCTCTCTCATTTATCCCATAATTGCCTGTTCATTGCCTATTTTCTGGTTATAGATCTTCAAGTGGGATTACAGTGGTTACGCTTCCATTTCTGCAGGGATTGGTTCGCAAAATAAGATCAGTAGAGTATTGCTGAAACGATAATTTCTTACCTCTCTTTTGTACTTATTAAACAGTTCCCCCTCTTTCTCAGAAGAAAAACTACAACTCATTTCAAGATTGTACTGGCTGGGGACAGATCTCAGGGTCACAGACTTTCAGAAGGAAACATAAAAGTCATGGAGTTCAATCTCATTCCTGAGTCCCCTCTACACATGTTCCCATTCTCCCTCTGGACCAGCAGAAAATTTTTTCCTTTTTTTTTTTTTTAAAGTAGGCTCCTTGCCCAACATGGGGCTCAAACTCACGACCCCGACATCAAAAGCTGCATGCTCTACCGACTGAGCCAGCCAGGCGCCCCACAAAGTTTCTCCTTGAACTGAATGCATTGCTTTTCCTCTAACTGCTACCTTATGTGACTGCACTCCACATGATGGCCTTCAACGTACTTGCAGACCATGATCATGCTCAAATTTGCTTCTCTTCGGTAAATATCCCTGGTTTGTCATAACACACAATTTTAATTCCATTCGCTGTCCTGAATGAGTACCGGTTTGTCTTCTTTTTCTTAAGATGCAGCTCAAACCTATAGCCTCTCAACATTATCCTGACTATAAAGACAAGTGTGAAGAACAGTAATTCTTAGTTTGGTGAGACCCAATTGCATCAGAATTATCTGGGGTACTAGCTGAAAACCCTGATTTGGGGGCCTCACCACTGCTGCAAAGATTACCATTTAAGCCTCAACCTCTTCCCAGTCAGAAATTAAAACAGCAGAAATCAATCTGGAATTATTCATCTCAGAGCCAGTCCGTGAAAAAGAGAACAGCTTTGATTCTGTGGTCAAGATCACACATCGCTCTTTACCACAGAGTGCTAGAATAATCCTCCCAAGCAAGAGAGCGAGGCAGCAAAGAATTTCTCTCTCCCTCACCTGATGAGCTGCTGCATGAACATTTCGCTTCTCATTGATAATCACATTTGGCAAATTCTTGTCTTTTCTTGGAGGACCCTCAGGGGTTTTAATGAGAAACCTGGAAAGCAGAACAGTGGGATGTCTGACTAAGAACATTAAAGACTTAGTCAAAAGGGCAGGGAGGACGCAGGAGGGTGAAGTGGGAGAACCTGGTGCACTTCTGACAGGCTTTCTTCCCTGTTCTTACCAGCGTCTTTTCTTGGCACTGGGCTTCAGGCCCACACCACCCCACTCGCCCCAGCCAGGCAGAGTCAGGTCCACGTCCTTTGGCTTACTCGCCTCCACAGCTTCCCTCTTCTCTTTTAAGAAGTCTCTGATGACATCATCTCCAGCAAAAGCTTCCTTTATCATCCGCTTTTGATCTCTCTCCTCTTCATCTTCCTGGGAAGAAATAAGAGAGCTACAGCTTGCCTGAAGAGCTATGGTTCCTGGCAAGAACGTTTAAATTTTGGGTCGTGACATTCTAGCGCCCCCTAGGGGAAAAGCGCTGAACAATGATGGTCTTGCAGTATAAGTGAATTGGTTAGCCAATCACACTTTGATTTTCTTCTCTCTAGGGTAAATCTCCCTAACTCACTGTCATAGACATAATTTTAAGTTTACAGTAAGGAAGCTGCAGTGTGGAGGAAGGAATGACCTGCGTTAGGAGGAGGAGCTCCAAGTGGCCTGGCTAGAACGTGGGTGTCCTCCGGCTCACATCCCTGAAAAGACGGGCACCAGGCACCAGGGCTCCTCACCGAAGCAGTTTCAATTACTTAACCAGGGAGTCTTGGACCATTTCAGATCCCAGTGAATAAGAGCAAAACCTTGGCAATAGCTCAACAACTATACCTTTGAGTCATCCTGCCTGGGATCTGAGCAGAGCTTTGAGTGCCTCCCTCTTTCCTCTGAGGGCAGTTTTACAGTCACCCCACAGAGGGTTTGGTGGCTCAGGATTTGAGATGTGGGAATCTCAGCAGCACTCACATATTTGCATCTATTAAACTGTCACTGGGACTGGCCCGGCCCCATATTATTCTGGACCTTTCCACTACTGAAATGTGCCCCCAGCACAACACAACTTCACTGATTCTACTCCTTGTGCAAGGACACTTCCTGCCCCAGCGGTGATCCCCCACAATAGCCCATGCCCCTGGCTCTGCTCACCAGCTCCTCTATTGTCATGGGCACTGCCAAAGACTTCACAGAAGGAGATTTCGTGGTTAGGAGGTTCTGTAGATCAATCATTTGCTCCTTCTTTTTCTTTTCCTTGGGAGCACCAGGATGATTATTTGGGTTCCTCTCTAGCTGCTGCCCTTCTAACACAGACCTGGGAACCTCCTTATTTTGAAAACACCCCTCTTTGCCCAGCTCTTCTAGATCTTCCACAGTCTGTGCTCTCTCCGGCCTCTGCAGCAACAGGGGCTCCTCTTCTTCCTCAGTAGGGTCCTCTCTCTGGACTGCCCGAACTGTCCTCACTGAACTCACTTTCTGCTTCCCAGACTGGTTTTCCTTGTTGAGTTTCTGAGACAGTGCCCTCAATTCGGACAGCACCTCCTGGCTGCTAGAATCTGAGGGAAGAAATGAAAGCTGTCAGAAAAGGAGGCTGGAAGTTGCCTTGTCAATGAGCATTTACTGAGCACACTTAACAACGAGCATTTAGGTGCTCCCATTCATGATGGGGAAGAGAGGATTCCATTCACTAGATCTCTTGGAGAGTTCACTAATCATTGCCTGTTAAGTAGCAGGCAATAGAGTTTAGTAGTTAAAGGTGGCATGTTGGGAAGCAGATGTCCTGGGTCCTATTCCCAGCTATGCCAGTGACTCACTGCATAACTGGAACTGTGGCTTCATTGCCGCACACAGTAAACCCTGCTTGGAGAGACGGCCCCAAGTTCAAAATTTTAAAAAAGTCATTTTAACAGGTAGTCTCGGAATGCAACTTCATTGCAATTTATAAAAATGTGACGATTTACTATTTGTAATTTACACTGTCATTTCCTATTTGTAAAAACCAAATCCAGCATTTTTTATCTTTATTTTGTTTTTTACTTTAGAGAGAGAAAGAGAGAGTGAGCACAGGAGTGGGGGAAAGGGGCAGAGGGACAGAGAGAATCCCAAGCAGGCTCCACACTCAGTGCAGAGCCCAACATGGGGCTCAATCTTACAACTGTGAGATCATGACCTGAGCCGAAACCGAATCAGACCCTTAACTGACTAAGCCACCCAGGCACCCCCAGCACTGTTTATCTTAAAGCAGCATTTCACACTCTGCTGTGGCCAAGTCAAGTCGCTTGGCATTTTCCAGTCACAAGCAACATGTGAGCAATACCACTAGTTTCTGAGCTTGGAGGGAAATATGGCAGCGACACACTTCTAAACTCTTTTTTGCACTGACTCGAGTCGCCTCCATTCCCAAGTTCATCCTGCTCTCTAGCTTTGGCTTAAAGCCACTCTAAGAAGTTACTTAAATATGGCCTTTGGACACATGTATGTTTATTCCTCAAGGAGCAAGTGTCCTTGCTCATTTTATTTGGGGTCTACAACTTCCTACTATTTTAGGACATGGTTTCCCTGAACCTAAAGGTTTGGGAATGTTCTATTTATCTGTCATCCAAGGAAATCCAAATCCACCTTTCATACTACAAACAAGTGCTCAATACATTTAGCTAGATGACCATCTTTTGAGGCTTAGGACAACACAGCTGCTGTTCTGTGGTCCTATAAGGACTGCCGTACAATCTCAGCCTGCAGTGCGGCTTTCCAAAGTCCTCTTGGAAGTGACTGCTTGCAACTATTAATCCCAGAACTCTCTAGCTGAGAACCCAAACTAAAGGGCCTCCAACACACTCTAAATGACAGCTCTTTAGAAACAATTTTTTTTTCATGGAAAAACATTCTTGCCATCATCTGAATGCATTATTCTTACAGGAAATAAAATCAGACCCAAGAATCTGTCCAGAAAGCCAAGTGATTTCTGAATGCAGTTTCCTAAGCGGACTTTCTTGCCAAGACGGGAGCTTTCTGACCTGTCTCAAGGGTGTTAAGGTTGTTAATATAAAATCTCCTTAAGATAACACAAAATATAATATACAAATTGAATCTGAGCATTGGGTGACAATTCTAATTTACCATGTAGCTTGTGGAGTCATTCGTTCCTGTCAAGAAAGTCTCACCCCATATCGGCACATACCAACCAACATTATGAAGTGCTAAAACTGCCATTCCTACTTTACAAACAACAGAAAACCGTGGCAGTAATTTGAAGAAATTTCATAATGCCTCAAAATCCACCTGTGTCTGTGGGAATGAATGGCCTCTCAGACTTGCCATCCTACCACAGGCAGTTCTCTCGGGTTTGTTAACTCCTGCCCTTCAAGGATGGGGCAGTTTTTTCTGACGACTATAGGCTCTCAAGAGCAGAAAACATGTCCGAACACACATTGTACAGCCATGCAGATGACTGTGTGTTAAATGCCTTTGAAGAAAAAGAGTTACTACGTATCAATCTTCTCTTCAGGGACCCATGGCATTCTGTGGAAGGTACCCAGGGCCTAATCACTGTGCAGCACGTGTGCGTGGACACTTTTCCTCTCGCAGCCTGCCCACGGCACTAGCCCTGGGCAGTTCTCCATTCTAGTCCACCATAACTCACCTTTTGGCTCTTGTCTGCTCACCGGCTTGGTGTCCTGGTTGAGCTTAGCCTTTTTTCTAAGTGATCGCCTTTCCTTAAATTCGTTCAGCAAAATTTCTTCCTCTGCCCCTGGTCTTTCCTCTTCCTCACTTTCAGGAGTCTCATGGGCCACAGGCTCTGGAAGTTGCTCAGGGTCCTGGATTTTGGCCTCTTTTGTGCCGCTGGAGTGATTCCTGAGCATCCAGGGGTTCGGTCCATCTGCATCCATCTGGATCTCATTCACTGCATCAGGGACAAGGAGTTCACCCTCTTCCTCCACATCTCCCTCCTCTTCCTCACTCTCAGAGGCTGCCTGGAGTTTCTGCGTCAGTTCTTTGTTCCTGGCCAATTGTTCCTGCATAGCCTGGCGAGCCTGGAGGAAGGAGTCACAACACGAGTGCCTTGTCATTAGTGACTGCAACAACACCTCTCCTGGTCCATTTCTTAAAGCTGCCTCCTCTCAATTTGACTTAAATGTTTCTTACCGATGCCTGTTTAAACTGCACATATACCACTGTGTTAATGGCTATGGAATCAAATGGGAGACAAAGTCTTTGTCCTCAAGGAAATCAACATATGAAACAAGGTAAAAAAACAAAACAAAACAAAACCACAACGCTCCTCTACCCTTTAACTGGACTTGCCTTCAATGCTGTTTCCCTTTCATCTCTCCTTTTCCACCTTGTTTCTGGTTCTTTTCCTCTCTGCCTTAGAGATTTTCTGATGCCTTTTTAGAATCCTGGTTTTCCATTCTTCCTCAGGGCTCTTCCCCAACTCTGCTTCTGCTAGCATCCTTATGGACTGATTTTCCTTTCTGTCCTCCAATTCCATTTCTTCTCTCACCCTGATGGTCTCTTACCTCCAGGTCATATTTGGCCATAATTGCCTTTGACTTTGCCCATTTCCCACTGTTCTGGTGCTTAAGGCTCATTCGCTCCTGGAAAGAAAGGGCACAGTGAGATCCTTACCACTTTTTGGGGAAAGCTGGTTCAAGGGGTAGGGGCAAGAGGCAGCCTCACCATCATTCTGGCCTTTTCGATTTTTTCCAATTCTTCCAGTGCTGCAGTAGGATTCTCCTTCTGCAGCTTCTCAAACTCTTTTAGGGCTTTCTTGGCCTTTCCTTTCTTCAGAACCTTACGATACCTACAGGGTAAGAGGGCAGAGACTCACCTGAAACACTGATGCCATACACAGAAGTGTCCCTGCTCCCCAAGGAGTTTCCCTGTGCAGGGGCTAGAATGGACATCACAGAGCTGGCTGACTGTAGGGAACCAGTTTGGGACCTGAGAGGACTGGCAAGCCTCTCAGTCTGTGCAGCCCCCAGGGGCACACCTCTGCAGAGCAAAGAGTCCCCTCTGCTTCTAGAGCGCAAGGCAAGAGTAGAAGAAGTTCCAAAGAGGCAAAAAGGCAGGAAGGAAGCCCTACTGGCCTCAACAGCTGTAGAATTCAGAGCTCATTCTGCAGAACCACTCCGTGATGTCCTGGAAGGGAGAGAAAGTAATTGAACAGTCCTCTTTTTAGCAAAACCAAGACTGAAAGGCAAAGCCAGAGGAGAGGGCACTACCGAAGCAGGCAAAACTATGAGGTTCGACTGAGAAGAAAAAAAAAAAAAAACCTAGTCATTCCTATTTGGGACCTCTTCTACATGACCCCAGTTACTAGGTCAAAGGTTCTTTTCTAAGGACTCATGATTAGCTGCTTTACTTTCTTTCAGGGAGTCCACGGCCAGTTCAATAAGGGCCTCCTTACTTTTTGCTCTTGATTTTCTTTTCTCTTCGAGCCCTGGCCTCATAGTAGGACTGCAGGGCCCGGGCCCTCTGAAGCTCTGCTCGGCGCATCTTAGCCTATAATGAATGACATTTACAGTGACTCCTGGGCTTGAGGGCAAATGCTGGAAGGAACAGACCAAGTCTGGGCATATAATAGGGCCTATTACACTTACCTCTTCCAGGCTCATGGCTTTGAGAGAGGCCTTTTCCACGGGAGTCAGTAAAGGGTCTGTCACTGGCTGCTTGTTCTTATGGAGGAGGTTAAAAACTTCCTGCTCCAGGGGAGTCCTTGCCTTAAGGAGGTAACATAACATTCGCAGTCTTAAACCATGCTCCTAGTCTCTCTGTTTACAATCCTACGACCATCCTACAATCCAACACATTAATATAATGGGAATCACTAACTGGAAAGGATTGGCTGTTACAGCAAGAGAAGGGGTTCCAGTCTCACTGTTCAGCTGTGTAGGATAAAGCCTTATTTTCTTCCAATTTAAGACAACTTCAGCAACTGGATTCTGAGGCTACTCTTTAATATTACTGAAGGGATTACTCTGTTCAGATTACCAAAATATGTAAAACACAATACCATTCTCTTAAGCATCAAAGCAGGATGCCCTTAAGGTAAATACTGGTAGGACAGAAGAACATCAGTACCAAATTGTCAGTTTTGATAGTGGCAAAACAAAATGGTCCCTGTATCATGTATATTTGAAGCGTGTGTGAGTATTACTGTATTGTTAGGAATCTAAGACTCCTATAAGCCTCCCTTAAAGAATATTTCTAGAAGAAAGGGGAGGTTAGGTCTTAGCTCCCTGACAGTTCAAATTTAACTCTAGCCATTTTCTAACTTTGGCTCCAATTCCTTAGTTTACAGTTAACTTTGCATGCTAGGTAGTCTCTACATATGAATGAATGGACTCTAAACCAGTTACTCCATATGTCAACAAAAGATGCTGTTTACTGCTTGACTGATACTGTGTAGGTGGCTAAAATAATCAGGCCAATTGTGCCACGGTCCACTTTGGCAAGGCACAAAGACAGCCGTACGCAACAGAGCCAGTTTCTAACCTTGTGCATATATTATATGTGGTTTTCTTCAACAGCCATATACATCATGGTCAGCATTAAACTTACAAATTTCTGGACAAATGCATAAACACACATCATCACACGTTACACGGTGCTATTGATTTAACCATAAACCTATTCTACTGAATAGTAAAGGTGCATGTTCTTTCATTTTTAGTATTTGCCAGTAGTGATCAATCACAGGCTACAAAGTGATTTATAATACACTGTTGTAATCTCCTTCCAATTCAATTTTGCAAACATTTATTGATTGGAGCTACATTCCGGGCACTTGTGCAGGGCACTAGGAATACACAAATAAGATCATTCCTGTCCTCATAGAGCTCACAGCCTTTCAGAGGGAAGAGACGCATGTACCATTAGCAATGTAATCGGTTACATGGTAGTTATATGATAGAAGTAATCACAAAGGAAGTGAAGAATTTATTTTGATTTGGAGGTGGGTTGGGCTTGGGGAAGGACTTTTTGAATTAGGCTTTGAGGCATTAAGTACAACTCTGTAAAGGTGGGGGGATCAAGTGGAGATGAGGGTAAATAAAAACATATCTATGGAAAAGAGAGATATGTAAGGGAAAATGTGTAGTCCAGGGTAACCAAGACGCTAGGTCCTTCTGTCTTGTTCTATAAATGGAGAGCCTTTTGAAGGACTTTAAGTGGGAGAGTGACACTCAGTTTTGTGTTTTGGAAAGAAAATTCTGGTGACTGTGTAAGGATTATGTGTGAAGTGCCCAATGATGGACGAAAATGAAAATCAGAGGAGGAACCAGGGGTCTGAGAGCCACTGCGGACAGAGTTTACAGGAGCAGCACACCATGTGGGCTGGGAAGGGGCAGCAGTTAAAGGGAGGAGGAGGAAGAGGAATCAAATGGCTGAGGTTTCCAACCCGAGGGACTGGGGTAGGGAGTTATGCCATTGACTGACTTACAGAATGAAGGTCGCGGCTCAGGGTTTGGGAGTCTGGGGAAGGAAAATGCCAAGATGACTTTGTTTTGTGTGAAGTTTAAGGTGCATATGGGAGACCCAGGTGAGGGCTACTGGTCACATGGAATATGGGACTGGAGCTCAGAAGGTGTTGAGAGTGACCTGCAGCATACACAGGTGACAGCCAAAAGCCATGGAATTTATAGAGCAATAAGAACTAACAGTCGGATACATAAAAAATAATCAGGAGTATGTCACCACAGGAGCCGAAGGAGGAGAGCTTTTTTTTTTTTTTTTTTTTTAACTAATGTGATGTGTCAACAGTGTCAAATAGGCTGAAGACTCAAAGGGCTTGGGATCTGGCGATTCAGAGGCCTCTCACTAATGCCCTCGAGAAGAGTCAGTGGGGTAGTCAGGAAAATGGTGGGAGAACGGAGGAAGCAGTGGAGACCAGCTCTTCCCAAAGCATGTGCCTCACCAGCTAACAAGATTTATTTTTTTAAGGTGCAAAATGAAACTTATTTGATTTTTGTTTGTACACTCTGGACTAGAGTAGGTCAGAGGGGTTTCTTTAGTGTCTTCTCATAACCTTTAAAAGGCTAGTATATATCATGAGCTGCCAATCTCCAGCAGGGGCACGCAACATTTTCTAGCAATGGAACCCTACCTTTTTGAGGGCATACTGAAAAACTAAAGTTTTGAGAACACTTTGGGTAATGCTAGTATAGGCTGCTAGAGGGAGGGAAGTTACCTTACATCATTTCTAGCACTTCTCAGTTTACAAATGCTTTCTCATGCATTATCCCATTTAAATCTTCTTGGAGTGAAATGGAATTTTAGGAAGCTGGGCCAAATGATAGTGCAGACTTTTTGGATCCTTAATCTCCAGAGTCCTTGGTACTTTGCACTCTCTAAGCTGTAAGAAGACAGCGCAGCTGCTAGCCAGAAAGCAACCTCTGACCAAGCGTTTCCTTATTGCTGTGCGCCATTCTGGCCTAATTTCTTCAAAACGAATCTTCCAATAAATGGTACAGTAGATTCATGTACACCATCTGGGGGCACTCCACTCAGTCTTGCACAGGGAGTTTCTGGAAAGCAGAGGCTGTGCCATTCTTAGTGCAAGCTACTCCTCCACCGTCTCATGTTTAATAACCAGCCAGGCATTTTCCAGCTATCTCTAAGATCACACTGTCATTGTCATTTGCAGAACAATGCATAGTTGTGCACTACTTTTGTGATTAAAAAAAACAACAAAAAAAAAGCCAAGGTGGGGCGCCTGGGTGGCTCGGTTGGTTAAGTGTCCAACTCTTGATTTCAACTTGATTTCAGGTCATGATCTTGCAGTTCTGGGTTCGAGCCCTGCATCAGGCTCTGCTCTGACAGCGTGGACCTGCTTGGGATCCTCTCTCTCTGCCCCTCTCTGCTTGCGCATGCGTGTGCACTCTCTCTCAAAATAGACATTGAAAAACGTGTGTGTGTGTATAAATATAAATTTATATATATATATATATATATATATATATAAATTTAAAAAACAAGGTAAACACGAATATAGCAAACTCTTAGGTTAACAACAAAAATCTTTGGTTACTTCTAAGTGAGTACAGGGGTAAAAACCATGGATGGGGGACAAGGGTAGGGTTAGACTTTTCACTCTGTATCTTCTATACTTTTTATTTTTGAATCCTGCAAATTGTTATTACCTCTTATTTTTTTCCTAAAGTCTCCCTTCTATCCCGCAGCCACACTTTAAACCTGATCTCTTTTTCATGTGGAAAAGGAAGCATCCGAGAAAGAGAATGGTAGTGACTTCAACAACAATATGAGAAACAGAGCTTATCCCCGTAATAAGCAACAACTTGCTCAATGTTTAGCTATGGCAGCAAGCCATGTTTACTTTGATTAGCTTTAATTAGCTCAACTTCCCGACACATAGAACACTATTATTTCTGGATTCTTAGAAAGCAGAGAAGAAACATAAACAGGGCATCTATCCATGGTTTGGGCACTACTGTTTTTGACTATTCCTACTTAAAACAAAATGCCCCATTATAGACTCCATAACCAACAGTGTATTGGAAAAGAAAGTAATTGTACTGAAGTTGTTCACAGAATAAAAGTTGAGACTTTGGGGACCAACATAGGATTACCAACGAGGCCATAACTACTGTTCCACCCCCAGTCCCATCATTAACTACTGCTATCATTTCATAAAGAAAAGCTATTTCAACACTATTAAAATGGAAAGGATAACCTCATAATAAAGAAGAGCTGCTAAACTTACATCCGCTACTCTCACCATTATTCTTTTGCTTCAGACGCATAAAAAATTTGCCAAAGATCAGTGTTTGGACAACTCAGCTCTAAGATATCTTTTTTATTTTCTGCAGCTTGATCATAATGAGTTATTTGCTAAGATTCTTGTCATTATTCACAATACGTTACATTTTAATGTGGGATTCCTTTACAAGCAAACTTTAGTTCTACTGCTCACACATAGTCCTATCAAGGCTCATTAATGCTGCTGAGCTCCTGATTTCCTGATTTGCCCCAGGTCAGAATGTGGCTTTAAAAGCTTTCTAGAGGCACCTGGGTGGCTCAGTTGGTTAAACGTCTGACTCTTGATCTTAGCTCAGGTCATGCTCTCACGGCTCATGAGTTCAAGCCCCGCATCAGGCTCTGCACTGACAATGTGGAGCCTGCTTGGGATTCTCTCTCTCCGCCCGTCACCCTGCACATGTGCTTGCTCTCACTCTCTGTCTCTCAAAATAAATAAATAAACTTAAAACATTTAAAAAAAAAAAAAGCTTTTTTAAAACTGGGGTGTGAAAAAGAAAACATCCATGTTCCCTCGCTACCGGCAATCACGTTTTCACACAAAAACATGAAAATAACCACATGTTGTGTGCTACAAATGGCTGAAGGGTGACTACAGAGCTATTCTGACTATTCTGTGACTGACAATGAGTCCTGCTACCCCCCTCCCCCTTCCTTGCTTGTGACACGAAGAGACCACAGCTGAGATTTTGGCCTATGAGGCCCAGTCACATGGATGGCAGGCAGTGCACCCTCATCCGCCCAGGTGCAGCTCCTTGTGTGCGCTCACCTTCCAGCTGCTGAGCACATGTTCGATGGGAGCGAAGGCTGACTGCTCTTTCTTCAAGGGAAAAACCAGCTGCTCTGCTTGCCGGTTCTTCACAACGATGGGATCCCATTTGGAGAGAGCTTGTGAGGTTTTATTGAATGCCACTTCTCTGTGGATCTGAAGCAAAGTACACAAAAGGAAAGAGCCACGAAATTAAGCGTTGAACTCAAAGGACCAGCAGAGAATTAGGAGCCAATGTTTCTTAGCCCAAGAAACAGTCAGCATGCTAGAGACTAGCTCTTGCTTACTCCTGAGGATGCATTTCCCCCGAGATTTGTTTTAATCTCTTCTGTGGCAATCACGATTTGCCCTCCCCCCATTTGTCAGGCTTTTCCCCTCCTTCCCTTCTTACCCTATTTTTCCTTGTCAGTCCAATTTCTTCCCCTTAATGGACCACTTTCTCTATAACTCACCCGCTCAACCTCTTCTTTGTTAAGAGGTAACTCCACAGTCTTCTTTGACTTGACTCTATTCAGTTGCTTTTTCACAGCAGCCAGTGAGGATGAAGTTTTAACAGGCCCAAGTAGATCTGAAAGGACTAGCTTTTCTCCTGATCCTGCAGAAAGGCCAAACTTTCTGGTCAGACTGAGAAAGGAGGCAAAATCTCAATATACCATAGGGAGATGCCTCCGTAGAAAATGCTGGTAGGCAGGCAGATGTGCAGGGAAGCAGGAATTCTCTTTAACTGCCAGCCATAGTGACACCATCATTCTCCTACATTCCCATATGTGTTAGAGGATGGAAGAGAGGAGAAAATGATTTATTTTAAAGTCATTTGCTTTTTTCTTGGTCGTTCTGCTTCCACTTCTGCCTCACTGCCCTTCATTCTTCACACAGCAGCCAGTTAGATTTTCAAACTGTAAATCATGGCAGGTCAGGATTCTGCTGAAAATCCTCCAGTGGCTCCCTTTGATATTTGGAATTACATCATTCTAAAGGACACGGCCCAGCCAAACTGAAGCAGCCAGTCAGTTACTTCACCGTCTCCCCACTTGCTCTCCCCCCTAGCATGGTAAACCCCAGGAAGCGGGTCTCCTGTCTTATTCTTCGTAGTAGCCCCAGTATCTACACTGTCTTGAAACTAATACATAGTAGAAAAATATTAAGTATTTGTTGAATGAATAAGATTGAAGAATACATTGTTATTTGTTCTGAGGGGTTACATTAGTGGTTACTAGAAGCACAGAACTCATTAGAGCTGCCTAAACTGTGGATATGGTGATAAGGCATCTAGACTTGGTATCAGGTTAAAATCCCAACTCTGCAATTTACCAGATCACTCATTCACATTAGGGGAGGTATTACTTGCCCACCCAAGGGATGAAAATTGGTTCTGGAGGCAGGGGAGTGGTGAAAAAAAAAATCTTAGATATTTTCAAGTTTTTTTTTTTTAATTTTGTTTTAACGTTTTATTTATTTTTGAGACAGGGAGAGACAGAGCATGAACGGGGGAAGGTCAGAGAGAGAGGGAGACACAGAATCTGAAACAGGCTCCAGGTTCTGAGCAGTAAGCACAGAGCCCGACGTGGGGCTCGAACTCACGGACAGTGAGATTATGACCTGAGCCGAAGTCGTCGGACACTTAACCGACTGAGCCACCCAGGCGCCCCAGATATTTTCAAGTTTTGTGTTCCTCTAAAGCTCAACCCTATTCACCAAAATCTTATTCCTTAGTATTTGATTTCCCTGTTGTGGGAGTGGGGATGGGAGTGGGGAGGGAGGGAGGCAATCAAAAACAAATGTCCAAAAAAAGGTTTCTCAGGGAACAATAAAGGAAATGGGTTGAGGAACACTGCAGTAGGTGAAGGCCCTTGAGGAAGTAACTTGATTTCTCTGAACTCCGGCAGATTATCTGCCTGTCCCAACTCAAAGCGCTGTAAGAACTGAAATAAAAATGAAGCCATGAAGCAGCTGTCTTCATTCATGTCCCTAGACCCTAGAAGTAGCTCATCAGTGGGAGACCTTGACTGTAGCCTTTAGGGCTTTCTCTAGAATTGGAAGAAACTCAAGGGGATCTGACTACCTATATTCACCCACTCACAGGTAAGTATTTATGGTATGATCCATTAACCACATCAAAAATAGTTCCAGGCGGTGGGGGTGAAGCGACCATGATGCTTTTGTAACTCTACAAGCTCCATATACTGATTACTTCCTTTGTTAACTTACCTTCAGAAGTGACATTGAACTCTGAAACCTTCAGACTAGCCTCAGATCTCTCAGCCAATTTCCACCTGAAATTAGGCAAAGCAGAATATAGTAGGAATGAACACATTTTTCTGGAGAACAAACACTTCTCTCTTCAAAGAAGGCTTTGGTTTCATGTATTTCTCTTTTAGAATCAGGTTTTGTCACAAAGAAACCAGGAAATCTGTTCCTATCCTGGACTACGTAGTCTAACCATCTTTTTTTTTTTTTTAACGTTTTATTTATTTTTGAGACACGGAGAGCCAGAGCATGAACAGGGGAGGGTCAGAGAGAGGGAGACACAGAATCTGAAACAGGCTCCAGGCTCTGAGCTGTCAGCACAGAGCCCGACGTTGGGCTTGAACTCACGGACCGTGAGATCATGACCTGAGCCGAAGTCAGCCGCTTAATCGACTGAGCCACCCAGGCGCCCCACCATCTCTTTTTTTCAGTAGGTTCCACGATCAATGTGGGACTTGAACTCATGACCCTGGAATCAAAAATCAGATGCCCTACCAACTGAGCCAGCCAGGTGCCCCTAACCATCTCTTAGTGTAGACTCAGCCCTTCAAAAACACAAGGCAATATTCGATAGGCATAATGGAAAAGGTACTGGGACTTGGATTCAAACACACCTGGATCTGAATCCTGGACCTGTCACTTATGAGCAAAGTGACTTTGGGGCAAGTCAATTACCTTCTCTAACGGCAATATGTAGTGCCTAGTCAATGCTTCAAAAGACTGTAAGTTTGGACTAAGAATTAAAATGCACAAAGGCCTAACACAATAATAATTACATCACACTTACTGTATGCTGGGCATTGGCTTAAGATCTTTACATTTATTAACTCATTTAAATGTCATGATGGCCCTCTGATGTAGGTAATATTATTAATCTTATTTTCTATTTGAAGAGTTGAGGTGTAGAGAGGATAAAAATTTGCCTACACGGTCTGTCTTCAAAGTATGTGCTCTTAATAATGATGCTGACACTTGTGTCTTCATTGTCTTAGGCACTCAATAAATTTTTTTTTTAACTTTTTATGTAATCTCTACACCCAACATGGGGCTCAAACCTACAACCTTGAGATCAAGATTCACATGCTCTACTGACTGAGCTAGCCAGGCACCCCACCACTCAGTAAATGTTAGCTGCAGATCTGTCTCATGGAATCAGCTAGTTATAGCCTGTCCAAACAGATGGGAATGTTACCTATTCTTTCCATCAAGGGAACTGATTGCTTCCAGAAGCTTTTGATGCTTTCTCTCTCCATCAATGTCCCCCTAGAGACAGTAAAGGAAAAACCATCAGAACAATAATGAAAAGGAAAAGACAGCATGGAAATTGAGGCCCATATAAAATTTTTTGCTGTTTTGGTCAGTGGAGAACTGGGGAATCAGCTGAGGTCTAGTGTGCAGGCATTCAAGCTGAAACAGAACTGCTTCAAAAGCCAGACTCCCTCATTATGAGGACCACAGTGCCTAGTGATCTGTAGCTAATGTCATGCTTCTGTCTTAATCAGTCTTGAGAAGAAAAGTGCTATGAGAATGTTTCTGTATAGAATATATAGTACGATCTGACACAGAAACATTAATGTCAAAACCCCCCCACAATGTAAGTAGTTTTGTCAAGAGAATAAACAGAATTCCTATAGCATCTGTTGGAGAGTCAGCTTAACTATGTGTATTTTAGTCAGACACAGTCTGTTACTTATGATGGTTTGTTTGACTTATGATTTTTTGACGTTATGATGGTGAGAAAGTGACACACATTCAGTAGAAACTGTATTTCAAATTTAAATTTTGATCTTTTCCAGGCTAACAATATGTGATATGATTCTTGGGATGCTGGCTGGTGGCAGCGAGCTGCAGCTCCTGGTCAACCACATGATCATAGGGGTAAATAACTAATACACTTAGAACCATGCTGTACCCATAAAACCATTCTACTTTTTATTTTCAGTAGTCAATGAATTACATAAGATATTCCACACATTTATTATAAAACAGACTTTGTGTTAGAGGATTTTGCCCAATTGTAGGTTAATGTAAGTGTTCAGAGCAAGTTTAAGGTAGACTAAACTAAGCTATGATGTTCAGTAGTTAGGTGCATTGAATGTATTTTCCACTTAGGATATTTCCAATCTATGATGGGTTTATCAGGATGTAATCCCATCTTAAGTGGAGGAAGATTTGTAATTACGTAACTCTATAAAAATCCAAACTTGGGAAATACGGAAACCATATAATGAAGACCATGTGTTTTGTTCTTATACACTCAACTATACTTAGGCAACTTGGAAACACTGTATCTTATAGTCTTTCAATTTCCATAGCACTTAATACAGTAACTTGTACATGAGATACTATATTACTTTGTAATTTATTTGCAACACCATAACAAATATAAACAATGTTGCCATAATTTTTCTTTCCAGGAAAGTGCTGTCTATCCTAATTGCCAGGCAGAAGGGGTACCAGAGAAGGCAGTATAGCAGTTGCCACCCACCTCATCTTCACTGGGGCTCAAGGGGTAGTCTTTGGGCAAATCCTCTAGTTCTTCCTGTTGGCTTAAAGCCAGAAGGCTGTTAAAGGAGACAAAAGAGAAATATTATCAATTGAAATAACTTCTATTAAAACAATTTCCAAAACATAACTTCAGTTTTTAAGCACAGAACAGCCCTGTTCCCTGGAAGAGGCACAAACCAAACAGCATGGGCATCTTTGGAAATTTGTCAAGACATTAAATTAGGCTGAAGTCAGGCATCAACCCCAAGGGGTGAGCACTGGGTGGTGATACCCCTATAGAAGTGCATGAAATGAAAAAGAGGTAACCCTTTTCAGTGATTGGTATTGCATTTTCCACGGACATCCGGGAGGCTGTAAAAATGTCAGACTCTAGGTAAGGTGACAGAAGAAACTGTTGCTGGCCCTTGAGGCAAGGCAGTTTCACCATTAATATTCCTAAGCATCCTCCACACGGAAGACACCTTTATAGGTACAACTTACTCAAAAGTGACAGAGTTGATCACTTGTTCCCAGAAATGGGGAAAGAGGGAATTGGACGAAAGCAGCCAAGTAAGCTATTTTTCCTGGGGCTTCCTTGGCAAAGTAGATGCTTAACTAAGGAGACTGGTACCCTGAACCAAATTACAGACTCTATTAGTACCTAACAGTATATATCAATCTTTACAAGGCAACCTTTACTAAATGGATTATATTTAGTGACACTATGGGGGGGAATGAAGCATCAGAGGAGAAAAGGACTCCTATCAGCAAAGGTTTCCAGAATAAGGGGTATTTATAACGCAGGCACTCCCCGTGCCCCAGCGGCAGCAGCAGAAAAAGGAGTCACGTGACGAGTAAAGTACAACAAATTAGCTGGACAGGGACAGGCCACATCAGGACCAACAGGGATGAGGCTAAAAAGCTGCGGAGCGGAGGGAGCGAATTAAATGAAATTAAAAGGACTTTTAACGGATGCTATCGCGAAAATCGTAATGAATGGTGAGGTCTTGGAAGAGGAACAACTGTTGTCTGTTAAAAGACAGCTTCCACTTAGCAGAAGCCGGGGAACCCGGCCCCCAACGACACCCACAACCCCCGCTCCGGTCTTCACCCCTCACCTTTCTGCAACCCCGGCCGCGCTCATCTCGATAGCCTGTCTCTCTCACATGGACCAGGAGCGGAAGCCGAAAGGAAAGCAATTTCCGTGCCGGCCGCAAAGCAATTTCTGCTTCCGCCAATCACGCGCTGCGCGTCGCGTCACTTCCGCTCCACCCCACGGCGTGCGGGGAACCGGAGATGCTTGGGGGGGGGTGGGGGGCTTGCGGGAAACGGGGAGGCTGGAGAGGAAAGCCTGTCAGCGGGCGGAGCTTTGCCTCCTCTCCCGTCCGCCGCCCGCCGTCCTCTCTGGCGAGCGCCGGTGTCCGCGCTCGGGTTCCTTCTTCCCGCACGGTCCAAGGTGGATGAGCTTAGGGCGAGGGCGCTGCGCTGCCTGGGACCGGCTGAGCCTTGGTTGTCGCCACCTGATCCGAAAGGAAAGGCTCCAGCGCCCATTCGTGTTCCGCAGCGTCTTGGGAGCCCGCCGCCGGGCAGCTCGAGGCTTTATCGAGGGCCCGTGAGGTCTCCAGCATGTGGTAGGTCCCGGAGATTGAGCAGTGGACGGAGCAAGTTTCCTCCCCTGCTAAGGAAAAACGCCCTTTCGTCTCGTGCCCCCTTGTAATTGCAGCTCCAGGTTCCTCCTTCCCTGCGTAACGAAGGTTCCTCCAAGAATCTGCTGGACCGGTGGCTGCAACTTCCTCACCTCCTGTCAACTATTAAGAATTTTTTAAATAAAAAAGTAGAAAAGTCGTATACGAAAACATTCTTGCTGTCTATTTTAAGCCACTTCCATTTTGCTTTCGCCCCACTAGTACACTGAAACCGCTCTGAACAAGATTGTCACACCCTAGGTTGCTAAATAAAATGCTGACTTCTCAGTCTTTGTCTTCCCAGAACTTTGTGTGGTATTTGGTACTGTTGGTTTCTTTTCTTACTCATATTCAGTTCATGTTTTTGACCATTTACCATGTGCCAGGCCTCTAGGCTCGAGGGTACATTGGTGCACAAAACAGACGTGTTCCATGGCTTCACAGGACTGACTTTCTAGTGGCATTAAAGTTAAATTTGTCGTTGTTGAAATTCCTTCCTGGGATTGCATGACACAGCTCTCTCCTAGCGTCTTAGCTTTATGGCCACCTCCGTCAGTCTTCTCTGCTGGATACTTTTTCTGTACTTATTCCCTAAATGATGATGTTCCCCAGGCTCTGCTCTCAGCCTGTCTATTCTGCATGCTCTCCTTAAGCCTTTAACACTTGTATGAGAACTCTAAAATCTCTACCTCTAGCTCAGATCTCATTCTTGCTCCAGTCTAGCTCCAGACTACTATCTCTGATTGCCTCCTGGCAGTCCTTTTGTCCCACAGACACATCAAACATGAGGTGTCCAATAATTTCTATCTTTTCCACCAGAGTTCCATATTTGGCACCATCCCTTACTAGTTGGTCAAGTTAGAACTCAGAGTCACCTTTGATTCCTCTCTATGCTTCATAGCTGCTCCTCACATTGCTGGATTTACATTCCCAATCTCCCTCTTGAACCTTTCCATCATCATCCATTAGACCCTTGCAATTTCAAGCCTGTGGTACTGCCATAAACTGCTAAAGGGGAGCATTATAGCATATTGATGAAGAGCATGAGCTATGAACTGGACTCTCTGGGTTTTCTTTGACTTTATTTGTTTGAGAGACACGCAGCATGCGTGGGTGAGGGGCAGAGAGAGAGGGAGAGCTAGAGACTCCCAAGCAGAATCCCAAGCAGATTCTGTGCTGCCTGTGCAGAGCCCGATCCCAGGAACCTCAAGATCATGACCTGAGCCACAACGAACTGCTGGACGCCTAACTGGCTGAGCCACCTAGGCGCCCCTGGACTCTCTGGGTTTTAATCTTATCTCTACCACTTACTAGCTTTGTAATTCTTGAATGAGTCACTTCTCTGTGCCTTTGTTTCCTCATCTTTAAAGCGGGTATGACAGTACATTGGGTAGTTGCGAGGACTAAGTGAATTAATATACATAAAGCACTAAAATGGAAAGCCCTTAGAATAATACCTGTCACACATTAAATGTTCAATAAATGTTAGCTATAGTAATTATTTTGTACTGACTTTTCAGTCTTTAGTTTCTCCTCATCTAATCCTGTAAGTCTGATTATGTCACACCCCTACTGAAAAGATGCAGATAGACCCTCATCACCTTCAAGATAAAATTTTAAAAATCTCTAGTCCTTGTCTACCTCTCCAACCTCTTTGGAATTGTTTGCTGCTTCCCCCAAGGCACTCCAAATTATAAATATATAAATTATAAATATAAAAATATGAATGTATACATATATTTAATGTTTATTTTTGAGAGAGAGAGAGAGAGAGAGAGCAAGTGGGAAGCAGCAGAGGGCGAGAGGGAGACACAAAATCTGAAGCAGGCTCCAGGTTCTGAGCTGTCAGTACAGAGCCCAATGCGGGGCTTGAACTCACAAACTGAGATCACGACCTGAGCCAAAGTCAGACACTTAACTGACTGAGCCACCCAGGAACCCCTCCAAATTGTATTTTTATGGACAGACGATGTTCTCTTAATCTTATAGAAAGTACAAATAAAAGCATTTTAAGAAAACATTGACTTTTTTTTATTGATCTTACTTAATCTAAGTAAAGACAGTGTGTTTGCTATGCAAATGCAGGCTTGAGGCAAGTTCCCTAGGTACTCCCCTTCTCCAGCTCTAACCAGATTGCTGCCCCCTTTCCCTCTTATGTAGAATTATGGAACAACAATACAATGTTTCAGCTGAGGAGAAGAAAGAGCCAGGACTTCCTTCCGAGAAACTGGGAAGAGTAGTCTGATCAATGGAAACAATGTATACTCAGGCCCTCCGGGCTGTGAAAAGCTTGTTACATTTTAGCAACTGAAAGGCCAGCGTGGCTGAGTGGTGGTGAACAAGAAGGTGAAATATAACAGAGAAGGATGGAAAGATGGACAGGATTCAGGTGTTGTAGGGTCTCATAGGCCATAGTAGAATTCGGATTTTACTCTACATAAAATGGGCCACGATGTATTTGTTGTGTAGGGGTTATGTAGGAGAGTGACGTAATGCAAATTTTACTAAAATCATTTTGTCCATTGTGCAGAGAATGGATTGGTGGTGTGGGGGAGTGGGCACAAGAGGAAGAAGAGGGATCAGTAGGGAAACTATTGTGTAGTACAGTCGGAGATGGTAATAACTTGCAATAGGGTGGTGGCTTTGGAGATAGAGTCATTGATGGACTCACCAGAGAAATGTGGGAGGCAAGGGAAAGAGAAAGATTATGCTTATATTACTGGCTTGAACAAGTACGGTAGATTATTTATTATGATATAGAAGAAATGGAAATGAAAGCTGGTGCAGGCACTAGAAAAACAGTATGGAGGTTCCTCAAAAAACTAAAAATAGAACTACCCTATGACCCAGCAATTGCAGTACTAGGCATTTATCCATGGGATACAGGTGTGCTGTTTCAAAGGGACACATGCACCCCATGTTTATAGCAGCACTATCAACAATAGCCAAAGTATGGAAACAGCCCAAATGTCCATCGATGGATGAATGGATAAAGAAGTTGTGGTATATATATATACAATGGAGTATTACTGGGCAATCAAAAAGAATGAAATCTTGCCATTTGTAACTATGTGGATGGAACTGGAGGGTATTATGAGTGAAATTAGTCAGTCAGAGAAAGACAAAAATCATATGACTTCACTCATATTAGGACTTAAAGAGACAAAACAGATGAACATAAGGGAAGGGAAACAAAAATAATATAAACAGGGAGGGGGACAAAGCATAGGAGACTCATAAATATGGACAACAAACAGGGTTACTGGAGGGGTTGTGGGAGGGGAAATGGGCTAAATAGGTGAGGGGCACTAAGGAATCTGCTTCTAAAATCATTGTTGAACTATATGCTAACTAATTTGAATGTAAATTAAAAAAAATAAAAAATAAAACAAGTTTAAAAAAATAAAAAAAATATTGGTGAAAAAAAAAAGATGTAGAAGATTAATAATGGAGGGAACAGATTTGGGGAGTGAGACCAAAAGTTCAGTTTAGTACTTTTGAGGTTTGAAAGCAAGGTACCTAAGTGGAGATATCAAGTATGTAGTTGGCTATAGGAGTTGTGAAAGATAATTAGTTAAGAGCCTTTGATCTCAGTCACAGCTGTTAGTGATTATCAGTAAATAAAAATATGTTTTCTCCCTACAAGTATATTTATCAACTGACTTACATTTCACAAAAAATACCCAGGCTCAGGCAAAACTTGCAACATGGCAACAATTGTGATGTTACCATAAATTCATGATGTTGTATGCCCTGTAGCATCTAACCTAGTCCTTGAACAATAATAAGTGACTCACTAAATATTTTTTGAATTAATGATTGAATAAAGCCACAATATTTCCATGCTATTCATTCTCATAAAAGATGCTTGTTAATAATTATTTGTGCAGGCAGAGATATTACAGGTTCAGTTCCTGACCACTGCAGTAAGGTGACTATTGCAATAAAGCGAGTCAAATTAATTTTTTGGTTTCTCAGTGCATATAAAAGTTAAGTTTACCCTATACTGTAGTCTATTATGTGTCCAAATAGAATTATGTCTAAAAATGTAAATACCTTAATTAAAAAACACTTTCTGCTGAAACATGCTAACCATCATCCAGCGGGTCATAACCATCATTCCAGCGGGTCATAATCTTTTTGCTGGTGGAGGGTCTTGCGTCACCATTGAGGGCTGCTGACGGATCAGTTTGGTGGTTGCTGAAGGTTGGGGTGGCTGTGGCAGTTTCTCAGAATAAGACAGCGATGAAGTTTGCTGCACGGACTATTTCACAAATGACTTCTGTAGCATTTGATGCTGTTTGATAGCATTTTATCCACAGCAGAACTTTCAAAATTAGAGTCCATCCTCTCAAACCCTGCCCCTACTTTATCAACTAAGTTGATGTGATATTCTAAATCCTTTGTTGTCATATCAACAATCTTCACAGCATCTCCACCAGGAACAGTTTCCAGCACAAGAAACTGTTGATCACTGACACCATAACAAATATAATAAAAATTAAAAAGTTTTCAATATTGCAAGAATTACCAAAATGTGACACAGAGATACCAAGTGAGCAAATGCTATTGGAAAAATACCACCAATGGACTTGCTCAACACAGGGCTGCCTTAACCTTTCAATTCGTGAAAAACACAGTATCTGCCAAGCGCCATAAAGTGAAGCACAATGAAACAAAGTATGCCTGCGCCTATTTTTAGAATTTGCAGGGTGCTTGCTACGTTTGAATTCGTATGTTGAAATTCTAATCCCCACGGTGGTGGTATTAGGAGGTGGGGCATTTTGGAGGTAATTAGGTCGTGAGGGTGGAGCTTTCATGAATGAGATTAGCGTGTTTAGAAAAGAGACCTCAGAGAGTTCCCTTGCCCCTTAGGCAACCTGAGGACATGGGGAGAAGGCACCTGCTGCGCATCAGGAAGTGGGCTCTGTCATTCAGCCAGTCTGGCATCTCGATCTTGGACTCAGCCTCCAGAACTGTGAGAAATAAAATTTCTGTTGTTTATAAGCCATCCAGTCTATGGTATTTTGTTACAGCGGCCTGAATGGACTAAGAGCTTTGACATCCACTGTGCATTTTATTTAAACATTTTATTAAACTTTTTATTTTGAGATAATTGTAGATACACATACAGACTGTAAGAAAAAATACAGTGATGATGTAGATCTTTTACCTAGTTTATCCGAATGGTAACAACTTGCAAAACTCTAATCCAATATTACAACCAGGATATTGATTTTTTTATTAAAAAATTTATTTGATGTTTATTTATTTTTGAGAAGGGGGGAAGAGAGAGGGAGACAGCAGAAAGCCTGATTTGGGGCTTGAACTCAGGAACCACGAGGTCATGACCTGAGCTGAAGTTGGATGCCCAACCGACTGAGCCATCCAGTCGCCCCCAGGATATTGATATTGAGATACAGTCAAGATACAGAAAAATTCCAACAGGGTATCAGGGTGACAGGGTATCAGTCATGTTGCCCTTTTATAGTGCACCCACTCCCCACCAGTGTGCCCTTAACTCCTGGAAACAACAAATCTCTCTATTTCTGTAATTCTGTCATTTCAAGAATGTTCTATAAATAGAATAATACAGAATGCAACTTCTTGGGATTGGATTTTCTCACTGGAGATTCATTCAGACTATTGTGTATATCAATAGTTTCTTCTTTTTTGTTTTTTAAGTGTATAATTGATTTCAGTATATTCACACAGTTGTGCCACCACCACAATAAATTTTAGAAGGTCATCACCCCAAGAACAAACCGTGTACCCTCTTTAGTCATCATCCCCTGTGATATAATAGGAAGTATATTTAGTCTTTGTCCCTGGGTCCCAGCAAAAAGTTCCCAATACCCTTGGAATTTTCTGAGTGATTGGAGTGTCTTTCATCATTCTTAAGGAGCCCTTTTCATCACACCTGAGTTTATATTAATGAGGTGACTTCTTGAAAGCCTCTAACTACCCTAACGGTGGGGGCTAGTTGCCAGGGAACCAACCATGATTAATGGGTTGGAAGTCTCAGGCCCCTGGCCCCACCTCTAGGGAGGAGAGAGGGGCTGGAGATCTGAATTCATTGATTGGAAATCTTCTTTTCTAATAGGGACATTTAGTGCTATAAATCCCCTTCAAGTGCTGCTTTCTCAACATCTCACAAATTTTCATATACTGTTTTAAAATTTTCTTTCAGTTAAAACATTTTTAATAATTTTCCATTTGATTTCTTCTTTGATTTCATGGGTTATTTAGCAATGTGTTATTTGGTTTCCAAATAGTCTTTCTGTTATTGACTTCTAATTTAATTGTGATTAGAGAACATACTTTTTATAATGTAAATCCTTTACAGTACATTGATTTTGTTTTATGGCTCAAAATATGGTATATACAGGTAAATGTTCTATGTGTGTTTGAAATATATGTATATTCTGCCATTGTTGGTTGGAGTGTTCTATAAACGTCAATTTAGTTTAGTTGGTTGATAGGTCAAATTGGTATGGCCCTCAGTCATACAGCAACAAGGAAATAATCCCAAAGTCATAAAGACTTTTTTCTGTGTTTACTTCTGAAAATTTTTATAATTTTGGCTTTTACTTCAGCTCTGATCCATTTTGAGTTCATGTTTTAAAATTATTTATTTATTTGTTTGCTTGTTTATTTATTTGAGAGAGAGAGCTTGAGCAGGGGAGAGGGACAGAGGGAGAGAGAGACAGAGACAGAGACAGAGAGACAGAGAGAGACAGAGAGGGAGAGAGAGAAAATCTTAAGCAGGCTCCATGCTCAGCGTGGAGCTTGACATGGGGCTCTATCCCACAACCCTGGGATCATGACCTGAGCCCAAATCAAGAGTCAGACACTCAACTGACTGAGCCATGTGCCCCTCAAGTTCATTTTTTGTGTATGGTGTGAGATAAAGGTCTAAATTTATTTATTTTTTTCGCTTATGGATATCCAATTGCCCTAGCACTACTTACTGAAAGAACTGTCATCTCTACATTGAGTTGCCTTGGAACCTTGTCAGAAATCCATTGACCCTAATATAAGGTTTCATTTTGGACTCTCCATTCTGTTCCATTGATCTATATTTCTATCTTCATGTTAATATCACACTGTCTCAATAATTGACTTTATAGTAAGCTTTGAAATATGGAGGCAAAAACTCTATCGTCTCTCTTTCAAAATCATGTTTGTTATTCTGGGTCCTTTGCATTTCCGTATATATTTAGGATCAGTTTGTTAATTTCTGCAAAAAAAAAAAACCTGCTGGAATTTTTATAAGGATTTCATTTAGTTTATAGATCAATTTGGTGAGAATTGCCATCTTAACAATACCGAGTCTTTCAATTCATGATATGGACTTTCTCTCATTTATGTAGATCTTTAATTTCCCTCACAATGTTTTTATAGTTTTTGTGTGTATTTTACACTTTTTTGCTAAATTTGTTTTTAAGTATTTTATTCTTTGATGCTATTGTGAATAGAATTATCTTCATTTCATTTTCACATTTTTTCATTGCTAGTATATAGAAATACAACTTATTTTCCTATTTATCTTTTATCTCACATTCTTGCTAAACTCATTTATTAGTCTAGTAGCTTTTTTTGTGGGTTTCATTTGACTCTTTATATTGACAATTGTCATCTGTCACAAAAACCCCTTTTTCTTCCTCCTTTCCAATCTGGATGCTTTTTATTTCTTTTCCTTTCCTGATTGCACTGGCTTAGTAATCTCCAGTACAGTGTTTAGTTCAAGTGATAAGAGTGGACATCGTTGACCTGTTCCCAGTCAAAGTGGGAGAGCTTCACTCTTTCACCACTGATACTATGATGATGTGAGCTAGAGACTTTTCTCATGTCTGTTATCAGTTTGAGAAATTTACCTTTTATTCTGACTTTGCTTAGAATTTTTTTAATTGTAGTAAAATATACGTAACATATAATTTACCATTTTAAACTTTTAAGTTTACATTTCAGTGGTGTAAACTACATTTAAATTGTTGTTCGGGGTGCCTGGAAGCTTCCTTTCAGTTGAGCGTCCGACTTCGGCTCAGGTCATGATCTTGCAGTCAGTGAGTTCGGGTTCTGTATTGGGCTCTGTGCTGACAGCTCAGAGCCTGGAGCCTGCTTCAGATTCTGTGTCTCCCTCTCTTTCTGCTCCTCCCCCACTCATGCTCTCTCTCTCTCTCTCTGTCTCTCAAAGATGAATAAATGTTAAAAAAAATTAAAAACAATAAATTGTTGTTCAATCATTACCACCATCTATCTCCAGAGCCTTTTCATCTTCCCAAACTGAGACTCTGTACCCATTAAGCAGTAATCCCTGATTTCTTTCCTCCCAAGCACTGACAAACACTATTGTAGTTGCTGTCTCTATGATTTTTACTCCTCTAGGTACCTCATATAAGTGGAGCCATATATTTGTCCTTTCATGACTAGCTTGTTTCCACTTAGCATAATGTCTTCAAGGTTATTCCATATTGTGCATGTGTCAGAATTTTCTTCTTTATAAGACTGAATAATGTTCATATTGTGGCATGTGTCAGAATTTCCTTCTTTATAAGACTGAATAATGTTCATATTGTGGCATGTGTCAGAATTTCCTTCTTTATAAGACTGAATAATGTTCCATTGTGTGTGTGTGTGTGTGTGTGTGTGTATTATATATATATATATATAATACACACACACACACATATATATATATATATATATATATATATATATATATAATATTTTGTTTATCCACTCATCTGTCATTGGACTCTTGGGTTGCCTGCCACTTGTCTTAGTCCATTTGGGCTACCACAGACTAGGTAGCCTATAAACAGCAGAAATTTATTTTTTACATTTCTACAGGTTAGAAATCGAAAGTCAAGATGCCAGTATGGTCAAATGAAAGCCTTCTTCCTGGTTCATAATGAGTGCCTTTTCTCTGTTCTCACAGGGTGGAAGGGGTTAGGGAGCACTATGGGATCTCTTTTATAAAAACACTGATCCCATTCATGAGGGCTCCACCTTCATAAACTAATCATCTCCCAAAGACCCCACCTACTAACAGATAGATGGGGCGTATCACCTTTGGGAATTTGGATTTCCACATATGGATTTTGAGAGCATAAACATTCAGACCATGGCACCACCTTTTGGTTATTGTGAATAATGGTGCCGCAAAAAAAAAAAAAAAAAAAAAAATTGCTGCCGTGAACATGGCTGTACAAGTAAATATCTGTTGAAGTCTCTGCTTTCAATTCTTTTTGGCCTATACACAGAAGTGGAATTACTGGCTTATACGGTAATTCTGTGTTTAATTTTTAATATTGTCAGGAATTGTCATATAATTTTCTTTTTTAAAATGTTTGTTTTTTTGAGAGAGGGCGAGAGCACGCGAGCAAGGGAGGGACAGAGAGAGAGGGAGACAGAGGATCCTAAGTGGACTCTGTGCTGACAGCAGAGAGCCTGATGCAGGGCTCGAACTCATGAACCATGAGATCATGACCTGAGTCAAAGTTGAATGCTCATCCAACTGAGCCACCCAGGTGCCCCAGTATCATTTTCTACAGTAGCTGCACCAGCTTACATTCTCAGCAGAATGCATTCCAATTTCTTCACATCTTTTCTAATACTCCTTGTTCTTTCTTTCTTTCTTTCTTTCTTTCTTTCTTTCTTTCTTTCTTTCTTTCTTTCTTTCTTTCTTTCTATCTTACAATAGCCATCCTAATGGGTATGAAATTTTTCTGTCCCTGGGTCTTAATTTATAAAGGTGACCGAGTGGCAATATGGAGAGATCAATGCCATTGAAAGAAAAGTTTAATATTATTTACAGCTTCTCCAGAAACAAGAGGCAATATTCCTGTGCCTTAATCATCCCAGGGCCAGGTACCAGGCAACTAGAGAACGCCCTTGTAGTTTAGAGCCTGCCAAAAGTTTTCAAACTAGCTAATCCTAAACTGTTTACCCTGTCCTGTCTCACCTTTCTGACAGAAATCCCAATTAAGGCAATGGCCTAAACCTATCCTTCCTTTATCACACAGATACTTTTATAAATTAACACCTGGGCATACAATAATTGGCACAGTGACCCTGGTGACTCAGTGTTTAGTGGAGGGGGCTTGCTTCTAGACTGCTCTTGGCTTACTGATTGGCTTTACCAAACAGCGAGTGTTACCGGGGAAGGGTTGGCTGGCTGTTGGCATGCTGGCTTTCTGGTTGCCACTGCTTCATGATGTCTCTGCTGAATACTACCATGGTTTTCCAACTAAATCAAGGAGAACCTCAAAGGCATGAGCCTCCATGGCACTCCTCACTTAGTCTCAGATGCTAAAGTCTTGCTTGGAGGTTGCCACAATTCACTAGTTATCAACTTACCTTGGACAGCTTGGTCCACTGAGCCAAACTTGACTTCCCTGGTTTGACGCACCTAGGTTCTTAAAAAAAAGGGGGGGGGAGAGAGGTTAGTTACCTAGAAATACAGGCCATTTTAAAAGAAAAAAAAAAGCTTAATGGGGACAGGGATGAGAGGTTGCTTAGAGGCATGCAGTCCCTTTTCTCTCCCCTCTTTCCTTCTTAGCTGGAGACAAAAACTAAAGATTGTGGCTTCAGGTAGCTACAAGCCTAAAACAAAGGGAAAAAAAGAAAAAAAAAAGACTGCTGTTTTAGGCAGATACAAGCCCAATGGGAAAAAAAGGGATTTTTAAACTTTATGTACTGAGCAAATGCCAGGTGTAACAAAAATAATCCTAGCCCTAAATTACTTACTGATTTTAAAACAAATTTCTAGATACAGGGAGAGAAAATAAAACATAATTAAGTAATTATGCATACATATATAATATTTTAATGTAAATATATAATACATGAATTGTATATATATGCATATATGTGTGATATATATAAATTAAAACAAAACCACAAATTTGATACAGTTAGAAATCCAAAATTTATATACTAAAGAATTATATAATTAAATGACAAAAATACTACTGATTGGCTATTATGCCTCTACAACCTTTGTCCTAAATTAACTTTAACATTTGCTGAAATACATTAATTAATAACACCTTTATGGGCTTAATCAAGATGGGGTTCAAATTATAGTTGTTTGTGGGAATCCTAGTAAACTTAAGCATTGTGTCCCCTATAATTTTAAGAAGGTAACTAAATATAAAATGAAGAAAAAAAACTTGGCTTGCCTCACTCTAATTATAGCCTTGCCTAAATTTCCAGAATTATAATACTCATTGACCTAAAATATTCCGTTTGGACATACATGCTGTGACACAATAAGTGATAAATTAAAATTAAAGTAGGTCTTTGACACTTACAAATTGGCTTAATGAAATCGGACCCCATAGACCCCCAGATAAAATAGTTAATCTGGCCCAATATAAGTTAAAACAGGGTGATCAAGGATTAAAACTCACTCTATAGAACCTAATGAACAAATGGGTGATTATCTTCACTGCTTCACCATTTGACAGTCCAATTTTGCCTGCTCTTAAATCTAAAGAAAAGAAAAAAGTTGTGTGTGGGAAGGTATTCCTCATGGTAGATTACTACAATCTTTATGCTGTGGTCCCATCCATCAAGGCCCCCACAGCAGACATCCAATGTTATTAAAATTACTGATTCTATTCATGAAAAACTGGTAAATATTTTGCCTTTATAGATATGGCTATCATTTTCTGTTCAGAATCTATTTCAACAGCCTCTCAGCTGCAGTTTCCTTTTACCTCTGAAGGGACACAATACCTCCATCCTACCCATGGTGCACCTCAACAGATGTGATATTACACTGATAACCCTCCCCCAAGTAGATTCATTAGACACACTCATTAAGGACATATGAATCCAACATCTTTTAGTCCATCTTGGGTTCTGATGGCAACATATTCCTCATTTACAAAATAAAATTTTTTTTAATGTTTATTTATTTTTGAGAGAGAGAAACACAGAGTGCGAGTAGGGGACAGTCAGAGAGAGAGGGAGACACAGAATCTGAAGCAGGCTCCAGGCTCCAAGCTATCAGCAGAGAGCCTGATGCAGGGCTCGAACTCACAGTGAGATCAGACCTGAGTCGAAGTCAGACACTTAACTGACTGAGCCACTCAGGGGCCCCTCATTTACAAATTTTATTCCCCAATTAAAATTAACAGGCACTCTTGTTAGTGCCCCCCTGCCCCCACTGACACCAAGCTCCTTCACCAAAGACATTTTGGCAACCTCTTCTTATAAGTGCTGGAGTCTGACATGCTTCTGATGGCTATAAGTTGACCAAGGGCTTCAGGTGCAAAAAACTGCCCCCCTCATCTTATGCTATACACCATTAAAACAAACAAACAAACAAACAAACAAACAAACAAACAAACAAAACGACTGGCTACCTACTGGGCTTTCCTAGACTCTGAGCCTGTGACCCTCCATACTTTGCTGCCCAGTATGCTTTGAGTCATGGAAACAGCATCCCACAAACTTGACACAGCTATAGAGGCCTTTTTTTTTTAAGTTTATTTATTTATTTTGAGAGAGAGAGAGAGAGAGGCAGAGAGAGAGGGAGAGAGAGAATCCCAGGCAGAATCTGCTGTCAGCATGGAGCCGGACGCCGGGGTCGAACCCACAAACCGTGAGATCATGACATGAGCCGAGATGGAGAGCCAGATGCTCAACTGACTGAGCCACCCAGGCACCTCAAGGAAGCTTTCTTAAAGCAGGAAGCAACCATACCCAGGCTCTCTGACATATATTCTACTCGCAGGAGGGGTGGCTTTCCTTGTCCTCAGTCCCTTGCCAGATGCAAGGGTCCTAGAAGTCACCCCTCCCCCATACAGATACGTGGGAAACCCTCTGGGATTGAGTGAACACCAGAGTTCATAGACCACATGAATGACACTGCTAACCATTATACACGATGGAGCTCAGTGAAATGTTGGTGCTTTCCATCCTTTAGCAAGGGTATCCCTAATAAAGGATGGAACCCAAAAAACAACACACTTAGCCAAACTTCAGGCAGTCATCTTAACACTGGATGCCCTAGCCAACAAGTGGTACCATCTTTACATTAATTCAAAACTGATGGGCATTGTCTAAAATGGCTTCTTTCAGGTTAAAGAACTCTGGGAATCTCTTGCCTGGTAGATACCCAATATGTAAAAGGACATATGTCTCTCTCTGTATTAAGTTCACAATATAAATCCTTGCCAAGACTCTCATTACCTTCGGAGTTAGAAGTATTAATATTAACCACAGTACACATTTCATTTCTCAAAATTTACAATTCTGGGCTCTAGGAAGAGACACTCAATAGAACTTCTATGTCCCTAGAAGGTCCCAAATAACCTGTTTAAGAGACATAATGGTCTTCTCAAACAATTCCTTTTCAAATTCCAGTTTAAATAAACTCTTAAATGAGTATCTTACCTCAGGCCTTAACCAATCTCTACATTTTTTATCTTTCTCCATCCCATAAGGGCTGGAGGCCAGATCAAGGGTTCATATTCTCCTAGGATCTCTTAACCATAGATTGTCCCATGGGCAGGGGAGCTGCTCATCTGATATATGACCCATTTGAATTTAAACTTCCACCCAAAAAAAAAAAAACTTGTAAGTGCAGCTGCACGCCATGCTGGTGATTGTAGTCTTATTAACCACTGGTCTAGATACTTTCATTGGTTTATAATCGGGAGGCCCAATTTAGCAAATGCTAAGACCCACATCAACCTGAGTGGGTATCCCCCTAAAAAGGATACCTGAAGTCGCTAGACGATATTGCCCTGGCCCAGGATGTTACTGCTAGAGATGACATCACCTCAGACAACATCACCTCAACCCAAGACCTCGCCATTGCAGATGACTTTACTCCCTGTGCTGGAGACAACTTCACCCTAGATGCTAAGATCTCCACTCAAACAGTGTGCATGAACTGCCTTTCCTAAAGTACAAACGGGACACAGGACATTTTTGTTTTACTTCTTTTGATATTAGGGATCCTATTATGTTCCTGAGCTCACTGTCTGCAGAGGCCATGATCCTGCTATACTCCTTGCTCTTGACTAAAAAGTACATGCCTGTACTCCTATGCCTAAAGGGAAATCTGGTAGGGGTTACTACTATCTGTGTCATTCTAAAAAGTAATGGAGGGGCGCCTCGGTGGCTCAGTCAGTTAAGTGTCCAACTCTTGATTTTGGCTCAGGTCATGATCTCATGGTTCATGAGTTTGAGCCCCATGTCAGGCTCTGCCCTGGCAGTGTGCAGCCTGCTTGGGATTCTCTCTCTCCCTCTCTCTCTCTTTCCCTCCCCCACTCGCTCTCACTCTCTCCCTAAAACAAATAAATAAACTTAAAATATGAAAATTAAAAGTAATGGAGATTATTGCTTTCCCCAGGAGACATCTGCTTCATATCAGTCAATCCCTTGACCTCCTGGGGAGAGGACCACCCACTCCCTGGTGCCTTCTACTACACTCCTCCAGCTATCTACCACTATCTCCTGCCTTGCATCTCTGACCATGATAACCACAACCTCTCTTTTCACTTTAATTACTCACAAATACAACTAATCTTTACAGAGATTTATCAGTTCATACCCTCCAACAACATAACTGCCAGACCTGCCACCTTAACATGAGGCATATTTCTAACACACTTGACAATTCCACCAAGATATTGTTAGAGTCCCCCAAAGTTTAAAATGTACTTTGTTAGCTAATACCATATAAATAAGAAACCTATTTATGGGCTGACCTACAGGGATTCATACCTTCACTTGTGTTCCTCCTTTCTCACTCCCATAATAAAATGTCTATGCTGTTTGGGGCAACTTAAGCCCTACTACTGAAAACCTCTATTATCAGCCTTCTAAAATTTTCTTAATATGATTTCAAAACATCAAAGGACCAACTGTATTAGTCATGTTTAAAAATTTTTTTGATAATATAAAAACAGGGAAGGGAACAAAACATAAGAGACTCATAAATATGGAGAACAAACAGAGGGTTACTGGAGGGGGTGTGGGAGGGGGGTTGGGCTAAATGGATGAGGGGCACTAAGGAATCTACTGAAATCATTGTTGCACTATACGCTAACTAATTTGGATGTAAATTTAAAAAAATAAAATTAAAAAAACATTAAAATTTGTTTTTGTATATTATGATGTTTTGACACCTTAAAAAATTCTCCTGGCTGTGGAGAGACTGCCCCTCCCAGGGCTAGCTAATTCTTAGAGATAGCAAAGAACTCAGCCTTTGGTCTGCAAACCAACCAATCCAGAGCTGTGCCTCCTCCATCTGGCCAGTGCATCCCAAGAGGCAATATTCCTCTGCCTTAGTCCCATGGCCACTAAAGACCACCCCTTAAGATATTTGGATGTTAAACCAACTGTGCATTCCGTGGCGGGGGGGGGGGGAATCCTATTTAGCCATGGTGTATAATATTCTTTATATGTTGCTGGATTCAGTTGTTAATTTTTTTATTGCTTATTTATTTAAAAAGTTGTTACTATTGAAGTACAATTAACATTCTGTCTCTCTTTCTCTCTGCCCCTCCCCTGCTTGTGTATGCACCTGAACTCGGTTTCTCTCTCTCTCTCAAAATAAATAAATAAACTTAAAAAAAATTTAAAGTGTGCCTGGGGGTGCCTGGGCACACCTGGGTGGCTCAGTCGATTGGGCATTTGACTCTTGATTTTGGCTCAGATCATGGTCTCATGGTTCATGGGATCGAACGCTGCATTGGGCTCCAGCTGACACCATGGGGCTTGCTTGGAATTCTCTCTTTCCTCTCTCTCTACCCCTTCCCCCCTCAAAAATAAATAAATATTAAACAAAATTAAAGTGTGCCTGTTCTAGACAGAATACAGTTAGATCCCATTTTTTAAATGTTTATTTATTTTTGAGAGAAAGAGAGAGTGCATGAGCAGGGGAGGGGCAGAGAGAGAGAGGGAGACACAGAATCTGAAGCAGACTCCAGGGTCTGAGCTGTCAACACAGAGCCCGACGTGGGTCTTGAACCCACGAACCATGAGATCACGACCTGAGCCGAAGTTGGACGCCCAATCAACTAAGCCACCAAGGCGCCCCAAGTTAGATTTCATTTTTAAATCTAATCTGATAATCTGTTTTTATTTTAATGCTGATTTCATTTACATTTAATGTAATTATTGATTATAATATAAATTTAATTATTTATAACTGCCTTTTTGCTATTTTCTATGTCTTATGTATTTTTTGTCCTCTATGTCTTCTTTATTGCCTACTTTTGCACTAAATAGATATTTTCTAGTGTGCCATTTTAATTACCTTTATTTACTCTATTTGTTGAATTATTTTCTTAGTGGCAGATCTGGGGATTACAATGTACATCTTAACTGAAAACAATATACTTCACATTTATCCTAACTTCTTTCTGGTAGTGTTCAAAAACTGCTTTCATATAACTCCCTTTCCTCTTCCTTCCTTTGTGCTATTACCATATGCATCACAACTTTATATGTTCTAAATCTACCAATATTTTAATAATTATTGTTTTATGTAGATGTCTTTTAAATCAGTAGTGGGAAGGAAAGAAAAATATGTTTACATTGTATTTTATGTTTTCCTATATAATTACCTTTACTGGTGCTCTATTTCTCTGTGTGGATTCGAGTTACAATTTCTCTTCAGCCTGACAAACTTCCTTTTTCTATTTCTTATAAGGCAGGTGTGATAGCAATTAGTTCTCCTAAGCTTTTTTCCCCCCTGAGAATGTCTTTTTTTTTGTGGGACCTTCATTTTTTAAGAGTTATTTTTCTAGGTGTAAGATTATTTTTTAATAACAGCATTATTGAGATATAAATCATATAACATATGATTAACTCATTTAAAGTGTTCAGTGTTTTTTTTTTTGGTATATTCACAGAGTTATGCAACAATCACCACCATCAATTTTAGAACATTTTCATCATGCCCAAAATAAACCCTATACCTTTTGTAGTCACTCCCCATCACCCACCCTCCCCTCTGGCCCCACAAGCCCCAGGCAACTACTAATCTATGTCTCTTTGGATTTGCCTGTTCTGGACATTTTATATAAATGAAGTTATGCCATAGGTACTGTTTAGTGACTGCCTTCTTTCACTTATTATTTTCAAGATTCATCCATGTTGTAGCATGTATCAGTACTTCATTTCTTTTCATTGCTGAATATTATTCCTTGTTTGGATATACTATTCTTTGTTTATCCATTTATCAGCTGATGGGCATTTGGGTTGTTTCTACTTTTAAGCTATTATGAATAATGGTGTTACAACGAGTCACGCACAAGTTTTTATGTGGACATAGACTTTCATTTCTGTTGGGTGTATATGTAGGAGTGGAATTGCTGAGTCATATGATAACTATATGTATAACCTTTTGAGGAACTGCCAAACTGTTTTCCAAAGTGGCTGCACCATTGTGCATCCCCATAGGCAGTGTATGAGGGTTCCTATTTCTCCACATCCTTGCCAATACTTATTATATGTCCTTTTTATTATAGCAACATCCGAGTTTATAAATGGTATTTCTTGATATTTTGTAATAGATTTAGACATTAAAAAATTTGAAATATACTATTGTTTTACTGATTTTTTTGCTTTATGAATTTTGAACTTAAAAATACTGATAGTAATATATATTCCAGTATTAAACAAAGAAGGATCCCAAATTCTAATTTTTGCTCTGATTATTGCAATAAATAATTGCAGTTTCTTATAAGACCTCACATGACAAATTATCTTCAGAGCTTAGAACTAAGGAACTAGGTAAAAGTGGTTTACTACTTACATATTCTGTCTACAAAAATAATGAGAGTCGCATAACTCATTCCTTCTTTGTACTGGCTGTTGGAAAGCTTAAAGCTAGAGTTTTTCTTAGTCATGAACTCTTGCAAAACTGTTTAACTTTTATTTTCATCTTGTATGTTGTGGATGTTGCTTTTATACCTGTAAATTTAGTTGCACCCTTTCAGAAGGAAATAAGGTCTAAAAACAGTATATAGGTAAATATTTAGTTAAGTACCTTGATCTGCCCAGCAATCCCAAGGCAGTAGTTAGGGTGAATATTTCCAACCCTATACATAATGAAAGTGAGGCAATGAAAAGTGATTTACCTATAGTCAGAAGCTTAGAAGTGGCAGAGCTGATGTCAGAACACAGATCTTCGAAAGTCTCCCATTTAAGTTCTTCACACTACCCTGTCAACATTCTACCACTGTGGGGTTTTTTAATGTTTATTTATTTTTGAGAGAGAAAAAGAGTGTGAGAGGGGCAGGCAGAGAGGGGAACAAAGAATCTGAAGCGGCTCTGGGCTGACAGCCTGATGCAGGGCTGGAACTCATGAACTGAACTGTGAGATCATGACCTGAGCTGAAGTTATACGCCCAACCGACTGAGCCACCAAGGTGCCCCTCCTTCACTGTGTTTAAGACAGACATTTTCAGACATTTGGAAAGTATTCCAAAGACACTCCTGCAGAACTAACAACTAAATGTGATAGATCCCCGAGGTAAGATGTTCAACTAATATACCATCACAATGATTGAGATAATTTTAAATGTTCCTTAATTCAATCCCTACAATGGCCTTCCTCTGTATGATAGAAAAAACTTTTTTTTATCCTGCAGTGATGATCTGTGATTATATTTATTACTAAATTTAGATTATTAATTTGTTGCTAATGCTAAGTAAGATATTGTAAAACATAAAAATCTAGTATTTGTTTGATAATATGGGTCATGGTATCTGATATCTGTAGTTAGCTTTATTAAGAACAGGGGAAAATATTTCCAAACAGCTCCAATGTAGAGTAATTTATAGGAAGTTACTTTATATTTCATTGCATTATATTTTACAGTCATATAAAATAATTATTTGACTCTATGAAATTTATGCATTCTCAAGGAAAGAAAGTGAATAACTACAGAGTTATAGAAATGCATTTGGTATTCATTACTTGGTGATGCCGACTGGAATTTAGGTTTTAGCAACAGATTCAAGGTGAGAACACCATTAGCTAAAAACTATACTGATCATTGGGTGATTTCTGGGAATTTAAATTCACTTATTAAGTTGAGCAAATAAATTATATGTGTATTCCAGACCTATGTGACAGTTACAAAAACAGTCTAATCATGAATAGGAGAATATAATAAATTTTATAAATGCTTTAAAAGAATGCTCTCCTATCCTATCCTCATTCTATGTCCACTTCTAGGCTTGAATATTGTGGACACTTGCCATGTTTGGTCCAAAAAATAAGGTCATCACTATGAATTAATAAACATCACAAAAATGACTGAATTTGCCATGTGCTATATGGCGGGATCCTGTAGTTGAGTAAGTGTTGGTTTTCTAGAATGGTAAGAAAGCTTAGAAGTTGCAGAGTTTGCCTCAGTCATTTTACAGGTACAAGAAATAAAGATGAGGTAAAGGGATTTTCCCCAAATCTCATAAATTCATGCCAGAGTGGGGCTACAACAAGCTGATATTTGATTGAAGGCTATTTCCGCAATACCATGATACTTCAAGTCAAAGTTTAAAATGCATCTGATTTGCAGCTTTGTTTAAACTTTGGGCTAAAAAAATGAGCATTATATAACCTAAAATAGCAAAAAGTTTTGGGGAACTCATATTATCAGATTACAGCCGACTAGAAACCAAATACAATAGCAATGTTACCATCAAAGCATATCATGGATAGATTATTAAAAGCAAGTGTAATGATGACAATCTTCAGGTTCCCTAGGATTTTTTTTTAAGAATCACAAGTGCTGCTGTTAGATATATTAGGGTCACTAAAATTACTTTCCAGAGGAATTTTCAAAACTAAACTAAATTACTAAGAAAATTACTGTCATGCAGAGAAAGGAACGGACATCTGGAAGAGGAGCCAAAGAAGTTTAATGGCTCTTTTAAAAAAAAATTATTTCATTACCCCCAAAATGTGCTGAACATTAACTTCATGAGTTGAATATTACAGATGAAGAAAGGGAAGAGGTAGAAATCCACCCAGTTTTGAAATCACAGATTGAGTTTTGGAAAATGGTTTGATCTTGTAATCTTTTTTGCTTGTCCTTTCTTGGCATTTACTATCTTCTGATTAGTTGGATTACATCTTCCTGTTTTCACATGATTCTGTTTCATTCTATGAAGTTGATCCATCTGTTGCCTTTTAGAAACTTCGTGTGAGCTAGAGATCTGAGACATTTCAGCTAGGTACGTACGGCATTCATCACTGGTTTTGTGGTAAGCCTTTGACTCTTGTTCCAATCTAAGTGCACAGTTTTTCACTTGATTTTCAAGACTCCTTTTTTCTTTTTCTAACTGTTTAAGTAATGTATTTAAGGATTCCACTGACATTCGCTCATAGACACGAATAGAAGATAGTCTATCTGAAGGATCTCCACGGAGTTTTTCCATTTTCTCTTTGAGAGTAGCAATTTGCTTTACTAGATGATCATTCAGTCCAAGTTGGACTTCATAACGTGTTTTCCATTCACCACCTTTATTTTCAATATTGAGTTTGGCTTCCAGTTTCACTATCTCCTGTCTTAACTCAAGTATCGAAAGCTGTACTAAGTCTCTCATGTGGATTTCTTCCATTAACTCCAATTTAAGGCAGTCAATGTCCCTACTTTCAAAGTTATCACCTCTTCCATCCCCCATGGTGTGAGGTCAGAGACCTCCCACACCCTTCCCCTCAGCACAGCTTACAGCAGAAGACCTGAAGGGACACCCAGAAGCTGGGAAGAAGAAAGTGTTGTCATAAGCTGTTGCCGTGGTGAACTGACTCCTAGAATTCTTAGTTGGTAGTTTTCTCCCCCAGCACTTTGAATATGTCATAACACCACCTTCTTATCTCCATTGTTTCCGATGAGAAATCAGCTGTTAATGTCATTGTGGTTCCTTTGTATATCATATGTAATTTTCCTCTTGCTGTTTTCATATTTTTCTCTTTGGCTTTGACTTTCAACAGTTTGACAATGATCTTTCTAGCTATAAATATCTTTGGATTTGTACGACTCAGAATTCATTGAATGTGGATGTAGATTGGATGTAGGGAGTTAATTTGGGTGTGTAGATTGTTTTTCATCAAATTTGTGAACTTTTCACTCATGATTTCCTTATATACTTATGCCCCTTTTTTTTCTTTTTCTCTTCTGGAACTCCCATTATACATATGCGGTGTGTTTGATGGTGTCTCACAGGCCTTCAAGTTTCTTCAGTTTTCTTCATGCTTTTTACATTTTGTTCTTTTGACTGGATAGTGTCTATTGATCTACCTTTGAGTTTGCTGATTCCTTCTTCTATTGCTCAAATCTGCTGTTGAGCTCCTTGAGTGAATTTTTCATTTCAGTTGTTATGCTTTTTAACTCTAGAATTTTTATTCATTTCTTTTTTATAATTCATATCTCATTATTTAAAAAAAAGTTTATTTGTTGAGGGGAGCAGAGTGAGAGGGAGAGAGACAATCTCAAGCAGCTGACAGCGCAGAGCCCAATGCAGGGCTTGATCTCACAAACCGTGAGACCTGAGCTGAAATCAAGAGCTGGATGCTGAACTGACTGAGTCACCCAGACATCCCTCATATCTCCTTATTAATGTTCCGATGTGATGAGTTGTTGTCATCACACATTCCTTTAATTCTTTTTTTTTTTTTTTCAACGTTTTTTATTTTATTTTTGGGACAGAGAGAGACAGAGCATGAACGGGGGAGGGTCAGAGAGAGAGGGAGACACAGAATCGGAAACAGGCTCCAGGCTCCGAGCCATCAGCCCAGAGCCTGACGCGGGGCTCGAACTCACGGACCGCGAGATCGTGACCTGGCTGAAGTCGGACGCTTAACCGACTGCGCCACCCAGGCGCCCCTCCTTTAATTCTTTAAACATATCTTCTTTGAGTTCTTTGATAAACATATTAAAATAGCTTATTTGAAGTCTTTATGTACTAAATCTATCATAGAGGACCTCCTGCAGACAGTTTATATGAGCTGATTTTTTTTTCCTGTTGGGCTACACCTTGTTTCTTTGTTGCTTTATTTTTATTTTGTATAATGCACTATATTTCTTTGGTTTTGTTCAGTGATGTGCTTGGACTAATTACGTAGTGTCTATTTCTCCTGCAGTGTGTGACAACTGGAATCTTTGCTCAGTTTTTTTTCCTCTTAAAATTCTTGTTCTTATTTTTAAGCCTAGCCACCTAGGTTTCATCCTTTGGTCATCATAGCTTAGTGATCAGTCAATTGTTTGCCAAATATTTTCCTTAAACACTTTGAGCCTACAAGGTTTCCACCCTTTTCCTAGGGAATCTGTGCATGTGTTGGTACACTCATTCTAAGTTCAGGCAGTTTACAAGTCTTCTCTGATTTTTACTTTCTGCTTGTATAGGGCCAAAGGTCAGCCATCTCTGATCTCCCCTGAGCATGTATGCAACCCTTTGTATGTGCACGGCCTTCCAGATCCTCCAGAATGTAAAGTCAATTCTGTCTAATATTCATATAGCTATCCTGACATTTTTGTTATTGCTTGCATGATGTGTTGTTTTGCCATATGTTGTTTATTTTTAACCATTTTGTATCCTTACATTTAAAATATGTCTCTTGAAAGCAGCATATGGTTGATTTTTTTTATATAGCTGGACTATGTCTTTTTTTTTTTTTTAAAGTAAGCTCTACGCCCAATGTGGGGTTTAAACTCACAACCCAGAGATATAGAGTCTCACGCTCTACTGCCTGAGTCAGCCAGGCGCCCCTGGACTGTTTCTTCAATTGGAACATTAATCTAATAATATTTAATGTAATTATTGACATATTTAGGTTTATATCTGGCATCTTTCTGTTTGTTTCCTATTTGTTATACCTGCTCTTTGTTTTCTTTTTTTCCTTTTCTTGTCTATTTTTGGATTTATGAAGTTTAAGTTTAAGTAAAATTTTTATTTTGGAATACTTTTAATTTACATAAAAGTTGCAAAGATAACACAGAAAGTTCCTGTAAACCCCTCACCCAGATTCAATTTCCCCTAATTGCAATTTTCCCTAATATTATCTTTTGTTGTAATTAGTAAACCAACATTTCACATCATTATTAACTAAACTTCGGATTTTATTTGGATTTCAATAGTCCAAATAGTCTGCTTCAGGATCCAATCTACAATACCACATTGCATTTAGTTGTCATGTCTCTTTACTCTGTTCTGATTTGTGACAGCTTCTTAGTCTTTTTCATGACATTAACAATTTTGAGCAGATTTTGTCAGGTATTTTGTAGAATGTCCTTCAATTTGGGTTTGTCTGATGTTTTCTCATTATTAGATTAGGTTATTGGATTTTGAGAGAGTGTACCACAGAGATGAAGTGCCTTTCTCATCACATCATATCAGAGGGCATATGTCATCAACATGACTTATCACTGGTCATGTTAACCTTGATTAAGATGGTGTCTGCCAGTTTACTTCACCATGAAGTTACTATATTTTCCTTTTCCCATAATCTATCCTTTGGAAGTCAGCCACTAAGTATGATGTGTCCTTTTTATTCTATTTTTCATCTTCTAGTTTACTAGTAATACATTCTTTTATTATTCTTTTAGTTGTTAGTCTAAAAACATGTAGTTTTGACTAGAACTTACCTGCTATTACTACTTTAAATACTGCTTAATGTAAGGACCCTTCAATTCTTCAAATCAATTTATTCCCTTATAAATTGAGCTGTTGTTGTGTGCTGTTAATGTCATGAACTTTAATTCATCATGTTTTTTAAAACCTAATAGGACATTAAAGTATTTTGAAATAAACCTACAGATAAGTTTTAGGTATAGTACAAAGAACTTTTTTGCCTGAACCTTTTATGAGTAACTGACATGATGCTCTATCATTTCAAAATATTTACATGTGTATTGCCTAAAAAACAGAGGTCATTTTCTGAAAAGCTGCAATATAAACATAAAATAAGAAAATTAGCATTGATATATTGTTATTATTCAATACTCAGATACCCATTCAAGTTTTGCCAACTTGCCAATAATGTCCTTTATAGTCAAATAATCTATTTCAGAATGAAGCATTGCATTTAGTTGTCATGTCTATTTAGTGTCCTTCAATCTACAATAGGTACTCTGTCTTTCCTTGACTTCCTTACCTTGACAGTTAAAGATTACAGCCCAGTTATTTAGTGAAATGTCCCATGACTTGTGTTTATCTGATGTTTCCTTGTGGTTATGTTTGGTTTATAAGTTTTTGGCAGGAATATCACAGAAGTGGTGCTTTGTTCCTTCATTGCATTAAGTTGGTGTCTTCCAGGCTTCTACAATATAGGGTGATTCTTTTTCCCTTTGCAAATAATAAGTGTTTTGTGGGTAGGTACTTTGAAACTGTATATCTATATATCTATATCTATCCTTAGTTCCTCATAAAACATTTCATTCATTCGTTCATGCATTCATATCAGTATGGACTCATAACTTCATACTTTATTCAATGGGTTTTAATATATTACTATCATTATTTACTATGATGCTCAAATTTAGCCAATGGGAACCCTTTTAGGTTGGCTTTTGTGTCCTTTTAATATTTCTCCCATTATTCTTTGAGCACTTCTTTACTTTTAGGAACAAAAAGAAGGCTCAAGCTTGTCTTATGCTTTCTGTGCCATATTCCTAGGACTAATCATTTCTCCAAGGATCTCCAGTCCCTTTTAGTGGGGAATGGTGTTTAAAAACCAAGATCTGTGCACTAGATATGCACATTGTTATTAGGGCTGTTATGGACTGAATGTTTGTGTCACCACAAAATTCATATGTTGAAGCCCCAACTCCCAATGTGATGGTATTTCGAGATGAGGCCTTTAGGAGATAATTAGGTTTAGATGAGGTCATGAGGATAGAAGATCAGTGCCCTTACAAGAAGAAGGGACCAGCGCTCTCTCCACCATATGAATGTACCATGAGAAGGTGGTCATCTGCAAACCAGGAAAAGGGTTCTCACCAGAACCTGGTCGTGCTGGCACCCTGATCTCAGACTCCTAGCTTACAGAACTTTGAGAAGTAAATTTCTGTTGTTTAAGCCCCCCAGTGTATCACATTTTGTTATAGTAATCTGAGCTAAGACAAGAGTGCTGCTGCTCCCAGGCCATCTCACTAGATTGAAAGGGGGAAACCTGTTTCCTATTTTTCTTAATATAATTCTTCTATATGTAATTAATCTTCTATAGCTGTAGTTCTCCATTATGTCATTTAATTTTATTGATATATTAACTACAATTATTTTAAAATCTATGCCTGAGAACTCTAATATTTGGATCTTCTGTGGCTCTGTATCTATTGTCTATTTTTCTCTTGATTTTGTCAGTGGTTATCTTTTTGCACACTTTATGGTTGATCATTGAATGTTGGGCACCACATAAAGAGTTAAAAAGATAATTTGAGGTGCTGATTCATGCTATCTTTCTCCAGAGGGGATTTATTTTTTACTCTGGCAAGCACTCAGGGTAGGGATAGATCACTTTAATCTGATCACTGACTGAGACTGGGCTTCCATATTAATGAAGGCTGATCTTTTTCCCATTCTCTCTTACTCTTGGGTTGTGACTCTTTGGGAGATTCAACTGAAATTCTGTGGTATTTACCAGGATTCTCCTTCATGGGCACTCAACTCCACTTTCCTTCTCTCAGTTTCTTGAGACTTCTGAAAGTTCTTCTCAGCTTCTCAGACTCTCGGGAACTATTCTCTGTATTGTTTTTTTGCTAAGGTTCTTAGCTTCTCAATCCACAACTTTTTACATTGCCAAATGCCTTAAAAGCAAAAATGCAGCCAGATGTCTGGCTTATATCTTTCCTCCCTCCCCCTCTCTCTCTCTTCTCCAGAATCTCGGCTTCTCTCAATTTCTCGCTGCCTTGATGGCCCTTCAATGTGACAAAAAATGGTTTTGTGTGTTCAGCTTTTATAGTTGTTCTCAATGGGATGGTTAGTCTGAAACAAGTTAGTCTGCCATTGACAAAAGCAGACATTGATTTACACTAAAAAAAGTCACTCTGGTTGTTGTGTGAAGAGTTAAGAGGGGGTGAGAATGGAAATAGGGAGACCAAATAGGAGGTTTGACAAGATGATGGCTTGGATAAGTGTGAAAATAGAGATGTGGAAAAACAGACGTAGGTTGGGAGAGGGAAATATAGAACACTAATATCTTCATCTTACAAAGTGGGAAGTTAAGAGAAACTACCTATGGTTGATCAAACAAGAAATGTAAGTTTATGCATATTATTTAAAGTGGAAAAAGATAACCATTAGGGGAAATAATAATAATGTTGAAACTATATTGGAAAGGATGGATGAGAGGTGGGGTTGTGGGAGTGAGCTTAATCCTTATCTCTCATAGCATTACTTAATAGACAATGTCAACAAATATAGAGGAGGGGTGGGGCGCCTGGGTGGCTCACTTGGTTGAGTGTCTGACTCTTGACTTTGACTCAGATCATGATCTCGTGGTTGATGGGTTTGAACCTTGAGTCAGGCTCTGTGCTGACAGCGCAGAGCTTGTTTGGGGTTCTCTCTCTCTCCCTCTCTCTCTGCCCTTCCCCTGCTTTTGTGCTCCCTCTGTCTCTTAAAATAAATAAATAAACTTACAAAAAGAAATATAGAGAAGGGGACAAATTTGAAGAATTTTTAGGAGGTAAAATTTGTAGGGCTTGGTGATGATCCAATTTAATGAATAAGGGAGAAGGAGGAGGCAAAGCTGATTTGTAGATTTTCTAGCTTGAGTATTGAGTAGATGTGGTATTACAACTGAAGCAAAGAATACAGAGGAGGGGCGTCTGGGTGGCTCAGTTGACTGAGTGTCAGACTCTTGATTTCAGCTCAGGTCATGGTCCCAGGGTCGGGGGTTCAAACCCCATGTCAGGCTCTGCGCTGAGCTTAAGATTCTCTCTCTCCCTCTGCCCCTCTCCCCCACTTGTGCTCTCTTTCTCTTAAAAACAAACAAACAAAAAACCCAAAAATGAATAAAGAGGAGCATCTAGCTCAAGAGAGATTATAAATTCAGTTTTAGTTGTATGCAGTACATTGTGGTTGAGATGTATAGTAGGTACACACACGTGGGCAAAGGTTCTTACCACAATAAAATAAAAAAAAGAGAAATTAACAATAAAACTTCAGCAAAAAAATCTGGTCACTTTTAAATTTAAAATGACTACTCTAAAAACTCTTGAGTCAAAGTGGAAATGAAACAAATAAATTGTTTATGAATAAATGCTAGTTACAGCAAAAAAAAAAAAAAAAAAAGAACCCATACTGATGTCGTTATATATGTGTCTTTACTTAGCAAACATAAATGTCTGTACTTAGTACTCTGCTATAGATGGAGTGTTTTTGTCCCCTACAAATTCGTATGTTGAAACCTAACCCCCACAGTGAAGGTGGGACCTTTGGGAGGTTCTTAGGTCATGAGGGTGAAGTTCCCATGAATAAGACTACTACTTTTATTAAAGGGACCTCAGAGAGCTCCCTTGCCCCTTCTGCCATGTTGGCCATGTGAGGACACAGTGAGAAGACTTAGGCTGTCTAGGAAGCAGTTTCTCACCAGACATCAAATATGCTGGTGCTGTGATCTTGAATTTCCCAGGCTTCAGAACTGTGAGAAATAGATGTTTGTTGCTTGTAAGTCCTCTTACCCCAGGTTATGGTATTTTGTTATAGAAGCATGAACAGAGTAAGACAGTTTCATTGATAACTACTGTCAGGATTCTGGTACACAAAGTGGGCAGATGAGATGAGCCTTACCCATTTTGTGGTGCTAAGTGAGGCCTGTGTTTGCATGGCAGTGCCATACATTTCATTTTGTCTTGTATTCATTTATAACTCTGAGTGAGAACTCTCTCTCCCAATACAATATAAATTGGCTTCATATTCTAATAGAATTTAGGAATGTTGATACACTCAAACTATGGTATCCCAATGTTTCCATAGTAACTAATGCACACCGGCGGGGGGGGGGGAGATTGAGAATAAATGAGAATAGCATTTTTACAAAATAAGTGAGGGGCAAAGAAGCTTTAGACATGTGATTACCTCTTGTTTAGGAATATGAAGATATTCATCTCTTAAATAATGGGGTTATAAAAGTTGTAACAATGAAACTTGTCAGTAGCCATTTATATTCCATTTTCCTCCATAATCATCACCATCTAAAGCATTTAAATGCTTTTTTGCCTAGCAATACTGCAGAGATTGAGTTAAAGGGACATAGTTGCTATTCTCCTGTGAGCTTGAAATCAGGAAGGGACAGGTTAAGCAATGTTCATATCCTAGCCTGCCTGGCAGAGCTTTGCCTTAGTGAATATTAGGAGGAGTGGAGATTCAAAGCATCCTATTCAATCCTGTGGAATTTGTTTGCTTTGATGCAAGACTTTACTAAAATCTTAACGTTCTCCTGGTTAGAGAATGCCAGTACAGAGGGCTGCTGTTCCTCTTTTCCTATCCCACCAACTGATTTTTCCTATTTCTCCCTAACACCCTTTTTCCTCCTGCCCTTAAGCGCATTCTATGCACCATCCCCACTAATTCCAAAACAACTGGTTTGTTTTGCCTCTTGGCCGTTTCTAGATGTTTGTATATATGCGGGTAGATACACGTTTCTGCATGTATCTTAGATAATGTGCTAATTTACTAAAATATAAAACAGTCTGTTTTACTGTTAATTCAGTTGTTATGGACTGAATACCACATTACCCCATTCATATGTTGAAGCCTTAACCCCCAATGTGACTGTATTGGAGATAGAGCCTATAAGGAGGTAATAAAGGTTAAGTGGGGTCATAAGAGCGGAAGAGAGCCCTTACCAGGAGCTGAACTGGTTGGCAACTTGATCTGGGACTTCTAGCCTCCAAAACTGTGAGAAAATCAATTTCTGTGTTTAAGCTATTCAGTCTACGTATTTTGTTATGGCGGCTTTAGCAGACAAATATATCAGTGTACATGCACAAACAGTGAAGCTGTTACCAGATAGAAACAGACTTTGCAAGGGTGGAGAGATGCCTCTTTTTATCTTAGAATAATAGAGATTAAATTTCTACAGGTAAATATAATAACCGATGGGATGTCTATTCAACCCAGAACAGAAACACACAGTGTACAAGGACAGAGGTGTGCTGAATATCTCCAGATAGATAGATAGCCTGGTTTAGATGATTCAGCTTAGCTTGCCTGATTCCTCCTTCATTTAGAAGAGGCGTTAAGAACCACATTTTTTAAAACACACTCATGTCACCTTTTGAAAATCAGTCTTCAGCTTAGTTGCCGTGCAGATTAATTCAGAGATTAGAAGCAAAATGTGATGGGAGGTACCAGGAGGGTGAGGTTCATCAATGGGAATTCAAGTCAGTTCTTTGGAGTGGCCAGGGGAAGGTACACCAGAATGATGACCATTTACCTTGGATGGCCAGAGATGTGCTAGACATGCTTAAATTCGGAAGGGTCTTACAGGTCAGATTAAAAAAAAAAAGAGTATATCTTCATACTAGAGGCTCAGTCTGGACAAGGGACATTTCCATGTTTTTGTTTTGTTTTAAATGTGTGACATTTGATATTATAGTCACTGGGGAAATGAGGAGAATTTGAGGAAATGGAGTTCTCGATAAAGCATTTTTTATTTCCAAAGGATTTGGGATTATTACATCCAAACTAAAGGCAGAAAACAATTTATTCCTGGATAAAATGGTCTTCTCTTGTCATCAAGAATACAAAGTACTTAAAACTTCTGGTCAATCAATTATATATTACATTAAAATGTAAATAAAATTTTGTCACTGCATTTTCTTCAGACCTCCAATTATTTTTAAATGTGTTGCTTTAGGGAGGTATAGGAACACTATAGTTAGGTCAATTTTCTTCTGCCTATTTCCATGTAATTTAAAGACAATCATATCAATAAGGAACATATCATTGCAGACAATTTCTTTTTAGTCTTTTTCTCAGTGTGGGATTCAGAGTTTAACAGATTGCCAGAATATATCCTTAATGCCCCAGTTTTGAATATAAAAAACATGATACTTTCGCATCCATTTGTAGCTGGGTAGAAGTTTGGCTTAAGATACAAATACTGTAGTTTTGTACAATATACTGATATGAAAATTAATATTTTTGTATAGCTAGTATATGCACATGGAGCAAAATTCCAAAGTTACGAAAGGTTATATACTGAAAATTATGTCTCTCTCCCACCTTTATCTCTAAGTTCTCCAGTTTCCATCTCTAAAGGCAACCACTGTTACCAGTCTCTTGTGTTTCCTTCTACCGATATTCCACAGTGCACTGATTCTGGACTTTTCCCCTTCCATAGCAGGCTCCCAGTACCTGGCAGCACGAAAGTGTTCCTCTTTGAGGTCAAAACCAATGTTCTGAACAATAGCGTGGAACAGTGACTGCCCTTGATTCTTTTCACACTTCTTAGAAATAATATTCCCAAAGCAGATGACCAGACATTTGTCTACACCACCTCTAACTGGACATAACACTAGCACAGACATTTTTTATCATGAATACACAGCAATCAAAACACCAAACAGATCCATACATTAAATAGTCACTTAGTTGTGTGTGTGAAAAGGTAGGTGCTTTTGGTAGGTTTTTGAGCAAGGAAGGAATTCTGTTTTATGCAAGATGGAACCAGTGAGAAATTATTCACTCTTTTCCAAAGAATGGAGAAGATTTCATGAGAGAGGTAAAAGAAGAAAGAAATCTTGGCTGAAAGGTGCAGAAAAGGCATACCAGCATGAGTTGTGGTCTGGGAGAAATCTTGGAATTCAGGTTTGGGATAAAAGAAAGGAGTGTTGAGTGTTGATTAGTGGAGAGTGGAGGAGATGAGTTAGATTGCAGGAAGAGGCAGTACAGTGAGAGTGAGGTAATACAGGATGAATGGCCATTTGCATTTGTATATATTGACGGTTTGTATGAGGATCTATGGACAGAAGTCAGTCAGTCCTTCTAGTTTACTGTGCCTCCCATGTTCCTAGCACTGCCACCAGAACTACCATTCAGTCCAGAATTTTTCTCTAACAAAGGCATCAAACAATAGATTATGGCATGGTATGGTAGTTTTCCTATATTATGTTCTTGTCAGAGGTTAATTCGAATAGCCATAACTTTCCTTAATGACTTGTTATGGCTCTATCATCCACACAATTATGTAATCTCGCCACTATTGAGATTTTGTGGGTTGCTGTACTGTGCACTGTAAGATATTTAGCAGTGTCCCAGGCCTTGATCCACTTGACGCCGATAGCACTCTCCCCAGATTTGAGAACCAAAAATGTCTAGATATTGCCAAATGTCCCTTGTAGGGCAAAATTGTCCTGGATTTAGAACAAGTAATATAAAGCTTCATAAACCTATATATTTTTTGTTCTGTAAAACTGCTTTTTAAGAATTAACATTTTGGGTGCCTGGGTGGCTTGGTTAAGTGTCTGACTCTTGATTTCGACTCAGGTCATGATCTCACAGTTTGTGAGATCAAGCCCCATGTCAGGCTCTGTGCTAAGAGAGTCTGCTTGGGATTCTGTCTCTCCCTCTCTCTCTGCTCCTCCCCTGCCCTCTCTCTCTCTCTCTCAAAATAAAGAAATAAACTTAAAAAAATGAATCAATATTTAAGAATGTTTACCAAAATCATTATGCTAAGTGAAATAAGTCAGACAGAGAAAGATAACATATGATTTCACTCATATGTGGAATTTGAGAAACTTAACAGATAACCTCAGGGGAAGGGAAAGAAAAATAAGATACAAACAGAGAGGGAGGCAAACCATAAGAGACTCTTAAATACAGAAAACAAACTGAGGGTTGATGGGGTTGGGGTTGGGGGGTGGGGAATATGGGTGAGGGACATTGAGGAGGGCAGTTGTTGGGATAAGCCCTGGGTGTTGTATGTAAGTGATGAATCATGGGAATCTACTCCTGAAGCCAAGACTACACTGTATGTGAGCTAACTTGACAATAAATAGAATAATAAATAAAAAAAGTCGAGGACAGAGATGAAATACAGTAAAGTATACGAACAGTGCTCCAGAGACTGGAAGGGTGACCATCCCATCTAAGAGCTATGATAGATCTACCTAGGGAAAAAGTCAAATTCCTATTGAAATGACCACACATTTTACCTTTGGATGAAGAATTTTGGGGAGTAATATGCTGAAATTGTCTTGTTTACATAGAAGAAGCTTTGGAACATGGCAGAGAAGTAGGGGTATCCATACTTCCTGTGTCTCTCACTCAAACAAAGAAGTGCTGAAGCCAAAGGACTTTGAACACCAGAGTCTGGGAGGAAAAGAGACTGAGTCTACCAGGAAGAAAATGCGTCAACTGGAGAAAAGATAGGTGGGTGATTACAAACTGGGGAAGATAAAACAAGCCATAGAAGAAGCTATGGTCTGATAACAGGGAAAGAGATATTATCCTTGTATGCCTGAGGTTTAGCTAACTTTTATTGATTTTTAAAAAATAAACATTTTTTAAAATAAAAAAAGACTGTTTACCAGTAATATATTCACGTAGATACAAGTTAAATAATACCAAAGGACCTACTTATAATAGAAAGCAACTATCTCCTGCCCAGCTCCTCTTCACCTGTATTCCCATCCCTGAGGTCTACCACTTTTAAACTGTTTCTGGTTTGGGTTTTGCTAATGTTCCTGCCATATCCATCCACCTGTTTATCCTTTCATTCAAACCACATATTCATTGAGCACTCAGTTTGCTATGGCTGCCATAACAAAATAGCACAGACTGGGAGGCTTAAACAGCAGAAATTTATTCTTTCACAGTTCTGGAGGCTAGAGGTCCAAGATGAAGATTCTGGCAGGCTTGGTTTCCTCTGAGGGCCATCTGGGAAGGATCCAATCCAGACCTTTCTCCTTGACTTGCAGATGGCCACTTTCTTGGTGCCTCTTCATGTGACTGTCCCTGTGTATTTGTACCCCTAGTGTCTCTTCCTCTTCTTATAAGGATACCAGTCATACTGGATCAGAGCCCCATCCTAATGGCCTCATTTTAACTCAATCACCTCTTTATAGACCTTATCTCCAAATACAGTTACATTCTGAGGTACTGGGACTTCAACATATGAATTTTGGGGGGATGCAATTTAGCTCTTAATAAGCACCTACTATGTGCCAATCACTTTCCTCAGCACTGGGGATAAAGGTGGTAAAAACACGAAAATCCCTGCTTTTATTTACATTCTAGTGGGTGAGGGCAACAATACACTAGATAAATAATTAAAATGTATAGTATGTGAAAAGACACTAAGTACTATGGGAGAAAAATAAATCAGAGAAAGAACATAGGGAGATTTGGGGAGGGAGTGCAATTTCAAATAGTGTGGCCAAGGAAAGCCTCTTTGAGAAAGGGACATTTAAGTAAGTACCTGAAGGAGGTGATAGAGCATGCCATGAAAATATTTGGGGAAAGATCATTCTAGGCAGAAAGTACAGCCAGTGCAAAGGTCCTGGGTAGAACATGTCCAGTTTGTTCACGTATCAGCAAGAAGTCCACGGGGGCTGGCACAGAATGAACAAGGAGTAGCAGGAGGTGCAGGGTTTGGGAGATGGTGAGGTAGATGATTGTGTAAGGTCTCGTAAGCCCTTGTGATGACCTTGGCTTCTGTTCTGAGTGAGATGGTGTGTTAGAAAAGTCTCATTCTCCCTTCCTGTGTGTGTCTCCTTTACTCTCATACTACTGTCACATTTGCAACACTTCTGACATCAGATGTGCGGGGGTTTTCCTCAACAACACAGAATCCTCTGTGATACCAGCTGGGTGTCCTACAGTTGAATTCAATTCTGACACTATCTACCTGGAGATAGCGTCAGATCCCATAGCTTAAGGGCTCAGTCCCCCCTCCCACTGCAGATGCCAATGACAAGTCTAGGTTGTCACTTGCGCTTCTGACTGACAAGTTATAAATCTGAGGTTCCCATGGCCCCCTCCTGGGGTTTTGTTAACTTGCTACAGCAGCTCACAGAACTCAGGGGAACACTTATTTAGGTTTATTAGGTTTTTAAAGGATATGATAAAGATCACAGATGAACAGCCAGATGGAGATGGTGTATCTACATAGGGCAAGATCTGGGAGGGTTCCTAGTGTTGGAGCTCCTGTCCCTGTGGAGTTGGGATGTGTCAGTTTCCTGGTATATGGATGCATTCGCCAACGAGGAAGCTTTCCAAATCCCATACTCCCGGAATTTTTTTGGAGACTTCATCACATAGGCATAATCAATCATTAACTCCATTTACAGCTCTTTTCCCTTTTCCTCTTGATGGAGGTGGGGCTGAAAATTCCTAGCTTTTAATCATGGCTTGATCTTTCTAGTGACCATCCCTCATCCAGGAGCCATCCAAGAGCCCACCAGAGTTGCCTCATTAGAACAAAAGATGCTTCGATCATCCAGGAAATTACAAGGGTTTCAGAAGCCCTGTGTCAGGAACCAGGGTCAAAGACCAAACATTAGAACAAAAGATGCTGGTAGTGCTCTTACCACTTAGGAATTTAGAAGGGCTTTAGCTCTGTGCCATGAACTGGGGGGCAGAGACCAATATGTATTTTTTTCTGTTATTTCATACATGGGAAGCCATTCGACAAGCTGTGGGTGGCAAGATCTGAGTTAACATTGAAAAGAATCTCTCTAGCTGCTATGTTAACAATAGAACAAAAGGGGGCAAGAGTGGATGCAAGGAGACCAGTAAGGGGAGTATTGCAATAATCCCTTTTCTCTAAACGATATGGGTATACTGTCTGAGCTTGGCTTACTGGCTGTAAACATCTAGTGACTTGCTGCTCTGATAGGTGGGATTTCGCTCACTTACATGGCAGCACCACTCCTCTCTTCCTCCAAATGCATCACTCTTATTAGTTCCTCTATTTAGTACATCTCTCCAGAGACAACCATTCTAATGTGTATCTTTCTATTTGTATGTCTTCTTGGTTACCTTTGTGCCTTTATATAAGAAACACAAGTCTCTATTTCTTGTTTCATCATCTATAGATAGTATCTCTTGATTCTGCACTTTCTAAAATTAGAATATTAGTGCCTCCACACAATTTTCCACCTCACCTAATTTTGTCTACTTTCCAATTTCTGTATGCTATGCTTTTACATTAAGTTTGTTAATATTTACTTTATACTTTGTAATCATAATTAAGTTTTATGTGATTTGTCTGTAGTTTGGCTTCCAAAAGTTGAAAACCAATAGATACTTTTTACCTTATTATGATTATATAGATATATTTCTGTGAAAAGCCAAGGAATGGCCTTGATTACATTTTCTTCTTTATATTTCCAATGTTACAACCTCCACTGATTGCTCTACATCATTCCACATTCTAGTTGCTTTAATTATTGGAAAATGGCATTTTTTAGTTTATTTATTTATTTTGAGAGAGAGAGAGAGAGAGAGAGCACGTGAGCATGCACGAGTAGGGGAGGAGAAGAGAGAGAGGGAGAGAAAGAATCCCAAGCAGGCTCTGCTCTGTTAGTGTGGACCCCAATGTGGGGCTTGGTCTCATGAACCTCGAGATCATGACCTGAGCTGAAATGAAGAGTCAAACACTTGACTAACTGAGCCACCCAGGTGCCCCAATAATTTTTTTAACCTTAATTAAAAAAAATTGTAATGCTTACTTATTTTTGAAGGACAGAGAGACAGAGCATGAATGGGGGAAGTGTAGAGAGGGAGACACAGAATCTGAAGGGGCTCCAGGCTCTGAGCTGTCAGCACAGAGCCTGATGTGGGGCTCAAACCCACGAAGTGTGAGATCATGACCTGAGCTGAAGTTGGCCACTTAACTGACTGAGCCACCCAGGTGCCCCTTAAATCTTAATTTTTAAAATTTTATTTAATATTTGAGAGAGAGAGAGCGCGCAAGCAAGGGAGGGCAGAGAGCTAGGGAGACACAGAATCTGAAGCAGGCTCCAAGCTCCTAGCTGTCAGCACAGAGCCCAACTCGGGGCTGGAACTCATGAAATGTGAGATCATGATCTGAGCTGAAGTTGGATGCTTAACCAACTGAGCCACCCAGGTGCCCCTAAATCTTAATTAAAAAAAATTTAAGTTTATTTATTTATTTTGAGAGAGAGGGACAGCACAAGTTGGGGCGGGGCAGAGGGGTGGGATGGGTGGGGGTGGGGAGAGATAGAATCCCAAGCAGGCTCCAAACAGTCAGTGCAGAGCCCGATGCAGGGCTTGAATTCAGGGATAGCAAGATCATGACCTGAGCTGAAGTTGGATACTTAACAGACTGAGCCACCCAGGTGCCTCTAAATCTTAATTTATTATTTATTTTTTATTTTTTTATTTTTTTAATTTTTTTTTCAACGTTTTTTTTTTTTTATTTATTTTTGGGACAGAGAGAGACAGAGCATGAACGGGGGAGGGGCAGAGAGAGAGGGAGACACAGAACTGGAAACAGGCTCCAGGCTCCGAGCCATCAGCCCAGAGCCTGACGCGGGGCTCGAACTCACGGACCGCGAGATCGTGACCTGGCTGAAGTCGGACGCCTAACCAACTGCGCCACCCAGGCGCCCCAAATCTTAATTTATTAAGTCCTAAAATTAATAATGTTCTTTGTAACTAGTCAGACATTAAAGAAATGTATTAAATAAGACTTAAAAGTTTGTTCAGCACCCTCACGCCTCAGAGGTAACTACTGTTTGCTATATATCCTTCCAGACTTTTAAAATACACGCATATAAAATCATACATATATACACCTACACAAAATAAGTTTTTTTGTTAAATTTTATTTTTTAAAAAAATTTCAATTTTTGTTTATTTTTGAAAGAGACACACAGCATGAGCGGGAGAGGGGCAGAGACAGGGAGACAAAGAACCAAGGCAGGCTCCAGGCTGAGCTGTCAGCACAGAGCCTGAAGCGGGGCTAGAACCCAGGAGCTGTGCAGTCATGACCTGAGCTGAAGTCGTACACTCAACCGACTGAGCCACCCAGGTGCCCCAAGGTTTTTAAAATTTTTTTTCAACGTTTTTTATTTATTTTTGGGACAGAGAGAGACAGAGCATGAACGGGGGAGGGGCAGAGAGAGAGGGAGACACAGAATCGGAAACAGGCTCCAGGCTCTGAGCAGTCAGCAGAGCCCCACGCGGGGCTCGAACTCACGGACCGCGAGATCGTGACCTGAGCCGAAGTTGGACGCTTAACCGACTGAGCCACCCAGGCGCCCCAAGGAAAGCTCTTCTTAAAAGTTTGGAGGCTCCGGGTACCTGGGTGGCTCAGTCGGTTGAGCATCAGACTTAGCTCAGGTCATGATCTCACAGTTTGTGATTTCAAGCCCCACATCAGGCTTGCTGCTGTCAGCCTGTCAGCACAGAGCCTGCTTCAGATCCTCTGTCCCTTTCTCTCTGCCCCTCTTCCACTTGCGCTCTCCCCAAAATAAATTAACATTAAAAAAAAGGTTGGAGACTCTACTGTGCATAGTTGAGAACTGGACTCTGCGCTGTTTTTTATTTATATTTAATGACTTCACATGAGCTGGTCTTTTCTGTCTTTGAATATTTCAGGTTCTTTAGAGGCTGGGATCATGTCATATACTTGTTTGGTATTTCCTATACTGCTTAGTATAGGCTGGGCAAACTGTGGGTGCTCAATACATACCTAATGATTAAATGATAAACCAGTTTATATATTGGGCAACACAATCCCTTGAGGTCAGCACCTGGAATGAGAGGCTTGGGTAGTGTCAGAGACTAGGGCTGTGCCGGGTCAGTATCAGATGCTCTCACTTGGATATCAAGTTTAGACCACAATCTAGGAACCTCATTTATATAAAGCACCTACCATAATCCCTGGCTCAGAAGAGGTCCTCAGTAAATGGTCTTTATTGGTGAGTGAGTAGTCTTAGGGCAAGTGTTGAGGGCTTAACCACAACACCTAAAACCATTCAGGATGGAGTCACAAATCCACAGACTAGAGATGAAACAAAATTGAGAACTGGCAGGAGCAGACAGGTATCAGAGACTGAAACAAAGGCTCGGTATGAGCAGTTCACTTGCATTGTAACATCACCTTCCTTGCCGCCCCAGGCATTTTTATTGGGTTTTCTGTATGTTCGGCTTTCACACAGTGGCATCTTAAAGGTGTTTTTCAGTCTCTGACAGGAGCCAACAATGCCAGCACAGTGTTATGAATACGGGAGGTGTGTAATGAAAGAGATTCCACTGATCTCTCACCTGTTGCAACAGATAATGTGGCAGCAATGTTGAGGATTCACTTAACAGGTGAGGATGATGGTGCTAGAGAACAGCCATTTGACCAGAACAAGATTACTGCCTAAGCTTTTCCTAGTCAGAGAGTGGGGTGCCCTTGGGATTGGGGAACCAAGAGGTCAGTCAGGTAAGGATTAACTTCAGTGACAAATTTAGAGGTTATGAAGACATGGAGGCACATGGATGACATGGGTTCAACAAAGTAAAGAATAGGTTTCCTTCCTTTTACCTTTCTATCCCCTAGTCAGTAGTGTAGACAAAGGAATGAGGTGAGAGAGGGTAGTTACGTACTGATGTCATCATAACATACAGCATTGATTGTGTTTCTCCTATATGCCAGACATTTAGTACACATTATCTCTAATCTCCTTTATAACTCTATGAAATAGGCATTAACTCTATTTTACAGGAGTTTATTTTTTAATGTTTATTTTTGAGGGAGGGAGAGAGGGAGAGGCAGGGAGACAGAGGAAGAGAGAGAATCCCAAGCAGGCTCCACGCTGTCAGCACAGAGCCCGACGCGGGGCTCAATCCCACAAACCATGAGATCATGAGCCTGAGCCGAAATCAAGAGTCAATCGCCCAACTGACTGAGCCACCGAGGCACCTCTATTTTACAGAAGTTTATACACGCTACTAAGAGTCAGGATTTGAACCCAGGTCTATCTGGCAATAAAGCTTTTGTGCCTTCTGTTAGGTACACCATTCTGCTTCTTCTATGTTAGTGGTAGTAGCCCAGGCTTTAGGGAAATAGCTGTTGGCTAAGAACTAGTTGGTTACGTGTGGGCAGGGCATCCTGTGGCTCTTTCTTTTGCTCATCAATTCATTCTACAAATATATATTTATTTATAGCCAGAAAGTCTGGAGAGGATTGCAGGTCAGGTAGGTGGGGTGGGATGGGACACGTGTGTGGGGAGGAGGGCAAGGGGACATAGCGGGGTTGAAACTTGAGAAAATAGAGAAAAAGGGTCATCATGAGCTTGAATGCAGGATGGGGGCTGACTTGGGGGGTCTGTTCTTGCATGAAGTACTAAAGGGGTCTTTGGGTGTTTGCTGAAGAAATACCTGGAGGAACACTAACAGGCAAGCTGCAACCCACTGGCAGCTCTCAGGACCGCACTTTATACCTACACATCCATACACACTAATGCAGGATCCATAAATATGGAGACAGATTTTTTTAAATGTTAATTTATTTTTGAGAGAGAGAGAGAGAGAGCATGAGTGGGGAAGGGGCAGAAAGAGAGGGAGACACAGAATTGGAAGCAGGCTCCAGGCCCTGAGCTGTCAAGCACAGAGCCTGACGTGGGGCTCAAACTCATGGACCGAAAATTCACAGACGGCGAGATCATGACCTGAGCCAAAGTTGGATGCTTAATCGACTGAGCCACCCACGTGCTCCATGGAGACAGATATTTTTAAACAAGCACACCAAAATGTATACCACACAATGGAAGCTGATGCCTTTATTCCAGTGGTGTTTCTAGTGCCCATCACATGGCTGTAACTCCCCTTCAAAGGAACCAACCCTCATTTGGATACATAAAGTCTGGGAGGTTTGTTGAGAAGAGAAAAGAAACAATCTCATTTTGTAGTCACAATTTAGTTGTGTGTGTGCATTAAGACTTTCAGGATTATATAAAATGATGTAATTACATAGAAGGAAGTGCTACAGAATGTTTGTCCATATAAATCTTCCTTATTTTTCTTTTAGTGGTAAACACAAGTAATAACAGATTGTAATAAAAGAAGCCTGACCTACACAGCCACTTAATCCCAGAGGGATGTGACCCACAGCAGGGAGGGGCAGAGCCCAGGAATGCACTGCTGTAACACATCGATTACAGGACTCCCTGAGCTTTACCTGCACCTGAGATATGGACAAAGTATGTTTGGAAGCTGCAGAGATTTATTTTTGACTGCTCCACAGTCAGGGGGATGGCAGCTGGGATACACATGCTATCCCTAAGGGCATCTAGTGGGTACAGGCTTGGGAATCCAGGGGTCCGATGGGGCCGAGGGAAGTTCCTCTCCCTTTGATAGCCAAGTGTGGGCAATACCAGCACCTTCCAGGAATCAAAGGGGAGAACTGGAGGCAATTATAGTGATCATACAGTTTATAGGGAATAAAGCAGTGATTATAATCAGCATGAGTGCTAAGGAACAATAGAAGCTTTATAAAGATATACTTTACCCTACAAATTAATTATAACACATCTCTCTCATAAGAGAATTACCTAGTGATTTTTTAATCCTTTTAAATTTTTGATTGAAGGGTGGTGCCATGAAAGTGTCCAATGTAATTATCATTAGATGGCTTTTTTTTTTCGTTCATATGATGTGGGACCCAAATACTGTAAAGGAGAATTAGTTCCTGACCATGTACATGGTCCTTCAACTAACACACCAAAACTCTGCCTTGGGAAGAGCTTTGGCAGTCTCCTGTGTACTAATTACAAATACTCTCACCGTAGAGAAACTTTATTCAAGCTCAGGAAAATGGGTAGCAATCTAGGCATTGTCCCCAACAGTGTGACAGGTAAGGAGAGGCCACCTTCAGCCCTTTGTCATATTTCCTCTTATATTTGGAAGCCAAGAGCCATACTAGTGAAAACAGACTTAATGCCTTTTAAAGTCCTCTGTATAAGATTAATTCCCTGGTTCTCAACTGTTTTCCCCACTCCAATCTCGAACTTCTAAAGGATGCGACTCACTCAGATCAGTAGCAGTGGCTCACTGTGGCAGTAACTGCAGAGGGGAGAGTGGCAGAAGGAAAAAAATCAATGTGGTTGGTGGGTGGGGATTCTGCCTTGGATCCCCGCCCTCCTCAATTATCATAAGCTTTCCAAAACGAACAGTAATTGACAACCTTCTTGACAATGTTACTTCATTACCTACCTGGAAGAATTTAAGTCCTGTCAGTAGAGTTTTTCTAACTTCGTCGATTATTTGTTTTCGGTACTGCAAAATGATTCTATGTTCCTGGGGACAGGTGTCCCTTTCAAGTTCCTTTTTATGTGTGTTTTCTTCCAAAAGCCAGGTGGCTGGGACAGAGGTGAAGTCCCTAACTACTGAATGGGACTTGGGAGGCAGAGGACTTGTCTTTATGCCAAAAACGAGTAAAATCCCGGGTCGCGGTTGATTTCATGCAAATAGGGCCGAAGAGGCCCAGGGCGGACCTAGTATGAGCCCTGGGTGAGCCCAAGTGAGCACCCGGATCTGTGAGCCAGTGTTGCTTCAGCGTCTCGCCGTGTGTGTAAGAGGCTGGTACCCCTCCCTGTCTCTCCTTGTCCCATCAGCAATACCTTTCACCTCCGTGTCTGCGTAACTATATCAGTAGAAAGCGACGCTTCTCACATTGGCTCTCGGACCCCAAAGGGAGGCTGGCAGTGGCTTGGCAGGTGGGCACGAAGCCGGGAGATGGGTGGGGGAACGGGGCGGAGACAGCGTCGAGTGGCGTTCGGGGTAGCCAATGGTAGTTCGGGGCAGGGGTGGCAGGGGCGGAGGCGCCGAGGCCGAGCAGCCAATGGGGGGCGAGCAACTACTGGAACGACCTGGTGACGTGAGGAGCGTTCCATTCGGCCAGCGGTGGGCGGTTGCCACAGCTGGTTTAGGGCCCCGACCGTTGGGGCCCCTTGTCAGGAGGAGGCAGCCTCCGGGCTGGGGAGGAGAAGTCGCTGCCACCTCTGGCGGCTGACGCGGTCCCCTGGGACAGTCCACTTCCTGCCCTCAGTTCCCCGCCGAGTTCGGTCTCCAGGGTTCAGGTAACGAGGGGTGGGGGTTGGGGTCTCCTGGGCTCGGCCGCATGGTGGGCTAACAGCCCCTCCGCTGTACCCAGCCGCGCGGACGTTGGCACTGGCCTTCTCAGCTGGGCAGCCGCCTAGCCCCTGACCGCGGCTGACTACACGTGGCGGGGCGTGTGTGAGTGTGTATGAACGTGGGGAGGTGGCGCGCGTCCCAACCTGCCTCGGGCGGTGGTCCGCTGCGTGGCGGAGGCAGAGCTGGCCTCCCGAGGCCGCGCCCGCCGCCCGCCCGGGCCTCGGGCCTCGGGCCCCAGGCTGGTGGGCCGGTCGCTGGCTCTCGACGGATTTTGATCTTTGTTCTCCCAGGCCCGGCTCCCCTTCCTGGTCTCCCTTCTCCCGCTGGGCCGGTTTATCTGGAGGAGATTGTTTTCCAGGTTAGTTTTACACAAAGGAAGTGTTCTCTGCCCCTCTGGTGCTCCCTCCCCTTTGCCAAGGCTTCTTGCTTTCTCATTTCCCTGCTCATCTCCTAGTCTCTATTTGGACCCTTGCCCTCTCCAGCCCGTAATGATTTCGGGTTGGTTGTTTCTCATCAGTCAGGCAGGCTGCAGGTTTCCACCTCATTCTTGCCAGCGTGGGGCATGTGGTGTCAGTAAATAGAGGCCACAGCACCACACCTGAGAAGAGAAGGGTGGCAGTGGCTAAGAAAGCCTGGGCCTGGGGGTTCAGGATGCCAAGTGGTGATGGTACTTATGGAATGTCCCAGAAAGCAAGCACCTTTATGACTTTTCTTAGCTGCTGACATGTCCACCCACCCCCACCCCCAACCATTCCAGAACTCTCCTGCTTAAGTCAGCCTTTCACCTACAGGTCTGTGATGTGGTTTCATTAAGATTCCCACAAATGTTAGGCTAGACTAGCAAGATTGGTTCATTTCCCAGACTCAGGAAGTTACAGAGGGTTTGATTAGGGGAAATCTGTTTTGAGTAAATACAACCTGGATATATGTACAGAGTGTCCAGAACCTCCTAGCCCTGCCAGAGGGTGACTTGTTCCCTGGTGTGATTCATATTTGAGTGGCTAATTAAAGAAAGAAGGTGAATGGAGGAGGGGAGGGAATGGCTCCTGAAGGAGGGAAACTCTACCATTATTTTGAGTCTTCTTACTGATGATTATAGAACACTGTGGTACAGTGGAAAGTGCCCTGGCCTGAAAGTCAGCAGACGTGTTTTCTTGGCTTAGCTTTGCGGCTGTGTGACCCTGGACAAGTGATTTCCTCTCTTTGGTCTTTACTTATTTCCAAAACAAAGTAATTGGGGCTATCACCCTAAAAATCCTTTCTAGTTCCAAGGTTCTATGATGATAAAATCATCAGTATTATATTGGAAATATAGGGATTATTAAATCCATAGTAAGAAAACATGGTAACCCCCTTCTTTTTTGAGAACCTTTAGCCTTTTCTCCTTTTAGAGGATACACACAGATTGGAAATAAACTTTTCCCACTTCCCTACCACTACCCCTTTAGGCAGTGCTCATTTTTCCACCTCTGGTAAAGGAGGGTTGAACTGCATTTTCTTGTTCCTGCCTCATATTTTTATTTTTGTGCTTTCTCTTAGGGCTACAAATTGGACTTTTGATGATGTTTGACCCTGCGGCAGCAATAGCAGGCATCGTGATTTCAAAGCTGGGCTCAGCTTCTGTTTCTTCCCTCTTGTAATCACAAAGCCCATTGTGGACCAGGAATTCCAATCATGTCTGTGATGGTGGTGAGAAAGAAGGTGACACGGAAATGGGAGAAACTCCCAGGCAGGAACACCTTCTGCTGTGATGGTCGAGTCATGATGGCCCGGCAAAAGGGCATCTTCTATTTGACCCTCTTCCTCATCTTGGGGACATGTACACTCTTCTTCGCCTTCGAGTGAGTTTCTATTGAGTAGACTTGCCTGATTATAGTCACTTTGAGTCCAGGGGAAGAACCTTCTTTCTGGAGAGTTTGTGGATGGTCCTTGGATACCACTATCCTCTTGAGTAATGTCTATAGATTATGCTAACTGAGTTCATTTCCTTGTGGTTGTAACAGGGTATGTGCTTCATTAAAAACCCAAGACCTTTGATACCAATTTTGTAGCACAGATTTGGGGCTACCCCTGGCACACTTGGGAAATAAAGGCATTTGTCTTTGTTACTCACCTCTCCTTTTCAGTGGTCTCCTTAGGAGTTTAGTGACAGACTCCATCTTCCCCATCCCTCTTGGGCCTAGGGGCAGCCCTCATGGTCATAACTCTGTACCACAAAACTCACCTATTCTGTTATTCTGGGTCACCTCTCCTAGCTATTAAATTGAAAAGCCAACTGAACTGGGAACTTGCAGATTGGTTCCAGCCTCAGCTGCATGTGTGGCACATATGTGCTTTTTAAATGTGAGTTTCACTCTAGATCACTCAGCATAAACAACTCTGTATTCTGTGTGTGTCTGATACCAGCTTTGGAGTTGTTTTTTTCTTTGATATAATAGCTAGTACTAGAGTCACCATTTGAAGCCTGTATAGGTCACTGCTCTAGGGAGGTGACCAGTTGGATTCTAGGGTACTGTGGCTTGACTACTGGGTATGCTGAGAATGCTGTACGCTCTAGGGATGGGAACAATGCTAATTGCTTTGGGATTATTATGAGGAGGGCCTTGAGGAGCCAAGAGGTGTGTGTGTAGACTGTGAGCCACCCCTGATATGAGCCTGCTATAGTTCATGCACTACCATGACCCCGGGAGCTCCCAGGCTGGGGTGTGGCTGTGGCAGGGAGGAGGGGGCCCCCTTGGCTAGCCTTTGTGGGTAATCAAAATGAGCTCTGATCTCTTGGAGCTCATTTTTGTCCTTCTGTAAGGGCTCCAGGCTTTCCCAGTGCATCAAGAGTGATTTTTCAGGCTGTTTTGCCAGACTTTTTGATGGTTGCAGCTGGCTTGAGCAACAGTGGCAGGGGTGGGGGGAAGTTTATAACAGGGCTAGAAAAGGAAGGTCAGAGAAGCTCTTTCTCAAAGGCTCTTTTGCTTCTGACTTTGTGAAGTATTTGGCGAAGTCAGGTTGGAGATGGCTTCTTAGTTGCTTTCCCAGTGTTAGGTTTACGGTGGTGTGTGTATATGTGTGTACTTGTGTGTGGTACAAGTGAGCATGTGCAATCAGGCAGGCATACGTGTAACACTAATAAAATGCTGTCCCCTCTCACCCTTCTCTCCAAAAAAAAATATTTTTTTGCTTTATTCTTTCCTTGCTTCTTTTTGGAAGTGCAGAGCTGAACTCTGCTTTCTATCATTCTCCCTGTCTTTCCGTCCTTACCCTGCTGAATCACTAGCTCTTTTTGCCGCCACTCCCCTCCATCTTAGAGTTAAATTTGTGAGGTTGGAACTATTTAAAATAGAGATGAGATTTGTTTCTATGGTGTGAGTGAGCTGGTAATTCTGGGTCCAGAAAACCTCTGGTTTGACTGTCCAGGGGAATTGGGAATTTGGAGCTATTGGCGTTTGGCCTTTTTTGTATCTGGGAGCCAGACAGAATCTGATTTGGATCTGTCCCACTTAGGCCCCAAAGGCCTTTGAACAAAACCGCCTGTGGGATGAAGCTTATAATTAGCTAAGTTACTGTTTGACAGAGGCAGGTTAAGTTTTCTACCAAGACGACTTTTTTCCCCCAAGTTATTTCTTGTGCTTTGCCCTCAGATATGAAGGGTGAGGTTGTTTATAAACTGCCTTGAGTTACAGCTGTCTGTGTGATAGAGTAAATATTTTTTAGTGTAAGGCTGGGGGAGGGAGAAGTGGGGGAAGGGAGAAGGAAGTAAACGTGTTAGCTAAGGAGTGGAATGGGGAAGCATAAGTCTGACCGAAGGGGAGAGGACCCTGGCAATGAATCATTTTTACTGAGAGTGGTTGAATCTGTTTGCGTGCATATGTGTGTGTGTGTGTCTGTCCATGTGTGTCTGTCACATATAGACATACACACTCTAGGTGGTGGTTGCTTTATGCCTAGCTGTTGACAGGCTGTACAAAGGACACCAGCATGCCTCTGAAGAATGAAATCTTTTTCTGGTTGACTGTTTCCTTTGGAGTATATAATTCACTACTAACCACACAGTGGGGGTTGGGATTTGGGGGACAGGATACGGGCCCCTTAGTTAGTATTAGAACATAGGGAGACCTCAGGAAATCAGCTGATACAGTCCCCTGCCTTCAGGCTGGTGAGGGTGTCTGAACCACCAGTGAAGAGGGCTGTCTATTTTCGTCCCTAAATTGTCTAGGAACATAGATTCCACATCCTCTTACTGTTGCATTTTTGCCTTGGGGAAGTCTAGATCTTGCCGCACATCTGGACCTGCATTTTAGTAGTGGGGTCTCGCTTGCAGCAGGTGCTTAGGAACAAGTGCAAGTTGATTTATAGCTGCCCATGGCACAGCCCTGGGTCGGCCAGATGGCTTGAGAAATCTGGTCAGGCATGTGGGCACCCCTTGATGAAAAACATGCAGCATTAGTGGTGCCAGTGGATATCTTTTTATTTTTGGATTTTGCCTTTATATGTTTAGACTTCTCAAAGGAGGGGCCTGTAATTTTCATTGGACAGACAGTAGGCTGAATACATAAAATGAATAAAGGTTGTCCATCTAGGAGCTAGTTAGCTCTGTGTTGTTATAAGTGTTTCCAAAGATACTGGGTGGCCACCTCTAAGGGCTGCTGTCACAAAGTGGATTCCTGCCTGGAATGGGAAATTGGACTACATTATCACTGAGCCTCTTGCAACTCTGAGAGTCTGAAATTCTGCATAACTGTTGTGTTTGTCTGGAAGATTCAAATACACACAAAAAGGAAAGGATAGATTACCAGTAGGTAGCTGTATTTAAATACATTTACATATTTAAATGTAATTGTATCTATGGTAAAAGTATTGACTTTAAAAGCAGAGTGAAAATTGTGCAGTGCTTAAGAAAAGGATTTCTTAATTTATCTTTAGGGGGAGGCATTTAGGAAATGTGCGTGTATATGCCAGTTTCAGCTTTGACCACATGAGCCATTCTCAGTCTTTTCTGGCCAAACCCTGTCCAGCTTGTGTAAACATGTAGCCACCAGCTTGGCTGGTAATGTCAGGACATTATAGCAGAATGACACTGACAACTGTGAGGTGTCCAGCCACTCAAAGACTATTGTAGTAGGTAGTCAAATTCAACTTCCTGATAAAGCTAGGGGGAAGGACCAAGTGCACTGTTTTGTGGAATTGGCTTTCTCGCTATCTCTTTTAACTTTGTGACCAGATCACTGGTGGGGTCAATGTACCCAGACTTCTCTTGTGGCAAGAATGACTATGTGACTTTTGACACCTGAAGTAGAAGCAGTTTGCTGCTATGATCAGTGCTTATGCCTCATTGTGCTGTATGTAGAGGAAATTGTATCAAGGCACTATCAAACCCTGTTGGACTGACACACATAGTTGCTTCTGACGTACAGAGGAGTCATTGAATTGGATGAACTGAAAAAAGCTTTGTAACGCTGCTCAGTAATTGACCCACTTCTAGCCTATCCAAATTCTACCGCTCTTTCAAGTCCCTTCTTGAGTCTTCCTTCATGAAACCTTTCTAATAATTCCTGCATTTGTAGGACTAATCATACATACTGCTCATTTAACACATAATCTTATGACATTTCTTAGATTTCTAAATTCTATGATTATTGCACTTTGAGCTCTTTCAATGTCAGGGACTATCTCCTATGTCTATGTAGCCCCCACAGTGCCCTCTGCCAGGCCTTACATAGCATAGATGGTCAGTAAATGTTACCGAATTAATAACACATTCTGGATACACTTTAAATGTCTTGACTCACATAATCATAGAATGGTAGAACTGGAAGGGGCCTTGGAGACTATCTCCATCCTTTTGCAGGTGAGGAAACCAGGTCCACAGAAGAGGTTACTTTACCAAGATTAGCTGGACAACCAATACCTCTGTATGACACACTACCTTTCATCTCATTGTAACCTTTTGAATATGGAATCCAGAAGACATTCAGGTTTACTAAAGTGTGCATATGCCAAGAATATGCTAGACCAGCATATTCTGGGTTCTTGCTAGCTAGTGATTATGTTACCTAGTGGCATCTAGGTTATTTGGGCCTCCCCAGCTATGCTCCTAGGAAATGAAGGTATCTTTGTAGAAAACTGGTAGCATCCTGGCATGGCATTCTGGTAGCCTTGCAGGAACAGGGAAACCCATCTCTAAGTGTGAACCTAGAAAGTAAGCTTTGTGAGTTATGAGGGGTCATCACCTCAGTGACCACTCAGAGTCCTTGCTGCCTGAATGAGGGTGGCTTGGAGAAAAATTAAGCAATATGTGCTCCCTACCTCATTACCATGTGGGTGATCCTGATGAAAGGGGCATCATGTCCCTGCAGACAGAGGAAAGAGAAATGGTCATCTGACAACACAAAGTTGCCAGGTTTGAGGAGACACAGAGCTATGTAGACAAAAGCCAAACTGACCTGGCAGAATATTTGTGCCTATAGTGACAAGATCCAGGTTCCTGAAGTTACTTAGATGAGATTGGAAAGGGGGAAAAGTGACTTTATCATGATCTCTAACCAAGAGAACATTCTCCAGAAAATTTTTCTTTGCAGGTTCTATCTTGTGCTTTACCTAGCCCAAGATTATGTCTATGATTTGGCCAACCAAATGATAGTTTTAGAACATCATAGTTGTCTCTCTGATACCAATCTGTTATAGTACTTGGCTAAGTTCAACTTCCTGATAAAGCATGCTCCCTGCAGAAGGGTTGAGTTATGTCTTCTGAACAGTATGCTTTCCTTTCTTTGCAGTTAAATCATTCAGAATTTATCTGTGTATATTCAGTCTCTACTACTTTTTGTGATAATGAGTTTCACACTGTCAGTCTCTATCGAATGCATCTCCCATATTTTGAGAATGAGTTTTAACTGAGTATAGTGATTTTATATTTTGGGAAAAGCAAGCACAAAGAACAGGGATGTCCCCCAGCATGCCGACATCAGTTGAGATGTTTATTGAAGGAGAGAAGAGACCTTCTAAATGTTCCTCAGAGATGCCTGCTAGTATTGTGTTTAAGAACAAAGGAAGCACCTTATTCATTTTGCAATAGCAAGAAGCTAGTGAATTCAGTGTAATTAGGGGTATGTTTCTGGGATGGAGCAATGAGAAGACAAGAATCTTATGATGATGATTAGGTAAGGCCAGTTTAACTAATGGAGGGCCTTGGAATACTGGCCTGTGGGGTTTGGGGATTAATAAGCAGTGGGGAATTGTTCTAAATTTTTAGGCAGGAGTATATTATAATTGAAATATTTTATTTGTTATATTTGAAATTTGTTACTTTTGGTATAACTGAAATGTGAAATTTGCTATTATAACAGATTTAGCAACTACTTAGCGGGCTTGCCTGGCTACAGATTTTGGCCCTCTTCAGTGAGAGGATGGTTTATTGCCTCAAAATTGAAAATGTCCCTGTTTGGTTAATTTTCCCCATTGCTACTGGAACAAGACAGGGTTATACATCTTCCCTTGACCTTCACATAGCAGTCAGGGGCTGACTTTCAATTATGTTTTTAGTGTCTAAGGAAACTTTTTCCCTATCAGCAGACTCTGAAGTGTCATCAGAAGACCCTTGAGTCAGTCTTATAGGTGGTTCTATATGTTTACTATGCTTTAGAGGTAAGTAGTATGTAAAAGGACAGACAACGATCCATATCAGTGAGAACTTATAGCAAAGGCTTATTGCCATTATGTGGGGCTAAGGGCCATCATGGGGCTCTAATCCTTGGGCCCTTTCTGCTGTTCCAAGCTGTGCTTAAATCCACCCTTAATGGCTGCTATGGGAGCAGTTTCAAACAGCCACCAGCTTCCCAAGAGAGCTCTTCTCTGACCACTTATAGTCCTTAGGGTATGAATCACCATCCTAACCCTTAATTACTGGTCTTATCTTATTCTGTAGCTGTTTCATATGTTAGTTATGTTTTCCATAACAATATTAACTCCCATTTTCTCTTGTTCTTCATTTGTTAGGCCCATAAATACTTGTTGGCACTGAGCTTTTGGGGAGACTTAGAGGTAGAGTATTGTATAGAACACCAATCCACACTCCCAGTCTATGAGGCAGAGCCCTGCTATGGAATCTGTCTGGTTTCTTACAGGTTCCACTTATGAATCTCTTTTGAGTTTTTTCACATCAGTTGAAGTCTGTGTCATTATCATTGTCCCTCCAATGAACTACCGTGCTAGGGATGGGGGATGGGACATGACACACCAGCCCAGCCTGGCACTGCTGGTTACTGCTAGACAGTACCACCATGTGGCCCATGGGACATGTGGAAGTCCAGTCATTTAGCCTAGCTATGGAAGCCTGAGGCCAATCAAGAAGTTGGTAGAAGATGGCTTAAAATAATGATATCTCTTCAGGTCGAATAAATGAAGACTTAGTGGGACATGGTAGCATTTATAAAATTTACAAGGGAGAAAAGCAACCACTAAACCCTCTAGAAGGGGGAAAGTCTCTTGGCACTTTGAAGACAAAAGAGAGTTCTGTTTCAAGAAGTGTATGGATATTAGTATTCCAAGAAGTGATATGAATGGAAAGTACTAGGGGGTTTCAAAAACAGCCTATATTTGTGGATGACAGATCCCATCTTTCACTAAGACAGATTACTGATTTAGGATACTCCTGACTTTTCAGATCAATATTGGGAATTACCACCAAATCTTCACATACCCTATTCCTATCAGAGACAGACCCCTAGCTTACTGCAATTATGGTATTAACCTATGTGGATATTTTTGATCATAACTGCTAAAGACAGACATGACATGTTATAGTTTACAGTAGTCTTAGCCACTGGCTCTCTTAGTTTCCTCTTACTTGGAGTGGAAAGGCCTGTTGGTTCCACATCTGCCTTCTCAGCCACACCCACTCACTAGTGACAACTGGCTGCCAGTAGCCTCATCTCTGGAGAACAATACAATGGGCCTATTGTGTACTTGTTGACACACAGAGTGGATTGTTTTAGCAGGTGCAGAAGATAGTCCATGTGGAGATTACAGAGACCTTTATCCTTGATGGCGTAGCATAATTCAAATCTAAGTTGTTCTTTGTCTGGTTGACAAGCAGGTGTTGGAATGGGACTTAGTTAATCTCAGGTCCTTTGTGCATGGGGTTAACATTGTGTGTGTGTGTGTGTGTGTGTGTGTGTGTGTGTGAGAGAGAGAGAGAGAGAGAGAGAGAGATGTATATATATTTTCTATCTTTTTTTATTTGGTTTTTTTTTTTAATTTGAGAGAAGGAGAGACAGAAAGAGAAAGGGAGAGTGTGGTGGAGAGGTGCAGACAGAGAGAGAGGATCTCAAGCAGACTTCACACTCAGTGCAGAGCCCAACACAGGGCTTGGTCCCATGACCCTGGGATCATGACCTGAATCAAAATCAAGAGTTAGACACTCAACCAACTGAGCTACCCAGGCGCCCCTTTTTCCTCTCTATTTTTTTTTCCTGTAATAAGACAATTTAAAAGCCCTTTGGTGGCTGATTGGTTGGCTCTGATTTTTCTAAGTCTATTTATTGGATGCTGTACACCCAGAGCAGTTCGAGTTCTAGAGACATTACTTGTTTTCAAGAGTGATCTTAGAAATGGGCAGTGATTAGAAAGATGGCTGTTTTCTGTTAGTGTGGTAATTTTACTTGGCTTGCTTGTGAAACAGTCTTGTATTTCTCTTGTGTCCTTTGGGTCCCTGGTAGGTGGAGGTGACTTTTGTTTCTGAATTCACTTCTTGATTATCTGTATACTGAAGGTGGAACAATGGAAAAGAGGGTAATCCACAAGGTAGTGATATGCAGGGGCTTTAATTACTCTGTACTAAGTCAGATCCTTCAGTTCTTCAAATTTTGTCCCCTACCCTTAGCTTTTAGAAAGAAGTAAGTCATACAAAAGCAGACTAAGACCAAGGATTTTGTTAAAAAACAAATAAGCAGGCAAACAAAAAGCCACAAACATCATTTTGCATGTTTGCTACATATGTTCACCTTTATGACAAACCGCTCAGCCTAATATTATAGTTGACTTGCACCCTTCATGCAGTTGTGTGTGTGGCGGGGAGGCAAGGGGAGGATCTCATGGGGACTGTTCCAAAACTACAGCGAATGTATAACCCCGGGGTTAAATGTTTGCTCTGAATGGACAGCAGCTTGCTTAATCCCCATGCCGATGAGGTAAGCCTTTTTCCTTAGCGTACTTTTTCTGCTCTCCCTCTGGTCCTTGCTCATCCACTTATAGTCTGCCTCTAAGAGAAGATCTCTGTGTTGAATGAAAAAATGTCTCCCAGGAGGAAGAGAATAAAAATAGGTCAGTGATAACTCTCATTGCATATTCCTATTTATTTGGTTTGAAATTCAGTTGAATGTGACAAGTATTTGTTGGTAGCTTCTTTGTTCCCGTACTTGCATTAAGCTCTGGGACATAAAGAAGCATGATGGTAATTGTTAACAGCTGGCATTTACTTAAAGTTTACTATGTGTCAGGTACAGTTCTAAGTACTTTATTTATATTCATGCATTTGATACACAAAATGACCCTATGTAGTGCTATTATTATCCTCATTTCACAGATAAGGAGACTGAAGTTAATTAAGTCACCCAGCTAGGAGCTGGTAGAACCACAATTCAACCCCAAATGTTCCCACTCCAAAAAAGACAAGGTTCTTGCTCTTATGAAGTCCAGCTGGGGGAGATGAGGTCAACATAGTGAAAAACAGCTAGGAAACAATACAAGGCTCTGGCAATGAGGATGACAGCGGTAGAGAAGGGAGAGATTAGTGCAGCTTAGGATAGGCCTTTCAGAGGAGGCAAGACCTCTCTAAGACCTCTCTCTATCAAATCTACCTTGTGGATTTAGTGTGAGAATTGAATGAGATGGTGCATATAAAGGGCTTAGTGCAATGCCTGGCATATGGTGAATGCTCAGTAAATTGTGATGATGACAATGATGGCATTGATGTCTCTGGGACCTGAAAGATGAGTAGAGCTGGGATATCCAGAGAGGAAGAGGGGTAGTCTTCCAGATGAATTATGAGGAAAGGGGGAGGGAACATTATGTTGAGAAGGGGTGCTAGGAGATTTTCCTTGCCTAACGTCAGTAGGCACCTACTAGCAGAGCTCATTGAGGAGAGAAAAGAATGGATGTTTCAAAGTCAGTCAGCAGCCCAGAAACTTTTCATTGGCTTTGAAGCATGCCAGACCTACCCTCTGTCTGACACTGGGACCCTGCTTCATAAATGGTCCTCATCTTTTCTTCCTCCTCCTTGAGCTCAGGCCTAATGCTAGATGAGTGTTTTTGAAAAGCTCTACACATTCCCAGAGTAAGAGCAACCTATGGTAATAACAAGTCCAGGCTCAGTTGCTTCCCTGACCTTAATAGGTGTGAGCCTTTCATGAGGCACAGAGGAAATGGGGTTTTCAGCAGGCCAAAAGGAGGGACTGGACTTGGTGATAGGAGAAGTCCCTTGAGACTGTCTTCTCTAGGTTATAGGTCCACCAATCAAATAATTGTTGATTTCCTATTATGTGCAGAACCATATATAAGGAGTTATGGGTAATTCAAGAGAAGAAAAAACATGGTCCCTTCCCTCAAGGTACTGCCGATTTTCTTGTGGAGACCCGATCGACATGCTGGTAACAATTTGAGGTCAATACAGGGTAGGTATAACTAAATGTTCAATTGGCTGCTTTCTTCAGATGCCGCTACCTGGCTGTCCAGCTGTCTCCTGCCATCCCTGTGTTTGCTGCCATGCTCTTCCTTTTCTCCATGGCTACACTGTTGAGGACCAGCTTCAGTGACCCTGGAGTGATCCCGCGGGCCCTACCAGACGAAGCAGCTTTCATAGAAATGGAGATAGGTGAGTTTTCTAACCAGCTGGCAAGATGCTGTGCAGTGGGTGACTTTAATCACTAAGGGAATAGAATCATGTAGTTGCAGATTAAGAATCATTTCTAGCCTTTTCCCTGTAAGAAATTGAATCTGAGATCATGACCACCCTATGAATTTGGTAAGGCAGGTTTAGCAAGATTTGAAAGCCATATGCTTCATACTTTCTTGTGTTGGGTTGCATTTCAGTAGGGGTTTGTTACCAAGGTCCTGCTGCAGTGTTCCCAAGAGGATGGCCTTTTTTACTTTTGAAGGGTCATCAACGCATTCGATTTTTTTGATGAAAGCTATAAGCCTTCTTTTCATAAAAAATATTCTTATATGTTTACATATACATATAATTGTGGCTGTAATTTCAGGGACTTGTGGATCTTTTGAAGCACATTCATGGGCCCCACCAAGAATTCCTGATTTAAGGGAATACACAAGATGAGAGGAGACAGCCATGGTGCCAAGAACCATTGAGAATTCTAGGAAGGTAAAGGAAGGAAATGGAAGCAGTTATAGGCTGATTACAGTGTAGTTTTCAGGTCTCTTTGGGACAGAGATAAAGTGATACAACAGCCACGGGCCAGGGTGACTCCACAAATTAAAGCTGAAGATCCCAGGGCTAGAGGGAATATCCTAGGAGCTCATACTGGGAAAGAAGGCTGTGATACCAGTACTAGCAGGGACTGGGAACCCAGCAGACCCAACATCAGTGCCTCCCTAAATTGTTTGCAAGTCCAGTACCCAAGTAGCTTGAGTCAGCATCCAAGCCAGACAGAGTAGAAGAAAGGGACCCGGAAGTTGTAAGACTAAAAGCTATGCCCATGGAGCACCAATATGCTTCTAGATTTTTAGACTGTTTGTTTTTTTATTTTAATATTATTTTATTTAATTAAAAACACACAAATCTATCAGGGTTATAATAGGTATTACATTACATTTATATTTTTTGAGAGAATCTACATTTATATAATATTATCTGCCTATCTAAGAAAATGTTGTGTTTTTATTTTCAGATTGAGTTTTATGCCCTTGGATAAAATGTTTATAGTTTTAAAGCCTAGTTTCTGTATTTCTCATATTGAGTTTATTCCTGATGTTTATATGCATGCTATTATTAACAAAATATTTTCTCCCATTTCCATTTGATGTTTTTTCTTCCAGTTTTATTGAGATATAATTGACACAACATTGTGCAAGCTTAAGGTGTAAAGTATGATGGTTTGATACTCTTAGAGTGGTTTGAAAGCTTTTGTATTTCTTTTGTTTATTTTAGCTGCATTTACCTCTGGCTTCTTGCTGAATTTCTTTCTTTTTAAATTTTTTTAATGTTTATTTATTTTTGAGAGCACGCAAGAGAGACAGAGCATGAGCAGGGGAGAGGCAGAGAGACAGGGAGACACATGTCTGAAGCAGGCTCCAGGCTCTGACTGTCAGCACAGGGTCTGATGTGGGGCTTGAACTCACAGACTGTGAGATCATGACCTGAGCCGAAGCCCGGTGCTTAACTGACTGAGCCACCTAGGCGCCCCTGAATTTCTTTTTTAAAAATTCCATCCTGTTTTAGTTGGGCCAAGGGGACATAGGCTTGTGCACGTCTGAACTACTTAGGGATGGGGAGAGGGTGGGTATGGTGGGGAGAAAGAAGAGGCCAGGTGTGTTGGTGCAGCCGGAGTTCAGGGGAGACCTGGTAAAGCTGGGGTAGTTAGGAGGAAGATAGGAGGGAGAGTTGTGTGTGCCATTTTTTCTCCATCTGGATTATTCTTTTATCATCCCATTTCCATTCACATATGTAGAAACTGAAGGTCAAGGCAGTGCCTTGACTTGTCTTTTGCATCTCACAGCAGGTATTAGCAAGGTTAGTTCTGTTTTGCCAGATCATTGGGCCTAGAGCCCAGGTTTGAGCTGTCACATTCTGACCTCCCCTTTTAGCATGTTCTCTGTGTAGAAGATTGCATTCTTGAGTTCATACATATGTTTATGTTAGCAAGTTTTTGTCAACACTACATTCAGCCCTATGCTGGGTATGCTGTGCATGAGGGCTGGGGGATGGGCAGCAGGCAACACTGTGATTTCCTTGTATCATAGTGCCTCATGGGGAGGACAAACCATGAACTGTATCTCACAGGTGCCCTCATGTAAAGCACATGCAAAGGAATATTAAGGTGGCATGCTGGTACTTTTATCATTCTCTAATGAATAGCTATCATCCTTTTAAGACTTGTGACACACTGTTATTGTTTGATTTCACAGCATCTACCCCACTCTTCAAAAAAAGGAAAAAAATTCCATATGGTAGATATTTTTAAAATCAAAGTGAATTGAAAAATTATTCTGTTTTTAGAATTATCCTGCACATCTAGGGGGCAACAAGACAGGCATTCTCATACGCTACAGATGGATGGGCATGCAAATTGATACAATCTGCCTGGGAAGCATTTTGGCAATAAGCAGTATGGGTTTTAAGGGTTCATACCCTTTGACTTGGTAATTCCACTTCGCTTAGAGTTTAGCTAAAGGAAATAATCAGAGAGTTATACAAATTAGTACAGAAGGATTTTTAGCTCAGCATTTTTTCCTTTGTCCTTTTCTTTTTTAAAAATGTATTTTCAGAGAAAAAGAGAGCGAGAGAGCATACATGCAGAGAAGGGGCAGAGAGTGGGGGGGGGCGGGAAGAGAAATCCTAAGCAGGTTCTGCGCTGTCAGCACAGTCAGACATGGGGCTCAATCTTACAACTGTGAGACCATGACCTGAGCCGAAATTTTAAGCCCAAACTTTTTTTCTTTTTAATATGGGCCTAGCTATTTTAATGCCAGCAACTTCATATTTACTACTCAGATTTCAACATGCTTTTCTTTTTTATCTTTCTGTTTTAGAAATTAATTTTAACACACGTATATATTCTTGGGGAAGGGAGGTGGGAACTGGGATTGGAGTGGTGATCAAAGAGGATTTAAGCTTTATCTGTGATATTTTAGGTGTTTGCATGCAACATCACTTAAATAGTAAAAACTCAGAGGCCACTTAAATGCGCCACTATATGGAATGGTCAAATAAATTACAGGATGTGCATATGATGGAATATTATTATATTGCCAATATTCATCTTTTTGGAAGAGAATTTAACAACCATGGAAAAACATTCACCATATAATGTTAAGTGAAAAATATAGGGTACAAAATCATATCTATATCTCAAATTTTTAAAAATCATGAATGTTTATTTATCTGTTAAGGAAATATACCAAAATGCATGGGTATCCTTGAGTTGAGAGACTGTCAGTGATTTTTATTTTTTCTTATATGTATTTTCTGTTTTTTCCAAGCCTTTTACAATAAGCACACATTACTCTTATTTTTAAAAGGTTGTTTTTCTGATTCTAAGTATTACCACTCTCTTTTCATGCATATATTTTATTTTTGCAAGATAATATATTTTTATGCATGTTGCTTTTTAGCTTACATTTTCATTTTGCAATACATTGTGAATATTGTCCTGTGTCTTCATTCACTTGTCTACATCATTTTAGATGGTTGCATAATGTTCCATCCTGTGCATGTATCATAATTTACTTAACCAACCTCCTATTGTGACACTGAGGTTATTTTCACGTTTTCACTATTAAAAGGGACTCTGTGACAAATAATCCTTCCACCAACATCTTTTGTATATCTCTTTGTAATTTTGTTAAGTTCCTAGAAATAGAATTGATGGATCAAAAAATATAGACCTTTAAAGTTTTGGGAGCCACTGCTTTATTGCTTACCAGTAATATATAAAAATACCTTCTCCCCATCCTTGTCAACATTGGGTATTCTTATTCTTTTTAATATTTGTTAATATAGTAGGTAGAAACAGTATCTGTGTTGGTTTTTTTTTATGTCTTTGATTGTTAGTGAATTTGGGTATTTTCATTATATGTATATATTAATGTTTATTATATATAATATATAATATATATATTATATATAATATATATGGAATATATAATATATATATTATATATAATATATATGGAATATATAATATATATATTATATATAATATATATGGAATATATAATATATATATTATATATAATGTATATGGAATATATAATATATATATTATATATATATTAATGTTTATTTTTGAGACCGAGAGAGAGCGCGAGCAGGAGAGGGGCGCTCTGGAGAGAGAACAAGCAGGAGAGAGAGAGGGAGAGGGAGACACAGAATCCAAAGCAGGTCCAGGCTCTGAGCTGTCAGCACAGAGCCTGACGTGGGGCTTGAACTCATGAACCATGAGATCAAGACCTGAGCCGAAGTCAGATACTTAACCAACTGAGCCACCCAGGTGCCCCTCATTTCATATATTTTTTAGCCATTTCTATTTCTTTTATGAATGCTTTTCTTTGTAATCTGCAAAAAACAAAACAAAACAAAACTTGAAGAAACCCTTTTTCACATATGCACAAAAGAATTGCATGGCATTCAGTGGAATTTGGGGGGACACTGTGATGTTGAAAGTGTCCTCTGGAATGCTAGTCTGTAGAAAACAGTGGGCCCTAGGGCACTATTGAGTACTCCCATTGCTTTTTGAGAAGTGGTGGGACTTTTGGACTCAAATAATGGCTAGCTAGCAGTGATAGTAACTGTCTTTACTGATCTTCAGAGGCTACCAATGGTGCAGTGCCCCAGGGCCAGCGACCACCTCCTCGTATCAAGAATTTTCAGATAAACAACCAGATTGTGAAGCTGAAATACTGTTATACGTGCAAGATCTTCCGGCCACCCCGGGCCTCCCATTGCAGCATCTGTGACAACTGTGTGGGTGAGTAAAACCAAAGGGGCTTTGTCTGAGGAAAAGGCTGAGTTGGAGAGGGTCAGGGTTATTTTTCTAGGGAAAAATCAATAGGGGTGGGAAGACAGATTTACATAGGAAATAAGCTAGATTTAGTTAGGAAACTTTAGATAGGAAGCAAGCTTCTGAACAAGTGAAAAAGCAACTGTACTTGTGTAGATCAAATCTTATTTTAAATATCCTCTGGTCTAAAATTTACTAAAAAAAACCTTTTTGGTAAATGGGGAAGTAAACTTTACCTGTTTTTAAGATCTGCATTTTTCTTGACTGGATTTGTTTCAAGTGGAACCCATCTTATGTAGGGGGAAGAAAACCCTAGTCCACTGGAGGGCAACTTCGGGGAAAGAAGGGATATATAAGTACTGTTCCCAAGAAGAAGAAAGTTGCTAAGATTTATTGAGATACTACTATATAGGAGGCACTGTGCTAAGCGCTTTCCCTTTCTCTCATTTAAGACTTGTAAAACCCCATGAGGTATTATCCCCTTTTCACAGATGAGGAAATAGGTGAAGCACCTTTGTGCAGGTTCATGTAATTAATGTGAGATGAAACTGGAACAGGTCTGATCCTAAAACTCATTTTAACTTTCTCTGCTAATGCTGCAAGGGTGGCAGGTGTGCATAATACATGGGTCTGTGCTTCTATCTGCATATATGTGGCTTAGTTGTAAGCATTGCCTCATGTGTGCTGTACCCTGAGAAAGATCAGAAACAGGCAGTAAACATATCCATCAATAGACATATATGTGCAACTCTTTATATATATATATATACATACTTCTTATATGTATACTTCATATATATATATATATGTAATAAGCGTACTTCTAGCATTCTTTATATATGCCATGGAACATGCCTGACTGAGTACATTGCTTTCTTCTTATTAGCCAATTCTTTAGGCAAAGGTTGGGAAGATATATCTTACTTTATATGGTAAAAATCTGTGTGTAGATAGGATTTTTATAAATTAAAACTCATTTTAAATTAGCCAGGAAACTTGATATTTCAAGAAGGTCAGATGTGAGGGTTTTGATAAATAATTCCCTCTCCTTATTAATATTCTTAAATATAAAGAACTCATACAAATTGCTTTAAAAAAAAGAAGCAGTAACATTCCAGTAGAAATATGGACAGTTTATGAAACAGGAAATGCAATTAACTAGTTAACAAGAAAAAAATTCATCCATACTAAAAATCAAAAAAATAAAAATTAAAACAGGATCTTTTTTTTTTTTAATGTTTTTATTTATTTTTGAGACAGAGAGAGGCAGAGCATGAGCAGGGGAGGGGCAGAGAGAGAGGGAGACACAGAATCTGAAGCAGGCTCCAGGCTCTGCGCTGTCAGCACAGAGCCCGACGCGGGGCTCGAACTCACAGACTGTGAGATCATGACCTGAGCCGAAGCCGGACGCTTAACCGACTGAGCCACCCAGGCGCCCCATAAAACAGGATCTTTTAAAATCTAGAATATTAGCAAGGAAAACCTGATAATGCTTAGTCCTACCCTGGTAAGAGTGTAAATTGGAACAAAGTTTTTGGAAGACAACCTAGTGAGATTCTTAAAAGCCTTATTAAAACATGTATACCCTTTGATGCTAGTGATTCCTTTTCTAGAGACCTGTCCTAAGAAAATAATCAGGGATGTGGTAAAAGGTTTAGGTATGGAAATATTTATCTCAGGATTATTATAATGATTAAAAATTCAATAAATGTAATTGTCCACCAGTAGATAAGCAGTCAAATAAATTGTGGGACATTTATGCAATAGACTTATGGAAAAAGCTCATATCAGAAAGCTAAATGAAATAAAACAAGAAATAAGCTACATTTATAGTATGATCTCAGTTGCACATTTGAAAAAATATAAGTATATGTAAAGATATATGCAAGGTGGGGCGCCTGGGTGGCGCAGTCGGTTAAGCGTCCGACTTCAGCCAGGTCACGATCTCGCGGTCCGTGAGTTCGAGCCCCGCGTCAGGCTCTGGGCTGATGGCTCGGAGCCTGGAGCCTGTTTCCGATTCTGTGTCTCCCTCTCTCTCTGCCCCTCCCCCGTTCATGCTCTGTCTCTCTCTGTCCCAAAAATAAAATAAAAAATGTTGAAAAAAAAATTAAAAAAAAAAAAAAAAAAGATATATGCAAGGAAATACACCAGAATGCTTAGGCTTATAGTTTATTATCTATAGGTTGTGGAATTTTGAGTGATGCTGTTTTCCTTCATTTTCTTTTTTATTTTTTTCAAGTTTTCTATGATGAGAGTATATTAATTATATTATCAGAAAAAGTATAATTTAAAATGTAGTGAAAATAAATCTGTATAAATCTACAGTTTCCAATATTTTTATGGCAAGTTTGATTAAAGTGAGGCTATATCTGTAATTCTTGATTCAGGTATTACCCTAACCACTTGGGTGTGTCTTCTCTACATCTTCTTTTTCTCTTCTGAAAAGATACATTGTAGCCCTTTAGTCAGGAGATGTACCATTCTTACTACTTGTGTGTGTCTTCTCTACATCTTTTTCTTTTCTGAAAAGATATATTGTAGCCCTTTAATCAGGAGGTGTACCATTCTTTTTAATTTTTATTTATTTATTTACTTTTTTTAACATTTATTTATTATTGAGAGACAGAGAGACACAGAGCATGAGCGGGGGAGGGATAGAGAGAGGGGGAGGGGTAGAGAGAGGGAGAGACACAGAATCTGAACTAGGCTACAGGCTCTGAGCTGTTAGCACAGAGCCCGACACGGGGCTCAAACTCATAAACTGTGAGATCATGACCGAGCCAAAGTCAGTTGCTTAACCAACTGAGCCACCCAGGTGCCCCAGGAGGTGTACCATTCTTGAAGTCTTTATTTTGACCCGTGCATAGCTTATTGCTTTTTAAAAATGACGTATTTTATTCTTTGTGTGTTTTTCATTAAAATAATCCATGTTCATTGTACAAAATATGGGGAGTACAGAAAGTATAAATAAAATTTAATCCCAAATTTAGTCTCCATTTTGCTGTATCTCCTTCCAGTACCACTTATTTAGATCTTATATAGATCACACATGATAGAGTTTTTAATCCTGCCTTTGTCACTTAACATTATATCCTGAGTATTTTTCCAGATCTTTAATAAATGTGTTTTGAATATATTATTTTAATGACTGCATAATCCATCATATGGCTACATTCTAGTTTATTTTAAAATTTTTCAATATTCTAGTTTATTTAAGCAGTTTCCTATAATTAAATATTATTTACTATTCCATTTTATTCATTATTATTGCACTGCAATCAAAATGATTAAATTTCAGGATGTGGAGAAATTAGAACCTTCATACAATGCTGGTGGGAATATGAAATGACATAGCCACTGTGAAAAACAGCTTGGCAGTTCCTCAAAAAGTTAAACATAGAATTAAAATTATCATATGACCCAACAATTCCACCCCTTGTGTGTGTGTGTGTGTGTGTGTGTGTGTGTGTGTGTGTGTGTACATATATATACATACCTAAATTAGCCTGCTCAGGCTACCATAGCAAAATACAACAGACTGGGTAGCTTAAACAACAGAAATTTATTTTTTCACAGGCAGGATTGATTTCTGGTGAGGTCTCTCTGTCTGGCTTGCAGGTGGGCCACCTTCTTGCTGTGTTCATGTGACCTTTTTCTATATTCATGCACTCCTGGTGTCTCATCTTCTTATAAGGATACCAATCTTACAGGATTAGGGCCCTACGCTTATGACATTTAACCTTAGTTACCTCCTTAGAAGCCGTGTTTCTAAATACAGTCACATTGGGGGTTAGGGCTTCAACATATGAATTTTGGGGAGACACAATTCTGTCCATATCAATACCAAAAAGAGTTGAAAATAGAGACTCAAACATTTTTGTACATCAGTGAGCATGACAGCATTGTTTACAGAAGCCAGAGGTTGGAAACAACCCAAGTGTCCATCAATAGATGAATGGATAAACAAAATGTGGTATATCCATACAATGGAATATTATTCAGCCATAATGAGGAAGGAAGTGCTGATACATACTACAGTGTGGGTGAATCTTGAAAACATGCTAAGTGAAAGAAGCTAGACAGAGAAAGCCAAATATTGTATGATTCCACTAATATGAAATATGTAGAATAGACATAGAGATAGAAAGATTAGAAGTTACCAGGGACTGGGGGAAGGGGAAAACAGAGAATTACTCTTTAATGCGTACAGAGTTTCTTTTTGGGGGTGATGAAAATATTTGGAAATAGGTAGTGGTGATGGTTGCACAACATCGTGAATGTAGTAATTGCCACTAAGTTGTACACTTAGAATGAATAAATTGGCAAAATGCATGCTTTATATTTTACCACAATAAAAAACACTAGTAAAAAATTGCTAAACTTAAATTTCTGTGCATATCTCTATTTCCCTAAGAGAAATTACTAAAAATGAATTTATTTTGCCAAAGCGGTGTTAGCCTTATTAAGGCTGTTGACACATACTGCCAAATTGCTTTTCAGAAAGTTTCAATTTATACTCCCACAAAGAGTATATTAGTGTCCATTCCATGCTATTCTCACCAGCACTGGATGTTATTTTTATATTCTTATTTCAATAGGCAAAAATTGTCTTATTGTTGTATTAGTATTGCACTGAATCATTAGTGAATCTGAAAACATTTAAATATATGTTTATGTGGTATTTGTTAACTGTCTCTTTTTGCCCTTTGACTATTTTCTTAAAGGAGTATTTGTATTTTGTTATTGATTTGTAAGGACTTCTCATATACTAACGTACAAATTTACATACATTCCCATTGGTTTTTTTTCCTGTTTAAAGATTCTTTATAGTATTTTTAACATATATAAAATGCATATTAAGGTTTATGGAGTCAAATATATTTTTCTTTATCATCTGTGTTTTCTTCCATTACTTTTATGCTAAAAACGTCCTGCTCTACAGGGGATAAATGTTCATCTATTCTTTATAGTTATTTTATGGTTGTACTCTGTTTTTACATGTAATTCTAATTCATCTGGAATTAATTTTGATTAATTGTATGAGGAGAAAAAAAATCTAACTTTATTTTCCACCAAGTAGCCAATTGTGTCAGTTATTTATAGAATAATACTTCCTTTCACCACTGTTTCTGTAGAACTGCCTTTATTAGACAGTAAATTCTTAAATATTGTAGAGACTTTCTGGGTACTTTCCATTCCATTGAGCTATGCCACATCATTTTAAGTGTTGTAGTTTTATCATTTTTAAATTTTTTTAATGTTTATTTACTTTTGAGAGAGAGAGACAGACGGACAGACAGAAGAATGCGAGCGGGGAGGGAAAGAGAGAGAGGGAGACACAGAATTCGAAGCAGGCTCCAAGCTCTGAGCTGTCAGCACATAGACCGACGTGGGGCTTGAACTCATGAGCTGTGAGATCGTGACCTGAGCCAAAGTCGGATGCTTAACTGACTGAGCCACCTAGTTTTATCATTTAAAAAAAAAATAACTAGAGGTTAAGAAAAACCACACTACTCATTTTTTAAAACTTTCCTTGGGTATTTTCACTTACTTATTCTTCCTGAACTTAGTAAGTCCACCAAAGGCTTTTCTTTGGAAAAGCAAAGTCTCTTGTCAACTAGCAGTGAGGCATTGAGGCACTGATCCCTCAGTGCGTTAGTTTCTCCAACTGTAAAATGAGGAAAAGAATATCTTATTTTGCTCAACTTCCAGGGTGATTGTGGGGATCAAATGAGATGACTATGAAAACATAGTGAAAAAGTGAAAAATAGAAACCAGTGTTTTTTATAGTTGAAATCAGCAGTGACACTAGGGGTCTCTAAATTAGGTATTATGTAGATGTCGTGTGTGCTTTGTTTGGGCGGCTTTGGCACTGGACTCTCTCTTTCTCCCACAGAGCGCTTCGACCATCACTGCCCCTGGGTGGGGAATTGTGTTGGAAAGAGGAACTACCGCTACTTCTACCTCTTTATCCTGTCTCTCTCCCTCCTCACGATCTATGTCTTCGCCTTCAACATCGTCTATGTGGCTCTCAGTGAGTATGCAAGGCAGTGTGTGTTGTTGGAATAGGGGTGAGGAGTGGGAGAAGACTTAAGGACAGCTGAGGGAAGTTGGGTTTCCTGGTGGGACTTTACTATTGCAAAGGCACCCTAGGACCTGGTAGAAATGAGCACTGCTCCTGAGCGGAGCTCCAAAACTCAGCTCACATCCATCTGTATTTACTGAGTGTGTTGGCCTTCTCATTGGCCCTCTGCTGAAGGTTGAGGCTGTGATTATGGCCTGTACCCAGACTAGTGGACATTTCTGAGGCTGTCTCAAAGACTGAGGATGTATGTTGGCTCTGCATCCTTTCTTCTTCTGCCTTGTAAGACCTGCCCTGTGCCAGGTGATAGAAGGGATTATACCAGCAAAATACCTTTTAGTTGCTCATGGTCTACTTTGGGAGATAGAAAATACATACCCACATGTCTGCGCATGCGCGCACACACACACACACACACACACACACACACACACACGCACACACACACACACAACTACCAAGTAACCCTAAAGGCAGATGGGATGTGGAGTTAAAGGGGGCATCTCTTGATCAAGAGATGAGTTCTCAGCTAGATTTTGAATAAGGGAGAGATACGGGTTAATCAGGAGAGAGGATTTTTCTTGGATATTTCTGATTTCTTTCAGCTATGAATGAATATTCCCCATCTGTGCTCATAGTTGGAGGCTAGGGAAAAGGGAGAGGAGTGGGAAGCTTGGCTTCTATCAGACTCTCTAGTCCAGTGCCAGGTCCTGCATTGAAAATGTAAACTCTTTAGTGAGGAGACTACCAGTTTGTAGGTGAGAGTCCCTTGTCTGAGTGAGGGCTTAATCTCTTGTCAGCTTGTAACAAGGGATAGGGAGGGAGGAAAATGAGTGGGTACTAGTGTAAGTGTGCATTTTTTACTAAAGTTATTGATTTTTCTTTCCACTTGTCCTCCCAATTTAACAGAATCCTTGAAAATTGGCTTCCTGGAGACGTTGAAAGAAACTCCTGGAACATATCCTCCCCTGGCAGTATGTCCCTGTGACGCCCTCTTAAACTAGTTTCAAGTAGGCTTTCTCTCTGCAGTTCTCCCACCATCTCGTTTTTCAGATGTCAGAGAGTGCCAAAGTCTAAAATAAAAAAAAAATGTAGTCTTAGTGGTAGCAACCAGAATGGAAGATGGCCAGGGCTTAAAAGGAGGTCCTTCTCTCACCCCTTTCTCCACTGCCTCCCTCCTAAGTCCTTCTGATCATAGTCTCAGCCCTGCCTCCTCTAGTGGGCTGTCTTTGCTTCAGTATACCTCTTATGTCACTTGATGGAAGTCCTACCTTTTTGTTACAGCTAAGGCTTATTTTGTATAGCAGTTGCATTTCTGAAAAGGAGATTCAGATGGGATTTCTAGAAGTCACATTCTGTTTTTCCCACCAATTTTTCATTACAAAGTTTATTTTTTGATGGATTTTCCGTTGGCAGTGATGGCCAACATTGTTTAGCTTTGATGAAATGTCCTCTTCAAAGAGCTAATGATAAATAAATGAACACTTAAATACACAAGAATTGTTAGAGAGCTACTTGTAGTGAATACACAGGGGTCCTTTGCCTTTCATATATCCACTGAGTTTAGAATTCATCTGTTATTATATACAGATACTTGGCCATTTGTGATATATGTTCTGAGAGGTAAAGATGGTGTGATTGGTGCCATGAATATGGGCTGAGGCATTGAGTCCCCTGGTGTAGCTGCTTCAACATTCCTTAACATCACCTCACTGTTCTAGAAGTGCTCATTTGCTTCTTCACACTCTGGTCCGTCGTGGGACTGACTGGATTTCACACTTTCCTCGTGGCTCTCAACCAGACAACCAATGAAGATGTGAGTCAACTTTCCCTTGTCCTTATCACATATTCTCCTCTCCAAAGCCTATTCTGTCATTACCTGCTATACCTGCCAGAGAACTGAGTCTCCAGGGCTTGGGAGGTTGAGGCAAATGGCAACCTGGTGTGGGAGACTGTTAAATTCACTGTGTGGAGGAGAAAGCAGACTGCTTTGGCTGGCACTGAGTACCTATGTAGAATTGGGAAGAAGAGGTTCAGTGGTTGAGCAGGTACACTGTCTTCAGCTGTTCATAGATCCTTAAAGGCTAGTTAGTGCCTCTGGATTTGGAATGGAGAGGCACAGTTGCACTGACTAAATCCCTGCTTTTTAAAAATTACCAATTAATCCATGTTTATTATAGAAAATCGGAAAATACAGATGAGTAAACAATAGCAAATAGGTTACAACTTTACCTCCTAGATGTCACCATTAGTTTCTTTTCAGTTTTTATTTAAATTCACCATTGTTAATGGTATGATTTGTAGTCTTTCAGACCTGTTCCTGTGTTTGTTTATATGAATATATATATTGTATTTTTTAATTTAATTGTTTATTTGGGGTGGGGGAAGAGAGAGAGGGACAGAGGATCCAAAGTGGGCTCTGTGTTGACAATGAAGAGCCTGATGTGGGGCTTGAACTCACTAACTGATATCACGATCTGAGCTGAAGTTGGATGCTTAACCTACTGAGCCACCAGGCACCCCTATATTTTGTATTTAAAAATTTTTTTAATGTTTTTTAAAAAAATTATTTCTGAAAGAGAGAGAGAGAGCACAAGTGGGGGAAGCGCAGAGAAAGAGAGGGAGACACAGAATCCGAAGCAGGCTCTAGGCTTTGAGCTGTCAGCACAGAATCCGATGTGGGCCTCGAACCCATGAACCGTGAGATCATGACCTGAGCCAAAGTCAGTTGCTCAACAAACTGAGCCACCCTGCCGCCCTTATATTTTGTATTTTTAGTGGAAAATAATACATATTATTCAGCTTCTGATTTTTCACTCTATTGTGAACATTTTTCTATGGCTATGCAGGTATTTGTTTTTCTTGTTGTGGCAAAATGTATGTAATACAAAATGTACTATCTTAGCCATTTTTAAATGTAGAATTTAATAGTATCAAGTACATTCACGTTGTTGTGCCACCATCACCACCATCCATCCCCAGAACGTTTTCATCCTTTCATGCTGCATTTCTTCAACGTAAATTTTAATACAAGCCTTGGCTTTTATCTTGCAGATCAAAGGCTCATGGACAGGGAAGAATCGTGTCCAGAATCCCTATAGCCATGGCAACATTGTGAAGAACTGCTGTGAAGTGCTGTGTGGCCCCTTGCCCCCCAGGTACTTAGAGGACTAGAAAATCCTGGGACTCTTGGGACAAGCAATTCAACCTGATCCTATTACCTGGTCTGATGCATTCTTCTGAATGTGGCCTTTTCATGTCAGATAGGTCTTCCCAGGGATTATCCTTCGGTGCTATATCTACATGGACCACAGACCACAGGCTAGTTGTTTTGAAGGGACGACCTTTCATTCTTATTTCATCTGTTTGTTCCTTGGTTAATGTGGTGTTCCCTGGTTTGTGGAATGAAAAAAGAACGGAAGACAGGAGGCATGTGCTAGGATAATGCTAGATTGCTAAAGGACAGGTTTATGTTTTCCAGTATACACAGCAAGGTTCAGTGGGGTGGGTGGGTGGAGGGGGGAATACAAAGTGCTTTATTAACTGTCCTCTCTCCTTCAGTGTGCTGGATCGAAGGGGTATTTTGCCACTGGAGGAAAGTGGAAGTCGACCTCCCAGTACTCAAGAGACCAGTAGCAGCCTTTTGCCACAGAGCCCAGTAAGTATTCCTGACTTAACGGCTGAGTCAGCGATAGAAGGTGTAGGCTAAATTTACACCTTTGAGATACAATTAGGCAATTCCATGTCCAGTGGCTCCAGCTTCTGTCTCTGCTTCTCCACTGACATTGTCTTCAAATCTTTGTGCCCTCAAGGTGGATTTAGTTTCTTTGACATTCTGTGCCAGTCACTGTGCTGGGTGCTAGGGATATGCCAGTGAACAAGGCAAAGATGTCTCTGCTCTCAAGGAGCTCATTGTCTAGTAGAGATGAGAGACAAGAAAACAGGCCATTGCTCAATGTTGTGAAAAGTGCCTTGAGGAAGGAAGCATAAAATGCTATCAGAGCAAAGATAGGGGTCAGGGCAGCGGGTTAGAGTTAATGGAGTGGTTAACTTGGTAGAAGGGGCTTCCTCCCTAGAATATGTCGATGTTGTGGAAAACCTCCCAGCTGTCTTGTTTAGGATATACATTATAAAATATGTTCCCAAAAAGGTATTATTTGAACTTTCTTTTTGTATAATTGCTTTATTGAGCTATAATTCACATACTGTAAAATCTCTATTTAAAATGTATAGTTCACTGGTTTGTAGTATATTCACAGAGTTGTGCAATCATCCCAGCAATCAATTTTAAAACATTTCCTTACTCCTCACCAAACGTCTACACCCATCAGCAGTCACTCTCTCTTTCCTCCTAGTTCCCCCAGCCCCATCCCTAGGCAACTATTAATCTACTTTCATTGCTATATATTTGCTTCTTCTGTATATTCCATATAAATGGAATCATATAATGTGTGGCTTCTTTCATTTGACATATTTTCAAGATTCATCCATGTCATAGCATGTAGCAATACTTCATTATGTTATATGGCTGAATAATATTCCATTATATGGATAATACCACATTTTATTTATACATTCATTGATAGCCATTTGGGTTGTTTCCACCTTTTGGTTATCATGAATAATGCAATGATGAACATTCATGTACAAGTTTTTGCATAGACACATGTGTATTTATTTTGGCTATATATCCAGGAGTGAAATCACTGGGTCATATAACTCTATGTTTAACCTTTTGAGTACCTGCTGGACTGTTTTCCAAACTGGCAGCACCATTTTACATCCCCACCAGTAGTGTATGAGGGTTCCAGTTTTTCCACATTCTTGGCAACACTTGTCATTATTATCTGGCATTCTGGTTCTAGCCATCGTAGTAGGTGTGAAGTGGTATCTCACTGTAGTTATGATTTGCATTTCCCTAATGCTGCCGAGCATCTTTTCATGAGCTTATTGGCCATTTGTTATTTTCTTTGGAGAAGTATCTATTCAGATTCTTTGTCAATTTTTAAATTGGGCAATTTGAATTTTTTTTGTTGTTGTTGAGTTCTAAGAGTTCTTTATTCTCTATGTTAGTCCCTTATCAGACATATGATTTCCAAATATTTTCTCCCATTCTGTGGGCTGTCTTTTTACCTACTTGATGATGTCCTTTGAAGCACAAAAAGTTTAAATTTTGATGTAGTCCATTTTATCTTTTTTTTGTTTGTTTGTTTCTTGGGCTTTTGGTGTCAGTAGATATGTAAGAAACCATTGTCTAATCCAGGGTCATGAAGGCTTATGCCTGTTTTTCCTAAAAGTTTTATAGTTTTAGCTCTTATTTAGATCTTTGATCCATTTTAAGTTAACTTACAAATTCTTTCTTTTGCATGTGGATATCTCTGCACCCTTTTTAAAACATTTTTTAAATTTTTATTATTTATTTTTTTAGAGAGAGAGAGAGAATGAGCAGCAGAGGGGCAGAGCAGGGAGGGATCTTAAGCAGGCTCCGCGCTCAGCGCAGAGCCTGATGTAGGGCTTGATCCCATGACCCTGAGATCATGACCTGAACCAAAATCAAGAGTTGGATGATCAACTGACTGAGCCACCCAGACACCCCTCAGCACCCTTTGTTGAAAAGACTGCTTTTTCTCCATTGAATTCTCTTGGCACCCTTGTGAAAAATCAATTGACTGTAAATGTAAGAGTTTGTTTCTAGACTCTCAATCCTATTTCATCGATCAATATATCTGTTCTTATGTCAGTATCACACTGTCTTGGGTACTGTAGTGTTGTAGTAAGTTTTGAATTTAGGAAGTGTGAGTCATTCAATTTATTCTTTATTCAATTGGTTTGGCTGTTCTGGGTCCCTTGAATTTCCATATACATCTTAGGATCAGCTTGTCAGTTTGCAAAAAGCCACCTTCTTTAAAAAGAAGTTTTAATGTTTATTTATTTATTCTGAAAGAGAGATAGAGAGAACAGGGGAGGGGCAGAGAGAGAGGGAGACAGAATCCCAAGCAGGCTTTGAACAGAGCCCGATGAAGGGCTCAAATTCACAAACTGAGAGATCATGACCTGAGCCAAAATCAAGAGTCAGATGGATGCTTAACTGACTGAGCCACCCAGGTACCTCTAGAAGCCAGGTGGAATTTTGATGGGGATTGCATTGAATCTATAGATCAATTTTTGGAATATTGTCTTCCTAACAAGATAAAGTCTTCCAAACTGTTAACATGGATGTCTTCATTTGTTTAGATCTTCTTTAATTTCTTTCAACAATATTTTGTAGTTTTCAGAGTAGAAGGTTTTTTTAAAAAAAGTTTATTTATTTATTTTGAGAACAAGAGAGGGAGAGTGCAAACTTATGAGCGGGGGAGGGGCAGAGAGAGACTCCCAAGCAGGCTCTGCACTGTCAGCCCTGAACCCAAATCACTCACTTGTGAACTCATGAAACTGTGAGATCATGACCTGAGCCAAAAATCAAGAGTCGGACACTTAACCAATTGAGCCACCCAGGGACCCCTAAGGTTTTTCTTTAAGTTTTATTTAAGTAATTTCTACACCCAACATGGGGCTCGAACTCATGATGCTAAGATCAGGAGTCACATGCTCCTCTGACTGAGCCAGCCAGGCACCTCCAGAATATAAGTTTTATACTTCTTTTGTTACATTTATTCATAAGTATTTTATTCTTTTTGATGTTATTGTAGGTGAAATTATTTTCCTAATTTCATTTTTGGAATGTACATTGGCACTCTATAGAAATTCAGTTGATTTTTGTATATTGATCTTGTGTCTTGAAACCTTGCTGGACTTGTTTATTGTAATAGATTTTTAGTAGATTTGAACTTTCTTTTCAAATAGAATCCTACTTTTAAGTGAATGATTTTTTGTAAAGTAGATCATTGTTCTCTACTTTGCCTTTCCTAAATTTTGAATTTTCTTTTTTTGAAAATACAGCAAACTCTTGTTTATAAATTGTTATCATCATTTTGAATATCATTTTTCTGATGAATATGATCTTAAATCGTAACAATCTAGGTTAGTAGCTCTAAGTTGAATGAAGGGAAGGGTAGTATTTTAGAATCACTCAAGGGGCATTTTCCTACCACATATACCATCTGAAGATTTTGCCACCCCACCCTATTTGGTTTAGAATCACTGTTCTATTGAGCTGTATGTTAGGGCGAAGAAAAAAAAAAGATTGAGAACCACTGAATCAGGCCTATGTTAGACAAGTATGTTATAGCATTCTGTTATGAAGGGGGGGTGTCTGCATAATTATTTGTGGTCCCTTTTATTATTATCATGAATAATAATGGAAACATCTATCCTCTACAGACAGTGAAGACTAGAACTTAACTTCAGATGCATTTTGCTGAGAAGACAATAGTTTAGTCTTGGTTCTGAGTTTGGTGTGGGTGGCTGCATATCTGTAGCATCAGTGTGGTTGATGGGTTGAGAGGAAGAGTTCAGTGTCTATGGATTATCTCCATTTGGATGTTGAGGGCGAGCCTTGTATTGAATTTGATATGTTTTTCTTCTCAGGCCCCAACAGAACATCTGAGCCCAAATGAGATGCCGGAGGACACCAGCACTCCTGAAGAGATGCCACCCCCAGAGCCCCCAGAGCCACCACAGGAGGTGACTGAAGCTGAGAAGTAGCCTATCTATGGAAGAGACTTTTGTTTGTGTTTAATTAGGGCTGTGAGAGATTTAAGGGGAGAAGATATAAACCTGAGACAGAGAGCAAGTGAGCTGTCCCTGTTACTATTTTTCTTTGGTCTTTATTCACACAATTGCACACTGGCATTTTCTTGCTGCAAGCTTTTTTTTTTTTTTAATTTCTGGACTCAAGACAGTTGCAGAAGATGTCAGTCACCTCTGGTAACTGGACAAATGGGTCTCTTGGACCCCAGCACTGGCTTTCCATGGCCTCAGCCATGGAGTCTCCTTGGACTCCCTTCTCTTTCCTCCAGGTCCCAGCTCTCCTGCTTGGGGTCAGTGGTCCAATTCTGGGGATAAAGGGTCTTGAGACTGGCTCAAATCCTCTCAAACTGCTGCATGCCATGAGTCCAGAGGCAGTCATAGAGAACTCTGGCCAGGGAATCCTAAAGGGATTCTTGGGGCTTTCAGAAGTGAAGAGGGTGGAGGGTGGGGTTGGAGGATTCTCCTGGCTACAAAGTGCCAACATTGCCAGCAAATCCTTTCAGGAATGGGGCAGGTACCTTCCACTTGTATTTATTCATGTAGTTTCTCCTTTGTCCCCTGCCCACTTTCTAACACCCAAACCCCACCCGTTTCCAGTTAGATATATGTAAGTAGTTGCAGTAGAGACAACGATTCACATTTCTTGTAGACTACCGGAACCTTTTTAATACCTGTGCCATTCTTAGTAAGAATTTATGAGATGCCAATGGCATGGCCCCTCGCACTCTTTGTCTCATCTCTCCTCCTTTCTCATTAGCTCCTTTTGTTTTCCTTTTAACTCTTGCTCCCACTAGGAGCAGGAATGGCAGTAATAAAAGTGTGCACTTTGGTGGTTCCTTTTCCTCAGAGGAAGCCTGAGTGCTCACTTAAACACTACCCCCTCAGACTCCTTGTGTGAGGCCTGTAGAGGCCCTGAATGCACAAATGGGGAAACCAAGGCACAGAGAGGCTCTCCTCTCCTCTCCTCTCCCCTATGTCCCCTCAAAAAAGAAAAAAAAAAAAAGAATAACCAGTACTTCCATTAGGCCTCGGCTGAGTGAGGAGGGAAAGCCCAGCACTGCTGCCCTCCCGGGTAAACCCACTCCAAGGCCTTGGCCCACCTCGGGCTTGGTAACCACACGGGGGCTTCCTCCAAGCCCCACTCTTCCAGCACTTCCACCGGCAGAGTCCCAGAGCCGCTTCACCCTGGGGGTGGGCTGTGGCCCCCAGTCAGCTCTGCTCAGGATCTGCTCTATTTCAGGGAAGAAGATTTATGTATTATATGTGGCTATATTTCCTAGAGCACCTGTGTTTTTCTCTTTCTAAGCCAGGGTCCTGTCTGGATGACTTACGGGGAGGGGTGGGGGGAGTGTAAACCAGAACTTTTAATCTATTTGAAGGTGATTAAACTGTGTCTAATGCAAACTGCCTGCCTCCTCTTTCCCCTTTCCATTTCAAGAACTACCATGAGGGTGTGAATGTCTTTGGGGGTGGGGGTTGGGGGTGGGGGTTGAAGGGGTTGCTTGTTACTACCCATACTTCCATTTTCTACGGGGTCCTTGGGTTAGAGAGATAGCTCCCAAACTCTCCACTGATCTATACTACATTCTGGGCCGATGTTTACCTTATTCTGGGCTATGAAGAAAGGGCTTTCAAGGCAATATACAGTGTTAGCAAGATTGGGAGGGTTGGAGGGGATTGTATTTACTCAAGAGAACACATTCTTTATTAAAATATTGTTTTTATGCAGAGGGATGCTGTTAATTGCAAATGAGTCTTAGTTATTAAAGCAGGCTCATCAGGGCCCCCTCTTGGAAATATTTTGTTAGTGATCTTTTACAAGCGATGGTATATATTTCTTTTTAAATGGTCTAAAGTCAAGACTCCTTACCAATACCTATCTCACCCTTCCCAGTTAATCACAATTAATTAAGTTTGGCTGCTTGCAGATTTTTCGTATGTCTTCCTATTTTTCTTGTAGCAAGGTTTGAGTTTAGCAATCTTTAGGGAGAGTGGGGAGACTGGCTCTGACTGTCTCAGATTCCTCTCCTTTCTGCCTCTACTTTCCCATTCTTTTTCTGGATCTCTCAGTTTTATTCTTGTAGTTAGATTTGAGTTAGTTCAATATAAGGCCAAGCCTGGAGAGTTTGGAAGTTACTAGATTTTTTCAGTTAACCTGACACTCAGATGAACCCCTTTTTAGTCAGTTCTCAGCCTACTCTGTCTCAGCCCATGTCTTCTCTTGGGTTTGGACAGATTTCTCTCCTCGCCCAACTTACCTCAATGACTTTTCTGCTGTCCCTGAGATCTGTCAGAGAAAATTTCTCTTTCTGAGGTGAATGGTAAACACGGAAATCCCTTATCTCTAGTGTGAAATGAGTTTTTTTTAAGTTTCTGCATTTTCATACTCCCTGCCCTCTTTCTTTTCCTTTATAAATCTTCTGTATTTAAGACCTTGGCCTGAAGATCTGTCCCATTCATACCATGCACCAGCTGTGATTGTCCCTAGTCTGAGTTCCGATCAGAAAAGAGATTGAAGAATTGGTCCTTCCCAGGGGAATAGGCCTTAAATTGTTCACTCTTTTCAATGGCTGACATTCTTTCCACCTCTCCCCTTCCTCTCCATCCCTTAAGTTTCCTATGCACCCCACTTCCCCAGAAGGATGGCTGGCACAGATCCAAAACCTTCTGGGGGTTGGTGGAATTTGGCTATTTGGGAACACTTCTCCATGTCCATTTGGCTCTGGGGCCCTCTTAGCCCTAACAGAGAACATCATCTCTCCCCTTGCTTTTTTTCCTCAGTGGTAGATGTGGGTTCCAATTCTATAGCAGCTAAATTCCATTCTTCCTGCCCCGACCTTCCTGCCTTTACCCCTACGGCCCCTTTTCCTACTGACCAAATCTCTTTACATTGTTGGGGGAAAAAAGTATTTTGTTTTTAAATCTATTTTCTAACTTAAATGCAATTTAATATGTAAATCTCTGCACTTTTGTGTGAGCCTACAAATGTGTATGTGTGGTAGGTTTTTCTCTTTCTGGTATTTCTTAATAAAGAAATCTTTCTTTTTGGGGTGAAGCCAATCAATGAAGGAGACTTGAATGGTTTTAGAAATACAGGGATGTCTGTTTCTTTACTTGTTGTGCCTAGTGTGAGTGACCAGCCCCTCCCCCACCTTTTGTGCCCCCCCTTCCTTTGAGAGGGCCCTCAGCTGAGTGGGGCAGGGAGAGGGACCTGTCCTCTGTGTCTGGTACTCCTCTGGGACTGCTCTGAATGGCTCAAGCAGTAACCTAGCAACCTAGTCCCCCTCCCCCCTCCATGGCCTAGTCCTGTTAGTCCTTTTCTTCCAGCTCTGTTCATTTTATACTCCTGAGGCTGGGGCCAGGCTAGGGAAAATCACCAAGGGATCACAGTAAATGGTTTTTAAAAAGTGGTAATTTGCTCTTGTGCTTTGGTGCTACTAAAGAAGAACAGTGCTTTCAATAATTCCAAACACATTTGTGTCAGTTTTAAGAATACATTCTAGGAATCACTTGCTATTCTTAGGCAATAGGCTTTAGAAATAGTACCAAAGGCTAAAACTGTGAATATCATTAGTTTTAAAGAATGCAAGCCCAACTCACAAAAAAGGAAGTCATTGTGAATTTCATGTTTTGGGTAAATACGAAATGGGAATGGGAACTAGAAATCTGCATCTGTAAACTTTTGAACGTCCTCGAGGACATCAATGTAGGTGGGAAAACCTAGTGCAATTAGCTGGGCCTAATTATTTTACAAATCAACACAAAATATGTTTTTACGGTTTTAATATATACACTGAATTTCCAGGAATGCAACAATTCTGTAAGTTGAGGGAACAGGGTACTTTATTTGGTTCAGAACTTTACCAAGAGTTGTGACTTTTGAAAATCATGTCACTGACAACAATGCCATTCATGGATTTTTAAGTTGCCAATACAACGTACCTGTATTTATCTTTCTTTGTAGCAATTGCATTCACAGTGGATCTACATGTATAAGTGGAACCTCTGACTACTTCATATCTTTTAGTATAGTCTTGCCCAGGTATTTGCATATTGAAATACATATTATCTTATAAACAAATTTCCTGTTTTTCTCCTTCATATTGTAATTAGTGTATTATATTGCTATTCTGGAAATTATGTGTAGAAGCTGGTTATATTAACTATGAAAGTCATCATTTCAGAGTGGCAAAGTGTGCATCACAAAATATTGTATCTTCCAAGGGAGTATTGGGGCTGATAGGGTTGAGAAACACTATATTATCTCAAAAGTCCCTTTCTACCTCTAAATATTTGGAAAATTCAGAATATAAACAAGCATCCTCCTCCCCTCACACACTTAATGTGCTTTTTAATTTTAAAAGCAACACATGCTCATTGTTGAAAATTGGGAAAGTATAGGAAAGTAAGAAGATTTTAAAAATTATCCATCAACTCATCACCAAGAAAGATATAATTATCACTGTTAATGTTTTGGTGTGTTTCTTTCTAGTCATAAAATTCTATATATATGTATCTTATATACCAATATATGTATATAGATATAGATATCTATAGATCTATAGATTCTATAGATCTATAGATAGATATATATAGATATAGATATCTATATATATGATATATAGATACAGACATCTCTATATATATATGATATATAGATACAGACATCTCTCTCTATATATATGATATATATATATAGAGATGTCTATATATATATATACCTTAAGTTCTACCCCCAACATGGGGCTCGAACTCACAACCCTGAAATCAAGAGTCGCATGCTCTACCGACTGAGCCAGCCAGGCACCCCAGTGTGCATGTACATTTTAAAAGATAAGTGGAATTCAACTATAAATAGAGTTTTGTACCCTGCTTTTTTTAAACTTAGCATTTTCCATATCATTAGGAATTTTTGAAAATAATTCCATAACATATACATAACCCTTCCCTTATTGTCAGCCATTCAGGAGTTTCATTTTACATTATTGTAAATAATGTTGTGATGAACTTCTTAAAATATGGGTATATCTGTGATTCATTTCCTTAGACTCCTAGAAATGGAATCACTAGAGTCAAAGGGAGTGCTCTTTTGAAGGCTTTTGATAAATATGGCCAAATTGCTTTACAGAAAAGCTGTCACCATTAGTCCTATGAGCAGTGTATCAGAGAGCCTGCTTCAGCACATCTCATTTAAAAATTTGATAATTTGATAGTTGTAAACTGGTGTCTCAGTGTCACATCATTTCTATTTCTTTTGTTAATAACAAGGTCAAACATTTTTTGCACCTCCCCTCTCTCTTACGTTTCTTGCCAATTGTATTCTGGGAATTGGCTGTCCAAGTCCTTTCTTTTTCTTCTGGTATTGGGGGGTTTTCTACTTGATTAATAAATGAGAGCTTGGAGCTTACACTCCACCACAGGCCAGGAAATGAGGGGACCCTGATTTAGAAGTGGTTTTACAACTCTGGAACATGGTGTAGAATTACCTCCCTTGATATTCCATGCCCCTTCACTTTCTTCAAGCTCCTCTGTCTGCTTTTTCTGCCAGCCACTGGCCATCTTCAGCTATCTGGTTGTTCCAGTGTGGCTAAAGGGTTGTAGTTGTGTGCCAAAGTAGACACAGGGTGATTATTTGTCATAAAACCCAGGCTCTGTTAAATGGCATTGCTGAAAGGAATGTGCTTGCATTTGCTCTTGCTCTCTCACCAAATTAAATACTGTGACTTACCTAAGGTTATATACTGCTAGAGCCCAGACCAGAACCCAAATGTCCTGACTCCCAGTTCAGAGAGCTTTCCCACATAAGCCAGGCGCAGACAAAGGAGTTTGAATAACTCCAGTGTCACTTGAGTGAAATGAGCCTTTCATTTATTTATTTAATATTCAATAAGTACCTGTTAAAAACTGTGTGGTGGGGTTGACTTTAGGAGAAATTGCATTGCTGACCCCATTCTCTTGTGAGTTAAGAACCAGCAATGATTTTAGGATTTTTTTTTTTTTTTTGCCATTTTGGATTAATTTTACCAATGATGTCTCCATTTTAGGCATACAGAGGGCTGACTGTATATATTCAGGCTGATGTGGGGGTGGGTGGTGGATTTTTGTTTTAAACTTAAATCTCTTAAATATTTCTCCAGATCCCTGCACTTAGGTTGAACTGATGGTTGGATTTCTTTAGCACAGAAAGTCAGGAAGTTGCTTTGCCTGGTTCCCACAGTCAAGTTGGCTGTCCCTTTGTGAGGGCCATTGCCCTGGGCTCTTTCTGTCTCTATCCCTGGCAGGTCCCAGAGGCAATGGTATACAAATGCTATCTTGGTAACTGTGAAGTTATAGGAAAATGTGAAGCCTACATATAAAGTGCTATAGAATTCCATTTATTTAGGGCCTTCCTGGAGGAGGAGTCTTGGCTGAGTCTAGAAGGGAGGCAGTTCCTTCCCACTTGATTGTGTTGTTGGCTGAATACTATAGTATGTGGCCAATGTTGTGTGAGAAGCCAAGGTAGCCTCTATTGTGGCTTTCTTTTTCCCCAGCCAGGGAAACTTCATACCTCATCATGAATTTCCTGACTCGGGGTGGGGGAAGGTGTTGGACCTCACTGAGACTACAGTGATCAATGTCCTTTTTTCCTTTTAAAACCCTCTTTTAGCTTTTGTTTTAATGCCCTTAGTCTCTAATGACCCCACCATGGCCTCCACTTATGCAAAAGACCTGAGTGTGGAGGTCTCTATGACTGCGAGTTGGAAGCTGTGGCTGGGGACTGTGTCAAACCACACTGCTGTAGGGTTTGGCGGGTAGGAGAGGGAATTTGTGGAGTTGACAGCCTTCATTGCGGCATTTGGGGAGAGCTGATCACAACGTACCTGGGGAAGTCTAATGAAGCTTGTTAGAAATAGGGACAGCCATACAGAGAAAGACAGATACCATATGTTTTCACTTTTATGTGGATCCTGAGAAACTTAACAGAAACCCATGGGGGAGGGGAAGGAAAAAAAAAAAAAGGAGGTTAGAGTGGGAGAGAGCCAAAGCATAAGAGACTCTTAAAAAAATGAGAACAAACTGAGGGTTGATGGGGGGTGGGAGGGAGGGGAGGGTGGGTGATGGGTATTGAGGAGGGCACCTGTTGGGATGAGCACTGGGTGTTGTATGGAAACCAATTTGACAATAAGCTTCATATATTGAAAAAAAAATTAGCAATGCAATGTCAAGTGTGGACCTTGCTTCGACACTGATTTGAGCAAACAATAAAAGATATTTCCAAGAAAAAAAAAAAGAAATAAGGACAGCGAGTGAGAAGGGGGATGATTCATTCAGGTGGGATGTGCTGATTCCCCCAGCTGCTTCCCTGATGGGCCAGGGAGGGGGAAGTTGCTTCAAAACCTGAACTGGGGAGGAACTGGCTGGACTCTATTTCTTCTTGAATCTAGCCTTTATCCTGTTCCTTCTAGTAGCCCATGGATGTCCAAAGGAGTTGCCTAAAGTAAGTCTGTTGTTTGGGACTGATCATCCTACTGTGAACGGGGCAGATCCAGGGCTTCCCCTCACTCCTCAGGTGGGCTTTCTTTCCATCACCAGCTTCTTAGCACCACAGCTGGCATCCTCTACCCTGAATCCCAAAACCCTCTGGGAGCTGGGATATCAGTTTGTCTGTGGGCTATAGCAGTTAGTCTGCAAACACATATTGACACGGCTTTTGTACCCAGTCTTGAGCTCAGTACCCTGGAGGTTACAAAAAAGTCAGAAAGCCACCATTTATTGTTACTATGTGCCAGGAACTTTATATGCATTATCTCATTTATTTCTCTATCAACCCAAAGAGGTAAGTATTATTAGATCATTATTCTTTTTTAAATTCAATTTTTATTTTTTAAATAATTTTTATTGAGATATAATTAACATATAACATTGCACATTTAGCATGTGCAATGTGTTGGCTCGATGTGTTTATATATTGCAATATAGATTATTATTCTTATTTTACAGAAAAGAAATATGTATGTATATAATCACCTGAAGTCATGTAATTAGTAAGCAGTGGAGTCAGGATTTGTAGACTCTTCAGTTTAACTCTAAAGCCTTTGTTGTTGGTCACTACACTAACTAGGGATTCAAGGTGAAATGGGCCTTGAATGGAGGGAAATGGAGGTAGCAAGGTGATGTGAATTTGGGGGATCAGATATATATTATCATTCATTAAGCATTGATTTTGTGTTGGACACTCTACTAAGTATTTTACATACAATAGTTCATTCAATCTTTGTAACAACGCCATGGGGCTAGTACTATTGCACCTTATTGATGTGGAAAATGAGGCTTGAGGAGGTTAAGTAACTTATCCAGGGTGACCCAGCTAAGTGACAAAGCCAAGATTTGAACTCAGGTTGGCCGAGACTCTTAACTGCTAGGCTTTACCTGACCGAGAGAGCTGCCACTTGCTGTCCCCAGGCCCTGGAGGGGCCCAAGGTCAGAGGAAGAGCCTCCTTGCCCTCTTGGACTAGCCCACCCCCACCCTCCCAAGGGGAGCCTAGGCTTCTGAAATACTAGGCTGGGGAAAGGAATAGAGGGTTCTAGCTGAGAAGACTCAGCCAATTGGACCGCAGCCTTTGGTTTGCTGGGATAGGGTGCCCTTAGCATCTTCTAGATGTCCATGGGCTGGTGAAAAGGTTCTGGCAGCCCTGCCTGATGGAGGCACTTAGGGCCCTGGGCTGTAGCCCCACCTGGCCCTGCCTTTCTTATCCCTCAGGCCCTGGCCTGTAGAGTACAATTTCCTCATTGCCCCTCCTCAGCTGCCTATCCCAAAGTCTTGTGATCATTGGAGTCTTTGCATAGCTATCAGCCTGTGTCCAGCCTGTAGACAAAACTGGGGCCTGATAGCTCTGAGACACTCCACACTCCCCTCCCTAGGGTGGGGAGGAGTTCAAAACACTTTCTCAGTCTGATTTTGCTTTTTCTGATATTTTCCTTTCCCCAGCTTAGGCCTAATAGATAGGTATTACCCGAGGATTTTAAAAGGTTTCGGAATCTACTCTGATAAGGTCCCCTCAGTTTGTGTGGATTTTAAGTACTTTGTGCGTTATTCATCCCCCACTCCTCACCTTTCCAGAAGCCTGTGCCAAAAGACAGCAGGAGAATGACTTTGCTACTGCTCCACATTGGAGGCCAGAGGTTGGGGCCTATTTATTTAGTTTTTTTTTTTCAAAACTTAAAATATTGTTCCTTTTTAAATAGACATAAAATAATAGATACTTTTAAAATCCAAACACAAGAAGAATGTACAAAGTGAACACTTCTCTCCCTCCCTCCCCCAGTCCCGCCACACTAGTCTCACTGGTAACCATTTGGTGCAGATCTTTCTAGTCTTTATTCTTTTGTACGTTTTCCTTTTCTTAAATAAAAATGGAATCACCCTATAAATAATGTTTTAGTACTCATTCCCCGCCCCCGTGATCCAGCACAGACTTCTTTTACAACAGGAATGTTTGTACATTATTGTATAATTTAAAATTTTTTAATTAAACAATAAAAAATCACAAAGATTTTTCCCTGTGTTATGACATATTTTTCTACCATGTCATGATTAATGGCTGCACAGTATTATGTGAACGAACTATAACGTATCTAATTCCCCATTTGCATTGCTTCCAATTGCTTACCCTTGCAGACAAAGCTGCTATGAGCATCTTTGTCCATATATCTGTGCACTTGTGTGGCTCTTTCTGTGGATCAAGTCCTAGGAGGGGAATGGCCAGGTCAAAGGGTGTCAAAGGCACATGACAGAGGGTCAGATTGCCCTTTGGAGGGCAGGAGGCTTCTGAAAGGTTATCGGACTCCCTACTCAACTTCTTCAACCTGTCTGAGCTTCAGTTTCCTCCTCTGTAAAGTGGGAAGATGATGGCATGTACCTGGGCGGGGGGGGGGGGGGAAGCAGGAGCAGGGTACTTCGGAGATTATCTGAGAGAATAAAGGCCAAGTGCTTGGTTTCTGGTACCGCAGTTGGTGCCTACTAAATGGCAGCAAGTACATGGTACCATTAGAGCTTAGAGGCTGTTTGAGCTTCTCCTGGTTTCTCTGGTGAGGATAATGGTTGCAGCTGCCTGTGGCCCACAGCCACTAAGGGCAGTGGTGTGAGCACAGCTGAGAACAAAGCCTGGAAGCAGAGCAGCCTTGTGTTCACTCTGGCGGCAGCTCTTACCGCAGTCTGCCATCCCTAGTGCAGTTTGCGAAGGCAGAAACGGAGTTTTTCTGTCTCTGTCCCACCTCCCAGGAGTTGCTATAGTTTCAGTGGGGACAGGATGGGGTCCAAAAAGAGGTGGCCTCAGAGGGAAGTCCCTGCGGAATCCAAATTTCTCCCTTTTGGACCCTGGACAGCCTCTAGCATGGGCCCTTCCTCACTGGTGGAGGTCTTCAAGGCTCTTGTTCAATAACCATTCTAGGAAGAGGGAAATAGATACCCACACTCTCAGACCCCAGCAAGGCCTGTGGCTCTGGGATCCTGTATTCTGAGGATTGCTGGTTAACAGGGAGGGCAGAGCCAGTTAGTGCTTCAAACTGGAGTGTTAGGTTGGCAGGATCAAGGGCAGTGAGCATCTTCAGGGAAGGGACAGATGATCCTGAAAGGTCATTGGAGGTCATTTTGCTGAGTCCAGCTTCAAAGGATACTGGTGTGACCCTCCAACCCTCTCTCCATAGGCAAGATAACTGGAGACTGTAATTAGTTCTACCTATGTTTATTGCTGCCAACTTATCCGCCTCCATCCCCTCATATTTACACCCAAACCTTTTCCCCAAGGTAGCTTTTACCAAAATTCTTCATAGTAGGTCGAGAAGTGTGTTCACGAAGCAGGCCGTCCTAGACATAGTGGGCCCTGTCCCCAGGCCAGTTGGACCCTGGGGAAGGTTTACTCTGGGAATTCAGGGCACAGACTTGGTATTGACATCAAGGGAAGGCCCCCACCGACAGATAAGCTTCCTCCTGTTCTAGAACTCGGTACATCAAAACCTCTTGTAAAGCAGAGTTGGGGGTAGTGGGCTCCCCAGTGTCAAGCTTCATGCTTTCTTTGTTTCTAAGAACCCTTACAGGGGGCCGAGTCTGAGTCCAGAGTTGCATCTGGCTTCAGAGGGGCAGTTCTGTCCTTGGAAGTCAGATCTATCTGCCATTGGCCTTCAGGGGAAGTGTCGTTGGATGGTGCCAGGAGTGGAAAGGGAGGGTCATATTGCTTTAAGCTGGGGGAAGTTGTATCTTGGCTTGAGTCACGTGGGGAGGTATGGAACAAATGAGCAGGAGGAGCCGTTTCATTTGGGAGCCCAAAGTCCCTTCAGCTCCCTCAGTAAACCCCACTGGTGTCCTCAGCCACAGGTGACAGGAGAGCAGACTTTTAACGTCACAGAATGTCAGAGCTGGCAAGGTCCTCAGCGATATCCACTCTAATCCTCACCAGTCCTAGACCTTGATTGGGGAAAGCACTTGGTTTAAGTCAGATGGCGATTTAGTGGCCAGACCTCTCAAAAAGTTAAGGAGAAGGAATGTGGGGAAGGTCCATGTGGCTTTCTTCAAGCCATGTTCGGGGAAGTCTGTATGGACCCATGATGAGTTAGGGTCCTTTCAAATGGCCAGCCTCCCTAGGGTTTTGAAACGTACCTGAAACATTGACTTGGCCCCCTTTTCAGGAGCAGTGTGACAGGGGAAAGTGGTGTGAGGGTGAGGAGGGTTTGGGGGCCTCGGTGGTGAGGGACATGGGTAGGATGGCCCCGCAATGTCCCACTTGCTGTGACTGGGAGCAGGCAGTGCCTGGAAGTTCTGTGCTGTCAGTAGCTGGTGGAGGGAGGGGGCTGGGTGGGTGGGACATGCCCTTGGGTGGCTCCGCATCCACTCCAGCCAAGCCTACAGGGAGGGCCTTGGCCGGCCTCCGCAGCCCTGGGCACCGCTAGGGGAGCAGGGCCGGACTCGGCACCAGTCCTCTGGGGTCTGGGCCTCTGTGGGAGGCCGGGCCCATCCCCAGTGTTTGCTGCTGGGGCCCAGCCTTGGCCTGTGCCGCCGCCTCTGCCTCAAGGCGCCCCGGCCAGGGAGAGGCCCTGCAGCTGCTCCTCAGGGCCCGCCAGCTCTGTCTCATCACGCCCGCTCTCTGAGCCCTCGAAGCAGCCAGAGTCTCGAGGAATGTCCACCTTGGGTTCAGACACTGTGTTTGCCGCTGGCTCCTGGCTGCTCTCGGTGCCCTCTTCCGCCTCCTCGCTGCCGGCTGCCGGGGCAAAGGAAGGAGATGGAATATGGGGTTGCTTACGCCTTAGCTGGGAGGGGTTTCCAAAGTCCCAGGGCCCCTTGTGTGTGGGGTAGGGACTCTGGGAAGTCTACCATAGGCAGTCTCTCCCTCTGGGCACCCACCACCATCCCTACCCTGCTCACCCTTTCTGGCTTAGAACCATGTGGGAGTGGTTTCCAAGGCAGCAACCCAGCCCAGGAGCTCAAACTTCTTCAGCACCCAGCTAGCAGCTGGGAAAGCTGCACTTGTTCCTGGTTCTGTTATTACCCAGCTTTGAGGCCTTGAGTACATGCCTTACCTTCTCTGGCCTTAAGTCTCCCTTTGACCCCAAAGGGAGTTGGACCCCATCATCCCTAAGACCCCTCTGTTGCCAAACTTTGCCTGAGACTGGAATTGGAGTGTGGAAAGTGCCTTCCCATTGCAGAGGGGTCCTGGGGCTGAGTGTGCTCAGAGGGCAGGGCCAGGGCAGGCCTCCCCTCCCTGGAATACCTGAAGGCACCCCCACACCCAGCTCCTAAACCCACTCACTGTCGTAATCCAGCAGCAGCTCAGCGGCTGTGAGCAGCTTGGCCCGGTGCTGTGGGTCCATGATGTTCAGCTCATTGAGGTGTGTTTCCCGCAGCTCTTTGAAGTCCTCCAGTGTCTGGTACCCATTGAGCAGCAGGGTGGACGTGTGCTCCTGTGGGCAGAGGCAGACCACCAGTGTGGCCACTTACAAGCCACCCCTGCTCAGGATCCCCCCCTTCCCACATAGCTGACCATGCCCTAGCCTCCATTTCTGGGCCAAGTGTGCCTCCCTTGATCTTAGAGTGCAGGTCCCAGCTCAAACCTCCAGGCCTATGCGCTCCAGCAGCTCATGCAGAGTCTTGGGCTTGGGCCTCTTGCCCTTGCTTTGTCGGCGGGTGGGGCGGGCAGGTCCTGCGGCCTCCTCAGGTAGCACATCCACATAGATGAACTTGAAGGATCCCAGCCTGCCATTGAGCAGGCCCAGCCATGTGCCCACAGGTGGCTTTTCAATGATCTGGATCACATCTCCTTTCTGTTGGGAGGACAGGAGAGCACAGTGGAGCAGGGGAGAGGGGAGGGGTATTCCCTTGGCCTCCAGGGACACTTGTCATACCCTGGCTCAAAGAAGGCTCCTTTATGAGCACAGCCTTCCCGGCTCAGGAGAGGCCTACATGCCAACCTTACCTGCAGTTTCAGCGAGTCATGGTCATAGGGGCTGGGAGTGAAGTCGGTGTGGACTCGTGCCCTGCCACAGAAGGGCCCTGTGTACTGTGGGGCAGGTGGTTCCTCTCCGAAGCTGCCAGAGCCTGGGCTGGGGCTGCAGAGCTCACTGCCTGCAGGATATGGGGCAGGGAGGAGGGTCACCTTTGTCCTAAGACAGCTGGGGCAGTACCCGGGAGGTACCTTCCAGGGGCTGTGGCTAGAAATCCCTAGGATTCATGCTGGGGAAGAATGCTGGTCTCCGGCAAGTCTCACACTGCAGAAGGGATTCTGACCCACCTCCTCTACAACCCTGCAGGAGCACAGCTTTACCTTTGGGACCACAGACATGAAAATGGTTGACCACAGAAGGAGAAATGGCTCATGGACTAAATAATGAGCAGTTTGGAAGGACCTCTAGAGACCAACTGGGCCAACACCCCAATGAACAGAAGAGGAAAACTGAGACCAGACAGGACAATTGACAGCTCAAGGTCTCTCAACTTACAATTGGTAGCACTGGGGCCATTAGACTCCGAGTCTCCTGACTCCTACTCTAGTGCTCCTGGAAGCCACCTTGCACCTGAGAAACCACAACCTAAACTAATATTTTACTTTCTCTACTTAATAAGACTCAGTGTCTGGTTATAACATGACATGGAAACTCAGACAGGCTCTTTCTCTCTGGGAGGGGAGGGATGGAGGGCATTATAAGTGGCTTTCGGTGGGGGCAGGGAGGTGTCTGTGGAGTCAGAGAAAGAGCATAGAACTTAGAACTAGCCTGAGGAGTGAGGACAGTGGCTCTGTGGGTCTGCGGCCCAGAGTCTGCAGCCCCTCCTCCAGGAGGGGCTGTCCAACCCCATAGACATCTAGAACATGCCAAGTGGTGCCCTGAGCCCAGCAAACCAAGGGCTGCAGTCCAAGAGGCTGTCTTCCCAGCCCAGGTGGAGACCCTTTACCCCCACCCCCAGCCTGGGATGTCAGAGGCCCAGGCGCTGTAGCTTCTACCTCCCCTTGGGAGGGTGGGGGTGGGCTAGTCCAAGAGGGCAATGGGGCTCTTCCTCTGACCCTGGGCCCCTCCAGGGCCTGGAGACAGCAAGTGGCAGCTTCTCTAGGCAGACCTGAGCTCAAGACTGGGTCACCTTGGGCAAGTGAAAACCTTTCTGAGCCTCAGTTTTCACATCAATACAGTGGGGATGATAGTACTGGCACCATGAGGTTGTTGTGAAAATTTAACGTGAGAGGGCTCGGAAAGTTCCCAGCAGGTAAACTGTGAAGGTTCCTTTCTCTCACCTCCCTCCCAGACAGCCACCTGCATGGCCCTAACCCAGTCCTTTTCTCCAGACTCAGCAGATGTTCCCTTCTGGCCCCTACTCACCTGTGGATGCCTGGCGGCTAAGTGCCGGAAGCTCCTGCTCCTGCTCAGAAAAGGCCAGTGCCATCTTCTCAGGGCTGGGGCTGTCCAGGCTGCAGTCTGGCGAAGTCGGGGAGGCTGAGCCCTCCTCCAGAGTGTCTCCCTGCAGGGGAGGGGAGGCAGGGAGCCCTGAGAGGCCTTGACTGGGATGCACATGGGGCAGTTCCGGGTGCAGAGGAAACGGGCCTGGGCTCCGTGGAGAAGTGGGGCCTCGCTCGAGCGTGGGCTCTGTCGCTTATAGGCTGCCTGGCATCTCTGAGCCCAAGTTTCCGCTTCTGTGAAGTAGGAATGACAGTCCTTGCCCTGCCTCTCTCATGGAATGAGGAGCCTCTCCGGCACTGTGGTCTGCTGGACTCTGCACATTCACGTGAATGTGCTCGGTCAGCCTCAAGTGCCAACGTCCACGCGGGAAGGGCTTCGGTGCCCGAGCCTGCACTGAGCGCTGCTGCTAGGGTGGAGTCCAGCAGACCACGGTGCTGGAGAGGAGCTGCTTTCCGCTGGGCTCCTATGTGCCAGCCCTGCCCGCCATTTCATCTCATCCTCACGGTGACACCAAAAGGTAGTGCGATGACCCTCCCGAGTTTACAGAGGAGAAGGGAGGAGCGTCCCCAAGGCCACACAGGAACCCACAACAAGTTGGAGTGACTCCAGCTCCTCCACTTCACCACACCTCAGTGTGGTGGTGGCCCTTTCACAACCGGCTCCCTAGGAATAAAAGCCCCGATTCATAGCAGTTGCCAATTCTTGTGTCGGGAATCCTCCCCGCAGCAGCCGACGTCAAGGCACCGGTACGAAGTCACTGACCGAGCAGCACACCAGATAGGCTAATGCCACCACACAGAGAGTGTAGATGCAAACACCCTCAAGAACTTAGAGAATAGTAAGAGAGAGTAGAAGAGTCGGGAAATTATGAGTTCTGAAGATTGACGGTCGTCTCCTTATTTGTAATATTTAATTCTAAGCTCATATAATCTCATTTTCAGCAGTGTTTGGGTTTCACGTCTGACTCACAAAATTCCCGAAAATTTGACCAGTTGCTGGCCCCAGCTGGCATGAGCCAGTGCAAGCGGAATAGAGCACACCATGGCCGGGCACCTTCTGTAAGAGCCCTGAGCTCAGCACACCCACTGTGTGACCTCAGCTCCTGACATGTGCTGGCCCCACAGCTGTCTGTCCTACCCTTTCTCCCTGGGCTGGAGCCAGCCTTCTCTATTTTCCCTCACAGGGGCCCCTCTTCGAATCAAGTCTTCCCAATCCCAGACGCTGGTTCCAAGTGAGATGTTGAGGTGGATGAATTTGCTTCAGGCAGTCTCATTTCCCTGTTAGTGGTCCCCCTCCTTAGGGCTGCCTTTCCCAGTAGTTTCTGATACCCAGACTCCCATCCATCCTCAGATCCTACCCCTGCTCCCTCAGGACTATGCCTTGCTGCCAGGTCCACGGCTGAGTGAGCTCTCCTCCGTATGACCTTCCTTCTGGTACTGAATCAGGCCTTCAGGCATGGCACCTGAGCAGTGGCTGTCAAGGTGGTCATGCTCACACCCTGCCAGAGCAGTGCCCGTCCTCCCCATCCCCCTCTGCTCCCCCGGACCACAGGCCTCACCATCTCTTCTGACAGGGCCTTCACCATCATCTTGCCCATCTTCCTGTTCATGGTTCGGGAAATCACAGCCCTCCACTTCTTCCCCAGCTTTTTGCCACTCTTCCCGGAATCTTCTGGGATAGGGACACCTGAGTCATCTTCTGGAATCTGTGACAACAAAGGAGGAGGTCCAGGGATACTGGTGATCCTGGGTCCAGGATCTGAGGGCAGAAGGAGGCCCTCAGGTCCTGGCAGAGGATTAGGGGGTGGAAGTTAGAGGCCCCCATCCCCTTCCCTCCTAGTCCTGTACCTGATCAGCCCTATTAATCTGTAGTTAATTTGATAATTACAGTTGACCCTTAAACAACGTGGGGGTTAGGGGCGTCAAATCCCACCCCCGCTGCCTGCGGGTGAAAATCCATGTATAATATCTGACTCTCCCAAAACTTAACTACTAATAGCCTACTGTTGACCACAAGACTTACCCATAACATAAACAGCTGATGAACACATATTTTGTATGTATATGTACTACATACTGTATTTTTACAATAAAGTAAGCTAGCGAAAAGAAAATTGTATTAAGAAAATTACAAGGAGGAGAAAATACATTTGCAGTACTGTCCTGGGTTTATTGAAAAAAATCCGCCTGCAAGTGTACCTGCACCATTCAAACCCGTATGGTTCTAGGATCCACTGTAATTTGCGATTGAAAAGAACGCGGCTGAGTTCTTGGGGCCCAGAATTTCGGTGGGTGGGAGGGCGGGCCTTCTGTATTTAAGCAGGCTTTCCTCAGTCTGAAAATCTCCTCTTCCCCCACCCTGCCATCCCCCCACCCGGGGCCTGCAGTCAGATCCCCGGAGGAGGAGCCTCAGCAACTCACATTATCATCCAGGTTAAATTCCTTCTCGCTCACCACGGGGGAGCTGGGTTTGGATTTGGCAAAATCCTTGAAGCTGCTGGAGCGCTGGAGTGAGAGCTAGAAGAGGCAGAGGAGCCGCCATGAGTGGCTGGAAAAAGGCTGGCAGAATTAGGAGCGAGGAGCTGTCCCCTGCTCCTGACACATGCACCGCACGTAACCCAGAGCTAGGAGTGCCCACGTGTGCCCTGAGGACCTGGGGCTAATGAGGTGCAGCATCCAGATGTACTTGGAGGTACCTGGCTGCTTGCTGCTCTTCAGCCAAGAATAGCCTTGAATGCTGGCCCCAGGGCAAGCTCCAGACTTCAGGAGCCTGTGACCTCAGCCAAGCCTCAGACAAAGCACACATTTCCAGCAGTACCTGAAGTTTGGGCTCCAGAATTTTGCAGTGAAATACTAAATGAGTCTGGGCAAAAGCATATCTCCTACTAGAGACATACCTCAGCACGACCATAGCATCACATTTACATAACAGAGAAAACCTTCCCCAATACCACAGTGGCTTCTTTGCCCTGGATCTGGTTCAAGCATGGTGTCCCTGTCACAGTGATAGTGGCACATACATTGATGTCTTCAACCTGATGAATCTGTCCTTGGAAGAGCAAGGCAGTCGCACCCCAGGAATCAGTTAGGCCTGGCATTATACTTTCTGGAAACCCTCAGTAGAAGGTGCCAACAGATTTGGGACATGAACTATTGGGGTTAATTTAGAAAAAAAAAAAAGCAGCCATTTTCTTTCTTCATCTCAGCATACTAGTCCACTAACATGATGGGCTGGCTCAAGTGTTTGGACTTTTAAACCCTGCCAGTGGTTTGCACTGATGAGGTTGTTTTCAGGAAATGAGCGTTCTTAACTGTATATGCATGAGCATGGCAAGATGGCAGCCAGAAACCAGGGCCAGGCAGGTAAAGAGTCAGGCTTTACACACAAGAAGTGAAGGCTGAGCCTGAATCAAGATCAACAGTCAAGACCAGAGATACACACAGGAACCAGGGTTCACAGATGGCCAGACAGATAGAGCTGGATATACTGCAGACACCAGAGATAAGGGCTTGAGGAACCGAAGCCCCAAACCCACACAAAGCTGAAAGTTTCACATCCTCTTTCCTATGAAAGGGGGGTCCAGTGACAATCCCCCCCAGGACAGGGGCGGTATCACTTGACCCCAACACACACACAATTGGCCCCTACTCCTGGGGACTACAGCAAAGACTCCTGGGGATTTTAGTTCTTTTGGTGGGTCTTGACCAAAGGCAAATAGGCAATCAGGGTCAGGGGCCACACCTTCCTAGAGGTTGCAGCCAACTAGCTGACCAGAAACTAGGTCAGCAGTCATGCCAAGCAGACACTACCACCATGAGGGCTGCCTGAATGAAGCACCTACAGCCTCAGTCAGAAAGCCTCTTCTGTGCTACACTGGAGAGATGGAAAAGCGGGGAGCGAGTGGGCATGGGGAGGGGAAAGCATGACCACGGGGTGACTGTTGTGGTTCCCATGCGTCTCCTCCATCCTCCTTCCTTGGTGTTCCCCACCCACTATTCTTTCCTCTTTTTCCCCCCCTTTTTTCCCCTTCTCTCCTCCACCTTTTGTTTATTTCCTTCTCTTGAATGGCTAGGATGCAGCTGCCTGGATAACTTCCTCCTCTTATTGCCTGGAAAAGAGGGAACAGAGAGAGGGTGGGCACCAGGCTGGCCTGGGCCCAAGGAGGGCAGGCTGTGCTGCTATTTATAGACCGATGGGACCATTATGGCCTTCCCTTCACTGCCCTTTAGCTTGTCTGCAGACCAGGAGGCTGAGAGTCGCCCTAGAAGCCCCAGGGGCTGGCAAGTCTAGGAAAGCATGCAGGAGGGCAGGCACGGGGCCGGAAGTGGGCTTTGTTGGGGAGAGTAAACTCACCACCAGGCCGCAGTTCTTTCCTTTTCCTGTCATTAATCTGCAGGTTGGGGGCTGGGAGGGGGGCCTTTGGCCCCCAAGACCTTATGTCAAGGCCCCTCTGTCCCAGCTTTAGCTCAAAATGGGAGGAAAACCATCCAGAATGGCCGTGGGGATGGTACTGGGACTTGGGCCTGCTGGCCACTCCTCAACCCAGGTACAGGGAAAAAACTAAACATGTTCTTCAGGTGACTAGGGGTGGGGGCCAGCCAGGGTAGACTTTGGCCCAGCCTACCTCCAACCTGAGGGACAACCACAAATATTTGAAAGCCTTTTGGTGACTCTGAAATGATCCCCCACCCACGTATGGGTTGAAACCCTTGAGCCCCTTTGGATTTCCACCTGGCTTCCAGGTGAAGGGGTGAGACCTTCCTGGGGGGTCCTGCCCAGGGCAGGAGGTAGTACCATACACTGTTGGCCCCTTTTCCATGTCCAAAAGGAGTATGTGGGCCTCTTGGAAAGAGCTACTTTTCTGGCATCAGATGTTGGTGAGTTCAACTCTGGGAGTGTGTGACCTTCAGTGAGTTATTTAACCTCCCCGATCCTTAGTCTCTGTCAGCTCACAAGTGATCACATCTTGATTCTGCCATTGACCAGCTGTGCAAAGCTAAAAGAGTTCAACTTCTCTGGGTTTCTATTTCCTCGTGGGTAAAATGAAGACAAGAGCACCTACCTCGGTCACTGTGAGAATAGAAGGCGCTGACATAGCAACCCCTCAGCAAATGTCCATGTGTGCTTAGCCTTTCCTCTGACCCCCTCCGTACTTTCACCCAGGGTGTGCCCCACCTGGAAAACTCCACCCTTCTCTGTCACCCATAGTTTCTCCCCTCCTTCACAATCCAATGGAACTGGAAACAACCCACATGCCCATCAACTGTAGAATGGATACAGGAATTGTAACAGAGTCATGGAAGGGAATAGTACATAGCAATGAGCTCTCCCCAACATATGGATGAATCTCACAGATACACTGTTGAGCAGAAGGGGTCAGCCACTAGAGTACATTATACGGTTCCTCATATAGAAATTTCCAAACCTGGCAACACTAAGCTATGCTGTTGGAAGTCAGGATAATGGTGATCCTTAGGAAAAGAGAGCATGTAGTGACAATCAGGGGCATGAAGGAAGTTCCTGGAATGTTGGAAGTGCTTTTTTTTTTTTTTTTACATAAGCTCTATGTCCAATATGGGGTTTGAACTCATGACCCCGAGATCAAGAGTTGCATGCTCTGCCAACTGAACCAGCTGGGCACCACGAAAGTGCTTTGCTTCTTGATTTGGGTGTTGCCTGTGAGGGAATGTTTGCCTTATAGAAATTCATTGAGTGGAACACTTATAATTTATGCACTTCTTTGAATGAATATTATACATCCATAGAAAGGCTTTTCAATTCCAGTTTCAAAGATGCTGCTCCCTATAGGAAGGCTCCCCTGCTCAGCCCCTCAGAGCCTCACACTGTTCCCCATTGGCATCTTCTTCCCCTACTTCTTAAGGAAGCTTGGCTTTCCCTGGGTGTCTCTGCAACCACCCTCTCAGCTCCTTCATTGTACCAGCCATATACCCAGCACTCCCTAGGCCCTAGGCACTGACCTGTGCATATGTGGGGGTCCAGTAAGAAAGGGCTTAAGTACCTCCCAGGTACCCTGTACCCTGCCAAGCACTTCGTGCATACCAGCTCACTCCAGCCTCACCACGGTCCTGTCTTATGTCCTTATTGCCCAGCTGAGGAAACTGAGACTCAGGGAAATGAAGTGTCCTAGGTAGAGTCACACAACTGGCAGCAGCAAGAGCAGGAGTTTGAACTCAGGTTTGCAACTCTGGAAGCCTGTGTGTGTTGCTGTGCTCAGAGCTTACAGAGTTGCCTCCCAGTACAGGAATGGATTGAGTGTAATGGCAACTGTGGGCAGTGTTTGGAGGGAGCTTCCAGGAGAGCGGGTGGAAGCATGGAGGAGGAAGGGCTTGGGAGGGCTTCATGGAGAAGGAGGCACATTTAAGTTGCTCCATGCAGGGGAGCCAGGATTTCTCCAGGAGGAGCCGGGAAAAGTTTAAGCAAGAATGAGAGTTAGAAACATTCTGAGTATAGTGGGTATGGTGGGAGGTGGAGCAGAAAAGGCCATGGAAGGCCCTTGCCAGCCATGCCAAGGAACTTGGGTGTTAGCCTATGGGCAATGAGAAAGCACTGGAAATACAAAGTGTATGCTGGTGAGGGTGTCATGTAGAGGTGTGCTTTCCTACTGGTGGGCTGAGTCTTTTATGCTCATCAGAGTTTCCTGGTGCTTTTGGGATCAGTAGGGGGACACGAGGGTATAAAGAGAAGGGGTTAAGACTCTGGAGACTGACAAATCTTGGCTTGGATCCCTGCTCTGCAGCTTCCTGTCTGTGTGCACTCGGGTAAGTCACTTCACCTCTCTGAGACTTGGGCATAAAACAGACATAAAGACAAGATCTGCTCTTATGTCACAAGGCTGACATGCGAAGCAAACAAGCTAAGATATGGGTGAACGTGCAGCACCTGGCACCTGATGTGAGTCCTCCCTTGGTGCAGGCTCTTAGTGCTTTCAAGTCTTGTTGCCTCCACTTCAGGGCTAGGACTGAGGCTATCTTCTTTGCAGCATGTTCCCCATGCCCACCCATGCCTACAGCACGCACCCTCTTGTGTGCACATGCATGCACATAACAGAACACTCTCACACTGATTGTTCCAGGCGATCTATACAACCTCCTGAGATGCGCAGATCAAGAACTATCCCCTTTTTCCAAAATGAAGGAACCAAGGCCCAGAGAAGGTCAATGAACTGTCCAAGGTCCTACACCTAGAACCTGTAGGATTTCAACCCCACTTTCTTGCCCCCTGCCCAGCACATTCTTTTTTGGCAGGCCTGGGATGAGGAGCAGGGGCAGGAGAAAGAAGCCTCATTTGTCTTTGTGCTTTTCCCTCCATCACATCAACCTTAGCCATTGAGAAGAAGGGACTTGCCCAAGGTCATAGCACTAGAGCAGTGCTGCTACCTCCAGGCCTGGGAAAGATGCTGTCCCTACCTTCTGGAAGCTAAGGGCATTTCCACAGTGCAGGGCTTGGAGAGTGGCTCTGGAGGCTGGCCCAGGCTCAGGCAGGGGTGGGTTGGGATTTGCCTGGATGATCCTCCCTAGAGGACATGGACCTCAGAGTGCCACATGGGCCTTGCTTCTCCTGGGAGAAGCCTGTTGGGGTGGGGGTGGTGGGAATCCCAGAGGCCGAGTCACCAAACAGAATCTGGATAAGGAAAGTCATGGAAGAAGACAGGGACTTTTGGCTTCTGTGTGCCTCTGGGGTACACAGGGTCCCACTGTCAAAGTGTCAGCTCTTTCTCAGGCCCTTTCCTCCAGCTCAGCTCCCCTGTGGTTTGGGGCCCAGCAGTGTCTAAAGCAGTCTCTGCTTCCCACCCCCATCAACCAGAGATCAAGGGGAAGTGGACCTGCTCACTGAGGGGTGGCAGCCAATGGTAAGCCTGCTGGGCTGAGCGCCAAGCAGGGCTTGGATGGTGGTGGCAGAGCCTGTGTGAAGACTCATGAGTCTCTACCCGCCTCTGCCCACCTCCGCTGCAACCTTAGAGGAGCATCTGGAGTGGGGAGTGTACAGCCGGAAGTGGCAGCCACCCCAGGACCTGAGATGGGGCAGGAGGCACACCCCAGTGCCCCAGGGCTCAGCCTTTCAGCTGGCTGGGCCTCCGCTTGGGAGCTGCTCCCCTGACAAGGGGCTCCCCCGTAGGGCACCTGGGCTCCAGGAGAAAACAGCAGGGCAGAGTGAGGGTCTGGAGGCCCCAGAGTGTAGCTTGGGAGCTAGGCCTGGGCCTCTTGGGCCTGGTTCAAGCCTGCTTTGTGATGGTCCTAGGATCCCGCTGGATGTGTGGGATGTACTTGCTGGTTGCCTGGGAAAATCCTATAATTGAATCAAAGAATAAGTCTAGAAATCCTCAAATCCAACTTAGGGAAATCTAGATCTGGCAGTCTTCAAGTAATCTTCTATTGGGCCTCCGCTCCAGGAAGAGGAATATTTCAGCTGCCCATAGCACCTGCTTTTCTTCCTGGTCTTTAAAATCCCTCCACTGAAATTTTCCTCCTTCCCATCTCACCAGCTTCATTTCTCAGTCTTCACAAATAATTTCTCCCCACCTGGGAAGAACCTGTACACCCTGTGCATTCTACTTCAGCTTTGGAGACCCTTTTCTTGAGTATAGAAATCATCTTGGGCCCACTCTCTAGTTGGCTGCCGCTCTTGTGGTACTGGAGAGCTGCAACAGAACTGAATCAAGGGGGCAGAGTCCAGGCGATGGCCACAGGGTAGGGGCCCCAGGAGTATCATGGCTTTTAACCGGGTGGCCCAGCAGGGCCCTTTGAGCAGCTCTTGAGAGGCCACGCTTGGGCAGAAGTAGTGGCAGGACCAGTGTAGGGGAGAGAGAATTAAGTACAATCTTGGGATTCAACTCGAGAATTATATTTTGTGATTCTTGAATTCTGGTCTAGGGTTCTAACCCTTAATTTTAGGTCTCTATCCCATCGTTGTGGAGTTGAATTCTAGAATTCCAGACTTCTTTTTTTTTTTAATTTTTTTTTTCAACGTTTTAAATTTATTTTTTGGGACAGAGAGAGACAGAGCATGAACGGGTGAGGGGCAGAGAGAGAGGGAGACACAGAATCGGAAACAGGCTCCAGGCTCCGAGCCATCAGCCCAGAGCCTGACGCGGGGCTCGAACTCACGGACCGCGAGATCGTGACCTGGCTGAAGTCGGACGCTTAACCGACTGCGCCACCCAGGCGCCCCTAGAATTCCAGACTTCTAAGAGTCTATTCTATAACCTTGCTTCTCTAGCTTTTGAAAGTCTCTTCTGTAGTTCTGCTACTCTAGTAACCTTTGGGCCCCTGCCCCACTGCCCTTTGGCCCTTGCCTACAGACACAACGTATGGCCTTTGGCTCTTCCCACTTCTAAGATTCCTGGAGGGAATGGGTTGAGAGACCAGAGGGAAGGAAGGAGTGGGTTCTCAGAGATGCTCCTCACCTTTCTCTTCTGAGTGGGCTCTTTATCGCTGGCGTTGGAGGGTTTGCGGCGCAACATGGTCCTCTGACCTGGTGACGCTCCGTCCTTGCAATCTTAGGTGTCGAGACACCGAGGCCTCTTGCTCAGCCTCGCTAACACCGTCCAGGGAGTACAGCATGGACCGAGCCTCTGGCCGCCACTCTGACTGCTGCAGTGGCAGCTTGGGGGTGCGGGCCATGGACACCCGGCGGCGGCAGCATACAGGAAGCCCCGCCACGTGACCTGCTCTTACAGCAATCGCAGCCCCTGCTGGCCCCTAGGGAGGAAGGAAGTCCCAGCTTCAGTCTCCAGAGATTCCGATGCAGACGGCTCTTAGGTTGAAGAAGCAGAGAAAAGTCCCTACTCTGCCATCTCATGTCAATCATCAGCAATCCTGCTCCATCTCCCCGCAGGTGGCCAATCAACTGGACATTATATGGCCTACTCACGCCTCTTATCTCACTGACCATAAGCCAGAAGCCAGAAGTTGGACCATGTCTCTCTGCCTGTTAAGCCAATGCTCCTGGTCACCTTGCATCACCAAGGTCATTGCTACCACCACTACCACCCCTACAACCATGTCATTCCCACCAGTCATCCCCACCGTCATCAGCACACTTACAGCCATCATCACCACAGCAATCACCCCTACAGTCAGCACCATCAGCCGTTACCCCCACAGTCCTCATCATTGCTATCAGCTTACAATCATCAGCCTCACGGCTGTCACCTTTATAGACATTCCACCTAGTCACCCCAACATCTTACCCCTACAACAGTTATTCCTACAGTCATCACCCTTTACAGCCATCACGACATCCCCGCCACTGTCACTGCTGCAGTCATTGCCAATGCTACCACAGCCACTTGCTAGAACAACCACCCATGTAGTCAACAACTCTCAGCCATCTGCCTCTATCTGCAGTCATGGTTACAGCCGTCTCCCTACAGCTATCATCCCCACTGCCACAACCATGCTGACTGCCGTCCTCACCACAGCAGTCATGCCTGGAGTCAAAACTCCTTGACCACCCCCATATATTTGTCATCACAACAGCCATCACCACGAAAAAGACATGATTTCGCAAGCAACTTCGTACCATTAGCAAATGTCCCATTCAAGGCATTTCTTGAATGCGTGTGTAGTTAAGTTTACAATGTTCACTTTGTGGGTTATCTGTGGCAGATATTTTAATAACTTCAATGATTTTCTTATTCCAGAAGCAATTCATATTCATCATATATAATTTAGCAAACATGGATACACAAAAAGGAGGAAATTTAAAAATTCTCTCCATAATTATCTTCCATACTGTTTGAATAAATATCTTTCTATTTTTGAGCATTTAACTACCTCTCTGTCTCTCTCTATACGTATTTTACAAAAAAAAATCATACTGCACAGAAAGCAGATCTGTGGTTTGAGGGGGTGGGGAGTGGAAAGAGAGGTCAGAACGGGCACAAGGACCCTTTTTGGGGTGATAAATATGTTCACTATCTTGGTTGTGGTGGTTTCATGGGTGTATACATATGTCAAAATAAATCATACATTTTTAAAATGTGCAGTTTATTGTAGGTCAATCATACCTAAACAAACTGTTTTTAAATTATCAAAAAAGAAAAAAAAGTCACATTTCCCCAACTCTGTTGGTATCTCCTTGTTAAACCGAATACAGTGTCATTGAGACTTTCTCATGCTAGGAAATATTCAACTATGCCATTTGTAATGGCTGCCCAGCAGCCCATTGTATGAATGGACCGTGATTATTTCAGCAAACCCTTGCTGATGCACTCAGGTTGGCTTATCTTTTTTTTCACTCTTCATTGCACATCCTTAAGGTAAATATTCATAGCCACAATTTTTTTCCTTTGGATGGATTTCCAGAAGGGGCATCCCGGGGTAAAAGGTGTGCATCTTTTTAAGACTTTGCATTCTGTAGCACTTGTGAAATCCTGGGCTGGCCCTCTCCTGTTCCCAAGATGTTCTTGTTGACTTCCTCCCCGCTTGTCCCCCAGCCTGCCCCACGCCCTTTGACCATCCAACCGTCGGGGTGAGCTCAGGGAAGACACGGTCCTTTCCCCCCAGGCTGAAACCATCCTTCTTTGGCTCTTTCCTCAGCCTGCCAGGCGGACTCCTGAACAGATTCCGCACCCCAACTCGCTTCCGGGCTCTGCTGCCTGGAAAGGAGCCTGGCAGGGGTGGGGGACGCGGCCCCGCGGGGCGAGGGGTGGGCACAGGGCTGCAGGGGCTCAGGGCACCGGGGGCGCCCGCAGCTGGAGCCCCCGCAGAAGCTCCCAGGCTCGCACCGCGACGGCTCGTCCCCGAACCGAACCGGCGCGCAGGATGTGCCCGCTTCCTGTTTGCTCAGCCCCGGCCGCGAGCCGAGCTCACACACTAACCGCAAAGCGACTAAAGGCAGCCAGCTAACCAGGGCGCTGGGCCGCCGCCTTGCCTAGGCCTGGGAAAAGGCGGCGGGAGTGGGGGTGGGGACCTGAATCAAAGTGCAGAGAGGCGACCAAACCCCCCAGGACAGAAGGGAACGAGTGTGGTCAGCGCTGCCCTTCTGTCTCCTTTTCAGATGTGCCTCCCCTGATCGGCAGCCCCTGCTCTGGGAGTCCGGGGACCCTCCATCTGGACTTGCCTTCCCCCAACTTTTCGCTACTGGCAGACTGCCGGGGTCCTAGTCCCCTGAGGTCAAGCCCCAGCTGGCTAATGGGCTTTAAACACTTTTTAAATAGGTTTCCCTTCTGGGCAACACATTAGCATTTTATAGGTTACTTTCCAGGTACACAGAGCTCTCAGCTAAAGAAGTGATCCAGATCTGTAGTGCAGAGAACAAGGCCACTTCAAACTTGATAATTAATGGGCTGGCAGGACCTACAAGCTAGCTCTGTGCAGAACCTTGTGCTAAGCTCTTGGGGGAGACACAAAATAAACAGCTTCCGAAGTCCCTTGCACTTGCGAACTTACATCCTAGGTGGGGAGGCAAGCTCACATTTGCCCAGTGCTTGTTCTTGGCCCAATGAGTTCATCCCAACACAACCCCATGAAATCAGCAGTTTAAACTGGTATTATTATGGCAAGGATGTGACCAGTATAAACATGGGGGCAGGAAAGCCTTGATTTAGCAGCTATTTTGTGGGATGTGCACGTTTTGGGGTGGGAGGTCCCACAGGTAGTGAGATCCCCTTGAACCTTCAGAGAGTAGACAATAGGACTGCCAGACACCGAGGTTACTGTAGGCTGCATTCACATAGAGCAGCCCCCACCTGCACTCCTGAAGAGATTCTAATTCGGTAGAATATCATGGGTGTGATATTTGACTGAGATATGTCTGAAAGTGTCCCTCACTCTCCAAATCCTTGTTTCAGAGAGTAAGAGTTTGGCTATCGAGGGATATCTATATTTGGATAAACCTTCAAAATGATTCTTAGTCTCACCTCTCCCAGCCACACATACACATCCAGTGGAAAATAATACTCTGTGGCAGGCGGTGGGAGTGAAGAGGAAGGGAGGGCATCTGGAGGTGTGATTCCAGGCATAAAAGCTGGATAGCTAAGGCTGGCTAAGTGTGTGTGCAGGAGGATCTGTAGCGGAGTCCTGTCAACCTGGGGAGTGCTCAACACCTGTAATATTTGGGTTGGGGTGGGGAAAAAAGTTGACTTCAAACAGCTGTCATGAAGAGGAAAGGATGTATTCTGGTTGGCCAGAAATGATGGGAAACAGACAAATGGAAGGTTTGGGTTCCTTCCGAGGGAGACATTTTTGATATGTAGATGGTACTTAGTTCAGCCCTGGTTAAGTAGTAGAGCTTCCTGTGTTTAGAAATGTTCAAGCAGACGCCACACGGCTGCTTGGAAATACCTGGGCATTTCCAAGGTGAAGTCCACCTTGGAAAGCCCAGCCCATAAGCAGATTTCATGGTGGTAATCTTAGGCATGGAGGGTGAGAAGAGCAAAATCGCAGGTAGGAGAAGGGCAGAGGAGGGCATGGAACGTGGGCAGGAAGCATCCATTCCTCTTGCCCACAGACAGGACATATAGAGCCTGCAGCTGTAGGAGCACTGGGGAGTCCCTGACGGCAGGGGCTGATGGGAAGGAAAGTCATCTCTGAATCTCTGAACTGATGATAAGGTCCCGGTTTAAAAACAAAGAACACCTGCAGGCAGCTGTGGCAATTACCACGAGGGAGAGGCTGGGCTTTGGCGCTCAGAGAAAAACACACTCACTACTCACTGAGGGCGTTTCTATGGGAGACTGGGAGGGACCCGGCTGCTCTGCCTAGGATTGTGTCCCAATGTTACAAGGACAAAAGTCGCTGAGCAGTCTAGGGGATGACTGTCTAGGGAAGAGGTAGAGCAGGAGACACCTCCCAGAACTGGGGTCAGGTAGAACTGGATTCAAATAGCCATAGATCACTTACTGGCTGCATGACCTTGGGCAAGTGACATTGACAATGAGCTCTTGTGAAGACAGTGATAATGTGGACTTTGCCTGGTGTGTGTGTGAGAGAGAGAGAGAGAGAGAGAGCAGAGTTACCCAGATTACATGTCTAGAGAGAGCGCAGTCAGTCCAGTGCACAGCTCAAAGTGCTCTGTGCCTGCGGAGGGGCTATGTCAAGTTCACTCCAGGCCCCACTCGCAGTTTCTCCTCTTGTCTTGGCACCTGCTTCCATATCTCATCTGGGCCCCATCTGAATCTCTGCTGCATGACTCTGCGGTTCATATCCTGAATGTCTCCAGCTTGCAAAGGGCAGGGTCCCTCAGCCCCAGCTATTCTAGAACACAGAAGGTGTGACAAGCAAGAGAATTTGGAACTACTTAGGACTGCTGGGAGGGAAATCAGCTTCTCACCTTCATGGCCTCGCCATGGACCACTGGGGTTTTCTCAACCACCCATCCTACCCTACTTGTGCTGCTTGCTCAGTTCCTGTTTCACAAAGAAACAAGGAAGTGAGGAGGTGGGCCACTGCGAGGGCCAGGGCTGGCTGGGCGGGGTCAGGGAGCGCCTCCTACTTCTAGCCCAGAGAGCCTTGGAGGCCAGGGAGGGACAGGGAGGAAAGGGTTGCCATTGATTCTTTCATATTTCTATATATTTTTTGGCACCAAGAGTTCTAACCACCGATTTGAGGAAGTGCCCAGTGAGTTGGTAAAATTCACTGCTGACGTGGGTTAGCTGGGTGAGGGCAGCCAGCTCCACCCCTTCCGTGGTCCCAGCTCATGAGGAGCTGGAGACAGCTGGCCGGCAAGAGACAGGACTGGCTTAGTTATAATTTAAAAAATGCACCACTTAGACTCTTTGTGTATATTGTATGTATGTATGTATGTATGTATGTACCTGTGATCTCACCCATGCTCTTACTTATTCCGAAAAGGATTTAATCATCAAAAAATGTAGCTCAGTCTTATCATCACCACTGTTATCACAACTGTGTGACCTGAAACAGATCTCCTTGGGCTTCAGTTTGCTCCGTAGAGGCAGTAGGGAGTGATGGAAGAACACACTGAATGCAAGAGAAGAAGCAGGAGAGCTGAGTCAGGATCCTGGGGATTTAATCCTGACTTCGCCCCACTGGGCTGTGTGACCCGGGGCAATTCCCTCCTTTATCTGGGCTGCTGTTGCATTTCCCCATCTGTACATCAATGGGATGAAACCCACTTTTTATTTGTGTTTGTGTTTTGTTTTGTTTTGTTTTTAGTCATGGAGCTCCTAGTCCACACTGGCTATGGGATTCGTGGGACCTGGTACAAAGTGAACATGCAGGGCCCCTTGTTGAAATTTTTTAAAAAATTTCAAGATGGTGAGAGCGGAGTCCAGGACTCTTCTAAGCACAAGATTGGTCACCCAGAAGGTGGTCCTGCGACTACTTCCAATACAGTTTTGTGGGAAGCCCATGCGGGTGCCTTTTAGCAGGAGCTCTGCCTTTTGGGGCAGTCCTTCTGGCATTTGTAAGGAACCCCAGGTGCTAGGAAGCATAGCTGGGAAAACACAAATTAGATCCTTGGTCAAAAGCCTGTCTAGTTTCGACGAGTTGTATCTAAAATCTGGATCCTCAGGGGCGCCTGCGTGGCTCAGTCGGTTGAGCATCCTACTTCGGCTCAGGTCATGGTCTCACAGCTCGTGAGTTCGAGCCCGCGTTGGGCTCTGTGCTGACAGCTCAGAGCCTGGAGCCTGCTTCCGATTCTGTGTCTCCCTCTCTCTCTGCCCCTAACCCACTTGCATTCTGTCTCTGTCTCTCTCAAAAATAAATAAATAAATAAATAAATAAATAAATAAAAAACAGTAAAAAACTTAAAAAAAAAAATCTGGATCCCCAGTTTTTTCCTTACATACCTCCAAAGGTGAGGCAAGAGTTGAACTCATGCTGGGTGAATAATAATAGCATTATCATCTGCTGTCTGCCTGGCTTCCTGGCTCAGAGTGTTGTCCCATCTGGATCTTATGGGCGGTCACTGTAAGTTCATGTGGAAGGCGTTATAGGTAGTTTACAGAAGAGATAACTGAAGACCAGAGAGTGACTTGCCTACAGACACACAGCTGGCACAGCTGGAATTAGAAGCCTAGAATCCCATCTCCTAGGAAAGGGGGCTTTTCCAATGGGGCATTTATTTATCTTCAATTCCTAATGATGTCTCAAGTGCTCCTGCGTGTGTTAGCCTTGCTGTGTAGGCTCTGAATGTTTCCTTGCCTGATGCAGAGAAGCCCTTCAAGCGGGGTGCTCAGTGTGCCAACTATCTGGAACCCAGCGAGGGAGGACCTGGGTGGCAGAGCCATGCTTCTGGGGACAGGGCTTTCAACCCCATGATGGTGTATTGGAAGGGGCAGTTAAGGGAAGAGATGAGGCAGAGCCCTGGGTCTTGCACTGAAGGGAGGAAAGGGGAGCATGTGAGCAGCCCTGGGCTGGGTCTGGCTCCCCCCCCTCCCCCCCCCCCCACTGCTGCTATGGCCTGCCAGAACCCCAGAAGCAAGTATCTGGGCTCGAAAGGAAAGGTCTTGGTGGGCAGGCCTTGGGGAAGCAGGATGGTGTGGAGAACAACAGTTGGGTGTCAGTTCCAACTCACCAGCTGTGTGATCCTGGCTGAACCTCAATTTTCTCATCTGTAAGATGGTGAGCACCACACGACCTGCCCTTTTCTGAGAGAGTGGGTTCTGGGGTCATCTGACTGGTTTGAATCCTGCTTGTTTCATTTCCTTGAGGAGTGACCTTGAGCAAGTTGGTTCATCTCTATAAGCCTCATTCATTTCCTTCACTTGAAAAATGGGAATAATAAAAGTACCTTCCTGAAGGTTGTGGAGATTAAGTGGGAAAATGCAATAATGTATTGTACACTTGAAATTTTATTAAGAGGGTAGATCTCATGCTTACTGTTCTTACCACAATAAAGTAAAACAATTTTTAAAGTGCATATGAAGCACAGTGCCTCATACATACTAAACACTCAGTGCCTGGTAGTATTGATGATGGTCAGGATGACGATGGCAGTGACCACTTTAATTTTATTATTAGTAAGCTGTCTTTGTGGGGTGACCAGGTGAGAGAGTAAATGACTCAGCAAATAGAGGCCCATTGTTGGGTGTAGGCTCTCAGTGAGGATGGCTCAGACTTGGGGTCTTTGGATGCAAGCATCAGTGGTGGCAACTGTCACAGTTAGCAAACTAGGCCTGGTGGTCATAGGCGGGGGCACTCTGCCTGGTGCCTTTACCCAGCACTCGGCCCTGGAAACTTGGTTCTCTCCTTCCCTTGACTGTGCTCTGCTGAGCAAGGGTGCTGCTTCCAACTTTCCTGGACTACATTTGACAAGTCTCACAGCATGGGGCTCCCTACCGTCTGCTCCTAAAGGCTATCTGACCTTTAGCACAGGAGGCGGTTGGCTGGGCGTGACATGCACGCAAATATGTGAATGTTCACACACGTACCCGCACGCATGCTCACATGCACATTCTCAAACACATGTGCTCCCCGACCGAGCTTCTGCGAGCCTCACGTCCCTACCCCCCACCTCACCCCCTCCCCTTCCCCTCCCACCACAAAAGCCACAGGTAACAGCAGTCCCCAGCAACACAGAAGACACAATGCAAAACCCAGAGGCAGGCTTCGTTGCCATGCTGTTTTAAGCATCAAGCAGGATGTGAGCCCAGGTGGCTAACGGCAGGGCTGACCAAAGAAAACTCTGCCTCCCTCCCTTCTGCCCTGCCCCCAACAGCGGGCTCAGGGAACTTGGAGGTATGTTCAGGGATTTTCCACGGTGCGAGGGGGCAAAGCAGCTGGACTGTCACTGCATTCTGGCCCCACCATGTCCTAGCCAAACAATGTGTGCCCTTGGAGAGGTCCCACCTGTCTGGAGCTCAGTTTTCCTATCTGTAAAATGGGGAAACCAGACTCACACATGTTAAACCAGCCCACACAGGTTAAAGACCATCCAAGGATGCTGGGGGATTTAACAGCATTGTCACCGTGGCTGGATTTTGGAAAGTGAAAAGGGCTACCTGTGTGCTGGGAAGTCTGGGATAGTGACTGAGCACTGCTGCTCAGGTTGTTCCCAACTTTGAGTAAGGTCATATTCCAGAATGTTCCCCACATGCCCTCCTACCCGGTGGCCAAAGTCTTATGGCTATCCTGTCAAACTCCCTATCCTGTCAAATGGCACGGAACCCACCCAGAGTTCAGAAGTGATGGGCTCGCATGTGGGGCAGGCTGGTGTACGTGCCCCTTTTCTGGCTAGCTTTCCTGGTTGCAGTGTGTAACCAGAACACTCAGCCACCTTCTTTTACTCTCTATCTACAGGCACAGCAGGGAACCTGGAGGCCCCCCTGGTTCCTTCAGCCTGTGCACTGCCGCCAAGAGGGCACTGGCGGGCCAGGGATAGGTTGGAGTGGTCAGAGGCAGCTTCAAGGGTGTGGAAAGACCAAGTCAGGAGCCAGTGAGGGCGGGAACAACTCTGGCTATATCCAAAGGGTGGCAATAGGGTAGGGCTCTCCCAGGGCTATGGACCCCCCAGGGGTTAGGGTACTGCCTTATAGTGGTCTTTTGCTGGGGGCGGGGGGAGGCAGTGACAAGAGGCTCTGCCAAGTTGTAGATAGGTTAGGCCTACTGGGCTTACAGGAGGAAAGGGACTAGCTGGCTCTCTTATCCCAGGGCTAGGGTTGGGAGCCCAGGGTGAGGTACACAAGCCCAGAGGGGGCCTGCCCGGGGCCAAGAAGCTCTGTGTCTGTGGAACTTCGTCCTGGAGAAGGAGGCTGAGGGCAGTGGTTTTCAGGCAAGGGGCTGGCAAGGGCTCTTGGGGCGTGGGTGGTGCAGGGTGAGGGGAGCTGAGCTAGAGGGTTGGCCAGGGAGTCTGAGCCTCTAGACTCTGCAGCCGAGGATGGCCAGAGAGGAGACTGCCAACAGAGAGGCCAAGGGGGCAGTGTGTGGGGCCTTTGCTGACAGAGGCTCCGTGTGCTGCTGCAGCCACTCGAACTCCTCCAGCAGCTGCCGCTGCTGGAGCTCCGGGCCCACCTTCTCTCGGATGGTCTGGTAATAGTGGTTCAGGTACTGGAGCTGCAAAGGGAAGGAGGGGTTAGGACCTCCCCAGGCCAGGCTGCCAAAAGGTGAGATCTTTTCACCAAAAGGTGAGACCTCGGTGCCATCCAGCCCCCTGCTGTGGTACTGCAGCTGCCCACCTCAGCCCTTATGTACCCCACAGGTCCCTAGCCATCCTCAGGCCACAGGCATTTTCTGGGCCTTTTTAGAGGCAGTTCACCACAGTGGCTGTTTAGTGTCATAGTGACTTTCATGGGGTGGGTGGCAGATGGGAGTGGCTCAGGAATGAAAGTAAGGCAAGCATAATTATCCCCATTTTACAGAAGAAGGGACTGAGGCTTATGCTAGGACTTGAGGTGGCAGAGACTCCCCAGGAGTTCACTACTGGGGGTTGGGTAGGTTGGTCTGACCAAAGAGTTCTAGAAGCTTTGGGGTCTCTGGTGAGTAGGGGATGGATGCCTCAGGATGTGCTTATAAATGCCAACAGCGTGGACCCTCCCAGGTGAGGGGAAGTGGCAGAGGGTCTTGGGGTAGAGGGAGAAGAGGCAAGAGAGGCCCAGGGTTGGGAAGAAATCAGTCAGTGGTTCATGGGCTGAAAGATCAAAGTGCTGAGGATCACTTACCTGCTCAGGAGACAGCAGGCTGACATCAATGAGGTTCCGGTCATAGGGCACCAAGGATACCACTTCAAAGGTCAGGTAGGACCCGGGGTACTGGGATGCCACAGGGAAGGTGGGAAAGCAGGAGAATGAGTGAGGAGAAGGTGGTAGGCTGAAGGGAGGGAGGGAATGCTTCACTCAAGCCATGGGCACAGGGAACTGACACTTGTCAAGCTTGAGATTCAAGATAGGCCTGAACATCCTACAGTCTCCTTGACCCTCCCCAAACCCCAGTCTATCACTTAACACCTCGCCTTTGGTCCTTCCATCTGGATTCCTAAAATTTAGACTTAGGTCTGTATTTCTCAAAGTGTGTGCATCTATAGCACTGAGGGGGCTTGTTAAATATGTAGATTCCAGGGTCCACCCCCACCTCCCCAGACCACTGGAGTGAGAATCTCTAGCACAGGGTTGGGAAACTACATTTAAGTAATTTTAAGATAACTTATTAGGTTTTTATATCTATCCATGTAATCTATATCTCTATATATTTCTATCTACCTACATCTCTTTGTATCTATCAATGGACCTACCTATAGAGATAAATATAAAGAAGAATAAAGAGTCTATAATTCCCATTTCCCAGAGATCCTTTGCTTGCCTGTGCTTAGAAAGTTCAAACTACAAAAGAATACACAATAAAAATTGAAAGTCTCCTCCCTGCCTGGTTTCCTTCCTGAAAACATTTAAGACATATACAGTACGTAGGTTTATATGTGTGTATGTGTGTATGTATGTATTTTAATCCACACAAAATGGATCCCACCTGCTTTTCTGCACCTGCTCACCACCCTCTTAAAAGGGAACATAGGAGAGCACTGCATATTAGCACAAAGATATCTACCTCAGTCTCTTTTGAGGGCTGCGTAAGGGTCCATAGTATGCAGATGATGATTTATGTAATCAGTGATGGATATTTAATCTGTTTCCAATTCTTTTTCACTATGACCATAGTACAAGTACTACAATCAGCATCAATGTATAAAACAGTTTGGTGACCTTTTGGGACTATATCCAGAAGATACATATTTGGCAGAGGTATTGCTGAGACAAAAGGGATAGGCATTTCAAATAGATGTTTTGATAGATATTGTGAAGCTGTTCTCCAGAAAGATTGTATCAGTTTGTATTTCCTCCAGCAGTGTGAGAGGGCCCGTTTCCTCATACGTTCAACAGTACTGGGTATCACCAAAATCTCTCACTTTGGCCAATCACACAGGTGGAACATGGTATTCTATTGTTGTTTTGATTTGTATTTCTTTAAGAATAAAGTTGAGCATCTTTTCACATTTATGGAGCATTTGTGTTGATCTTAGTGAGTTGCCTCTTCATGTCCTTTGCTTTTTTTTCCCCCGTTTTCCCTATTTTTGTCTTACTGGTTTGTAAAAAGCTCATGGTGAAAGAAGGAAATGCATCCTTTCTTTGCTATACGTGCTTTGTCATCCATCTTTTGACTTTGTTTATGGTCTTGTTTCCATACAGACAGTTTTAAATTTAATTGATCAATTTCCTTCACGGCTTCCAGGTCTTGCATAGAAAGGCCCACTTTCACCCTGGGATTATAAATGAATTTATATAGATTTTCTTCCAGATCTTTTATGGTTTTACCTTTAAATCTTGAGATCAATTCAGAATTTTATTTGGGTGTAAGAGTAAGGTTCTTCACTTTAATAAACCCCCAAATTAGCCATTTGTCCCCCCTGCCCATTTATAAAATGTCTCTGGTCTTTATTGTTTTGAAATGCCAGCTTTATTATAAATTAAATTCTCATTTTGTTTGTAGAAATTAGAGGACATATTTCTGGACTGACTATTCTGTTTCATTGTTACATCTGTCTCTCTCATCTTTAGTGCCATACTGTTTTAGTTACAGTAGCTTCAGAGTCTGTGCTAATATCTGAAAAGGCTAGTTTCCTTTATTGCTCTCCTTTCTCAGAATTTTCCTATCTACTTAGCTATTTTTGCACGTTTATTTTTACAAATTTTACTATCATTTCGTGAAGTCACAAAAGCATCCAGTTAGCATTGGAATTGTGGTTGTCTTGAATTTATAGATTAATTTAGGGAGAAATGACATCTCCATAATACTGAGGCTCCTTTCCAGAGAGCACCATTTACTTAAATCTTTTTTATGTCCCTCAGTAGAGATTTTCTCCATATAAGTCTTTTTAAGTTTATACGTAAGAATTTTATCCTGTTGGCTGCTATTATAGGGAATCTTCATGTCGAACAAACTCCCCTGGCCATTATTATGTGCATTGAGGACCAATGATTTAGGGCAGGGACACAGATTCATTTGGTCTAGAGTGGGACCTGGGCACTGGCATTAAAAACAAAAAGCTCTTCTGATGATGCGGATATTCTATTGTGCAAACAGGTTTGAGAAACTCTGAGTTATGGAATTTTTCTAGAGCCCAGGAAAACTTCAAATGAATTCATGCCTGCCTATTTAATGCCCTTCTCCTTTGACCTTCCTTATACCCCATGCAGCCCAAAGTCACTGCTGTGCCGTTCACAGGTCTAGGCCGCTTCAGCAGCATTTTACCTTGGTCTTTGCTTCTACCACAAGGGCCACATCTTCAAGACGGATCCCGAATTCTCCATCCTGATAGTAACCAGGTTCTAGGAGACACAGAGATGCTTGTGGTATTAAGCAGGAGGAGGACCCAAGCCTGTGTTTCCTGTCCAAATTGAGGAGTGGCTGGAGTGCCCAGCTGTCTGGCTGTCTCTTGGCTCAGGCAGACCCACCACTGGGTAGATGCTCACTGACCACGCAGAGGCAACCTGCCAGGCCTTGTAGCCAAGCAGAGAAGACTTAAGAGCTCACTTGGATCCTGGAGGCACCCCCATCTCCTTGTGTGTTACTGTCCTGTTTCCCCACCTTTGATTGAGTCTCCAGTGTTTGGATGTACAGTCAGGAACTGACTCCCAAGGGCAAAATGAGGGTATGAGCTGAAGGGATTTAGGATTGGGGTATGACAATCCACTTGGCGCTGGGAGTGGTGGATCCCAGTGGGTCTGTGCCTGGCATGCTCCCTGAAGGCTGGCACTCCCTCAACTATAGTCCTGGGCTAGTCTTGGGCGGGGGAGGGGGTGGAAGAGCTTGAGAGCCATACCGATGGAGGTGAACATGCCCTTAGCCATGGGGAGGTTGTTGTACTGGAATCCCACCGGCCCTGGAAAAGGAGATGTAGGCAGAGCATCAACCCTCTCATACTCTCCAGCTCAGAAACTAGCAGGCTCTGGGGACCAACTGGGGAAACTGGGTTTTCTCCAGCAGCACTTGTCCACCACATCTTTGTCTACCTGGGGCTGGCACAGAGACCACATTGGCTCTGTTTTTTATTACTTTGGCATCTATGCCAGCCAGCCGCTAGGCCTTGACCTGCCACTCCTCTCTCTGAGGCCCTCTCAGATGCCAAGCAGGCAGCAGGAATGGCCAGGTGTCAAGATTTCTCACTTACCCTGTGGAGCATCACCTCCCACCAGCTGGTTAACCCTGGGTGGGTCACTGCATCTCTGTGGGTCTCGGTCATTTCCATAGAACATTTCATGTTCCATAGAACATACCTATGTTCTATCTCCTTCACAAGAAGTGTGGGGGTGGGGAGCCCAGGGAAGTGCCGAAGAGACACTTACACTCATGCACACAAAGGAAGTTGCCAATGCCATGGCCTGTCCCGTGACCATAATTGAGCCCAACATCCCATAAGGCTCTGCGGGCAAACACCTCCATCATTCGCCCTGGAAGAGAGATAGCCCCCAGTCAGTCAGCTGGACCCTAACTGTCTGCTTGGCCCCTTCCTGCTCTCTTGTCCCAGAGTCAACTACCAAGATGGTACCTGTGGAGAGTGGCTCCTGAGAGGCAGGTTAGCATGCATTGTTTACAGCACATCCTACATTGTACCTACGTTACCTAGACTGATGACTCTACTATAATTTCTCCCCATCCATCAAGACACCCACTTCCTCTAGGAGTCCTCCCATGACTGCTACAGCCCACAGTAGCCTCCCCTACCCCACTGAGCTGCAGTATTAGATTAGGAGTCAGGAGGCCTGGGTTCAAGCCTTGGCTCTCCCAGTAATCTTCTGTGTGACCTTGGGCAACCTGCTTTCACTCTCTGGGCTGGATTTTTTTCATCTATACAATGGATGGGATAGTGATATAATCCCTGCCACACTAGCCTTCTAGGGTGGCAGTCTGGGTCCAGAGAAATCAGGGCCTGAGGCTCTGGGTCCAGCCTGGTTTCCAAAACCCACCTGATGTATTAGCAGGAAAGACGAGTCTGGACAGATCGATATTTCCGATCAACACACGGGTGTATGCCTCCTGATGGGGAGACGGAGAGGTAATGTGGTGAGTAAGGGGAGGATCCTGGGAGTTTCCGAGGGGGACCTGTTGAAAGCTGGAGCTTGGTCCATGTGGTTCTCTTTAACTGGTCCACAGGGACGCTTATAGATGGCGGTTGGCTGAGGCCTGACAGTACGGGGTTGGGGAGGCAAACCCCCTGGGCTAGAGTCCTGACGTAGCCACTCACAAACTCTGAGACCTTGGGCAAGCTACTTTCACCACACTGTCCCTCAATTTCCTCATTTGTAATGGAATGATCATAGTACCAGCTCGTAAGGCTGTTAGGAAGAGTAGGCCCACTTATGCACATGAGGTGCTTCAAACAGTAAATGTTCAAATACAGATCAGCGCCCTTATTACTATTATGATCATCCCTGAGTTTCCTTCAGGCCTCAGGTTTGCCTCATAATCTGGCAGGTCAGCCTTGCCAGATGTTTGGGATGTTTACCTTGCGGATAAAGGGAGGGAGGTGGGCTGACAGCAACCTCTTCTCCTGTTCACTCCTTGTGGCAATGTGGTAAGTCCTCTCATCACACACGTGCACACGCACGTGGGCACGCAAGCACACAGGTTTGTCATCTTGCGCACGACAGCCCGGGGCATTGGACTCAACCCACTAAACTTGAGCTCTTTGAGGCCTGGCCAGCTCTTGTTTGTTCTGTATTTCCAGCACCACGTTCAAGCCACGGTCGACTTGCTGAAAGCATGAATGTGGCCCCCTGTTCCCTTGACACCTAGAGCACCCTCCCCTCCGTGTACATAGAGCCTCTTCTCCATGTGGGCCAGCCCTCACTGCTTTCTGAAAACCTTCAGCTCCTTTCCACCTCCGCCTCTGAGACTTCTCATGCAATTTCTCTCTGCCTGGAATGTTTTTTTCCTCTTTTCTACGGAGCACGGGGCTAGGCACACAGACAGCACTGAATAAATATTTGTTCACTGAGTCACTGAAATGGGATGATGATAAGCTTCAGCTGAGGCCCTGTTGGTGGCCTGAAATATCTCTGGGGAAGTAGCCAGGAGCACTGGGTTTTCTGGTACTAACTTGCTGTGTGACCTTGGGCAAACTACTTAACCTCTCTGGGCCTCAGCTTTAGCCTCCGTAAAATGGAGGGTTCTTGCTGGAGTGATTGCTTGGGTGTCCGTTGGGTAAAGGTGGGTAGGGGTATTCTGGGTCCAATTCTTACCTTTTGAAAAGCAGAGGGGGTGCCCCAGTGGACCGTTCTGGTGATGTCTGTGGTTCCATCCCTGTGGAGAAGGACAGTCAGCATACACAGCTTGGCCATGTGCTTCCCGTGTGTTTCCCATTGGGGTTTGAGTGGTAAGAGTGGGGTGGTGGTGAGGTGGGTTAGGGGTAAAGGAAGAACATAGATGCCATTGTCAATTTCTCATCTTCAGCTTCTGTGCATAAAGGGACTCTGAAAGCTATGAAGTTCAAAATCACTATGTTGTCTGACATTTCTGATCTCCCACATACATACTCCACCCCCATCCCACCTATTTTGGCTATTTTACAAATCTGAGTTTCTTGGGTCAGCCTAGCTTTACAAGCAAATTTTCTACCAGGCTTTCGGGGAGGCAGGAGGAAGGGGACTGTCCCATTTTTACAGGTGGAGAAACCAAGGTTCAGAGAGATCATCATACTCTTACACATTCACACAGTTATTTACCATTTCTAGAACACTTTTGCAGCTCCCTGGGAAGGGTAGCAGAGGGGGCTTCATTATCCTCATTTCCCAGATGAGGCAATTGAGGCCATGAGGCATCCCCCTTTCTGAGCTTCAGTGAAGCCAGGCCTCGAGCAAGCATTGACTCTCTACACAGATCTCTCCTTGTAAATATGGATCTCACACAAGGGTTTGCTCAGAGTCCCAGGAAACTGAAGCCAGAAGCCAAAAAGTCTGACTCCCAACCACAGCAGCAGCTGTTCCCCCAGATGGTCCCTGTGGTCACCACTAGGAAGGGGGAGGGGAGAGAATCCCAGGGCCCTGGGGATTCCTCCTTGGGAGCAGGTCACAGGGCGTGGCAGACTTCTTCAGAAGAGGAGAAGAGGAAGTGAGGTGACCAGTTCCCCGGCCTCACCCTCTCTGAGCATGCCCCAATCCAGCAACGCCCGTCAAATTCACTTCCTCTTTGCACATTGGCCATTTCAAGTACACAGTAGCACAACGCCAGACTATGATGAGCACAATGTGATGAGCGAAGCCTGCTAGGCTGAGCTCTCGGGTTAGCTCCCAGAGCTGCACTAAAAGCAAGCGAAGAGCCTTTGTCACTGGCACATGCACCATTGCCACAGGATAGAGAATGGGAAACTGAAACTACTCCTCGCTCTTCCATCAGTTCAGCATACCCCTTCCTGCCCACCCCTGGCCCCCCGCCAACCCTGCCCAAGCTTTTCTACAATCCACTTGCTTCCTAGATAAGAAGGGAAAAATCTACTGACTCATCTCATCTCAACTCCTGTGTGAATGATTGGTCACAAATTAGGAAAAACTGGGGTTAGTTAGCCTATTCTGCATGACTGACATGTCTGTGTGTTCAGATTGTGTACTGTACAAAGGTAACACATCTAAAGGGGTACCAGTCACTCCGTGGTTATATACTAATTTCAATGAGAGCACACAGGTGGATGCACAGATTGTGGAGTCTTAGAGGTGGCAGGGATGGGGGGTGGGGAGAGTGCCCTCCTACATAACCCTACACATGGTCACTCACACATATCTATTCACAGACATACCCATGCTGATAGGTGTGCCCTGTTTCAGCTGTGCTCTGGGCACCCTCTGAGGTTGCTTCTCTCCTCACCTGCTGCTTGCGGAGGCCTGATCTGGCCGCCATCCCCAACCTGACATGGTCACTGCATCTGTGCAGGGTGGGGAGAAGGGGCTGAGGGAGGATGCATGCTGCTGGTGTGTGCATGAGTAGGTGAGAATGTGAGTACAGTGTTTGTGCAGCCAGGCAGGGCTGCTAAGCATGGCTGTTCAGACTGTGTAATAATATGCAGGCTTAAAAAACACTTCACTTGGGGCGCCTGGGTGGCTCAGTCAGTTGAGCATCCAACTTCGGCTCAGGTCATGATCTCACGGTTCATGAGTTCAAGCCCCGCGTCAGGCTCTGTGCTGACAGCTCAGAGCCTGGAGCCTGCTTTGGATTCTGTGTCTCCCTCTCTCTCTGTTCCTCCCCCGCTTGCACTCCATCTCTCTCTCTCAAAAATAAATAAAGATTAAAAAAATTAAAAAAAAAAACACTTCACTTGAGCAAGGAGAGATGTTTCTGATTCTCCCAGAGGTGCTGCACGGGCAGCCCCAATGACTTGGCTTCTGTGTTTCCCATCGTGCAAGGATCCCCAAGTATGAACATGGGAACAATGCTCAGGGTCATTCAATCCAGGGCTCTCTTTTTTCATACAAAGGATCCACACCCAGGAAGGGAAAGCTTCGGCCAGCTCTCAGGCAGCCCAGGATGTCTGTGTTGAGATATTCGGGCAGGGCAGGGTGGGGAGTACATACCAGTATTGCCCCCCAGAATCCAGCAGGTACATCTCATCTGAGGATAGCTTGCGGTGCAGCTCCTTGGTCGGACTAGGAAGGGGAGAGCCACTGAGAAGGGAGTAGCCTAACCCTACACTGGGCAGGGTGGAGGTCCCGAGTGGAAGCAGAGGAACCCCCTCACCCCTTATTTCCCAAAGGGCCCTGGAAGAGTACTCAGGTGATGCTGCTAATGTACTCAGTACACACCTGCTTGTCCTATACCTCACCAAGCAAGGCCTTGGTCCCTGGGAAGAGAGAGAAGAAGGAACCCAGAATGCAGGAGCCTGGAGAGCCTCAGAGAGCAAACCAGTGCAGTCGTCTCCTTCTACATAAGGGAGAAACAGGCCCACAGAAGCCAAGAGGCTTGCAGGAGGCTGTGCAGTAAAGCTGGGGAGGAGCTCGGCCTGGACCCAGATGCTCAGTCTAGTGCTCTCTTTCTTTCTGTGACCGCTGAGAAGCCAGGGAATATGAAGGGAGAGTCCTCGAGGGTGGGGCTAGAGAGCAAGGGTTGGTAGGGCCAAGGAATTCCTACCCTGCTACTCTCTAGAGGGGAGAAGGGGCTGGGCCAAGGCGGCTGTGGGCTTGGGAGACTTTGGGGGAGGGAATTCTGGGAGAGGCCAGGCTGGCCCATGGAGGACATCTGATCTCTTCCTGCTGTGCCCATACCAGGCTGAGGCATTCTGGTGGGTTTGGGCCCCCAAATTCTATCAGGCTGGCCTGCAGGTGTTTGTTTTCTATGGAGCCAAACATCTGGTTAGCCCACCTCTGGGCCCTCCTTAGTTGGTTCAGGCTGGGTGAACAGGGCTTTCTCCTCATGCACTCGAGAGCTTTAAGAATTAGCTAATATAAACAACTCGCAGGAAGCCAAGGAAAAACATCCAGCAGCAGCCCCGCCTCCTTTCCAGATCCCTCAGCCCTGTGTGTTCACAAAGTCTCAGCCTTTTGTGGGGAAAACTGCTCAGGCCTTTTAATTCCAAGAAGACTCCCAATCCCTGACTGAGCTCCACTGCCCATCGTAGCCTCCACAGTGCTAAAGGGTCTCAAACCTTAAATGTGGGCCTGGGCCCCAGAGCATTCCTTCTTTCACACCCCCAGCTCCTGCATATACCCCAGGATCCCGTCCCTACAGGGCCCTAGAAAATTCCTTCTCCTGTACCTGTAGTGGGCCAAGGCAGCATTCAGGCCACTAGCAGAGATGGTTTCGAAACTGGGTCCAGAGGAGAACTGTTCCTTTCTGGAAAGTACATGGCAGGAATGGTCAGTGGATGGGCTCAGGGTCTAGGCTGGACCCAGCATATCTAATCAGGGCAAATGAAGGTTATGGCTGCCTCTACCTCAGCCAGACTCCATTTGGCTCTCCCAGCCCCACCTCCTGGTGCCATCTTCCCAGGCTCCAGTCTGTCAGTTATAGAGCATTCAAGGTCAGAGAAGGAGGGGTTGTAGACACCAATTTGCCCCCCTCCTCCCCCATTTTACAGATGCAGAAACCAAGGCCCATTGTCCCAAAGTGAGTTTATGGTAAAGTGAGAGTGAAGAAACCTAGTTTCTTGTGTCTGAAAGCTTCCCCACCCCCACAGCAGCATCCTGCACCTCAAACCTACAGTATGCTTATGGCCTGGGCCATGCGTGCCCTCAGGGAACTTCACTCCCCAACTTGATACTTTCAAGTGGCCCAGGAGCCTTACCTGTCCTGAGCCAGCCTCCCCCAGGGAAACAGGGTCTGTGCCTGAAGCAGACACCAGGGGGCACTGATGGGTTGTGGCCCTTCAAGGTGTCCCGCTTCCAGCAATTCCAGGCACTGTCATCCAACCCGCCCTGCCCAGCTGCCCGACCCCCCCGCCCCGCCGCCAAAACCTGCTACTCCTTGTTCCAGAGAGGTCCCCCAAATACAAAGAGGGTCTTCCCGCTGAAGTAAGGAGACCAGGTGCCCCTCCCTGCCCCCACCCCCACCCTTAAAAAATGGTCAAAATATCAGCAGTGGTTCTTCACCCTCGGAACTTGTTGAGCAGCTCTGCCCCCGAGAACTCATCCACCGTGCCTTTGGGCACGTTCTTCTCCAGCCACACCAAGTAGCGGATCACAGCCACGGCATCCCGCACCTGCAGCGGGCAAGCAGAGGAGAGGGCTGCCGCAGGATCGCAGCCAGGGCTCTGGGATCAAGGGGATCAGGCGGCTGCTGGGGAGCTGAGCTTTGAAAACTCGAGGGTTTCACTGACTATTTGATGATCTTAAGGGATTCTTAAAGTTTATATGTGATTACAGTGTGGTTATGTTTTAAAAAGAGTTCTTATCTTTTAGCGACACTTCCTAAGTGTTTTCTTTTAGAGATACTAGGGTGTTAACAGGAGACACTGTATGATAGCTGGGATTTGCTTTAAAACCAGCCAGCAGTGGAGGGTGGGGGCGTAGGCAATGAACCTGGAGTTGTAGACCAAATGCCAGGAGCTGAAGAGGGCTGGAGCAGAGAGGTGGTGCGTGGGGATCATTATGCTGTTTTCTCTACTTTTGTATACGTTTAAAATGATCTATAAGAAAGTTTTGTAAAATGCGGCGTTTCTTCTAATTTGAACAGGAATATCCAAAAGAGCAAGCTATCCTCTTGCCAGGGTGAGGAAATCAGGTCAGCTAACACTTACTTAACACTTGGAATGTGCCAGGCAGTGATCAAAGCAATATATATATATATATATATATATATATATAAAGACACACATATATATATACACACATATATAATTATTCAATATAATTACATTTGCATAATTATTAATTATGTTTATATATGCATATAATATGTATACAATTATGTATTTATATACTCCTATATTATATTTACATATATTTATTTATATAAGTATATATTTATATTCATATATATACACATAGTCTATGCATATAAATGTATATATGTACACATATGTATATATGATTATATATTATATTTTATATTACTTGTATATTATAATTAGTATGTTAATTATAAGTTACTTATATATTTTATACATATTATATATTGTATAGCATATATATTTATCTATTTAATCCTCACAACAACCCTATATTGTAGACTACTGTTATGGTACTCATTTTACAGATGAGGTAACTGAGGCCCAGAGAGCTGAAGCAACTTGCCCAAAGTCACCCAGCTAAGAGGTAGGTAGAGGAGTTGGGATTTGAATTCAGACACTCTAGCTCTAGGGCCCATGCCCTAAACCACTGTACCAGGTCGGGCATGAGGGGATGAAGCCCAGGTAGGTGCCTACTTCTCTGTTTCCTTAAACTTCTTCAGGCTCCTTTCTGATTCATCAAATCAGGAGTTTCCAAAAGGCTAGTCTTCCTGCGACTTACGTGGCTGGCCCTGAGGAGGGCCTGTTCCTTGCTATTTTTCACCGCCTTGGTCACCATCACTGGGGAGTAGGTGTCTTCTATGAGTTTCTCCTGTCATGGGCAGAGAGGAAGAGGTATGGGGCCATCTCCAGGACACAGTGGGGTTTGAAAAGTACTGGCAGGAAAGCCCAGCTTTCCTGGGCTAATCAAGCAACGTGGTCAATGGGCTAATCTAGCAATGTGAGTTTCCTGCATGTATCATGTCATAACAGCTACCATTTATTGAGTGCCTGCTGTGTGCCAGGCACCGGGCTTTACATGGACCATTTCCTCTAAATCTCCTCAGATAAAGTCCTCTGAGGTCAGGACTCTTATTTTACAGGTAAGGAAACAGAGGTTCGGACTGGCTAAGTCACTTGTCCAAGGTCATTGCACAGCCAGTTCAGGGCAGAACCAAGACCCAGTCTCAGGTTTGGTGACTTCATAGCCTCTGGTCTACTAGGCTGTTCCCTCTCTAGTCTCCTTGACAACCTCTGAGCTCTCTGTGGACAGACATCTGCTCCCTCTTTTTCCATCCTAGGAAAGGCCTAGAAGGGGACTGACCAACTGCCTGAATGGCCAAGGGGCTGTGGGCCCCACTTTAGGTTGAAACTTATCAGGGCTGGAGCAGGGGCAGGCACGATGCCTGGCCTAGGCTGGGGCCTGGCAAACCTACCGTGGGTATCACTTCATAGAGCCCATATGTAGTATAGCTGGTCCCGATCCAGATCTTCACGTTTCCTGAGGCGTAGGCCTGGATGTTGTGACGGACTTGGCTGTAATCTTCGACTTGCACACACATGGAGCCCGTGCAGCTGGAGTTGAGGTACTTCAGGGTCTCAGAGTTTAAGCAACTCCTGTTTACAAATAACCTAGGTGGGGACGGAAGATGAGGAGGGTCCTGAGGGTCTCTAAGGTTGATTCACTTCCTGGAGGTCAGAGGAACTCCAGCAAAGAACCAAGCAAACCATATTTGGAGTAGGTGGGAACAGAGGTCAAGGGGTCAGGAAAAGCCCACTGCAGGCTTCCTAGAGGATCCTGTGGGGGCAGGCAGCAGGTTCCTGGGAAGGCCGTGTACCAGGGCCGTGTAAGTGGTAGAGCAGCAAGGGGTGGGAGTTGGAGGAAGTCCTGGAGAGCAAGCCAAGGAAAAGCCATACCTGATAGAGGAGTCTGTGAGCAGTGTGTAGGAGTAGAAGAAGGGGTTATAAGGGATGTCACTGCCACGAAGGTTGAAGAGCCCTGGGGAAGAGAATTGATGGGGTCTCTTTGAGGCTGGTCTGCCCAAGGCAAGGACTTGCACACCTTTGCCTCACCATTTGCTTTGGGCCCCAAAGAGTCCCGGCAGTGTGCCTGAACATTTGCCTCTGAAAGTTTCTCAGTTTGGTGGGGAGGGGGGCTTTGAGGTGCTGATAAGAGCAATGGACCCCCCTTTCTCCCAGAAAAATGAAGATGCCCCGCCAGCAACCAGCACAGTTCCAGTGGGTTCCCAGAATATCTGAAGCCCAGAGCCAGGGTCAGGTAAGAAGCCCTATGCCACACTGGGACAGAATAGGGCTCCACCAGGTGCGAAAGCTAGGAGTCTGAATGCTTTTGGGTTGCTGGCCAGGCTGATGGCAGGTGTTAGCTGGGCCCCTTTCCCTTCATGGGACAGCCTTTGCTGTTGTGCTCAGCCCCTTCCTCTGATGGCCTGTGGGCTGCCTACAGCGTGCTCTGGGCTTCCTGGTTTTCTTATTAAGCAGACATGATCTCCTGCCCCCTAGCCTTCTTAGTTCCCACAGACCATGGCCATGGAGCTCTCAGAACCCGTGGTGATAGGGTGACTGGGGGAGGAGTTCTGGGTTGCAGGTCCAAGAGGCTTGGGGTTTGGGGAGACCGAGGCGCCCACCCGTATCCATGAGTCCACACTCACAGGCCGTCTCATCAAGCGCTGACAGAAGGACAGCAGTTGGTGCCTTGGGATGCTTTTGCATCTGGCTGCGGATGTCAGATACTTTCTTCTGCCAGGTGTTCCCTTGAAGCAAAGGAGCCAAAGAAAGCATAAGCAACATACTTTCCCTTTGGCACTCTGTTCCTGAGAGGGCTCCCTCAGGGCAATTGCTTTCTGTTTCTTTCTTTTTAAAAAATTTTTGTAATATTTATTTATTTTTGAGAGAGAGGGAGCACGTGGCAGCGCAGCAGAGGGGTAGAAGGAGAGGGACACAGAGGATCCAAAGCAGGCTCTGCACTGACAGCAGAGAGTTCAATGTGGGGTTCAAACTCACGAACCGTGAGATCATGACCTGAGGTGAAGTCAGATGTTTAACCAACTAAGCCACCCAGGCACCCCTTCCCATTTCTTTAAAAGCAATAGAACACTGTCTTCAAACAAACTCTCACTTCTGTAATTATTAAGGACATGAACTCTCTGGGCTGACTGGGTTCAAGTTCTGGCCCTGCCATTACTAGTTGTGTGATCTTGGACAAATCACTTAACGCTTCTGTGTCTTATTTTGCATATTTGTAAAATGAGGATGGATTATCATAGCAGTATTGACATCAATAGGGTTATTTTGGGCATCAAATGAATTAATATTTGTAATGCACATAGAATGGTGTCTTGATGTATAGTAAGTCTGGTGTAACCTTCTGATCCATAAATAAGCATGCAGAACAGAGATCAAGAGAGCAGCCTTGGCTGAAGGGCAAAGGGACAAGGCTGGGTCATGACCGAGCCTCTACTTTGAAGTAACCTGGTGCCTAATAAGACACGGGTCCTTGAACATTGTTTTAATTCTTATCTGACCCATTTACAGATAAGGATGTTGAGTCTTCAGGGAGGTAAAGTGACTTGTCTAAGATTTCGTAGGTAGCAAGGGGTGGAGGGGTGGAGCAGAGATTTCAACCCAGGTCTTTTTGACTACATGGCCCACCCTCCTAATCTATATGGACACTGGACTATCTTGCTAACACTGTCAGTCCCCAGACTTGTCCTTAAACTCTGTGCCACAGAGCTGTCCTTTCTAGGATGCTTGTGTTCTGGTTCTAGGACTTTAGTTTTCATCTTTTATCCCTAGTCTCTGTAATGCACATGAAGGGTCTGTTCTGAGGCACAGCTCATATTTTGTTGACAGAAGGTCATAAACATTAAGGGTCCTAGCTGGGCTCAGAGATTAACATAAGCAACTTAATGCCATTTAAAAAAACTTTATGCAAACAGGCAAAACTATCCAACAAGAACCAAAGCTTTGGGTATGACACTCTTTAATGATTGTTTTATTTTATTGTGGTAAAATACACATACCAAAAAATGTATCATTTTAACCATTTTAAAGTGCACAATTCAGTGGCTTTAAGAACATTCATAAGATTATGCAACCACCACTGTCTAATTCCAGAACTAATTCCAGAACATTTTTATCATCCTGAAAGAAAACCCTGTAGTCATTAGGCAGTCATTCCCTATTCTCTTCTCCCCTCAGCTCCTGGAAAACATTAATCAGATTTCTGCCTCTATGGATTTGGCTATATTGGATATTTCATACAAATGGAACCATACACTATGGGGCCTACTCTGGCTCTTTTCCCTTAGAATTATCTTGTCCAGGTTCATGAATGTGATACATTTTTGTGACAACAAATGCAGGCAACTTTAAATTGTCTGATGCATACAGGTATCTTGGAATAATTAACTTTTCCCGTTCTTTTCCTTTGCCCCCTTTAAAGCTTATCAGTTGCTGGAGAGAAAGTCTCTCTTGTCTCTGTAAGCTTAGTGACTCAAGAACTCTGTTCTTGGGCTGCCAGGCCCAGTTCTGGCTCTGGATGGTTTTTCCTTGAAGACGAGCAGCCTACGAAGCCTCAGCATCCTGTCACTTGTGGGAAGTGACTTTAAAACCCATGTGAACTCTCTCTCAGTCCCTTGGAAGGGTTCCCCCTTTTATCCCCTCCCCTTCCAGACATAACTGCTCTCTTCTTTATCTGAATGGAATGAGTATTATTTATGATGGTACAGTCCTGGATAGCAAGTTTCTTTAAAAGCTTTTGTGAGATGCAGAATGATTCTGCAAATTATACCAGAACAGATAAAGAAAATTGGGCAGTTTTAGCTTGTTTCATCATCCTTGCTATTTTGAAATTTTCCTCCTGCTCTTTTGACTCCTTTTCAAGCAAGAAATGTGCACGGACCTGTGTGTGGAAAGGGGCCTCTCAGATTGCCCAATATTGCTAGGAATCCAAGTCCATTGGCTTGTTCAGAATTCCTGGGGAGGTAGGGGGTGGTGGTGTCCAAGACAGTGATTCATAATCAATAGCCTGGTCATGGTCAGGATTTTAGTTGCTACTTAACAAAATCTAGAGCATGCTGTTCTTTTATGATGTATTTAGATGGTATCAATGAGGTCAAGATGAAAACTATTGATGTTAGAATTTGGGGGATCAGTCAACTTTCCTTTGTGGTCCGGCCAAAACTTGAACCTTAAGTTGTATCATGGATTGACCCTGAACTTAGTTACATACTTCCTTTGTTAGCCCGGCCCACCTGACCCCAGACATCTTATTACAGGAGGGCCAGAAGTCAAGGTTTGAATGAATCAATATAAACCAGTCTCCACTACCGCACAAGCAACTCATATCATGTTTTTTTCTCTCTTCAAAGGGGTGGGGTTCTTTTTTTCCCCATCTTGCTGTGATTCCCTTGTTTCCTCACTTGCTGTTCTGTCTTCAAATCCCCTTCCTGCTCCCTCTGTCTTCAAGTCCTAACACTATTTATTCCAGTGTTTTCTAAATATGGTCTGAGGACCTTTTGATTCAGATTCTTTGAGATGACATCTGTTTTTTAAATAATCATCCCAGGCAATTCAGGTGCACACAAAGGTTCAAGAACCATTGCTCTGGTAATTCCTAGGACAAAATTTTCACCCAAAGGAGCAGCAGTGGGGACCTGTGTTGCTTCAAGTTGGGAAGGAGAAGGGGCTTAGAGAATCACCTGTGAATGCCTCCTGCAGGACATAAATGGGCTGGCTCAGAACCAGAGGCTTCTCTGACCCCCATGCCTGGTCCACAAGGTTGGGTGTGATGGACACCAGTTTTATGTTAGAGTTCATGAGGGCCATGTTATAACTCTCCCAGGAACCTGCAGAGACAGGAAGCAGTCACTTGTCCCCTGCCTGTTAGCACCTCAGGGAAAACTGTGACTCAGGCAGTTAGTCCTTATCTGCTCTGCCCCCCCACTCCACTGCTGAAGCCCAGCTGCTCAGAGCAGGTCCAAGCAGTCTGGTTCTCTTGGAGCATGTCCTCTCAACCTCCTTGTTCTGCTTTCAAAGCCTAATTGCCCTGGGCCCACCCCAACCCTGCCCACAGCCAACTGGCTAGGTTTATCTTTTTAAGCACCAATGGCTATGGGGCCCTCTTCTCAGTACTTTCCATCGTAACTGAGCTTCAGTGCCACAGTCCAAAGAATGGTGATGCTCACACCATTGGAAAGGCTGGCAAAGAAGCCAGTTCTGAAGGGGGAACCTTTTGGTACATATTTGTGAAGACCCCACCCTTGGCCAGCTGGCTGGGGTCCCAGAGCTCAGGGACCTATGATCCTGGGGGGAGGGGAATATGCTTCTTTGCGCAGAAGCTCACTGAACTTCTTTGACCCTTCCAAGCTGCCTTTCAGAAGAGTGCTCCCAAGTGATTCTAGTGCCATAATTGGTACAGCTCCAGAGCACAGAGGATGGTTCTGGGTTCTAGAACATCCTGGCCTATTTGTCTGCTAGATATATATTATGTCTGTTAGATCTTAATGACTCCCTGGATCTTCTAGGTTGGGTCTCTGTACTCATGACTTAAAAAAAAAATCTGCATTCATTCTTTTAAATATATTTACATTACACAGTCCATGAGTAAATCTTTGTTGCAAAATATTCTGCAACTATAACTTGAGACACTCTGTCTTTAGAGTCATCCTATTCCTCCTTCTACGAAGGTATGCGTCTTTACATCCCAGAGGGGCTGAGTCACCCTTGTTGCTGTGGACAAATGCAGGAATGAGGGAAAAACATACCAATGGAGAAGAGAAAGGGGTCGAAACCCACACGCTTTCCAGCAGGGACCTCAGTGAGGAGCCAGATGACTATGGAAGCTGTATCAACTAAGAGGAAGACAGGAAAGAATGGAAAGTCACCTCCAGGGACAGTCTCAGGCTCTCCAGTCAGGCTTCTGTCTGTGACAATCCTGCCAGGTCTGTCCTCCTTGATGTCAGCTTCAAAGGTGAGGGATGGCTTCAGATTTCCCAAGTTTCCCATAGAGGCCTTTCATGCATCCTCTTACCTGTACTTTCTTGAACCTAGTCTAGATTCCAGAGCTTGGGGGACAAGTCCATGCGACCTTTTTACCTTCTTTATGTAGTTCCCAGTTGCAGTCCATCTGCCGCTCAGCCTGGGTCCAGTAGCGACTGTCAGTCCAGAGACCTGCTTTCCCCATGGTCACCACTGCAGTTCCTGAGGCAGAACAGAGAAATTTGGAGTTGAGGGTGAAGGTGAGGATGGTGGCCTTAGTTAGTGCATGGGCAATATGGTACTGGCTCCGAGAATGTCACAAGGGGTCTCCGGAAAGAACTTCCCTCCTCCATTACAAGGAAGTGAGGCAGGAGACATTAAGGAGAGCATCAGGGGAAGCCAGCTTGGGTCAGGCATCTCTGCTCTGTGTTGAGAGCCTCACCTAAGGAGGGACAAGTGGTGTCTGCTTCTGGCCTTCCAAAAGAGTCAATGCTGCATGTAGGTGCTCTCAGGAAAGATGGTGTGGTAGTTAGTATCAAGACTCAGTGGCTGATAGGGACACTAAGCCAGGGGCTTAGCTGAGGACAGGCAGAGAAGCCAAACCCAGTATCTTTGGCAAAGATGAGTAAGGCAAGGAAGCTTGAAGCTTAGGGGAGGAATGTTTAAGGATCAGCAAGGGAAGCGTGGATTTCATTCAGGGGGCCAGGATCAGAGTGGGGGGCCCCTTCAGAAACTGGGATCCCATAAAGTGCTTTTTTGTTTGCGACTCATTTGGCCATGTGAGGTGATGTTCCAGAAGGACCCACTAAGTAAAACTGTCTCCAGGTGAGCCATGTATGAAGGGAATCAGCGGGCCCCTAGTGGCTAGATGTGGAAGTGGCAGCTGTCCTGCCTTCTGCCTCATGAGAAGTGCGACTGGTGGGTTATGAGATGTATACCCTGGCGACCCTTTTCTGAAAGGTAGAGGGGAGACAAGACCACTGAACATTAGGTCTTGGGGTTCTGGCTTCTGAGAACTGGCCATATTAGAGCGTCTGTGACTACCTCTGGGTCTACCAACAGAAGCAATAAGGGCAGGGTAATGGCTGTCACCTGCGGACCCTGTGAAGCCTGTCATCCACGCACGCCTCTTGTCACGTGTGCCGATGTACTCACTCTAGGAAATCAACAACACCATTGTTAGCCTTCTTCATGGAGTCAGACCCCATGGAACGCCCCCAACCACATCCCAGTTCTTTCTGTCTGGTCAGATTCAACAAGTCCTACAAGCCCAGGCACACTGGGCACCTCTTCCGGGAAGTCCTCTGTCACTCCCCCAGATCTCAAGATCTTCCCTTCCTTTGGACAACTGTGTCTCTTGGAGTCTCAATCCCATAGTCCAGAACTGGCCTGTTCTTGTCTCCCTGGTCAGAATGAAAATTCTGTGCTGTCTGGGATCATGTCTTTTGGTTCTTCTGGTTTCTCCCCTCTAGCTGTCGCCACACCCTCCCCTGTCTAGTATGGTACACTGAGTACACCATAAATAACTTCTTCAGAGGGCTTTAAACATAATTGTCTTTTGGTCATCATAATCCTTTGAGACAGATCTCATTATTTCCATTTTTCAGAAGAGGAAACTGAGGCTCAGAGAAGTTGAGATACTTACCCAAGATGGGAAAACCAGTTCAAGCAATCTTATTAACACTGAAAATGCCTTCTCTTCCAAACAGGCTAGTGCTCGAAAGGTGGATGGGATGGAGGCAGAGCCGGTGGTGGGGAAAGTGTGGGATGGGTTGGCAGGGGTGCTGCTTTGGGAAAAGCAGTTCTTGTTCAGACCATCTTCTTTCCTGTCTGCTCCCCTCCCCCAGCCTACACCCAAACTCATGTAGTCCGGGACTCTGGATCATTCCAATGCTCCATCCATCAGGTTATGGAAAAAGCTGGGCTGGAAGGGAACTTAGAATTCTTCCGGTCTGATTCCTAGCCCACGCTCTAACCTCCTAGGGCTGGAGTGCCCTAGACATTCATTCTGGATCTGCCATCTAGGAACTGATCAAAATTGATTCTGAACTTGTTTATAGTCTCATTGCCTGGAGGCAAGGAGATTTGGTGATGGCTTCTCTCCTATGTAAAGGAATAGACTCTCTCAGCTGCCCTAAAACTCACATGTCCAAGCCTTGTACTTCCTTCCCTTGCCTTTTGAATCCTTTCTCTGCCTTCATCTTCTGAACCTTAGCAGCCTCTCGCTTGTACCCTGTTCTCATTGGTGGTTGACTCAGGATAGCAGAGGGCACGGGTGGGGGATGAGCTGTCCCTTACCATGTGGGCATCCGTTTCAGGGATGATGTAGGCAAAAAGATTCTGGATGTGCATCTGCTGGCGGAGGGCTGTGAGCTGTGCTGTGGTATTGACCACAGTAACTGGAAGGTACTGACATGTGACAGGAAGACATCAAGACACACATAGAGACACACATTGCTTAGAGAAAATTATGCTTGAGCCCCAGCATCCAGAGGAGTCACCAGCCCCCCCCCCCCCCGCCTTAGGCAGGTACTGGGTGTGGCCAGGCTGGACCAACCTGCAGAGGAAAGGGGTGGCAGCTGACATTACGGGTGAGTCTAGAATAAGATGCCTGGGCTGAGAGGAGATGTAGGTGTTGAAGAACTTGGAGAGAAACTCCTTGTGACAATAATGGGATCTGAGTCTCAGATGGGGGCATGGGTGCAGGGATCTGAGCCCTGGCACTGGGCCAGGCTAGAAGGACAGTCTTTCTTTGGATACCTTGGCAGCAGAATTGCAAATTTAGCAAATAAAAATACAGGATGCCCATCCAGTTACATGTGAAATTCAGATAAGAAACGTATAATGTTTCAGTATAAGTATGTCCCACACACTATTTGGGGCATACTTATACTAAGACATTATTCATTATTTGAAATTCAGATGTAACTGGGCATCCTGTATTTCACCAGGCAACCCTACCTTGGGGACTTTTTCAAGTTTCCACCTACTAGTCCCAAATGGCAGAGGAGAGTGAATGAGTACCCCCAGAAGTTTGGGATATTGTCCAGAAAGATCCCCTCTAAGCCATTTCTTTAAAAGCTGTTTTATCTTTAAAATAGTGTGGTAGGGGCGCCTGGGTGGCTTAGTCCACTAAACAGCTGACTCTTGATTTCGGCCCAGGTTTGTGAGATCCAGCCCTGCATCGGGCTCTGTGCTGACAGTGCAGAGCCTGCTTGGGATTCTCTCTCTCTCCCTCTCTCTTTGTCCCTCCCCTGCATGGGTGTGTGCTTCCTTTCTCTCTCTCACTCTCGAAATAAATAAACTTAAAAAATAAAATAAAAAGTGTGGGTTTTTTGTTTTGTTTGCCTTCTACTTAATGATATATCCATGTCTGTTTTAATATAAAAGTAACATGGTTTGCCCACCCACCTGACTTCCCTAGTGGTCTCATAAACTTGACATTGCAAGCAGATGTACCCCATTGGCCCTGATGCTTAGTGAACTGTTGGCAGGCCACCAGCTTTTGCCTGTGCCTCCCCCTGCCTGAAGAAGCTCTTTTGCCCTACTCTTGTGGAAAGAATCTTCTGGTCTTCAGCTAGGAACCTGAGACCTTTCAGCTCCAATATGCTATGCCTTCTCCTGTAGTCACACCCTAGGCCTCCCTCTCGCCCTTCCATTGTCCTTTCTAGCTCTGTCTTCATCCCTCCTCCCTTCTGTGCCTCCCTTTGCACTGTAACTTTAGAATTTTTGTTTTCTTTCCTCCCATCCTCCTCCTTGCCTCTGCCCAGCGTCAGCCAAGGCTAGCTAAAGCCCCTCACCCTCCTTGCTGCCCCTCCTCCTTCCCTCTAGTGGGGCTGCCCAAACCCAGACGGAAGTAGATAACTTGATGTGGGAGTGGATGGGAGGGAAGGATGGGGTGTGCCTGTCAGACACCTGAGAATGTGCTGCCCGACCTAAGGGATATTAATCAGAAACTGTGGCCCCAGAGTCCGGAAGTCAGGAGAAAGGTGGGTAGAGGCAAAGGCTAGCAACTGAGCCAATGGGGGATGGGGAGAAGATGGGAGCTGTGGGGCGGGGCTGAGGCGGGGCCTTACCGGAGGGCTGATTAAACAGTTTCTCACGTCCTCTGCCGTCATGTCCACTGATTTTGGGTGGCCCCAGGCACCCAAAGCTAGAAACCAGGAGAAAAATCCAGGGTCACTTGGAGACCAGTTAGCTCCTAGAGAGCACAGGGACATGTTTCCCCAATCCTGCTCCCTGTCCCCACTGGGCCTCCATCCTTTGAACAAGCAATGCTGTCCAACTCTACCTTAGGATAAAAATAATCACATTTCATAGGAAATTAGGCTGAATTGAATGCACCCTGGGTCATAATCAAAGAAACCTGTTTCATTGACAAGTGATTGCCACTTTTGCATGGGGTTTAGTGCTCATTAAATCAACTTTCCCCTTCTAATCTAATTGGGACTTTTCAGGGTTTACCAAACTAGAAAAGTTGTATGTAAATTAAAATTTTGTAATCAAATTTTCTTTGAAATTCTCTAGAGGATCTCGTTAAATAATCAACCCACCTTCATTTTACCCTTGTATACATTTAGTTATATATATATTGGGTTTCCTTAGCATTCTTTTTTAAATGTTTATTTATTTTGAGAGAGAGAGAGAGAGAGTGAAAGCACCCGCACATTTGTGCACATGAGCAGGGGGAGGGGCAGAGAGAAAGAGGAAGAGAGAGAATCCCAAGCAGAGTCTGTGCTCAGTCCAGAGCCTAACTCGGGGCTCAATTGTACTACTTCGAGATCATGACCTGAGCCGGTATCAAGAGTCAGATGTTTCAATGACTGAGCTACCCAGGTGCCCCTATATTGAGTTTACTTAAATTCAAGGCCTATTTGTACCATTTCTTACAACCCAAATATCTGGCTCTCGTTTCAGGCTCATTTTTTTGAGAGAGAAAGAGAGAGAGAGATGGGAAGGGGGGAGAGGGAGAGGGAGAGAAAGAATCTTTTTTTTTTCAGTGAAAGAGAGAGAGAGAGTGCTTGAGTGGGGGAGAAGGGCAGAGGGAGAGAGAGAAAATCCCAAGCTCAGTAATTTATAGTATCTCATTATATACTTGCAATAAGCTTGTGAGGTGGATATTACTGTCTATTTTCTATAGATGATGAAGCTCAGGCCCAAATAGGTTTGGTAACTTGCCCAAGTTTTGCCACAGTGAGTCAGGGGTAGAGCAGGGATTTGAACTGGGGTCATCTGAGTACAAAAAGTAAACCATAGGAAGGGTGGTGCCACAGAAAGGACAGAGTATATGGAGACTTAGTTTCCAATTTGGGTCCCAAATTTGGTGTGACCCAAGGAGTCACCCAGTATTGACTGAGCAAACATTTCCTAAGTACCTACTCAATGCCAGACACTGGGCTAAGTCTCACAGGCTCTGGGTCGTCTAGCCCTGAGAGTCCAATGGCCTCTGATAGTCCTTCCCTCCAGCCCCCACTTTTAGGATGGATCTCTCCAGAGGGTAATGAGGGCCTGGGTGCGGGGAGACACTGTACTTTTACCTTCTGAGCGGCTTGAGTTACAGATAGGAGCGTGGCTGGCATCTAACACTATAAATGTCCTGCATGGCTATGTTGGTCTCATAAATTCAAGGGGAAGGTGCAACCCATATTGTTGATCTAAGAAAATGAACCCCCATTTCTGTAGGGAATATTTGGCAAAATGGTGATGCTAGGATGCTAACATAAGAAGCAAGACTCAGCCAGACTATGTCTGTCTCAACACCCAGATTGTTGTTCTCTAAGGCCAAAGCTGTGGCTCCCAAGGTCAGGCTTGTGTTCCCTGACACAGGGCCTAACATTGGGGAGGTGCTCAGGAAGTGGGTGCCAACTGAATGAGCGGGGTCCTGCTGATAGAGAGCAAAGGCAACGAGGCCTCCCTAAGGCTGGGGGTGGAATGGGTGTGGAGGACATTGAGCTGGGCATCTAGTTGTAACCAAAGAGGACAAACAGGGCACCATGGGAGTGACAAAGACCAAACTTTAGTTATGCTCTTCAGAGCCTCTTCTTCACTAGAATTTGACTTTTGCTTTCCATGTCCATCTGGTCCTTGGTGGGCCTGTGTCACCCAGTCCTCAATAAGAATCTTGCTAAGTCAATTTAGAGATTGAATATCTGATCACCTTTGCTATCTGATCAAATTCCTCAGCCTTCACCCTTGATATCTGTTCACCCTGGCCTGCGTTCAGTAAGAATCCTATGAAGCTGGCTTAGCAAGAACTCCCCTACCCTTGATGTCTCCTCTTAGTAATTTTCCATCCACTGCCCCCTCACCCTGTTCATTGGCTGTTAAGTCCTCAGCCATCTTTGCTGTATTCAGAGTTGAGCCTGATCTTCCTCCCCTATTGCAATAATTTTGAATGAAGTCTCCCATACTCTTTTAACAAGTGCCAGAATCATCTTTTCTTTAACAGGTGGAAATGGAAAGGTGTCAATCCAGACTTGACCTGACTCTCTAGGGCCCTGAAGACTGGCTCTGGGGTTCTTCTTTCTCATGACAGCGAGGAGGACCAAGAGAGAAAGAGATAACCTCGTCCCAGCCCTCACTCCAACCCTTTCTGAACCCAGAGGGGAGAGGCCAGAGCTGCTCTCCAGCTGGATCTGCCCTCCCAGCATGGGAGGGAAGGACCAGGATGCACATACCACAGAGGACGACAAGCCAGGGGCAGCAGCCCCAGTGAGCTTGGGCCATGGGGTCTCCAGATGCTGGTGCTGGGTGGATGGAGGGATGGGGGGGCTGGAAAAGGCAGGGCTGTTTCCCTGGCCTCTTCCTCCAGGCCTTCCGAGGACAGGAGCAGCCAGGGGGTGGGGGCTGGCGATGGGGAGGAGGCGTCCAGCTGGTGGATGGTGAGTCCCCCTCTGGTCTTTTGTATCTGAGGGCTCCAGACTCGGACTGGACTCCGGAGACCGGAGTCGGGAATCCGGGTGGGTGGGGAAGCTTCAGCTCTCCAAGCCCGCCCCGTGCAGAGTCCAAAGATCTCTGGGCAGAGGAGCCGCAGCTGGTCTCAATCAGCCTGCTCTTCCCCGCCCCCCACTTCAGCAGCACGTCTCAGTCATTCCCGAATTCTGTCCCCCTCCTTCCAGCAAGCTGTTTCCCATTAGCTCCCCCACCCCAGACTCTGGATACAGCCCCACTTTTGCTCCCAGATGAATGTTTATCTTTCCTCCTCCTCTGAGCTGGCTTGTCTCAGAAAAAGCCAGTGTCCTCACTCCCTAGTGTTTGGGAAGCCCTGCTGCACCCCTCAGGGAAGGGGGAAGTTCGTAACAGCAGGAGAGCTACTTTCTTCAGCTGGGGTGAGTCCCCTCAGTAGAGCCCACTCTGTAAAAGTGCTGCCAGTCACTGGCAGAGAGGAAGACTGCCTTTCTCTTGGGATGTCTGGCATGGCAGGGTTCCATTCAGCTGTTTGAGCCACATATCTGAGAGAGAATGAAGACCGCATTTGGACGGGCCAGGAGATGCCACTGAAGAGGGAAAAAGACTCAAAAAGGGGAGTTTGGGGGTCCCCAGAAGACAAATTTAGTGAACTGGACATGTCCTTGCTGCCATAGCTTCTAGAACAAGGCTTTGGTTCCCCTGCAGTATAGGTCACTCCTAACCAGCATGAGTCCCTACAGGGGAAGTGGAGAAGCTGAGACCAGCCTTGTGTCCACACCCAAGGCATCAGAGGGCAGCTGGCTGCACAGTGCCTAAACAGCTCCCAAAAAATGCCCTCTAGAACACTTGGCCAGAAAAAGCAATACTTGTGAGAGACAAACAGACCCAATGGACAGGTACTTGTCTAGCTTGGCGGTCCCGAGAGGCAAACCACACATTTCCTTTTGATCTTATTTTTAATGTATTTACACTCTGATTACATCTGCAACAAGTTTAAGGTGGCTTTCAAATACTTCATCCAAATACAATAAAATAGACCCATTCGGAGGAGGGAAAGGGGGCCTTCGCTGGACTCCTTGAAGGAAGGGAATTTAAATGAGGAAGGAGGTTCAGTGAACTCCACCTCCAGGAATAAAAGCAGAGCCCACAGCCTCAGAAGACAGACCAAGGACAAAGACTGTGAGAACCCTGTGTGGCTCTGGGACTGCTGATGCTCCCACTGTCTTATCCCTGGCTCCCCAGCCCCATTCCATGAATGGGGATGATGTGATTCCCAGGAGCCAGAGGACTGGGGAAATGTCCCAGGAAAGGCCCTTACTCCCCTGTGAACTGCACTAGCCACCCTGAAGGGCAAGCTGGTAGACTTGATGGAGCCATGCACAGGAGGAACCACAATAGCCTTGTAGGACCAACAGCCCTGCCTTCACCAGTGGAGCCAGACTGTCAGGGTTTCAATCCCAGCTCTGTTACCCACTAGCCGCGTGGTCTCAGGCAAGTGACTTCACTTCTTTGAGCCCACAGTTTCCTTGCCTATGAAATAACAAGACTAAATTTTTAGCAATGAGTTCATGTTTGTGGAGCTCTCAGCATGCTTGCTGTGAGGAGTAAGTGCTATGTAAGTGTTAAGTCAAATATGTAACTGGTCTCATCTGTACCTTGTTCTTTTTACCCCTGGCATCCAACACTGCTGAAATGGCAGTTAATATTATAGCAAAGATCAGCTGGGCTGAAGTGTCAACCCTGGAAGCAAATAAACCAAGCAGGCATCCCTCCCCCATCTTCTGGACTCTGCCCAGGGATGGTCTTGAAGGCTACCAAGGCCGCACACAGTACTCAGCCCTGTGGTTCTGTCTCCAGGGAGCCTGTGTTGGCCCTGGTGACAATGATGACCTCACCTGCTTTCACCCTAAGTTTATCTCTTTATCTCAAAAGCAATGTCTTTACTCATCAGTTTGGGGCACTTGAACTCAAGTTGGCAACAGGCCTGAAGTAGAAAGAAATGATTCAGGGTGGGGAGGGTGAATGGCTGAGAGTCCTTGTATCAAAGTAGTTTAGAAGAACCGTAAGTCACTGGAGTCTTGCTGTGAACTGCACAGGCCTCCCGTCTCTGTTTGTCTCACTTTGAGGCCCAGGCCTAGCCTAAAGCCCAATTTCTGAAGTTGGAGAATTTGTTCTTCAGAGTTCTCCCTGTCCATGACTCTTTTTTTGTGCCCTGATCCCACCTCAAGCTTGTTACCCTGCCTTCTGACCTGGGTCTGCCTTCCCTAGGCAACAATGACTACCTAACTTCCATCAGAATGCACCTACCTTGGGGCGCCTGGGTGGCTCAGTCAGTTAAGCATCTGACTGGTGGTAATGACATAAACAGCAGCTTGAGAGAGCGTGGAGCAGCCCCGTGGCAGCAGGAAAGTCAGAGACCCAAGTGGGGATCTGAGCATGGCCAAACACCCTGCTGGGGATGTCTCAAGATACTACTGAGGATGAAACGTTGAAAAGGGACCTGAGGTCCTGCAGTTATGCAGATGGGAAGGAGAGTTCAGATCTAATTGCTCATATGACCTCAGAGGCTGAGAGACTGGGTGCCCTTGGCCATGTGGGCATAGCCCCTTCCCACCATTCCATCAAGTCTGTCAACCATGCTCGGAGACAAGTGGGATCCTCACCTGCAGAAGAGGAGACAGGCTAGAGAAGAATAGTGGCTTTGCCCAGGTTCAAGCTGATCAGTGGCAGAGCTGGGACACAAACCTGAGCCTGGGGGACTGCACAGCCCTTGTTCCCTCCATTGGGCCTCACTGCTGCCCCCATCTGAAGTTCCTCCATTCTTCCCAGTCCTCAGGACAGAATTCAATCTCTCCAGTTCGGTGGTCATCTCCTTCCTCCCTGATATGCCTCATCACCCATCTTGGCCACATTCTCTCCATTCATCACAGTCTAGTTAAAAAGTCACCTCATCCACCATGCTCTGAACTTCCCCCTCAAATTCATCCCTCCATACTGGGGGCTCCCATAACATTTTGTTTGAGCCTCTATTTAAAAAGATTTGTGTTAACCCTTTGCTTTCTTGATTCTATCCTTCTAGGTCACCCATCCCTGAGGGCACGAGCTTGCTTTTACAAATTACTGGATGTACCAAAGCACCCAAGACACAGTCCAGCAATGAGTGGGCTCAATACAAGTTTGGTGAGTTGATGCTAAATAAATCCCAACAATGTGGTCTAGCCTTCCATCCCTAACCTGGAAGGAACGCCCTTGATGGAAGCAATTCTCTAGCCCCCAGAAGGCTGCCATGGTGCTGTTGGGTGGCCATTATATCATATATGCCCTGTTTTGACAAAGACAAGCCCCACCTGGGCTGCATGGTGTGTGTATGTGTGTATTATACGCATAGGGGTGGTCATAGAGGGTGGAGGCAAGAGTCAGTTTCATAGAAGCTGGTCTTTGTTGTGATGAGACCCAGAACCTCACTCTCAGCCAGGCAGCAGGAGGGGGGTTTATCCCCTCAGAGTAGGGTGGGACTTCCCTTTGCTGTGATTGGAGGACTCAGCAGGCAACTCCTTTCCAGCAGCAGACTCCTTCTTCTCATGGAATAAGATGGTGGTTATGGAACAGGAACTCTGTTAGCAAGACGCAGTGGGCCTTGCTGGAATTCCTTGTGAGCCAGTTAGCTTAGATTAGTTCTGTGGGCACAGAGTGAGTCAGACCTTGAGCCCTGGATGAGTGCTAAGCTTAGTCAGTCATGTTAGAAACCTGTGCTGTCCCTTCAGAGGCCTTGTGCTACTGAAGGACATGTGGCTACAGTACCATTGTGGCTCACCAAGGTTCTAGTCAATTCCACTTAAGTCTCTATTTGGTGGTCCTTGGGCACTCTCCCAACCATCTGTCTTCTTTGTACCCTGATCCCTTCACTTCTCTGTCAGCTAATGCTTCTCTCCTCAATGCATCTGCTCCAAACACAGTGCCCTTCTGTCTGTCTTGCTTATTCATCATGTCCTGTCTTACCACACGGCCTTTGCCTGTTCTTTCTCCACCTAGAATGTCTTTACTTGCTCTCTTGCCCTGTGAACTCCTTCTCCTTCAAGTCTCACCTCAAGTGTCACTTCATCTGGGAAGTTTGCCCAGACCACACCAAAAGTAACATTTCGGGCCCTGTCATTGCTGGGTATTGCCATGCTTTGATATATTGAACTCCAGCTTCCCATTCTCTGACCACATCCTCTTGTCCTTCTGTCAGTAGTCCTCTCTCCCTCACTTCTATTATACCTGCTTCTTTACCTCACCAAAACTTCCTGTCACTTACTTATGTTCTTTGTCTCCATGTATCAGCATCCCCAGTCTCACTTCCCTCCGTCTTTGGTCCAGATAACATAACCCATCACCCCAACTTCCCTTTTATTAGCACATTTAGCTCTCCTGTACTTTTTTCCTTCCACTACATCCATCCTGCCAATCTCCGTGTTCAAGTAAAGCATACTCCTACCCCAGGGCCTTTGTACACACTGTTCCTACTAATAGGAATGCTCTTTTTCCAGATATCAACATGGCTCACTCTACTTCATTCAGACCTTCATTCAAATGTTATCTCTGCAGAAAGACCTCCCCTGATCTTCTTATTTGAACAGGGCCTCTGTCATTCTTTATCCTTTCTCCTTTATTTACCTTCAGAGCATTTACCTGGCAATATATTATTATCTGTTTGCTTATTTTTGTCCATCTCTCTCAGTAGTATGCAAGCTCCATGAAAGTAGGGACTCTATTTATTTTGTTCACTGCTGTGTCTCAGAGCCTAGAACACTGCCTGGCACTTAGTAGGTACCTGTAAATATTTGTTGAATGAATGAGTGAACCCCAAGGCATTTGAACTATCTGTCTTCTTCACAGGAGAAAATATCACACCCCTGTGGGTTGGAGTCACTTCAAATTCATGGTGCCAAATATCAGCAGGCCTCTTGTTGCTACTTGGCAATCCTTTTTACTTGTCCTGGTTCAGTTCCCCTTGCTGCTGCCCTCGTAGGCAATTCCAAATTTTTACCCTGGTCCTCAAACTCCTAAACTCCCTGCATTCCATGACATTCCATGACCTATGGACCTTCTAGTCGTTTCTGACTTTGCATTATTTCAAACAAGTGAACTGAAAATCTCTGCACACATAGGAAGATTTCTCTAGGATCCACATCTAGAAGTGGAAAGTGTGCATTTTTCATTTCAGTATATTCTGTCAAACTGCCATCCAAGAAAAGCTGCACCAGATCACACTCATACTAACAGAGTATGAAAATAACTGGTTCTACAACCTGATCAACACGGATAGCATGAATTTTTAAAATTTTAATCAACTCGATGGGTGAAAATTTGTCACTTGTTGTTTTATTTGTATTTACCCTATGCCACTGAAGGTTGAGTATGTTTCTATATGTTTTATTTGCCTTTTACTTTTTCATCTCTGAGTACGTGTTCCTTTCCTTAGCTCATTTTCCTGTTGGGTTATTTGTCTTTTTCTTATTGATTTAAAAAGATCTTTATATATTTTACATCTTTCTCCATTATATTTTTGCCATATTACAGATATTTATACGCCACAAATATTTTCTCCCTTTTAGCTTTGTCTTTCATTTTAAAGACTTAATTTTTATGTAGTAAAAAAAATCTATCAAGATATGATTTTATAATTTCTAGGATTTGTGACCTACTTGAAAAGAAAATATTATCCCACAAACTTTCTTACAGTTTTAGATTTGTGTGTGTGTGTGTGTGTGTGTGTGTGTGTGTGAGTACATGTGTGTTTTAGGTCATTATTTTATCTGGAGTTTGGATATGATATGTGTAGTTGAGATCCAACAGTAGTATGGTTTTCTTTTTCTAATTTGACAACTAATTGTCCCAACATCATTTATTGGTTAGTATACGTTTCCTTATTGATTTGCAATGCTTACATGGGGCTGTACTGGACTCTGTTGTGTTCAATTGATCTGTTCGTGCCAACATCACACTGTTTTAGTTACTATAGTCTATGTTTTGTTTTGAGAGCTGGTATTGCAAGGCTTTCTCCCCCTTTTCATTTTTTAAAATGTTTATTTATTTATTTTGAGAGAGAGAGAATGCACAAGTTGGGGAGGGATAGAGAAAAAGGAGAGGGAGAGAGAGAGAGAGAGAGAGAGAGAGAGAGAGAGAATCCCAAGCAGGCTCCATGCTGTCAGCATGGAGCCCCATGTGGGACTCGAACTCGCCAACCATGAGATCATCACCCGAGCCAAAAACCTACTGAGCCACCCAGGCACCCCTTCCTCTGTCTTTTCAAATACTTCTTTGTCATAATTGCATAGTTTCTTCTTTAGGTGATCTCAAAATCAGCTCCTCAAGCCCTACAAAATTCTGTTATGGTTTGAGTTGAGATTGCATTAAATGTATGGATTAATCTGGAGAGAATGTCTATTTTTGTAAGACTGGCTGTTTTTATTCTGGAACATACCATGTCTTTTCATTGACTCAGGCATTTTATGCCCTCTTGTCAAGTTTTTCATCCAGACCCTCGCCCACTGTGGTGTGGTTTTAACCCCTATGACTCCACGACAGGTGCTCTTGTTAGAACCACCAATGACCTTTGAGGTGTTCTCCCACTGAGCGTGGGGACTATGTCTATTCTCTTTGAAGCTGGGTGGATTTTTGTGATATGGTGAAAATGACACCATGTGGTTTCTGAGGCTAGATCAGAAAAGTCAGTATGGCTCCTGCCTTGTTTGCAGAAACACTCCTTTAAAAAGAAACTGAGGTAAAATTTACATAACATAAAGCCATTTTATTTATTAATTTTTAAAATGTTTATTCATTTTTGAAAGAGAGAGAGAGGTTGAGCATGGGAGGGGCAGAAAGAGAGTGGGTCAGAGGATCAGAAGTGGGCTCTGCGCTGACAGCAGCAAGCCCAATGCAAGGCTCAAACTCACGAAACTGTGAGATCGTGACCTGAGCTGAAGTCAGATGATCAACCAACTGAGCCACCCAGGCACCCCAAAGCCAGCCATTTTAAAATGAACAATTCAGTGGCATTTAGTACATTCATAATGTTGTGCAACCACCACCTCTGTATCGTTCCAAAACATTTTCATCACCCCCAAAATGAAACCCCATACTCATTCCCCCCCTTCTTCCTGCCCCTGGCAGCTACTAATCTACCTTCTGTCTCTGTAGAATGTACTCTGTACATTTCATATAACTGGAATGATACACGACGGGACCTTTTGTGTCTAGCCTCTTGGCATAATGTCTTCAACATTCATCCCTATTTTAGCATTATCAGTACTTCATTCTTTTTATGGCTGAATAATATGCCATTGTATGGATATATCACAATTTATTCATTCATTCATGCATTGATGGAATTCATTCATTCATGCATTGATGGAAATTTGGACTGTTGCCACCTTTTGGCCATTGTGAACACTGCTGCTATGAACATCCATGTACAAGTTTTTGTTTTAACACCTGTTTTCAATTCTCTAGAGTATATACCTAGAAGTGGAATTGCTGGGTCACAGGGTAATTCTACATTTGACTTTTCAAAGAGTCACCAAACTATTTTACACACCATTTTACATTCCCCACCAACAATGCACAAGGGTTTCAATTTCTCCACAGCCTTTCCAACGCTTGTTATTTTCCTTTTGAAAAATTATAACCATACTAATAGTTGTGAAGTGGTCTCATGTTTATGACTTGTATTTTCCTAATGACTAATAATGCTGAGCATCTTTTCATGCACTTGTTGGTCATTTGTATGTCTTCTTTGGAGAAATGTCTATTCAAGTCCCTTGCCCATTTTTAAGTTGGTTTGTTTGTTGTTCATTTGTGAGACTTATTTATGTATCCTAGGCACTAGACCCTTATCAGATACATGGTTTACAAATATTTTCTCCCATTCTATAGGTTATCTTTTCACTTTCTTGATAATGTCCTTTGATGAACAAAAGTTTATACTTTTGATGAAATCCAATTTATTTATTTATTTTGTTCTTTTGTTGTTTGGCTTTTGGTGTCATATCTAAGAATTCATTGCCAAATCCAAGGTCATGAAGATTTATCTCTATGTTTTCTTCTAAGGGTTTTATAATTTTATAATTTGAAAACACTTACATTTTGAAACCAGAAAGTGTGAGTTCTACAGCTTTATTCTTCTTTTTCAAGATTGTTTTGGCCATCAAGACCACTTGTAATTTCACATGAATTTGATGCTCAGCTTCCACTTCTGCACAATAACTCCATTGGAATTTTGATAGGGATTGCATTGAATTTTTAGCTCACTTTGGGGAATACTGCCATCTTAACAATATTACGTCTTCCAGTCCATGAGCACAGGATGTCTTTCCAAGACCTTCTTTAATTTCAGTAAGCAATGTTTTGTACTTTTCAGTATACAAGACTTTCCCTTCCTTGGTGATATTTATTGATAGCTATTCTTTTGCATGTTATTATAAATGAAATTGTTTTCTTAAGTTCTTTGTGGATTGTTTTTGTTGGTGTATGGAAACATGAGGTCCTCACTTTCAAAGCCTTCAGCTGCCATGTAAGTGGTCCGCCTACCCTGAGACCTCCAGGTTACGGGGAAGCTCAAGGTAGCCCATTCAGGAGGCATTTTGGAGAGACCCTGAGACCATATGAAGAGAGAGAGATGCTCAGCCAGCTCCCAGCTGCTCCAACCACCTTCTTCCCCACAGAGTTTCAGCTCCAGCCACTCTGATTGTGACTATACAAGAGATCCTGAGCCAGACCGCTTAGTCCCCAGAATTCCTAACCCATAGAAACCATGAGAGATAATAGGCTAATACAATGATTTTTGTTGTTTTAAGCTACTAGGTTTTAAGGTGACTTATTTATTTATTTATTTTAATGTTATTTTATTATTATGTTTATTTATTTATTTTAATGTTAATTTTATTTAATTTTATTTTTGAGAGAGAGAGACAGACAGAGCGTGACCGTGGAGGGGCAGAGAGAGAGGGAGACACAGAGTCTGAAGCAGGCTCCAGGCTCTGAGCTGTCAGCACAGAGCCTGATGTGGGGCTCGACCTGACAAACTGTGAGATCATGACCTGAGCTGAAGTTGGATGCTTAACCGACTGAGCCACCCAGGCGTCCCTAAGGTGACTTTTCTTTTTAGACAGCAATAGCCCTCAAGATTCTGTTTCCAGAACAGCCCTCTAATGACAAAATCTAAAGGACCGTTTTAAGGGCCCTGACCTCTTTGTGGTAGTTGATCTGGTAGAACTCTTCCTTCCTTGAAACTTTCCCTTTCTTTGACTTCCTTGATAGTTTTTCCTGGTTTCCTTCCTGTATCCGTGGTTGCTGCTCCCTAGTCCTCCACCTACACTTCTTTTATTCCACCTTCCCCTCCAATATTGATTCTCTGGCCTCAGCAATCTCTTTACTCTTGCATCTCACTCTCTCTAGAAAATTTCCCATCTACAAAGTGATGCCAGCCCAGACCTCTTTCCTGTGCTCTAGACTCATAAAACCAACTTCCACTGACCACCTCCACCTGGATATCTCACACTCACCATGTCCAAAATGGATCTCTTCATTTCCCCTACATCCCATCACATTCCTCATCCAATCATCTCCAATGTTCCTATCTCAATGATTGGCATCCTTATCCACCCAGTTGTCTGAGCCAGAATCCTGAGACTTATTTCAGACCCTTTCTTCTCTCATGCCTTCACATGCAATCAATCGCCATATTTTGTCATCTCCACCTCCTAAATGTATCTAAAGATCATTGTGTCTTCCATATCTACATTTTTCTGTAACCAATGCAAATGCACACACAGCCTTTCCTATTCACACCTGCCTTACCCAAGTCACAGCTGGTGTGGTCCATGAATTTGGAGCTGTTGTCTTCACTGAAAAAAGTGAGCTTCTAGAACCATCCAGATCTAACTCCCAAGTCTGTGCTCTTAACCACTGGCCATGGTGTGGGGGCTAGTTTGGTAAGAAGAGAATGGAGACAGACAAACCAGATAGGGTCTGTAACAACTACCACATCTCTCCCACACACTAGCTTTGAGACCTTAGGCAAGACATTCATTTTTCTGAGTCTCAGTTCATCTGTAAAATGGGGATAATAATAATTTCCCCTACTTGCAAGGTTGTTGCCAGGATTCGGTAAGATAATGCATGTGCAACACTTAGCATAGTGCCCTGCACAGAGCAAATGCTCAATAAATGATGGTGGAATGTTTAAGAAGGAGACTCAGAATATGGCTGGCTCTAGTAGCTCACTTTCTTTGCTGAAGACAACAGCTCCAAACTCATGGCCCACACCAGCTGTAGCTTGGGTATGTGGGGTCTGCATAAAGGAAGACTGTGTGTATTTGTGTTGATTAGGGGAGCGTGTGGGTGTTGCTGAAGACACTGCATTTTATTCTCAAGGTCAGGGTGGCAGATAGGGGCTGGAGAAACTGATAGGTGCTTGGAAGCGGACTTAACTGGAGCCAGCATATCTGGAGCCAGACAGCAGAGGGCAGCAGAGGTTGTTCTGATTGTAGTTCTCTGGGTTGGAGTGGGGGGTGGGGAAGAGAAACCTAAAGAACTTGGGGTCCTAATTCTAAATGCAGGGCGGGGGGCACCTGGGTGGCTCAGTCGGTTAAGCGGCCGACTTCGGCTCAGGTCGTGATCTCGCGTTCCGTGAGTTCGAGCCCCGCGTCAGGCTCTGTGCTGACAGCTCGGAGCCTGGAGCCTGTTTCCGATTCTATGTCTCCCTCTCTCTGACCCTCCCCTGTTCATACTCTGTCTCTCTCTGTCTCAAAAATAAATAAAAAGGTTAAAAAAAATTTTAAATGCAGGGCGGGCTGGGCAAGCTGTTCAGAGCAGAGGAGTACTCTTGGGCTTGTTCTCCCTTAGGGCCTGGGATGAAGGTGATAAAGGAAGTAGGGCAGCTTGGGAGGGGCAGAAGGGGCTAGACTTTAGGGGTGATAGCTGAGTTGGGATATTTACAAAGTATATTAAAGAAACCACATCTATCTTAGTCTTGTGTATGCTTGGGCCTTCTCTCTTTTCTCAGAATCCCAATGGTCTTTCTAAGGGCACAATTATCAACTAGGGACTCTCAAAGATGGAGATACCCTTATGTGTGTTAGATAAAGAATTTGTAGTATAGGTAAGGAACATGTCCCTAAGGTAAGAATGAAAAAAGCCTTAGGCTCATGGGGAATCCAAGGCCCAGAGGAAGAGAAATGATTTACCTAAGTTAGGATTCAAAGTAAAAGTTAACACTTACTGAAACCTTACAGGTATTGCCGGACACATCACATACATTACCCCACTTAGCCCTCACAATAACCTTATGAAGCAGAATCAGATGTTGTATTATCACATTTTACAAATAATGAAACTGAAGCTCAGAAAAACTAAGACACTTGTCCAAGGTACAGCCAGGATGCAAACCCAGGCAGCCTGACTCCAGCACCTGTGCTATTAACCACCTTAGTCTGCTACTAGTTTAGACCAAGGATTAGGTCTCCAGACTCCCAAATCCGGGCTGTTGTCATTATTCTACATTGTCTTGCATGGAAATGCAGTTTCAGTAAGTCAAATTCCGGTCCCAAATTAAATATAATAGCAAGGCAGTTTGTCACTTTAAATGGATTCTCAGTTAATTCTTTTTTAAGGTAAATACCCCATTAAAAAAAAACCTCCTCTCATCCATAATTTACCTGCTTTGTGATGTTCCTATATTGTGAGAACCATCTGTGGGATTGGTTGGTTTGCTTCCTATACAGGCCTGTGTGAATTCTGCTTTAGGTGGCATCTTCCCCAGCCTGCTCTGGCTCTTTTATGGGCTACCTGCCTACAGCAGACTGTCAGTGTAAGTCCAGGAAAAGTGAAAGAAAGTTAAGTCAATGAAATTTTTTGGGCCATCTTCTATTTTGTTTTCCTTGTGCTATTGCTTATTGTTGAGCAAGCAAACATGCTTATTTGGTGTTTGTATGGAGGAATGCATGAATACAGTCATTCATTTTGCACTTGCTGACACCTACTATGTGCTAAACACTATGCTAAATCCTGGGGGACACAGGGATGAACAAGGTATGCATGGTCCCTGTCTTCATGGAATTTTGAGTCTAGAAGAAAAACATGTAGATTACAAATCACTCTCTCTCAGGTTCCCCTAAGTGGAATCTCCTGTTTTCTCCATCCCTATTGCCTTAGCATGAGCTCTCACCATCTGTCTCTTCCTTGGGCCACTGCAGCTGGTTTACCAGTCCCTGCCTCCTCCCAACCCTCCACCCCAGCCTGCACATAGCAGACAGCAGCAGACAGACTCCACCTTTGAAAACATCCCTTTCAACATGTCACATCCTTCCCCTGCTCAACCTGCTCAAAATCCTTGAATGACTCTCCATTTCCTGTCCAATGGGGTCCAAATTCCTTCACCATCTGGCTAGAGTCAAGCAATTCCATAAGCCCATCTTGCCTCATCTTCCCCTCCCTACCCTTATTCCCTACCTGTCCCTATACTCTAGTAGGGAGGGTCTTCTTACCATTCCTATAAACTGCCATCTTCTTCCTAATCTGTACTTCAGTTCTATCTCCTCAAATCTTACCTATCTTTCAAAAGATCCAGATAGAATACCACCTCCTGATGGAACTTTCCAGTAAGGACTGCCCCCTTCCTCTGCTCTCCTTTCCCTGTAATCCTGGGCCCAAATTCTGGTTGGTGTGAGGATCAAACAACATGCCATCATGGGTAAATGTTTTGTATCACATAATGTGAGGTTGTCTTCATAGCAATTCTCATATCTACCATTTATTGAGCATTTGTCCTCTGCCAGGTAGTGGGGATCAGTGGTTTACAGACATTGAATCCTCATAAAACTCCATGGAATAGATAATATCTATTATTAGGCCCATGATTCAGATGAACTGAGGCTTAGAGAAATTAGATATCTGGCCCAGGATCACACTTTTACAGATAGGTCCATCTGGGGAGCCTGTGCTCTTTCAGGAGATGGTCCATTGGACCAAGCTGGGTTGAATCTCAGTACTGCTTTTGTTTTTTTAGTTCCTTGTAGTTCACCACTATACGTCCCTTGCTGTTTTTTTAACACTTGATTTTTAAAAGTTCTATTGATATTTCTCTTGGTCGTGACTCTCTGTTTTTATTTTATCATTATTTTATTGTAGTAAGCTACTTCCAAGATTTTGGGAAACAAGGCGAAAGTAATTAAATACATGTAGATAAAATGCACTTCCCCATCTTCTCTCCCAGTGTCCAAGAAAGAAGTGGGTGCCAGTGCTGGGCAAGCATCATCTAACCCTGAACTCTGAGAGGCCTTGAGGAAAAGGCAATCTAAGGCAGAAGCCAAAGGTCAGTTCCTTCTGTGAAATAAAAGAGTACAGAGTCTGTGCCAGGTCCTCTAGCAAAATGCCAAACTGTGGCATGGACTCTATTTCCTTCCATGGTTTTATTTTTATTTTTAAGGAGCCATCAGGTGGTAATGGATGATTCATGCTTTACTTACTCTTCTTGTTTATTTCCCTTCCTTGACCTTCAGATTTTTTTTTCCCTGAATGTTTGTTCCGGGTTTTGACAAAGCACTGAAGTACTAGACTTGCCTTGGTGACTTTTTTTTTGGTGTAACGTCTTCTTAGGAAAAAAAAAATGAAAGGAAGTGACAGTATTCCCAAACCATCTTTTATCCCATGAGTGGATGGATTGCACCTGCTACCTCTAAGGTCACTCTCCGATTGTTTCCTTTTACAGTAAAACCTCATTAGAAGACACTTCATGAGCACCATGAGTAAGTTTGGGCCCTACCTGGCCTTACTTTGCCCACTCTTGGCAGAAAGAGCCATCTGAATAAACGGACTCCATGTGCTGGTTTTTCCATACTCTAGGCAGCAAATTTTGTCACTCCCTTTGGAAGCACCATTTGCATACAAATGATTGATGCTGGGGATTCTTTTTTTTTTTTTCCTTACATTAAGGCAAGTCTCAATTAGGCTACAATTTGTCAGCCTACCTGGAGTTACTGTGAATTATTCAAAGCAATAAAGCTTCATTTCTTTACACGTAACCTACAATACAAATGATTCACTAATTTGAAGGGCTACCTCCATTAGTTTGAGTAAGTGAGGTTGGACTACATTCAATAGCAATTTATTGATTTCTTTCATCATTCAAATCACTCTTCCTGGGTAAAAATTCTTTTTAACAGCCCCAGTTCACTTTAGGAAGACTGGAACAGTGGGTTCTCCCTCAGGGACAAAAATGTGCTGTCCACTCACCTGTCCTTGAGTTTGGAACCTTAATCATAGGGATCCCTTTGCCCTGATACATCCCGATGCTTGTAGTCTATTCCTTTGAGGCTAAAAACATGGGCTGCAGGTTCATGGTCAGGGTATGCCTGGGATGGAGGGTTGCTTCTGTGTGATGCAGTCCAAGTTGCTTTACCTCTCTAGGTTTGAGTTACCTCATCCTGCAATTGCACACTCAACCTGTGGAGATTAAGGATGGTCAGAGGCCAGGATTAGGGCTCAGACTGTGAATGAAGAACTAAGTGAAGGGGCCTTTCTTGTCTAATACTGACTGCCTTGCCTGCTCCTGGGTAGCCCTGTGCTCTACCCACTGAGCTAAAGACACAAGGCACTAGACAACTAGAGAAGACTAGAATTATAGGACAAAAACATTGAGGAAGGTGGAAAAAGATACCAGATAATTTGTATTCTTTATCCAGTACTTATAGGCCCTCTGTAAAGAAGGCAAGAAGGAAAAGCTTGCTTCCGCAGTTACTGGTATAGCAAGGAATTCTCAGATTCCAAATAAATATTTGAAATGGGCGTCTTTCTTTATTGTGAATTTCTTTCTGGGAGACTCTGGCCATAGCACGCCACTCAGTATGCTTCAGCAAAGTGTCTCTTCTTTGCCTATACTAAGGGTGGAGAGGAAAGGAGATGGGCTGGGCCACCTTGGCCATGTTTGAGTTACCAAATGACAATAGAATTCCTGCTTAGAATGCTAGGGAAATGGATTTCTCTGATCTCCTGGGAGGAATTGTAATCACCAAGTTTTGAAAAGCCTAGGGAATCTGTAGCTGAAGGCTGTCTTTCATTTGGGACAGGAAGAGACAGACACGGAGGGTGAGACTGATAAGTGCAAGGGCGTGAAGCACCATTTCCCCCTGCAGGATGCTGGAGCTGGCTTGGAGAAGAGGAGGCAGTGGTAGTGATGGGGGAATCTACCCTATTTGACCTAAGTGCTTACAACCACCCTATGAGGTCACTGCCATTACTATCCCTACTTTATAGATCAAGAAACTGAGGCACAGAAAGAGAGTTCACATGGCTAGTGAATTACAGAGCTGCAATTTGAACCTTGGATTGTCTGACTCCAGAGCCTCCAGTCATAGTTATTTGGAAGTACATCTGGACTAGCATGGAGAAAAGGAGAAGAAGAAGTGGGGGGGGGGTTATGATAACCTGGCACCTCAAGGGCTCTGAGGTGGCCTCAATGCCAAGAGGTAGCATAGTGTAGTGGTTAATAGCATACATCAGGGATCCAACAGTGTAAGTCAATAGTCTGGGTTCAAATCCCAGATCTATGACTACCTGACTGTGTGACCTTGGACAAGTTACTTGACCTCTCCATGCCTCAGCTTCTTCATCCTTGAAATTGGGATATAGGAATAATAATAGTACTCACTTGATAGGGTTCTTGTGAAGATTGAATGGTTCAGTGCAAGAGAATGTTTAGATACCACCTGACATTCAGTGAATGCTGCCTACTTATTTAACATTTAGCGTAGCAACGAGTGCACAAGTGCTAGGTCTGTGGTTTACTGGGAGATCTCTGAGCCTCAGTTCCTCACTGAAACCTGCTTTATGGTTTCTGTGAGACTCTGAAGCAATGCATAAGAAGAAGAGCACACAATGAATAGTCAATTCCCAAAGTGGTTTTGAGTTATTATATCAGCCCCATGCAACTAACCCTGAGGTAGAGTCCGCATTCTCCTGTTGGCCTAGGATCTGGGAGTTCAGACATTAAATGAGTGGGTCATTTGGCAAGGGATGGGGAGCACCTTTAGCTATGCAAGGAATTCCATTAAAAAATTTTTTTTAGTCTTTAATTATTTTTGAGAGAGAAAGAGACAGAGTGAGAGCAGGGGAGGAACAGAGAGAGAGGGAGATGCAGAATCCGAAGCAGATGCCAGGCTCCAAGCTGTCAGCACAGAGCCTGACACGGGGCTCAAACCCATGAACCACGAGATCATGACCTAAGCCAAAGTTGGACGCTTAACCGACTAAGCCACCCAGGCGCCGCAAGGAATTCCATTTTTAATGCAAGTGACCTTAGGTCCTGCTGACAGACAGTGAAGAGGGAAAGAGGGCGTGGCCTCAGATATCCCTGGGCCCAGGTCTAGAGCCTCAAGAATCCAAGTCCTGCAAGGTGGTAGAGCCAGTGGGGAAGCACTCAGCCTCCAGAGCCACACCTGCCTGGGTTCAATCTCAGCTCTGTAACATATTGTGAAACCTTGGCCAAGTCATTTTTTTGCTCTGTGCCTCAGTTTCCCCATATGGGAAATGGAGATCATATTTGTACCATCCTCACAGTGGTGTTATCAGGATTAAGTGCATGAACACGTGTAGAGAGCTTAGAGTAGTGCTGGGCACATCGTATGATTATTGTTGATTTCTTTCCAGAGAAACCAGGAAGATGAATGAAAAATGAAGGAAAACTGTGACGCTTCTCTCCACCCTCTCCTCTTCCCCAGCGTCTGGAAGATACTCTTGTCCAAATGGGAAATTGAAGCTAAAATAGCACAATAAAGGAAAGGAAGCACGGGAGCAGATGGGCTCCCACTCACTGTCCTGAGGAATGTGCTGACTATTCAGGAACAGGGCCTTTGGCAGTCACTTAGCACAATCACAGAGCAAAAGGAAATGATCAAGTCTGTCATCAGGGTCAGTGCCAATTTATTTAAGAAAGTATCGAGGCTGAGAAGGAGGATGTTGGGAATGGGAGACCCCACACATTTCTGGAGCTAGTTCACAAAACCCCCCAGGGTGGCAACCCCAAGTGAGTATGGCTGGAGATGTCCCTTTCCTGAATGCTCTTCTCTTCCAAAGTCCCCAGTGACCAGAGGCTGGGAATGGGGGCTTTGAGCCAGGAATGATAGGGGAATTGGTGGCCTGCATGGGCTGAGTCCAGCCTGGGCTCTAGTGCTTCCTTTATTCTATTTGGCAAACTTGTATCAAATGCCTTCTGGGCCAGCCAGTGGGCTAGGAGCCATGGAGGATGATGGGAAGAATGGTACAGGTAAGGTCTTTGCCCTGGAAGAGCTCATACAGGATAAAAGCTGTGCTCCCTACCCATGGGAAACACTGAGTGGTCAGGGACCAAACTGCTACCCTCTTCCCAGGGAGTTTCCCCTGGAAAAAAGGGAATGTCTAGAAAGGATAATGCTTAACATGAAATAACCTCTTTTGGTGGAATTAGTGGGGTTTATATTTCCCAGAGCATAGAGTGGCCACAACAGACTGTAAATTCATTAGAGGAAAGGCTTATGCCTCCATCAATCCCTTGAGCAGCCACTAGCACGGCTTTACACCTAAAGAGACTTATAAGCAGGGCATTTAGAATTAAATCCCACCAGCTCTGACTGAGTGTCCACTCTGTGCCAGGCACAATGCCGCATGCTCTCCCATGCTTGAATATCATAGAAAATTTATCTGTGGTGGATTAATGTGAATATTCAATGATTTGGCATGAATCATAGAAAGTCTGTAGATGTAATGTGGCCCAGTGGTCCTCACAGTGTGGTCTCTGGACAAGTAACATCAACATCACCTGGGAACTTGTTAGAAGTGCAAATTCTTGGCCCCATCCCATATGTACAAAATCAGAAACCCCAGGGGTGGGGCCCAGCAATCTATGGTTTAACAAGCCCTCCAAGGGATGCTGGTGCATGCTCAAGACTGAGGACCACTGCTCTAACCCGGTGATCTTTAAAACCCTTTAACCCAGGGATGGGAGGTACCATGAAGATTCTGACAAAACCCCTAGGGAGGAGAAGGGGCTTGAGCAGCTCTATTTTCAGGTGTGTTACATGTTGAGCTGCCACATCAAGATTGTGTCTAAAGAAAATGCTCCAAACTGAAAAAGTTTGAAAACTATGACTTCACTCTACCTATCCTACCTTATCACCTGTACAGATGGGGACACTGAAGCCTAGAAAGGAGAAGGCTCCAGGAAGCAAGGACGGGACTAGAACCCTGGCCTCTTAACTGCTGCCCTGGATACTTTGAGGCATCTCAGGGAGCCCCCTCATGAGAGAGGAAACAGGAGGATAAGCCTTTGAACTATATTTTATTAAGATCCTGAGAGGAATTTGCTTGTCTTTCTAGTTGTGCCAGGAAAGGCCAGAGGTTTCTAAAGTTCTTGGAGGTAGCCCTTCTGGATTCCTCTGTCCTGTGGCCCGGATTTGTAGCCTCAGACCACCTCCCAGCCAGCCTGACTCCTCCGACCAACCACCAGCATTCATCTCAAGGCAGAACATAATGGGGGTCTGCCTGAACTCCTAGTCTCTTCCTGCATTCCCCAGCCAGACCCTTCATGCCCACCTAATGCTTAAGGGTCTGCCCAAGTTTGCATTGCCATGGTCTCCATTCTTTACCCAGCTGTGCCCCAGGCAATGCCTTGTCAGTGCTATCATACCAGGAATTGGGATCATTGCGAGCCTTTCTTGGGGGAGGGTGGGTATCATTGCATCCTGTTCCATATCTCCTCTCTTCCCAGCCCCCAACACTGCCAAGTCTGTTGTCTAAGCAAGTGGCTCACAGAGATTGGTAAGTGAGCAGGGGAGATATTCATGGGATTGAGGTCTTTACCACCTGCTGCTGGTTCTGTCCAAGGCCCAAAGACTCAGCTGGTAGGACTTCCCCACTGCTGCCTATGCTTTTTTAAGATGCGGGTGTTACCTTTGACTTTGGACTTCGGTTGCTACCAACCTCTTAGGGCTGTTTTTCCCCAGGGCAATAGCACTTAGTCCAGTCATCTCCATGTGGAGGAGAAAATGCAGTGGCTTCTCTGGGTGCTGACTGACAGCACTGAAGCTAGGGCAAGAGTCTTAAGTGGCTGAGCCTACGTGAACAAAGTCAAGGCAACTGTGGTGTGGTGTGTGAGTCAGCGGCTTGGCTCTTCCCTTCCAAGCCAGAGAGAGGGAGGGCACACATGTGCACACATGGGTGGAGGAAATGGGTTCTAAAGGACAGAACCAATGAAAAAAAAAAAAAAAGAAAACATGACTCCTAAAGGCTAACATTTGCAGGGCAAGACAGCTCATCCCCCCCTTGCAAAAGAGTGTTTGAAACCCTAGCCAGGTCCCCCCTGTCTAACTTCTTGGCTTCTGTGGACTGACATAGCAGGAATTCTCAGCTGATGGAAGCCAAGCAGTGTGAAGGAAATAGCCTGACCTCTGGAGTCAGATGCATGAACATTCAACTCTGGGCTCAACCACTCACTAGATGATCAAATGTATGCTAGGGACTTTACCTCCTTGAACCTCGGTTTCCTCAGCTCCAAAAAGGGAATGGTAATATTAGATTGAACCCTATGAAAATGCCATTTTGTAAGTTAAGAAAGGTTGAATATTGCCAATTTCATATTGGTTCAATCCAGTTGGTTCAACCTTTCTCCCAGGGTTATTGTGCAGATTAGATGAGGTAATATAAAAAAGTGTCAACACTTGACACATAGTAAGTGTCCACTAAAAGATAGTGATAATGATGGTGATGACAGTGGGTATCTAACAAGTGCTGGCCACAGAGTGAGGCCCAGCCCTGACCATCTCACAAATACAGATCCTGGACAAGCTGAAATACATCAGGGACATCATCTGAGGGGTTAAAATGGACCCTTGGCCAAATACCCCTCTTTTCTGTGCTGGGTCAGCTCTTAAAATTTCTGGCTTGAGGCACCTGGGTGGCTCAGTCAGTTAAGCATCTGACTTCGGCTCAGGCCATGATCTCACAGTCTGTGAGTTTGAGCCCCATGTCGGGCTCTGCTCTGACAGCTCAGAGCCTGGATCCTGCTTGGGATTCTCTCTCTCCCTCCATCTGCCCCTCCCTCACTTGTTCTCCCTCTCTCTCTCTCAAAAATAAACATTTAAAAAAGTTAAAAAAATAAAATGTCTTGCTTATGGGTCACTCTTTGTGGTGAAGACACTCTCTAGCAAAGCCTCCCATTGAAGAGTCACAAAAGGGAACAGATATAGTCATCGGCTCACTGATCCACTCATTTATTCAGCAGTTTGAGACGCACTGTGCTAGGTGCTGGGTTGAAGAAGGTATGGTCCCTGCCCTGGAGGAATTTGCAATTTGGTATAGGAAAACCCGAAGACAGGTACTGAAAGTTCCTTGTTGACAAGTGTCATAGTCATAAAAATTGTGTCCCAAGACTCATGGGGGTACTGGGGAGGAGGGATCATCCAACTCTGTTTGGGGGTTAGGGAAAAAATTACACAGAAAAATATGACATGCCAGATGGCCTTGAAAGATATGTGGGAATTCCTGGGCTGGAGATGGCATGGCTCTAGAAGGACATTTCAAGCAGGGGAAACCTAGTATGTAGAGGCACAAGATTGCAAAGGAGAGTGATTGGGATTGGTTCGAAGTTCAGCAATAGGGATTGGTTCGAAGTGCAGTGTCTGGAGCATGGGGCAGGGAAAGGAGTATCAGAAGCTAAGGCTGATAGGGTAGGTCAGGACTGAGGAAGTGCAATTGTATGTCAGCCTAAAGGACTTGGATTTGATCCTATAGGCAAATGAGAACCAACAGATAAGGGTTTCCCAGAGTGTCCAGACAAAAAACCACCTGATTTTATCTGAAGTGGGTCCTGAGAATCTGAGATAGAGGGTTTTTTTTTTTTTTACCATTAGTAATTATTCTCAGCTTTACTGAGGTATAATTTATATACAATAAAATGCACCCAAATGTAAGTGTACATTTCAATGAGTTTTGGTAAATAACATATATTCATGTAATCAGTACCACCTTGGACCTGGGCAAATGGAGCCCCTGCCCTATGGCTTGCATCTTGCCGTGGCAGTGGGGGGAGTTCTGTGCTTTGTAACACTTTCCTTAACATTTTCTTTTTTTTTTAAAATTTTTTTTTTCAACGTTTTTTATTTATTTTTGGGACAGAGAGAGACATAGCTTGAACGGGGGAGGGGCAGAGAGAGAGGGAGACACAGAATCGGAAACAGGCTCCAGGCTCCGAGCCGAGCCATCAGCCCAGAGCCTGACGCGGGGCTCGAACCCACGGACCGCGAGATCGTGACCTGGCTGAAGTTGGACGCTTAACCGACTGCGCCACCCAGGCGCCCCAACACTTTCCTTAACATTTTCAAAGTTCCCTTTTAGTTCCTGGGAGCAGACATGGCCAGCAATATCATCAGGGTGGGCTGCCCATAGTACACAATGGGTCCCAGGTTGACAAGGGACATGATAACATGTTTCTCCCCTTCAAGGAATTTTTGAGTCTCTAGACTCCTCCCCCACCATGCTTGGGGCCCACCAGGTGTTCCAAAGAACTCCAGGATTCTCACCTATGGGACTCTTGGTTGGTACCTAGCTCTGAGAGGGTAGTGAGGCCAGTGGAGCAATGCAGTATTTCTTTGACACAGATGCATGAAATTGGGCCACCAGAATGATACTGACACACTGGTTTTGGATGATTCAAATAGTGTCTATAGACAGGGGCCACGTAAAATGCATTTTCCCAGGCTCTAAGCCGTAAGAGTAGTTGAGTATGTATGATTACCCATGCAATCAAGATTTACACCATTTTCATCACTGCAAAAACTTTCCTTGAAGAGTTTTGGAATTAATTTTACTCCCACTCCCCACCCTTGACTACTACTGTCTTGCTTTCTGTCACTCTGAGGTTAGTTTTATCTATTCTAGAATTTCAAATAAATGAAATATTACAGTATCTAGTCTTTTATGTTTGGTTTATTTCAATTAGCATAATGCTTTTGAGGTTCTCCATGGTGTAGCAGGTATCAGTAGTTTGTTTCTGTTTATTGTTAAATATCCATTATATTAATATACCATAGTATATGTTCCATATTGATACTAATTATAATGTATATTTGCTATACCATTGTATTAACATACCATTGGTCCATTATATGGATATATCACAGTTTGTTTATCTATTCACCCATTCCTGGACACTGGGGCTATTTCTAGTTTGAGGTTTTTATAAATACAACTGCTCTGAATATTTTTGTACAAGGCTTTTTGTGGGCATATGTTTTAATTTCTCTTGGGTAAAAATACCTAGGAGTGAAATTACTGTGCTGAAACTTTGTATTATATTTAATTTTATGAGAAACTACAGACTGATTTCCACAATGGTTGTACCGTTTTATATACCAATTGCTGATGCCTATTGCTTCGTATCTCCTTGGTTTTGTTATTTTCGAAAATTTCAGCTTTTCTTATGGGTGTGTGCTAGTATCTCATGATGGTTTTAATTTGCATGTCACTAATGACTAATGATGTTCAACATCTTTTCATGTGTTTGGTGGCCATTTGTCTGTCATCCTTTGTGAAGCGTCCATTCTTTGGGTATAATTTACAGACAATAAAATGCACCCATTAAAAGCATGCGATTCAATGAGTTTGGTCTTTTCAAAGCACCAGATTTTGGTTTCACTGATTCTCTCTCTCTCTCTCTCTCTCACTCTCTCTCTCTCTGTTTTGCTGTTTCGTTGATTTCTGCTCTAACCTTTATTATTCCCTTCCTTCTACTTACTTTGGGCTTAATTTGCTCTTCTTTTTCTAGTTGCTTAAATTGGAAGCTGAGTCATTGATCTGAGACCATTCTCTTCTAATACAGATATTGAGTGCTATAAGCTTCCCCATAAGAACTGTTTTAGAGGCATATCACAAATGTTTATATGTTGTTTTTGTTTTCTCTCATTTAAAAATATTTTCCAACTCATTTTTGACGTATTCTTTGACCTGTGGATTCTTTAGAAGTGTGTCATTTCATTTCCAACTACTTAAGGATTTTCCAACATCTTTTTGTTATTGATTTCTAATTTAATTCTGTTAAGGTCAGAGAGCATATTCTATATTATTTCAGTCCTTTAAAATTTACTGAGCCTCATTTTATGACCCAGCATATGGTTTCTTTTGGTGAATATTCCATGTGTGCTTGAGAAGAATGTGTTTTCTGCAGATGTTGGGTGTAATGTTCTATTCATGTCAATTAGGTCAAGTTGATTGATAGTGCTGTTCAAATCTCCTATGTCTTATTGATTTTCTGTTTACTTGTTTTATCAGTTACTGAGAGAGAACTGTTGAACTCTTCAACTACAATTGTGACTTTGTCTATTTCTTCTTTTAGTTCTGTCAGTTTGGGCTTCATGTATTGTGAAGCTTGTTGTTAGGTACATACACATTTAAGGTTGTTATATTGTCCTGATGAAGTGACCCTTTTATGATTATAAATGTCTTTACTCTTGGTAATATTCTGTGTCTTGAAGCTTACTTTGAAATTGATGTAACCATCCCTGGTATATCTTTTTTTTTAAGTTTGTTTGTTTGTTTGTTTTTAGTAGTCTCTACACCAAACGTGGGGCTTGAATTCATGACCCTGAAATCGTGAGTCATACGCTCTTCTGACTGAGCCAACCAGGTGGCTCTTTCCCTGGTGTACTTTTATCAATCATCTTTGTTTTAAACTGTGTCTTTATACTTAAAAGATGCTTCCCATAGAGAGTAAAAAAAATGAAGCCAATTTTGTTTTTCATACATTAGGATAATCTCTGACTTTTAACTGTACTGCTTAGAGTACATTTACATTTAAAGTAGTTATTGATATAATTGGGTTTATGTCATCAATTTCTCTATTTGTGTTCTATTCTTCCCATCTATACCTCACTAACTTTTCTCTCTTTTTCTGCCCTCTTTTGGATTGGGTATTTTCTTTAGAAACTTTCTATTTTGAAATAATTTTGGATTCACAGAAGAGCTGCAAAGATAGTACAGAGTGTTCCTATATACTTTTTATCCAATTTTCTTTAATGTTAACATTTTACATAAACATGGCATATTTATCAAAACTAAGAAATTCACATTGGTATAATATGACTAACTATAGACTTCATTTGGATTTTCTCATTAATGCCTTTTTCTGTTTCAGAATCTCACCCAGGATACCACATTTCAATTAGTCATCATGTCTCCTTAGGTTTCTCCTAGCTATGACAGTTTCTCAGACTTTTCTGGTTTTTGATGACCTGTACAGTTTTGGGAACTATGAGTCAGGTATTTTGTAGAATGTCCCAATTAGTGTTTGTCTGGTGTTTTCTCTTGATTAGTCTGTGGTTATAGATTTTGGGGAAGGATACCATAGAGGTATGTGCCCTTGTTATCCATCATATCAGGGGGGTATGTGGCATCAACATGACTTACTGATGATGTTAACCTTGATTACTTGGTCAAGGTATGCCTTTCAGATTTCTCCACTGTAAACTACGGTTTTTCCCTTTTCAAATTCTATTGTTATATGCAAGTCACTAAAATCAGCCCACACTCAATGGGAGTGAATTAAACTCCACCTCCTGAAGGGACAAGTGTCAAGGAATAATTGAAATCTTTTAATATTCTATTTTATCACAAGCATTAGCTATTTAGCTATAGCTAGTATTTTTTTTTTACAGTTGCTCTAGGGTTTTATTTTTTTTAAGTTTATTTATTTTGTGAGACACTGAGAGGGAGAGACAGAGAGTGTGAGCAGGGGAGGGGCAGAGAGAGAGAGGGAGAGAAGAATCCCAAGCAGACTCCAGACTGTCATTGTATAGCCCAATGCAGGGCTCGATCCCACAAACTATGAGATAATGACCTCCTAGCCAAAACCAAGAGTCGGACGCTCAACTGACTGAGCTACTCAGGCACCCCTCTCCAGGGCTTAAAAAAAAGCCTTTTTAACATGTCACAAACTACTTCAAATACACTTATGTGACTTCATGTACAAGAACCTTAAAACAGCATACTTTGATTTCTCCCCTCTGGTCCTTTGTGGCATTGTAATACATTTTGCTTCTATATATATTATAAACTCTCAAATACATTGTTATTATTTTTGCTTTATATAGTCACTTATATTTTTTTGAAATAATGTATTAAGGTGAAATTCACAGAACATAAAATTAACCATTTTAAATGAACAATTAGTTGAGGCCCCTGGGTGGCTCAGACGGTTAAGTGTCTAACTTCAGCTCAGGTCATGATCTCGTGGTTTGTGACTTTGAGCCCTGCATCCAGCTCTGTGCTGACAGCTCAGAGCCTGGAGCCTGCTTCAGATTCTGTGTCTCCCTCTCTCTCTGACCCTCCCCTGCACACACTCTGTCTCTCTCTCTTTCTCAAAATAAATAAATAAATAAATAAATAATAAACATTAAAAAAAATTAAAAAATAAACTGAACAATTAGTGGGATTCAGTAGCCAGTTACCCTTTTGGGTTTCTTGTAAAGATTTTATCTTATTTATTTATCTATTTATTTTTAAATATTTATTTTTGAGAGAGAGTGTGTGTATGAGCAGGGGAGGGGCAGAGAGAGAGGGAGAACAGAGTATCCAAAATGGGCTCTGTGCAGGCAGCAGAGAGCCTGATGTGGGGCTCAAACTCACGAACCATGAGATCATGACTTGAGCTGAAGCTGGAAGTTTAACTGACTGAGTCACCCAGGCACCCCTATTTTATTTTTAAGGAATCTCTCTACACCCAGTGTGGGACTTGAACTCACAACCTGAGATCAAGAGTCGCATGCTCCACCGACTAAGCCAGACAGGTGCCTCTTGTAGTCAATTACCTTTTATAGAAAAATTTTAAAATGGAAAGGAAGTCTTTTAATATTTATCTACATGTTTATCATTTATGGCACCCATCATTGCTTTTTGTGCATCTGAGTTTCCATCCAGGATCATTCTCCTTCAACTTGAAGAATTTCCGTTAATATTTATTGTAGTGTAGGTCTTTGAATACTTTAAAGATGTCAATTTATTATCTTTTGGTTTGCAACATTTTAGTTGAGAAGTCTGTGATAATCTTTAGCTTGGCACCCCTGTATATAATGCATCTTTTTTCTAGTGCTGGTATATTAGCATTTTCTCTATATCTGTGTTTTGAACAATTTTCTTATGATGTGCCTTGGTTTGGTTTTCTACATTTTTACCATTCTCGAGGTTTGTTGAGCTTCTTGGATCTACAGTTAATAGTTAAAAATTTAGCCATTATTTGCTCAAATATTTTTTTTCTGCCTCCAGTTCCTCCTGGAACTCTAATTACACATATGTTATACCATGTGATATTGAATCACAGGTCACTGAGGCTCTGTTAATGTTTTTTTTAATGTTTATTTTTGAGAGAGAGAGAGAGAGACAGACAGTGTGAATGAGGTGAGAGTAGAGAGAGAAGGAGACACAGAATCTGAAGCAGGTTCCAGGCTCTGAGCTGTCAGCACAGAGCCCATCGTAGGACTCAAACCCACGAACTGCGAGATCATGACCTGAGCTGAAGTCAGACACTTAATTAACAGAGCCACCCAGGCGCCACTGTTAATGTTTTTTTAAATAACAGTTTTATTGAGATATAATTCACATCCCATACAATTTGCCCATTTAAAGAGTACAATTCAATGACTTTTAGTATAGTCGTAGATATGCACACCATTACCACAGTCAATTTTAGAATATTTTCATCACCTCCAAAGAAACCCCACACTCTTTAGCTATCGCCCCATTCTTAAGCAACCGTTAATCTACTTTCTGTTTCTATAGCTTCACCTATTTTAGAATTTTCACATAAGTGGAATCACGTACATTCTGGTCTTCTGTTTCTGGCTTCTTTCACTCAGCATAATGTTTCCAAGGTTCATCCATGTGGTAGCATGGATTAGAACTTTGATCCTTTTTATGGACAAATAATATTCCAGTATCTTGGTATACCACTCTTTGCTTACCCATTCATTTTGTTAACTTTGGATCAGCCATTTTTCCCTATATGAGTTATTTTAAATAGCTTCTATTGCTATTTTTTATTTTTGCTTAAATTTTTAATGTTTATTTCTTTTTGAGAGAGAGAGAGAGAGAGAGAGAGAGAGAGAGACAGTGTGAGTGGGGGAGAGGCAGAGAGAGGGAGACACAGAATCTGAAACAGGCTCCAGGCTCTGAGCTGTTGGCACAGAGCCCAACGCAGGGCTTGAACTCAGGAACCTTGAGATCATGACCTGAGCTGAAGTTGGACACTCAACCAACTGAGCCACCCAGGCACCCCTGTTGCTATTTTTTCTAACTCATTGAACTTTTCTTCTGCTTTATCTAATCTGCTGTTAAAGCCCATCTTGTGAACTATTTATTTCAAATATTATATTTTTCACCTCTAAAAATTCTATTTGGTGTGAATATATACATAGATATATATTAATTTCTTTCCCCACTATATTCATGTTTTCCTTTAAATCCTTGAGCATATTTATAATAGCTGTTTTAAAAGTCCTGTTTTGTTAATTTTATCATCTCTGTCATTTCTGGCTGTTCCTTTTGAGTGACTTTTCTCCCCTGGTTATGGAAGAGCACATTTTCTTGCTTCTTTTTTAAAAAATTAAATCCTAGGTGAATGTGAATGTTTCATTCTTAAGTATCTAGAGTTTCAGTCTTCCTTTAACTATGTTCTGGAAGGCAATTAAGTTACTTGCTTATCACCATGAACCTTTCCAGACTTGTTTTTAAGATTCATTACAACAGATCCAGAGTAGCATTTATTCTAGGACTGGTTTATCCCTACTGCTAAGATACAACTTTTCTTGGGGCTTCTACTGAATGCCCTGGGTTCTGGGAACTTCAGCTTACAGCTTTCTGGTAGTTCTTGCCTGTTTTGTGGAGTTTTGCCCTACATGTATATAACTTAGTACTCAGCAACCCAATTAAGAGGATCCCTATGTAGATTTCTGGAACTCTTTCTGTGTTGCTCCCTCCTTTCCAGAATTCTGCCCTGCAAATCCCATGTCTTTCTCTTTAACTCTGGGAGACCACTAAGCTTTCCTGGGGGTTCCCTGCCCCATACCTTGGTCCAGAAAGTGCCTTCAGGCAGAAACCAAAGGCTATGATAGACTTCATTTGTTTCCCTTTTCTCAAGGATCACAGTTCTGCACTGATTGTTGTTTAAAGTCTAAAAACATCTCTTCATATCTTTTGTTTAGCTTTCTAGTTTTTTTCCATGTTAGGAGAAAAAGTCTGATACGATTTACCTCAACATGATTGGACTCAGAAGTCACAGTAGAGATTTTTAAGCAGGGGAGAGACATGATCATATTTGATTTTAAGGAAAAGCTGGTGGCCACCTGGTGGTCTCTTGGATGGACGGGAGGAAAATATTGAGGCAGAAAAACAAATTAAAGTTTAAGTTGTCTCTGAGTGAGCTGATCGTGGTCTTAACTAGAAGAGGGGCAGTGGCACTGAGGAGATGTGAAAACATTTGAGAGCTAGTTCGGAGGTGGGATTGATGAGAGTTGATGACAGATTGGATGTGGGCTGTGGGTGAAATAAAGGGCAGAGTCTGGGAGGACCTCCTGTTTTCTGGCTTGAACAACTAGAAGGATGCTAGTGCCATTCACTGAGACCGGGACAGGAAAAGATTTTTTTTTCTTTTCTAGAGGGTTGTGTTGTTTATTTGGTGGCTGGGTGGAGTGCAGATGGTGAATTCAGTTGTGGGCATGTGGAATTTGAGGTGTCTGTGAGCCACCCAAGTGGGGAGGGCAATTGGATATGTAGATGTGGGATTCAGAGGGGAGCTGGGGACTGGAGAAATAAATGTGGAGTTTATGACATACACGTAATAACCGTGCCAATGGAATGGGTGAGACCGTCCAGGGAGAGGAAGTCCAATGAGATGAGAAGGTGGTTTGGGACAGAGTGACTGGTCTTGTTTACCAGCAGAGAGCTAGATGCTGAGAGAATGGGCCACTGCCTAGGGGAATTGTGATGGGGGGGGCGGGAAATGGGATAGGGGAAGAGCCTTGTTGGTTCTCATCCTTGAGAGTAAGCCCTGGGAGGGCCTGCGGAGGATGCCCGGTCCCCAGGGATGGGAGGACAGGGTGCTGGAAGATAAGTTGCCGCCCTCTCACCACAGGGCACATTCTGCTGACTTCACTGTTCTTTTGGCTCTTGTCTGCCCTCCCTGTCTCACCTCCAGGCACAACCATAAACATTATTACAAAGAAAAGGAAAACTAGGGCAAAACAATGGCATAATAGAACTGGAGATTGTTTCTAAACCCCAAAGTAGGAGAAAACCTCAACTGGTATTTTGGAGGCAGCAGCAGTTGCCACTGTATCTCTGCCAGCCCTGCAGCTGGGCCCTGGGGACTGGCCACACTCCAGCCAGCCCACACATCTTCACCCCCAACTCTGGCACGGAACCACGCCAGGGCCTCCTTGGGCAGCCAACCATGTGGCCAGGCCCGGGGAGCCCAGTGAGAAGACTAAGGAGCAACTGGGATGGACAGAGACAGGAAGGGGACAAGTCTGTGCAGTGGTGGTGGGGATGCCCGGAGCCCCGTCCCAGGTGCCCAGCCTCAGCGTCCTACCTGACTATTCTTGCCTAAATACACTTCTGCTTCAGAGCTAGTGAACTAGCAATGGCATCGCCGTGCAGATATCATTCAAATTCATCCTTTGTGGCCTATCGTTCTCCATTTGGATGCTATCTCCCCTGTGGGCTGGGAGCTCCCCAAGGCCAGGAACCTGCTGCAATTACTGTTTGCTCAACTTCTCTACAGTATACCCACCTTGGAAACATGCTTTGGGGCAGGTCAAAGGGGACTCTTCTTCATCAGCTGTCCTGTCAACTTTGCTGTCAACTCAGATATGTGGCATGCTGACTGACTCTGATGTACTTCAGAGTTCTTTTTTAATAGTGAGCCTCCTGGGATGTGGACAATAGGTTCTTTTTTTTTTTTTTTTTTTTTTTTTACTAATGAATCATTTTATTTTTTTTATTTTTTTTTCCATTTTTTTTATTTTTTTATTTTATTTATTTATTTATTTATTTATTTATTTATTTATTTTTAATATATGAAATTTACTGTCAAATTGGTTTCCATACAACACCCAGTGCTCATCCCAAAAGGTGCCCTCCTCAATACCCATCACCCACCCTGCCCTCCCTCCCACCCCCCATCAACCCTCAGTTTGTTCTCAGTTTTTAACAGTCTCTTATGCTTTGGCTCTCTCCCACTCTAACCTCTTTTTTTTTTTTTTCCCTTCCCCTCCCCCATGGGTTTCTGTTACGTTTCTCAGGATCCACATAAGAGTGAAACCATATGGTATCTGTCTTTCTCTGTATGGCTTATTTCACTTAGCATCACACTCTCCAGTTCCATCCACGTTGCTACAAAAGGCCATATTTCATTTTTTCTCATTGCCATGTAGTATTCCATTGTGTATATAAACCACAATTTCTTTATCCATTCATCAGTTGATGGACATTTAGGCTCTTTCCATAATTTGGCTATTGTTGAGAGTGCTGCTATAAACATTGGGGTACAAGTGCCCCTATGCATCAGTACTCCTGTATCCCTTGGATAAATTCCTAGCAGTGCTATTGCTGGGTCATAGGGTAGGTCTATTTTTAATTTTCTGAGGAACCTCCACACTGCTTTCCAGAGCGGCTGCACCAATTTGCATTCCCACCAACAGTGCAAGAGGGTTCCCGTCTCTCCACATCCTCTCCAGCATCTAGAGTCTCCTGATTTCTTCATTTTGGCCACTCTGACTGGCGTGAGGTGGTATCTGAGTGTGGTTTTGATTTGTATTTCCCTGATGAGGAGCGACGTTGAACATCTTTTCATGTGCCTGTTGGCCATCCGGATGTCTTCTTTAGAGAAGTGTCTATTCATGTTTTCTGCCCATTTCTTCACTGGGTTATTTGTTTTTCCGGTGTGGAGTTTGATGAGCTCTTTATAGATTTTGGATACTAGCCCTTTGTCCGATGTGACATTTGCAAATATCTTTTCCCATTCCGTTGGTTGCCTTTTAGTTTTGTTGGTTGTTTCCTTTGCTGTGCAGAAGCTTTTTATCTTCATAAGGTCCCAGTAATTCACTTTTGCTTTTAATTCCCTTGCCTTTGGGGATGTGCCGAGTAAGAGATTGCTACGGCTGAGGTCAGAGAGGTCTTTTCCTGCTTTCTCCTCTAAGGTTTTGATGGTTTCCTGTCTCACATTCAGGTCCTTTATCCATTTTGAGTTTATTTTTGTGAATGGTGTGAGAAAGTGGTCTAGTTTCAACCTTCTGCATGTTGCTGTCCAGTTCTCCCAGCACCATTTGTTAAAGAGACTGTCTTTTTTCCATTGGATGTTCTTTCCTGCTTTGTCAAAAATGAGTTGGCCATACGTTTGTGGGTCTAGTTCTGGGGTTTCTATTCGATTCCATTGGTCTATGTGTCTGTTTTTATGCCAATACCATGCTGTCTTGATGATGACAGCTTTGTAGTAGAGGCTAAAGTCTGGGATTGTGATGCCTCCTGCTTTGGTCTTCTTCTTCAAAATTACTTTGGCTATTCGGGGCCTTTTGTGGTTCCATATGAATTTTAGGATTGCTTGTTCTAGTTTCAAGAAGAATGCTGGTGCAATTTTGATTGGGATTGCATTGAATGTGTAGATAGCTTTGGGTAGTATTGACATTTTGACAATATTTATTCTTCCAATCCATGAGCAGGGAATATCTTTCCATTTCTTTATATCTTCTTCAATTACCTGCATAAGCTTTCTATAGTTTTCAGCATACAGATCTTTTACATCTTTGGTTAGATTTATTCCTAGGTATTTTATGCTTCTTGGTGCAATTGTGAATGGGATCAGTTTCTTTATTTGTCTTTCTGTTGCTTCATTGTTAGTGTATAAGAATGCAACTGATTTCTGTACATTGATTTTGTATCCTGCAACTTTGCTGAATTCATGTATCAGTTCTAGCAGACTTTTGGTGGAGTCTATCGGATTTTCCATGTATAATATCATGTCATCTGCAAAAAGCGAAAGCTTGACTTCATCTTTGCCAATTTTGATGCCTTTGATTTCCTTTTGTTGTCTGATTGCTGATGCTAGAACTTCCAGCACTATATTAAACAACAGCGGTGAGAGTGGGCATCCCTGTCGTGTTCCTGATCTCAGGGAAAAAGCTCTCAGTTTTTCCCCATTGAGGATGATGTTAGCTGTGGGCTTTTCATAAATGGCTTTTATGATCTTTAAGTATGTTCCTTCTATCCCGACTTTCTCAAGGGTTTTTATTAAGAAAGGGTGCTGGATTTTGTCAAAGGCCTTTTCTGCATCGATTGACAGGATCATATGGTTCTTCTCTCTTTTTTTGTTAATGTGATGTATCACGTTGATCGATTTGCGAATGTTGAACCAGCCCTGCATCCCAGGAATGAATCCCACTTGATCATGGTGAATAATTCTTTTTATATGCTGTTGAATTCGATTTGCTAGTATCTTATTGAGAATTTTTGCATCCATATTCATCAGGGATATTGGCCTGTAGTTCTCTTTTTTTACTGGGTCTCTGTCTGGTTTAGGAATCAAAGTAATACTGGCTTCATAGAATGAGTCTGGAAGTTTTCCTTCCCTTTCTATTTCTTGGAATAGCTTGAGAAGGATAGGTATTATCTCTGCTTTAAACGTCTGGTAGAACTCCCCTGGGAAGCCATCTGGTCCTGGACTCTTATTTGTTGGGAGATTTTTGATAACCGATTCAATTTCTTCACTGGTTATGGGTCTGTTCAAGCTTTCTATTTCCTTCTGATTGAGTTTTGGAAGAGTGTGGGTGTTTAGGAATTTGTCTATTTCTTCAAGGTTGTCCAATTTGTTGGCATATAATTTTTCATAGTATTCCCTGATAATTGTTTGTATCTCTGAGGGATTGGTTGTAATAATTCCATTTTCATTCATGATTTTATCTATTTGGGTCATCTCCCTTTTCTTTTTGAGAAGCCTGGCTAGAGGTTTGTCAATTTTGTTTATTTTTTCAAAAAACCAACTCTTGGTTTCGTTGATCTGCTCTACCGTTTTTTTAGATTCTATATTGTTTATTTCTGCTCTGATCTTTATGATTTCTCTTCTTCTGCTGGGTTTAGGCTGCCTTTGCTGTTCTGCTTCTATTTCCTTTAGGTGTGCTGTTAGATTTTGTGTTTGGGATTTTTCTTGTTTCTTGAGATAGGCCTGGATTGCAATGTATTTTCCTCTCAGGACTGCCTTCGCTGCGTCCCAAAGAGTTTGGATTGTTGTATTTTCATTTTCGTTTGTTTCCATATATTTTTTAATTTCTTCTCTAATTGCCTGGTTGACCCACTCATTCGTTAGTAGGGTGTTCTTTAACCTCCATGCTTTTGGAGGTTTTCCAGACTTTTTCCTGTGGTTGATTTCAAGCTTCATAGCATTGTGGTCTGAAAGTATGCATGGTATAATTTCAATTCTTGTAAACTTATGAAGGGCTGTTTTGTGACCCAGTATATGATCTATCTTGGAGAATGTTCCATGTGCACTCGAGAAGAAAGTATATTCTGTTGCTTTGGGATGCAGAGTTCTAAATATATCTGTCAAGTCCATCTGATCCAATGTATCATTCAGGGCCCTTGTTTCTTTATTGACTGTGTGTCTAGATGATCTATCCATTTCTGTAAGTGGGGTGTTAAAGTCCCCTGCAATGACCACATTCTTATCAATAAGGTTGCTTATGTTTATGAGTAACTGTTTTATATATCTGGGGGCTCCGGTATTTGGCGCATAGACATTTATAATTGTTAGCTCTTCCTGATGGATAGACCCTGTAATTATTATATAATGCCCTTCTTCATCTCTTGTTACAGCCTTTAATTTAAAGTCTAGTTTGTCTGATATAAGTATGGCTACTCCAGCTTTCTTTTGGCTTCCAGTAGCATGATAAATAGTTCTCCATCCCCTCACTCTCAATCTAAAGGTGTCCTCAGATCTCAAATGAGTCTCTTGTAGACAGCAAATAGATGGGTCTTGTTTTTTTATCCATTCTGATACCCTATGTCTTTTGGTTGGCGCATTTAATCCATTTACATTCAGTGTTATTATAGAAAGATACGGGTTTAGAGTCATTGTGATGTCTGTATGTTTTATGCTTGTAGTGATGTCTCTGGTACTTTGTCTCACAGGATCCCCCTTAGGATCTCTTGTAGGGCTGGTTTCGTGGTGACAAATTCCTTCAGTTTTTGTTTGTTTGGGAAGACCTTTATCTCTCCTTCTATTCTAAATGACAGACTTGCTGGATAAAGGATTCTCGGCTGCATATTTTTTCTGTTTAGCACACTGAAGATATCGTGCCAAGCCTTTCTGGCCTGCCAAGTTTCAAAGGAGAGATCAGTCACGAGTCTTATAGGTCTCCCTTTATATGTGAGGGCACGTTTATCCCTTGCTGCTTTCAGAATTTTCTCTTTATCCTTGTATTTTGCCAGTTTCACTATGATATGTCGTGCAGAAGATCGATTCAAGTTACGTCTGAAGGGAGTTCTCTGTGCCTCTTGGATTTCAATGCCTTTTTCCTTCCCCAGTTCAGGGAAGTTCTCAGCTATAATTTCTTCAAGTACCCCTTCAGCACCTTTCCCTCTCTCTTCCTCCTCTGGGATACCAATTATGCGTATATTATTTCTTTTTAGTGTATCACTTAGTTCTCTAATTTTCCCCTCATACTCTTGGATTTTTTTATCTCTCTTTCTTTCAGCTTCCTCTTTCTCCATAACTTTATCTTCTAGTTCACCTATTCTCTCCTCTGCCTCTTCAATCCGAGCCGTGGTGGTTTCCATTTTGTTTTGCATTTCGTTTAAAGCGTTTTTCAGCTCCTCGTGACTGTTCCTTAGTCCCTTGATCTCTGTAGCAAGAGATTCTCTGCTGTCCTGTATACTGTTTTCAAGCCCAGCGATTAATTTTATGACTATTATTCTAAATTCACTTTCTGTTATATTATTTAAATCCTTTTTGATCAGTTCATTAGCTGTTGTTATTTCCTGGAGATTCTTCTGAGGGGAATTCTTCCGTTTGGTCATTTTGGACAGTCCCTGGAGCGGTGAGGACCTGCAGGGCACTTCCCCCGTGCTGTGGTGTATAACTGGAGTTGGTGGGCGGGGCCGCAGTCCGACCTGATGTCTGCCCCCAGCCCACCGCTGGGGCCACAGTCAGACTGGTGAGTGCCTTCTCTTCCCCTCTCCTAGGGGCGGGATTCACTGTGGGGTGGCGTGGCCCGTCTGGGCTACTTGCACACTGCCAGGCTTGTGGTGCTGGGGAGCTGGCGTATTAGCTGGGGTGGGTAGGCAAGGTGCACGGGGGCAGGAGGGGCAGGCTTAGCTCGCTTCTCCTTAGGTGATCCACTTCAGGAGGGGCCCTGTGGCAGCAGGAGGGAGTCAGATCCGCTGCCGGAGGTTTGGCTCCGCAGAAGCACAGAGTTGGGTGTTTGCGCGGAGCGAGCAAGTTCCCTGGCAGGAACTGGTTCTCTTTGGGATTTTGGCTGGGGGATGGGCGGGGGAGATGGCGCTGGTGAGTGCCTTTGTTCCCCGCCAAGCTGAGCTCTGCCGTCCGGGGGCTCAGCAGCTCTCCCTCCCTTTGTCCTCCAGCCTTCCCGCTTTCTGAGCAGAGCTGTTAACTTATGACCTCCCAGACGCTAAGTCGCACTTGCTGTCAGAACACAGTCCGTCCGGCCCCTCCGCTTTTGCCAGCCCGACTCGGGGGCTCTGCTTGGCCGGCGAGCCGCCCCTCCGCCCCGGCTCCCTCCCGCCAGTCCGTGGAGCGCGCACCGCCTCGCCGCCCTTCCTACCCTCTTCCGTGGGCCTCTCGTCTGCGCTTGGCTCCGGAGACTCCGTTCTGCTAATCCTCTGGCGGTTTTCTGGGTTCTTTAGGCAGGTGTAGGTGGAATCTAAGTGATTAGCAGGACGCGCGGTGAGCCCAGCGTCCTCCTACGCCGCCATCTTCCCAAGGATCTTTGGGTAAGCTTCTTGATATTGGTGTTGGTGTTATGCCCAGAATTCGTGATCCCCAAAGACCACCAGGGAGCCGAGTCCGATGCAAAAGCAAAAAAGCCTTTATTCGAGCTAGCTCGAGCTCAATCCCCTACCTGCACCGATGCAGCGGTGAGATACCAGGGAGAGCAATAGGTTCTGATTCTCCCAAATTCAATTTGCTCTCCACTTCTCAAGGACACAGCTCTTGGGTCAAGTGAGGTACATCTGGATTTCTTTGAGTTCAAATGAATAAATATTTTGACACGTTGGCGGAGAATTTTCCAAGACTTCTACTTGAGGAAACTGGAGGCCTCTGAGTTGAGACAGGGAGAGCTGGTGCACGTTCTCCTCAGTGGGACAGAGCTGTGTGTGGCTGGGACCCCTTCTAGGCCATGAGAGAAGAGCCCATTCTCATCCTCCTTCCCCAGATTTGAGGAAACAATGCTCTCATGCTAGCAGGTACTGGACTTTCTGGGCTGCAGGGGGCATATGCATCTATTAGGTTTCTTGTTCCCACCCACAGGATCTTTGCCTTCTGCCAGTGTGGGTCTTCTGAGAGGCAGACATCAAGATGGGGTTAAATGTGCTAGTGATTTATTGGGGGGATCACCTGTGAAGTATACAGAGGCAGGAGCAGAGGTGGGCGGGGAGACCTTCCTACCACCATGCAGGACTGACATCTGAGAAAAGAGAAAGGAAAGGAAGGAGGCCTGGGTAGGAAGAGTCTCACACTGTAGCTCAGTTCTGAGAAAGTCTTGGCCATATTGATGGGAAATCCCTCAGCAAGGCTTGCCTGTTGGAGGAGTCCCATGTCACAGGAATGGGCTGAGACTGGTATTGCTGCCAGCTTGAGCCATTGGCTGGGGGCAGCCCAGGGGAAACATGGCTTTGGTGTGAGCACCACCATAGGTACAAAAGCATAGCAGCTGGGGCTGGCAGTGAATTCTGCCTCCATGTGGCAGGCTGTCAGCGATCTGAGCAGTGAATCACTGTGCCCTCTGCACCAACACTGGGGCCTCTGAGATCTCTACCTTGCCACCTTGCCTCCTTGCCCGGGACCAGTCCTCAATGGTTTGTTCCCAAGGCAATTGTTTCTTCTCTTTCAACCAAACTCCAGGCCAGACAATCTGCCTGGGCCTCCTCCAGCTCCAGAGTAGGGCCCTGGGTCCCAGATCTCCACCTTGCTGGAGTGTCGAGCAAGCAGGTTGTGGGGGCCACTGGGGAGGGGCTGTGGGCTTTGATTCATCCACCTATCAGGTGGTCAGTGCATGTGGTAGAGATGTTAACAATACCCCCAGAGGAAGGTTGCTGCTGCTTCTTTCCCTGCTCTACTCCCTTTGCTCAGACATGAGCCTGGAAATTAACTCCTCCTTCCCTTGGCCTTCAAGGAAATACTAAGTCTGGTTTCTTGTAGATATATGTGTAAATGGCTCCCTCTGAGCTCTCAGCTGACCTGTGCTGCTTGTGATAGGGAAAAGGGTGAAGGAATGGGGCGGTGGGTAGTGGGTAGTTGAACAGGGCCAGTGGAGCCACTTTCAGCCAGGATCCTGAGAGAAAACATTTCCTGTGAAAAGTGGCCACAACACTCACCTTGTTGGTGCCTCCTCCTGGCCAACTACCAGGTCTGCTTTGCTATCATGCCTTTGAGACCTAGTCTAAAAGCTGGGACACAGTGGGTACCCAATACGTGTTGGTTGAACAAGTGCCTTCTCCTGGTTTCCCCTCCCAGTGATCCCCTTTGTCTTCCACTGGAATGTCAGGTTCATGAGGGCTGGAACTTTGTTTTGTTTACTGCAATATCCTAGCTCAGAGTCTACTACATAATAAGCACTCAACAAAGAGTATCCAGTGGGTGCACAAAAAGGAGGAAAGGGCAGGCCCTGCCAATGAAAACTCCCAGCCTGATGGTTAGACACAGCTCCTTAGGCAGCAGATGGGGAGAGAGGATTTACTCGGAAGTAGCTAGACACAAGGACTCATTTAAAAGAAGTTATGAGCGGGGCGCCTGGGTGGCGCAGTCGGTTAAGCTCCGACTTCAGCCAGGTCACGATCTCGCGGTCCGTGAGTTCGAGCCCCACGTCAGGCTCTGGGCTGATGGCTCGGAGCCTGGAGCCTGTTTCCGATTCTGTGTCTCCCTCTCTCTCTGTCCCTCCCCCGTTCATGCTCTGTTTCTCTCTGTCCCAAAAATAAAAATAAAAAACGTTGAAAAAAAAATTTAAAAGAAGTTCTGAGCAAGAATATAGCTGGCTGGAGAAGACTTTGGCATTGAGGGGGACACTGAATAACTGAGGTGACAAGAGCTAGCTGTAGCCAGCTGCTCCACATTTCATTTCTAGGCTTCTTATTTATGGGGAACACAAGTTCTGACCCAAAACTCTGGACACATATTGTGAACAAGGGCCTGCATATTAGAAATTGGGGCTGGCCTGAAAGATCCAATAGGATACTTCCTAGTGTCATGCTGATATTGTTCATGATAAGGGACAGTCCAGATGGAGGCCACATCTCTGTGCCAGGGGCTGGACCAAGTTCTCAGGCAGTGGGTCCTACCAGCAGGACCCACCCACCTCTGGCTCCCTTGTTGGAGATTGGCATAACCCGAGTGCACTGAGAAAGGAGAAAGACTTCTTGGACCTACAAGATAGCAGCAACATACTTTCTGTACCCAGTTCAGCCTGGGAACACCCCCTCCCACCCCAGGATCATCCTCACAATGGCATCCTACCCCTCCAGGTCCTTGAGTCTTGATCCAACAAGAGAGAACATCTTATCCATTAATACACTGCCTTTGCACTCCTAGCTATTGTCATGACCAGCTTGGGACTACAAGTGCCCAGAGGGGATGGTCTAAGCCTCTATCATTCTTTGGAGGAGGTTATTCTGTGCAGCTTCAGGTTCAGTGAGGGTTGGTAAATGGGAGAGAACAAATCAATAAGCCAGTGCCATTCATATGAGATGTTTTTAGGCTGTTTTTCCAACACTAGGGATAGCTTTGGCCTGACCCTTTCTCATACTCCATCTGAAGCAGGCAGACTAAAGTTGGAAGCTCAGGTTGAGGCCAGAGTTAGGATTCAGTTAGGGCTTAGTCCATAGCTAGGGCTAGAATAAAAGAAAGTGGTCCACAATGGGATGGGATCCACAGTTTTGGTCCCCATAGAGACCACATCAACCAAAGGTAACAAGCCCAGACATTTAGATATTATCTGTTACTCACAAATGACACACTAGGAGTTGTTTTATGAATCTTTAAGAAAAATCTCAAAGTTCAAAATTTTAGTTCTGGCTAAAGGTCTGGTGGACTCCATTAATGCAGGAGTTGTGAGTGAAGTAAGTGATTTGACATGATTGGTCATGAATGTAGAAATGGCAGCTCTTTCAGCAACTGAGGCTGGGCAGAGAGCAGCGTTTGGAGGGGCAGTTTTCTTCAAGCTCAGGAGAGAATGGGTTGGTCTGGAGCCCCAGAAGGGATGGGCTATCAGGGGAAGAACTATAGAAGGACACCATGGTGAGGGCTCTGGAGCACAGTCTTTGGTTTCTTCCTCTTCCTCTTCCTCTTCCTCTTCTTGGCTGACCCTGTGTGCTAAGACCTGTGCTTATCACTTCTTATGCATTATCTTATTTGATCCTCAGGACACCCTATGAGGAAGGTCAAATATCATCCCATTTTACAGATGAGGAAACTGAACCTGAAGGAAGTTAGATAACTAGTCTACAAGTTCAGAACAGGGCTAGGAGTGGGACACCTAGAGTCTGCCTGACTATAGAGGCTTTATCACTGCCATCTTCTGCTGATGTAAGTTCTTCCCAAAGTATAGGCTTTTTGTGGGGCACCCCAAGGGACATGTGGGCACCAGAATGCAAAACTATTATTCTTGATGCAAAACTATCTCAAGGATGGCTCACCCAAAACACCCTGCCTAGTGCCTCTAAAGCTCTTCCCCCCCTGCAACCCTTTGGTCATCCTAGCCCTTCTTGGAATCCTTCTAGGCCCACATGGACAGGAGCCTACTCCCTGCTGCATGGGCTGTCTCTACAGACCCCCAAATGACTGGGGTGGGGCCACCTCCCCCAAGCCCCTGCCACATCCCACCCTCTGTCTCCCTGAGTCCTGCTGCTCTCCACAGCCCTCCTGCCTCCTGGTAGCTGTGGGAGAATCTGGCAGTGTGTACATAAGGTTACCTGGCCCCTGTCCAGGCAGAATTTCCCTGGGTTATTTTCTCACTATATTTCTAACCTCTTAGTCCCTCTAGAGACTCAGTCTCAGTCTTGGCTGATTCTGAACAGTCCAGGTTTAGCTCATCTGTGGATTTCATTAGTGTGCTGTTTACTGGCATCTCACAAAGTTTTAAATGAAGACATTCCTGGAGACTGTGCATGGGGTTGGTCACTCTGGTTGCTCAGAGTTTGGTGTTAATGAAGCTGAGCATGTGGGCCCTTGTGGCCTGGCCTTGGAGATGGGGCCTGTGCTGGGCTGCCAGCCGCATACCAGACTGTTTCAGATTAAGCCTGAATCCTATCCACAGGCCAACTCTGGAGCCCTGAACTACAGGGTGGCAGTGGGCATGGAAATTCATACTAATAAACAAGCCAAGGCACTTGCAAAGACACTGGTTTAGAAGCTTATCCCAGATATTTGTTCCCTCTCTCATCTGCTTGTTTTCCTCATCACAGGCTTTAATGCAGACCCAGGCCTTCCTGTGTTGTAAAGATGGGGTAGTAATTGTGTGCAGAAGGGTGCTGGTCCTGACCCCCCTCCCCATACCCGCTACAGTTTCTGGCCCTTGCCACAATATCATGGTGTCTCAGTGGAAGGAGGGAATGGGTCTTTCATGCCCGGCCTCCACTGGGCTCTCTTCTCTGTTCTTCCTCCTTATCCCAGCTGAACTGACCCAAGCTGCCCCCTAGAGGAATATTGATGGTTAACCTGTGGTGTTCATGGCTCTTCTGGATGGGAAGGGTCACATTTGCCTCACTTCCAAGACAGTACAGAAAGGTGGGACCAAAACACAGTGACTGTGTTGCCCTGTATGCCCATATTTCTGCTCTAGTGGTGGAAATGGCTGGGCTGGCATGAGCTGTTACAAGCTGTCCCCTGTGCTGATTTACAAGGTCCTGAAGAGTAAAGCCTGTGACTCAAAAACACTGGAAAGCACACCGGCTGGGTCCACACTGGGTCCACACTGTTGCCCTCATTAGCCTAGACTTCTCCCTTAACCAAAAGGACCCTGAGTTCTGGAGTGTTCTATTTATTTTGCAGGCTCTGCAAGCATGTAGACTATGCCGTCTATTCTGTTCATGATTTTTCATGATTTTTCGATTATTATTTTTCTCTGCCTCTTCCCTCTGCTCAGAGAATGGGTTGAGTATAAGGGAGACAGAGAGCAGGAGCTGAAGGCTACTCCACCAAGGGCCAGTCAGCCTCATCGCTCTGCTCACTTGTGGTGCCAAGCTGCTGCATTGCACACCTCCAGAGGGGGCAGTGCCTGCGTGCAACATGATGGGTGCTATAGACTGCATGGTTGTGTCCCTCCTGTAATTCATATGTTATAACCTTAGTCCTCAATGTGGTGATCTTTGGAGATGGGGGTCTTCGGGCGGGATTAAGTCATGAGGGTGGACCCATCATGATGGGATTAGTGCCCTTACAAGAAGAGACGGGAGGATAAAAAAGAAGAGACAGGAAAGAGTTTGTTTCTTGTCTTTCTCCCTCTGTTCTCTGCCACAGTGATACAGTGAGAAGGCCTGAACTGTCAGCAACTTGATCTTGGACTTCCCAGCTCCAGAACTCTGGGAAGTAAATGTTTGTAACCCACCCAGTTTATGGTCTTTTTGTCGTAGCAGCCTGAATTAAGACAATGGGCATCTTTAACCCAGCGGGCTTTGCAGATGCCAAACTATGGCTGGTCCTGATTTTGAAAGTGGGCCCCTCTGGAGTTTAGGTTTTCAACTGGATCCTGAGAAAGAGGGTGGTATCAGATCATCGGTCTCCAGTATAAATGCTTCTCTAATATGCCATTTGGTAAAATGTCTCTCAGAACCTCTTGGTCTGTCACAGTCAGCAAAGCCCCCAAACTGGTCATGCTTTCCAGCTCCCCCTCTAATTAGGGTGACTATCTAATGGAGCTGAAGATCCTATTCTCAGTTTGACTTGATTCTGTGAGATTTGACATTTACCGAAGGAGCTACTGCTCTAGGCTCAGCCCTAAGGCACTACGGGGAACAAAGTTAAGTCTTGGTTCCTGTCCTCAAGGAGCTTGAGGACAGGTAGTTGAGTTGGAGAGCCAGGTAGGAGGCAGAGACCATTTCAGTCCAGGGTAAGAGGGCACTGATAGAATGGGTTGCTAGGAGTGCATAGGGGAGGTAAATAAGCTTGCTGGGGTGTGAGGGTAGACAGGGAGCTCAGGCAAGTCATTATGGACCAAAGGTTTGTGTTCTCCCTAAATTCATATTTTGAAATCATAACCCCTCATACGATGGTATTAGGTAACAAGGCCTTTGGGAGGTGATGAGGTTGTGAGACTGGAGCCCTCATGATGGGATTAGTGTCCTTCCAAAAAGAGACAAGAGAGCGCTTGCTTCCTGTCTCTCTCTCCTCTCTGCCATGAGAGTATGCAACAAGAAGATGGCCGTCTGCAAAGCAGGGACAGGGTCTTCAAGAATTGGCCCATGATGGGTGCCCTAACCTCAGACGTCCAGCCTCCAGAAATATGAGGAAAAAAGTTTGTTGTTTAAGCTAAGCAGCCTATGATATTGTGTTAGAGCAGCTAGGACTAAAAGTCTTCACAAAGGAATTGATTCCTGGCCAGGTGTTTGAAGGGTCAATAATTTTCCTGATGGATAAAATGAGACTGGTGATGCTGGGGGAGGGAATAATGTAAGCACATGTGCAAAAAGCAAGAGTAACTGGGTGGGTTTGGGAACCTGCAGCTAGTTCAGCATAGTTCTTTGACTTTGGCCTCCCAGTGCCTGGCACGGCACTCAGGAGATGTTGGGTGAGGGAATGAACGCACTTCCTTGATCCTGGGGTATCAGATCCATCTGTAGGAGTTCTGGCCCCCACATTCCCTGCTACAGTGTAAGTTGGCGGAGGGTGGGTCTGTGAGAGAGAAGTGATGCACAGCATGACACAGAGGACTGGGAAATGAACTGGGCTGGAATCCAGGTCTCCTGACTCCCAGCCCAGTGCTCTTTTCATGCCATCTACTTTGCTCTCAGCCCTACTATCTCTCTGTTCCCTGGAGCCCCTTCAGCACTTTCCGGCAGAGCCTCAGGCTCTCACACTGTTCTTCAGCTCTCTTCTACATGAATTCTTTCCAGTGTGTTCCACTTGTCTCTCCGATTAGACCATCAGCTCCTTCAAGGCAGAGACTGGGGCCTCTTCTTTTCTGCGTTCTCTGCAGTGAGTGATTAAGTGTGCAAAAACAGAAATAAGCCAGAGTTGAAGAAATGCAGAAAAACTCACATTTCCCACCCCACATTCTCTCTTTTCTTTCTTCTCCAACAGCTTATTGGCTCATTTTCCAAGAGCTGACTTACCCAAACTTAGGGGTTCAAGACCTCTCCATGTTCATACCTACAGTCCATGTGATGTGCAGAGAAATCAATACACTGAAGATACCATCACCACTCTCAGGGAGCTCACAGCCTGGAAAGGGAGGGGCAATGGCCCCAAATATACAGGAGGGTGTAGCTCTTTTATTTTCTGAATAAGTGTGTCCCTTAAATGTGTGTGGGAGTGGAATCCTATATTTGATGCACTGTGAAAAATCACTGGTTGAGGAAATTCTATGGTGAAACAAAAAAATTATTATTAAGTTTATTTATTTTGAGAGAGAGAGAGACAGACTGTGAGTGGGGGGAAGGGTGGAGAGAAAGGGAGACCCAGAATCCAAAGCAGGCTCCAGGATCTGTGCTATTAGCACAGAGCCCAATGTGGGACTGGAACCCATAAGCTGTGAGATCATGACCTGAGCCAAAGTCGGATGCTTAACTGAGCCACGGAGGCGCCCCTATGGTGAAATTTTTTAAACTGATGTTAAGTCATTGGATATTTATTTCATTTCTCTGTGGTATCTTTTGCTAATTAGAGTCTGGTTCTATTCATTTACCAATTATCTAAGAAAACTTCATCTAGGGGCACCTGGGTGGCTCAGTTGGTTAAGTGTCTGACTCTTGATCTCAGCTCAGATCATGGCCTCACAGTTCGTGAGATCCAGCCCCATATTGGGCTCTGCGCTGACAGTGTGGAGCCTGTTTGGGATTCTCTCTTTCTCTGTCTCTCTCTCTCTGCCTCTCCTCCCTTTAAAATAAATAAATAAACTTTAAAAAAATCCATCTATCTTGGTGAATACAAAGAAAAGTAAATACACACAGACTTATAAAAGGGAATAAATGTATGTTACTTGCAATAACTTATTTTTCAAAATAAAGAGTCACACCCTAATGGACCCATGGATTATACTAAGACTAGAAGCTGTGTACAAATAAAAGTGATTCTTCTTACTGCTCTCATCCTATAGACTGTTATAGAAGTGTACTTTGCATTTATATTTAAATCTCATTTGGGCCTACTACCTAGCTTCACCTATGGAATCCACAGAGTGCAGTGAATCAGAGATACTGTATTTGGATTCCACTTCTGCTACTTACTGAGTGACCTTGAGCAGGTGACTTAGCTTTTCTGGCCTTCAGTTTCCTTGGCTATAAAATGAAGACAATCAGAGCAATTAGCTTGTAGGGTTGTGGTATGCACGAAACCTGACACTGAATGTCAATGGTGGGGATCAATTGGATTTAGTGAAGGTAGGGAAGTATTCCCTTCCTAAGCTAACTCTGAAGCATAATTGCACTACCCCAGGGGCAAGTGCTCCCTACCGCATGCACACAGTGTAACTGGTTTTAGCTTCACAGAAGCAGGACCCAGGAGGAGAGGCAAGGCACTCATGGGTTTCGGCAGGCCATCGACAGATTCGCCCATGAAGACACCCTTGTGGGCAAGGTGTCCGCTGGGGTTGGATGATAGTCATAATCTTAATTGTGAGAGCTCGCTTGGGTAGCTCATGCACTGAAAATAGAATGGTAGAGGCACAAATGACATGCAACCCTGGAAGTCTTCTGGAGCAGATGATGGTGACCTCCCTCTCCCCCGCAGCCCAGCTGAGGTCACCTGCAGCTGCAGGAGGTAGCTGTTTGCAGCACGTCCCTGAGTGCTACCTCCAGTGCCTGCAGCTTCCCCACTGGAGGGAAGGCTTGCTCTAGTGCCTGGGGAGCTTGCCCCTCTGGACACAGGAACTCGATCCCAGGGCAACCTGGGAGAACAGGAATCAGTGGGAAAATGCCCTAGGCCCCTTACCCCATTCCAGCCATCCAGCAAGCCAGTTCTGAAGAGTGTCTCCACAGCTTCGACCAGTCCCTAGCAGGATGGAGCCCTAGTTGCCCCCGGGACCACGCTTAGGTTGATCTTCACTGGCTTCTCTCCCTTTTCTCTTTCCCTACTTCCAAATGTGTGCTTCACAGGACCACCTCCCCAATAAACTACTTAGACCCAAGTCCTTGTCTCTGAGTCTGCTTTTGAGGGGAGCCCAAATGAAAACCTATTTTCTATTTTCTACAGTTTGCTGGACAGCCAGGTGGGGCAGGGGGAAACCGAAGCGTGAGAAAAGGTCATTACAAAAGAAATGGAATAAGCCTACAGATGCCCGTTTTTAAAACGCTCTCTTACAGCTACATCCTTGTTATTCAAAGCGTTTAGAAGCAGCAAGGGTATCACCTGGGAGCTTGTGAGAAATGCAGACCCACCCCAGGCTGGCTGAATCTGAATCTGCATTTTAACAAGATCCCCATGTTGTTTGTGTGCACTTCACTGTTTGAGAAGCCCTGCTCTCTATCATCTTGCCGGGTTCTCACAAAGGGGTTGTGAGAAAGTATTGCTACCTATAACAGGTTGAGCGGTGTCTCCCCCAGAATTTCTGTCCACCCAGAACTTCAGAATGTGGCTTTATTTGAACATAGGGTCTTTGCAGATGTAATTCGTTAAAATAAAGTCATACTGGAGCAGGGTGGGCCCTAAATTCAATGACTGATAGCCTTATAAAAACAGGAGAGGACACACAGATATACATACAGAGAAAACCATGTGGTGTAGATTGGTGTTATGCCACTGTAAGCCAAGGAATCAACAGGAGCTGGAAGAGGCAAGGAAGGATCCTCCATAGAGACTTCAGTGGGGCCTGTGCCCTGCAGACACCTTGGTTTTGGACTTCTAACGTCCAAAACTGTAAGGGAATAAATTTCTGTTGTTTCAAGCCACGAAGTTTGTGGTATCTCATTACAGTGGCCCTAAGAGATGAGTATACTGTTATTCTCAGGTTCGAAGCCACAAAAGTGGTAAAGCCAAGACTTGACCTAGGCACGGTGTGTGTTACTGATTCAATACCCTGCAATGTATGGCAGGCCCAGGGGGCCTCTGGCCGCATTTCCAGGGCCCTGTTCATAGCCTTGCCCTGTTCCATGTTGTTTTTCAGGACTTAGAAGCAGGCACAGGACCACATCGTACAGGTGTGCAGATGATACGAGGCTGAGAGGGCTGGTTAATATGGTGGATGGCTGACTTGGGATTGAGGAAGATTTAGCCAGGTCGGGACAAGGACCGCAAAGCTGGAGGAGGGAATCCCATGGTGATGAGAGGAAAGCTCAACATTTTGGTTACACATGTTCTGATGGAAACACATACTGGGATGTACAGATGGGTGGTCTTCATGGCCCCAGGTTCAGCTCAAGCTGAGGGTGTGATGGGTTAGTGATAAAGGAACACAGACTTCAGCTGCATTAATAGAAGTGGGATACCCTCAATAAGCAGGGACAGCATATTCAACTTCTACTTTGTGATGCTCTTGCCGCCTGGAGGACTAGGTCAAGGTAGGGGCACCACATTTTCAAGAGGACAGCCGGGGGGTGGGGGTGCCTGGGTGGCTCAGTCACTTAAGCATTCAACTCTTGATTTCGGCTCAGGTCATGATCTCAGGGTTCATGGGACTGAGCCTCACGTTAGGCTCTGTGCTGACAGTGCAGGGCCTTGCTTGGGATTCTCTCTCTCCCTCTCTCTCTGCCGCTCCCCTGCTTGTGCTCTCTCTCTCTTTTTCTCTCTCTTTCTCTCAAAATAAATAAACATGTAAAAAAATAAAGAGGAGTGAAAACTAGAGAGTATTTTCGGGGTGACCAGAACAATGAGGATTCAGAAATAAAACAGTGATAAATGTCGCCACTTATGAACTGCTTCCTATGTACCAGACACTGGCTAGGCAAGGTAAAACAGATACTGATCCTGCCCTTAGGAAGCTTATAGTCTACTGGGCAAAGGTAGGCAATACATCCCAAGGCAGATAAATAAATATATTTATTTTAAAACCCACAAGTGCTGCAGAGGTGTGTAATGTGCTCTGAGGGCACTTATCCAGAGAACCTGACCCAGACCAGGGACCAGCTCAGGCTGCCTGGAGGAAATGGCATTTTCATCTCTGAGTCAATTTATGAAGGTAACTAAATGTTACCCAGGGGACCATGGCACCTTTTAAATAAACAGGACAGCAGGTTCAAAGGTTCTGGGGCACATTTGAAGAACATGGAGAAGAGTTGTATTAAGAGATGTGGTTTGGTTAAATAAGAGTCTTGGAAACATCATTTTGGCTGCATTATAAGGAACAGATTGGAGCGAGGTAAGAGTGGGTATGGGCATACCAGTCAGGAGGGGGTCATGGCCATCCTGTGTTAGTTTCCTATTGCCATTCTAACAAAAGACCACAAACTTAGTGGCTTAAAACAACACAGATGTGTCCTCTTGCAGTTCTGGAGGTCAGAAGTCCAAAACAGTTCTCACTGGGCTAAAACTAAGGTGTCAGCAAGGCTGTGTTCCTTCTGGAGGCTCTAAGGGAGAATCCATTTCCTCACCAATTCTGGCTTCTAGAAGCTGCCCACATTTCTTGGCCTATGATGCCTTTCCATGTTCAAAGGCAGCATTGGCTGATTGAAACTTTCTCATGTCTCATCAATTCTGGATCTGACTTTCCTGCCTCCCTCTTTGACTTATAGGGACCCTCATGATTATATTGAGGCCATCTACACTATCTGGGACAATTTCCTAATCACCCTTTTTTAAAGTCAGCTGATTAGCAAGTGTAATACCCCCTTGCCATGTAACCTAACACAATCACAGGTTTTGGGGGTTAGGATGTGGACATCTTTGGGAGGCCATTACTCTACCTGCAACACAGCCTGATTTATATACATTACCTCATTTACTCCCATATCCCTTCCCCTTCAAGTTGGTACTATTAGTCCCTTTATACAGATAGTATGCTGAGGCTCTGGGAAGTGGCAGAATCCAAGGTCAGACTCCAGGCTGCCTAACTGCAGATCCTGTGATCTTAGTTCCTGCCCAATGCTGCCTATGTGCTATGAAGATAATGAATGTACAGGGCAGGGGAGCCAACCTCTAGTGTGTGATGGGCTGGCTATTAATGTCTCACAGGGCCAAGTTCTGGGTGCCTCCGGGAGGCAAAACCAGGTCAATAGTCACAAGGAGGCAAATCCCAATGCCTAACAACTCAAATGTTAGAGCCAGAGGGGACCTGAGAGGTCATCTAGTCCATTTGCTTCTAAGGAAAGCAAGGCCTAGAGAGAGGAAGTAATCCACCCAAGACCACACAGCTGATCAGTAGCCTTACACAGAACTTTCTATTATAGTTGGTATCGGCTGCAGCACTGAGGGGCCCCTCGTCACTGGAGGAGGCTGGTCATCTGATGGGGACCCCAGCACAGGCATTTCTGGCTATTGTGAAGCATGTTGAGGGTAAGTTTTTATTAACAACAAAATGTAAAAGTTTGTGAATGATTTCCTTGTGTTCATAAGTTAGTAAGTGATACAACAGTATCACTGTCACCCATTTGTCTTCTGGTATGAGGTTTTTATAAAAATTGGGTTTAGTGGGGCTCCTGGGTGGCTCAGTCACTTAAGTGTCTGACTCTTAGTTTCAGCTCAGGTCATGATCTCATGGTTTGTGAGAGTGAGCCCCGTGTTGGGCTCTGTGCTGATAGCATGGAACCTGCTTGGGATTCTCTCTCCCTCTCTCCCTGCCCCTCCTCCTGCTCACACATGCACATGCACACACACTCTCTCTCTCTCCGTGTCTCAAAATAAATAAATAAACATTTAAATAAAAATTGAGCTTATTAAGGCATAATTTACATACATTAAAATTCATCCTGTCACATGTTACAGCTCAATAAGTTTTAACAAATGTATACAACATGTAACCAGCAGCACCACATTCAAGACAGGAAACATTTCCATCACCTCAAAATATTCAACAAGATCTCTGTGCCTCTTCGTTCTTGTTTATTTTCAAATAATTATAGACTCACAAGTTGCAAAAACAGTACAGAGGGGTCCCGTGTACCCTTCATACAGCTGTCTCCAATAATAACATCGTACATAACTACAGCACAATATCAAATCCAGTGAAGTTCAGTGACATTGGTACACTATCAGTAGCTGCGCTTTATTCAGATTTCATGAGGTTTTCCATGCCTTCATGTGTGTGCATGTTTGTGGGTATACTTCTATGCAATTTTATCTTGTGTATAGATTTGTATAACCACCATCCTAAAAGAACTCCCTGGTGCTACTCCTTCAGAGCTGTGCCTATCCCTCCCTCCTGCCATCCCTAACCCCCCACCCCCAACCCCCTGTAAACCAACCACTAATCTGTTTGTGTCCCTTTTCATATGCTTTATTGTTAAATTGAATTTTTTAAAAGATTTTATTTTTAAGTAATCTCCACACCCAACATGGCGCTCTAGCTCAAAATTCCGAGATCAAGAGTTGCATGCTCCACTGACTGAGCCAGCCAGGTGCCCCTAAATTGCATTTTAATTAGCAAATAAATGGATGAATCAATTCATGTTGGAAAAATCCAAACTATTCAGGTATTTTTGGAAGAACTCCTTGAGCTTTCTTTCTCATCCCAGTTCCTTTTCTGAAGGTAATCACTGTTAAGGGTTTTGGGTATCCTAAGCTTTTATCCATGTACTTGCCTACTGTGATGGGTAATTTTATATGTCAACTTGACCTGGCCATGGAGTGCACAGATTAAACATTATTTCTGGGTGTGTCTGTGGGGGTGTTTCCAGATGAGATTGGTGTTTGAATTGATGGACTTGGCAAAGTAAATCACCCTTCCTAATGTGGGTGGGTATCATCCAATCCATTGAAACCCTGAATAAAACAAAAAGTGGAGAAAGGGACAATTTGTTCCCTTTCTGCCTGTCTGCTTGAGCTGGGACATTCGTCTTCTCCTGCCCTGATATTTGGACTTAGACCATCAGTGGGCTACCCTCGTCTTCTGGTCTTTGGACTCAGACTGGAATTATACCACTGGCCCTCCTGGGTCTCCAGCTTGCAGATGGCAGATTGTGGAACTTCTCAGCCTCCATAATTATGTGAGCCAATTCCTCATAATAAATCTCTGTGTCTCTATATCTCCAACTCTATACTCCATCTCCAACTCTAACATATATACAGTACATACATTACATGCATATGAATGTACCTATAGAAATAGATAGTTGTGTATAAATATATATTGTATCATACATATTGTTCCACAGCTTGTTTTTTCCACTTTACTATATGTCATGGGTAATTTCCTATATCCACACATTTATGCCTGCTGCATTTAAAAAGATCTCTGCAGGGGCGCCTGGGTGGCTCAGTCGGTTGAGCGTCTGACTTCGGCTCAGGCTGTGATCTCGCGGTCCGTGAGTTCAGGCCCCACATCGGGCTCTGTGCTGACAGCTCAGAGCCTGGAGCCTGTTTCAGATTCTGTGTCTCCCTCTCTCTCTGACCCTCCCCCATTCATGGTCTGTCTCTCTCTGTCTCAAAAATAAATAAACGTTAAAAAAAATAAAAAAAATAAAAAGATCTCTGTATAGGATTCCATACTATGGCTATCCAATAATTTATTTAACCAATCTCCTGCTGGTGGATATTTTGGTGGCTTTTAGTTTCTCCCTCTTACAAACAATGCTGTGACCACCAGCCTTTGTGCACATGTGCAAGTACTTCTCATAAATTGAGAGAAGTGGTGTGCTTTCTAGAACAGGAGGAAGAGAGAGGAAGTTTCAGCTGACAGAGAATTGCCCCAAACCTTGAAGTGGCAGTGGGTCCCCCATTTGATTGTCATCTGGGACAGTTCATTTTGGAGGCTGACAACTGTTCTGCTTGAGGATTTTGGTAGTGCTTTTTGGCTCCAAGGGTTTGAGATTCTCTGATTTAGATAAAGTCACATCACACGATCAGAATGGCCTCTCTGGTTTCCTCACACCTGGGCCCACACTCAGCCTCAGCTGGCTCTTTTAGGTCCCATGAGGTGAAGGAGCCTAGGGGGCACCCTTTATTTTGGGGAAACCATGTATTGTTTGATGAAGGCTGCTGTGACTTAATGCTTTCCAGCTCCATAGAGACCACATGCCACCCCTGCACAATAGATATGATGAAGCCAAGAAATAATCAAACTCTTCTCCAGCAGCGGGGGTGGTGATGAGACCATTGTTTTCTAAGGAAACAAGGCTCAGAAAGGGGAAGGAATTCACCCAAGGCCACACAGCTAATTAGTAGCTTAACTTTCTAACTGGGGGGAAGAGAGTGTACCTTCTTTCAGACGTGGCACTAGCACACTCCATGGGAGTGTGAATAGGCTGGGGTGGGGTGTTGTAGCAAGACAGGGTGAAATTGTTAGTTCTTAATCGAGCCCTTGGCTCAGCCTCAGCTCCTGCCAAGCATGAGCCATTCAGAGATTGGGGAATTGTCATATTGCAAAGCCCTGCCCTCCTAAATCCTACCATATGTGTCTAGGGAAAGGCTGTTGACCAATATCCATAACCATTCACTCACCAACTCACCCACTCCCTGGAGTCTATAAGCTGATGAAGAAGGAAGTAGTAGTTGATAAAATAAACAAATACCAGAATCATTGGCATTTAAAAGTATTTTCTGCCCTCAAGTGGTCTTCCCATGTTTTATCTGCTCATCACAAAGTAGAAAGGGCAAACTCCAGGTTTCATGTTGCAGAAGCGGGGAAACTGAGGCCCACTGAGGGATTGAGGGGTTTGCCTCAGGTCATGTGTACATCAAATTGGCCAGAAAGCTGGTGGAGGGACCCTGATTTCCTGATTCCCAGCCAAAGGCTTTTGCCAATGCATTTTATTTCCCCTCCTCCCTCAGACTTCCAGAGCCTTGTGATCAGAATCTGGTTTGTTCCTGGGCTGACTTCCGAAGAGACACTGTACTACATTTCCTCTCTGTCTGACCTTTTATGTCCAGAAGCTATGTGAACCTGAGAATCAGCCAACAGAATCCAGATGTTTATGGCCCAGCTGAGGAAACCCACAGCTGTTGGTCAGACTGGCTCTGACCAGGTGCCTATTAAACATGCAAGTGTCTGTGTGGCTTGGATGGGTGAAAACTGCTACTTGTGATGCTCAAGGGAGTCTTTGGGGAACTTTAAAGAAGACACTGGAGGGGCACGTGGGTGGCTCAGTAGGTTAAATGCCTGACTCTTGATTTTGGCTCAGGTCATGATCTGACAGTTCATGAGATTGAGCCCTGTGTTGGGCTCTGCACTGACAGTGCCAAGCCTGCTTGGGGTTCTCTCTCTCTCTCTCTCTCTCTCTCTCTCTCTCTTTCTGTCCATCGCTCATGCTCTCTCTCAAAATAAATAAATAAGTATTTTAAAAAGTTTAGGAAGACACTGGACAAAAAAGGAGAGCAACCTGGACAGGGGCCTGGTGGTAGCCAAACTACAAAAAAAAAAAAAAAAAAAGACAGCAGAAGGCTTGTCTGAAGGGACTGAAGAACCATGCTGGCTGAAGCAGAAGGTTCATGTGAGGGAAAAGTGGGAAGTAAGATTGGGGTGGCATATAATATTTTTTAAAGACGGCTGCAAAAACATCTCCATCAGGCACTGCTCACAATGTGACTTTGGCACTGCCCCCATTGAGATACAGGGGCTGTGGTCCTTATCATCAAAGGTGGGTAGGCTCATGATTATGGAAGAAGTGAAGCTAAGGTGACTTTGGAGGCTAGGCCATAAAAGTTTACAGCTTCCACCTTGTTTGCCAGAACACTTTTTTTTTTTTAAGAGAGAGAGGGAGAGAGAGAACATGCATGTGTGCACACACTGTGGAGGGGCAGAGGGAGATAGAAGCTCAAGCAGGCTCCTTGCCCAGCATGGAGCTGGATGTGGGGCTCAATTCCACGACCCTGGGATCATGACCTGAGCTGAAATCAAGAGTCAGATGCTCAACAAACTGAGCCACCCAGGCATCCCATGCAGCTTTCACTCTTGAAACGTTGAGCCACTCTGTGATTCATTCCACTGCCACCATGCTATCAGGAAGCCCAAACTAACTCACATGGAGCGATCACATGAAGAGACTCTCAGACTGCATGGAGAGAGAGATGCCTGGCTGTTCCCAGCTGCTCCAGCCCCATCCTCCCCACCCCTACTCTTCCAGCTCCAGTCACTCTCTGACCACAGCCTTAAGAGGGATGCTGAGCCTGAACCACCTAGCTGAGCCCTTCCCCAATTCCTGACCTGCAGAAACCATGAGACATAATAAAATGAGTGCTATTGTCTTAAGTCACAAGGTTTGGCTTGGTGACAAATGAGGTTGGTGAAAGCAAAGTACTGTTGTGCAAAGAACACTGGTTTGGGAGTGGGGAGAGATGGGTTCCTAGGTCTATCCCTGTCAATAATTTGCTGTGTGGCCTTGGGCAAGAAACTTCTCTCTGATTTCATTATTTGTAAAAACAAGACATTAGGATGAAATGATTTAGAAAGACCTTTCTAGTTCTAAAAATTCCTCTGTGGTGATATGCCTCAGAGAAGGTAGAATGTTATCTTTAAGCAAATGGAGAATAATTGAGCAGAAGACATGCTGAGAGAAGGTTCTAGAGAGAAGCATGTGTAGTTGAAGGCAGGGGTGAGGAAACCTTCTTCCTCTTTCTCAGGCAGGTGAAAGGTGAGCACTGAGGTGATGAGAGGCCCTGAGAAGATACCTGACAAGGGGAGGAAGTAAGAGGGAGAGTTGGGCAATTCAGAGGCAGGCAGTCTACTGAGCAGGTTCAGAGCCGAAAGTGGCAAAGTACTAAACAGGCCCCTCCTGTTTGGAGAGAGGGTGCTTCTGGCCTTTTGTACCTCACACATATCCACCTCCACGTACCTGAAGGACACGCTATTTATCAAATCTCTGTTCTGTCTTCCTGGTGGGATATTTCATGCTTTCCCCCCTCTGGAACAAAGCCATGAGGCTCACCACTTTGCTCAAATGGAGCTGAGATTAGTTTAGCCTTCTGCCCATTGCTCAGATGTCAGGGCCTCGAGCAGTAATCACCACAGGTAGGTGAGTGCAGGGGAAAAGCCAGGCAAAGTTCTTCCAGTGACTTCCTTTGGGCCCTTTATGGGTCCACCCAGGACACCTGACCCCAGGATCTGCTCTAGAGCCTTTAGCTTTGGAGAATTTGGGTTATTTGATACTCCCACTGCAATGGCATCTCCAGGCTGCCATTTCTGTAAAGCAGAGGTAGTCCTAGATCTTGGCTTGGGATGGTCTTTTAGGAAAACAATGGGCAGGCTGGTGCCAGTGGGGATGGGATAGGTTTGCTTCTTAGCAACAAAGGGAGCATTTAAGTAGAAAAGAAGCCCGGGGGCCCTCTGGGACTGTTGCAGTTGGTTATTTCTCTCTGCTCCTGCACAACTTCAGGCAGCTCAGGGACCTGGACTCCCTTTGCCTGTAGCCTGTGGCTGGCACCTACCCTGGAGTGAAAGGGGGATGTGTTTCCGCAGTCCTCAAGTGGAGGAGTTGGCCTTTTCCACACCAACACTGGCAAAGGCTCACGCGTCATTCACAAAGTTGCAAAAACTGGAGGGCTGTGGCCGAGGAAGAATAGGAGGAGAGTTTGGGATGGCTGAGCTATTTGAAATGGGCTCTGCTGTCAGCTAGGGTTTTCTCTGGAGGGAGGTCAAGGACACAGCTGAAGCCTATTTGCAGCTCCCTCCCTCCCGAGTCCCTGTGATAATAGCTTCTTCCTATTGAACCCTTGGTATGAGCCAGGCACTGTTCTCAACATTTCCATGGATTATCTCATCTAATCCTTCACAACAGCTCAGTGAGGTAGGTCTATTATTATCCTTATTTTGGAGATTAAATATTAATAACTTTTTAAAACCCCAAGGCACATAGAGTTTAAGTAAGTTAGTAAGTGGCTCAACCAGGATTATGAACCCAGACAGTTTGGCTGAATAGGACAACACCTAACCACACAGGCTTACTGCCTGTCACCTGACAGCCCAGCTACATTGATCCACTCTCTGGGACTTCTTTCTTTTTTTTTTTTCATGTTTATTTATTTACTTTGAGAGGGGAGGGAGGGACAGGGCAAGAGAATCCTAAGCAGTCTCGCACTTAAGGGCAGAGCACGACCTGGGGCTCAAGGCGGGGCTCCATCCCATGAACCTTGAGATCATGACCTGAGCCAAAATCAAGTCGGATGCTCAACTGACTGAGCCACCCAGGCGCCCCCTAGGACTGCCTTCTGAAATGTCCCTTCAAGCCAGTCGCTTGGGGCCCTACATCATGCTTTGACTATAACAGCCATCAACTTACTGAATGCTCACTATGCACCAGGGATTGTGCTAAACACCTTCCATGGCTTATTCAGTAAGTGCTGTGGAATAGGTATTGTTGCTCTCTCCATTCTACAACTAAGGAAGCTGGGGTTCCAGAAGGTTTAATAACATGTTCAAGGTCAAGCTAGTAAGTAGCAGAAGCAGGATTTATTTGAACCAAATAAATTTGAACCAAATAAATTTGAACCAAAGTCGGATTCCAAAGCTCTAAGAACACACTTCATTCATTCATTCATTCAACCAACTAACCAAAATAGACCATCTGCCACATGGCAGGCACTGTGCTGGGCACAGGTGGATATACACAGTGGCAATGTTTCTGTATTTCTGACTCTCTGTCTCCAGCTTAGACTGCTCTCTAGAACTGCAGATTCCCAAATCCAACTGCCTATTTGACATTACTGTCTCAGGCTAACGTGTTCAAAATAGAACTCTTGACAACTTCCTCCAAAGCCACTTCCCCAAAGCCTTCCTCAGTTCTGCAAATGGCATCGCCATCCACACAGCTGCTCCAAAAGGGGCTCGAAAAGTTAGAGGCCATCTTTGAATCCACGCTTTCTTTCATGTCCTATGTTCAATCTATCAGCCTGTCTGGTTGACTTTATCTCCAAACATATCCTAAATCTTTTCACCTTTTCTCCATCCCCTGATTTTCCCACCTATCCATTCTCTATAGGGAAGTCAGCAGGATCTGAAAATATCAACCCTACTGTGTCCTTCCCCCTGCTTCTGTCACTGCAGTGGACTCTCTGTGCTCCTGACCTGCAGGGCCCTGCCCAAGCTGGCCCCTGTGCTGCCGACCTGGTTTCCTGTGCTCTGCCTCACTCCCTGTCCTTCTGCCTTCTGTTCATCTAACATGCCAAGCTCCTTCCCACCTTTGCCTTAGCCCAATACCTCCCTCTGCCTGGAATGTTCTCCCCCAGATCTCAACTTAAATGTCACCTTCTCAGAGAGGCCTTCTCTAGTCAGCTTCTATAAAGTAGTCACTCTCTTCTCTCTGCATGGCTCTTATTCGTAAAAAATATTTTCTTTTTTTATTTTCCTACTCATCTGTCTCACCCACCCACTAGAATAAAAAGCGCCATGGGAACAAGGCGCTGACTTTTCTTATTCATCATTTTCTTCTCTGCATCTGAAAAGGTACCTGACACATAGCAGGTGCTCACAAAGTAAAGTGGAAGCTGGTGGCTACAGTGAGGAGGCGGGGTACGCAGAGCAGCATTCGGTCCTTGGGAAGTGACAAAATAACAAGAACCTGAAAGCAGCAGAAGGAAATAAAAAAAATGCTGACCCTTCTCTGAGCCTGGAGCCAGGCGAGGGGGAGGTGTGAGGCCTCCACGTTTCCACTCTGCCCCTCACTACTCAAGGCACTGAGCTTTCTGAGCCATAGTTCCCTCATTTGAAAATGGGAATAATGCTACTGTCTTGTAGCAGCGCTCCCGGGGGTGGGGGTGTGTGGCTCCATTCAAGCCCTCTCACCTCCCCTCTGCCCTCCTCTCCCACCACTCTTCCACTGGCTCCTCTCCTCCAGCCCACAGGCCTCCTCTGTGTTCCAGCCTCAGGGGCTTGGCAAAGCTGTTCCCTCTGCCCAGAATGCTCTTCCTCCAAATCCCTGCGAAGGCTCACCCCTCACTTCCTTCAGGTCTAGTCCCAAATGCCCACCTCCTTAGTGAGACTTTCCATGGTCACCCTGTTTGACACTGCCCCCACTTTTCCCAAGAGGTACTCCCTCTCCCCTTTCTCTGCTTTGCTTTTCTCCATAGCGCGTAGCACGTCTAGCAAGCTGGCATACTGTGTCATTTACGTATTTACTCTGCATAACAATTTGTCTCTCCCTCTAGAGTGTACACTTCAGGACAGCTGGGAGTTTAGCTGTCTTATTCCTGCCATCCCCACAGCCCCTAAACAGTGCCTGGCACAGAGCAGGCACTCAGTAAATCTTTATTGAATGAATGAATGAATGAATGAGTGAGTGAATGAAGTGCCAGCAGGTACCTGGCATATAAAAAGTGTTTGGCAAGTGTAGGTATTATTACTAATAGCTATCTCTCTGTGGCCCCCGATTCTGGTGGCGAGGGGCATAGCACAGAGCCCTGCACTCAGCAGATGTGCAGTTGACACGTGTGGAAAGAGGAACCCTGTTGGAGATGAAAAGTCCTCCACCTGCCACAGGAGAAAACCAAATGACATAGGCTCTAAGAGTGTAGAGGAGAGACGGCAGGATGGCAGGCTGATTCTGAAACCACATCTCCAGCTCCACCCCTTCCCCTGCAAAATGAGAGTTGCAGTGAGGCAACTTGAAGCAAAGGGCCATTCCCATAGATGGGTATCTGTGGGTCCTTAACCTGGGCCTCTAGCCTTCTAAGGGGTCTGTGATTGGAATTCAGAGGGTTCATGAACTTGGACAGGGAACATTGCATGTTTATATCTGCTCTCTTTTTTAAAAAAAAGTCTATTTATTGTTTTCATAGAGAGAATGTGCACGTGGAAGGGGCAGAAAGAGACAGAGACAGAGGGAACCCGAAGCAGGCTCCGTGCTGTCACCGCAGAGGCCAACTCAGAGCACCATCTCAGGAACTGTGAGATCATGACCTGAGCAGAAATCAAGAGTCAGATGCCTAACCGACTGAGCCACCCAGGCGCCCTTGTATCTGCTCTTTGTTAAACTATATTTTAGCACTTCTTTCAATCATGAATGCAGGCAAAAATGCACCAGAACACCAGAGGACCCCCAACAGAAATCACACATATTTTCATATCACAGTTGAGCGAAGTTTGAACTCTTAAAATATCAAGATGCTCATGACTATTTTGAAATTGTTGTAAGACTTACTGCTAGATCTTATTTCACGTGCTAGTAATGAGGCACAAATTTTAAAAATGTTGTTAGCTGTATTTCATCATAATTGATTTCAATCATAATCCTTTATGTTTTATTTGATGCACTTAAAAACATTAGTCTGAAAAAGGGACGGTAGGCTCCACCAGACTGCTAAGGGGTCTGTGGCACACACAAAAAGGCCACAAGCCCCACATTATAGTACACACAGTCTGGTTGCAAGTGGTGCCAGCCCTCCTAGGTGACTTCCTCCAAGGGGAGCCTACACATTCGCATCTTTGAGCCTCAGGCTGACAGAGCAGGCCCTTTCTAGTCATTCCTGGATGGAATGCCCCCCTCCCCAACAGTCTCACCTTCTAACCCTATGATGTGTTTATGAAGTGGTTTGTCAAATGAGCGGTAGGACCAGTGTGATCAGAACAGGCAGTGGGGTCTCAAACTCCTTCCAAACACCCCTACTGGCCAAACTAGATTGCTCACTGTGCCCTGGGAGCGCTGCACATCTCCCACCTTCCTACCTTCACCTCTGTCATTCTCTCTGGCTAGAATGCTGGTTCAGCTCCAGCCCCAGCCCCAAGGTCATGCTACTCAAACATCACATCCTCCAGCCGTCCAAGCTAATGTGTTTTCACACTCCAAGACCCAATATTCTGGAACTTCATCTGCATACTTGTTCAAACACTTGAGCTGATCCACAGCTGTTTCTTTAAGGAACATATTGGCACTGCTCTTAAGCAGTTTAGCAGCTTGAGGTGGGTGCTGGCCTTCTGTCTAGGCACTATGAAAGGCAGGCATGTCCATTTTGAAAACAAAATGCCAACTCTTCTACCTGTGTTAATGCTGTTGGTATCCAGAGCACCAAGATCTGAATTTTAATCTGCAGCACAGAAGAAGCTTACCCTGTGAATACTCATGGAAGAGCTCAGCCTTGACCCCTCCTATCCAGGGTCTGTTGGGTGCACAGCTCTTACCCCAGATCAGTGAAACTGAACCTCAGGGTTGGAACCCAAGCATGGGTATATTTTTAAAAGTCCCCTGGGGATGTTAATTTTCTGGGAACCTGTGACCTCATAGGTACCTCTCTGCCTTTCATGCTTCATCTTGCCCCATGACCACCCTGACTACATTCTGGCCACATGCCCAACTGTCAGTCTCTCTGCCTAGAACATTCTCTCTTCCTTCCAGCCTTTTCACCTATTAGTGACAATTCATCCTCCAGATTGCAGGTAAGTAATTGTCATTTTCCTGCCCTTACTCTCCCCATGTACACATTAAATCAGATTCTTTCCTTCCTAGCACTCAGTCAATTGTACATTTCCATTTATTTTGGTGATTATTTGATTACTGTCCATGATAACACTAGACTGTCAGCTCCATGTCAATCTTATTCACTGCTGAATCCTTAGTAGCTAGCACAGTGCCCAGTACAATACAATGCCTCAATAAATATTTGATGATTGAATGTGAGGTAAAACGAAGTATTTGAAACCATACAGACCAATTATGTTTTATTGATCACAAAATGAATTCTTAATTTGGTCATAACGCTACAGTTGGGCCCAGTATGAAATCAATGTCCCTGGCTACAGCCTATGTCCCTCCTCACAGCCGCTTGGGTGAGTGGTTCTCAATCCTGGCTGCCCATAAAAATCACCTGAAAAGCTTACTTAAGAAAAAAAAAGCCCAAATCTTACCCTAGACCAATTAAATCAAACTATCTGGGGGGGAGCATGGGGTGGGGCCTGGCCTAATTAGTTTTCCCCCAGCTTTATCACAGTACTGTTGAGAAATAAAAATTGTATATATTTAGGTTGTACAACATGATGTTTGTAAAGGTTTATGATTTAATATAGGTATACATTGTGAAATGATAACACAATTGAGTTAACTTATCCATAACTTCACATAGGCACCTTTTTTTTGTAGTGAGAACATTTAAGATTTTCGCTTTTAGTGAAGTTCAAGTGTTTCAAGCTCCCCAGGTGATTTTAATACGCAGCTGCAGTTAAGAGCAATGATCTACCCCCTTGGTCTGGCTCCAAGTGTGGTACAGGCAGCAGCAGCATCACTTGGGAGCCCATGAAGAATACAGAACATCAGGCCCTGCCCAGATCTTCTAAATCAGAATCTGCATTTTAGTGGCGCCTGAGTGGCCCAGTGGGTTGCAGCTTCCCATCCTTGATTTCCGCTCAGGTCATGATCCCAGGGTCATGGGCTAGAGCCCTACGTTGGGCTCCATGCTTAGGATTCTCTCCCTCTCTCTCCCTCTGCCCCTCTCCCGGGGCCTTAGGCTCTCTTTCTAAAAAAAGAAGAAGAAGAAGAAGAAGAAGAAGAAGAAGCATTTTAATAAGGACCCCAAGTGGCTCCTCCAAGTAACAATGTTTGAAAAGCACTGCCAAGGAGTCAGGCAGCAGAGTGTGAACTTCGGGGTGCTTCCGGGGAAGTGTGTGGCTGCTTGGGTAGGAGCAAATCTCCATTCCTCCACTCTGCCACACGTCCCCACCTAACGGCTGGCTCAGCGTTTTGGTAGTATGGGGGGTCAACATCCTAGTGTAGATACTGTAAATAAGGTCTTAGCATGGACAAAAAACCCTGTCCCGAATGGCAACAGCAAAGCAGAGGTCTCCAAGCAAGCGGGAAAGCTGGGACTAGCAGAATGGGTTTGCTGGGAGCCCTTTCTGATGAGCGGGAACAATAGAATAAAGAACCAGCCCTCGCGGTCCTGTCACGTCCCTGCACCCGACTAACGGCTGGGCCTAGCGACGATTGCTAGCATCGCAAGCACTGAGCTTGCACCGGGGGACCGGTCGCAATGAGCGGCTCCCTGCAACTCTCTCCACCAGTCCCTTACCCTGCCCCGCCCCAAATCCCTCCAAGCCCCCCACCCCGGCAAAAAAAAAAAAAAAAAAGTGTTCAAATGTGTTCCAAGTCTATTATTCGGTTGGTTTCTAACTGTGGATCCCGTTTTGACCGGTAGCCCTGATCTTTCAGGCCGGGCCGGGTGGGCGGAGCGTCGGGGGTAGGGGCCAGGCTCTGCGGCACGGTGCCCTCGCCCCTGCCCGGCGGGCGGCGGAGACTGGCCCTTGGGGCTGGTGGCGCGGCGAGGAGGGCGGATCCCGCGGCGCGGGCCCCGGGAGGCGGGCGCTGCACTACCCTCCTAGGGCGGACGGAGGCCCTCGCTTCCCGGGCGGCTGGCACTGCCCTGCGCCGCCGCCGCCGCCTGTCTGTCCGGCTTCCCCGCCAGGAAATGTCTTCTTACTGGAAAGACAGCCGCTGTCTGCTGCAGCGGGTGGCCGAATCTGAAACCAATTCGACGAGCCCCGGGCGACAAAAAACTTTGTATTCGTTTTGGTGGGGGTGGGGGGTGTTGCCTCAGAACGGGCGCCTGAAAAAACGCCACCTGTCAGGTCCCAGCTCGTAAGTGAGCACACACCCCGCCCCCCAAGCCGGGGGAGGGCGGGGGTTGACGGAGGCATTTTCATGGTCAAGGCTTAAACATCGCTGGAGCTGCCAGTTCGCAGCGCCCAGGACGCTGCCCGTCCGGAGCCAGCTGTTTGCTGTGTAGCTGAAAGCCGAGTCCTCTGAGGACACTCGGGCCATTGGGTAAACACTCTCCTGGTGTCTCCTGCAGCTGCGTGTGGACCGCAGCCACCTTTGACTGGGGAAGCAAGGGCACCCAGCTGTTGCCCAGCCAAAGAGCCCCTAGGCCTCCCTCCAAAAGCCCCAGGAGCCAGGTCCTTTCCTGGAGGACGCAAGCTTCTGAGAGAAGCACCACCTGGTCCCTCTAGGGGGATATTGTTATGTATAAATACATGTAGTCTATGTAACATCTTGGGCCTGGATGCTCAGCCCCTCCCCTGCCCTGGGGCCTGTACTCAGCCACCTCCATCTTGGCAATGGCTTCCTGGGCACGGACATGGTCTCCAAAGGTTATTTGGATCCCTCATGAGCTCGTGTCCATCCTCTGCCTTCTTTCTCCTGCTTCCTTAATTTTTCTTATTCTTCTCTTGTTGTCTCTAGCTTTCTTACTTCATCTTCTCTCCCCAGTCATTCCATCCTTCCCTCTTCTATTTTATTCTTTCTCATTCATTCAAAAATGCATTCACCATGTATTAAGCAGTGTAGTAGCCAGCCTGGCTTCCATAACAACATACCAAGGTCCGGGTGGCTTAAACAACAGATATCTATTTTAGTACAGTCTGGAGGCTGGAAGTCCGAGATCAAGGTGCCAGCATCCTCGGATTCTGGTGGGCCTCTCTTTCTGGCCTGCAGACAGCCACTTTCCCAGTGTGTTCTCACACATCTCTTCCTCTTGTAAGGACCCAAGTCCTATGGGATTAGGGCCCACCCTTATGACCTCATTTAACCTTAATTACCTCCTAAAGACCCTATCTCCAGATACAGTCACATTGGGGGATAGAGATTCAACATGGGAATTTGGAGGAGGAACACAACTCTGTCCATAGCAAGCACCTACAGGGACTGCTAGATTCCTAGGGGGAATTTAGTGGGAGAGACAGACAGCAGTGTAAACAGATGTGATCAGCTTTGCTAACAAAGTGTGAACAGGACACAGTAGAACAGAGGGCAGGGTTTGACAGAAGAGGTTACTTTTGAGCTGGCTCTTGAAGGACGAGGAGTTTTCTTGACAAAGAAGGGAGGAACTATATCTCGGGCAAAAAGAATACCATGTGCAAAAGCGTAGAGTTGTGAAAGGGCCTGGCCTGCTTGATAAGTAGTAATGACTTCTGTGGTACCGGGGTGGGGGTGTGTATTGGAGGAGTAGTGGGGAATGCTGGAGGTGCAAGTTGGAGCCTTCCTATGATGATAATAGCCTAAGCTAAGGCAGAAAAGGTGGATGTGGAAAGTAAGAACAGAATGCAGGAGACATTGGCAAAACCAAATTGACCGATTAAATGGTGGGGTGATGATGAGGCAGGAGTGGAGGGTGAGTCTTGGATTTCAAGGTTAGGGCACTGACACCGTTCCCTGAGATACAAAAGGAGTAGATTGGAGGTAGGAGTAAGAGCAGAAAGAGTGACTTTGAGGTATCTCTAGGACATCTTGACGTGAGCTGGGCACTGGGGGTGAAAAAGGGATGGAACAGACTCTGTGTAGGTTCATGAGCATTTGTGAGGACACTCTGTGATACTGGGGAGAGAACCATATTGCATGACTAGAGTGAACAGTGCTCAGAATTCACATAGGGCTGAGAATAATACCAGCTCCCAATCAGCTAAAATTGGGACATTAGGTAGAGTACACAGAAGGGTCTTGCCTCTGTATTGGGGAATAATTATCCCTAGACTGAGCACCACTCTAGTTTCATCTAACACAGCTTAACAGCAGGACCCAAAGGGATCAAACAATTTCCAAGAAACTTAACCCCAGAACAAAGTTCAAGAATATTTATAGCAGGGTTTCTCAACCTCAGAACAACTGACATTTTGAGCTTGATAATTCTTTGTTGTGGGGGCTGTCCTGAACATTGTAGCATGTTTACTATCATACCTGGCCTCTAATTATTGGATACCAATAGCACTCTTCAGTTGTAACGACCAAGAATGTGTCCAGACAAACAAAATCGCACTGGTAAAGGAATACAGGCATATAAAGAACCCAGCAAGGTAGAATTCATAATGTCTGGCATCCAAAAAAAAAATTACTTGGCATGGACAGAGCAGTTAACCATGGCCCATAAGGAGTAGATAAATCAATTAATTGAAATCAAACCAGAATTGACATAGATGTTAGAATTAGTAATTAAGGATACTAAAGCAATTATTGTAACTGTATCCCTAAGTTCAAAATTGGAGACAATGGAAGATGTTTTTAAATGCCTGAATCAAACCAATAAAGGTGAAAACTACAACACGTGGGGTTAAAAATACTTTCAATGGGATTAATGGCGGGTTAGACATTGCAGGAAAAAAAGGCTAGTGAACTTGAATACTTAGCAATAGAAATGACTCAAAATGAAACACAATCAGAAAAGAGAATGAAAAGAAATGAACAGAGCATCATTGAGCTACAGGAAAAATTCAAGTGGCCTAATATAAATATAATTTGAGTCCCTGAAAAAGAGAGGTGGGAAGAGAAAAAATGTTTAAAGAAATGATACCTCCTCCAAATTTCCAAATTTAATGAAAACTATAAACCCAGACATCCAAGGAGCTCAGAAAGGTCCAACTTCAAGAAACTTGAAGAAAACCACATCAAGGCACATCATAATCGAATTGTTCAAAACCAGTGTTAAGGAGAATATTTTAACAGCAGCTAGAGAAAAAAAAGACATGTTATGTACAGAGAAACAAAGATAAGATTTCTCATTGTAAACAATGCAAGTGAGAAAGTTACGGAGCAAAAGTTTGAAAGTACTGAAAGAAAAAAACCTGTCAACCAGGGATTCTATATTAGGCAAAAATATCTTTCAAAAAGGAAGGCCAGATAAAGACATTTCAGTCATACAAAAGCTGAAAGAATTCATCATAAGCAAACCCACACTGCAAGAAATGGAAAGAAGATGAAAACAGATTTACACAAAGGAAGGAAGAGCACTAAAAGTCATAACGACATGGGTAAATCCAGAAGATTTTTAAAAGTTATATAAATATCTTTGATACTAGACTGTTTAAGCAAAAAACATGTGTGCGTTTTATAACATATGTAAATGTAAAACCTATGACAACAATGGCACAAAGATTGGGAAGGGAGAAAAAGGCATGTACTATGGTCAAGTCTTTATTGTATATGTGACGTGGTATATATCAGTTGAAGATTAAGTTAAAGATGTTTACTATAGGGGTGGCTGGGTGGCTCAGTCAGTTAAGCGTCTCAGTTCGGCTCTGGTCATGATCTCATGGTTTGTGGGTTCGAGCTCTGTGTGGGGCTCTGTGCTAACAGCTCAGAGCCTGGAGCCTGCTTTGGATTCTGTGTCTCTCCTTCTCTCTGACCCTCCCCTGCTCGTATTCTGTCTCTCTCTCTCTCTCTATCAAAATAAATTTTAAAAATTTTTAAAAAGATGTTTACTATAAACCTGAAACAAAGAGTTATAGGTGATAAACCAAAAAATAAGACAAAATGGAATGAAAAAAATCCAGTTAGTCTCAAAGAAGACAGAAAAAAAGAAAAAAGGAAACAAAGAACAGATGGGATAAATAGAAAACAAATAACAAAATGATACATTTAAAGCTAACTATATCCATAATCAAATAAAATGTAAATGGTTTAAATACATAAATAAAGGGCAGAGATTGTCACATTGGATAAGAAAACAAGAACCAATTATATTATATGCTGCCCACAATTAAAGTATTTTAACTATACAGTTAAAAATACATTAAAAAAGTAAAAGTATGGAAAAATATGCCATGTTAACGCTAATAAAAAGAAATGTGGAATTGCTATATGAGATTAAGCATATTTTAAAGCAGAAATCATTACCAGAGATAAAGAAGGTTCTGGGGCATCTGTATGGCTCAGTCAGTTAAGCATCTGACTTCAGCTCAGGTCGTGATCTTGAGGTTCGTGAGTTCGAGCCCCATGTCGGGCTCTGTGCTGACAGCTCCAAGCCTGGATCCTGCTTCAGATTCTATGTTTCCATCTCTCTCTGCCCCTCCCCTACCCACCCCTGTCTGTGTGTGTGTCTCTCTCTCTCAAAAAATAAACATTTAAAAAATGAAAAAAAAGGGGCGCCTGGGTGGCGCAGTCGGTTAAGCGTCCGACTTCGGCCAGGTCACGATCTCGCGGTCCGCGAGTTCGAGCCCCGCGTCAGGCTCTGGGCTGATGGCTCGGAGCCTGGAGTCTGTTTCCGATTCTGTGTCTCCCTCTCTCTCTGCCCCTCCCCCGTTCATGCTCTGTCTCTCTCTGTCCCAAAAATAAATTAAAAAAACGTTGAAAAAAATGAAAAAAAAAAAGAAGGTTCTTTCATAGTGATAAAGGGCTCAATTCAACAAGAGGATATAACAATCCTAAATATTCATGCCCTTAATAGAGCTTCAAAATACATGCAGCAAAAGCTGACAGAACCACAAGCAGAACCACAAGCAGAAACAGAAAAGCCCACAATTGTAGTTGTAGAGTTCACACTCACCCCTCAATAAGACAGACAGAAAAAGTAGGCAGAAAATCAGCAAGGATACAGAAGATATGAATAACACTATTAAGCAAGGTGACCTAATTGACATTTATAGAACACTCAACTTAATGGGAGCAGAACACACATTTTCAAGAGCATAAAGCACATTTACTAAGACTGATAGGCCATACTGTGGACATAAAACAAGTCTCAAAAATTTTAAGAGTCCAAGTTACACAAAGAATATTCTATGACTACAATTAATTTAAATCAGGAACCAGGGCACCTGGGTGGCTCAGTCGGTTGAGCACCTGACTTCAGCTCAGGTCATGATCTCTTGGTCTATGAGTTTGAGCCCCACATCAGGCTCTGTGCTGACAGCTCAGAGCCTGGAGCCTGCTTTGGATTCAATGTTTCCCTTACTCTCTCCCCCTTCCCTGCTCACTCTCTGTGTCTCTCTTAAAAATAAATAAACATTGGGGCGCCTGGGTGGCTCAGTCAGTTAAGCGGCCGACTTTGGCTCAGGTCATGATCTCGCGGTCCGTGAGTTCAAGCCCCGCGTTGGGCTCTGTGCTGACAGCCCAGAGCCTGGAGCCTGTTTCAGATTCTGTGTCTCCCTCTCTCTGACCCTCCCCCGTTCATGCTCTGTCTTTCTCTGTCTCAAAAATAAAATAAAACGCTAAAATAAACAAACAAACAAACAAACAAACATTAAATAAATTAAAAAAATAAATCATGAACCAATAACAGAAAGATCTGTGGAAATTTACCAAATACCTGGAAAGTAAATTATACACTTCTAGATAATCCATGGGGCAAAAAAAAAAAAAAAAATCAAAAGGAAATTTGGAACATATTTTGAAATGTATGAAAATTAAAATACAACATAACAGAATTTGTGGGATGCCACTAAATGCCTATATTAGAAAAGAATAAAGGTCTCAAATCAATGATTTTCAGCTTTCACTGTAAGAGGCTAGAGAAAGATGAACAAATTAAACCCAAAGTAAGTAGAAGAAAGGAAATAATAGAGATCAGAGCAGAAACCAAGGAACTACAAAAGAAATAAACAATAGAGAAAATAAATGAAACCCAAAGCTGATTCTTGGAGAAGATCAATAAAATTGATAAATCTCTAGCCAGGGAAAATCAGGAAAAGAAGAAAGAAGACATAAATTACTAATATGAGGAATGACAGAAGTGGTATAACTACAGATTCTACAGATATTAAAAGGATACTAAGGGAATATCATGAACAACTTTCTGACAATAAACTCGACAACTTAGATGAAATGGACAGTTTTCTTGAAGACACAAAATACAAAAACTCACTCAAGAAGAAATAGGCATTGTGAATAGCCCTCTATTAAGAAAATTGGATTTATAGTTAATCACCTTACTACAAAGATAACTTCAAGACCAGATGACTTCACTGGTGAATTCTGTGAAACATTTAAAGAAGTAATACCAATTCTATACAAAGTCTTCCGGAACCTTGAGAATGATGGAATATTTCCCCATTACTTGTATCTATGTTTGTTATCAGCATTACCCTGATAACAAAACCAGAAAAGTATATAACAAGAAAATTACAGATTAGTATCTCTCATAAATATAGATACAACAATTTAATAAATAAAATCTAACAATATATTAAGAGGAGAATACATCCATGATTGAATGAGGTTTATCCCAGCAAGACAAGGTTGATTTACCATGAGAAAATCAAGCAATGTAATTCACCATATTAAGAAATTTTAAAAAACCAGAAAACCACCATATGTTTATTTCAATAAATTCAGAAAAAGGATTTGGCAAAACCCAGCATCCATTCCTAAGGCAAACTCTCAGCAAGCTGGAAAAATAAGGAAACTTCCTCATCTTGATGAATGGTATCATGAAAAACCTATAGGTAACATAACATTTAATGTTATTACTGAATTCCTTCCCCCTAAGATCAGGAGCAAAATGAGGATGTCTACCCTTATTCAACATTTTACTAGAAGTTCTAGCCAGTGCAAAAGTCAATAAAATGAAACAAAAAGCGTCTAGATAGAAAAGGAAGAAGTAAAACCAACTTTAATTGCAATTGACATGATCATCTACTTAGAAAATCTAATGGGACCTGTAAGAAAGCTATGAGAACCAATAAGTAACTTTAGCAATGTTTCAGAATACATGATTGATACATGTATATCAATTTTATTTCTATATACTAGGAACAAACAATTGGAAACTGAAATTTTAAAACAATACTGTTTATAATTCAATGGGAAAAAGAATAGTATTTTCAACAAATGGTGCTGGAATAAATGCACAGCCATATGCAAAAGAATGAACTTGCTCTCCTTTCTTACAACATGTATGAAATTAACTCAAAATAGATCATAGACCTAAATGTAAGAAGTAACAGTATAAAGTTCTTAGAAGGAAACATAAGTGTAAATCTCTGCCCTTGTATCAAACAATTGTTTCTTAGGTACGATACCAAAAGCAAAAGTAACCAACGAAAACATAGATAAATTAGACTTCATCAAAATTAAAAATTTCTGTGCATCAAAGGACACTCTTAAGACAGTGAAAAGACAATGCACACAATGAAAGAAAACATTTGCAAATCATATGTCTGATAAGGGTTCTACTATCCCACAATATATAAAGAATGCTTACAACTTAACAATCAAAAGACAAATACCTCAAGTAAAAAATGGGCAAAGGCTCTGAACAGACATTCTCCAAAGAAAATATACAAATGGCCAACCAGCACATGAAACATGATTAGTCATGAGGGAAATGCAAATCAAAACCACAATGAGTTACCACTTCACACCTACTACAATGGTTATAATAAAAACAGAAATAGAAAATAAGTGTTGGGGGAGGATGTGGAGAGGTTAGAACACTCCTACATTAAGTGTTTGAGGGAGGATGTGGAGAGATTAGAACATTCTCACATTCCTGATGGGAATGTAAAATGGTGCAGCTGCTATCAAAAACACGTTAGCAGTTCTTCACAAAGTTGATCATAAATTTATCATAACATCCAACAATTCCATTCCTATGTATACACATCATAGGGGAATTGAAAACACATTCACACAAAAATTTGTACGTAAAGCTTATAGCAGCTTTATTTATAACAGCTCTAAAGTGGTAGCAATTCAAATGTCCAACAACTGATGAATGGATTAAGGAATGTAGTATATCCATACAATGGAATATTATTGAACCATAAAAAACAAAAAAATACTGAAACATGCTGCTACATGGACAAACTTGAAACTTTATGCTAAGTGAAAGAAGCCATTCATGGAAGGTTGTATATTATAGGATTCCATTTCTATAAAATGTATGGAAAAGGCAAACCCATGTAGATATAAAGCGGATTAGTGGTTGCCAGAGGGTAGAAGAAGGGGTGAATTGGAACTGATTGCTTATAGATATGGAGTTTCTTTTTGGGGTGGTGGAAATGTTCTAGAATTAGATACTGGTGATGGTTGCACAACTTAGTGACTATACTAACAGCCACTGAGTTGTACACATTAAAATGGTGATTTAAAAAAAAAAAAAGCTCTACACCTAATATGGGGCTTGAACTCACTGTCCCAAGATCAAGAGTCGCATGCTCTACTGACTGAGCTAGCCAGGTGCCCCTAAAATGGTGAATTTTATGTCATATAAGTTATATATCAGTTTTTAAATGGACAAAGGATTTGAATGGATATTTTTGCAAAGAAGATAAAAGGCCTAAAAGCACATTAAAAGATGCTCAATATAAGGGCACCTAGGTGGCTCAGTTGGGTAAGCATTTGACTCTTGATTTTGGCTCAGGTCATGATCTCACAGTTCATAACACCAAACCCTGCGTCTGGCTGTGTGCTGACAGCATGGAGCCTGCTTGGGATTCTCTCTCTCTGCCTCTCCCCCCTACTCAAAATGAATAAATAAACATTTTTTTAATTTTTTTAATTTTATTTTTTAATGTTTTTACTTATTTTTGAGAGAGAGACAGAGTGTGAGCAGGGGAGAGGCAGAGACAGAGGGAGACACAGAATCTGAAGCAGGCTCCAGGCTGTCAACACAGAGCCCGACGTGGGGCCCAAACTCACAGACCACGAGATCATGACCTGAGCTGAAGTAGGAAGCTTAACTGACTGAGCCACCCAAGCGCCCCTAAACATTTTTTTAAAAAGATCCTTGGGGTGCCTGGGTGGTTTAGTCAGTTAAGCATCTGACTCTTGATTTCAGCTCAGGTCATGATCTCATGGTTCATGGGTTTAAGCCCTGTGTCTTGCTCCATACTGACAGCATGGAGCCTGCTTGGTATTCTCTCTCTCCCTCTCTCTCTCTGCCCCTCCCCCCTTCCTGCTGTGTCTGTCTCTCTCAAAATAAATAAATATACTTTTTAAAAAAGATGCTCAATATTGGTAGTCATTAGGAAAATACAAATCAAAACCACAGTATCACTTCACATCACTAAGATGGCTAAAAAAAAATTCAGACAATAACAAGTATTGGTGAAGTAGAAAAATAGGAACTTCATATGTTGTTGGTGGGATTATAAAATGGTACAGCTGATTTGGAAAATAGTTTGGTTGTTCCTCAAAAGGTTAAAAATAGAGTTACCATATGACTCAGGTAAATACTTACAGGCATATCCCCAAGAGAATTGAAGACATACTATTCCACAATATATAAAGAATTCTTACAACTTAACAATAAAAAGACAAATACCTCAACTAAAAATGGGCAAAGGATCTGAACAGACATATCTCCAAAGAAAATATACAAATGGCCAACCAGCACATGAAACATGATTAGTCATCATACATACATGAGTATTCATAGCATTTTTTGCAATAGTCAAAAATTAGAAACAACCTACTGATGCATATGACACTATTAATACATACAACAACATTAATGAATCTCAAAATACTTTTGGTGAGTGAAAGAAGCCAGCCAAAAAGAAAAAAGTGCATATTGTATTATTCCATTTATATAAAATTCTAAAAAATGCAAGCTAGATAGTAACAGAAAGCACATCAGTGGTTACCTGGGGATGGGGCACTGGAGGGTGGATGGAATGATGTATTACAAAGGGGCAAGAGGAAATTATAGGGAATCATGGAAACTTGGTGGTGATGGTTTCATGGGGGTACGTATATGTCAAAACTTAGCAAATTGTACACTTTTTGTACATGGCATGCAAGGTATGCAGGTTCCTGTATGTCCATTATACCTCAATAAAGCTATAAACAAAAAAGGAGTAGATCTTTGCAAGGTCCTTTACAGCTTCAGTTATACCTATTAGAGGGAATTGTCTTGAAGCTTTGTATCAAAATAGTGCTTCATACTAGGATGTCCAAATCATTGGGACCAAACTGGAGATTTTGCGTGGATTATTCAGAGACATGCCTTTGTTCTTCACCTTTCTGGGATGGTGTAGACAAAGCCTCAAAGCCCAGTGGAATGACAGAAGTGCACTGGCAAGCCAGTGGGAAGACATCCAGGGTAGAGGAGGAAACAGGGGAAATGACAGCCTAATGAGTTCTGCTTTTTCCAATTTCTTTAAGTCTATGATTCAGAGGATCAGCTTGCTGTGGACATTCCAGACCAGTGAGGTATCTCAGGTCCTTGAATGCATAGACATCCCAGGGGAGAAAACAATGGAAGACAAGATGGAAATGAGAAATGCCTTTTTCGGTCTCTTGACCCAAATGCAAGGAGCTAAGAGGATATGGAGGAAGAGGTGGAAGTGTCCCTTCCCTGCAGGAAAGGAGATTATGATTTGATGGGGTCTGGGGAAATCAAATGTAAGAAACTAAAGACCTGAAATGTCAAGCCTCCAGGGATGCCTTTTAGATGCATGTGCTAGAGGAGCAGAAGGAAGGGGGTGATACTCTCCACCCACCCCAGCCCCCCCCCCATTAGTAGTGAAAGCCAAGAAGGTAAAGAATGAAAAGCCAAGGGGCATGCTTCAAAGTCATTTGTCAGCTGGGCAGCTCCTTAAATGTGCTACAGCTGATAGATCACCTTGTGGGGAAGCACTGGTGGAGATAGACCCAGCCCAGGAGGCTGTCACCCTATCCTCAGCCCGCACCTGGAGCAGATGCTTTAATGCTTTAAAGGAAGACAATCAAAACTCTAAAGGCCCAGGGTGACTCCAGGCAACATTTACACCTGAGGAGAGTAGCATTTTCTTTTGATCCCAGAGGGTGATAAGTTATGAGCTTCAAGTCTGGAGCAGGAGAATTGAGTGTTCTTGTAATTTTATCCTACACAGCAAAGCCACAGAAACCCTTCTTATTCAGAGGAATGTAGACATCGAGTATCATACCTCATCTCCACCTTCATTTCTCCAGCTGCACCTACACCATGTGCAGTGCACCTCCCCATCCCCCCAAAAGCTGCTTACATCTGCCAACATCATAATGATTCTTTAAATTAGTAAGGCATCTCATGGTTTATAAAGCCCCTTCTCCATTATTTCATTTTGATTCTTACTCAACACCATGAGATAGACACTGTTTCTCTCATTTTAAAAAAATGTTAAAATTTTTTTAATGTTTATTTATTTTTGAAGAGAGAGAGACAGAGTGCAAGCTGGGGAGGGGCAGAGAGAGAGGGAGACACAGAATCCGAAGCAGGCTCCAGGTTCTGAGCTGTGAGCACAAAGCCCCATGCAGGGCTCGAACTCACGAGCCATGAGATCATGAGCTGAGCCAAAACCAAGAGCCAGATGTTCAACTGACTGAGCCACCCAGGCTCCCCTCTCTCATTTTTTAGGAGAGGAACTTGAGGGATCAGAACACAAATGTTCAGATTAATCCATTCATTTGCTCATTCATCCATTCACATATTCATTCAAATAATGACTGAACACCTATTATGCATCAGACGCTGATTGAATGCTGAAGACATAATGATGAAACCAGACAGCTGCAGTCCTTGCCCTTGTGGGGCTCAGTCTAGTTGAGTTGGGGAGGGAGGCAGAGAGACATTGATGCAACACAAATCACAAATCTAGTTGCAAACTATGAGAGATGCCATTACAGGGACAGCTTAGAGGCCAAAGCATCTCTTGAGAAAGAGTTAGTTGACCTTAGAGTTGAGCTGATGGATGAGGGGTGTCAGTCAGGAGATGATAGGGTGAGGTAGAGAGTTTTCTAAGAGGAAGGGAGAACATTGGGAAGGCATTGTGACAGGAACGGACATGGAATTACAGACAGAAAGGGGGTGAGAGGTAAGAGAGGAGTCTGGCAAGGGGGACAGGGACTAGATTATGCAGGGCCTTGCAGACCATGGCCAAGAATTGGTCCTGGATCCTCAGAGCCCACAGAAAGTTTTCAAGAAGAGCAAGACCAGCATGACCATAGCACTACGATGGACAGTGATGTGTGAGAAATGATAAAGATTGAATGAGGTTGGGGCAGTAGAAACCTAGATGAGTGTTCAGACTTTAGAGGTAAAATTGACAGAAAGTTCAACCTGTTCACATGCCAGGGATGTGAATGGAGGTAGTGGGGCATAGTCGGTTGAAAAGTGGCCCCCCAAAAGATATGTCTACATCTTAACCCCGGAACATGTGAATGTAATCTTATTTGGAAAAAGGTCTTTCCAGATGTAACTAACTTGATGATCTCAAAATGATATCATCCTGGATTATCCAGATGGGCCCTAAATTTAATGACAAGTGTCTTTAAAGAGTGAGGTAGAGGGAGGTTACTGCAACAGAAGAGGAGAGGGTTATGGGAGGATGATGCAGCCCCAATCCAAGGATGCCTGGAGACACATTGGAAGCTGAAAGAGGCAAGGAAAGAGTCACCCCCAGAGACTTTGTGATTTTATTTTATTTTTAAATGTTTATTTATTTTTGAGAAAGAGAGCAAGGAAGCAGGGGAGGTGCAGAGAGAGGTAGACAGAATCCCAAGCAGACTCCACACTGTCAGCGCAGAGCCTGATGCGGGGCTTGAACCCACCAATGGCGAGAGCATGACTTGAGCCAAAACCAAGAGTCAGATGCTTAACTGACTGAGCCACCCAGGCACCCCAGGACTTTGTGATTTTAGACTTCTGGTCTCCAGAACTGAGAGAGAGTAAATTTCTGTTGTTTTAAGGCACCAAGTTTTTGGTAATTTGCTACAATGGTCTTGGGAAACTAATACATGGGATTTTTCTGTAAAATGGCTGCTTTTCTTTTTCTTCCTTTTTTCCCCCCATAGTGTTACTTTTTAAAGGTTGGTACACTATTATACTCTCTCTTCATGCATTCAGGAAATGTATGAAACGCAAAGAAAAGAGAAACCAAGAAAATCTCGGTCTGTGACTAGGGTTAGAACCCATGTGATGGTTGGTGCCAAACTCTGATTGCTTTAGGGGTACAAAGTTGGATTTGGGATGAAGCAAAACTGACCCAGATTATCCTCCTGACTTTAACTTCATTGTTCAGAGCTCCACATCCATAACCAAACTGGCATAGACTCCACACCTAGTCCCCAACAGTCTTTGCTCTGGCTCAGCACAAAAAGGTGCCAGATTTGGGATTGGATAACATCCCACCCGATATAAGTCTAGATAAGATTAACCAGCAAAGTAAGAGGAAGAAAGGTTTAGTGGCCCACTGGGCCTTGGGGATAAAATGCTCATTTGGGAGTGGCTCTCCTAGGCCCACTCATGAGGGCCTTACTGCCTGAGGAAGGAATCCACATGCTTCCCCTGGGAGATCAGAGTATTTATAGACTGTAGAGGGGAGGAAGGATGGAGGCCCCTGGGAGACGTCATAGAGGATGTGCAGAGGAAATGTAACTGCTCTGAAAGACCAACAGGAGGAACAGGGACCTGTGTGGCTCTGGGATGGGCCAAAGGATCAGAAGGAATTGAGCTGGAGGCAAGGAAAAGGGGGCAAATCTGTGCGGATGGAACGGCAGCAGGAGCAGAGGGGCAGTTAGTTCTTCGCCTTCTTGGAGGATCTCTCAGGACCTATTCTGCTAGTAAACAGTGAACCCTTTGAAGACATTTGAACTATGGCTGATTATCTGGATTCCATTGCCATAATATTTTTCAGGAACACGATCACTGTGTCAAATGAGGTGTGTCTGCGAGCGAACCTCTGGTGTCTCTGAAGTATATAAGAGAACCGGAGAATGTATGTAGTTTGCCAAGAAGTTGGAAGAAACATGGGAGTGGAATAAGCATTTCTGGGACCCTTGGAGTCCCTTTGGGAGTGGCTGAAAGGTGCTCTGCAGAAGGATTTCGCGTGCAGTAGAGCTGAGAGCGATCAATACTGTGGATGTTAAATAGAGGCATGCAGTTATGCTGCAACCTGGCTACTTCTTGACGTTTTGCAAAAGTGACAACTTGTAGTGGTTAGTATTTGAGTCTGTGTGCTTGGGGAAAAGACAGGTGTGAGAGAAAAGATCTCTGTCTGTGGCCAGAATTAGGATCCATCGATGATCATGATTAGGAGGCACTGGCTGCCAAGGTGAAAGGAGAATCACACAACTAGATGAAGAAGAAACCACAGCAAAGTCCAACAAGTCCCAACAACCAGGGTTTTTTGCCCTCTCCAAATAGTCACGAACGTCTTTGACTGATAGACTAGGTTCCAGGCTAGGTTTGGCATAACTAACATCATGCTCTCTGATTAAAATGAGTAAGTTAATCACTGAATATATCTTAAGCATGTACTGTATGGTAAGCATTGTGCTGGTTGCTCTGGTGGATACAGATGAGTTAGAAAGCTCAACTCTGGGGGCAACTGGGTGGCTCAGTCAGTTAAGTGGTTAGGCATCTGCCTCTTGATTTGGGCTCAGGTCATGATCTCATGGTTCGTAGGATAGAGCCCTGAGTCAGGCTCTGCATTGACAGCACGAAGCCTGCTTGGGATTCTGTCTCCCTCTCTTTCTGCCCCCCGCCTCTAAACAATAATAAAAACAAAGAAAGCTCAATGCTGGCCAATAGAATTCAAAAAACAAATGCTAAGTAATGATACAGTGAAAATTCATGTGTTCTGCTGGTGCAAAGATCATTTGTCATGGAACTAGTTAGTGAGGCATCAAGTAGCAGCTAACCTCTTCGGCTGTTTTTCAAGTTCCGTTAAGTAGCTCCAGAGACAGGGGCAGCTTGGAGACTCTTCTTAAATATTTTTTACCAATGTTGCTGCTACTGAATTTCTTTGCTAATTAATTTAGCTTATGTCTTAGGGAACAGATTAGATAAGCGATATTGGAAAGACACATTATTATGAGGCGCTCCAGAAGGACTGGGCTGTGTAATGACGATCCTATACCTAACTACAGAGCTCTGAGCACCTGCACAGCCAGCTGGGGCACCACTTGGCCACTGAGTGAGAGCTCTATACTGGGAAGGCATGGCGGGAAAAGCAGGAGATGGGAGTTACTTAGAACCTAGATCTTCATCCTGACTTAGCCATCAGCTTTCTGTGTAACCTTGGGCAAGTCACTATTCTTGTGTGGCCTGGCCTCAGTTTTTCCATCTGCATAATGAGGGAGTTGGGCCTCTTTCTGTTATGAGATTTCTCTGATTACTGGCCAGGTCATCATTCTCCCGATGTCCTCTCCCCACTGCGCTTTTTACATTATTCCAGTAAAAACAACCACTACATAATTGGGGGTGGGGGACGTTCACATCTCTTTGTTATTTCTGCTAACTGTTGGTATTGATCCATCTAGGAACCCCCTGCACAAATTGTGATGATTTTGCCCAAATAAAAGTATCCAAATAAGGACATGATATATATCATAAACCCAGAGTGATTATTAATATGACTATACAGCTCCTTCCTGCATTCAATGGACATTTATGGAGATCTGCTTTGGACACCAGCACTGGTGGTGAGAACACAAAAATGAATAAGACAGTGTTACTAACTCAAAGTATTGGTAAGACATACACACAAATATCTATGAAAATATGTAACATTTATATAATGTTTGCCTTTCTAGGAGACCCAAGCACTATACCAAGTATTTTCTAGGTATACCTTTATTTAATCCTTCTGATAACTCAGGGAGCTAGGTACTAGCCCTTTTTTCCAGATGAGGAAACTAAGACTCAGAAAGGACAAATAATTTGCCTGAAGTTACCTATTTAGTAAGTGGCAGAGCTGCCTTACTCCAGAACCGAGATGTTTAACCATTATGTTTCACTGCTTCGTTGATTCAAGACAGTATGAGTTCGGTGTTAAAAGTGCAAATAAAGTGAACCTTCAAGAGAGTGCAATTCAGGAAGGTTAAGAAAAACTTTATTGGGGCGCCTGGGTGGCTCAGTCGGTTAAGCATCTGACTTCAGCTCAGGTCATGATCTCGCAGTCCGCGAGTTCGAGCCCCGCATCAGGCTCTGTGCTGACAGCTCAGAGCCTGGAGCCTGCTTCAGATTCTGTGTCTTCCTCTCTCTCTGACCCTCCTCCGTTCATGCTGTCTCTCCCTGTCTCAAAAATAAATAAACGTTAAAAACAATTAAAAAAAGAAAAAAAAACTTTCTTACCAAAGGTTCTGGACCTACCTCAATAGCTTTTGCTGCTTGTTCTTTTGTTTCAAATTCCACAAAGCAAATCCCTTCAGATCTCCAGTAGATTTATAATGTGGTATACTTATATAAACAACGGGGCCACATTTCCCTAATACTCTTGCAATCCAGCCATGATTAACATTTTGGGGAAGTAATGCCTATGATAAATTAGAAGCAATATTAAATATACAATTACTCTTTCTCTAGGTCAATAAATTTTTACTTGTAATTTTTTTTAGAAAGTGCAAATAAAGTGATATATGGGCCTAGAGATGTGAGCATTTGCTTCTCAAAGCTTAGTGAGGGAAGAGCCTTCAGTTAGGGCTTTAAGGTTAGGCAGGCCTGGGAAAACTACTTAACGTCTATAAGCCTCAGTTGCTTCATCTGTAAAATGGGGATGTTAAGGAAAAGGACTACTTCACAGGTGTGAGGATTAAATGAATTAATACATGTAAAGCATTCAGAACAGTGCTTGACACATGGCACATGCTCAATAAATTTCAGTATATCAGCATCATCATCATCACCATCATCATCGTCGTCGTCATCTGTGGGGACAGGCAAAGAGGAATAGGCTGCAACAGGATTGCACTCTGTGGTTTCAGTAGTCAGACCTGCAGGTTAATAGTTGGGTTATAAACTGCCAGAGGTAATCCCTTTTTGCATTGACTTTGAAGGAGGGTGAGCTCCATTTAGAGCAGCTAAATGAAAGTCACTAAAGTGTCTCTTTGCTCAAAAGGATGAAGCTTGATATTACCCTAGGGTAGGACATTGTCTCCCAAAGACCCCCGTTAAAATGAATACCATACCTAGGAGGCAAAACCTCAAACCAGTATCACACATTAACTCCCTGGATCAAATGCATTCAGCAGATTGGCTCCAGCAGAGATCGGTGCTTTGGGGGAATAAGACAGTGAGCAGTTTTGATGGCTACTAAAAAAACAGGTGTGGATGGAGCAGAGCAAAGACAGAGCCTTTCCTTCTTGATCAGTTCCAAGAGGCCAGAGGCCTGAGCCCTAAGCAGGAGGGGCGTGTCAGGAAGAAGAGAAAAGTAACATCGAATGAGTAACTTCCATGGACTAGGGACCACGCTGCTAAGTTCTTTACATGCATTATCTTATTGAATCTTGCAACCATAATACGGTAGGTACTATTACTATCCTCATTTAACAGCTGAAGAGATGGAGGTTCAGAGAGGTTAAATCACTTTCCCAGGGTCACACAGTCAGTGAATGACACTGACGAGGGGGAATTTGAATTCAGTTATTTGAAATTCTAAAAGCTGAGTCTTTTCTTTTTTTTTTTTTAATTTTTTTAATGTTTATTTACTTTTGAGACAGAGAGAGACAGAGCATGAACAGGGGACGGTCAGAGAGAGAGGGAGACACAGAATCCGAAGCAGGCTCCAGGCTCTGAGCTGTCAGCACAGAGCCCGATGTGGGGCTTGAACTCACTGACCCTGAGATCATGACCTGAGCCGAAGTCGGACGCTTAACCGACTGAGCCACCAAGGCGCCCCAAAGCTGAGTCTTTTCTAGTATACCACAGTGGTCACTCAAACCCAGAAGACAGAGCTGGATGAATCAATGGAAGGGCATCAACTGGTGATGGTGACATAGGACACTAGCAGTGCTGAATAGCTTGTGCACAGCAGTGATAGGGTAACAAGACACAAAATGGCTTCACATAGGTCAGCTATCTCATGTCTGTGTTCAATAATACACTGAGTCCTACCCCTGCCCCCAGGATTGTCCCTGACCTTGATTGGAAACTGAGTCTTACCCTGACCCAATACTCCTATGCAACAATGCACTTCAGAGCTGCTTATTGCCTTGGGACTGCAGGGTGGAGGTGGTTTCGTGTACGTCCTCTGTGCCCCTGAAGAAGCACTTTAAAACATTTATTTGCTGGGGCACCTGGGTGGCTCAGTCGATTAAGCATCTGACTTGGGCTCAGGTCATGATCTCGCGGTTGGTGAGTTTGAGCCCCACATCAGGGTCTATGCTGTCAGCACAGAGCCTGCTTCGGATCTTTTGTCCCTCTCTCTCTGCCCCTCCCCCATCTCTCTCTCTCTCTCTCTCTCTCTCTCTCTCTCTCAAAAATAAACATAAAAACATTTATTTGCTGATATTAACTCAATGGTATCATCTTCTTCAACAAATGAACAAAGGCAGCACAGTTAGGTCAACAGTTATTTCTTCAACAAGCAGTTTCCAGGTGCCGAGTATGTGCTAGGCACTATCCTCAGTATTATCATTCCAGCGACCTTAAAGTCGGTGAGTGGATGGGACGCCTGGGTGGCTCAGTCACTTAGGCATCCAACTTCAGCTCAGGTCATGATCTCACGGTCTGTGGGTTCAAGCCCCACATCGGGCTCTGTGCTGACAGCTAGGAGCCTGGAGCCTGCTTCGGATTCTGTGTCTCCCTCTCTCTCTGCCCCTCCCCTGCTCATGTTCTGTCTCAAAAATAAATAAAAACATTAAAAAATTTTTTTAAAAAGTCAGTAAGTGGAGACAGATATGAAAACTGGTCATTTGAATATGATATTAAGATCTATGGGAGCCCCTGGGGGTTTCAGAGTGAGCAATCAATGTTGCATTCCTTGCCTTATGGGCCTCAATTCCAGAATGGGTATGCTGGTGGTGGACCCTTTCCACAGGCCCACAAGGCACAGCATGCAGACACAGAAGTGCTCCCAACTCATCGCAGGAGTAGCTGCCAATAAAAGATACAGCCACAGCTGTTATGAAGAGGGCAAATTCTCTGTAGTCAAGAGTAGCCTGAGAAAGGAGGAAGATGAAATCTTGGATCTGGGACTGGAAAAAATGGAGGGAACTTGGTTAAATGGAGAGACAGATTAGATTAAAACATGATTCTCCCATGTGTTCAACTCTTTAAATCTTGCTTTTATTTTTTTTTTTTTTTTGATTTTTTTTTTTTAATTTATTTATTTATTTGTTAATATATGAAATTTACTGTCAAATTGGTTTCCATACAACACCCAGTGCTCATCCCAAAAGGTGCCCTCCTCAATAAATCTTGCTTTTAAATGCATGCCTTCGATTTACTTTGCGCTGCTTGCCTTGAATGCTATTGGTTTGCTTTTGTATTTTTTCCCCTTGTGTATTTGAAGTTAGGTAAAGTGAGAAAAAGGATTACAGGACAAAGAAGAATGAATGAGGTGCTTTAAACCCAGCACTGTGTGATAGAACTTTATCAATGACTGGAAGTTTCTGTTCTGTGCTGTCCAATATGGTCGCCATGGGCCACATGTTGCTACTAAGCAACTGAATTGAGGCCAATGTGACAGAGGAAATGACTTTTTCATTTTATTTTAAATATTATTAGTATCCACTGTATTGGAAAGTGCAGCTCAAACCACTCAGCAAATAGCCCATGCACACCCTAGTAAAGGTGTTCCTAGGGGCGCCTGGGTGGCTGAGTTGGTTGAGTGTCCAACTTTGGCTCAGGTCATGATCTCTCAGTCTGTGAGATCAAGCCCTCCATCTGGCTTGTTGCTGTCAGTGCAGAGCCTGCTTCGGATCCTCTGTCCCCCTCTCTCTGCCCCTCCCCCACTTGTGCTCTCTCAAAAATAAAAAAATGTACAAATGCTTCTATTAACCTAGTTATGGGGGCACTCATTTGGGGTTTAACAGGCTTGATCCATCAGGGGCTGGAGGATCACGCTTCCTATAAATGACCCTACAAGGGTTTGTTCCTCATTTGCACAGTGCCTTCAGGTACCTTATCTTATTTAATCCCCTAAGAACCCTGAAGAGGAGAGGATAGAGATGATCATCCTCATGAAATCCAGTAAGCAGGTAACGTTAGCAAGCCCCTACAGCAGATAAGGGTGCAGACTCAAGGCCAGGTGTTTGTCCTCCTAATTGGGAGGCTCTTTCCAGGAGGACAGCACAAGCAGAAATGAAATCATGTTACTAACGCCAACTGCTCGCAGCCTAGGCCTTATGTTGCAGGATTTTATTACCTCAATACCCGGAATTTGTTGTCTCGCTGCTTCGAAGAATGAAAAGGTGGACACAAAATGAGCTTCAGGCAAAAGTTTATTAGAATATCAGATTAGAAAGGAAGAACAGTAGGAAAGCTCTCTTTACAGAGAGGGGGGCATTCAAAAGTGAGTGCCCGTGGACTATAGGCAAGGGTCCTTGCTTTATAAGGTTCTGGTCAGCTCCCCTACCCTTCCCCCTTGTTCCTTCTCAGGCCCTACCCTTATTGGCTGGACAACTCTAGGTGCTGGGTTGTCCATTCCTGATTGGCTCTAATCCCATTGTATGAGGGGTGGTCTATGGTCATACTGTTCCTTGTGGGTCATAGGTTTTATGGTCTACTACTTATTTTTAGTCAGGTCTTTTGTCAGACTCCTGAGGGAAACCTGAGGGGGAGCAGGTGGGGTCCGTTACATTCTTAAAAGGAACCTTAAGCCCAAGGGAGTTTGCCGTAGTCAGACATTCCCAGCATTGTTCCAAAATATGTGTTTGTCCCCCCCAGGGACCTCAGGGCCTATCCTTTCCCTCTCTACCTATTTATCCTCTCTTTCCCTATCATATGTACAGATGAAGAGAGGCACTCTGCTTCACATGGCTCTGCCTTTTTCCTACTGGACTGTGGCTAATAGGGTCATAGACTATTAACAGGAACCCTCTTTTAGTCCCTTCCCACTGCCTTGATTGACGCAATATGGATGTTTTTGAAAACTTCATTTATATATTCAAAATTAGGTACTGAGCCCCAACCGGGTCCCAGTCAGTGTTCTAGATCTGGGATACAGCTGTGCACAAAGCAGAGATCCCCTTCTTGTGGAGTTGACAGTATGAGTGGGGGGAGACAGACAAGAAATAGTGTTTTAACATTTCAAAAATATTTTAAATAGGTCGTGGTCTCTCACATCTTTTATGGCACGCACGCTGTCCAATGTATTTTTTGTGTGTAAATCTGCACCTGCACTTCAAGAAACTGTCTGGCTGGCTGAAATGTGGAAACACCTTTCTATTTAGTCTTTACCATGTGTCGAGTGCCACCTATGTGCAGAGTCTGATACTAGGGACCTTGGAGAGATGCAGAAGAACGAGAAGACAAGGTCCTGTCTTAGGGGCTTCCCAGCCCCATGAAAGAGGCAGTCCTTTCCCTTCGGAGCTCCTAGCCTGTATGAGCTGACAGACTAATTTGGGAAGGCAAATAACTTCAGGACCCACTTACAAAGGGGAATCCCAAGTACGTGCAAAATGAATCCAGGCTAGACTGTTCAGAGTTGGGTAAACTGTCCCCTCTCATGATGATGGGAAACAAGAGAGGGGACACCATAGGAGCTGCTGTCAGTCTTGGGCACAAGCCTAGACAGTCACCCCCAATACAAACCCAGCTGAAGACGCAGAGGAGAAAGGAGGGCCAGTGTGTGTGTGTATAGGAGGGGAGATGTCTTGGCTGGGGAGTGGCAGCAGGAAGGAGCCGGTCAGAGGTGGAGGGGGTAAGTGGGGACAGCCTAGGCAGGGGGGTCCTCCCTGGAGCGCCCTGGTTCCTGGACAGCCGTTAAGGAAGCGAGGTGAGAAAGGGTTAAGTGTGCCCCTCCACCGCCCCAAATGCTTCCTGTGTTTGAAATCCTTCAGGTCTCCAAAATCCTCTGGCCCCCGGCCAGGCGGGCATTGTCCAGGAGCGGTTGTGGGTTGTCGGAGCAGCGGTGCCGCCTTTGTTGTGGGGCCACCTCGAGGTTCCCTCTCGCGCCCTGGCTGAGGCCGCACAGTGTGAGCTGGGATCGGGGCGGTGCGGGAGGCTTGCGCTCTCTCTCTCTCTCTCTCTCTCTCTCTCTCTTCCTGCCCCCCCTCCAGCCCTCCAGCCCTCCAGATGACCACATGACCAAGTGGGCTCGCGGCCAAGCCACAAGCTACAAAATGCAGCCCCTGGAGTGAGCGGGGAGCGTTCTCGCTGGCAGCCTGGGCTACGGGCAGTCGGAGCCGCGGCCGAGCAGCCAGCCTCTTGGAAAGAGTTCGCCGCCGTCCCCGAAGCCGCCCGCTGAGGCCAGTGTGGCGGCGCTGTCCGGCGGCGGGAGAGGGAAGCTGCCGGAGAGGCGGCGGCGAGTGAGCGCGGCAGCCGGCCAGCCCGCGGCGCAGTCCGGGAGCCACGCGAGCTCAGCGCCCGCACGCACGCACGATCCGCGGCTCGCGCCTCGCTTCGCCTCGCCTCCCGCCCGGCCTCCCCGGCCTCCCCGCCCCCTGGCCCCCGGCTGCCGCGCGGCGGCAGAGGAGCAGCATGAATCTGCGGCGGTGCGTGCAGGCGCTCCTGCTGCTCTGGCTCTCCCTGACCGCGGCGTGTGGAGGTGAGTGCGTGCCCTGCCGCTCGCCCGCGAGCCCCTCGCCGGGCTCCGGGACCGCAGCCGACGCGCTCCCTCCCCTCCGCCCCCCAGCTCGCGCGCTCTCCTCCTCCCGGGACCGGGCGCGAGCCCAGCGGGAGCAGCCACGCGCCGGCCGCGCCGGGCCACCGGCTGACTGACAGGGCGCCTTGGGCCAGGGACCCGTCGGCCGGCCGGGCCGACCGCTTCCTCCGCGGGGGGGGAGGGGGGGTGGGGGGGTGCCTGGCTGGTTCGGGGGCATCACCCGCCCGGGGCCTTGCCCCTCCCGGCGACCCCTCGAAGTCCGAAGAGCTCAGGGCCGCTGGCGTGCGCCCCGGGTCCCGCGGCCTGCACCCCGCGTGGTGGAGGGTGTATGTGGGGCGGGGGGCGTCCGTCTCGCTCCCCGGGAATCAGTGGAGGGAACCGACCTGACTGAGCCTGGTGGGCTGGCCTCCCAAGTGGAAGGTTTTCCGGCCCCCGGAGGTTAGGGGCCAACCGCCGGTCCTGGGGCGCGGGCCACTGGGGATGATGTGCCAAGATGCAGACGTGACACTTGTTGCATAGGCAGGAGCGCGCGGCGGGGGCGGCGGCGTGGAGCCCAGCTGCCGCTCCTTCCAGCCTGCATGGGAGCGGAGGCAGGCTTCCCCGGGGCCGGCCAGGCAGCTCTTCTCTTCCCTTTCCCCAAGGTCCTGTCTGGTCTGTTCTCCTGCTGCCGCACGAGAGACACTCCTCGCAGACTCCTCGACACCCCGACACCCCGGGGACTCCTTGTTTGATATCCTGGCTCTGGCCTTTACTCGGCCCCAGGCAGGCTTCACCTCAGTCCCCGTGTCTCCAGGCACCCAAACAGGAAACGTGGACCTGACTTGACACCTCCATTCAGAGAGTCCTTTCTCCCCCACCCGCACCACACACCGCCCCTCACCTGGCATACTTGGCGCTGGTGCTCCCTTGCCCTCCCCAAACCTGGTTTCCCCAGATGCCCTGGCAGCCCCGGCCCAGGCTGCTTGTCCCCTGTGTGTCAGTGTCTCCTGGGGCGGTCAGCTCCCACCTCCAGCTGCCGCAGTCCTGTGATCTGGCTGTCACTGCTGCCTGCCTGGCACCACAGAAGGGGAAGGCCAAGACCAGGTGGACTAATGCCAGTGCCAGGGCTGGAGTCACAGAAAGGTGGGAGCAGAGGGAAGGAGAGGGCAGGGCAGCAGGTTTCCTAGAGGAAGGGCATGGGGCCCTACTTACTTCCAGACCCTCCAGAGCAGGAGGATGGCCTGCAGCCCAGGAACCTCTGAGGGGCCTGGCAGGGCTCTACCTCTCTCCCTTTGTAGGCTGCCTCCTTTCTCTGCTCTTGCCTTTTGGCACTGCCCTGGCCCTGGGAGCATTGCCTGGCTTCTCAGGAAGGTGCAATTGGTTGGCTCTGTCACCCCCTGTCTTCAGCTAGCTGTCCAGTGTCTTCTTCTCCAGGACCCAAGTGCTGGGTCAGCCTCTTCCTTGGTAAGAGGGAGCCAGGCTTTTCTTCAGAAATCCCTGTCAGGCAGGCAAACAGAGAGCAAAAGGTATGAATGAGGGACACCACATGGACCTGCCCTCCAGGATCCTGCTATCCAATGCAGTTGGCAAGACAAGACACCCGCATGACACCACTACTGGCAAATAGTCCAAGGTGGTGCCTTCAGGGAAGAAAGAGTGGGTGCAGAGAGGGTGTCCCAGAGAAAGCTGGGGCTTTCTGATCTACATACTTGGTGCTCCCCCAAGAGACTATGGGGAGACCCTTGGGCAACCGACTACCACTAGAACCCTTTCAGGATCCAGCCGGTAAAGGGAACAGGACAGCTAGTTTCAAGGGGGAAGTAACACTGTGTTTTGGCCCAGACCCTGTCACCTCTTGCTTTAATTCACCCTTCTTCATTAGGCCATCTGTCTTCATGCCCTTGTTTGGGTAAATTTAGTACCCTCACATTTTGCTTAAGCCTAGCACTGGACACTTCTAAGGTTCTCAGTGCCTTTTCCATTCCATGACATCTCCTGGAGCCAAGGAGGGGCACTTCCGGGCAGGTGGCCACCAGCCAAGGGTCCGGGTACCTATGGCCTGGCTCCTCCTGCTTCCTATCCTGGATCAGAAACAGGGACCCAAAACCACCTTGCCATTGGCCCAGACTTGCATGCTCTCCCCAGCCAAAGTCTCCAGTCAAAGTCCCAGGCCTGAAAACCTTGCTTCTTCTACAATATACTCTGTCCTGACTTGGAATGTCCCCCCGCCCTCCCCTCACCAGACACACACATACTCCTTCAGTGCCTCCTGACCTGGGATACACCTTGTCTTCTGAGTCTGAGAACTGCTGGGCCACGGCCAAGTGTCCCTTGGTCTTTGAGCACCTCTCTTTCTCCTTCTCCCCTCCCCCTCCTCCCCCTCTTCCTCCTGAGCCCTAACTCAAAGCCTGTAGTCACGGCGATAGTGTGAGGATAGCCTACTCTCAGAGAAGGGGCATCTGCACCCCATCCCCACGCCCTAAGTGCCAAGCACTCTTGTAACCTGAGTCAGGCCTCTCCGGCGAAGGGTTAATGCAAGTGACGTGAAGGGCCAAGCTGCCAGAGTGTGATGTGTCCAAGGGCAGCAAAACTGGCCCAGGAAGATAGCTCAGGGCACTGGGGTGGAGGGCTGGGCAGACAAAGGAAGGGTGCCTCATCAGGGAGGTACCTGTGGTACCACAGAGCAGTGGAGAGAACACAGCCAGTGGGTCGCCAGCAGAGCACTCGTGTGGACTTTTAAAGCAATCATAAGATAGGCTGGACGGCAAGAGGAAAAACAGGTGCCTCATTCCTGGTGAGGCTGGCATGTTCCTGAAAAGTCATATGCACTTCTTTGTGCACTGGCAGGGTTAGAGTTCAGGTTACATGAAAATCAAATCCTGTTCACCCCTGACCGCAGTTCTCAGTGCAGAGATGCTGGAGCCCCGTTCTGATGGTGCTTCAGAGAGCAATGGCTCTAGTTCCTCTAGGCTTCAGATTCTTTGGGGGGTTGCCCCAGCCTCCCTTTAAGTAGCAAATGGGTTGGAAGAAAATATTTAAGTGCACTGAGGATGGCTGCCATTTCTAAAGGGGAATTCTTTTGTACAGGCAGGACCTCTGCAGTGATGAAAATCAGCAGCCTTCAAATGTCCCTTTGGACAGGATAAAGCCTGGGTTTCAGGTGTCAGCTTATCTTAGGGTGAGCCAGACTCAGAATCAAAAGTAGGAAACAGGTGGGTGATGGGATCAGGGTGTGGGAGGAGCTGCAGACTTCCTGCTACAAAGAAGACAGTGAGCCCCCCCACCTGATGGGATGCAATGTGCCAGGGGCTTCTGGGTGGCTGCTCTCTGGGGTCTGGCTCAAAGTAGTTCTTCTCTGCAGGCTTGGAGTCTAGATGTCTCCCTGGCCAGAGTCTGAGCCAGCATCCCTGTTCCCCATCCTGGTTCTTGACCTCCCCCCACTTAGGGCCTTTCACCCCTAATCCCCCCTTCCTTACTGCGCCCAACACGCATAGTCCTGGGTGCTGAATACTTGGAGATGACACCCTCCCCATCTAGGCACCTTGCCTCTCTTCTCCATGCCCGCTATACCGCTGGGGCTATAACCTGTGCCATCGTCCCCCCACCCCCACCCCAGCCCGAGTAGTCCAGGACATGGACTCAAGAACCAAAGCCTCACATTATCAAGACCCCTCAGGTCCTTCCCTGTGCCTGGCCACACCCTCACCACAGTCCTTCCTGTCCTGAGTGTTTCTCTGGTACTGACTCCTTATCAGCCTCATTCTTACCCACCTCAGTGGTCAGGAAGAGCCTTGAGGGGACCCCACAACACAGGGCAGAAGCTGAAGCAGCTGAGGTTGGAGGGGTGCTTCCTGAATGTTCTTCCCTCCTCTCTCCTTCCCTGGCCCAGCCCTTTTGCAAATGGCTTTATGACAGACAGAAGTGACTTCCTGCCCCACTGCCCCAAAGTGTGAATATAATTTGTTTTAATTCTCATAAGGTGATGGATTTTAATTGTCATTAGGGGAGTAGCTGACACATTAACCCACCCCAACCAGAGGCACAGGAGTGAGTGTGGCTGGTAAACAGTGGGGTCCTAATGGGCCTGTGGCTCTCTTGGGGAAGGCGATAGAGGACTAGGGACTGTGCATGTGCACAGTGGGACTTGAGTGTCTGAGAGAGCAGCAGGCCCCAGGAGCCTGGGTGGAGAGGGCCCAAAGGACAAACCTCGCCTGCTTTTGGCCCAAGAGGAGGATAAATGCCTGGAAATTGTGTGCAAAGGGAGGAGGAATCATGAGAGCCAAGGAGGCAACAGAGGAACCAGAGCATGGGGATGCTGGAGGCAGGAGGAGGGAAAGGAAGAGCCGCCAGGGGTATGACTGGGGGGCTAGCAGCCAACGGGTGGTTCTATGGAAACTGTGAGCTAGTTGTGGGGATTCCTGGATGGATGGAAGTGGGGCTTGAGGGGCAGGGACATAGCTGAGGGCGAACCCGGTGGTGTGGGAGGAGAGAGACTGGGATTAGTGATCACTGACCTCAGAGGCTGTATTTCTGCAGGCCAGCCCTGGACTGGCCATTGCACAAGTTCCCCACAAGTCCGCCTTCTGCCCAGCACTTTCTCATATCCCTGTTCTGCCTGCTTCCAGAGGCCAGGCTTGTTTCTGGAGTGCAAGCTTGCCTTCCCTGGGTGCACTGCAGCCTTCGTGAGAGCCGGTCCACATGCCTTCTCCCTCACTGTGCCTAATGACACCCAGCACCACTTGGATTCTATCATCAGGGCTTGGCCTGACATCAGGAGGCTTCTACTCTAAGCCAGATGTGGACAGATATAGAGCAGAGCCCTAGAGAGCAGAAGAGAAGCCAACTGGGATTTAAGTGGAAGGGGTTTACATCAGACACAGGGTAGGGGTGTGATCTGGGGATGAAAGGAGATGGGGCATCTGGTGGGGGGTACCAGCTGCAGCAGACCACACCCCTCCTGATGCACACACTTGCTGCTTCAAGTGACCATTCACTCAGTGGTTCACTCATTCATTCATATAAGATATTTTGGTCTCTAAATCTGGTCATAATCTGAAGGGAACCCAGCTTAAGGCACACAGAGCCAGAGACAACCCCCCACCCAGCCATACCCACAGGGAGATCACAAGGAGCAAGTGAGATGCCTAAACACTGATGAGATGCCCAGGGGTGAGGTGTGAGATCTTGAGTACTCAAAAGTGGGTCACCTGCATATTGAAGGATGTAGGAGCACAGTGACATGATGTTCTGGATTTGCTATAGAATGCTTCACAAAGAAAGGGGATAACTAAAGCATATGTGACTCCATCTGGAGAACTGTGGAATCTGGGTGATGGGTACATGGTGCTGGGGGGAGTCATGTCATTGAAATGTTGTATGTTTGAAATGTTTTAAGTGTATCCATTGCAAGGGTACAATGGAGGGGGGGGTTATTGCTTGCTGTGCCCTAACCAAGTATAGACATATGCCCCAAACTGTACCCCACAATGATGTTCTAAATGAAGAATATGTTTGCGCCTGCCAGAAACATGAGAGAGCTGCCAAAGGACATAAAGTGAGCTCCATAAATCGCAAGATGTGAGTAGCAGCCAGGGCAGTGTAAAAATTGCAAATTGTTCACCAAGATAGAAGATAAAAACAAAGAAAAGCTTTGATGAGTACTATCTCATGAAGAGATTGCCCTCTACCATGAGCCCATGGCCCCCTGTCCATTTGCATCAGCCTTCCTGGCTAACGGGCTTTCTTCTTCCTGCAGGGCCCCTGCTGCAGCCTTCTGATGGGAATGGGCTGGAGGAAGGCAATGTCCGCCACCTGGTGCAGCCCAGAGGGTCGAGGAACGGACCAGGGCCATGGCAGGGAGGTCGGAGGAAATTCCGCCGCCAGCGGCCGCGCCTCTCCCACAAGGGCCCCATGCCTTTCTGAAGCAGGTACTTGAGCCTCTGGTCAGTGGGCAGTGGAAGGAGCAGGGAGGGACAGCCTGGCAGCCTGGTGGCCCTGCTGCTTATCACTGGCAGACACCTGTCCCAAGAAGTTCCAGCCCCACACATAATAGAGGGGCTTACAGAATACCCATCTTAGACCTTCCTTTTACAGACAAGGCCCAGAGAGGCCTTACACCTCAGGCCAATCTCCTGACTCTCTAGGAATAGGGTGCCAGCTCCCCTCCACCCTGCTGCCTGGGTTTGGGCAGGCTGGCCCAGTTGGAGAGTTCTAGAAGTCCTGGAGGGCCTTGATGAGCTGGAGAGGGGTGCCCCAGGGTATGCTTATAGGTGTGCAGGGTGGATGTTCACTAGACAGGGGGAGGGAAGCAGAGAGCCTTGGGGGCAGTAGGCAAAGAACAGGAAGAGAGTTGCCCAGAGCCTTGGGAAAGAGAAAAATCCAAGGCAATAGCAGAGAAAGCAAAGCCTAAGACTGTCCCTGAGACCTGGCCTGCGGTGTCACCCCTGTAGCCTGGACAAGGTGGCACCAACTCAGAGACCTGGGGCTTTAGGCTCAGGGTTGTGGGGAGAGGGGAGTGAAGCCTGTCTCCTTTCCTTTCCCAGATTGTTCTTTTGACCTAGGACATGTCAGTGACTTCTCTCTGGTCATTTTTGTCTCTTTAGGACTGAACGGGTCCCTGAGTACCCACCCCCTGCAACTCTCACCAGTCCATAGATTGGTCTGCTTCTCTGGAGCCCTCACATCCATTCGCCTTTCATCTTGCACCTGTCCTCGCTGCTGATGGTCCCAGCTCTTCTCACCCACCGGCTTCCCCAAATGGCGTGATCCTGCCCCTAGTTGGGATGATTCCCTTTCTCTCCAATGGATCCATTCAACCCCTCTTCCTGGCTCTTCCCTAGACTGATTTTGGAGACCCAGCACTGGAAGGCCAGCCTTCTCCTACCCCACCCCCCTTCCTCTAGTCCCCACCTCCTCCCATCTAACAGCCCAAGCTTCACCCAGCCCATTCTTCCTCAGGCGTGCTCTGCGGGCTGGGGGGGAACACTCCCTTCTTCAGTGGGCTTCAGCAGATCCCAGGCTTTCCAGTCAGGTGGACCCTTCACCAGGCAAGGAGCCTCTGGTTAGAGGGGCTGGGGCATCAGGATGCAGACAGGTGCCTGGGGAGGGGCATTGGAATGGGGGTTGGTTCTCTGGTGAAGGGGAGACGGGAGGCATTGGAGAAGAGGAGGGATAGCTGCTGTGGCCTTTCCTTCATCCCATGTTTGGCTTAAGGAAGAGGCAAAGGAGAGGGGCCATGAAGTACTTTGTTACCTCTCTCACTTTTCTGTGTCTCCTAACACTGCCCCCCACCCCACCCCCAACTCCTTCCCTCCCTTGCCAGCTAGTTTAAGCTCTCACTCAGGAGATGGCTCTGTACCCTCCCAGGAGCAAAAGCCAAGCAGGAGTGTTTTTTGCCAAGAATCACAATACCAGCGCCAAAAGGAACCTTGATGATCACTTAGCTCCGCCTTCTTATGCAAACTCCTGTAAAAATGGACCTGGAGAGGGATAGTGACCTATTCAGGGTCACTGCAGAGCCAGAATGAAGACCCAGGTCTCCCGCCCCCATTTGATGACATCCTCTTCCCTCTTAATGATATCTTTTCAGAACACATTAAGTGCCTTTCCCAAGGTTGGGGCTGGGGGTGGCAGGGAAGGGAGAAGCAAGCCAGCTATGAACTGCCCCGTGGTGGTGTGGGGAATGAGCTGCTCCCGCCTCCCTGGCCTGCCCCTGCCAGTCCATTTCCCAACTGGGGCTGTAAAGTTCCATAACTTGCCAGCTGCCCCCATTCCTGCAGCACTTCCAGACCCCAGGTATTCTTATAGGGGCAGCTCAGGTACTGAGGCTACTGTTCCAACCCCAACACTGGTTTTCAGAAGCCAAAAGGTAGCCTTCAGGAATTGGACTCAGTAGCCTTCCCTTCATGTTGACTGGACCTTCTTTCCCAGGGGCCTTTCCTTAGGGGAGGGGCAAGGGGGAGAAGAAGGAAGGGAGGGAAGGAAGGAGAGAAGGAAGGAAGGAAGGAAGGAAGGAAGGAAGGAAGGAAGGAAGGAAGGAAAGATGGGAGGAAGTATAGGTCCGAGTAGGCTTCCTTCTCAGAGGCCTCCCAGGGGAGACAAGAGCCTGATGGCCACCTATGTATGTGTGGGGACAGGGGGAGTCAGGGCCCCCCGAATCCCACAGTAATCCCAATATTGCCTAACTGCCTCTCCCCCTTACCTCCGCTGCTGCTAATGCTACTGCTGCTGCTGCTTCAAGGCCCACCCTGAGGAGCCAGTCTGGGCACCTGCTTCCCCCTACACCCCTCAGGCTGGGAGTGGGGGCTGGCCAGTGTCCAGAAAGCCTCTTCTGCCACTGATGCCCCCACCAGGGATTGGGCCTTCTTTCCCTTCCCCCTCTCTGTGTCTCCTGCTTCATCAGCTGCCCAGCCCCATGGAGAAAGGGGGAAAGCTGGGGAAGGTCCAGAGACACAGGGTGGAAGAGGGCAGTGGGGGGCTGGGGGACTGTCTTATTTAAAATGGTTGTGTATGATTCTTATACTAATTTATACAAAAATATTAAGGCCCTTTTCATTAAGAAATTGTCCCCTTCCCATAATTATGTTCACTGTGTTTGTAAAGATTGTTCTGTGTAAATATGTCTTTATAATAAAGAGTTAAAAAGCTGACAATTCACCTTTGCTCTTGGAGGTCATATTCAGGAGGGGCATTCCTGTCCCCTGAGGTCCATGGTTGTCCCCATGCCCACTTATCACACTTGCACGGAGGTAAGTGCCTGCATCCCTAATTGATTCCAGGTCAAATGGCCTTGAACCAATTTGCCACAAATTCACAAAAGGACTCTCTTTGCTTAATGACTGGTTCACATAACACTCAGTCCACTTTTAAATGTTTTGGCGTCTGTTTGGATGTCCTTTTCTTTTTTTCTTCAGTGTCATTTAAAGATTTTTAAAAAGCAGTTTATTTAAGGAGATTCTGGTTAAAGGTGGGATTTCTGCTAAAATGTGTCTTATATCCTTGGTGGGTGTCTTCTAATTTTATCTACTTTTGAACACTTTCGGGACTTTTTAGCCAGTTTGCCTTTCTTGAAAATTGTTATGTTTCCTGCAATAAGTACATTTGGTAATGACTTTGTATGTATCATTTTACGTTTCACAAAATAGAGCTGCTTGATGAATGAGAATGCCTGAAAAATAAACTGCAAGGAGTTCAATACAGTTCTGCCCCATCTGTCTCACTTCTTCACGCTTGTTGTCAAAATGCCAATGCCTTGCAGAACAGAAAGGGGCTCGGGTACATGCTAATTTGGTTAATCAACTCATTAGGTTCACACAGGCATACACAATACAGAGTAAAACCCAGTGAAAGGGAGACAGGAGTGATAAAAAAAGGTCCATTTGATAAATCTTATGGGCTTTTCTGCAGATTTGATAAATCTGTCAAGTGCTAGAAATACATAATTTTAAAAAAAGGTCTGCAGACAAACTTGCTAAAAAGCCATAAAACTGCTCAGTAGGAGATAAAATAGAAAAAAGCCACACACAAGCATGCAAAACAATCTCGTCATTGACAAAATGCTGCAGATTGTGACATAGTGCTTTTAAAATAACGACATTATGTTGGAAGTGCCTCTTAGGAAAATTGGTACAAAATGCCTTCTTTCAAAATTACTACTTTGACTTTTAGGCAAACTGGTCATCAGAGTAACTGGTTTTAGGCAAAGAGGTTTTAGGTGGGCTGGCTTTATGCTGATTGGTCTGTTGGCTCCCTAATCACCCCCAAAGCTCTAATTTTACAAGAAGCCAAGGAGAAGGGGGTGGTGGCAGGGCAGGATAACTTAATAGTGACCCGTAAGTGTATATCCCTTTAACAGCTTTCAGAGCTCTTTTTAAAAATAGCTCATTTTACCCTCTTAACAACTGGGTGACATAGTCCACAATCCCCATTTTACAAATGAGAAATGAAAAAATGGGCTCAGAGAGGTGAAGCCAATAAGTGAATCTAGAATCTGGACTTTGGATTCTAAAATGCAAATTCTTCCTATGGGACTATAGAAGTAAGTGCCCCTAATTAGAGGGAAGACTTAAGTACAAAGTGTGTTTGGCATTCTCAGTAAGTGCAATAGAAATAGATGGCATGGTGTGGGCTGGAGGGAGCTGAGAAAGGCTAATGGAGACTGTCCTCCTAACACTGGCTCCAGAGGCCCAATTGCATTGGGTTAAGTTGGCAGGAGGATGGTGGGCAGTGGAGGTGGGGTCAGGAAGGGGAGCAAGCACCTGGGTCCTCTGGGCATATGTAGTCAACTGGATGCTAGTGGGTGACTGCAAATCTGGCATCCTAGGGGCAGAGAATGAGGGGAAGGTGAGCTGATAGCCTTCTGGGAGGATAATTAGACATCAAACCAAAAGAAGACAAGACCTATGTGTTGCCCTCTTTGATGATATCTTGACCAAATAATCACAGTAGAATCAGAGTAGGGGGTTGTTTTTAGAAAATGCAGAGGAAAAAAGAAAAAGGGGTTCACTTAAATGTTTCTGGATCAGAAGTCCTAGACTGAGAGGTTGAAGGGTGGGGGTGGGGGACAGAGAACTTGAAAAACAACAAATCCACCTGGAAATTAGGCAGCTTCTGCAATGACAGAGATTAGGGAGGCAGACAGACCCAGACCACCCATGGCTTTTGAGGACCCTAGTTGTGCAGTAAAATGAGCCACAGTCTTCTGAAGCCTAACATTTCAGACTCTCCCACAAGCTGCAGCTGGGGCTGGGCTTCTCCACTGCGGAGAGAACTACCGGGCCTGGCGCAAGCAGCCATTCTGAAGTGCTTATATAATTTTATTTTTCAGGCCTAAAGGTTATTCAACTGAAATTTCTCAATCCAAAGTTCCTTTCTGACCAGAGTGAGCTTAGGCCAGCTAACTGCCAAAGTGAATGGCAGAGATGACTTTCTGTCTTCTGCTCCCAGCCCTAAGAAGGGGCTGCAGACTCAGCCAGCATGTCTCTGGAACCCTCAAATGGAAGACCTCTCCACGGCTCCTTTTTTTCTTTTTTCAAGTTATTTATTTTATTTTTGAGAGAGACAGAGACAGTGAGAGTGGGGGAGGGGCAGAGAGAGAGGGAGAGAGAGGGAGAGAGAGAATCCCAAGCAGGCTCTGTGCCATCAGCACCCAGCCTGACATGGGGCTCAAACCCACGACACTGTGAGATCATGATCTGAGCCGAAATCAAGAGTCAGACGTTCAACCAACTGAGCCACCCAGGAACCCCATCTCCAGGGCTCCGTTGAAAAGTCCGTTTTCCCGGTGTAACTGGCCAGTGCTCACAGAAGGAGCCCAGCAAGGGGCTTCCCTCATTGCTGCCTTGGACTTCAGCCAAAGGCCAGCACCCCATCTAGAACATTTCCTTGAATGTTTCAAAACAAGGGCCAGATAGTATTTTTGACCTTGCCGGGCCATTCCGTCTCTGTCTCAACTACCCCAGTCAGCTGTTGCAAAAGCAGCCATAGGCAAAATGTAAATTAATGGCTGTGTTTCAACAAAACTTTATTTATAAAAACGGGCGGCAGGTCACAATTTACCAAGCCCTGTGTCAACTCAGCCCTTGGGCCCTTGCCTAGGGCCTGAGGAGAAGACTTAGATTCTATAGCAAGGTCTAGAATTAAGGGAATTTAATAAACTGATTATGAGCTGGCCTCTGTACCATGCTAATCTGATAATAATCATTCTAACAAAGGGTTTTCAGTGGTAGGGGAAGCCTGGGTCAGATCAGGGTTCAAATCCCAGCACTGCTGTTCACTTATCTGTGAGAACTTAGAGGCACTGACTTGATCTCATTGAGTCCTGTTTCCAAATCGGGCAGGATACTCTGCCTAACTTTTCAGCGCCGTGGTCAAGTCCGAATGAGATGATGCAGTGAAGTGTTGGTCACAGTGCCTAGCCCATGGTACAAGCTTACTAGTGGGAGCTAATGTTATCTCTGCTAAGCCTCACTTTAACTCTGACAAGCAGACAGGGCAGCCATCATAATCCCAATTTATAGATGAGGAAACCAGCTCAGGGAGGTCAAGTTGCTTGCTCAAATTCACAGAGCCCCTAATTGGTCAGTCAAGCCTCAAGCCCTGCTCTGTCCTCAGCTGGGGTTAACTGCCATACTCTCGCTAGGGATCTGCTTCTCCACCCTGAGTGTGCCTTGGCCACTGGAAACTTCCAGTGTCCCAGACAGCACACAGGGCCTCCCCAGGGATGGAGCAGACTCTCAGGATTCTCCCCTGTAGCAGCATTAGCTTGGGAAGCACCTGGGCTAGGATTTCAAAGCCAGGCTCTTGCTCTAGGAGACCCGCCTGGCCCTTGGGTTCCTTTCTACACAAGGATAGGGGCCCAGAAACCTGAGTTCCAGTCCTGAATCTTCTTCTGTCCAAGGCTTGCTTGGTAGCTTGGCAAAGTCTCTCCTTGGCCCTTTCTGGGCCTCTGCCTCATCACCTGCTCAGGCCTCCCTGAAGGGGTGAGTGGGTGCAAAACACCTGCTTGTGAAGAAGGCTTTGTTGGGGTCCCAGCAAACAGTTAGGATGCTTCAGGCCACCCTCCGGAGGGAATCCAGGGAGGAGCTCTGGGAGAAGAAATGGGCATATGGCAAGAAATGGGAACCTTGACCGGTCAGGAAGTCCACCCCTGGGTTATGTGGGTCTGCACAAACTTCCCTTGGTCCCAGAGGCTGCCATAACCTCCATCTCGTGCTTCTGTTATTATGCAAACAAAATGCTTTCTGATCTTCCCTGGGTGCTCAGGAATCGGCAGGCTGCAACCTAGCCAGCCCAGTTGCCTGAAACTAGCGGTTTGGCACTCCGGATCCTAACCTCATCTTGGCCAGTAACTGGTCGTGTGATCCCCAGCAGGTTAGTTCATCTTTTGGGGAGCCCCAACCCCCTCGCCTATTATTATAGCACAACAATCCCTGCCCTCCCTACCTCAGACATATAGAATCCTAGAATAACAAAGCTGGCAGGTGACTGGGAGGTCATTCAGGCCCTCAAATTCCTTTAATTTCAGATGAAGAAAGTGGGACTCCGAAAGGAAAGTGACCCACTTTAAGGGACATAGCTAGATGGTGCTCACAAATGTGCAGGGATCACTTCCTATGGGCCAAGCACTGTTGACACATCACTTGCCCTGACTCAGTCTCTATCACAAACCCATTTATAGTTGAGGAATGTGAGGCATGGAGAGGCTAAGTTCATCTGAGGATCTTCTGTGGTAGGTAAAAATGAAAGAGAAGGCACTTGAAGGGAAGGCAGAGGCAGTGCTGAAGTGCCAAGCATCCAGTCAAGGGCAGCACTCACCTGTCGCTGAGGGGAGGACTTCACTCTAGCGCCCCTGGTCCCAAGACAGCAGAGGTGCTGCTTCTGCAGGACCATGGGAGGCCACCTTCCCAGAAGAAGCCCACCTTTCTATAAAGTCAGTCTCTGGCTCCCTCCCCGGCAAGGGTGGGGACAGGGGCCAGTGACCAGTGCATAGTTATGAGGCTTCATCCCCCTGTCTGTAAAGCCCCCAATGTTTCTCAGAGCCTGGAGTTCTCTCACCTCCTTCAGAGAACTGTGGTCAGTGGGGAAAGAAAAAGGAAGATACACAAAGCAGGGGCAAGGATCACACAGAGGTAGAGAAGGGCTGGATGAGGGGTCTCATGAGGGAAGGCTCACCTCTCAGCTCCTTCACCTCCAATCACTCAGAGATCGCAGACACTGATTTTGCCAGGAGTTCCGGTCTGATCTCCTTCCTTCCCCACCCAACTCTGGACTACCTCCTAGCTCAGCTCCACAGTCCTCTCCATCCCATCTCCTCTCCCAAATTGCCCATCAAGTTTCAGGTCCCATGTCTTGTGCAAGTTTCCCCTCAACCTGTACTGGCACTTTCAGAACTCAAGTATAAGAAAAGCCCATTTTGCCTGCCCTTAACCCTCATGAGCTTGAGCGACAGTGGAGAAGACCTGCTCCTCGCCTTGCCTCTGGGAGGTTCAAGGGAAAGGCATGTGGGGAGAATGTAACAGCCCTTGCTGCCTGTGACTGCCACAGTGTCCTCTATACCCCTGGCTGCCCCCTCAGCCTCAGCAGGAGATGTGCAAGAGTGAGCTTCATACACAGCTTTCAGGAAACAGAAGCTGGGAAGGCCTCAGCCTAAGTCACACAATCCCCATTTTCTGGTACTCTTCTAGTCTACCCAGACTTCCCTTCCCTGGTGCTCTGCCTCCCCAAATTCTTGCAATCCTTCAAGTGTCAGCCAAATGGACCTCCCCCAGGAAACCTTACAGGATGCTCCTCTACCCTGAAAGTCATGGCAGGTGATGTCTGGATGGGAACCCAGGCTTGTCTCCCTCCTAAGCCTGTGCATTTGCCAACCATACACTGTCTCGCCAGACTGAGCATGGCTGAAACCCAATGGAGGTGACAATGCCCACAGTGATGACCAGGGAATATAATGATTACGCCTTTCAGCATGGGATCTGGAAAAAAAAATCCTGTCTCCTCTAAATACTAAGCCTAGGTCACTCCACCCTCCTAGGTCTCAGTTTTATTGTATCTAAAATACAAATCATAATCCGTAGCTTCCTCACAGGCTTGTAGTAAGGCTCAAGTGAAGTAGAAATGTTTTTGAAGTTAAAATGTTTGGTACACGAAAGAGTGCCATGCTTGTGTGAACTGGGAGAAAAATGCCTGCTTTCCAGTTTGCCCAGTTTGCCCTGAAAAGTGCTTTGTCATCTGCTAAGTGTGATAGAAATTCACCTCCGAACATTCAACAAATGGTTGAGTGCCTATTATATGCCATATTCCTTACAACCTGGTGAGGGAGATCCGATGTTATTCAAAAATCACAAGGAATGTGTGACTATGTGGTAAAGGTTCTGGGGCAAAACACAGGACTCCAAGGTGTTTACCACAGAGTCTATCGCAGTCTAGTTGGGGAGAGGGTCCAGAGAGGCTTCCTTGAGAAGAAGCAGGAGCTGAGACCTCAGGGTCAGTAGAGGTTAAGCAGGAGAAAGGGAATTCCTGGCAGAGGGAGCATGCTACTTGAGTCCAAGTGCCAAGAAGGGAGTGAGCAGGTGTGATTTATTCTTAAACCCATTTCACAGACAGGGTGTGGGGCCTGAGAGGGGCCGTGACGTGCAGAATGAGAGATTCCATTCAACTCCTGTGTGCTGGCTGGTTCTCTTCCAGGCTCTTGGCTGGGCAGAGCTAGAGCACAGGCCTGCCCGGTACCTCTTCTGACAACTTGCCCCATGCTCTATCAGTTTCACCGGCCGTATGGGAAGGACGGAGGCTCCCACCCACAGGAGCAGGTGGCTGGGTTCACCTGGGCCAGCTGCAGGCTGGAGAGGCACTTTGAAAACTTCTTAGACGTTCCACTTTCCTTTTGCTCTGCCGCCTTTTCTCCTCCAGGCCCCTTAGTCTTTGGGTGAAACGCAGTGCGGTGTGAGAGGCTGCCCCCTGCTGGCTGATCCTGGAGACTGCAGGGACTTTTTCCTGCCTGAGCCAAGCCTTGGCTGAGGCCATGGAAGGGAAGCTTCCCAGGTCAGCTCATCTGTCCTGTTCAGCAAGTTGTGCAAGGAAGAGCAAAGACCAAGGTGTGTGTGGAGGGGAGGCTGATTAAAGGTATTCAAAGCTGACTCTTGTAGCTGCTTCTGTTGCACAATTCTGAGTCTGTGAATGATTTTGTCGGTGTGAATATATGTCCCATGACTTAAGAGGGTGTGAGGGTACAAGAGTGTATCTACAGGTCATGAGTGTAGGTGGGCTGTGTGTGTGAACACCGACTGGGGCAGGTATGTATATTTGCTCCAAGATGTGTACTGTATTAGTCGGCATGCATGCTAACCGTGCTTGTGCATGCTATGTGGGTCAGGAAGGAAGAGGAGCTGACACCCGGGGACACCAGGGGTGAAGTTATCCAGCTTGTGGTTGCAAAAGGCAGCCGCTGGCCCTCTAAGTCCAAGCCGGGCCCTGTTTGCATCCGTATGGGGTGGTTCGAGGATATCTGCCTCTTGGGCTGTCCCAAGGAACATTTTTTTTAAGTTTATTTATTTTGAGAGAGAGAGAGAGAGCGCACATGCACAAGCAGGGGAGGGGCAGAGAGAGAGTGGGACAGAGGATCCGAAGCAGGCTTCACGCTGACAGCAGAACTGAGCTGAAGTCAGATGCTTAACTAACTAAGCCATCCAGGCACCCCTCAAGGGACATTTCCCTATCCCTGCTAGCAGGTACACACCTACACCCTCACAGCTACTGGGCAAAATCTCATGGCCTCTGGAGGCAATAAGCAAATCTGATTTCTGCATGTGCTCATGGGAGAGGCCTAAAGGAGCACCCCACCACTGCCAAAGCCCAATCTCGGGCTGCTCTTTTCCTCCATGTGTTAGTGCAGCCTTCCTAGGCGCTTCTGGCCTGTGAACATTCTGATAGCTGGCACTGATCATTAAAGAATTTTAATGTCACCCCGTCCACTTCCCACACTCCCAGGTTATATATATATATATATATATATATATATATATTTTTTTTTTTTTTTTAGCCTGGAGCTTCAGGAGACCATGAGTTAGGGTATTACTCTTGTTCTCAAGCCTGACAGGAAGAGTTATTTAAAAAAAAAAAAACGGCCCTTCTTCATCACCCCTCCAAATGGCATGAAAACACCAGTCCACCTTACTAGTCTCAGCAGGCAAAATTCCTTGGTGAGGCCATTGGCCATCTGTCAAATACTGGAGCCATTAGGTTGGGTTCAGAAGTATCAGATCAGAGTCTAATGACTCCCTTGGACTTTGCCCAAAGGCCCAGCTTTCTCAATAAGCTCAGAGGTAGGGGAGCTCTAGAAGATTCAAGTTCAGGTTCAAGTGAATGCTCAGGAGCAGGCCTAGCCTTGTCCTTTGCCCATGGGTGAGACACACCAGCCACACCCACAGCATTTCTAGGAAACACCTTCTTCTGCTCCCTGGGCTTTGGCCTCAGTTCTTCCTTAAAGAAACTCAAACAGTGGAAGCTGCTTTCCACAGGTTGCAGTTGGGCAGGACTCCTCCTCTGCCTGCCCCATGGCTTGCCCTTTCCAACTTCTGTCCTCCCCACATGCCCTGGGGACTGCTAGATGGTATGATAGAGGGGAAGCTGCCCCACTTGAAAGCTGCTTCGCTCTCCCTCTCTGAGCTTCACCTCCCTTATCTATAACATGGGGATGATAATTGTCCCTCTTGAGCTGTCTTGAGGCTCAATTAAGACACTGACACCTAAAGCATTTTGGAAAGGAAACTATTGCTGGAAGCACGCAAGGGGTGAATGCAAAGCTCTAAGGCGCTCCCCTCAGCCAGCTCCCCCGTGGGGCAGTCTCACTCTTGCTAGAATCCCTTTCGTAAAATATATATATCCAGGGTGTTCAGGTAGATTTGTAAACAACAGTCCTATAGAATCCCAGTGTTGGCAGGAACCACCATTGGGCTATCATTAGATCATACAAGCTAATATTCATTGAGCACTTATTATATGTTAGGTACTATTCAAAGTGCTTTACATAAATTATACTCATTTAACGCCCACAACAACCCCATGAGATAGAAATTCTCATCATTCCCATTTTGCAGATAAGAAAATCAAGGCTCAATATGCTTAAGTAAATTGCCCAAAGTCACAGAGCTAGTCAATTGGGACAAGATTTGAAGCTTGGAAGTCTGGCTCCAGAATCTGTGTTCTTAATCATTGTGTTCTATGATTTCTACAGTCTTCACTGAGCAGTTGTTTTGCCTCCTTTGCATACCTCCAGGGATGGAGAATTCATCACTTCCCAAGGTAGTCTGTTCTGACATTACACAGCTGTGGCTGCTTGAATCTCCCTGCAAACCTTTGGTGATCCAGACCACACGAAGATCCCAATTCCCTGAAGACTCAAGCAGGGGTAGGCTAAAAACAGGAGACTATAGAAAGACTATATTCTCCCTGTACCCAGCCCCCCCCCCACCCCGCCCCGGACACACCCAGACCCTTTGATCCTATTCCCTTTGGCATGTCAATACCGGCTCCTCAAATGGAGATTGAAGCAGGAAGTTAGATGAGTGAGTGAGCAGGTATTCTGATAGTTAGAGCCCAGGACATACACAGTGCCCATTGTATTAATAGGCAGTCAATAAATGCTGAATGAATAAATGGAAAAGTGAAAGAAGAACAGACTCACAGCCCCCTTTCCTAATAGCCTCAATCTCTTGGAAGAGTAACTTTTGGATTGTGCTTTGAGATCCTTAAGAGCAGCATTTCCATGGTAATGAGGTATGGCCTGCCACTTGTCAGTGCCAAATTCTTTCCTGTCTCACTGACTCTGAGCTCACTCCAGAAAACATCCTAAACTACCTTCCGTGTCCATGGAGTGGGTCATTGTTGGCTGGGAGTCCTGCGGAGTGTGTGCTGCCATGGGTGGATCCCCCAGCACACATCTCCTCCAGGAAGTTCTAGCCTGATCGACCTTGCAGAGGTTTCCATGGTAACAACACTAGGCTAATGGGTTGCCAGGGTGATGGTGCGCTACTGCTAAGATTGCAAGGGACTGGACCACACAGGGCCATTGAGTTGAAAAGATGCTAATAACACCTTTCTGAATCTCCATGACAACAACACTCAAGTACTGGGTAGGCTTTGTCCCAAATGCAGATTAGATCCTCACCCTCCACACTCAGTAAGAACACCCTGGGAGGCAGGCCACTGGCCCCGTGTCCTGCTGTTCCCTCCCAAGAGAAAGAGTTTGCCAGTGCTTATTCCCATTCTGAGGCTCCCACTCTACCCCAGCCCCACTCACCATACTGCTCTTCAGGGTATTTGGCTGAAGCAACCTGGGTTTAGTCAGTTTGGACTGTCAAGAAGAAGGACTGGTGCAGGAAGAAGGCTCAGGCTGGTTGGCATGGAAGAAAATGGGAACTTTGGGTCACATTTGGGGCCAGGAGCATCTCTTGGTATGGCTGCTCCCAGGCCACAGGGCTCATGCACTCTGGAGCTGAGGAAGCAGCCAGGGGCCATCTCCCCCTAGTGAAGCCAGGAGCATGGGCCCAGATTTTTCAAACTACCTTTAAAGCTGTGGCACATATGAATCCCACCAAAGGAAGATCTGGAAGACCACAGCCTCACCCATTCAGTCTTACCTTCTCCACACCACAGTGTGCCCCAAGGCACCTAGCCTTCTGTGGAACACAATCTGAATAGTCTCTGGCCTAGGCCAGTCCCTCATAGTCTAGATAAGAACAGGGGACTACTCTAGATGAGGACAGTATGGATGGGGACCAGAGAGGACAGGTGACTTGACCAATGCCCCACAGCTGGTCATCAGTATAGCGAGCACTAAAATCCAAGACTCTAATGCTGGCAGGGCCACATCCAATAGACCAGGAAATTATGAATTTCTGAGTGACCTCTAGCTTGGGCTCATCGATTCCCAAAGACCACTGGGGCTTCTGTCTTCCTACCTATTCATGGACCTTATAATAAGGATCTGGAGAGGAGAGAAGGTTCTATCGTAGGGGCAGGCAAAATGTTTAGAATGGACCCTTCAGATTGACATTTTTGAGCACCTACTATGTGCTAGACATTTTGTTAGAACATGCATTCTGTGTTAGATGTCATCTTACTTCTTCTTTATAACAGGCTATTTAGCCAGGCATAATTACCTTCATTTAGCAGATGGGAAAATGGAAGCTTTGGGGGTGAACTGAAGCTTGGGTCTATTAAAAGTCGGGCATCTCTTCAGTGGGGATGCCTCCTTATGAGCTCCAGCAGGGGATTCTGGGATGAATGCTGACTCATAACCTATCTCTGGTGACATTGAGCTGAAACAAGTGGATGCATTCGAAGCACTAGAGACCCCTTACCACCTGCCTCACCCGCCACTAATATCCACATCTAACTCTGCCCCATCAGGGATGACTGAAGGGCAAACCCAGTCTTGAAGGCCAGACATGTGATATTTCTTCACAAGTCACACAGCTGCTGGCCACATCAGGCAAAACAGCTTGAGTTGGGATGGAGGGAGGGGGCAGGAATGATTCCTAGTTGCCATGTCAACTCAGGGGAAGGTGCTGGGAAGGCCACATCCATGTTGTGGAAGGTCTGGGGCTGCAGCATACAGAGCTACCTCCGCAGTCGATGGGCCTGGTCGGTGTGGCCCTCCTTCAGCTGCCCCCCAGGAACCGCGCAAGTGTGGACGCTGTGGTCAGAGGCTTTCCAGGACCTCACTGGGACTCACAGGGCACTGAGCTCTATCAGGTCACACCCTTCCCCATAGATATCCTTCCCCTCTTTTAGACTCCATCTACTGTAGGATGGCTTTCTTTCTAAGCCTGCTCACCTCACACCTTTCCTCCATTGCACAACCTTCCCCCTTCATGGGAGCTTATTTGTCTTCGCGTGCTCTGCTGCACCAGACAGGGAGTCCGAGTGCTGATTCTGGGTCCCAGTTGTGTGACTCACTGACTGTCCCAGCTCTGTGACTCACTCACTGCACTGGGTCTTCTCTGTAGACCCTGCCATGGCGAGAATCAAACAAAACCTCCACTGAAAGAGTCAAGTTTTTGGGGAGACTTTCCCTGGCACCCTAGACTAGTTTGGACGAGATGTAGGCTCGGTTCCTCTCTGGGCCTCCATGGCCCTCTCACTGCCCCTTTGCTGGCCCCTGTCACACTGCAGGGTAACCGTTTGCTGGTTGCTGCCCTTCCTTAGCCTGTGAGCTGGGTGACTGCAGGGTCAGGCCCCCTTGGCCCACTGCAGTAGTACCATCCCCCTGCACAGCCACAGAGTAGGTGTCTAACAAGTGTTAAAGGAAAAGAGATGGCGACAGGCTGCCGGGTCCACCACTTCTCCTTTCCTTTCCAAACTTTCCTATCCTGGTGTGGTCTCATTAGGACCCTGCTATCCCTGCAGAGGTCTGAGAGACTCACGTCAAAGCCTTCATTGGGGCTACTGGCTTAATAGGCCTTTCGTTCTAGCGCCTCAGGCCCCATGACAGGTAGAGGATGTATGGAAGCATGTGGGACTCTGGCAACCCCAAAACACACACTGCTATGCCACCACCAAACAGGGCTGCTTTTGAGTGAGTGGGCCTATGACTAGCAGGGGCAGCAGCTCCACTACAAACTGCCCTTCTCAGCCAAAAGCAGCGCAGTCTAATGGTTAGGAGCACGGTCATTAAAACCAGGTGGCCACTTATTAGTGGAGAGACTATGGGCAAAGTACTCAAGCTTCTCAGAGCCAGTTTCTTGATCTGTCAAATGGAGAAGTTGGTGGTGTCTGCCTCGTAGGGATCTCGTATGTCAGTGCTGTGTGTGTGTGCGTGTGTGTGTGCATGTGTTTCTAATACTGCGTGACACCAGGTAAGCACTGAATAAAAATTGAAGGGGGAAAGTAAGGGGGAAGACTTCATCCCAAATAAGGGTGGGGCTTCCCTCCGTCTAACACCCTCTCATCGCCACCACCCCAGTGTCTTATCAGAGTTGGGACCCATGGGAAGAAAGCCCAGACTGGCTATTCCAGCCTCACTGATGTGGACCCAGCAGGACCCTGAGCAGAGCAGAGTTTTCTACCACTGTGTCCTGGTCCTTTCCCGCCTCCCACCCCCGCCTCTGCAGGAACAACACTTTCATTTATTTACGATGCATTTGTTAAGCACCTACTGCATGCCACTCCCATGACTTTTCAGGCATTGCTTGGATCAGTTCTTTAGAAGAATTGGGGCACCTGGGTAGCTCAGTGGGTTAAATGTCCAGCTCTTGGTTTCAGCTCTGGTCATGATCTCATGGCTCAGTCTGTGAGTTTGAGCCCCATGTCATAATCTATGCTGACTGTGCAGAGCCTGCTTGGGATTCTCTCTCTCGCTCTCTCAGCCCCTCTTCTGTTTGTGATCTCTTTCTCTCTTAAAATAAATAAATAAACTAGGGGCGCCTGGGTGGCGCAGTCGGTTAACCGTCCGACTTCAGCCAGGTCACGATCTCGCGGTCCGTGAGTTCGAGCCCCGCGTCGGGCTCTGGGCTGATGGCTCAGAGCCTGGACCCTGTTTCAGATTCTGTGTCTCCCTCTCTCTCTGCCCCTCCCCCGTTCATGCTCTGTCTCTCTCTGTCCCAAAAATAAAATAAATAAATAAATAAATAAACTTAAAATAAAAGAACTCCTGCCTTAGCTGCCTAGTAGTCCATTCTTCCTTAGCTTCGAGTCTCCTTCAAACTGTGGCCCTCCCCTTTGGCCTCTCAGTAGCTCTGTGACCTTGGACCAAATCCCTCCTTATTCTGTACCTTAATTTCCTTTTCAAAAAAATGAGGTTCTAGAAGGTCTCTGACAACCCTTGTATATCAGGTGGTTCCAGATGACAAATTGTCATTGGTCCCTTTCCCAAGCTCATGGTGATTTGTGTGTGCCCTGGGGCTCACGAATGGCAGGGCTTGGGTTCCCTGCCTTTTGAGAGAGACACAGCCCCCAGTCTCAAGGTGCTCCAGCTCTCCTGGGGAAGGGCTAAGGCCATGGTGACAGACAGGGTGTGGCCCGAGACAGGGATTCCCAGAAGGAGACTGCCATCTCCCCAGTGAGTTTCCAAATGTTGCCCAAAGCTGGCGGGGCTTCAGCTAAAAGGGTAAGACAGGCCTTGGTGAAGCTGGATAAAAGCAGCCACTCTCTGGGCTCATCAGCTAATTGGAGAGCCAGCGACCCTGAATGGCTAGGAGAGGAAATCATGGGTACAGCACTTCCACAGTGACAGCAAGCTTCTCCTCCCCTGAGGGGCCTTGCTTGGCCTACGGAGACTCACAGCTCTCCTGCACACGCTGCCTCATTGGGCCTAATCAGAGTCCCATGGACCATGCTGGTTACATCTCACCAGCTACTGTGCAGGGGTTTCCCCACTGCCCCTTCACCCCAAAGCCATCTGATTTGAGTTACAGCCCCTTGACAGTAAAGGAATTCTCACTCCTTTCCAGCTGTAGTCTGCCCTGCTTTAACTGAAACTCTAGTCCCTCATTTAGTCCCCTTGGAGGAAGGAAGTTTCCCCAGCTTTATAGGCACAAGGGAGCCAAGGTTGGTTCTTGAGCTGTGGAAGAGCATGCTGAAAGTACTGGAGCCTAGTAAGGAGCCAGCACTGGGCTTGAAACACCCAGAGATGGAATATGTGACTTTTAGTCCTGACTCAGACACGTACTGGCCATTTGACCTTGGGAAAGCCACTTCCCCTCTCTGCACCTGTTTCCATATTTGTAAAATGGGGATGATGCTATAATCTTCCCTGACAACCTCCCTGGGTTGGTATGAGGATCAAATCAGAATGTATATGTAAAAGTGCTTTTAAACCTACAGTGTGCTATATAAACGCTCAGCAGCAGATAACATGATGCCCTGCCTCTTCTCCTAGGAGTCTGGCTCCACACTTTCCCCTTCCATCTGTAATGTTCACCTCTCTGCTGGCTCCTTGCCTCCCCCTTGGCCTTCAAATGTGCTCAGAACTCTGTCCTTCCACTGACATACACCAGCAAAGTTCTGAGATAAATGGTGTCTGCCAGCTGCCTTTATTTTCTCTGTCTGTAGCCTATCCTCCTATTCCTGCTCTCTGGTTTTACCCCCCATCCCACCTTGGCCTTCATCCTCCTTGATATCTCTGCAGACATTTGATCCCACTAATCCTGTGCCCACCTAAGCCCTCTGGCTTCTGTGGTAGGCAGCCTCTGGAATGGTCCCCATGATCCCCGCCTCGTGGTATTCCCCGCCCTCATCTAATCCCTCCCTGAGTGTGTGGCCAGACCTAGTGACTTGCTTCTCACAAGCAGAATATGGCAAAATATCACCAAAGAATGTGGCAAATTTCCAGAATATGGAAATGTGCTGTCATTTCCAAGGCTAGACTGTAAGACTTTCACTCCTGTCTTTCTCACACTCACTTAGCATCTCGCTCTTGCTTGCACTGGGAAAGGTGGCTGCCATGTTGTGAGCTGCCCTATAGAGAGTTCCATGTGGCAAGGAGCTGAGGGCAGATGACAGCAGGGCTTTTGGACTCACTACTCCTTATCCCAGAATAGTTTTCTCCTGAATATCAGCAGGGTCTATTCTCTCACATCTTTCAATATGTGCTTAAATGTTCATCATCTCTGTAAACCTTCCCTACCCATCATATTTAAAATTACAAACCCTCCCCTACTCACTGCTCCTTTCTCTTGTGCCTTTACTTTTTTATCCATGGCACTTATCACCATGTGTCATATTATACATTTTACTTGTTTATTTATTGTTCTCCCCTCCCCACACTAGAATGTAAACTCCAGGAGGGCAGGGGTTTTATCTGGTGTGTTCTCTACTGTACTCCCTGTGCCTATAAGCCTGACGCATAGTGGGAGGGGGAGTTTGGGGGCAGCTTCCATCCAGGAAGTTTTGCTTATCATCAAAGAAGGCTTTCTGGAAGAGTCTCAGTCCACACCCATAGCAAATGTAGTTTCTGATTCTGTCACATCTGATATCTTCCCTGGAAAAATGGACTGGTTGGGGGCATATGTATGAGAACATGTGTGGAACTCTGTGGAAATGAGTAGGATTGGGAATAGGGAGTATGGTGGTGGTGGTTGTGGTGGTGGTGGTGGTGGTGGTGGTGGTGGGATGTGTGTGTGTGTGAACTGTGGAGTAACTGTGTGTGTATGCTCAGGAGGTAGAGGGGAAAGATGCCCTCCTGGGGCCTTTAGGGTGAGCCCAAGCCACAGAGGCCTAGTTAGCCCCTCAGATTCCATCTGTGACCTCCAGCAGGTGTACTTGTGATGCAGCCAGCCTAACCAGACTCTCAAACAGTATCCCTTGAGGAGCCAAGAATGGTGGTGACTATTTGGTCAAGCATCTCTGAAGAGGTGGGGGGAAGCTTCAGGCATTTCCCCTCATGAGCCAAAGGAATGCTGGAGAAGTCCAGAGAACAATGGGGAGCTGACAGTCCCTCAGCGGACCTGGGACGTGCGGACCCTGAGAGGGGTGCACAGCTGCCTGCCAGAACCTGGGGCATGGGAGAGGGGTTGGCGGGGATACAGAGGAGCCGCAGAATCCTTGAAAGAAGAAGCCGGAAGCAGCTGGGGATGACACTGATAGGCATTTCCCGCCTCAGGATGCCCTCCCGCTTTCTTCATTGCCGCTGCAGCTGCAAAAGCAAAAGCTGCAGCTTCCCTCCGGCCCCAAATGTCTGTCCTACCGGTTGGGAGCTGGGGGGCCCAGGCAGCCCCCACTCCCAGTCTCCCTTGCTGTCCCTGAGGAAGGCAGGCAGCTCAGCCATGCCACAACAGAGTGCCCCTTGGGCCTAAAGGAAAGCTTTGTTAGTTTAAGATGATTGTCTGTGGCTCTTTCCCTGCCTGACCTCAAGCTTGTACTTCCTTTGCTAAAAGAGCGGCTGGTTCTGAATGCATTTGGGACTGGAAGATTGCTCGCCCTCCCACCCTGTCACTGCAGCCTGCCTAGCTCGGCCTGGGTGGGCACTGCCCAGCCTCCATGTCTTCCTTAAGTGCCTCCGTGAACAGCACCAGGCCCCAGACAAATTGAGGCCTCTCATTCTGGGAAACCTATCCCACCTCGGTACACTGTTCCAGAACTTCTCAACCTTCTTTGCACCATAACACGCTCTAAACATGCTCCCATTGACATACTCAGATTGTGGTAACTACTACCTCCCAAACGCAAATTTGTAGTAATCATGGCCACACCTATCAGTGATCCTTCATGGTTGTTCAAGGGCTCCGCAAAGGGAAGACAGACTGGGGGTCATGTGCAATTCCCAGCACAAAGGTATGACACCACCCTGTCTCTCCCATTTCAGAAGCTCTGCTCGAGTGAAAGTGACCTTGTTCCAGGGGTAACTCTAACCCCACTGTTATAATAATCCTGAATCCAAACTCGTTAATGATAAAAAGTCACTCGTTGCGAAGTTCCATACTTTATTATTAATAATGCACCTCATAACCGATCTACCTTAACTCTGTTGTTGACAGATGGCTCCATCCCAAGTCTGTTCTGGAATTGATTACTTAAGAGGGGTTCCAACCAGTGGCCCTCCTCTGGATGTCTCATTCCAGGTGGTGGCGCCTATGGATCCAGATGGCAGGCTGCCCTAGGGACCAGCACCTGGGCTGTGCACACAGCAGCAACACTTGGCTCAAGCCACCTTGAACACTGGGAAGCAGCCTGCTCACAACCCCTGAGGTACACAGCACAGAGCTGGAGCCCATTTAGACCAGACCAGCTGAAATGATTCAGGGACAGAAGCATTGTAGAGCCTGAAGACCAAAGATGAGGACACACTTCAGGAAATGCACGGGAGAGATACAGACATAGGGCGCCCTTCAGACAGAGAGAGAGGGAGGGCTGCTGAAAGATCATGTAGATCTCCACTGTCCAATGACCACTAGTGTCACAATGGAGCACTTGAAATGTAGCTAGTGCAAAACACAACATGCTGTCTGTGTAAAACACATTGGAACTTGAAAACTTAATATAAAAAATGCTAAATATCTCAATAATTTTCATGTTGAATTCATATATAAATGACAGTATTTTTGATATATTGGTTTAACTAAAATATATTATTAAACATATAATTACAAAGGGCACAAAGACACTTTCCTGATTGTGGGGATGGTTTCACAGATGTATATATATTTCAAAACTTTAACTGTACACCTTAAATAGTTGCAATCATGTCATTTACACCTCAATAATGCTGTTAAAAATTTTATACTGGTTCCCCCATTGCTCCCCAAGAGGATAAAAAGGAACTCATTTCACCTGTTTATTTTTTTTAATGTGGCTGTTAGAGAGTTTATAATTATGTATGTGGCTTACACTGTATTTTTATTGGACAGAACTGATCTAGTGGTTTTAGTCCATTTTATAGATCATGGAACCAAGGCCCAGAGAGGGGAAGAATCTTGCTCATGTAATGAGGTTGAGAAAATTTCATTATTTAGTATGAAGTACAGGGTAAGAACTATCTATGTCAGCAAAAAGACTTAGGTTCTTGAGGAAAGTGATACCTACCTCCAATCTTCACACACTTAATAGGTACCAAGGCTTCAGAAGTGGGAGATGAAATTGTAGCAACCTCAGAAACCTTGAAGGGAAAGGGTAAGGAGCAGAGGAGAAGAGGGATAAAGGAGCCAAAGAGATGAAGAAAGTCTGTGATCAGTGTGTGATGTGATCTCTTGCCCAGGATTCCACCCACCAAAAACCTTCAGTAAATTCTTCTCTCCTTTACTTGGTGGGAACTGACGAAGGGTCAAGGTTTCATGCCTTGGTCAATGCAGTGAAAGCAGAGACCATGCCCCAAGCTGCAGAAACCTGGGCAGCAGAGGAAGCCACAAGAATATAAATCTTCTGGGGTTGCTGTAGGGCTCAGTCGATAGAATATGTGACTCTTGATCTCAGGGTCATGAGTTCAAGCCCCATGTTCAGTGTGGAGCCTACTTACAAAAAAAAAAAAAAGAATATAAATCTTTCCTATTCCTCTACTCCAAGAAATTCATGAATACCTTGGACAGGGCTCTTGGTTTGCACAAATCATGGCAGGGGTGGAGGGCAGCTCATAATAATGTTTAGATCTCAAGGGTCATGAAGGGGTCTGGTAATTCATGCATCCACTAACATGATCAGAGTTTTAGAAGTTAAGAATATGATCAGAGTGATTGTAGTTTTATTTCCCTCTTCCAAGCCTTTAAGTCAGCAATTAAACCAAAAAGAATTAAGGAAGCCTCTACTACGTGCAAGGCCAACCTCCACCCCCACCATGCTAGGTGCTGTGAAATATATAAAAAAGCTATGGTCACTTGAAGCTCACAGAGAAGTCATTTCAGTAAGAGGTGGACAGGCAAAGAACAGAAGTCGGAGCGTTGAGTACTTTAAAGTATATAAGGGTGCTTGGGGATACCAAGGAAACAACTCAGCACCGTTGTAGGACCCAAGTCTAGCTTCAATCTATATGGGCCTTACTCAAGGAGGTGCTGGATGTGTCCATAATCCCTGACGAGGAAGGAAAGAAAATGGGCAGCCTCTGAAGGCCCAAGGTCAGAAGGAACTGAGTCAATCATATGGAAAGAGGAGCAGTGAGCTGCATTTTGGGAGAAGGAAATGTATGGCATTTGGCTCTAAGTTCTGGATTTATTTGCTCTACTATGGACAGAGAATCCCAGGATCAGAGTGGGCATAGAGCAGCCGAGATCCAGTCCAATGTGCCTCATGGCTACTGTCAGGGGACAACATGATGGAGGCAGCTTGGTGCATCCCTTCCCTCTGTTCCATTGACTGTGCCCCAGCCTTGCCAATGCTCACAAGGAAGTCCTGACCAGGGAGTAGAGATGGATCCACATGAGCCAGCTGCACTGTCTCAGTCCGGGTGGGGGTGCCTATGGATCCAGATGGCAGGCTGCCCTAGGGGCCAGCACCAGATGGCAGGCTGGCCTAGGGGCCAGTTATACACATGACTTGCTGATGATGGGTCCCTCACCTTCCCCTGGGGAAGCCAGCCTTGGTTGAAGAAGAGTTGCATTGTCCCTGGATCCTTCTCAGCTCCATTCAATCATTCACCAAGCACCTATTGAGTGTTAAGACCTTGTGGAAGTTACAGAATGGGTCCCAGCCCTCAGGTAGCTGATACCTGTGCTTACATTGTTACAACACCAAGTAGTTAGGTTCCCAGGACAGATCCGGCTAAAGGGCTATGGGAAATTAGAGGAGAAAGAGAGCATCTCCATCTGGAAGGTCAGGAAGATTTTATGGAGGAGATAGCATTTGAACTGAACTTTGAAAGGGAGTATGATTTGGAGATCAATTCCTAACACTTTATACAGTGCCACCTATGTACCACTCTTCCAAGTACACTAAAAATAGTAACTCATTTAGGGCTAACCACAATCCTATGAAGTAAGTGTTATCACCACCCTTATTTAACATTGCAGAAATGGAGGCACAGAGAGATTAAATGACTTGCCCAAGGCCACAAAGTAAGTGATGGAACCCAGAATGAAACTTAGAGTCATGCTCATAACCACTGCTCATAACCACATGCTCATAACCACTGCCTCTCGGATGGGCAGAGGCACAGAATGGTGGGGGCCCAGTGGTCCAAGGAACAGAATGAACAGAGAGTCAGGGATGTAAGAAAACACAACCTCCTCATGGAAAGCAGAGATGAGTCTGTTATGGCTAGAGCGTTTGGTGTATGAAGGGGAGTAGTCCAAGATGAAGTAGAAAATGAAGGTGCTTTCAAGCTAAGTCTTCAAGCACTTGAGAGGAATGGGTCTTGGGGAGCTTTGAGGGGTTCAGTGGAAGCACTCATCTCAGGCCTGACTCAAGAAAGGAGGCATGCTCCCTCTGAGTCCAGGCACAGCTGAGACAGTGTTGCCCATTTCCAGGGGGCCTTGAGGAGCGCCACTGCCAGCCTCTAAGCTCTGAGGTGGGTGTTCATTCAGGGAAAGAATGGAAAATCCATCATGTTCAAGACAGGAAATACCACAGTGAAGGCCCCTTGAGCCACATCACTACCTTGAGAGCCGTTGCCTGTGAGAGGCAGGTCCCATTCCTGTTTTGTTTGTTTGGGGACTGAATGTTGTTATTCTCTGCTCTGCCTGTGTTTATGTCAGGGAACGTTTGCTATCAAAAAACAAAGCCCAGGCAGCGGCTCTACCAGTGCAACAACCAGAGACCCCTTCACTCCGGCATTTCCGGGCTGGCTCCCACCTGATGGATTTCTCAATTGAACAACATCAAAGATCTCCTCTTTTGGCTTCCCTCTCATCTTAAAGGGACTGGTGCTGAGGGGAAGTCATTTGACTCTTGAAGAAAAGCAACTTCTAGACTTGGCATCCTTGCCTGTCTCCAGCCCAGGTGAAAAGTGAAACAGGCTTATTCCCCAACTCCCAGCAGGCAGGAACAGAGAACCCAAGACCTAGGCCTTCGTGCCTCCTCCCCATGGGGACACAGCCACAGGAGTCTACAGGGCAAAGGCCTGGGAGAACAGCCCTAAGGAAGCAGATCTTGTCAGATTTCAGAAGAACAGAAAGCAGGAGAGGGGCACCTGGGTGGCTCAGGCAATTGAGCAAGTGGCTCTTCATCTTGACTCAGGTCATGACCTCACCATTCGTGAGATCAAGCCCCGCATCAAGCTCTGCACTGACAGTGAGGATCCTGGATGGGATTCTCTCTCTCCCTCTCTCTCATGCTCACGCACACACACTCTCTCAAAATAAATAAATAAAATTTAAAAAAAAAGCACAAGCCTCCAATATGAGCACTGTTATTTTATGGATGAAATAACTAAGACTCAGAAGAAGGGAGGACAATGACAACCAAGGGAGAGAGACTAGGGGCAGTGATGAGAAAATGAAGGCTAAAAGAGAGCAGAATGAGGGTTGCTGAGGAAGGGCTACCCCCATGCCCGTGCAACCATCTGGCCAGAGGTCCCTTGGTACCTCTCTTATGTCCCCACCTCTGGCCCCTACCTGGGTGCTCTGCCACTCTCCTGGGCCTGACCAGCATCTCTTACACTGTTGACCACCTGCTAGTCCTGGTTACCAGCCCTCAGACAGCTGATTACCTCCCACCGCACTGGCCACAATTGAGTCTGTGCCCCCCATCCCAGACCCTCCTTGCCTTAAATCCCTAGGCCTGCCTCTGCTGTGGCCCTCACTGCTCTTCCCTTCATCTTTGGTGGCATACAGTACAGGCTTCATAGTTTCACACTGGGCTATGTATGGAATGCCCCTTGGGCTTCTTCCCTCCCTCCTGCATGAGATGACACTCTGTCAGCCAAGGCAGAGAGCAAGTATTTGTCATCTCTCACCTCCTCCCTCCTCCTCTTTCCCAAAGCAGCCAACAATGAGCCATGTCAGGTGGACCAGTAAGACATACTGATATGATCCAATGAGCCTCCCCATTGACATGGGTGATTCAGTGACCACTCAGGTTAGTAGTGACTGAGGACAGGAACTAGGGAGTGGGCAAGTGGTGAAAAGAAAAGGACACAAAAGATAATAGGCAGAGTCTCTGACAAGGAGGGGAAGCCAGTTCCCAAGAAAAGGGAGAAAGTGATGACACATCGCCAATGGCCAAAAAACTGAGGAGGGGAAACAGAACGCTGGTGATCCAATTACAATCTCCACAGCACTGGCACCCCACCAGCTGTCTTATGCACAGCTGGGAAATGCATGCCCTGCTCTACTGGTGGCCTTGAACTAGCACGCAGTTGTGTCTCTAGCACTGGTGTGGGTGTAGGAGATGTGGGCATGGGTGGTGCACTAAACCAGTGACACTCTCTGGCCTGGACCCTGTGGGACCCTCAGCAGGTGCTCACACATGCACCAGAAAGGTCTCCTGCATGAGGCAGCTGGACCGGGGGCTGGGAGAGGAACAGAGTCAAGTTATCGGCCTCATTTCTGAATTCCTCCTACACACTCTTGCGCCTAGCACGGTGCCTGGCACATAGTGCACACTCAGCAACACCTTACTAATTACCAGTAATAACAGCTGCCGTGTCCAGAACACCTCCTGTGTGCAGCTGTGCCAGGCACCTTACAAAGATTATCTCATTTTATCTTGACAATCTTATGAGGAAGGTGTTGCTTTTGTAGCCCTGTTTTACAAATCAGGAAATGTCTGCTCAGAGAGGTTAAAAATGACTTGTCTGAAGTCACAGAACAAGTATATGGCTGTCTAGTATTCCGGTTCAAGTTTATCTGATGCTAGACTCAGTCAGGCTCATAACTCCACATTATACTGTCAAATGAATGAAAGAAACCAGAATTCACAACAATGACCTCATTAGTTCTATGCTGGAAGCAAAAGACATGAATTGATGAAACGTGAAGGTCCTGAGACACATCCCCCCTTCCAAAGCACACATGCATGTGCACACACACACACACACACACACACCCCAAGCTTGGAGAACATCTCTTTGGTGCAAATGTTATAACCCTCAGCAGGGAAGTGAGTCTGCAGAGCACAGGCTGCTGAGGGTTTGGGGGATGGGGAGGGAGAGCCATCCCTGGGCTGCCTTCACACTAAAAGGACAAAGCCAAAAGGACAGACAGCAGCTGAGGTTCTCAGCAGGGTACTGATAAAACACTAGGGAAGGGGGTTGCTCCTTTGAGACTTTGGGGAATCTCCTTGTTTGTCCACTTGCCCCTTCAGTTGCAGGAGGAGCACGGGGGCAGGGTTATTTCAGCATAACAACTTCTCAAACCATGCGGGAGGGGGGGTCCCTTGGTCTGAGCTGCTTATGCCAACCACCACCCAACAACTGCTGAACACGTGAACAGACTTAAAAAGAGATCCACCTCTGAGGCATTGGCAAGCCAGGCTAACACCCACTGGTTCGCATATACAAGGGCCCTGGACTAGTCTACAGGGAACAGGAATGGTTCCCACATCTTTCAAGTCTTTACTCACAAGTCACTTTCTCAGTAAGGCTTACCACATTCACCCTCTTTAGAATCGCACCCATCCCTAGCTCTTTATATCCCCCTTCTATGTTTTCCTTTTCTCCAGTAGCATTTATCATCAAATGACTTTATTTTTTAAGTTTATACATTTATTTTGAGACAGAAAGAATGCAAACAAGGGAGGGTCAGAGAGAGAGGGAGAGAGGATTCTAAGCAGGCTCTGCACCATCAGCATGGAGCTTGATGCAGGGCTGGAGCCACGAGATCACGACCTGAGCCAAAACCAAGAGTCAGACACTTAACTGACTGAACCACCCAGGCGCCCTTCAAATGACAGTTTTATTCATTTTCTTTGCTATCACATTATGTGGACCACAAAGGCAGGGACAGGCGAAGGGGTGGTGGTGGCTGTTTAGTTCACTGCTTGTGGCCCCAGTACCAAGAATAGAACTTGAGAAGACTTTGTTGAATGAATGAATTCTCTGATTTCAATTATTTTTGAGCACTAAACGTGATGATATTTACATTGTCATGCATTCTCGGCCATCCCTGAGGAGATGGCATGCCATTTGGGAACATAGTCATTAAACCGACCACTGTGAGATCTTAACTTAGAACAAAGAAAAACTCTTATAAACATGACTTCCCTGCCAAGATCAGTTACTGCAACGGTCACTTGAGGAAGGGCCTCAGTGAGACTGAAGTTCAAAGCTATTCATTCGCATACAAAATCAATGAGAAAATTCAGAAGTGCTCTGGGCACACACAGGTCTCCTACAGAATTGTTTGTTTACCACGATAATCAGTAGACAGGATCTAAACTGCAGGAGGGGTTGATGTAGCACTTCCTAAGCAACCTGGGTCAACAACAGCCACAACAGAAACAGGGGAATTTCCCGGTTAGTGACTAATAATATCTCATTTCACACTCACTGGCTGTGTGACCTCGAACAACTTACTTGACCTCTTTGAGCCTCAGTATCTTTGTCTGTAAAAATGGGAATAATTATGGTGCCTGTCTCACAGGGCAACTGTGAAGTTTAAGAGAGTTAATTGATGTAAGGTACAATGAATGATACATAATAAGCACTATATAAGTGTCACTTATTGTTTGTATTACTTCTAGATGGTGAGTATCTTTAGAAGAGGATCTATATCCCCCCTCCCCCAAGTCCAGAACAAAATACGTAAGCACAACATAAGTGTTAGCTGTTACTACTGCTATCAGGATGATGATGATGATGATGATAATGACGATGATGATGATGATGACGACAATGATTAGGAGTAGGGCTGGTGTAATTACTTGTTTGTGTGTCTTCCATAAGAACCGCAAGCTCCATGAAGTCAGGCAGGGACCATGACTTCCTCGAGCCCTAGAACACAGTGCGTACTAAACTTAAACACAGTAGGTGCTCAACTGACTCTCATGTGACTTTCGCCCAGGGCTTTGGTAACTCTCCTGCTACTTTAGGATCCAAATATTCTCAAACGGGAGTCAGCAGTACTCCTCCCTCCTGTAGGGAAGACAAAGGATATAGAGACCTCAATCCCTATTTTCCAGGCCCAGCCCTCAGAAATCACTTCCAAGTTATTCATAAATAGGTACATGAAACAGATAGGTGGAGACTATGACCACTGTTACCAAAGAAATAAATTGAGTGATGATAAAAAGTATATGTGTATGTGGGTGGCTGGGGAAGAAGAGGAGAGACTTTATGACTAAATGGCTAGTAAGACCTCTATGAGGTGGTGGCATTTGAGTAGAGACCTGAAAGATGGGAAGGAAGCAGACTGCAAAGATCTGAGAGAACATTCCAGGCAGAGGAAACAGCAAGTGCAAAAGCCCCAGGGCAACAAAGGGCTTGGGGTCTCTTGGAACCCAATGGGAGCCAGTGTGCCTGGGTCATTAGGTAGAGGGGTGAGGCCAGAGAAGCAGGCATGGGCCTCATAAGCCATAAGAGAAGCCATTGAAGAACAATCCCAGATGACCGAGAGCTTTCCCTAGAACAATCTGTCAAAACATAATGCATTGGGGCACCTGGGTAGCTCAGTTGGTTAAGCGCCCAACTCTTGATTTCTGCTCAAGTCGTGATCTTGCAGTTGTGAGATGGAGCCCCGCATCAGGCACCATGCTAAGCATGGAACCTGCTTGGGATTCTCTCTTTCTCTCTCTCTCTCTCTCTCTCTCTCTCTCAAAGTAAATAAATAAAACTTTAAAATATATATATATATATATATGTATATATATATATATATATTGCACAATTATCCACATTCTATTATAAAAGAGGGAAGATGTGGCACCTAGTCATGCATTTCCCGATCATGGTTATGGACATTTCAGAACAGCAAAGCCTGTCTATTTTGGATTTCACCAATTCAAACTTTGAACTAGTCCACACAGAGGCTGGGCTATGAGGTGATGGGTTTGTTATACTGCCTTCCAAATGACACCAAATGAAAGCAGAGTTCATATGTTGAAAAGAACAGACTCGCTGGCAAATTAGAAATCAACCAAGGCTGTTGAGCAGCTAACAGAGCAGGCTTATCTAATCACTAAAGCAGGTTTCTAAAGACTGACTTGGAAGCACTTTTTTAGCCTTTTTCTTATTCATATGTAGTGGGAAATGATTTAAACAAAATTTTTTAAAATGTCTATTTATTTTTGAGAAAGAGAGTACGAGGGAGGGGCAGAGGATCCAAAGCGAGCTCTGTGTTGAGAGCTAAGAGCCTGATGTGGGGCTTGATCCCACGAACCTTGAGATCATGACCTGAGCCAAAGTCAGACGCCAAACCAACTGAGCCACCTGGGCTCCCTGAAAAATGATTCTTAAAAAAAAAAAAAAAGAAGAAGAAGAAGCAAAGCCTTGGTGGAGGGATGTTCAATATATCAGTTTTTAACAATTGAATCAAAAGCCTGGTACCTGCCCAATTCACCAGAATTTCCTAAGCATCTATTGATATATCTGTAATGAAACATTTTGTTCACATCCTGGGAAGGACATAATAAAGCTCAAAATATACCAAACACAGGGATAAGCTTCCTACCCTCCCACCCCCACCTCTAAGGATCCTATTCAGAATCAGGTTCCAGGTCTTGGCTCTTTGAACCTACCTGGTAGATAGTGTCAGCTGTGTGCTTTTCCCCTTTATATCTCAAATCTGTTGTTCTACCTTCAAGACTTTCCTTTTCCAGCAAAGCTCGGCCCAGAAGAGAGTGTAAGACAAAGATCGTGCTCAACAAATATACTTTTGCACCCCTTCATTTCCCAGCCTCCCTTATAGTTAAGTTTGACCCACATGACTAATTCTGACCAAGGGAGAGTCATCAGAAGTAATTTGCACCATTTCTGAGCTGAGGTAGTTCAGAGTTGGTATGTGCTATGACTGAATTGCATCCCCCTCCCTCCAATTCATATGTTGAGGCCCTAACCTCCAGTCCTCCAGTGTGGGTATATTTGTGTTAAGGAAGTAATTAAGATCAAATGAGGTCATGAAAGTGATCTCTTTCTCTCTCTTTCTCCCTGTCCCTGCCATGTGAAGACACAGTGAGAAGGTAGCAGTCTACAAGGCAGGAAGAGATTGTCACCAGGAACTGAATTGACTAACACCTTGATCTTGGCCTTCCCAGGCTCCAGAACAATGAGAAAATATATTTCTGTTGTTTAAGCCACTGCATCTATGCTATTTTGTCATGGCAGCCCAACCTAAGACACATGTTCCCTGGTATGGAGATCTCAGAGATCACATGTTCCAGATAGCTCAGTTATTTGCCATCTGACCTGCATTAGATGTTGTGTGATCAAGAAATAAGCCTTTCCTAGAGCCCAAATGGATAAAGAAGATGTGGTATGTATATACAATGGAATACTACTTGGCAATGTAAAAGAATGAAATCTTGCCATTTGCAACAATATGGATGGAACTGGAGGGTGTTATGCTAAGTGAAATAAGTCAGTCAGAGAAAGACAGATATCATATGTTTTCGCTCATATATGGAATTTGAGAACTTAACAGAAGACCATGGGGGAAGGGAAGGGGAAAAATTGTTTCAAACAGAGAGGGAGCAAACCATAAGAGACTCTTAAATACAGAGAACAAACTGAGGGTTGATGGGGGGCAGAAGGAGGGGAAAATGGGTGATGGGCATTAAGGAGGGCACTTGTTTGGACAAGCACTGGGTGTTGTATGTAAATGATGAATCATGGGAAGCTACTCCTGAAGCTAAGAGCACACTGTATACACTGTATGTTAGCTGACTTGACAATAAATTATAGTAAATAAATAAATAAATAAATAAATATTTTTTAAAAAAAGAAAGAAGCCTTTCCTGTGTGAAACCACTGAGATTTTAGGGGTTCTGTGTTACCGCAACATAACCTAACCCATCTTGACCAATGCACACTGGCAGAGAAAAGGACATGACATATATACCACATTTGTCCAAACAAGGGCAAAAGCAGATGAGTGCCACCAGCACTAGTGAGTCCTTGGTATTCAGACAAATGCAGACTGTGTTTCCTGGGTCCTGGGCTTCAGCCAACAGTGAAGATGTAAACAGCCCAAGGAATCCGTTGTGGTTTCACATAAGAAAACAAGAGCTCCAGCTGCTAAACATTGGGAAACCTGAGAGATAAGGCATTATCTCCAGAAAGCCCTAGTGAAATGCATACAAGTTCCCTGGAAGGACTCACTCATTTAACTTATGACAACCAGGCAGCACTGTCTTTTTTTCTTTTCTTTTCTTTTCTTTTCTTTTCTTTTCTTTTCTTTTCTTTTCTTTTCTTTTCTTTTCTTTTCTTTTCTTTTCTTTTCTTTTCTTTTCTTTCTTTCTTTCTTTCTTTCTTTCTTTCTTTCTTTCTTTCTTTCTTCTTGTGAACAAATTTGTATTTAGATTTAGCCAACTGGACTCAGTTGAGATGATCCCAATTTTGTTGGCAACATCCAAAGCATCATAGTCCAGAGCCAGTAGAACGCATGCTTTCTTTTCTCCATCCGGCCTGATCAAGGTGTTGACCTTGGCCACGTCAATGTCATAGAGCTTCTTCACAGCCTATTTGATCTGGTGCTTGTTGGCCTTGACATGTACAATGGACATAAGTGCATTGTCTTCTGTCTTCTTCATGTCTGACTCGGGACTCAGGGGAACTTGATGATGGCAGAGTGGTCAAGCTGGTTTCTCCTGAGGGCACTCTTTTGAGGATATTTGGGCTGCCTTCAGAGATGCAGTGTCTTGGGCCATCAAAAGATAGGTGATGGGCGGATCTTTTTTGCGTATGACTGTGGACGACTTTAAGCATGCTTTCTTGGTCTTCAAAGCCTTTGCTTTGGCTTTGGCTTTGGCTTTGGCTTTGGCTTTGGCTTTGGCTTTCGCTTTGGGAGGGGCCGGTGCTTCCGTCTTTGCCTTTGGCACCATCTTTGTGGGAAAAAGGAGGAAGCACTTTCTTAAGGACTGATTTCTCAGGAGAGGGGTGGAGGGATAGGCCCAGGGGCTCAGGGCCACTCTGGATCACAAACTGGAGGCAGACTACACAGTTTGGCCCAAGGTTATCTCTCCCTCCTCTGCCCATCAAGGGATTTGAATTTCATCAGAAGCAGGAGGGTCATTTCATCACTCCAGTTTCCCTGTGGCTTCTCACTGCCAATACCTCTCTGAGTCCAGGCTACCTCTATGACTGTCTATGTAAACCACCTATGAGAGAGAATCAAAGTGAACTTTGGAGCTTTGACTTTTTGTTTAAATGCTTGGCAAGACTTATCTACAAGCATCTTCTCCCATCTGACCTCCCAAATTCTTCTTTTTCAAACGCAAGTTCAAGCCTGATCTCTCCTATGAAATCCTCCCTGACTCCCCATTCCCACTGTAATGCCTGCCAATATTTTTTTTCTTCCTTCCTTCCTTCCTTCCTTCTTTCCTTCCTTCTTCCTTTCTTCCTTCCTTCCTTCCTTCCTTCCTTCCTTCCTTCCTTCCTTCCTTCCTTCCTTCTTTCTTTTAGAGAGAGAGTGAGCAAGTAGGGGAGGGGCAGAGAGAAAGGGAGAGAATCCTAAGCAGACTCTGCACTGTCAGCACAGAGCCGAACACGGGGCTTGATCCCATGAACTGTGAGATTACGACCTGAGCCCAGATCAAGAGTAAGACCCTTAACTAACTGAGCCACCCAGGTGCCCTGCCTCCTGATCTTTTAATAATAACTATAGCCAACATTTATTGTATACCACTATGCACCACTAAGCCTTTCAGTAGCTCATATTTTTTGCATGCTATCTTATCTGATCCTCCTACATTCTAAGGGAGGTGTTATCATCCCTACTTTACACCCAGGGAAACTGAGGTTCAGAGAGGGGAAGTGACCTACCCAGGATCCCACAGCTCATACGTGGCAAAGCTGGAACCCAAGCCTATCAGATTCTAAGACATCCTGCTATAACCGGTACTCTCTTCTGCTCCTGACAGGTCAGCCTCCATTATCATATGTTTTGAGTTGCTCCTCAATCACTGTAAGTTCTTTGAGGATAGAGACAGTTTCTTTCAATTGGTTAATAATTAGCCTTTCTCTTTTGGCCAGCACTTTCCAGTTTCTATAGGGCTTCTACATACTTGGTGTCATCTGATCTTTACTGCCTTCCTGAGACATCTGTGTTATCCTCAGTTTACAGATGACGAAACAGAGGTTTGGAGAGGTCCGTGAGTTGCACAAGGCACACACCCAAAGAATGACAATGAGCTGCTCTTTTTGCTATCCCAAGGTGCCTCTCACTTGTAAACTGGCCACCAGGTAATCCCTTCCTCCTCTCCTGGCACCATGGCGTCCTAAGCCTCATTTTTGCCCAATTGAAAATAGCTGAGGTCAATGAAGGCCCTCATTTTATTTCTGATCCTTAGGAGTTGGAATAGAGGCATACAGACTTATGCAGTTGACATTCAACAAGATGTGAATGGGAGTTTTGTAGTTCCAGAACTGGTAACTAGGGCCTAAAGCTGAGGTCAAATGTCACATGAGAACTGCCAAGGGACTTCCAACAATGGGGGGCCAGCACTTTCTGTGGAGTTTATCAAGAGCCTACTAGGGGCAAATGGGTGGCTCAGTGAAGCGTCTGACTCTTGACTTCAACTCAGGCCATGATCTCATGGTTTGTGAGTTCAAGCCCCGCATCAGTCTCCATGCTGGGAGTGTGGAGCCTGCTTGGGATCATCTCTCTCCTTCTCTCCCTTTCTCTGACTCTCCCTCTCTCTCTCTCTCAAAATAAATTTTAAAAAGAGCCTACTGAACGGGCTCCACTGCTCCAAATCCCCTCCCACACTGTCTATACAAGCAGAAAAGGGGGGGCAACATTGGGATCAGGAAGCTTTGGACTAGTGCTGTAACTTCTCCCCCATCCCAGGCCCCCAGCCAGGTTAGGGGGTTCCAAGAGAATGCCATCAAGACTGGGGGACCTGTGAGGAGAGTAGAATGGCCTCTCATTCCTGGTTGGACATCTGCTTGCATGGCAGACTCGTGGCACTTTCCTCAGGTCAAGTGGATGCTTCAGAAGGTAGTGAGGTTTGAGCTGTTTTACCTTATACTACCCAAGAGGACTGGCCACTGGGTGAGGGGACCCTGGGAGCAAAGGCCTTTGAGGATACTGCTGGCAGCATCTGTGTGTAAGTATGGGCATGAGGGCAGGGGGCTTGGTTGGAAGAAGTAGTGGCTGAATAGCTTCTTCCACATCAGGAAACTCTGAAGTGGGGAGGCCTCCAGACCCCTCTCAAATTGAAGATAGTGAGTGAAGAAAAAGAAAATCATTGTATGTCTGTACCCCATTGAGTTAAGACTACAATGAACCAGTTACACAGTGTGAAACACTATCCCTGAATACCTGCCATCCATCTGACCTTCCTTCAAAGAGCTCTGGTGGCCCCTGCCTCTTTGTGGACCCTCTGAGGTTAGGCTGGCCTGGCAGCTGGATGGAGAACAAGGTCTCAGATTTCAATGCTGTGCTTGGGGCCAGGGCACGGGTGAGGTGCCTAGGGCACAAATTGTCAGGAGGTGCTCACTGTCAGTGCTGTCCCCGAACTTGCTTGGCCCTGCAGTGGATGAGAGCCCCCCCCCCCTAAATTTTGCACCCTGGGCACCTCACCTGCCTCACCTTCTCCCAGTCCTATTTGTAGCTGCCACAGGGCCTGGGCCAAGGCCCAGTGGTTTCCTGTGATTCACGGAGTCTTTCAGGTCTACAAGGACATTCTGGGCTTGGTTGATGAGGATCCAGGGATGTGAGGCTAGCACAGTGGCCAACTTTGACTGAGCCGGGCGCACCCAGAACAGACAGGTTTTCCCACAGGGGAGTGTGTGTGTGTGGGGGGGGGGAGTGTCAAGATTCCGGGAGGCAGCTTTCTGTACCATTCGCCAACAACCCAAACAAAACTGAGGTAATTCTGCCCCCTGGTGTCCACTTCTGTCACTGCAGTCACTGCCAGAGGTCCCTCTAAGTTTCAGGAGATTTAGAATCACTTACTAACCATTCATTCGTGCCTCACACGAGAATTGAGTGCCCCACCCTGGGCCAAGTGCTGTGCCGTACACTGTAGGTACAAAGATGAATAATACAGAGAACTCCCCTCCTTGAAGGGTGCTGTAGTCTAGTGGAGCAGATAGACCCACAAAGATCATTTTGAAGCATTTAAGTAAGTGTTCTGTTAAAGGTCATTATGTAGCACAAAGAAGGCCTGCTTGGCTTAGCGGAAGCAGGGAAGAGTTTGATTGAGTTTGATGACTGACTTTGAGGTTTTTTTAAATGTTTATTTATTTTGAGAGAGAGAGAGCACAAGTGGAGGAAGGAGAGAGAGAGAGAGAGAGAGAGAGAGAGAGAGAGAATCCCAAGCAGGCTCCCCTCTGTCAGCGCAGAGCCTGATGCAGGACTCAAACTCACAAACTATGAGATCATGACCTGAGCCAAAATCACGAGTCGGATACTTAATTGACTGAGCCACCCTGGCTCCCTGACCTTGAGTTCTTTAGGTGGCTGAGGGAAAGGCCTTCTGACAGAGATAGGTATGTGTGAAGGCATAGGGGCACATGTAAGGGACAACAGAATGTTTCATATGCTGGGGCTGTAGTGCACATTGAGAGGGACAGTGAGAGATAAAGTTAAGAGCTGGCTGGTGGTCAGGGCTTGGAGGGCCTTGTGTGCTACACGGAGGGCTTAGACTTGATCCCTAGGTGATCAGTAATCCCTGAAAAGCTTTGAGCAGGGTAGTGACATTGTTGGATTTGAATTTTTTAGTTTATTCTGGCTGCTTTATAGAGAATGGGTTGTAGAAGTATAAGGCTGGGGAGGCTCTTGAGAGGGTTGCCAGATGTAGAAACAAAATAAAACAGAAGAAAAGAAAACATGATGCCTACTGAATTTGGCACTTCAGATAGACAAATTTTAGTATAAGTCTATCCCAAATATTGCATGGGATATACTAAAATTAATTCTTCATGTATTTGAAATTCAAGTTTAACTGGGCATTCCATATCTTATCTGGCAACCTTATCTTAGAGACATCAAGGATATGTTGGAGGCTTGGACTAGGGTAGACGTAGTGAAGTTGGATAGAAGCGGAAAAATTCAAGGGGTGGTCAGGAGATAGAAATGAAAGAACTTGGGGATGACATGGATGAGAAAAAGTGAGAAGAAGAACGGTGTCAAACATAAGACCCAATATCCTGTTTGGGCTGCTTGCTCTGTGTTGGGTCCTCTAACCGCACCTCACCACAATTACCACATACCTTGAGGTCAAAGGTCCTTCCTAACACATCCCAGAGAACCTACCAACCCAGAAACCAAGACAGCCTCCAGACCCTTGTCCTCCCCTCCTCTGGCCGGTCTCCTGCCTGGCTCCTTTCGATTTCACACCTGCTTGCTTCTGCACTTTTGTCCAGCTAATTGGCCAGGATCTGGTGCCTAGAATCAAGCTAGGGTCCCTTTAGGCTTCGTTCTTTGCCTCTCTGCACCACTCTCCCCAATGGCTGGCATGAGATGCCCAGGCCAGGCCTCCATGACTGACTAGAACAGATCCTTCCTGCCAAGGAGGAAAATTCTAAACATTCCCAGAACACCACAGGTTTCCCTAGGGGCTTTCTCACCCCGCAGAAGGCTGAGGCTAGAAGAGTGGCCTGGCTTCTCAGAGCTTCTTGTGACCCAACGGTGCCACTTAGTGGTCACACAGCACACTGCAGGCTGAGGCGAGATGGGAGACTGGTTTGCAGGCCATGGAGAGAGCTTTACATTCCTATCTCTCCCCTGGCAAGGCACAGGAAGCCTGCCTCTTCTGGTGGCCATCCATCAGGAGTGCGGTTGACGCTCCTCAGCTCTTACGAATCTGAACAACACATCCATTTGGTGGACTTGCTGGTAGAGAGGTGGCCCAAGATGGCATCCAAAGAACTGAACAACTAGGCCTTGAGGTCTCTGTTCTTGACAGGATTCAGGAAGCTGGCCTCCAGGTTGAACTGCTCATAGCCTTCAAACTTCCCAGCCTTCCATATTTGATCAATACCAGCCTGGTATCTATCTAAAAATAGCTGTGTTTGCGGTCCCTCCCACACCTGATTGTGGGACATCCCAGCCTAGAAAACTGGAAGTGCAGAGTGGGTCTCACAATCGGGTTCCCCATGGTGGGCGTGTTGCCAGACAAACAGTGGGCCTGGCCACTCTCCAGCATGCCACCATCTTCTCTGGGGTTATAGCCAGTCAGAAAGAACCTACCAGGTGCCCCAGCCTCTCTCCCCTCCACACCAGAGCTTGTGAGTATGTGGCCAGAGCCAACATTCTATGCCCCAAGCTGGGGATCTGAAAGACATCAGGCCTCAGATGACCCTGTGGGTTGTAGCACAAAGCTGATCTGGAGTTATTGAAAAGGTTTTCTAATAAACCTTTGCCTTTGCCTCAGGAAATGCAGCTCCCTCCCTTCCCCTCTAGGAACTTGCCATGAGGGCCTGGGGACACCCAGGCTGTGTCACTGAGGCTGAGGTGATCACTGACCCACAGCTGATGTCTCCCACACCATCTGGCTGGAGATGGTAAGCCATTCCCGATGAATGTCATTTCCTCGTAGCAGGTTTTAGCCATCAGCCTTTTTCATGGCCTCTGGGAGCCCTGGACCCTATTTTCCTGTGCCTAAGACTTTGGAGAAATCTATAATTTATCATGTGTCATCTGCAAAATAGGAATAATAATACCCCATAGGGTGGTCATTCAGGCCACATGAGTTAATATACATAAAGTGTTTTGCTGTTTGTTATAATTAATACTTCTCAGGGTCTGAGATTGAGCCCCTGCAAGGATATAGACACAAGTTAGGTCCAAGTGCCTCACACTTTCTCCCTTTCCCTTCCCATCAGGGTCTCTGGTTGTTGACTTGAAATAGGAAGTCCTTCATCTTTTGCATGGGCAGTGAGTCTTCCAGAATGAGGACCTCTGGAGGTTCTGTAGGTCAGGGCAGGTTGGGTTGGGGGGAGAAAAATTGTCACGGACATTAAGTTGTACAGTGCCCCAGCAATCTTTCAGTAACTAATGAACAACAGTTTGCTTGACCTCCTGGGCTGACAGGCTGTGGTCTGCTTAGGACATCAAGATATGCTCCTCAGGCTTCACCTTATGTGAGCCACTGGCCTGTTCCATCCTAGACCATCAGCTTTAGCCCCACCTCCTGGCTGGCTTTGAGAGATATACATTTGAGAAGCCCAGCGTGAGTGCCTTCTGTCCAACCAAGGGCTCCACCTGCTGCAGACCAGCTCCATGAAACCCAAATCCCTTGCAGTCTCTGAGTCTCACAAGGCACCAATCACCTTTCATGTCTCCAACCTGACCATCCTGCCAGTGGCCTCCTTGGGCAGGGGAGGAGTTTCTCAGTCCCTGATTGTGGGACTTGTTTAGATGTGAGCTGTGGATCCAGTTGTATTTTCTTCCGAATGACTACCCAGTTGTCCCAACATGGCTTGTTGAAGAGTACACACTAGAATCACACCCAGTATGGTAAGATGCTCACACAGGGAAAAGCATGTAGGGACGGCGACTGAGGGAACAGCAGATTCACAGTCCCCATGTATCTCGTGCCCTTTTAAGGTATGTGCTTGTTGAGTGGTAGCAGACTGAAATCCCTTGCATAAATCATTTTATCTCTTTTTTTTGTTCTGAGCATATATATGTAAATTCCTAAAAGTTAAATGCTACATGACATGTACTTCCTATCAAGGCCAACCTCCAGGTTTGTGTGTGCTCTTTAAGGAGCCCCAGGCTCCAGTGATGGAAGGCTAATACCACAACAGTCTAGAGCAGGGGTCAGCAAACTTTCTCTGTAAATGTTCAGATAGTAAATATACTAGACTTTGCAGGCCATATGGTCTCTGTTGCAACCACTCAATGCTGCTTTTGTCAGACAAAAGCAACCATAGACAACATGTTAAGAAATAAGCATGACTCTGTTCCAATAAACTTTATTTACAAAAACAGATGGTGGGCCATAGTTTGTCAACCTCTGAGAGCAACTGAGACCTAACTTTACAAGACCTGTCCAGAGGCAAATTACACATCAGTTACACAAGAGAGTGCCAAATCAAATACAGGGTCATAGAGAATCTTCATGGACATCTTAAATGGAGCCTTTCTGGCTGTCTAGGTGGGCAGGGCATCTGGATTATGTCCCTCAACTGTCCTGTGCCCACCCTCACAGAGCAGGACCTCCTGGCATTGTGGGTATCCTAGACTATCACTGGATTAAGTCCAAACCTCAACTAGGGCCATTACACATAGGTATCAGTTCCTTGACTGCAGCAAGCCATTTGTGTTAGCTCACTGGCTGATTCCAAGCACACCACCAGCCAATCCTGGGCCACCCCTTGCTCTGCCTGTCTAAGGAGAGAAGAGACATGAAGATTGCCAGGGTGGGATGGTGCTGCCATTTATTGAAAACACAGGAAGAGAAGGAGGTTTATGGGGGTACAGTGAGTTTGCTGTGGAATATGTTGAGTTTAAGATGGCTGTGGGACATTCAAGTGGAGATACCCAGCAGGTGGTTTCACACAAGCATTTGATTTACCTTAATTCAAGTCTACTCATGCTGCCAAAGAAAAAGATGACGATGGCAAGTATTCTAGTGATTCCACCTGCCCTTTGGCCAAGTAAGCATGGACTCTTCAATTAATGTAAGACAAAGAAGTGGGTCTGTCGCTCCTTCAGTGAGTCTCAGTTCTTCCATGCCTGTCACGGTAGGATCATCTCTCTGGGCTGACACGGGTCATGTATTTAAAACTGCTGTTGTGGGGAGCCTGGCTGGCTTGATCATTAGAGCATGTGACTCTGGATCTTGCTGTAAGTTTGAGCACCATGTTGGGTGGAGAGATTACTTAAGAATAAAATCTTTAAAAAAAATAATAAAGCTGCTCTATCAACAATAACCAAATTATGGAAAGAGCCCCAATGTCCATCGACAGATGAATGGATACAGAAGATGTGGTGAGTGTGTGTGTGTGTGTGTGTGTGTGTGTATATATATATATATATATATATATATATATATGTATATGAGAATATTACTTGGTGATCAAAAAGAATGAAATCTTGCCATTTGAAACAACGTGGCTGGAACTAGAGTGTGTTATGCTAAGCAAAATGTCAGTCAGAGAGAGACAAATATCATATGATTTCACATATATGTGGAATTTAAGAAACAAAACAGATGAACACAGAGGATGGAAAGGAAAAATCAGATAAAAACAGAGAGAGAGGCAAACCATAAGAGACTCTTAAATACAGAGAACAAACTAAGGGTTTCTGGAGGGAGGTGGTGGCAGGGATGGGCTAAATAGGTGATGGGCATCAAGGAGGGCACTGGGTGTTATATGTAAGTGATGAATCACTGGGTTCTACTCTTGAAACCATTGTTACACTATATGTTAACTAAGTTGGATTTAAAAATGCAAAAAAAAATAAAGCTGTTGTTTTATGGTGTGTGCATGTGCACACGTGTGTGCGTGACACGCTTCCTGGGAGCATTATTTCTCTTTTGGGGTATTTAAGGTTTTTTTCTGTGTATATTCAATTTTTGCCTGAAGTACTTGACTGTAGAGTGTATGCTGAATGAGGTGTGATGACACCGTAAATGTGTCTGAAGTACAAAATGGTGGGGAAGGACACCGCTTCAGAGTTTTGGGGTCCGTGTGCACATAGGTGGCAACAGCAGACAGAAGAGTGAGTGGGGTTTCCGGAGCAAGAATATAGAATAAGAAGACAAGTGGCTCAAGCCCAATGCCTAGGACCTAGGATATGCTATCATTTAGCAATAGGGTCAGGGAGGAAGATGAGCCTACAATGGAGCCTGAGACCAAATGGTGGGTGAAGTGGGAGAGAAACCGGGAGGAGTTTGAGTCCTGGTGGCCTGGTGGAGGGAGTGTTCCAGAAGAAGTAGTGAAGTGCTACTGAGAGGTCGGAGAAGGTAAGGGCTAAGAAACAACCTTTGGCTTTGGAAACATGGAGGTTGCTGGCGACCTTGGTGGGAGTGGTATCAGAAGGATGGGCCAGAGAGGGTCAAGGGGTGAGTGGAGGTGAGAAAGTGGGGGTGGCAAGTGGAGATAACTCGTTTAAGAAGTGTGGCTGTGGGGGACAGATTGGTAGAACAGGAAGGCTTCTCTCCATCAGCCATCACTCCTCATACCAGCATGTATAGTCCTGGGGATGAGCAAAGGAATTCCATTCATTTTCTGCCACCATCTCATTTTTCCTAGAACCTTGGCCCAAAGAGTCTAGTTTTCGAAGAGGGCTGCCATGACAAAGTACCACAGACTTAAGCAAAAGGCATTTATTCTCTCATAGTTATAGAAGCCAGAAGCTCAAGATCCAGGTTGGCACAGTTGGTTCCTTCTTAGGGTGGCAAGGGAGACTCTATTCCAAGCCTCTGCCCTGGCTTCTGGTCATTTGCTGGAAGTCTTTGGCATTCCTCCATTTGTATGTGCATCACCCAGATCTCTACCTTCATCTTCACATGACCTTCTCCCTGTGTGTGCGTCCATGTCCAAATTTCCCCTTTTTCTAAGGACACCAGTCATACGGGATTAGGACCCATCTACTCCAAAATAACCTCATTTTACTTAACTAATTACATCTGCAGTGATGTTATTTCCAAATAAGGTCACAATCACAGGTACTGGAGGTTAGGGCTCTAACAGATGGATTTTCATGGGGGCGGGTGGGGCACAATTCAACCTATAACAAGCCTTTTGGTCTCCCTTCTTTCCACTTCCTCTCCAGTTGTATGGTCAGGAATTATTCTATTCCTTCCCATTCACATCTGTGTCTCCCCCTCCTCCAGCTGTCTCCAGGCCTCCATCCCTCCTGACCCGTCTCCAGAGAAGATCTAATGCATCATTTTTCTGCAGCAAAATGACCTCCCCACCCTTGTTGAAACTTTCTAAATAACTTGCAGCATTGAGTGATGGTGAAGGAAGCAAGAGAGGAAAATGATATTTCATTTGGCCTGTTTTCAGCGAGATGGTGCTGAAATGTCCATGGCCATTACATAATCTCAATCTAGTCCTGAAACATTGTTTTTGTTGTTGTTGACTTCAAAGGCCGTAAGTGAGAGATTATAAGGAAAATAGTCAATGAAACTCCTCAAAATAGAAAGAAATGATCAGAAAACCAGAGAAGTGACTGCAGCTTTAAATACCAGCTTTACATCTGGGAACACGCTCCTCTGCCACCTACTGGCCACAGCTACAATCAGTAAAAAAGATCCTTGCGCGGAGCCAGGGCCACCATTAAAGGTAGAGTGGCCCATGGTCACCAGATGGCACTTCCAACTGTGCTTTGTGCCAGGACATGGCTTAGAACATCATGCCCCAGGGAGCTGCCAGGCTGGCTGGAGAGCCCCATGGTTGCCTGCTGGTGTGCCGGTGTGCTGGGCCAGAAGTTAGGGAAGAGAAGCTTGCAGATGCTAGGGACGGAGCAGGCCAGGGATGTGAGGGAGCAGTGTGGGGCTGGGCTCCATGCCCGAGAGGCCCTTTCCAGCCTCCTACAAGCCTGAGCAGGACACTGTGCCCGTTCATTCCAACACACAGACGTTTCTTTCTTTTATGAAATAATGTTTTCTTTAATCTTTTTCTGATATAAAAAGTAATGGGCGCTCATTGTAAGACATTAGAGAAGCAGAAAAATATAAAAATAACAAAATAATTTAGGTTGGCACAGAGGGTGGCTTGGGGGGCTTTACCGTAATCTCCATTAGCACTCCCAAAGTCGTTCTAAATATACACGCAATGTAAGGAAAAACTCCACTTGCTATGCAAATACGGCTTGCAGTTTCCAGACAGTCACTAGCCTCCCTTTGAATGGCTTCTAAACCTTCCTTTACAGACATTCTGGAGCCACTGCAGCCCACAATGCCACCACCCTGGGCTGACTGCTATTGACTGAATGGAACATTGACTTTCACTATTTTTGTGTCTACGTATTATCTTTTGTAAATTTTACTTTTTGTTGAGATATAATTGATATATAACACGATATTAGTTTCAGGTGTATTACATAATGATTTAATATTTGTGTATATTGTGAAATGATCACAGTCTAGTTACCATCCACCACCACAGAGTTACACAATTTTTTCTTGTGAGGAGAACTTTTAAGATCTACTCTTTTAGCAGCTTTCAAATAAACAATACAGTATTATTGACTGTATTCACCATGCTCTACATCACATGTTTTATCTTTATGTATTATCTTTATAACTGATTTTTAAAATTTAGGAACACTTGGTACATACCTACTTACAGCCTGCTTTTCTGCTCATCCCTCAGCAACATTACTTGTAAAGGCTGCATAATGTTTTATCCATAAAATATATAACATGTGTACCCATCTTCTGGTTCTGAAGGCTATGTAGATTGTTGCCAGGTTTTCGTTCTACTAACACTAAGATGAACCTCTGTGGACTTGCCCCTTTGTGCTCCTCTTGGCACATTTCCTAGAAGCGGAACTGCTACTATGAATGTCTCTAGGCTCTTGATACCTATGACCATATCACTTCTAGAGAGGTGACACTCATTTGCCTTTGACAAGCGGTGGACACACATGTTTTCCCTCACCTGTGCCTCTAGAGTTATAGATGACACAGATTATTGGGTGCCAGATGTTGGGCTATGTCCTGGGGTTAGCACAGTAAGGAAAAAAAAAGAACATGGTCTCAGCCTCCGCAGTTCCTGACCTGGTGGGAGAACGGCCTGACCCAATAATGACCGTGTAAGTACAGACTGTGATGATGCTGTGGCGGTGGGGGGAGGGGGGCGGGAGCACAGCATGGGAAGAGCTGGCTCTGTGGTGAGAGGATGCAGAGAGCAGTCAAGGAAGAAGTCTGTATAGCTGAAGCAGAGACCATGGGAGTAGCAGGATGTGGGAGGAGGCTGGAGTCAGTGGCACTCAGACCTGCTGCCTTGTGGGCCCCGGTTTGGGGAAGTCACTAAATTGCTCTAAACAGAGGGGTGATGCGATTACATCTGCCTTTCGAGAATCACTTTAAAAAATGTTTTTTAATTGTGGTAAAAATAAAAAAAAATTACCACTGTAGCCATTTTTAAGTGTATGATTCAGTAGTGTGAAATATATTCATATTGTTGTGCAATAGATCCCCAAAATGTTTCCATCTTGCAAAACTGAAACTCTAAACCCATTAAACAACAACTTCCTATTTCTCCCTCCCCCCAGACCCTGGCAGTCACCATCTACTTTCTGTCTATAAATTTGCTAGGTAAGTGGGGTCATACAGTACTTGTCTTTCTGCCACTGGCTTATTTCACTTAGCATAATGTCCTCAAGCTTCTTCCATGCTAGAACATGTGTCAGAATTTCCTTCATTTTTAAGGCTGAACAATATTTCACTGCATGCAGATACCACACTTTGTTTCTCCGCTCATCCATCAATGGATACTTGGACTGCTTCCACATTTTAGTTATTGTGAATAATGCTGCTATGAACGTGTGTGCAAATATCTGTTCAAGTCCCTGTTTTTAATTCTTTTGGATCTATACCCAGAAGTGCAGTTGATGGATCACATGGTAGTCTATGGCCATACCACCCTGAACGCGCCCAATCTCGTCTGATCTCAGAAGCTAAGCAGGGTCGGGCCTGGTTAGTACTTGGATGGGAGATCATATGGTAGTTCTATTTTTAATTTTTTGAGGAACCTTGAGAACCACTTTTAAAAAGCAAATTCAGCAAGGCTGATCTTGTTGCCCACAAAAACAATAGAAAATAGTACTGGATGGCTGCTAAAAGCTATTAACTTTTTGGACTACATTAATATAATTTACTAAGTACACACACCCCCACAAGTGAACTCCTCTAAAGTTAATAGAGCTCAGTATGAATAATTAAATGTATTCACCTTTTAAAAACACCTATTGTATACAGACTTGTGTCTTCAAGTGATCTGAAGAACAATATTTATTAACCAAATATCATTGAGCACTTCTCTCAGCAAGGCATTGTGGGAAAATCCAAAATATGCCTAGCTTGGTTCCCACTCTCATGATACTTGGAGTCCCAGGTTGGCAACAACACTTTTTTGTGTGTGGTGTGTTAATATAGTGGAACAAGGGGAAGGTTCTAAGAGTTCACAGGAAGCAAGAGTTGTGAGGAAAGGCTTCCTGGAGCCAGTGACATTTGGGTTTGATAGGGTTTGGACAGGTGGAGTGGTAGTGGCCAAAGAGTTCCAAGTGACTTACACAGACTGAGCCAAAGTGGAGTGTATGTGAGTTTAGGGAAGGCGAGGGCATGACAAGGTCAAGAGTGGGAGGTTTGGCCAGAGAGGTCGGCGGGAGAGACGAAAGAGAGCTTTAATACCGGGCTGAAGAACTGGGACTCTGCAGTAAGCAGAGGCTTGGGACTATGAGGGGTTTTGATTAGGGGAGTGTCATCAAAGTAGTGCATTGGGAAGATTAGTCTGGCAGTGATGTGTGTAGAATAGACTGAAAGGGAGCTGAAAAATCAGTTAGAAAGGGATTAAACAGGATACACCAGGCCAGAAGTAATGAGGGTTTGCATTTGCTGGTGGGATGTGGGAAGTGCGCAGAGGAAAGGAGGGGCCAGATGGACAAGACTATGAACAACCTGACCTTGGACTCCCTTCCGAGAATATCCCATCACACCTTTTCTCCCCTCCTCTCCCTCTTCTTCCTTACTTCCCTCTTTTCTCTTTCCCTCCCTCTTCTTTTTCTTTCTTCTTTTCTTCCTACTTCTTCTTGAAAAATATTATGTATGTCTTACAATGACCAGTTTTGCTCATTTTGGTTTCCTTTAGAACCTTGCATAGTGGCCTACACTTAGCAAGTGCTCTGTAAATATTTGTTGAATTGCAGTTGGTGACTAATTCGAAGTGGGACAGGGGCCAAAAATAACCAAAGCTTTAAGCCTGGCTGATGGGAGAGAGTAGGATACCAGGAGAAGCTGCTCAAAGACAGGTTAATTTGAGCTTCTGGAAGGTCATCCAGCTGACTTGAAATTTTGGGATGTAGCTTGAAGAGAGATTTCAAGGAACATCCCACTTTCATTCACACTCCATCTGGGGAGATAGTGGCTATATTTAAGAGCACTAATTATGGTCTGGGGTCATATTCTGGTCTGCCACTAGCCCAGTACCAAGTAGTCTCTGAGACTGTTTTATCCACCTATGAAAGGGGGATAAAGTAGTACTTATAAAGAGGTTATCAAGGGTGAATGTGAGGTTAAATGTATTAGTACAGCACCTGGGGTAAATGATAGCTGTAGTTGTTAGTGACTATCACTGTTATTAAAGTCAGAGGGAGCATAAATCATGTCATTACCGAGTAAAGCCATTCATGGCTTCCTGTTGCACACACAGAATAAAAGGCAGCCTCCTTCTCCAGGCTCCACAGGCCCTGACCACTTCCTGTCCAGCACCCCCATCACCACCCCACTGTGTTCTCCCTGCCTGTCCCCTGAACACAGCAAGCTGCTTTGCTGCCTTAAGGCCTTTGGATTTGCTCTTTTCTTCCCCTGGAATGTTCTTTGCCAGATATTGTATGGCTGGCTTTTTTTTTTTTTGGAAGGGGGGGGGGACATATATACTGTATAATCGTCATTCAAATCAGGATTTGAGACCTTTTGTCTTCCTGAGATTTAGGTCTTAGCAGACATCACCTCCTCAAAGCAACCTTCCCTGACCAAGTCCACTCGCCATGCCCTCTGGCACATCATCCTTTATTCTCTGCAGAGCATCTGTCATACTAATTACCTTGTGCACTATTTCTATGTCTGCTTTCCCCATCCCGCCCCACCCTCCTAGTGAAAGCACCGTGGTTTCTATAGCCTCAGCACCTTGAGAGGCACCTGGCATGCAGGAGGCCTCAATAAATACATATTGAATGACTGGTTGATTAATATTGAAGACGCGAGGTGGGTGGTGATGAATGATGGGAACAAGCCCAATCAGGGTGGAAAGAGAAGGGCTCAAAGCACAGTGGAAGAGTTAGCCTAGGCAAGGAGGAAGACCACTTATTTCTGACAGGTGGGAAGGGGGAGGGATGAGCTATAGACATTTTGATTTGCAGAGCAGGGCTCTGAGATGGCTGCTTCAGCTAACTGCTTTGACATTTGCATAAAGTAAAGGATGTGGCCACCTGCTGAGAGCTGAAGGGCTAAGGAAGAGAGGTCTGGGCCTTGAGGCCAGTGGAAGGTTTTAGAATTATACTAGTTGCCAATTATTTAGTGCTTATGCATGAGGCACTGCTCCCGGCCCTTGAAACACACTAGCCAATGCCATCTCATGATGATCCTATGAGGGAAGATACTATTATTACTTCCATTTTAAGATGTGGTAACTGAGGCCCAGAGAGGTCAGTGAACTTTTGCCCAAGATCAGACATCTAGAAGTGGCAGAGCTAGGATTTGAACCAGGCAATGTAGCTGTTGGAGCCTATGCAAAGAACCACAGCAATCTCCTGCCTCTTAGTTCCTGAAGCACCAAGTCTAGAAGGGTCAGTAAGAGATGAAGAGGAGGACTGTGGAATGAATGATCTATGGCAGGCCTAGGAGCAGTCAGCCAATGCTATGCCAGGAAGCCCAGGAATGGGAGCAAACAAAAAACCAAAATCCCCCAAAAAACCATGAATGGGATGGAGGTGTATGGGGTGGTGGTAACTTTGAGTTAGGCATGGTAAAGGTAGAAACTGAGCTATCCTAAAGTGCACAAGAGAGGTGGTTTCTGAGTAGGAGAAAACAGCATGTGCAAAGGCCCTGAGGTGGAAAAGAGCTTAGCTAATTGGGGGTAGTCAGTGTCAGAGCACAGTGGTGGGGACAGGGGAGGGTTACTGGTGAGCATTCAAACATTGTAAGGTGGGGTGTAGGTACTAGTATTTTGTAAAAACCCTAGGTTATGTGCCCAGGGTTGAGAACCACTGATTTAGACCAGCTTCCAGGTGACACTCATTTGGGGACTGCACTTTGAGAAACATGCCCTAGATGATTCTAATGAGCAGCCAGGGTTGAGAACCATGCATCTAAATTGAAGATGGGGAATTGAATGGCACAAAACCATGGCTTCAAAGTGTGATGGAGGAAGAGGAAAGCCCCTCTTCTCCATGCAGGAGCTAGGGGATGGGAGTAGCTTCCACAAGACAGAAATGAGGGAGAAGGTAGGTAGCAGTGACTGGATAAGAATCAATGTAGGTAAGAGCAGCAAAGGTACAAACTAGAGGTGGGGGGATTTATCCACAAAGCAGAAGGAAGAGAAAGAAGGGCTAGGAACCAGGCACCCAGGGCAGGGGACGGCAGCATAGGAAAGAGCAAAAGGAGGCTAATGGGGAGGAAGGGCAGAACAGCAGGTGTGGCTCCTGAGGCGCAACAACAGCCAGGTGTATATGCTGGTGACCTCAGCTCCGCAGCTTGTTATTCATCCTTTCATTTACACCTCACCCCTACTCCCAAAAAATCTGCAGCAAAAGGCTTAAATACAGACGTATATAGAAGGTGGCACCGTGGTGTGTCTGTGGTGGTGGGGGGGAGGAGGGCAACGGAGTAGGCTGAGCATGGGGTCTGATTATACCTAGTTGACAAGGTTAACATCAAATGAAAGCCATAAAGCCTTTGGCAGTGCGGTAGAGTCAGTGAAATATAGTGGAGAGCTAGGGGAGCAGGACATAAGTTGACATCTACACAACACCTGCTGTGCACCAGGTACCGTGGTTGCCACTTTGTTTCTTTCTCATTTAATAACGCAGGGCCTGGTAGGCCATGGAAAGTTTGGATTTTCTTCTAATTAGACTGCGAAGTCACTGAAGGGTTTTTAAGAGAGAAGTGAGGAGATGTAGTTAGGTCGTCAAAGATCAGTACTACACCTGTTCCATTTTATAGGCCAGGAAACTACAGGTTAGCCAGTCTGGGGTCACACACGAGGAAGTGTCTGAATCTAGATTAAAGATCAGGCCTCTCTGAGATAAAGCAATGTGACAAAATGTTAACAGGTGATGAGTTAAGGGTATAGGGTATTCATTGTATCCTTTTGACTTTTCTGTATGTTTGAAAGATTTTGTAATAAAAAGTTGGAAAAAAAAAAGAGGTCTGGGGTGCCTGGGTGGCTCAGTCAGTCACAGTCAGTTAAGCATCTGACTCTTGATTTCAGCTCAGGTCATGATCTCATGGTTCGTGAGTTTGAGCCCATCGGGATCCTCACTGACAGCGTAGAGCCTGCTTGGGATTCTGTCTCTCCCCCTCTCTCTGCCCCTCTCCTGTTTGTGCTCTCTCTCAAAATAAATAAAGTGAAACAAAAAGGACTAGGTCTAACATCAAAGCTTAAACTCTTTTTTACCCACTATGCATTACTGTGTCACTAATCTAAGTAACCCTGATTCCCTCATTGTCCCCTCTGAGCCTGATTTTGCCCATTGTAACAACGAGACTGGGTTAGATCACCACTAAGGTTCTCTCCCTAATACTCAGTAATCCCGCTGTGGCAGTGTCTAGCTTTAAATCATTAGGCTACACCAAGAGCCAGGTCATGAGCTTGTCCTGTGGTCTGAAAGAGCCTAATGGTTCTCCTGTAACAGCATCCAGGGATGCAGTTTGTAACCTCTGGAAAGAGGTGTGTGCTTGGCCATATCGCCTGCTGCTGTGTAAACACTTCTGGGTGTCAGTCTCCATCCACTGGGGGGAAATCACTCTCAAAAGGAAACATCTTCTTCTGCCAAGGCTTTGGGTGGGGCTAAGAAAACTGTTCGTGACAACACTGAATCAGCACATTCATCAGCGTCAAGCTCATAGTCAAAGGGAACTGGAAGAGGGCCCTGGTTAAGAAAGCTCCAGCTGAGGCCTCTTCAGCCTCAAAGGGAATGGAACCAGAATGGGCAAAGTCATAATGGAGATCGGCAGGGGAATAAAAGGCAGCATGCTCAAATTAGGGGTTTCCTCCTAAAGTATTAGAGTTCAGAGTAGAGCTCCCTCAGAAGTACTTAATTTATGGACTTCATGCCCCCCGAGAGGTAATAAAGCTTCAAAATGGGTTTTCAAAAGTTGCAAAATGACTTTTGTGAAAACAGGCTCTTTGTAGGAACATGTCTAAACCGCTGAGGCTATTTTGGCAAGGACAACTGGGTTCTCCCAAAATGTGTACGTTGGGGTTTGTCAGATTTCTGGGGCTGGAGTGATCATGGATCTGACCCAGTGTGATATTTACATGCATAAACAATCAACATCCTTTTTGGTAATCGTGTTATTTTGTTGCCTGAATCCCTGGAGTTAAAATAAGAATCCTGGGCTGGCCTCTGGAAGCACTGTGACTTTATTAGCCTCAGAAAATAACATGGCTTCTTCTCCCTTCCAGGGGCAAACATACCGAGCATTCTTCTATTTCTGTGTAAGACGGGAAATAACAGTACAGTCGTAGCTGTGAGGACCGCAGTCAAGTAGGATCCAGTGACCATAAGCCCCCGTTTACCAAGATCACACTGATTTTTCACACAACATATATTTATTCAGAAAAACATTTGCAATAAATTATAATAAAAAAGATGACACAAAATACAGAATCCCACTAGCAGCTTTGCTTAGTGACCAAGACATTTTTGAGAAATATAACAATTACAGAATAAGAATCAGAAAACAGTGAAAGGGAAACTAATGCAATGTCACCATATAGGTTCGAGCCATTTCTTCCCTAAAACAATAGATGTGGAGTCCTTCTCTACCAGTTGAATCTGAACTCCTTACTTCAGGAGCTATGAAATAAATAGCACATTAGAGTTACTTAGGAATCAGAGGTTGGCGTGCTGGAGTAGGCACAGTAGGGAGGCAGATTTCTTCCGTCTACTCTATTTCTGTCTCCCCTACCTATAGATTGTCTCAAACCCTTAATGCAGTGTACATCCCAGGGCCAGAGCTGGAAAAATGTAGAGGCACTAAACAAATTTGGTGCATCTGCCTGTCTTATGAGGAAACAGGATGCTGCCTACACCCCCCACCAACCACATCCTTGATCACCCAAAGGTCCCAGGTTGGCAATATACTAGACAATGTGTCCAGGACAGGCATCTCCCTGTCTTTGTGTAACGACCTTGCCCCAGATTCAATAATCTGCCTCTATGATCACCTTCTGGCCTAGTGGAGATGGCAAAAGCATTCTGCCTATAATCTTCTATTAACTAAGTTCAATACCTAGCCTCCGACCTACCAGATCTGCAGCTGTTTGGCACAGAGAACTTAACTCCTAGTTCCATAACTCCCTATCAAGAAAGGCTTTAACCAGTATATCACAGGATACATACCTTTTCTTCCCCACAGAACTCAACTTACAAGAGATGGGGGGAACTGAAGAACCATTCAGCAGTGGTGTTTCCCCTGGCTCTCTCCTTCAATGTGCTAGAAGAGTCAGGAGTCAATGCCCAAGACCAGACACAAAGCCTATACATTAGGCTCCTTGGATTTAATGTTAACAGCCAAGAATGAGTTAACTCAGGGTGGTTAATGAAAGAAAACCAGGAAGAAGCCAACTACATCAGGTAGTTTTGCAGTTAGTGGCTGGTGGCTGGTTTGCCAACCAACACAGAATAATTAAAAAACAACAAAAACAACAACAATGCTCCCCACAGAGCTTGAGTGAATGAAATGCTCAGAGGGTTGTCTTGGGTGGGAGAGAAAGGGGCTTCATTGGTCCCACTGCATAGTCTCTTTTACATAACACTGGATAAGGTGACTACAAACCATGGGGAGCTGGTCATAGAGCCCAGAACCAGCCTTGACGGGAGAGGGGGCAACATCTACCCCCTGGTATTTCAGAAGACCAGAGAGGGGGTTCTAAGGGTTATCCACAACAGCCTTGCTGAAGGAAGGAGCAGTATCGCTGGAGAGGCCCACCTGAGATGCAGACTGCCTTTTTGACTTTGATGCAAGCATTGCTCTGGAGATGGATGTGTAAGTGGGGAACAGGTCCCACAGACAACCAGGATGAGTTCTCATGTACAATTTGAATAAAAACAGAAAAGGGATGGTAGAAAGCAGGACCTGTCAAACATGAATATTCTCACTCTTGAAACGCTCAAAGTGCTTCCACTCTGATCGTGATTCTCTCACATCAATGGGATGGCATCTCTGACAGTCCCTAAAGTTCTGCTACTCAATGTGGTTGGAGACAAGAGAATACGGTTCCACCTAGTGTTGATCCATGACAAGGACAATGTTACAGAGACATACAGATGCCACTGTAGTAGAAATGCACAAATGCATGTCACAACCACATGTAGACAGTTAACTCACTGTTGGGGACACCCGAGGAGTCACTAGCTTTACCCAGACTTCCTTCGACATAATAGTACTAGTGGAGTGGAGTGCAAAGAGGTGATATGGGAGGGGGCCGGGCAAAAGTGCTTTAGACGAAGGACTACAGACTAGTCTGAGCTACAGCACATAGTGCTTGCAGACCTAGAATGGGAACATCTCAGAATCTAGGCCTAGGGTGCTAAGGACAATCATGATAGCTGGCAGGAGGGCAACAAACACTTCCCAGATAAAGGAGTGTAGATATAGATCTCTTGCCTTATAAAGAGAGAACACAAAAACACCAAAATATGGTACCTTTGGCTTGGCAATGTGAGTCTAAAAGTATTTTGCTGTGCAGGATATGGTAAGGGAGGGATTAGGAAACTCTTTTCCTTTTGCACTAGAAACAACTTTTTCATGCCAGCAGCCTCAAAATTCTGCAACTGCCCCTTCCTGTGGCATGACTTTTCAAACCATTCTGAAATACTTAGTGCCCAAGACCTTCCGCCTCTAGAACCTTGGAGAGTAGTAAGAGGTAAAGGCTTATTAGTCTTCATCGCTCTCAAGAAACCCCAGAAGGAACTGGATAGCACGTTGACGGTCACTTGGAGTCTGTCTTGCCATGAAGTTGGGTGGAGGCCTTAGGAGAAGACTAGTGAAGAGAGTAGCTAGAGGGTGAGAGAAAGGAAAGGTAAAACCCTTTGTCAGACACAACCTAAGCAAAGCCTCAGAGACAGGAAGTGGGGGGCCAGGGGACAAGGGCAATGGGAGGGAAGTAACTGCCATGTGCCTGGACGAGAAGGAAGGAACACACTGTGTACACCATACACAGACTGTCCCGACCAGCCTACCCCCACTCACGTTGCCATTCTTATGAAGCACTCTTACCGATCATGTTTTCGCTGACATTGTTGTATTTAGAGAATTTTAAGAGTTCTCGAAGGAATGCCATCAAGTAATGGAAAACATTTCTATGGCATCTCGGAAGCTGGGAAATCACCTGTTTTTTTTTTAAAAAAAGGGGGGGAAGGGTGGGCAGTGAGAACAGGTGAAGGAAGGGAGTAACAAGAGCTTACAGCTGCCACAAGAAGTAGTTTATAATCCAACCTATACAGAACCCCATTCATCTGTCACAACTTTCCTTTATTCACTCATGACTAACAGAGTACCTGCAAATAATAACTTCCGAGTCAGAAAGGTCATCCTGTTTGGCCTGGGTATACACTCAATGACCAGGCTACGTGGTCAGCACACAGTCACACGCACACCCCACCTCACAAGAAGGTTGGTATTAATCTGGTCTTCTCCCATCTCCTCAGACACGCAGCCATGGCATCTGCCAAGCTGAATGGTTTTCTCTGTAATGTCATTTAGCATGGATGGGAGCTCCTCCCAATACTCACTAGCCTGATTGAGAAGTATTCTCAGCTACTGTGCATCAAAATTATTTCAAGATTAAAAACAAACACCAAGAAGGGGGTGCCTGGCTGGCTCAGTTGGCAGAGTGACTCTTAATCTCAGGATTGTGGGTTTCAGCCCCACGTTGTGTGTAGCCCCACACTGTCTGCAGAGACTACTTAAAAATAAAATCTTAAAAAAAACACCAAGAAGACAAAAAGAAGAAAGGCTCACAAGTATCACCGACCATTCCTGGTAATGTCAGCCAGAACTCAGCTTCATAAACAATCTTCTGCCAACGTAGAGGTATCCACCCTACTCAGTAGGCCAACTAGAAAAGTGTGGCAACTATAATAGGAAATAATACAACCTAAAATTTAAGAGTCCTAACTCTCGGGGCACCTGGGTGGCACAGTCAGTTAAGCATCCGACTTTGGCTCAGGTCATGATCTCACAGTTCATGAGTTCAAGCCCTGTGTCGGGCTCTGTGCTGACAGCTCGGAGCCTAGAGCCTCTTCGATTCTGTGTCTCCCTCTCTCTCTGCCCCTCCCCCACTCATAAATAAATAAGTCCCAACACTCAAAGCTGGTGTCCTGCCATGAATAACAGATCCAGACCTATCTTACCACATAGCTAGCTACACGCCTGGCTTTGCTAGATTGATTTCTCTACGGGGGAACCTGCCCCAGGCACATCCTCAGAGCAGTAAAACTCACCTGTCGACAGTTCTGGGGATCCTGAGCAGAGTCAAGGCATCGCTGATACAGCTCATAACAGATGACGGGTTCTGGCAGGGCCTCCAGGAAAATGAGCAGTGCTTCAGCCACAGAGTGATTACTGCCAGCTGTATCAACTTAAGTCAAGGGAAAGAGGCTCTAGGAAAAAGGCCACACAGAGACCTGATTTGCTTCCTTCCTCCAGCCCCCTCAGGGACAGTTTCCTTCCTATTATTCAGGGCACATTGATCCTAACTGGGGTTTGATATTTTATTGGTCCAGGTATGCTGCAGCTGAGTTGTTACAGAATTGATCAAAGACTCTTGGGAGGTTTGGCTCAACTTGAGAGTCAGGGGAATGTGGCATGCAGAATGATGTTCACACTCGATCAGTCCTTGAAACTAGTCCCCAGTGTTTCCCATTCTCTTTTATGTCCTAGTGACAACATACATGGTGGCAGGAGTGATCAAAAGCCTGAAGCAGAACAGTACCAGTGCTGTGGGTCTTATGCTCCATGTTTATTAAAAGTTGTTGTTACCTACCCCTTTATTCCTTTCAGTAAGAGTCTGATACAGAGAGAAGTCAAAAGTTCCTGAAAGGAATTGAAAAACAACTGCAGACTTGATGATTACCTTATAATAGATGACAGTCAGAGAGAAAGTACAGATGGAAACACAAAAATCAAATGTAGGAGGGAAGAAAAGTTTGGTCAAGAATTCATCCAGCTTCCTAAGCCTTTGTCAAAAAGGATACGGATTGTCTCGGGAATGCTAGTATCCAGACAATCAATGATCTGCTGTAACTCCTCCTGCATTCCAGGGGTTTGGAACAGATCCTCCTACCAAAGACATGACAATAAATGGAACAAGGCAAGATAATCAGCCCTAAGGTTCTGAAGTCCATCCAGGGATCAAGAGAGTGACAATGCAAATGGAAGTGTAATGTGCATACTCGTGATTAGGAATGGAGGTGTGACAATGGCATCTTTTCCCTTTATCATCTGTATAATCCGTGTGAAATTTTACTTCCAACCAGAAAATGATCTCCACAGGTTTTAGCTTATACCTGATATGGCAGAGGACTAGATGGCTACAGTGGGAGACCAGATGTTTCCACTTCTAGCTTCCTGACAAGTAGAAGGCAGAGTCGAAACAGCTGAACCACAGTTAAATACTGACCTTAGGGAATGCTAGGGCAGCAGTAAATGGCATGCCCATACCAAACCTTGCTTTTGAGTTCTATTACACTTCAGTAGGTAAAAAATGTTTTCCTTCAATTTAGTCCCAAGAAATTTCTCTTTTTGGGCAGTTGGGTTGGGGGTAGCTAATATTTTAGATAGGATTAAAAAATGAAAATCAAATTCAAGAAATGGGCTTGAAGTATTAGAAGTATAGAAATGGGCTTTGGACTTTAAAATCTGCAATGCCTATGTGAGATGGGAAACATGCATTATAGACCAAGGTACACAGTGGTCCAGGGGAAATTGTGTGTAGCCAGGAGACAGGCATGCTCAGTTTGGGCCTGGCTCCACCATTACACTTACACTGTGGTCTTAACTAAATCACTTAGTTTGTATGCTTCTATTGTCATATCTGTAAATATGGATACCTCCATCTGCCCAGACGATCTGACAGTGCTATTCTGTGAAGGTAGCTTGCAAAAGTTACAAGCACAATACCGACAGGAGGTATCGCACACCTTCCAAAGTTGTAGGGTAGGCCCATAGTCACTTACCTGGTGGCAGGCATGTTTGAACAAGTGATCTACCAGAAGCCAGATCTCCTTGGGGACCTGAAGGGGTCTTTCACTGGCACCTTCATCCAAGGGAACCATCTGCAGAAGGGATTTCTCCTAATAGATGAAAAAGGAAGAGAATCAATGCGGTCTCAATAAAAACATGTATGTAACTTGAGGTCCTCCAGATTCTGCTTATGTAAGTACAATTTCATCTTCATCTCTTAAGATTTTTCATTTTTTCTCACTGGGGTCACTCCTGGTCAGAAGGCACTTGATACGGATTCCCACAGTTAAAGAATCTCGTTTTCTAGATGCTTAACAGTTAAGCATTCCGTTTGGGTTCATTATGTTTATCACTGGATGCACTGTGTGTGGTAAATCCTCTCAAGGGTGACACGGAGAGCCAGCGCTGTAGCAGTACGGTCATGGCAGAGTGCACATACCACCTGAGACTTGTGGGCCATTAAATTACAATGGTCAACACAGTACTTTGGAAGAGCAGCATCTACTTAGGTTTTTGGTGACTTTTAACTTCTGATTCTTTCAGGTCTTACCACAAAATTACAGTTTTCATTGCTGATTTAAATGAGGCTCTCTGGTCCACAGAAATTAAAGACAATTCTCCACATTACACCTACATTCATGAATATTTCAGCCTCAATAGAAGGTCTAATCTTAAGGCACTAAACTCATAGCCCTTAAGATCCAAAAATAGTAAACCGAATACAGCATACCAAGAGCCAAAAATACTGTGAAAAGTTCCAGGTTTGAGTCCAGAAGTTATTCTTTATATTAATAACTCAGATTTCTCAAGGCTGTGACCCCTTTCACTTATCTTCCTACTTTCTGTTAGATTCTCCTGAAAGAATCTAAGAGAAAAACCCAAAAGTGACAACTAAACCTGAACTTGGAAATGGCTGGGGACATAAACTCAGTTATCTTGTGTTTATATAGTCAAATATAAATTATATCAAAAAGGTGTTTGAAATAGATTAAGTCCTTGAGGGCAGCCTTCAGAAAAATCCTAGTGGAGAAAACGGTGACCAATTCTTTGCATCTTCCCCCCTTCTCCAGCTTGAGGTTATAAATTGTGTACTTTCAACTTTAGGAAATTCTGTAAATTCTAGCCCAACCCCAGCCATGTTGCTTTATGGGAAAGAAAAGCGTTTTACGACTTCCAGAGACTGTGTACACTAGAGCAGAGATGAGGGCTCTGCTTAACACTATGTTCTTCAACCAGCACTGCTGACGTTTTAAAGCTGTTTTACCTTTCTAAGAGAATGAGGAAGAGAAAAGAGCATGACAGTTGGTTACCATTTAAAATCTATTTTCTTCACATCCATTTTGCCTCCTTTCTTTCTTTCTTTTCCTGGGAGTCTATCACTTGGTATTCATGTTCCCTGTGGCTGCCAGAACTTTATCAGGGGCTCATCCACTAACTTCTTTCTAGTTGCAAGTATTAAATCCAGGTATCCACATAGTATCTGAATCAAAACACTGTCCATAATGCACTCTGCTCATTTTCTGAACCAAATGCAACACATGTACAGATTTAGCAGATGCCTCCAAACTTACCGTATATAAATTATTCAGCACTGATTCATGTACTTTTTAAAAAATCTGACATCCAACTGGTGCTTTTCCTGTACTAAGGCATTAAGGCGACACAGGGCACTGTCCGAGATGAAAAGACAACATGGCCTGCTATTAACAAGGAAAGGCCAGGAAGCAGAACTGTCTCAACCCTTAGTGGTTTAAAAAGGTTAATAAAATGTCAGTAGGTTATATACATCATCCACTATCCATTTCCAAATTCATGCGTGATAACATGAAATGTCAGACTTGTGTCTCTGAAGTCTAGAGAAAGATCATGCACAAGAAATAGTACTTTCTCAAAAGTCCACAAATTATCCTGATAACTTTAATTTTCAAAGGGAAATAAAGCACACTTTGAAACCTTAGTGCTAATAATTAACGCAGTAAAACAGTACACCATTTCCACCATCAAAATGCATTAAACTCCACCAAATGGGGAGATGGTGTTAGATGCTGTGTGACACCGCTTTAAGAATGGTTTTCAAGCCCACGTTTCTCTATGTGATAGCCCTGTGTGGAGCCAGACACCCTCCAGCCTGAAGATAGAAGTGGCAAAGCACTACAGGAGCCCTTTACTAGGTTCCTTGACTGAGTATTCAGGAGATGTCGGTTCTAGTGCCCTCTGCCCCACACCCCTGATACCAGGAGCAGTATGACTTTAGTGAGTTTTTCAACCTTGGGCCTTGGTTGTCTTATCTATTAGAATGGGGAAAGTTACCCTGTCTGAAGACAGAGAGCTACACCAGATGATCCCTCATGGTCTTGTTCAGCTCTATAATTCTATTCTACACTCTTTCTTAACCATATAACTGCATTCTTTCGGTAATTAATGACTACTGTCACCAACCCCAAATCACTCTTAATACAACACAAATCCACTTCTGCTTTTATTATCATTGGAAATGGAGGACAGCTAAATGGTACCCTGCTCCACCTCATGAGCTTTCACATATATCAAGACAGCTCTTTAGTTACTTCTCATTTTAAAAATACAAATTTGGAAACTTGACTCCTATTGCTTTTATGTACTGGGTCTCAACAACCACCAGTGCAGTAAATATCTTTTCTATACTTCAGACACACTTAAAAACAGCTGGCAGGACTTTGGTGGATTCTCATGGAGTCAGAGGTCTCTGATATGGCAAAGATTAGGGACAAATTCCAGGGACCACAGTTAAGTGTTAATTAAGCACAGGAAGCACATAACCACCAATGGATTGTATTACCTTTTCTAGGAAGCTGTCTTCTTCCTGAGAGCAGAGCAGGAAAAGAAAGTCATTGACAGACAGAAATCAGAATTAATTTACAGAATTAGAAACAGATCAGTATTATTAGAACTCACTATATTGCTAGATGTATACACTTTAAACAGCTTTAAATTTTTCAAATAAATTATTGTTGAAAATGGAATATGTTCTCTCTACATGCAAAGTTCTCTATTGTACATATTAAATGTTCATGTGGTTTATTGAGATTATCACTCAAGAAACATACATGTGCAGTTCCAGACTTTTGTGTTCTTTGGCAGCTTCCAGCTGACCTGGCCAAATGCCCAGTGATGGCTCCTTTCCACGTGCTGCCTGGAGGCAGGCCCTGCTGCTGTACTATGCGGCTTCCTAAGTCATCCTAACGCCACTCGATGCACGAATTTGGTTGTGAGTCTGACAGTGGCCATTCAGAAGGAGACAACTGGCTACTCCCCTCTCCCTGCCATTCCTTTCACCCTAAGCAGTATCCCACACTCTTTTCCCTCGCCATGTACCTACTCCCCTCCTCAAAGGCCCCTAAACTCCCCAAATATGGAGGTCCCTCTGAAATGTAAATTTATTTCATTTCAGACCTTTGTGGACCAGAAGACCCATAATTATCCCTATTGTGATTTCTTGTATGATATAAGAGAAAAAAGAGAAGCAAAGGAGAGGGAAGAAGGTTAATTGGCTCTGTCTTCTGTGCTTTTATTATAATCCAATAACAAGAGCAACAATAACTACTGCCACCACTTAGGGAGCACCGGCCATGTACTGGAAACTGTAAAGTACTTGTATACAATGTCATTTAGTCTGCACAGTAGATATTATTCCCATTTTACAGATGGGGAAACTGAGGCTCTACCAGGTTAAATTATTTGCCCAAGGTCATACTATTAGGTATTAAGTGGCAGGTACAGGATTAGAACTCAGGTCTGACTGACTCTATAGTCATTACCACTATGGTCCCCTAGACAACTCAAAAAATACAATCTAGCTGCTTCCTGGGCAGAGAGGCAGGGCAAGGCTGTGAAAAAGACAGTGAGAAACAAAGCACCATGGTTAGTGGAGAGAGTACAGGCACTAGTGGTAGACAGTCCTGGGTAAAATCTTTGTTCTGCCTCCTATTAATTTTGTACAGACCTTAGGCAAGTTACTAAACTTTATAAAGCCTCAGTTTCTTCATCTCCAAAACAGGGATAATGATATTTACTTTGTAGGACAAGGAAACAGCCTAAAATCCAGGCATGTTGGGACACTGGTGGTGCAGTATGCCAGCACCTCCCCAGCAACTCCCAGCTGGAATCCTGCCAACGCTGCCACAGGCCACCAAGAACCTGAGTACAAATCACACGTCTCATGTCTGATAGTAAAAGGGGGAGTCCCGATCTTACTATGAGAGACGTGCAGGAGGCTGGAGGTGGGGTAGTGTGTGCTCCCTGATGTTCCAAATAGAATGCTAAATACATTTCCCCCAAACGACTTTTATATATATGGTGGATAGGCTTTTTAGTATTATTAGATACATTATGGATTAAACAGGCTCTTGTAGGTTTACCTAGACTTTTAAATACCACATATAAATCGAGCTAAAAATAATCAGAGTAATATTGTCTTATGAAGTATGCAATATTAATAGTATTGTAATTATTTTTTTAATTTAAAAGTTAAATTCTGAATGCCAAACATCTAATTTAACACAATTTTGGAGCACAACCTTTCTTTAAATTTAGGACTACTTATTAAGAAATAGTAGAACTAGCCTAACAGACTTCTCTATTTTTCCTCCCATGAATACATGCCACATGATACGATGAGTAAAACTAGGCAGAGTTGTTTTTTTTTTTTTTTTTTTTAATTTTTTTTTAATTTTTGGGACAGAGAGAGGCAGAGCATGAACGGGAGAGGGGCAGAGAGAGAGGGAGACACAGAATCGGAAACAGGCTCCAGGCTCCGAGCCATCAGCCCAGAGCCCGACGCGGGGCTCGAACTCACGGACCGCGAGATCGTGACGTGGCTGAAGTCGGACGCTTAACCGACTGCGCCACCCAGGCGCCCCTAGGCAGAGTTTTTATACACTAACCTGTCAAACCAGGCCCTCAAAGCAGTTTTCTTTGAGCAGTGCAAGGCATGCCTTTGGGGGGTGTAGTGGGGGGTGGATGAGAAAGGAGGCTACACAGAAGGGAATGATATGGTCCCTGATTTGGGTATGCAATTGATTTGGGGTAAGAAGTCCCAGAATTTATAGCCTGATATTGTTATAATTCACAGAGAGGAGTTCTCAATAAATGGTTAATATGAAAAACAAGCAAAGGGGTTCAAAAGAAGGAGATGGCTTTAGGCTGGGGCTGTCAGGGGACTTTTCACAATGGAGATGGGACCTAACTAGCCCTTAAAAGATTCATAGGATTTTAAAGAGTAGAGATGGGGTGAGGACACTACAAGTGGGAGGGGCAAAAATAAGCAAAGATTCAGAGAAGGTAAATCCCAAGGTGGGTGTAGGGAAAAGTTGGTCATCTGTTCTGCAGACAGCATGGCAGGATGCTGAGAAAAATAGTGGGAAATAAGTATGAAAAGGAATGTTAAAGTCAGACTTTTGGTGAACTTGAATGACAGGTAAAGCAATTTGGATTGTATTTAGTAGGCATGGGCAGGCCACGGACTACCTTTAAGCAAGGAAGTGATAGGTCCCAAAGCTGTATTATAGAAAGATCAGTCTGACAGCCCTGAAGAGGAAAAATGAATGAGCAGCGATAGAGGCAAAAGGGATTGTTAAGAGGTTATCAAGGTAGATCAAAAAGGAGCGAGTAAACACTTTAACTAATTATGGGAAAACTATATTTTTTTTAAATAAATAGATAAAAGAGAAAACTCTGAAAGAAGAATCAAAAGGACTTTGATTAGATATTGGTGGGGCAGCACATTTATACTGAGAGTTTACCTCTCTGGCTACAGGCATATAGTAGATGTAAATAACTTATTTCAACACTAGGCTCCATTCTGCAAACAGAAACACTACTTAGCCTCCACTGATAAACAGCATACTCCTAAGGTAGTTCTAAGGTTGCTTATAATCACTTAGTTCAACTGACCTGTCCTCTCTCTACAAAAGGCTATGCATTGATTACATTTAAAATGTTTTAATGTTTATTCATTTTTGATCGAGAGAAAGAGAGAGAATGAGAATGAGTGGGGGAGGGGCAGAGAGGGAGAGAGAGACACAAAATCCGAAGCAGGCTCCAGGCTCTGAGCTATCAGCACAGAGACCGACGTGGGGCTCAAACTCATGAGCAGTAAGATCACGACCTGAGCTGAAGTCAGACAGCCACCTAGGTGCCCCTGCATTGATTACATTTAAAAAGGAAACCTAATTCAGATTCCCTAGTGGAGCAACATTGGCATGCTACAAATGCACTGCAAATCATTCTTCACTCCAACACTCATCCCTAGAGGAATTTTGCCAGTAGTAAATGTAGCTAAGATAATGTTAAAGAGTCATTTAGAGGCAGATTCAAATTTAAAAATAAATAGCAAATGGGTGCCTGGGTGGCTCAGTCCATTAAGTGCCCGACTCTTGATTTCAGCTCAGTTCATCATCTCATGGTTCGTGAGTTCAAGCCCTACGTCGTGCTATGCACTGACAGCACAGACCCTACTTGGGATTCTCGTTCTCCCTCTCTCTACCCCTCCCTTGCTTATGCATTCTCTCAAAAATAAACTTTAACAATAAAAAATAAAAGAAAATAAAAAGCAGAAAACTAAATAGATATCGAAGTTCTAGAAAGGATTAATTAAAATGAAATATAAAAAGGAGAAACACAAACCATACACCTAACAGGATAAGAAATGAGTGGTTGATCAGTAAGACGAAGTAAACACCTAGTGAAAAGATCACTGGGGACGAACTAATCACCAAACCATTATTCTTATTATTTCAACTTTGATATTGTTCTAATAAACATGTCCCCAAGCAAATATAGTCTGTCCATTCATCCTTCAACATTTTTTGTCTCCGTATCTACAAGAAAACCTTTAACCATATCTGGCAAGTTCAAACCTGGTCTGTCCATTAGCCCACTCTATAAGCAAGACCAAGCTGTTCCTCCAAATATGTCAATTTACAACCTCATACTACCCATAAAAGTCTTGTGATAGTTGTAGATGCCCTCTGCTCCAGCATAAACTCATCTGTTGACTTCAAGACTTTCTATTCCCTGCTCCCAACCTACCCAACCAGCCTCACATACTCTTTTCTTTAATCTTCACTCTTCCCGGGGATATCTCTTTTTTTAAGTTTATTTATCTATTTTGAGAGAGAAAGAGAGAGAGAGAGCAAGCATACACATGCACAAATGCGGGAAGGGCAGAGAGAGAGAATCCCAAGCAGGCTCTGTACTGTCAGCACAGAGCCTAACTCAGGGCTTGACCTCACCAACTGTGAGATCATGACCTAGGCTGAAATCAAGAGTTGGATGTTTACCTGATTGAGCCACCCAGGTGCCCCTTCCCAGGGAAATCTTATAATTTTTCATACGTGGTCTTTTTGCTTTCACCTTTTTTTTAAAGTAGGCTCAATGCCCTGCATGAAGCCCAACATGGGGCTTGAACTCATGACCCTGAGATCAAGACCTGAGCTGAGATCATGAGTTGGATGCTTAACTGACTGAGCCACCTAGGTGCCTCTGCTTTTAACTTCTAGCATTTACCCATGATGTCCCTTACACCTGGGAGACATGATCACCCAATATGTTAATACATATTTCTTGAATACTTGGACTTAACTCAAAATACTTCTATGATGAACCCCAAATCACTTTTCTAGTCAATTTTATTCTTATGTGCTGAACTTGTTTCTAGTTATGTTAATGTTACATGAATCAAATATGCATTAAAGCCAAAATAAGCTGGTTCTGAGATTTTTATAGAAATTAGCTGGTTAATCAATAAGCTTTTATAACATATAAGGCTTGAGCAAACAGCACAGGAAAGGAATCTATTGTTAATACAAATTACAAGCTCCACAACTCTCATTACAAATGCCTTTCCAAAATATTGACTTACCAAATACACTGGCCATTAACCTGTAAAAGTAGCTAATGTTTAGAGTATCTCTAACCAAATTCCCTATTAACCTCGATTTATAATTTAGTCATATTCTATATATAAGTAAACTTTCATCACCACTAAATTTCAGGAACCCACATAAACTCCATAATACTTTGTTTTCAATGTGTAATGAATAAATATTAATGATTATATGCTAGTTAATAAACTAGAAAATTTTATCTTTATTCTGGAAAAGAATAAAGATAATTACAAACAAATTTTCCTCTGTCACTTGTGCTAATTCCAACTATTCTAGTAGTGGCAAATTCACTATCATTGAGAAGGGCAAGAAGAATGAAAAGGGTTTATGCCAGTATTTCATTCCACATTTGGTGGGAAGAGGGTATGGCACAAGAATCTTTCTGAAACAGTACAAGGAAACTCAACATAGGCACTGAACTCATTTCTGGTTTCACCAAAATTTTAGAGTAAATAATACAATAGAAGATAAAGGGTATCATTATTAATAGCATCATCTGATAGGATGTGAAATATCATGTTGGTCTTGGAACAAATATGAACAAATACAAGAAAGCATTGCAGAAGGTCAAAATCAAATCAAAATACAGTGGGAAGATATTACAAATGGGGTACAGATAATTTTAGACTTCAGCTCAGGTCATGATCTCATGTTTCGTGTGTTCAAGCCCCGCATCGGGTTTTGCGCTGACAGCTCAGAGCCTGGAGACTACATTGGATTCTGTGTCTCTCTCGCTCTCTGCCCCTCCCCTGCTCATGCTCTCTCTCTCTCAAAAATAAATAAACATTTTTAAAAATTTTTCAAAAAAGAGAGGCAGAGTAAGGTGTTCACCAGTGAAGTGACATATCACTACTTAATTTCAGATGGTACAGCAAAAAAAAAAAACAAGAACAAAAAAACAAAAAACAAAAAAAAAAAACACGCCTATTTTATGTAAGGCATGTGAGGGTTCATTGTACTGTCCTTCCCATTTTTCTGTACATCTGCCACTTTCATAATTAAAAGTTGGGAGAAAGAAAACTGTTAAATGATATTTAGGATGGAAGGAAGGGGGCAGGGAAAAAAGGGGAAACTTCATTTAGAATATATCCTAAACAGTAAAATACAAAACTGGAAAGACAGAATATGGTGGTGAAAGGAAAAAAACAAGTATCATAAAAAAATAAGAGAATGTAAGGATGTAAATTTCTGAAGGAAATGGTTCTCTCTCAAACAGAGGTAATACACCCAGTTATGAGGGCTCTAGGGAAACAAGTATAATTCCAAGAAAGAATGCTGGGACTGGACTCAAGTGTTTTAATCTGCCATCTGAGTCATAGCTAAAACAATTCCATGGCAACAGAACAGATCACACAGGCCAGCAGTCTGCCCGCTGGTCTAGCCCTCCTTGCTAGATGATAACATCACTGCTCTGGCGAGGCTGAAGAACATCAACATGAATACTAATAGTAGTGATAAAGTATGGCTGCCACATCACCTCATTTTTCTTGGTAAAAGACCAAAAGCATGCTTTTACAGCCCAAAGAGGTCTGCACACAAATCCAGCAATATTTTTATTTAGAAGAAAAGTCCTTAACAGGATGAACTTGTTACTACATCAATTTACATTATGGAAGGTAGTAAGCATTTCCTATATAAGAACACTGCTATTATAGTTTGGTGTCAGGGAAGGGAAATCCTACTGCTTCCCTTTCTTGAGTCCCATTAAACATGCAGCAAACTTCAGTGTACATTATAATCATGTGGGATGCTGATAAAATGCAGGTTCCTAAGCCCTACACACCGAGACTGTCCTTCCATTGCCAGAGGTGAACAGAGGGAAGAATCTGTACTTGTTCAAGGACCCCCAGGGATTCTGAGGTTCATTTATAGGTCTGGGCTGCAACATGCAGCCAAGTTTGGGATTAGATACGATGATACAAGTAAGGAATTACCAAACTGGGAATGAGAAAGTCTGGGGGGCAGATTCGTTACTAACTTATTCCACTTTGGGAAAGCTATTGTCTCATGCCTCAGTTTTCTCATGTGTTTAATGAGGATAATACTGCCCCCCCAACTTACTGGACCTCACACACATGCTAATTTATACAAAAGTAACTTAAATTATGAAGAGCATAACAAATAAGCATTAGATCTTTAAGAAGGGAGTCTTTAATCTAATTCAGTGAACACAGTATTATATATTCCTGACAAGAGCCAATTACAGATTACTCTCTCTTTTTTGAGACTTAATCTAATGAAAGTAGTGCTAGAGTAAAGTGACATTCTTGTTCTTATCACTTGACAATTCCCCCAACCCCAGCAAAAGAGAAAGCCCAGAGACAATGAGGACATCACTTAAGTATTGTGAAAATTATATCTAGAGGAGGTTCTGTGTCTTAGGATGTTTCTTACCAAGTCTATGAGTTTGGTTACAGGAACTTCTCGGATTGGTCTTTTCATTCGGCACAAAGCCTCCAAGGATGTACCAAAGCAACTTGGGAGGTAATTTCCACTAATGGTCAAGAAGTAATCTTTGCCTCGATCCAGGTGAAGGACTAGAATATCTTCAATCTTATCTTCCCCTGAGTTCAGGATGGTCACAGAGTCTTTGCTGACATACACATCAAGGGAAATGTCCACGGTCTCATCTGAAATATAAGAAATGACACATGGTAACAGAAACTTATGGTGGAAAAGTGAAAGGAGATGAAAACCAATAGAAGAAGTGTCCTCTAAAAAGTCATCAGGTGATGAAGGAGAGACTAGACACACAAAAGAGATCTCCCCAATATAATGACAGTAAAGGTAAGAGACATGTGGTTAGAAAACATGAAGTTAAACAGAGGGAGGGGGTGGAAGCCAGGGGGAGAGGATGCATTGCAAGCAGAGACAATGGTAAAGGGACAACTCACTTGGCTCCAAGTAGCCCTCAAAAGGTTCAGCCCGAAGCCATGGTTTGCAGTACTGGCTGTCATTAAGTTTAGGGATGAAAGAAAAATGGCAGGGAACCTGTCCATTGTTGCTGATCTGGAACTTCTCCTTTTGTAGTTGCCGAAACTTCACATTCTCAAACACAAACTGGGGAATAACAGACAGACACAAACATGCATCACTAGTAGGGGAAGTCAGTCAGTTGGATTATTCCATAGGGAATATGAATAAAGAATAAGGTAATTATTATTGACCAGGTGTGCAACTATTGTCTGTACGCCTTCACTGACTGAGCTGGCTGTATGCCACGTCCTCTCATTTGTTATTCTACTCACACCAGAAGAGGAATTAGGCAGCTCCTGCTACTTCTCTGGACTACTCTGATTATTCCTGAGATCCTAAGAGGATAACCCAACCTTGGGTCAGGACATTCATCCCATGACCAAATCCTGGTTCCTGAGATATGAATTAACCAGCAGCTCTGAAATACTAAGTAAGAAAAGCTAACATCTGAGGGCTTACTTTGTGCTGGGCACCATTTTAAGAGCTTCATATGTATTAACTCATGTAATCCTCACAACCACCCCTTTAACCAGAAAAGGAAAGTGTGGCTCTGAGAGAGTTAGACACGCGCCTCTGGTCATACATCTACTAAATGACAGTGCTGGAATCAGCATGGAGGCAGTTTGACTTCAACACACATGGTTTTCACCACTTTGTTGTGTTGCCTTCTCTAACAAACATGCTTTCCCCTGCACTGACCATGATGGGCACTGCATGGGGAAGCCATGTATTTTTGCTCACCTCCCTCCTGCTGAGCTCCAAGGAAGGAAGGAAGTCATTTTCCATTCTGTCCATGATGCGTACAATATCTTCAAACACTTTCCGATACCTCCGTTCATCCACAACCTTCACCTGAAAGAAAGTAAACCCTCTTTTCAGTCTTACATGCTCCTAGCTCATCTTCCTTTGAGATTACCTAACAATTTAAAAGGCGTTGTTACAGCAATCATTTAAAATAAAATGTGGTGCAAACAACATCTTCAAACACTTTCTGAAATATCAGTCCATCCACAACTTTTACCTCAAAGAAAACAGATCCTTATTTTAGTCCTGTGTGCTCTCAGCTTGAATGTCTAAGAGTCTAACAATTTTTTAAACATCACTAAAACAAATATAAATTAAACTAAGCATTTCAGCACTACACACTTTATGGTAAAGGTAAGGTTAATTGGTTAACTTCCTGGAAAAGGAAAAGATTAAACCTCTGTGCTAAAAAGCTTGGCAGTAAAAAATAATAATAAATAAATAAATAAATAAATAAATAAATAAATAAATAAAAAGCTTGGCAGTAATATTTGGGAAGAATATTTTCTTGCTCCATTGTTAAGTTATTTGGGGTTGGGGGAAATGTGACAATTATGGTAAAAATTATTTCCTGCATTGCACAAATTAAGTGTCAAAACATACCTACTACTGTTTCTAACAATGATCACAAAGCGCTGAAACAGCAGAAAAATGATTAAAGCATTTAATTCTATTAGCTGCTATGCGCAATGCCAAGAATCATAATGTCAGTGCGTTATATCATTATATAATGATAAAGATACATTACTAAACAGATCCTATGGTTATTTTAGAGAAGAGCCAATACAAAATGCCCTAGATTAGGGTAAAAAAAGCATGACAAACAAATCATCTTGACTAATAGATCAAAAAATTTTCCCATCTGACACAGCACTTTCAGCTTCCTGAAATAGCTTTGAGTTTTTTTCACTATTAAACTTCATACAAATCAATGCCAAAAATGAACATAATTAACATAGCATTTTAACTTATTGAGGTTGCAGCTTCTTTTTAGAAAGAAAACTTCACGAATTCCATGTTGAGGGAAAAAAAAGGACTGATGCATGTAGCAGAGGTTGTAAATCAAATATGGAAAATAAAAGCATCAAAGCTGAGCCAAAGATCTCAACGACTGGGAAGGTTTTTACATGTCTAAACCATAACTCTTAGAGAACTGAGGCCCAAGCAATCGCTAGTGTCACCAGGGTCCATACTATAGTGTTAAGAGAAATTTTATATATTTTTAATATTTTTATAAAATTTTGAAACTTCTTATTTCATAAAGTATTTTATGTGTGTCATCTTTTCACAATAACCAGCCAGACTACCAAAGCAAGGATTATTCTTCTGATCCTTGAGAATATCAAGATACAAAAAGATCAGCTAAGTTGCTCACTGCCACAGTTGTATCCACAATTGTATCCAATTGTTGTATCTGGACCTCTAGTGTAAGATCCTTTCCAAAATACCAGGTACGCAACAGGATTAATTCAGGTAGGTCTTAAAAAATGCAGATGCCTTGGCCTACTGCATTTTTTAAAAAGATCTCTAGGCAATTTCTCTGTCCACCAAAGTCTGAGAACCAATGCAACAGATCCCATTACCAAGTACAGGGGTGAAAACCATATCTCAGCTAGCCCACAGCAAGTCTTCTGAAGTTAATTAACTGGCCATTGAGCACTTGGTCCCTTTATTAACAGTCATTGATGACAATGGTGGTAAAAATATAATGTGGTTTCTTAAAGCCTCTAATCATGCCCAAGCATGCCCAAGAGACCAAAATATGGGGTGGTTAACTCAATAAACTCAAAACTTTTCTCAGTGGGTTATCATGATCATACCCCTTAATGGCATATCAAGGATAATGAAGGGGAAAACCACCATAAGAATGTCACCACCTGATCACCCACTTTAGAAAAGGAAATTACCAACAAAATTAGGAATTAAGAATGAGTTAGATGATTAATGAGCTAGATATTTACGTAGTAACATGGGTAGCTCTCCAAGACACACCACTGAATTTTTTTTTTTAAAAAGCAAGCTGCAGACCAACAAATACGGTATGAGACCATTTATGATATATGTACCAATATACAAAACAATATTGTATATGGGTAAACACTGAAAAGCATACGCAAAAGTCTAGAAGTGTGTTGTTCAAGATTATAGCCAGTAGCCACATATGGATATTTAAATTTACATTACTGCAGGGGCGTCTGGGTTGCTCAGTTGGTTAAGTGGCTGCCTTTGGCTCAGGTCATGATCAGTTAGTGGGTCTGAGCCCTGCGTGGGGCTCTGTGCTGACACCTCACAGCCTGGAGCCTGCTTCTGGTTCTGTGTCTCCTTCTCTCTCTGCCCCTTTCCTGCTTGCACTCTGTCTCTCTCTCTCAAAAATAAACATTAAGTTTTTTTAAATTTACATTACTTCAAATTAAATAAAATTGAAAATTCAGCTCTCTCAGTCTCACTACCCACACTTCAAGTGATCAATAGCTACCTGAAGCTAGTAGCTTTTGTACTGGACAGGATAGATCTATAACATTTCCATCATCACAGAAAGACCTATTGGACTATACTGGTCTAGAAAGATATAAATTCATAATGGTAGTTGGCCTGGCTGGAAAGTGGGGGTTTGGGACAAAGGTGGGAGTAGAACAGGGATTGAAGAACTTCAGCCTTATCTGTAAATTTTGCTTAAAACATTTTTTTTTTAATTTTAAAGAGAAAGCACTTTTGATTTCCTGCATAATTTAAGTAGTATTAAAAATTAGAAAGGTAGACATTTATTAAAGATACACAAAAATACACAGGTAGTATGGAGAATTTTTAACTATCCTGCTGGGAGCTCTGGATTAATATGTGTGGAATATTACAAATATTCCAAGGTTCTGAAAAGAAATACAAACAAAAAAGCCAAGCACAGCTGATTAAACCAAAAAGGTTAGTGTCTGGGGAAAGACATCCTTTTAAAAATGAATTAAGAGAATTCAAATGAAGAAAACAGAGCAGCTCACAAGTACAAAATAGAAATTAGGTGGGCTAGAAATAGTATCTAAAGGTTTATGTAGTCTGTAAGTTCTTTGTAACTATAGATGCATTGTGGGGTTAGTGGAAAGAACATCCATAGGCTTGGGAGTTAAACAGACAAGATTAAAATCTTAGCTCTCCTTCCAATTGAATGCTGTTAAGGAAGTTATTTTAACTCATTAGTTCTCCATTTGCTCATCTGTTAAATGAGAAATATTTAACTCATAGTACTGTTGTGAGGAGTAAATGAGATATGTGTAAACTGCCCATCCCAGTCCCCAGCACACATAGCTACTATTTGAGAAAAACTATTATTTATTATTATTTAAAATTTCAAAATGGATAAAAGTCAAGTCACAATTACTTCAGATTATTCTAAGACCAAGAAGTAACTTTGTAAATAAAGGAAATACCCCCCAAATTCCCCTTTAAGACAGAAGGATAAGACATGTTGGGGATAATCTATCTCAGAAGCAAAAAGAATCAACATATACACAGAGGAAAGAAATCTACCCTATTATGCTCTTTGCATATCTTAACTCATTAATCCCCATAAGTAGTACCACTGTTATCCCCATTTTATAGTGGAGGAAACTGAGGCATAGGGCTGTTACATAAATTTTCATGGTTACATGGTCAGGAAGTAGTTGAACAAGGATGCAAATCTAAGCAGTCTATCAAGTCCACCCTATCAAGCACTGAACTATATAGATTCTGACAGATTACATGACTGTAGGTCTGGGAAATCTACAAGAAATAATCTAAATGTACTAGCTGTCATGGGGTGTCTGGGTGGCTCAGTCAGTTGGGCATCTGACTTCGGCTCAGGTCATGATCTCACAGTCTGTGAGTTCAAGCCCTGCATCCAGCTCTGTGCTGACAATCCAGAGGCTGGAGCCTGCTTCGGATTCTGTGTCTTCCTCTCTCTCTGCCCCTCCCCTGCTCGCGCTCTGTCTCTCTCTTTCTCAAAAATAAAGAAAGATTAAAAAAATTTTTTTAATGTACTAGCTGTAATAAATTAAATCAACAAGATCCCAAGATATAACCTACATATACACACAGCTAGAAAATACAATGTGAAAGCAAAAACTACTCACAACAGAGACAAAAAAAATTAACTGGCCATTAATCCAGCCTAGGATGCAACAGAGTTAAAGAAAAATTTAAAACATGTGCTCCTGAATAGGAAAGTTTCACTAATAGTACAGCTTACAATATGCCTTTAAGCTAATATACAGATTTGGTTGTATGCTGATCAGTCTATGCCTTTGTTCTTGCTGTTCCTAGCCCCTTCACCTGGAACCTCTCTCCTAGGCCTTTCCCTCCTTACTATCTATCTACTCATTCTTTAAAACCTAGCTTCTAACTCTTCTTTATGAATAACAACTTTAGGAGGCTAAGGTTACCACCCAGCCACTCTGCAGCATGAGAAACATCTGTGTCACTAAAAGGCCAAGCTCATTAAGAACCATATGGACAGCATTTAGGACGGTTGGGGGCACTAATTTCTCAAAGTTGCAAATAATTATTTGGTTATGGTAACATTTATGGCTCACTGAACTACTGATCTGTTTTGAGTCTAAATGATGCTCTAAGAATATATACTTAACCTACAAACAAATAAATGAACAAACAAGTGTTTACCCCAATATGGAAGAGGGCGCTAACAGGCTTGTGGTCACTGGTTTTTAGTTCCATATGACTCCGGTAATGAAGCTGATTAACATTTGTTCCTCTCCAAAGAATCCGGTCACACCAGGCTGGAACCCGACATTTCCCACTGCAAATAAAGAAAGGAATTATGAAGGGAACATACCACACAAGAATGTAATACCTACCACACTGGTTTAGACCAGGGTTAGGCTGTCTTGTTAAATGCTTCTCCTTCCCTAATGATCCCAACTATAATATTCCCTACTATACTGCAAACTCTGTAAAGGGTCTGTGTCTGCTTGTTTGCCACTGAATCTCCAACCCCTAGCACAGTGTCTTGTGCAAAGTAGGTGCTCAATGATTAGTTATGTAATGAATGAATAAACAGTGCTCCCCAAATTAGCATTACATCTTTAACAACATTGCCCCAGAGGAAAATATAATAGCATCTTCTTAAAATATCCTCAGAAGGTCAGGATTATACTCAGAATACTTTGCTCTATGACATTTTGCAATGACATTTCACAACAGATAGACAACTGGTAAGAATCTAAAAATCCAATGCTATATTCCTAGACTGGGCTTGATCTCTGGAAATAACTAGAGATTTCTCCTTTTCAACCTGGACTTTCATGACTAGCTTCTTCAAATAGAGATGAACTAACATCTAAGCATGCAAGTCTGAACATATAACAGCCCATAGAATACCAAGGGTAGGGAAAAAGCCTAGTCATCATTCAATTAAAATAAGTAACACCTTGTACACCTAAGCCACAAGGTGACACACATAAGTTCTTATCAGTAGCTCTTCAACTGACTCTCAAGTCAGGTGAGTGGAAGAAACAAAGTGAGGTGTACAAGATCTTTGAGTGTCACTTTTCACTTGCTGACCAGCTCGCTCAGAGCACAGGAATGCAGACCCCTCTCCACCCCATCCTAGTGCTCTCTGAGTCTAAAGAAGTTTAATATGCCCAGAGATTTTCCTTCTCTTTCAATCTTCTGGGCTCAGCCAGCTAGTACGCCATAGGGAACAAAGAGACAGTAGGTAGAAGGCAAATAGCAGGAACATACTGACAGAGGTACTTAACTGGGAGTTATCAGGAAATCAAAGGGCCCCCTGGGCAATGGTTCTCAGCTTTCTCTGGCAGTTGCAGAGGTCAGGCCCAGGCATCAGTATTTTTTAAATGTTTTATTTACTTTTGAGAGAGAGCATGTGAGCAGGGGAGGGGCAGAGGGGGCAGGGAACAGAAGATCTGAAGCCAACTCTGCACTGACAGCAGTGAGCTTGCAGGCATCAGTATTTTTAAAAGTCCCCCAATAGATTCTAATGTGTGATCAGGACTGAGAACCATTGTGCTGGAAGAGCCTTTTGTGACTCAATTTCTGGTGTTCACAGTTGAAGAGTTGAGAAACAATTTGGATAAAATAATGAGAACAGGACGATAGATAACGAAATGGGAGGGGGTCAGGAAGGTAAAAATCTCAGCAAGTCTGTTGAGATGATAGAAATAAGGCACTGCAGACAGCCCATAAAATTTCAACAAAAGTAATACTTTAAGATAAATTCACCTGTGAGTACACATGCATTAAAAACTCTTCTGTAACAGCACTGAACCATTAGGTCTTTATATCTGCATCTGGCATGACCTAAAAATTCCTAGCCGTTCACCAATCTGTAGGGACAGAAATAATACCAGGCCTGAACCTATTCTGTGACAAGGTTCTTGTCACTTTACCTGGAATCCCATCGGTCTGTTTTAGAGTCATACTTATAAGTGGGGATAAACTTGATTTCTCCTTCAGTGAAGTCAGCAAAAGCTTTTTTCTGTGTGCGCTGAATATTTAGCTAGAGATAGAAAAAAGCATCACATAAGCAGGGTAACACCATCTTAATACAGGTGATTATCAGGTTGATCAACGATTTCTAACTATCAAGTTTCATTGCCTTTGCAACTGTCAGAGTGCATAAATAAAATTTCTGTACCTTATGAATTAAATCTTGCCATTCCCATGACATCTAAACTCACCCACAGATAGAATGCTCATTATGTGCAAATCACTAATTTTTTATTGCTAATAGTGGTTGGGTGGGGCACCTGGGTCGCTCAGTTAAGTGTCTGACTTCGGCTCAGGTCATGATCTTGTCATTGGGGAGTTCCAGCCCTGCATCAGGCTCTGTGCTAACAGCTCAGAGCCTGGAGCCTGCTTCAGATTCTGTGTCTCCCCCTCTCTCTAACCCTCCCATGCTCATGCTCTGTCTCTGTCTCTCAATAATAAATAAATGTTAAAAAAAATTTTTTTTAATTTTAAAAATAGTGGTTGAGTAAAATGGAAAAATGAAATAAGAATAATCTTTCTCTGAAGTTGGACAGGAATCATCTAGCGCAATTTTAATTTTTTAAAAAAGCACACAATTGTTGAATGGATAATTCCAAAAGCCAAATTCAGTGAATAGTTATGGATCATTTTGAAAGTTATCCTCACTCAAATACTCTACCAGAATTACATAAGACTCAGAATTTATTCTAACTGTACCCCCTTTGGAAACATGACAGAGGAAGAAATGCAAAGACATTAGCCAGTCAACCTCAATATGAAGAAAGAGCCCAAAAAGACTCACTATATATATATAAAAAAAATTCTACTGCAAAACTCCTACATTTTTACTATGTCTAAAGGTCAAAAAGGCTTTCACAAGGATTTAAAGACATTAAAATCAAGTCGAAACATTTTCTTCCCTCCATAAGAAGTGTTCACTTTTAGCAACCAGTATCCATAAGCTGAAGTAAAAATTCAAGTCATGTGCCAGGTTCCAAGGCAAATTTACAGAAAACTAGGTTCCTGAATACCAAGTTTTATATAAATGTTACTAAATCAATGCTTTTCCCACAGGTTTTAACATCTATAAGCCAGCCAGGCCCAACTTCTCAATCAGTTCCCATTAGACCACAGTCTGTGCTATTTATCCCAAACTTCTGTTCTTCCCAATCCCCTCACAGGGCCTCCCTCTTTTACTTCTATGCTGTTGCTAAGACTGCCAAGTAATCATAGAGCAACTTTCCCTGTCCCATCTGCCAAACCGCATCAACATAGCTGAAGGCCCACTTCCTCCCGGAAGTGGTCTCCAATTAACCCCACCCATTATCCAACTTATTTTATATAAATCTCTAAAATCTCTTCTTGATAAAGACAATGAACAAATGTTATATTTACTTTTTATCTCCCATTCTCCTATGCAAGCGCTCAATAAAAGCACTACAAACCTGTGTGCATTCGCTGCATCGCTAGTCACACTGTTTTCCCAAGACAATGAGACCTTTCCATCTATTCCTAGAGTAAGACACACCTCCCACACATATATCTCATAAACCGAACAATTTTATCTGCCATCTAGGAACATACCCATAAAACGAAAATTTACTTACCTGGTCAAACTTCAAGAGTCTCTGAAGGTCATTCTTGTTTATAAGACTCTTCACTTCATTGGCATCAGGCATGCAAAGCCTATAGTTCAAATCTCCCAACCAGATGACAACACTGAAGATCAAGAAATACAGGAACAGAAGTAGTAAGAATTACCATAACAAGTCAATCAGAGAAGAATGGAAAGAAGAAAACTAGTAGATTGTTGATAAGGATTCATTTATCACTACCTGACACAAGGAGTTTAAGCTGTAACTTATCCTCTGGGGGCAAGTACTACCAACACCTGAGAAGGACTAGGGATTACCAAATAGGTGGGAAGATAGGCACTCCATACATGAAGAACAAAGAGAGGGAAATACAGTATATGTGTGGAATTCAGAAGCTAAGGAGTTAACTGCCTAAAAGAAGCATGTAGTTTATTTGCTGGACTAGCTCCAAAATTTTGTCTGGCTTCCTGCCCCTCTTCCAGGGGGAAGAGAATCTGAACATTTTCTGCCTCTTTGAGCCCTGACATTCTGCAGACTCTTAACTAAGGTCTGCGTGGTCTGACCAGCTATGCACCATAGCCAATTTGCCTACTCCTGCCCCAGATGAACAGTCCAAGTCTCAGGCAGGAAGGAGACTGGCTTGCCACAGGCCCCTAGATGAGCTGAGAGTCCCCCCACAGGGAAGACCCAGAAATTACCACACTAAAAAGGATTCTCCTGTGAGCTATCTCTAGTCCTGAATGGGTCTCTTTGCTAATCTTAACTGCAACATGAAATTTCTGGAATCCTGAGGAAATAAATTTAAGGCATTTCAGGACAACCTCATGACCATTAATGTCAAGGCCTTGACTTTACTACCACAAAGCAGAATTCTATAGGATCCTCGGGGCACCTGGGTGGCTCAGTCAGCTGAGCGTCCGACTTCAGCTCAGGTCATGATCTCGCGGTTTGTGAGTTCGGGCCCCGTGTCGGGCTCTGTGCTGAACACTCAGAGCCTGGAGCCTGCTTCGGATTCTGTGTCTTCCTCTCTCTCTGCCCCTCTCCTGCTCACGCTCTGTCTCTCCCTCTCTCTCAAAAATAAATAAACATAAAAAAAATTAAAAAAAAAAGAATTCTATAGGATCCTAATTATTGAGACATTATGGAATCAGGCCAATATCACTACTCTTCCCTACTATTTTCCCAAATACCCTACTCTGTGCTGATCCTAATATGTTAAATTATCTTTTGTTTTCCTAATTCCCATCTCAAATCACTTATTCCAAATCACACCACCCTCTCAGAATTTCAATTACCCATATTAATTTCTTGAAGACTAATCATTGTGTACTACCCAGTCCATCCCTCAACTGATTTCTGCTTGTATTCTTATTAAGTCCCATTCTTCACAAACTTTTCTCATATTATCCTGTTGATCCATTGTTGTCTACATCTCCAGTGCCCCAATTCTTAATGATTCACAGCCATTAAAAAAATAATATAGATATAATACAATATATATAATGCATAAATTAATATAATACATATACACACTGGCTTGGAATGAGACCCACAATAGGACAATACAGTTCTCTATACTGAGTGTGCATGTGTTTGTATATAGAGAAAGGTCTAGAACAGCACTATTCAAAGGAAATAAGATGCATGTCAGATGTGTAATTTTAAATTTTTTAGTAGCTGCATTTAAAAATGAAAAGAAACAAATGAATATAACTTTAACAATATATTTCATTTAACTCAATATATCCAAATTATCATTTCGACATGTAATCAATATTGAAAAATGGAGATATTTTACATTTTTCTTACTAAGTCTCTGAAAATCCAGTGTATAGTTTATGCTTACGATACATCTCAGTTTGGACTAGCTACTTTTAAGTGTCCAATAGCCACCTATGGCTACTAACTATCACATTGGACAGCACAGTTCCAGGATACACACCAAACTATTAATAACACTTTCCTTTGAAGATAGAAACTGGCTAGGGGACAGCAAAGTGATTTCTACTTTTATCTTTTATTACATTCATAATAAACATTTCTATTTTATAATAAAAAACAATAAAGGGGTGCCTGATGGCTCAGTCAGTTAAGCACCTGACTCATGATTTCCATTCAGGTCATGAGTTCACGGTTTGTGGGTTCAAACTCCACATCAGGCTCCACACTGGCAGTGCAGAGCCTGTTTGAGACTGTGTCTCTTTCTTTCTCTCTCTCTCTCTTTCTCTCTCTCTCTCTCTCTCTGCCCCTCCCCCGCCCATGCTCACTCTCTCTCTCAAAATAAACTTAAAAAATTTTTTTAAATAATAAAAACTGACTCCAATTGACACACCCCTCCAGCATTACTTTTACATGCCCACTAATAGAACCTCTAATAGCAAATCTGATTTCTCTGTCTCAGTGAATCTCCTCAGTGAATCTGCCTCAGTGAATTCCTCAAAAACCCGCTCTTCTTTGCAACTCCAATCCCTAAATAGTATTCATTCACTCTTCACAGTTCCATAGTTTCCTACCAGTTTAATCTCATTTCAGCCCCACTATTCAAAGGCCAAAGGAGATTTAACCACTCACTCATGTTTCATGATGTTCAGCTGTGGGAGTGTCTGATTTGGGACCACAAAACTCATTCGTGCACAGATGTCCTTATAATCTTGGTTCCTTCTCTCAAAGTCCTCCACATGGGCAGCCAGGTGAGAATTGACAATGCAAAAGGTAGTGTTGTGAAATACAAATCTCACAGCTACCCCACCTTTGTTTCCCTGTTAGCAAGAGTAATTATTCACAATTAGTACAAAGACAGAACTGGCAGGTGAATTTCACATGGACATAAATAATAATCAAGCTCATTTCCAAAGTAACTCACCATTTTCCCCATGATTCCAGTTCCAACTGTTTCCGTAGCAACATCACGGATATATTGCCACTGGTCCTTTCTGGCAAATATGAGGAGCATCATCCCAACAAGGCGGACTAGCTGAACCTACGAGTTCCAGGGAGTTAGAAAAGGTTCATGTTAATATACTCGTTGCCACACATCTAATCCCACAACTAATTTTCCACCAAGAAGATATTAATGATGTTCAAATCTGAATCCAAACCCTCTAATTTCCCAGTGGACCCCATACAAAGGAAACAAAATTTCTCTGGGGAAACGAATCCAGCTCTGACCAGATGGAGATAAAAATTTTGGGGGACATCAAGTACACTCAGCTCTAGAATACATTATTTTAATCAAATCTATGTATGTATGTATGTATGTATGTACATATGTATGTATGTATGTATGTATGTATTTACCTACCTATGTATCTATTTTAATCACTTTTAAACTTACCAGGAGTAGTTAGCATTAAAAAATCAAATCTAAAACCCCTATCCCAGCTTATTCCTTTTGCCTCTCCTTCCTAGTTTCTGATTTCCAATTTCTTAAGAAATTAAAATTTCTAAAATAAGAATCTTTTTTTAAGTCTGTAAACTAGAGCTAGAAATATGTCTGAAATATGAGTTAGTCAGGGATCTATGTGAGAGGAATAACACCTTCAGGATTTTTATTACCTATATCAACTGTTGGAAGGAGTGGATGAAAAATATTCAGAGGACTCCTTTTAAAGGGGTTACTATGGTAACCATGTAATTAAAATAACTCTTTTGGTAGCCTCTACCACATGCCTTCCAAAGACCAAGAAATTAGCCCACCTTGCTAAAGTCAACTCTACTTTTGATTTACAAGGTTTAGAACTCATTTAAATTCCACAATACTTCTTCCTGATTCCACAGCATACCCTATGCACCCACATGCTTCAAACTGCTTTTCTGTAAAGTATCTGGTTCTGACCAGGTCAGTGAACAATTCTGATCTTAAACTCTTACTGTTGCTCTGTAAGTAATTATCATAAGCTAATTACCATTCTGAGAATAAAATTCTTTTTTTTCTCCTAAAAGCTACCTAAGCAATGAAAATATAGGGTCAGAAAGCTTAGGAAAAAAATTATTTTTAGAAAATAGGTGTAAAGGACTATTCTGCCCTACTCCAGTATTACACACAGAGAAGAATTCAATTAAGCCATTCTTTTGGAACAAGTTATAGATAACAGAATAACTTCTAGTGAGTTCTATTTAGTTGTATACTAATAATGAAATGCAGCTTACTTTCTTATACTTGGCTTTGGAATGCAAACCCCTCTCTACAGCCATGGACCACTCTTGTTCCTTCACAGATTCAAAGTAGAAAAAGGCTTCTGTGCTCAAGTCCAGCTCTTGGAATCTGAAAAAAACACGAAGACATGAGATCTATACATATCCCATAATTATCTCTGACTACCTCCCATCCTATTTTGAGACATTAGGTGGAAAGGGAATGGGGAAAGAGAGAAACTTTATAGAACTGGTCCACTGACCCAGGTGATCAGTAAGGACAAGCAACTTTGTTTTCAAAAGACTCTTTATAAGTATATGCACAGGTTATGCAAAACATAAACAAACAAAAACCTCCACAAGGGATAACAGTGGAGCTTTGCTTATATATCCTAGGAATAGTCACTGTTGGAAATGACCTCAAGTCTCAGTTGCTGTTAAGAATATAGTTTTAGGGGCACCTGGGTGGCTCAGTTGGTTGAGCGTCTGACTTCGGCTCAGGTCATGATCTCACAGCTCGTGGGTTTGAGCCCCACATCGGGCTCTGTGCTGACAGCTCAGAGCCTGGAGCCTGCTTCGGATTCTGTGTCTCCCTCTCTCTCTGCCCCTAACCCACTCGCATTCTGTCTGTCTCTCTCAAAAATAAAATAAACATTAAAAAATATATATATAGTTTTATTTGGTGGCTCAATCGGTTAAGCACTCGACTTCGGCTCAGGTAATGATCTCACGGTTTGTGGGTTTGAGCCCCATGTCGGGCTCTGTGCTGACAGCTCAGAGCCTGGAGCCTGCTTCAGATTCTGTGTCTTCCTGTCTTTCTGCCCCTCCCCTGCTTGTGCTCTCTCTCTCAAAAATAAATAAAGATTCAAAAAAAAAGAATATAGTTTTATTTGCATTTTGAGATGACTAGATGTTTCCTTTCACCATTTCAGGTATCATTCCTTTCTTATCTCACAAATTTGACCCACAAGATAATTCTCACATATAGTCTATAGTAGGTTTTTAGCAAATCGTTAGAAAAAGGAGGGCAAAATGTCATGTAAACTAATACCAAACATATAGCCAAAAGGAAATTCCAGATGTGTTCTTTACCCAATGCAGTAGATATCAGGAGGATTCGAATCACAGTTCAGCCAAGGTTCCAGCTCACTATCTGGAGACTGGCCATTCACGTTCCACGTTCCAACAAAAAATCTAATACATAATACGAAAAATTACTTGAAAACAAAGGTCAAGTATGAAGGAATGAAAGTTCTCTCATCACTCTTCATACAAGGGTATATTCACAATAAGCCAACATAATTTCTCAAAATGTTTTGCTATACACACATAAGAAAAACCTCTTGCATGTAGAACACAAAGGCAGTGGGCTCATTCTCTAAATTTTATATTAGGTGAATCCACAAAAGGAAACCAAGTCTCTATTTAAAAAAACATAAAGTTAATTGCTCTACCACATTTCCTTTCAATTAAACTCCATCCAAACTTATACTTGAAGGGAGAGCTTGTAGATGGGGAAAAAAGGTATCTTCATGCTGTAAATACATCTGATGTGGATAACTGTTCCATAAGGAGCTATAGTTGAATACTCACTTCCCAAAGGATTACAAGGACATCTGTGTAGGAAATTCTGTTGAGGCAGATATAGTACTAAGGGGGAAAGCAGAAGGAAAATCTCATAACTGTCTTAACTGTTTACATACAAAAATAAGCATCATGGGGAATATGAGGAACTATAGATTTTGGCGTAGAGATACAGTTATAATTGAATTATAACAAATGAGGCTTAATGGGATAGCAGATGGGACTGGAATCTTGGACTATTAAGGGCACGTGCCGTTCACAAACAACAAAGAAAAGTGTTGCTGCTTTGCACATTGGGATATACACCACGCCACATCACATACCACTCATGCTAGGTCCAGAGAAGAAGAGATTGACAAGCAAAGGTGAAATGAAAAATATGACATGGAGAAAAGAAGAAAGAATCCAAGACAGACCTCTCAATCAAGAGGACTGGGTGAAATGTTCTTTAGTTAACTTACCAAAGTAAGCAAGTTAAACTAGTGGTAATGGGAGACTTTAATCTTCTAATATTGGTGAGAAAAAACTCAGCAGTCCAGAAAGATAAACACATTTGCTTAGGGAATGTGCTAAGGGATAATTCTCCAGTACATGTGAGTTTGATTTGGTTCTGAGTAGACAGAACCATTAGTAGACACGGTATCATTAGTAGTTAGAAAATCCAAGGGAAACTGTAGCATTTGCTACAGTTTTGTATATATATATATATATTTGTATATGTATGTCACTGACTAATATAGAGATAGGGGCTTGAACTGGCTGACCATTCCTTTTTATTATGCTTTGATTCTTAAGCTAATTAAACTAATACCTTAAGTAACAAAAGGACATTTTATGCCATACCTCAGTAAGTAGAAGAGAGACTAACCTGAAATTCTGAATATTGACATATTCTTTCTCTCGCTTTGCCAGGATATGTTTGATGAGACCTTCTCGCTGCCCAGACTGGGTATTTGGTACAAAGAGCTTCCGCATGGTGTTGGTCACTTTGGGCTGTTCCTTATTAGGAGCTTCTTTGTCACGTGGAAGCCTAGCAAATAAATGAGAAATTCAAAAGTGAAACTGCCTAAAATATAAAAGTTCCTAAATGAGAAATACGTTTTGACATAGGACTTACATTCTATTCACAGAAGGGGGTGGAGGTGGGGGTTCCCGATGAATCCCTGTAGGATGATTTTGTGAATTAATTTTCTTGTCCAAATTCATAGATGAAAAATTATCCTCAAATCCAAGAAGCCCTGAAATACACAGAACCCAGAATCAAAGGGGGAAAATAAAGATAACATCCAAATTATCCAGGATAGACAGAGCTTTTTGCCTTCATCACAGTGGTTTTGATTTGATCACTATTTGCTCAATGGCATTACCAAGCAGAAAGGTACCACAAGGATAGTGATAAGTTAGACTGGGGGAAGAAACACATCTGTCCCTGAAGGACTTGACATATTAAATAGAACAACAGCAAGTTACATTAATTTGGAACCTGAATAATAACAGCTAACATTTATTGAAGACTTAGCATAATGCCTGGTTGACAGTAAGGGATTATATTATTATCTCTTTTAATCATCACAAAGACCCCATATGGCCAGTAGTGTTAAAAATCTTCCCATGTGGGGCGCCTGGGTGGCGCAGTCGGTTAAGCGTCCGACTTCAGCCAGGTCACGATCTCGCGGTCCGTGAGTTTGAGCCCCGCGTCAGGCTCTGGGCTGATGGCTCGGAGCCTGGAGCCTGTTTCCGATTCTGTGTCTCCCTCTCTCTGCACCTCCCCTGTTCATGCTCTGTCTCTCTCTGTCCCAAAAATAAATAAAAAAAAAAAAAAAAAAAAAAAAAAAATCTTCCCATGTTACAGAAAAAGAAATGGAAACTCAGCATTGTTGAGTAATTTGACCAAGGTCATATGTAACTAGCAAGTCGTAGAATTGGAATTTAAACCCAAGCAGTTTGGCCCTGGAGCACGCCAATCTTTACCACACTGCTAAGCTGGCTCCTGAGGAGCTAACATGCCACAGAAAAGATCAGGAATGAACATCAGTCAGTGGGCATGAACTCAATAAAACCACTCCATAGGAGAAGGTGTCTGAGATTGACATTAATCCACACTATCTTATCTGTCCAGATAAAATCTATTGACTCTGCAATGATCATACCAACCAGGCAAAAGAGAATCTTTTCAGTACCTGAAAAAGCAGAAGGTTTGTCCTTAGTGTCTAATTTCTGGTACCAGCTAGATGAGTCCTTTGGCTCTGGAACAAGAAGCTGTGACTGAGCTAGAAAGATAAGAGTCATGGTCAGGGGGCGCCTGGGTGGCGCAGTCGGTTAAGCGTCCGACTTCAGCCAGGTCACGATCTCACGGTCCGTGAGTTCGAGCCCCGCATCAGGCTCTGGGCTGATGGCTCGGAGCCTGGAGCCTGTTTCCGATTCTGTGTCTCCCTCTCTCTCTGCCCCTCCCCCGTTCATGCTCTGTCTCTCTCTGTCCCAAAAATAAATAAAAAAAAAAAACGTTGAAAAAAAAGAGTCATGGTCAGAAACAGGGGAGCCCTTCACTGAGTGAATTTTACCATAACCAAAAGCCATTCATTCAGCACTCCTCAAATGCAGGGACCAGAAGCATTCTTGCATGCAAAGGAAGAGACTAAGAGAATGAGGGCAGCTCTGGGATGATCTGGGAACAGAAGGAGGATTACTGTCTTCAGTAACCTGTCCATGCTGTGACACTGAAGATTCTGGAAAATGGCTCAGTGTCCTTCCTTATAGCTGAATACACCTGTTCTCTAGCCTAACCCTGGTTCATTCCTGAAGGAAGAAAAATCAGCTATGAAGACTCAAGGGGTGAGGTACTTTGCTAACGGCTGCTTGCCTCTGCATCAGCATGCCAGAATGTCACTGCCATTCAAACAAGTAGAAAGAAAACTGCTGAGTCTTGAGTTACCTTCCTGAGCAGCAAGGACCTCTGAGAGGAACTTCAAACAAGGTTCCTCATCAGGGATTTCAAAGCGGCGCTCCCTGGTCCAGTCTCCCTGAATCCGAATTTTGCAGCCACCTAAAAAGAAGTGAAATCCATACACATACAGCTATGGAATATGTGCTTTCTTGGGGTCAGATTCTCAACTTACTAGTTTAACAAGAGAAGGTCCAGATCACACATATTCTAAGACTTCTAATGTAGGAAACATATCTACGGGATCAGGGGATTTGTTGTGGTGGGGGTGCAATACAGACAGGGAAATCTAAGGGGCTGATGAACTGTGTCAATGAGCAGCCCAGTACAGTGATATTGAAATCATAGTCTCCATTGTCAACGTAGGGACCAAATTCTAACAAAAGATCAATTCCCCAACCACCCTCCTCCCATCTTCCAGCCGTGGATTCCTACCATTTCAAATACAGATCATATAGTAAGAGTATCTAAAGCATAAAGGGAATAAAGAAAATAAGATGGTTTGCTCCTAGGTACACATTGTACCTAGACAATTGAATTTACAAACTAATTAAAAAAGAAAAGAGTAGTGGAATTGGTTTGAATTATTCCGAAAAGAAGCATCTAGATCTCATTACCTCAAGTAAAGAATGCATATCTTGAATAAACATATGAAAGCAATATAATGACCTATGACTAGGAGTGGCCTGGTTCAAGCACAGCCAACTGGAAAACAGTATAATTAATAGTAAAGTTATTTAAGACTTTAGTTTCTTATGTGTCTAACATACTGTCTCCCTTTTTCTAATGCCCTAGTTCTCATCCATATCAATGGTCTGGATATGGTGATCCAGGAAACCTATGTACTTGTTTATATTCTTATTTAACTGACTTACTACATATATTGCTTTCTCATGCTCCTGGAAACCATAAGCTCCTTGAGAGCAAGAAGTGGGCTACACATACAAGTTATCCAACACAACACTTCCGAGGATCTCCCAGACTGTCTGGGACGGAGGGGTTTCTCAGGACTCAGGACTTTCAAAGCGAACACTGGGAAAGTCTCAGGCAAACCAGGATGGTTGGTTCCTTTACTGGTGACAATGAATGTCAGACTTCACAGACAGAAGGCATTTAATAAATGACTATTGAACTGGACTCTTTCATACTTGTAAATGACAAAGAGATGAGAAAATGAAATGAAAATCCTAGTTTCTTATGTTGGAAATCCACTTGTGAACCTCTGACTCTTTTTCCTTTGTATTTCTGTAAGTTTCTATCTTCACAGATTTAGTGATTAGAAGAAAAGAGGTAAAAATAGAGAAAAACATGAGAAAGGAGGCACCCAAGCAGACCACAGATAAGAAAATTACTGAGGGTGTTAATGTAAGGAGAAGAAAAAAATGAAGGGCATGAATAAAGGCTGTCAGTTATCGCAGCCTTGAAGATACAGGGAAAACCTCCTTCAGGGCACAAGTAGTCCTCCCTTTCTCAGATAATTTATATTAAAAGTAGAAAAGAAATTAAAAGATCAGTCTCTATCTGATAAAACTTGAACAATAATACATTTTCTCTCTCTCCCACAATCCTTGAAAGATATATTTTAGCAAACACAAAAAATACACTGACTCATTTAACAGAAAATTCCAGAAATTGCTTACAAAATAACACTGGATGTTCTCTCACCATGTTGTATGGGAAAGAGGACAAATTATCCCATGACCCAACTTTCTACTACTCTTCCTTCCAAAACCCCCTGGCCTCTTTGTGACCAGCAGGCACTCCTATATCCTCAAACTTCTCCTCTGAACATTCCCTATGTCTCTCAGTTAACTCTCAACAAAATGCATTAGAATTACCAGAGGCATTTTTAGAAAACAGACATTTGCATCCCATCCCAGGCCAATAAAGCAGAATGTCAGGGGGTGAAGCCCAGGCACTGGTAGTTTTTAAAATACTCCCCAAGTGATTCATGTGCATCCAGATTGAAAACCAAAGAGTCATCTGCAAAGTGGCTTATCCCTGGATGTTGTTTATGGTCTCTCACACCCTATGGAATTTAAGACTGGTGTCCTTTTTTGTCCTAACGCCAACTCCAGACCATTCCCTCTTCTCCTCCCTCAGGACAAATCCTTTGTCCTTCGAGGTTCACCCACTGGGCTATACCAGCTTCTTCCCTTCCCTCCCCCATGAGATCATGTGCCATCCTTCCCAAAACTTGTGAATCCAGGATTCAATACCTGACTCATATGACTTCCTCTCCACTCAAACTCTTGGCTTAAATTTGAGTCCCTTCCAAATTAACACAGAAAACACAGTAAACATCTTCAACTTCCTCATGCAATGACCTTGCCCCACCATCTCAGCCACCTACTCCCTCAGTCCCTATGGGGACTCCCTCAGTTATACCCTGAAATTTTTCATCATAGAAACACTATCACCTCATAAATCTCTAATTAAAATACCCAACTCTGACCTGCTATTTCCAGCTTACTTGCTCAAATGGGAACCTCCAGCCTTCTACTTAGTATCCATTCACACACTCCTACATTCACTTCCCATTTTATCAAACAGATGTCATCATTAAACTCTGTTGCAGGGGCGCCTTGGGTGGCTCAGTCGGTTAAGCGTCTGACTTCAGCTCAGGTCACGATCTCGCGGTCCGTGAGTTCGAGCCCCGTGTAGGGCTCTGGGCTGATGGCTCAGAGACTGGAGCCTGCTTCCGATTCTGTGTCTCCCTCTCTCTCTGCCCCTCCCCCGTTCATGCTCTGTCTCTCTCTGTCTCAAAAATAAATAAACATTAAAAAAAAAACAAACAACTCTGTTGCAAAAGCCCAGAACTGCCTTACCACTCTATTCCTCCACAGCACCTACCTGATTAACTTTCAACCCTCAGAAATCCAACTAACTGCCTTACTCCAGAGGGAGTAAACACACACACACACACACACAATTATTACAAATTGATTGCTAACTTCAATCTGGCCCTCTATGATAGGAAGTAATGTTAAATTTCAATAGTCAACTAGTCTCCCACTACTATCTGGAAAAACTATTTCGCACCTCCTCATTTATCTGTGGATCCCCCTCTTCTCAAACCCTCTCATTCCAAGCTGATTGCTTCACCTCATGCTTCAGAGGAAATGGAAGGCACCACATGGAAAGCTACCTGTATTTGTACCCATCTTCTCCTTTCCCTTCTGATATAAGAGGAGCCCTCCTATCAAAGACCACCTTCTCTTTGAATTTTAACCCCTCTAGTTCTCTCAGGAATTTTACACTCACAATCATTCCCTAGACACCTCCCCCCAATATCTTTCATCTCCCCCTTTCACAGGCTCCTTTCCATTAGCATTAAATTAAATTGCGCTTGGTGACTCAGTCTGTTAAGTACCTGATTCTTGGTTTCGGCTCAGGTCATGATCTCACAGTTTCGTGAGTCTGAGCTCCATGTCAGGCTCTGTGCCAACACTGCGGAGCCTGCTTGGGATTCTCTTTCTTCCTTTCTCTCTGCCCCTCCCCAACTTGTGCTGTCTCTCTCAAGATAAAATAAATGAACTTTACAAAATTAAAAGAAACAAATTGTGTTCTAAATTCTCCCCATTTGAAAAACAATAACCTTCCTGGACCCTGTATTTCCCTCCAACTCCAGTCGATCTCTACATTCCCCTCCACAGTAAAGCTTTATTAGAAACACACAGTCACTACTTACCTCCCATTTCTCTCTTTAATCCATTCCAATATGACTTTGGCTCCCACCACCCCTGTGAAATAGCTTTGTTAAGGTCACCAAGAACCTCCAAATTGCTAAATCCAATGGATCCTCTTCAGTCATCTTATCAGACCTATCAGTAGAAATCAATAGTTGACCACTCCTTGAATACTCTTTTCCAAAGGATTCTATGATACCATCCTCATCTAGTTTGCCTCTCTCTTTGATCACTAATTTTTTAGTGCCCTTTGAGGTATCTCCTCCTCTATCTAACCTTTAAAAAAGCAGAATTCCTTAGCGTTCAGTCCTAAACCTTTTTCTCACTCTGTATCAGCATTGTCCAATATGGTAACCAATAATTACATGTGGCTACTGAGTAATTGAAATGTGACTACTTTGAGGAACTGAACTTCTAATTTTATTTCTAATTAATTTAAATAGGCACATGTAACTAGAAACTAACGTATCTGATAGCACAGCTCTATTTTCAATCATATCATCTCTCAGGGTTTCAAATACATCTATGTGCTAGTGGCCCAGACCTTTTTTTTGAGCTTCAGGTGCATACATTCAACTGTCAATTTATAATCTATACTCAAATGTCTCAAAGAAATTTCAAACTAAATATAGCTAAAACTGAACTCATGACCCCCTCAAAGGAAAACTCATTCCTCCCACAATGTTCTTATTTTGGCAAATGGTACCATCATCCACATTCATGCTAGTAACCTAAGATTCATCTCTGACACTTCTCTAACTTACCCCCATGCCCAAACCAACCTCTGCTGATTTAACCTCTGAAAACATTTATCAAATCCGTCTACTTCTCTCCATTTATACTGCCACCATACTCATAGTCTCTAGCTTAAACTCTGGAAACAGCTTCCTAATTGATTTCCATGCAAATGATTGGCACCCTGGGATAAAATCCTTCATATTCTTCCCATTTTTTTTAAATATAAAAATCCAGATTCCTCACCATGACTTACAAGATACTACTGGATCTGGCCTTACCCCATCCTAACTTGATGCCTAAGCCTTGTTCCAACCACCCTGGCCTTCTTTTATTCCAAAGGTGTCAAGCTACTTACCCAATTTGAGACCTTTACACATGTGGTTCCTTCTACCTGGCATACTTTTCTCTCCCCCATTTTTACCCGTCTTACTTAGCCCCTCTGGTCTCAATTTAAATGGTACTTATTAAATAGGCCTTCCCTGACCATTCCACCTAATTTAGTCAGCCCTTTTATAAACTCTTTGTATTTCTCCTTGATAGCATTGATCAAAACTGCAATTATGTAAGTATCTATACCTTATCAGTTTAAAGTCTGTTTCCTGCACTATTAAATGAAGTACCATGACTATATTGCTTTCTGATATATCCTTAGACCAGCACAGTGCCTGACACATAAAAGGTATTCATATTTTTATACGATGGATTATAGGTATCTGTGTGACACTAGTACCAAACAGCACAGAAGCATGAACAAAAGCAGGAGCAGCAATCTTATGTATGTTGTTCTCTACTGATTCTGCAGCACTTAGAAGAGTGCTTGGCAAACAGAAGGCACTCAACAAACATTTGTTGAATAATGAATAAGGGAAGATTTATTATTAGGAAATTAATATAATACAGTCCATCGTTGGGACAAATAAGGAATAACAATATTCCTTTACACTACAAATAGTGTAAAGACATCTAATAAAATTCAATACACATTCATGGTCTTAAAAACCACACAAACTTGAAATGGAATTTCTTAATATGGTTTTTTAAAAAAAATCCTATCAAATCAACAGGCAATAATGTCCTCAACAATGAAGCACCACCTGAGTCTTTCTTACTGAAAATAGGAGCCAAACAAGGATTATCATCATTATTTAATATTGGTCTTAAAATTCTCATTGGTATAATGAGACACAAAGCAAAACTAATAGTTGTAGCTACTAAAAAGGAGACAAAATTATTATTTGTAGATGACCACAGCTGTCTATCCAAACCAAAAAACAAAATAAACAGAACCCCCAAAATTTAAAATATATTTCTATAAAGTGGATAGATAAAAAATAAATATCTAAAACTCAATAACTTCTCTATATAATAGAAATAAGCAATTAGAAAAAGATTCCACTGACAACAGCACTCAAACAAATAAAATCTACCATAAAATCCTTAACCTACAAATGTATGATATATATGAAGAAAACACAAAACGTTACTGAGAAATATAAAGAGGACCTGAAGAAGTAGAATGATAGACCATGTTCCTTGACAGTGTCTTAATTTTGTAAAGGAGTTAATTCAATAAAATTTGGCACATACCTATGGCGAAATATTAGTCTTTAAAAATCATGTTTTTAAATAATTTTAAATGACATGGAAAAAAGTTACAATATAATATTAAATGAAAATGCAGGATAAAAGCTACATATAAAGATTCCAATCGTATTGGGGCGTCTGGGTGGCTCAGTTGGTTGGGCGTCCGACTTTGGCTCAGGTCATTATCTCAGTCTGTGGGTTCAAGCCCTACGTTGGGCTCTGTGCTGACAGCTAAGAGCCTGGAGCCTGCTTTGGATTCTGTGTCTCCCTTCCTCCCCCTGCTCATGCTCTGTCTCTCTCTCTCTCTCTCTCAAAAATAAATAAACATTAAAAAAATTTTGTTTAAAGATTCCAGTCATACAAAAGTAGAAATAGAAAACTGGAAGGAGATACAATATTAACTACAGTGCTGATCTCTAGGTTGCAGAAGCATAATTTTAATTTGGTACTTTAAACTTTTCTAAATTCTTCAAATTGTTTATAATGTAGATACGTCTATTTCCTCTACAATCAGAAAAAATTATTTTAAAATGTTTAATACCAACATGCAGATAATGGGAAAACACATATTTATGTTAAAATCAGGACTACAAACAAACCCAGGGCCTCCCTCAAGCAACATACTGTGTGCTTTAAAGGTTTATGTATGAAGCCCAAGGATCATGATAAAATCTTATTTCACTGCAAATATTACTAAATGGGCAGACGTAACAAAGGATTTTATTCAAGTGGTTACTGAACTATTACCTTGCTGTGATCCAGTAACTGGAACTCTGGACAGAACAACACATGGCTAATTTCTATGAGGGCAAGGCCAAAACAACTAATGCCATAAATGTTTATGAAAGAAAAAGCACAGCTCAGTTTAACTTTTTTTTTTTTTTAATTTTTTTTTTTAACATTTTTTATTTATTTTTGGGACAGAGAGAGACAGAGCATGAACGGGGGAGGGGCAGAGAGAGAGGGAGACACAGAATCGGAAACAGGCTCCAGGCTCCAGGCTCCAGGCTCCGAGCCATCAGCCCAGAGCCTGACGCGGGGCTCGAACTCACGGACCGCGAGATCGTGACCTGGCTGAAGTCGGACGCTTAACCGACTGCGCCACCCAGGCGCCCCTCAGTTTAACTTTTTCAGCCTTAGATCAAATATCTATTTCTACAGCAAGAACAGGACATTTCAACATCGTATTTCAGCAGCAATGCCAGTCACTGCTGAAATGCCTTTGCTCAAATTTTGCTTTTTTAGTGTTGTTTCTGCCTTCTCCTTTCTAAGCACAGTAAGACAGAGATAGTAAGTTATTTGCTCTCTTGGATACCTGCAGAAGTCAGCAGCTGGGTTTATTTAGCCTTTCAGAATCAACCGTTAAGACTTCTAAAATCCATGACCAATGAAAAGAATAATAAAACCCAAACCAGAAAAAGCCTATCTAAACTGTTCAATACAAATTAATGGTGGCAAGTACAGAGACTGTTTCTAAACAAAGTTATGTATAACCCATAGCCCCAAGGTAAGGGCTAAGCCCCACTATCCAAGGACTCAACCAGGAGATAAGGCAACCACTTTGATTTACATTTATGTGGTCACAAACTCTTTTCCATAGCAACCACAGACTAGTCAAGGTAGCATTCAAGTGCCCATTGTCTCCTCCCCATAACACAGTACAATTAGATGATAAACAGAGAACAGCTTGCACAGAAAGTCAAGATGATTTGCTTCAAACAGATAAAAATGAGAGAACTGAAACAGTGAGATCATGTTCTTCCTGATAAAGGGATGCCTTGAGGGGATGGAGGTTAAATAAAAGACCAAAATTATTTTAAGGAAAAAAGGGTAGCTTGGGAAAAGCAAGGTATCTGGTACGAGAGTGACTCTATAGCCTCCCAAAATGATAAAATGAATAAAGGAAAAAATTATGATTTAATATGCAAAACTAAAAAGTGAGAAAAATTTTTTAAATATAATAGCAGTTAAAATAAAAACAAAACCACTCATAAACCTTATGTGCTTTAAACATTTTCTGGCTCTTTCTGGAATTTTTAATTCCACAGTAATGATTTAACTGATGGCAAAAATACTGATGGCTCAAAGAAGTTCAGCATTAGACAAGCAAATCATATTTTCAACTTGTTAAAGATTCTTGCCAGCCACCTGCTTTTTCTTATGCTTAGCCTAAATGTTTTTGGGAGGACAATGCTAATTCACATGGCTGCCTTAAGAAAATGAAGAATAGAGGCGCCTGGGTGGCTCAGTCAGTTAAGCTTCCAACTCTTGACTTCGGCTCAGGTCAAGATGTCACACTTTGTGAGATTGAGCCCCTCGTTGGGCTCTGTGCTGACACAGCAGAGCCTGCTTGTGGGATATTCTCTCTCTCTTTCTCTCTCTGCCCCTCTCCCACTCAGGCTCATGTGTGCCCCCCCCCAAAATAAATAAACATTAAAAAAAATAGAAAATGAAGAATACAGAATAAGACAGTAAAATAAAAATGTGCCAAAAAAGGTGTCTTAAATATAGTGGGTATTCAATTAAATATTTGTTGAACAAAAATCAACTCCACTCAGAAAGATACTCACTGTTTGAAGCTATATCAATCAAAAGAGTTTCTTCTGCTTCTGAGGGAAAAGAAGAAAGAACAAGATTAGGGAAGGGAAAACCATTCATTACAACTAAAAGAAGTACATGCCTAAGTAAATAACTGCTTCTCTCAATCACCACTCCTAGGTCTACAATACATTTTACAAATCCTTTGTTTTTTTTGTTTAGCATTTTTAAAAATGGATTTTGGTAGTACTAGGTTCTAAAGATTATGAGCAATTCAACTAAAAGAAAACTAAACAAATAACTGAATGGAACAACTCAAAGCAAATCAAGCAATGACAATAGTAGGCAATATAAGAACATGTTAATTCAAGTGAAGGGGAGTTTAATTCCCCTCAACCAAAACATACTGACTTTAATATAATCTGTGTCATTTATTCTTTTTTTTAAGATTTTATTTTTAAGTAATCTCTACACCCAACACGGGGCTTCAATTTAAAACACTGAGATCAAGAGTCACATGCTCTACCAACTATGCCAGCCAGGTGTCTCTAGATAATTCTTATAAAAAGTCAAGGAAGTGACCCCAAAGGCCCAGAAGTGAATTATTTTAACTTGGACCTAGTCTCTGAAAACTTCCAGCAATCTCCTTTCTTCAGCCTTTGCCACATTTAGGATCAGAGAATACCTTCAGTTCTTGACCTTCAGGCTACAATTTAATACCTGGGTCGGGTCTACCACACCCAACAAGGAAGTATAAAACAGGGCAAAGCACAGTCTCTGGAGTTCAGAGCTCGGTTTTCTCCCCTCCCCCGGCTGTCCTGAACTTCTTTCCTTAGCTCCAGTGTCTAGATGCAACCCATCTCTTCCTCTGGGACTTCCCTGGATTTGGCCAACAGCACCTGTAAGACCCTCCTGGCTAGTTGAACTCTGGGTACTGACTCCTTAGGATTAGTCTGGATCTACCTTGGCCAGATGGAGTAGCCTCAGCCTTTTCTAGCTCCTTCAGAAGCCCAGATTGTATATTTGGCTGCATTATTCAGTTACTACAGAAGCTACGGTAAGGAACTAAGTAGTCTAATATTAAAAAATAGCCTCAATATCCTTACTAGCATGATGAATCAATAGACAATAGTGAATCAGGACATAGTACTTTAAGTTCTCCACTGTTCTTCAGTAACTTTAATTCCTTGAAACCCAAGTATTTATAGACTTATCAAAATGGATGCACAGGCTGGGAAACAAAGGATGTGAAAACTCAATGAGGTAGCCATTCTAGATTTGTTATGGGGAACGACTATGTGTGCTCACACATATTTTCTTAGATTCCAACCTAACAATCTACCTTATATTTCTTATTAAAAACAATACTAAGAGAAAGAGAGTTAAAGAGACTATAGAAGTAGTACAAAAAGGTAGAGGGTTAATAGGATGCGAAAACCTAAAGTTGTGTTCTTTAGTTTTTCTCCTCCTTAAAGGGCTAGGTATGTAATAAAGGGTACTACACCATGAAAAGTAAAGTGACCACAGCAACTTACTATGGCAGGCAAGTGCCTTGTTCAACATGTAACTCTCACACAGGGCAGGCTAAACGGCTATTTCATTCTTCTACACAATGTGGAGACTGTTGTTTTTAATTCTCAATACAATGTTGTCTTAAAAAGTCATACCCACTTAGTATTTCTACTTACAGGAATAAATCCTAATACGAGATGTGCAAGAAGATTTAGGTACAGAGATATTCATCACATTACTATTTAAACTAGCAAAAAATAACTCAAATGTCAAACACGGGAATACTTACATTATAGGCTATTCATAAAATGGAATAGTACTCTACCTATTTATAGCATGGAAAAGCACTCATAATACGATGGCATGCAGAACAGACAAAAAACTACATATAGTGTGAGTTCTGCCCACCCTGAAAGTTACATGTGTAAAAAAAAAAAAAGGGAAAATGTTATGTGTTTGTTCCTGAAGGATGGGAATGTACTTATTTTCTGTATACTTTTCTGTTCTTTCCAAACTTTCTACAGTATACATATTACTTCTGTGATAAAAAAAGTTCAGTGTAGTTTAAAAAAGAATCCATGCAAGGTAAGATTCAAGTTTTTCAAGAAGCTACAGCTGATACAGAATGTTTCTTTCTGACAAAGCCAATGAACCCACTGGAAACATAATGCGTTTGTTCTCTAGTAATCAATTTTCCTTCTACAGCAATGTGAGATGACAGAAGCAACACTTCCCACACAAACCTCCCAAATTTTGAGTCTCATTGTAGCAGATGAAACAACAGATTTTCTGTTCTCTGTCCCCAAATTTATTTGAGGGCACGAAGCCAAATATGTCCTCTTTGGAGTATGATTCACCAACATCAAGGTCTGAGAATCAGCACAATTGAGTGTAAGGTATTAAAATCTGGTAAGGCATGTTGCCAAATGTTTTAACTTCAAACAGTGTGGGGAGAAAGTATTGAATGGGTGTGAATCCAGTGACCTTGATACTTTACAATGAGCAGTGTGTTTGTTAAACCAAGAATGTCATTTAAATCCACATAGAAGTCCATAAGCATAAAAGACTACCTACATACGTAAGAGACTACATACATCTCTAACACCCAGCCAGGGAAGCAGGTGAGTCTGTATACATATTTCAGTATAGCCCTTCAGCACTCATAGACAAAGTATTTACCATGTTCTCAATGGTAGCTTAGTAATGTTATCACTTTATACAAAGACTAATACATTTCATTTTATGTGCACGACATATTTAAATATGTATGGTATTAGACAATGCAAGAACGACTAAGGAAAAACATTGTAAAACTAGCTAGGCAATTAAAGCTAGTACCTTGAACGCATCTAAAGTGGCTATTTATAGGAATGATATCTTGAACATGCTGTTCCTTCTCGCGCAACTGGATTATTAACCTAGGAAACAGAAGAAGGCATCAACGAATGGCTACTGAAAAACCCAAACATTTAACAACAAAATATACTGCTGTGTTGTTACACAAATCTGGTCCATATTTATTAGACTTACTATATCTCATATTACTTACTATATCTCATATATTCCCTGGATCTGAGCATCATGACAGTGAGATATCACTTGAGATCTAAGAGAATGTTAGTGACGATCAATATCTGAATACCTACACTGTCCTATGCCATAAAGAATATATAATAGTCTATGTCCTAAAAACAGCTTACAATCTCAAAAGCAAGGATTATAGTGCATATACCTTCAGAGTATGTATACTAGAGCAAAGAATAGCTAGGTGTGAATGCCATGAGGACAGACTTATGATTGCATTTTCACCATAGTATTTCTAGCAACTATCACAGTGCTTGGCACATAGCAGTCACTCAAGTTTGCTGAATAAGTGAATTAGAAATTTCATAAATTAACTTTCAGATTATATTCCTCTGGCTTTTATCAAAGAATGGCTCTATCTCTTCAAACGACTATACAGGTTCATAGAGAAGTAAGAAGAGGTGCCCAGCCAGCCGGATCAGTTAACATAACCCGTGACCAAGGCAGCAGATATCACAACCAGTGCCTTATATTCCTTGTGTTTTTACTATGGTTTCCAACTTCATGCTGGTTTTTCTAGGTAAACATAACTGATTTGGCCTCCCAGTATGAAATGAAAGACTTCTAAATTCCTAGGTACTCCTGAAATATTAATTTTCATTTACTGCTTATCCTTAGTGCCCCAGGATCAAGGTATGACCTACTGGTAAAACGACCATTCTGAACATCTCCTAGCTTCCCCAAATCAAGCAGTCTTCAGGTGGTTCTTTTTGCCAGGAACACTCTTCTATTCTTTCTGAGACCCAGCTCAAATATCACCTCCTCTTTGCAGCTTTTCCTAATTCCCCCAAGCAGAAGCAGTACCCTGGTCCCCTTTGTTTGCCCCTCTACTAGAGCATTTACACCCTTCATTGCAGTTATATTTATTTCCTTCATTGATTTGAGCTCCTTGAAAACAAAGACGCTATCATATTCAGTTTGCCTCCTGCCTAAGAGATGCTCAATAAATATTGGTTGAATCAATGAACCAGTTTCACTAAGCTATAAACAGAGATAAATTTCCAAATATAATTTGTTCAACCTGACATTAAAAAATGTCATTGTTTTGAAGGGTTTTATTTCTAGTTTGATGTCTTTTCAGGGGCTTGTTTTAGCTTTTTGAATTTTTTTCAAATGTATTAACTTTAAAGGAGATCACATGGGGAGAGGAATTGCTCAGCTAGAACTAGGGGAAATAAAAGTATTAATGCTGTCTTTCTGCTCTGATTCTGCATGCCTAATCTGTAGGGGTTCATATTTTAAGGTGACTAAGGGAATATGGGGCAGGCTCCTTTCAATGTGCAAAATTCATGAGTCAAGCAGAGTCCTATAAACCCAGATGGAGATCAGAAACTAGATAAAAAGCAAGAGTGAAGGAGGAAGAGCTTACTTTGGGGAAAATGAACACAAACCAATACAATCTCCAAGAAATGACTAAAAAGACAGTGTTTGATATTAGCAGTTAAAGCTTGAACTAGGTTGTACTGTTAAAAGCCCTCACAAAAGGGACAACATAGATGGACCTTGAGGGCATTATTCTAAGTGAAATAAGGTAGAAAAAGACAAATATCATATGATCTCAATTATATGTAAAATCTAAAAACAAAACAAAACCAAAAAACCAAAATCATAGATACAGAGGATAGGTGGTTGTTAGAGGTGGGGGGGGTAGGTGAAATGGATGGAGGGGGTCAAAAGGCTCAAACTTCCAGTTATAAAATAAATAAGTCATGGGGATATAATGTATAGCATGGTGACTACAATCAATAATACTGTACTGTATATTTGAAAGGTGCTAAGAGAGTAGATCTCAAAAGTTCTCATCACAAGAAAAAGATCTGTAACTATGTATGGTGATGGATGTTAAGGAGACTTACTGTGGTCATTTCACAATATATACAAATATTGAATCATTGTGCTGTGCACTTGAAACTAATATATGTCAATTATATTTCAATTTAAAAATGCAACCTTCCCCCAAAAAATCCCTCACAAAACAAAGATCAACTTGGAATTTAAGTCAATTCCACAATATCTACCATGTGTTAGTCACTAAATAAATTGTAGCAAGAATAGGGTTAAGAATAAGTATAAAAATTCTTCTGGAGTTCATGCCTGGCTCAGTCAGTAGAGCATACGACTCTTGGTCTCAGGGTCATGAGTTCAAGCTCCATATTGGGCATGGAGCCTACTTAAAATTTTTTTAAAAAAATTCTTCCTAAATGTAATCATTACTTTCAGAACAAAAAGATGAAAAATAATAGGTGTATGACAAAACAATGGAAATCAGAACTTGAGTGTTGTCAAACAGAAAAGAGTAACAAATTGTGAATGCAGACTCAGCATTACTCTAGGAAATACTTTGATTTGTTCAAGGAAGGTTAAAGATGAAACAACAGGTTGCATCATAATCCATTCTCCTTGAAAAAAAACCTTATTTTCAATTGTAATTTTACTCTCTCAACTAAATTTCTCCTATTGACAGCAGGTTGACAGCAGGAACTACAGTACTAAATACTAAAACAGACTTCAAGTTCTAGAATAAAAAGACCAAAGGAAAAAAGTTGTGAGAAGAGCCCAAGTCAGAGAAGGTACCCATGAGACAAGAATGTGAGGATTATAGATGCTATGACAATACTCGGTATCTCCAATAAATGATTTCAAAAGAAACTTCTCAAATGGTGTCATTCTGAAATGTTACATGTGTTCAAATCTCGGGTATGCTACTTCTTAACTATGAACAAGTGACTTAATCTCTCTGTGCCTCAATTTCTGTATCTAGAAAATGGGGGTGATGGTGATAATATCACAATTTCACAGTAACCCTGACATGAGGGTTAAATGAACTAATTCATGGAAAGTGCTCAGAAGAGTACCTGGCACACACCAAGCCAATTAAGTCTCAGTTGTTGCTATACCCCCTTAACTCAAACAGATATGGAACACAAAACTTTCATTTCTTTGTGGAGAGGACACAAATAGTCAGAGCTATCACTCCGAGTTTACCAGTTCTTCTACCACATGAGGCAAGATAGAATGAGGCATTCATCTCAAGGCCAGCTGCTCACTCCCCTATTAGCTAACTAGAGCTCCAACCCTATCAAACCAAGGAACCATATCTGAGGCTGTGGTCATCTCAACAATGTAGCTATTTTATTTAATCCTCAAAACATTGTTTTCACAGAAGAGGAAACCAAGATGTAAAAAATTTACTGATTTATTCAAGGGTCACATCTCTCCACCCCATTCTAGCCTTTGGAAGTGGCAGTGGTATTCTGCTTTTCAATTCACTTTTCTGTTGAATTTACTATTCAACTGGTCTTTCAGTGTTTGATGAAATCTGGGGAAAATAACATCAATTTACCACATCAACAGAACTGACCAAGCAGGACCTAAGGAAGAACTACTTCATAGGCCCTGCTGTTGTCCAGTTAGAGTGGCAGCAAGAGTCTCAAGAAAAGGGCAGGCTAGGTCAGTGGGAATTTCTTCTGTGTAAATTCGACAGCATAGACCCAGACTGAGTCTGTAAGATCTAAAAGCAGGGACCGAGAAAAATTGTTTTTAGGCCAAATCCAATGTTGGGAGAAAGCAGGATTTAAAAATCACCGATTTTTAAACTCTGATGTCAAGAAACCAACAGAAGAACCAAGGGAGGTGAATTGGGCACAGAGCGATAGGGCCTATGCTATGTATGTAATGGTCACCGTGGATACTTTTAAGATGAGGCATTAGTGGAAAGGGAGTGAGATCAGCAGCTATAGTGATAGCTTATCAAAATAATCTTTTATTCAATCAGTCAACAGTATTTACTGAGCTCCTATATATGCAAGGCAGAATGGAAAGTAACACACACTGATACACTGCCAAATGCTGTTTATATTTCTACACGTTTCATTACTTTTTCTAACAGTCAAGTCAATAAGTGAGGCAGTTACTGGCTTACACTAAACCATTACTGAATTAATGAATATGCCTGCAAGCAAGTGAAATAAAGGAGTAAGGAGACAGGAGGAACCAGTTGAATGCGTTAAGAAAAGGCACTTCGGGGCGCCTGGGTGGCGCAGTCGGTTAAGCGTCCGACTTCAGCCAGGTCACGATCTCGCGGTCCGTGAGTTTGAGCCCCGCGTCAGGCTCTGGGCTGATGGCTCGGAGCCTGGAGCCTGTTTCCGATTCTGTGTCTCCCTCTCTGTCTGCCCCTCCCCCGTTCATGCTCTGTCTCTCTCTGTCCCAAAAATAAATAAAAAAAAAAAAAAAAAAAAAAAGAAAAGGCACTTCTGTAAGGTTAACAATGCAGCTCTTCTATTAACACTTTTACTTTTTGCAAACCACTTTTGCATTTATTTATTATTCCACCAGTTGCAACTTCAAAGTCTATAAGGTAAGGCAGTTAATGTTTTCATTTGACCGATGAGGACACCAAGGCCCAGAAATCATTGTTGACTTGCCCAAGATTACACAACACATGACAGTTGCAGAGGCAGGAACTAAAAACCCAGGCTTCCTGCTTCAACGCCCGCCTGTTGAGTCCTTCCACTGAGCCACACTGCCAGGAGCGACCTAGCGGCTTGAGAGTTGGGGATAAAGCCCCATGGCTACAGCACTCACACTTCACACCTGGGCCTGAACCTGTTGCCCACGCTGCCTCAGTGGACGGAGAGTGGGCGGCTTGTCGCGGTTTGGGGTTAGAAGGTAATGGCAGGCTCCCCTCCTCCGTGGGAATCAGGTGGTTACTTACTCATATTGCCCGTTCCTTTGGGCTAGCGTCAGGAAGCAGGGCTCCCGGAGAGCACCCTTCATCTCCATACCCTCAACAGTATGTGGGCGACAGTCAAGGGTCTCCTCCAGAAGCGCGGCCGGGGAGGGGTGGCGCGGTGCGGGGTGGAGGGAGGCTCCCGCCCCTCTGCCCGCCCTCCTGGGTGCCCAAGGCATCGCCTCCCGCGCCGGCCCCCCTCCTCGGCTCAGCTCTGCCTCTGAGTCCGACCGACCACCCACCCCTCTGCCGCGTTCCGCAGTCCCTCCGACCCCCGCCCCTCCCGCCCTGCGCGGCCTCCCCTCCCCCTTCCCTCTGGTGGATACGGCAAGGGGCTGGGCTCCGACCGGGAGCGGCGGCTCCATCCCGGCGGCCTCCGGGCTCAGTGGGGCTGCGGACTGCGGGCGGATCCCACCGCCCTTGGCTGCGCGCTGTTTGAGGAACAGCTCCGCGCAGGGCACCGGGCGCCGGGCGCCGGGCGCCGGGAGCCGGGAGCCGGGAGCCGGGAGCCGAGCCGAGAACCGAGAGCCTGACCCGAGAGAGAGCGGCGCCTTGCGCCCCCGTCAGTTTTCCAGGCCGCCGCAGATTTCGCCCCCTGCGGCCAACCTGCGGAACTGCAGCGAGAGACCGACGGACGGGGGCGTCTCTACCAGGTCCAGGGAGGAGTGCGTTTTAAATGCTGCCTGTGACACCAGAATTGTTCTGTGGATTTTGAAGATTGCCACAGAAACAAAACACAGCCATACCTGTGGGAAAACTCAAATGTGTTGGGCCAATAGGACCCACATCATCCGTAAAAAAAATCCTTATTACAGTTAGAACGCGCCGTGTTGGTTAATTCTACCTCTCAGATGTTCTCCCCTTCCTCTTCTTCCTTCCACCACCGAAATCGTCGGACAAATCCTCAAAGCTCAGACCTTTGCTCTTCCTTTGCACCCCCTCCAGGTCATCTCTAAGCAGACAACGACCAAATACACTTCCCTTGGCTCAGACCCCTTGCCTAATACACCGCATCATTAACACAATACTGGATGACAAAACTAACTCGTCATTTCACACTGCCACTCAGCCTTGAAACTTCGAAGCCATATGCTTTCTTACTCTCTCCTAATTTCTCTGTATCTAATCCGTCAACAAAGGTTATTAATATTTTCTTTGGAGTTACTTTCAGATTCCTTGTTTTCTCCCCATCTGTACCACCATTCACTTTGTTAGCTCTTGTGATATCTCCTTTGATCATTTTACTCTGTTGATAATCATAACAACATTCTTCTCAGAGTAATGTTTCAATTGTATTTTTTACTTGTTCAAGAATCTACAGTGGACTAAATAGCAAGACTGATCTTAAATCTATAGTAATTAAAACAGTGTGGCGTGGAGCTGGTCAGACCCATAGAACAGAATACAGAGCCCCAAACAGACCCACACATATATGGAAAGTTGATATGCAACATATGTGGCATTTCAAATCAATGGGAGAAGAGTGGATTATTCACTAAATGATGCTGGGACTCCTGATCATCACTATAGAAAATAATAAAACTAGATCCCTACCTCATACCATAGAGGAAAATTTCAATCCCATGTTGATTCAAGATCCAAATGTGAAAAAGCAAAATTTTACAGCTTTCCGAAGAAAATAGGAGAATATCTTTATGAGCTGGGAATAGGGAATGAGAATGGCTCTTTAAGACACCAGATAGTGCAAACAATAAAGGAATCAATAGATACATTTAACTACATTAAATTTCAAAATGCATGTACTTCAAGACAACATAAACATGTTAAAAGACAAGCCACATACTGGGAAAAGATATTTTTGATGTGTATAACTGACGAAGGATAACCTATGAAGTTCTACACTTCTACTTATCATCCTCTTACCTATTTCTCTCCCACCACATTCTGCAACTCACTCTGCTTAGTCACACTGCTCCTTGTTATTCCTAGAACTTTCTAGGCACACTATTGCTTCAGGGCCTTTGCACTTGCTGTTTACTCTGCCTGGCCTCTCACCTCCTTTGGGTCTTTGTTCAAATGACACATTCTCAGTGAGGCCTTCCTAGACATCTTCATTTAACATTGCAATTCAACAATCTCCTTATCCACTTCTACTGAAACATGCAGCTTCATTCATCTTCCACATTCATTTTTCCCCCCATAGGATTCATCACTATCCATTATCCTATATTTTACTTATTGATCTTGTTTATTGTTTACCTTCCTCCACTAGACTATAAGTTCCATGAGGGCAGAGATTTTGTCTGTTTTGTTCATAACTGCATTCCCAGCACCTACAACCATTCTTGGAACAAAGTATACACTAGAAAAATATTGATTAAAGTAATGAATGAATTAGTGTCCAGAATGTATAAGAACTGCTATAAATCAGTGAGAAAAAGAAAGAAACCTGGTAGAAAAATTGACAAAATATATGAATAAGCAATTCATAGTCAAAGAAACCCAAATGGCCAATAAAGACAAGAAAGGAAGTTTCACTTCATTACTATTCAGAGAAATTGAAAATTGAAGCAATGAGATAGCATTTCACAACCATTGGTTTGGCAAAATTTGAAAATTCACATCACACCAGGGTGCCAGGATGGCTCAGTTGGTTGAGCATCCGGCTCTTGATTTCAGCTCATGTCATGATCCCGGGGTCATGGAGACTGCTTAGAATTCTCTCTCTCCCTTTGCCCCTCTGCCCCACTTGCACTCACACGTGCTCTCTCTCCCTTTCTAAAATAAAACAAATAAGAGGTTGGGAAAAAATGGAAATATATTGAGGTGAGGTCACTAAAAACTGTGGTCTCTCACAGGGGAGACAATGACTTTCTCAAAAAAAAAAATAGTAAGTGGATGTTGTAATAGTAATACCAAAAATAATCCTGGTGGCTAATGTTGAATGCTCATGTGACAATCTCCACATGGATTTACATACATACTTTCATTTAATCCTCACTAAATCCCTGTAAAGTAGTAATATTATTGTTTCCATTTTAAAGGTGAGAAAAATGAGACTCAGAGAAGTTTAGCAGCTTTCCCATTAACTAGTAAATGTCAGAATCAAGATTCAAACTTAATGTTAGTCTGACTCCGAAGTTGGAACTTTTTTTTAAAAGTAGGCCTCATGCCCAGTGCAGAGCCCAATAGAGGGCTTGAACTCACGACCTCAAGATCAAGACCTGAGCTGAGAACAAGAGTCACCTGCTCAACTGACTGAGCCGCGCAGGCACCCCAGAGTTGGAACTTTTTAACCAAACACATTATGCTGTTCGTTCAATATTAACAGTATTAACAGTAAGTGTTTATTTAGAACCCTCTATGTGCCAGGCATTATGGTAACTTCCCTACCTGTATTATCACATTTAATTTGATGAAACTGAAGTTGAGACAGAGGGTTTGAGAACTTGAATAAGGTGGAGAAGGAGGGAACAGCCACAGTTGGAGAGTGACAGTGAATCCAGAAAAATTAATAAAGTGTTTAGGGTCAACAGAGAAAGCCCAATTGGAGGAAGATGACATGAATTTCTATGGTGGTCCAAATCAGCAAGGGGCGGTAACTTTCTGTAGCAATGCTTGGCAGATTTTGAAAAGCAGGAGTAGTAAAAATATACCAAGAAGGTGCTTTAAGCTTGGGAATTAGTATAGCAGGCAAAGCAGTAGGTCATGGGGTGAGGGAGTTTAAAGTGGTAGTTGGGATTCATTGAAATAGCTTATTCTGGAGTCAAAGTTAAGTAAAGGTATGTATCCCCTCAGCCTAAGACCAGCAGAGAGAATGAAGGCAAGCTTGATGAATGCAATCACTTCCCTGGTTCTGATCCTGTAGCAAATTATTGTATCTTTTTTAGGATCACTTCAGGGACTATGCTTACTTAGATGCTTCTGTATATGTTAGGTAATTTTTGTAAGTTGGCTAAGATCATTATTTTAGCCACAACCACCTTCTGACTTAGCTACAGTTGTTAATGATATCATTGTTTAGTCACCCAAGTTTGAAACTTCAGATTTATTGGTGAACCGTGTTTCCCCTTCATCTATCATATCCAATAACTCAAGTTTTGTCAGTTCTATAGTAAATTCCTTAATGTATATCTCTGATCATTCTCACCTATCATCATCAGATGGCATTGTGCCTAACTAAATAAAGGTCTTGCAGCCTATACTTGTATTTAGATGCAAGAGACATTTAATGCAAAGAGTTAAATGGCTGTGGAACAAAAGTTAAATAAGTGAAACTCTAGTGGGGCACCTGGGTGGCTCAGTTGGTTAAGCATCCAACTTCGGCTCAGGTCATGAACTCACGGCTCATGAGTTCAAGCCCTGTGTCAGGCTCCGTGCTGACATCTCAGAGCCTAGAGCCTGCTTCAGATTCTGTGTCTCCCTCTCTCTCTGCCCCTCCACTGCTCACACTCTCTCTGTCTCTCAAAAATAAACATTAAAAAAATTAAATGAAACTCTAGCTTTAAGAAAACATGAGTCTCACCACCTTCACCACCACCACAAATATACACAGACAACACACATGCACACCATATACGTACAACACACACACACACACACAATTAAATTGGTGGTCAGTGCCTATCTTTTATACATAAGACTACTGTAAGTAAGAGCTTAGAACTTACAGGCTTTTTAGAGACAAAATTTAAAAAGTGAGATCTTAAGAAAAGAATATAAAATACTAAAAGAAAATGAGAAAACTTATAAATAATTATTTAATTAAATGGTTACAAAATATAACATATCAAGTTCATTATTACATTTTCTTTTTTATTTTTTTAAAGTTTACTTATGTATCTTGAGAGAAAGAGAGGCAAGCATGCAAGCATGAGCATGAGTGGGGGAGGGGTGGAGAGAGGGAGAAAGAGAATCTGAAGCAGGGCTTCAGGGACTCTATCTCCTGAGCCATGAAATCCTGACCTGAGCCAAAATTGAGAGTCAGACATTTAACTAACTGAGCCACCCAGGCACCCCAATTTTCTATTTATTAAAAAATCCACTGCCTTTAAAAACAATTTCTGGGTTGGATCTTCCCACTTCTCAAGAATTTCCAAGTATGCATAATAATTATGGAGAAATCACAGCCATTATAAATTAAATTAGTTATGCACAGACAAATAATTCCAAAGCAGAATTACAAAAGCCCTTTCAAAAATTTCTAACAAAAATATAAATATTTAATGCAAGATGTGGATGCATTTTAATATGTTTAATATGATGCTGGCTGAAGCCTTCACAAGTGAGAGAGCTTAGGGCCTGCAAAGGCAGAAAGAGGCCTGCCTAACATAGACGAGGCTGGGGAGGATTTCACATAGGTGAGTCAGCAGCCAGAGGCTGAAAGGCAGGCTGAACAGAGGTATAAATGATTCACTGATTTTTAAATCACTGCTAGTTGAAAAGCTTCACTTTTCATATACACAAATCCAACATAGATCTGGCTTTCCATACAAAGTGGCATAAAGAAGAGCTCATTTTTATTTACAGATTTCCATTTGTACTTTTCATTTCTTTTAGAATTTGGTACTTGCTGCTTTATTCCCACCCTAGCTAATTTCTTCATTTCCTTCTGCCTCCACCCCTATTTCTTTCTGCTAGGTCAGGCTCTCCTTTCTGTTTCAAGAATCCCATAGCCAGGTCTGTCATTGCTCAGGCCTACTTTCCTTCTGGAGATGCTGAACTGAAAGAATATAGAGTTAGCCTGGCATTTAAGGCCCCAAGGATTCTGTGCTGAACATATCTTCCCAGTTACTTCCCAAGACTCTACCCAGCATTTCTCTTAAGAACTGAACTCTTTATAAACCTTATGCTCTACCCAGCGTTTCTCTTAAGAACTGAACATATGCAGGGGTTAGTGGCAATCAGACTGGTGTGCTCATGATTCAGGTACTCCATTGATAATTCAGCTGAATACTGCTAACTTGTCATCTTGGTCTTAACCTTTATAGAGTGCTAAATTTTTTTTAATGGTCACAAGCTGGTTAATATATACCCACAAAGAATTAGAGAGATGCTGATGTTGAAACACAGACTGTAAAAATGATAAAAATTCTACAAATTCTCAAGGTGATAATCATCAGACCCATAAGTTGCATTTATCTGATCAAAATTCTTACATGGCACGTAAAGATTTCTCTAGTACATACTTCAAAAACCTGAAAAGATAAAATAGGGTTATGACTAAATTCAACTTTGTTTTTGTCTATTTGTGATATTTAATCCACTGTGGGGGCGCCTGCTGGCTCAATTGGTAGAGCATGCAACTCTTAATCTCAGGGTCATGAGTTCAAGCCCCATGTTGGGTATGGAGCCTACTTTGAAAAAAATCTACACTGTGATAGATCTAGTGGGATGATCTATGAGCATTACTTAAGCTCCCTTCTATCCTCAACCCTGTGACCCTTCTCAAGGCAGGCAGTGACACATAAGACTGGTCTCACCTCCAACACAGGTATCATGAAAGAAGGACAGAACATTCTCTTGGTTTTTAGGTTATTGTTTTATGCCTCAGTCCAGGGTGTAAGACAGATTTAGGAAGAATACTTGCTGGGGAAGATATGTTATGTTACTCACCCCATTACTCTACCCTAGTGGATAAAAGCCTCAGAACTGAGAAGAGGAAGGCAAGTAGGAAAAGGGAACTTAGAAGATGGGATCTTGTGGTCATGATGAGAGGAAGCAGCATTTGGTAGCAGTAGGGACTGTGTCATTAGAGGCCTGACGGGGAGTTAGCTGCCTTAATGAATGGCAGTAGGGATCGATATGAGGGTGACTGTATATCCTAGGGAAGGATGGTGCAGAATATATCAAGAGCCCTAGAAGTAGACACCTCCTCCCCACCACTGCTATTTCAGTCTTGCATAAACTCTAGAGTTCCAAATCAATGTGAGAGTAAAGAAGGGAAGAGGTAACTCCTAAATCTGATTGAGTTTAACATGAAATGATACACACACACACACACACACACACGCACACACACACACACAGAGCAATGAATTGACTGAGTTTACGGGGACAAGGCTAGATTGTTTTCTGCTCTCAGGAAGAATGGTGCCTCTAGAAAGAAATTAAGTCTAAATATAGGCAGTGTAAGCTCAAGAACCTTTTCTCTTTTGCTATGGCTGTGTACCTAGCACCTAGCACCTAGCACGGTAGCTATTTGATAGGTATCTGTGGAACATATAATTATCCCTTGCAGAAAATAATGCATGATTTAGAATTTTCCTAATGGTGTTAAGCATCAAAACAAGTTGTGGAATGCTGCTTTAATCAATTTGACTATTTAATTTCTTGATCACATGGTACTATTTCCATCTCATTAATGTTGTCTTTTCCCCAACCTCCTCTGCAACTATACCTGCTGGAATATTCTCTGTTCTTCAATGCTCACCTCAAATGATCCTTCCTCTTGAAGCTCTTCTCCTGTCACCCCTCAGCTGGAAAAGAATGCTCCCTCTTCTGAACAACAGTGTCTCTGTGTACCTCTTATAGAACTTCTTGGAACTTTTCAAGGCCTATCTTGTATCATATTGTTACAGAACGAATAAGCACATGATGAGCTCTGATGTTTCTTATCTTTACTCTCCCACCACCTCCTCAGCATTTTATTGTTATACTTTTTCAAGTAAATCATTTACAAAACATTTATTTATATTTTTCCAGAGTATGCCTATTTTTTCTTTCTTTTGATGAACATAAAATATATATGTACAGCTTAACAAATGATTATAAAGTGAATGCCCATGTAACCTCTAGCCAGGTTAAGAAATCAAACATCATTGGGGTGCCTCTTGATCTCGGGGCCGACGGTTCAAGTTCCAGGTTGAGTGTAGAAATTACTTAAAAATAAAGTCTTTAATAAAAAAAAGAAAAGAAAGCAAACATTGTTAGCATTTTGGAAGACACCCCTAAACCTGATACCTCTCTTTCTGACCACCTCTTCTTCTTCCACCCAGAATTAAACCAGGGCTGGTACTGAGCCAGGATAGTCTGATGAGGCATAAAAGCTTCTGTCTGTTTGGATTAGTCAAGGTTTGTGTCTTACCAGTTGTTTAAATTTTTGAGGATCATCCCTGTACATAGCCACTGTCTTGACTTCTATGATAATCATTTAGTTGCTTTTCTTTACAGTTTTACCCCTTACGGATGTAGCCATAAATATCTTTGCCTGTTTTTGAAATTTATATAAATGACATAACAGTATGCACTATTTCATGTCTTGCTCATTTCACTCAATATTATGTCATGCATGTATCTGTATGTAGCTGTCATTTTCACTGATGTATAGTATTCCATTGTATGAATACAATTCATTTACTCTCCTGTTGATGGACATTTAAATGGTTGCAAGAATTTGGCTATTATAAATAAAACCTGCTATGAACATTCTTGTGTATGGCTTTTGGTGCACATATGAATGATTATTTTCTAGGGTATATTATCCTGGTGGAATTACCAGGTCAAAGGTGTTGCATGTTGGGCTCTCCAGAAGTAAAGGCTGAGATGGAGTATTGAGTACAAGATGTTTATTAGGGACTAACATTTGTGAAAGAAAGGTGAAGGAAGTAAGATTAAGCAGAGAAAAAAGATGAACTGTGATACAAGTCTGACAAAGCTTGAGCTGATTTGGTATAGAGCTTTGGAACAAGTAGCGCTCATTCATGTGTTCTGCATTGCTCCTGCCTTGCTCATTCACCTTAGGAAGAGTGTGACCTTGGGCAAAGCAACTCTCTGAAGATAATGTAGACCCTCAAGGAGCTGGCAGCTGGAGGCTATCTGTTGGTGCATTACCCATACCTGTGCAGAATGTCCTTCCTTGAAGGGGAATCTGGGTGGCATTATATCTCTTTCTCTACCACAACCCGCAATAGGGTATATAAGTGTTCAGCTCTGGTTAATAATGCCAAACTGGTTTCCAAAGTGGTTGTACAATTTACACTCTCACCTGCACTATATGAGAGTTCCTATTGCTTCTCATCCTGATCAATTCTTGGTACTGTTAATCTTTAAAACATTTTAGCCTTTCTAGTGGATGCGTAGCAGGATCTCATAGTGGCTTTAATGTTTGTTATTTTTTTTTTTTGAGGGAGAGAGAGAGAGCAGGGGAGGGGCAGAGAGAGAGAGAGGGAGGGAGAGAATCCCAAGGAGGTTCTGCGCTGTCAGTGCAGAGCCCAACACAGGGCTCGAACCCATGAACCATGCAATTGTGACCTGAGCTGAAACCAAGAGTCAGGCGCTTAACCAACTGAGCCCTCGTTGTGGCTTTAATTTGCATTTCTCTGATGACTATTGAGGTTAAACACCTTCTCATACATTTACTCCTTTGATATGTCTCATTTTTTCACTTGTATTTGTTTTACCTTCATTAGATAATGAACCTTTTTCAGGCAGGGATCAGAAAACAGCCTGATGCCAATATTTGTATGCCCCTCAACCTAATACTGGTTTTTATATTTTTTAATTGTTCAAAAAATCAGAAGAGGAATAATATCTCATATGAAATTCAAATTTCAGTGTCCATAAATAAATAAAATTTTATTGGAACCCAGCTACACTCATGGGTTTACCTATTGCCTATGGCTGCTTTCATGCTACCACAATAGCGTCATGTGATAAAGACCTTAAGGGCCACAAAGTCTGAAATATTTATTATCTGGCCTTTTACAGAAAAAGTTTGTTCATCTCTGTTCTTGGTCATTGGTTCTAAGGTGTGGTCCCTGGGCCAGAAGCATCATTATCACCTGGGAACTTGTTATAAAGGCAAATATCTAGCCACACTGCAAACCTATTGATTCAGAAGCTTTGGGAATGGGGCAAGCCATCTGTGTTTTAACAAGCCCTCCAGGTGATGCTGATGTGTTAAAGTCTGAGACCTCTGGTCTAGGTGCAGGACAAGGACCTCATCCATTCTCTTTGTGAGCCATCATAGTCCTTCCTATTTAGTTCTACCCATAGTGGATAAGCTGTAAAAGAGCCTTCAAACGTGTCCTATAGATGTATTTTTATGCATATGAGATCTTGCCAAATAGATACCTAGGAGGAAAAGTGGGAGAAACCTCAGGGGCAAAAATAAAATCTGAAGGGTATATGTGGAGGGTGGAAGACACAATGGAGCTGGGGAGCCAGTTTCTGGGCCCGCTTCCTTCCACCTCATTTCATGCAGCCTTTTAACAAAGATGAATCAGATATGGTCCCTGTCCTCAAGGAGGTCACGGTCTATGTAGGAAAGTGTCCTGACCCTCTTTTCCCTCATTTACTACTTTTCTTCAGAACTTACCTTTGAGAGTGTAATTGCTGACCCTAATAAATGATAATGGAGAGAGAAAATTAACTTGGCAAACAACAGTTTTGCTTTATTCCCACTTTAGTTCACGACTTACTTCCAGACTGACTTTTCTTGTGTCCTGGCTTTTTCCTTGGCTCAGTCTGAAGCTCAATGCATCACCTTCATGTTAACTACCATCCAATGAATGCACATTATGTACCAAGACAATGCGAAATGTTTTACATATACTTGTGCATTAAATTCTCTGTAAAGCAACTCTGAGTTAGGTTTTTTAAAAGTTGTTATTTTAATTGCAGTTGGTTTTGAGTTAGGTATTATATCCATTTTGCAGATGCAAACCTGAGGCGTAGGGAGGTTAAATAATTTGGTAGCATTTGAACTCCAAGTCTTTCTGACTCTAGAGCCCAGGTTGGTAATAATTGTGCTATTCTCCTTCCGGTAATATTCACCATGTGTTTTTAGAAAACCCAATTCAGACTACTTAGTATGTGTTACAGGTTTTAGGGCATGCTTTGCTGTATACAATTTCAGGGTGGGAAGTATTTAAAAAACTGACAATATCTTTTTTTTAGAACTAGGAGTTGGGTGATAATTTTTAAAAGTTGAAAAATCCTTTTACATACAACTTAAAATGATAATGTCAAAAATAGTTCTTTAACCAGGTAACATTATTGCAAACGGCCCAGTAATTTATACTTTTTCTCTTACTTTACACATTAAATAACTGTGTTGTCTCTTTAGTATGAAAGTGTTCTTTTCCTTTTTTTGAATCATTCTGTCTACTAGCTCCTACTCCATCTGTTAGGGATTATTTCAACCTGTCTAGTTTTGAGCAATATTTTGCAATTAATCCTTTAAAATGTTATTTTTTCATTATATAAGTATAAGCACCTTCACCAAGGAAAATCAGAAGTAATAGAGAAACAAAATAAGAAAAAAGTCACTCATAATCCCACCACCTTCTTGCAACTACTTTAACATTTGGGGTAGAACCCTCAAGACCTTTTCCTTTGTGGAAATCTATTTATGTAAGTTAGTTACTTAATTAATTCTTTCTTTCCTTCTTTCTTTTAAAAAATGGGATCATTCTACTTCGTTGCTCGCCTTTTTTCACTCAACAATATATTAGGGGCCTCTGTGATCATGACTGTAAAGGAACTGGGAGCAAGAAGGCCACAGACTGTCTCTTAAAAAATTGGCCTAGAAGTGAGATATCTATTCTACTCTTATCCTATTAGGTAGAATTTGTCATATTGACTTGCCCTGTTGAAAATGACCTAGGAGGGGCGCCTGGGTGGCTCAGTCAGTTGGGCATCTGACTTCAGTTCAGGTCATGATCTCACTGTAAGTTCAAACCCTGCATCCAGCTCTGTGCTGATAGCTCAGAGCCTGAAGCCTGCTTTGGATTCTGTGTCTCCATCTCTCTCTGCCCCTCCCCCACTTACACTCTTTCTCCCTTTCTCTCTTCCAAAAATAAAAAAATAAAATAACAAAAAAACAACCTAGGAAATGAGGGGGGGGACACATGATTCTATAATGTGGAGTTATAAAAAGTCTGAGAAAGACTACCAATCTAATATGGAGTGATCTCTACTCTATGTGGAGAATATCATATAGCCAGCTAGCTTTTTGGTGTAAAAATGGGAAAGAAAACTGAAAAAGAATACAAGTGGTTACTTGATGGGAACAGAAAAAAAGATAAGGCAGTGTTGCAGTAGAGATTCTAGGAACATATATTTTAACATAATTTTGACTGTTGAGACTCAAATATTTTATATACACATGATAAAATGAATAAAATGAAAAACTTGAAAAATGGAAAAAACAACCTATTAGGGTTATATTTCCATGTCAACCAGATACATACTTCCATAACCATTCATAATGATTGCATAGTATTCCCTTTACGAATGTTTTGTACAACATTTTGCCAAACACTTCCTCTTGCACATATAAGTTGTTTCAGTTAGCTTTTCCCCCACTCTGCACTGTGTCCTGAGTCCCATTACTGTTCTGAGAAATTACGTTGGGTACATGCTGTTCAAGAATCCCAAATTATTCTCTAATCTCCACCTTACAGCAACTTTTATGTACAGCCTAAGAAATTATCTGGCCGTGCATACTACCAGAGCCTTAAGAGTGATAATGTCTCCTCAGAAATCCAGAGGGAACACTTTGGAGATAGATGGCAAAAGTATTTTTCAGTAATTTTCTCAATATGATTTCAACTGTCGAAGAGGAAGCCCTGTGAAGAACAGAGAACTTAATAAAGGTAAAGTGGAAAGATGAAGTTTGGAGCCAGACGGCCTGGGATTTGAATCTGGCTTTTGTCACTCACTAGCTGTGAAACCTTAGATGAGTTATTACCCTAAGTCTCCATTTTCGATCTGTAAAATAGGGATAATAACATTTATTTCATAGCATTACCAGGAGGATTAGCAACATCATATGTCAGGAACCTAGTACAATAGTGAGTGCTCAAGAAATGGTTGATGTATACTAGCCATTATGATGACCTTTTCCTTAATATACAGAGTGCTGAGGAAATAACCATATTTTCAAAAATGACATATCATAAATGTCTTCAAGGAGAATGGTGAGAAAGCTTACTGCTAAGAACAGAGAGGTTACTATAGTTGGTAAGCAAGATACTGTGACTGGAATCGTTTGTACCAACTTCTAAAGAATGTTGATTAGTGGGATCACAATGTAGTTTTAAGTCACACTGTGGTTTCAGTGATAAATATCAGATACAGGATAAGAGAATGAACACCAAGTCTTTGACCTTGCCTTCATAAACTTTATCAAAGTATTTAATACCACTACTGGACATGCATTCTGGCAGATACTGTTTGGCTATACAAAAATGACTATTGGATAATTTCTATGATACTTGCTATCTGCCAAAATGGGTGTATTGTCTAGTAGACTAGGATTGGTTTTGAGGCTCCCAAATATGACCCCAAGATCCTCTACAAAAGTTTGGTTTGTTCTCCTACCTCACTGGAGTACAGCAATTAAAGACCATTTCAAATGAAAAGACAAAATAGAAGGTAGTAGCAGCAACAGATAGAGCAAGGTGTTGGGTAGGCTCAGAAATGAGATGACTTTTGTTGAGCAAAGTCTACAGATCATGAATTTTAGGCAGATTTGCAAATAAGGATAGCACATGCTCTGTAAATAGCAGCTGTTGCCACAAGCCAAAGGGCAATATTTACATGAATCCTGAAGCAAGGTCTATGGACCAAGCATTGACCTTTCCAGCCAAACTCATTACTTGGTAGCACTTTCAGCCACGTCATCCTGAAAAGGAAGGATCACATTATACACATATGGAAAATTACCAACACACAAATATGTTCTGACCCCCAAATGAATTTCTAACTTATTTTTTTTTGGAACTTGAAATACATGTTTCGAAAGAAAAGGTATTACAAACGGATGTGAGTTTCCCAGATTTCCTCTAAGAGTGCATTTAGCCCAAGGTGTAACTGAAATACTATACATTGGAAATGAGAAATACAGTGGAATAAAGTATCTTTGTAAGCAGGAACACACCAATACATAATAAATATTTACTAACCCTTTTTTCTTTGAATCCCCAGGCAAGGAAAGGGGAATTATATCCTTCCATAGCTTCAGTTTCATGAAAAAGAAATCTTTCATCACACTTTCTAGAAGGATCCTTTTCAAGTCAAGTGGATACATACATCCTTGTCTTTTAGTGCTTCCTGGACTTCCCTATGAAACAAGTCTTAATGACTGAGGAGACTGAAAAGGTGGTGGTGAAGGGGTAGGATATCTAACTGGAAGTCTCAAGCTTTTATGTGGAGACAGTTCAAACTGCAGTTCATTCCTTAATACATCTGCATATTTTACAGAAAAAATAGTGTTTCAAATGATCAGTTAAGTGGTTTAATTCCATCCCACTTTTTGATTAAGGTTGATGTTCCAGAAATACAAACCATTGTCATATATGCTATATATATATATATATATATATATATATATATATATATATATATATATATGTATACACACACACACACACACACACACCCATTGGATACTACACATGTATACTTCAGCATGAGAAACAAGGGCAAATGATAAAAATAATGAAAGTAAAATCAGAGCAAAGCTATCACTACCAGTCTCAGCGACACACTCCTTCAATCACCACTGTCTTGCTCTTTGCCTCTAAAAACCTGTGTGCCTCTGCGCAAAACCAGTCCCTGGACAGTATCTCACACCTCTTTACACTAAGGTTTAAATGACCAATAGTAGGTAAAATGTCACAAGGATTTTGCATATGAAGCAGTCACAACTTTAAAACAGAGAGGAATTTAGGCTATTATTCCCAGGAAAAAGGGATATATTTGGGGGGCAATTGTGTGCTTTCCTGCTATTCATAGAAATCACATTTAATTTTAGTTGGTAATTTAGGAAGGTGTGTTGAGGGAAATTAATCATGATTTGTTTACACTTTGAAAAGTATTTGCTTCATTTTGGAAATTGTAGATTTTGTGATTGTTGTTTGGTATACTATTTTCCACCTGTTTTGCTATCTTTCGTCTGTAATGATCAAAATCTAGAAAGATGTAAATCTTCCCATCATTGATCAAAATAAATGGTGAGGAGAAATAGAAACAATAATATTTAATAATCGACATTTGCCTACTGTCCCACCCTTTACAAAATGCTTTTATATCCATGATTATGCCTATTATTGGTGTTTAATTACTACTTAATAATGGGGATACAAAAAGAACACATACCAAAAAACTCAAGGTAATTTAATCCAATTACTAATATTGGGTTTCTACCATGATTTGCCCCAGGTTCTCTGAGGCCCTTGACCTTGTCCCCCACGCAACGAGTTTTAAAATTCAGCGGTGATGGCAACAGAAGGGCTCCTGCACTTTGGCCCTCTGAGAAGTATCAGAGTTGCAAATAGAGCAAATATACATAAAACCCAAGTGTCACGCTTTGCCTTGTAAGACAATGTTTGCAGCTGTAATCAAGAGATTCAAGGAATGCTTCTCCTTCTGCAGAATTTCCAAAGGTGGGAATAGCACCACCAATACCCCTTTTGGGACCTGGGAAAGGGCAGTCCCCAGAGGGGTTCTCTGCTTTGCAAATAGACCTTTTACAGTGCAGTTACAAGCAGAGTAAAAGTTCTTTGTGCAAGAAGGGGAGAGCGCCCCGAGGTACAAAGAGCAGATTTAAGGGAAAGAGGATTCCTTCTGCACACATATGCGTGGGGAGCTCAGGCTGACTGTTGGGGGCGTGTGGGAAGGGAGATTTTTAGGGAGCCGCGGGCTTGTGGGTTCCCGCCTCAACCCCAGTCCGCGCCCCACACTCAGGCAACAGTTGGTCGTGCGGGCCGGCCCGGGCTCTTGGTGGGGAGGGGGAGTCTCGCGATCATTGGGGGGGGGGGGGTGGAGGAAGGGGGGAGGGTGACGGGGGGAGGCCATGACGTAGGGTGGGTGGACGGAAGTGGGGCAGGGTTGAGGGTTATTTAAAGAAGGGGGGGCTGAGCGAAGGGGTTGGAAGCGGAGTGATTCCCCACCCCTGCTCCATCTAGCTCTTTCCAGTGCAGCCACTGCCGCCGCCCAGGAGCCCTCGTCCCCTTCCTCGTTCCCGCTCCAACGCAATGGAGCCGGACACCGCTGCAGTGGCAGCCACCGTGGCAGCTGCTGATGCGACCGCCACAATCGTGGTCATAGAGGACGAGCAGCCGGGGCCATCCACCTCTAAGGAGGAGGGAGCGGCCGCCGCGGCCACCGAAGCCACCGTGGCCACGGAGAAGGGCGAGAAGAAGGAGGTAAATAGGAAGGGGGTGTGTGTATAGTCAACAAATCCTGAGCCGGGCCCCTCCGAGGGGCCCAAGCCCTGACCTTTCGGCGCCGACAGGTACCGGCGGAGCTCACCGGGGATGGGGGCCGCGGGCGCGCTGGGAGTGGGGGGCGGCGGAACAGTCTAGCATTCGCTCCCCTCCCCCTTTCCTCCATGCCGCCTGGAGGGCGGGGGCGGGGCTGGGCGCGGGCGCGGCGCGGGGCGGAGGGTGCCCGTTATCCCGGGGCTTGGGGGGCTTGGACGCCCCTCGACAGCCCCCGGCCCCATCCACATTCCCGGAACTGGGGTAACAGGGTGGGGGATGGGGTTGTGCAGGAAAAAGCCTCCGCCTCTCCCTCTCCTCTCGCTCGCTCCCTCTCCCCCCCCTTCCCGTCGGCCTCTGCCTGGGAAATCTGGGCCCTTCAATCCCACACCCGCGCGAAAGGGGTTCTGCTGGGGTTTACAATTTTTTAATTTGAATTTCAAGGTGCTGGTGGTTGGGAGGCGGAGGGACGATAGGAGAGACTTTTATTTTTTTTGAATGGCCATGTCGGCCTTTTAGGTGGCAGCAAAAAAATCATCCCTTGTTCGTTTGGTCCCCGCCTGCTGAAGCGGGGGTGTCACCCCGAGAAAATGAGCTCTCCGCGTGCTACCCGCTCCCCCGCAATCCAGACCCCAAACTGAGGAACCGTGGACGCTGGCTTAGGAAAATTTCCAACGTGTGCACCCTCACCCTCTCCTGCCCCGCCCCCGACGGTATAGTGTTTCACTCCAGGGCCACCCAAATGGTCCCCCAATCCGGCCCCAAGCCTTCCAGGCTTCCGCCTCCCTCTCCTAGTGGGCGCTGCTGGCTCCTGGACACATGCAGGGTTTTTCTTTTTCTTTTTCTTTTTCTTTTTCTTTTTCTTTTTCTTTTTCTTTAACCCAGCGTCGCTAGGATGAGCTCCTGCTAACATACATAAAGGGACCACTCAGACACCTATTAAAGCCAAATCCAGAAAATATGTATTATCTCCATAAGGCATATTTCATATGGACCAAGACATGCAAATGAAACTATGAAACACGTTCAGAATAAAAAATAAGATGGGGTATAAGGATTGTTGATGTATAATTAAATTGTAGAATGCATCGTTTATGGTTAGATTTTTTTTTTCCGTTTACGAGTAGACATCTCGCAATTAAAACAACGGTAGGTAATTAAAATTATGCTTTAGAGATCTCAACTGGCTTTGTCTGAATTATTATATGGTACGATGCGACCAAATGAAAAGCTTTTGAAGGCAATTTACACCTTTTGCCGTGAATTAGTAATTTTAAATCCAGCATTTGTTTAAAGTGATATATTTTACTGTTACAAGGTTGACTAAACAGAAAGACAATTGTAGTGGTAAGTGAAAACCGTACAAAACATACACATTTTAAGATCTATGTGGTACTTGAATCAGTAACATGGTATTGTCAAGATGGTTCAGATACGAAGTATCAATATAAAATCAAATGCTGGGGAATTCACCAATGAGTCTAGGTGCCTTTTATTCCCTAGACTGTGCAAATGTAAGGGATAAACTCTTTTGTATGGCAGTAAAGATTGTTGAATTTCCAGATTGTGTACATTTTTTGAGTTGTGGAAAGATTGGGAATCAATAAAAAAACACCTATGTAACGAACACCGAATTGATACATATATTAATGAATTCTATAGCCTCATCAGAAGTTGTCCTAATACTATCTCATTTGCTCAGCATCGGGAAGTGAGGTGTTGCATGGCAGGAACTTTCTGAATACCTTAAGTTGATTATTTTAGTCACCACATCTTTCATTTTTAATTTTTTCTCAAAAATCTAAAGAGTACCAAATATCTACTTAAGTTCTTTCATGTTTATCATTTCATTCCTTTAAATAAAGTAATTTGGCATTCCCCCCACTCCATCTAAATAGATTGCTCACTACCTTGACTGCCTAAGTGATGGACTGAAAATGTAGATTAAACTTTCCTTCATGTTCATCAGTTACTGTACTCTGGAAGTGATACATAGGCATTTGAGATGTAGGAGGCTGTTCCCCCTCAAATAACCACTTCCCGGACATTTCCAGTATTGTGTTGATTTTGTAAAAAAATTTTTTTTTAATTTTTTTTTCAACGTTTATTTATTTATTTCTGGGACAGAGAGAGACAGAGCATGAACGGGGGAGGGGCAGAGAGAGAGGGAGACACAGAATCGGAAACAGGCTCCAGGCTCTGAGCCATCAGCCCAGAGCCTGACGCGGGGCTCGAACCCACAGACGGCGAGATCGTGACCTGGCTGAAGTCGGACGCTTAACCGACTGCGCCACCCAGGCGCCCCACGTAAAAAATTTTTAACTAGGCTCCATGCCCAACACAGGGCTTGAATTTACAACCCTGAGATTAAGAGTCGCATGCTCTACCGACTGAGTTAGCCAGTGCCCCCAGTATTGTGTTGATTTCCTAAATGACTTTTCACTCTCCTCCCTCAATTGTCAGGTGTTAGCTATCATTTTTTAAAAACTTCATCTACTTTCATCAGAAAGAACATATGATAAAATGACATAGATGTAACAAAACCATACAATCATTTAAAACAACTGTAAAAATACAAAATATAAAAATACAAGTGATGCAGCAGGGAGAGGGAAATAATTATGCCTGAATAGTAAGGAAAAGGGATGTTACTGCAGTGGAACTCCTCTTTTAGTCCTGGGCTTCTGCCATCCCTTCTTGCTGTTGACATTGTGCTTTCTTCTAAGTGATCTTTCCTGTGTCATTTGCTGTTGCTTTTATTCTCTGTAGTATGGCAAGTCAGATGATCAAACTTGCTAGAATTGTATATCAAGTAAAAGAAAATAGGCTCTGAGTAAGAGCATTTTTGTGATGCATAAAGTAGATGAGATTTGGTTGATTGACTTGTGACATTTAGCTACAGAAACGTATTTTTGTTTACGTTCTGGTTCTTGAGCTTAACTTGGTTTAAGTGACAGTGGATAACCTAACGCTGGAAGTTGGAGTTGGTATTTTTGGTAATGAAAACATCAAGAAAAAGGTCATGGTCTCTAAGGGCATCTTGATGACCTTGTCCACATTCTCATGGCATCTAAACTACCAGATGATGAAATCCATAGGAAATTCATTAAAATATCCTTTTATGTTTTCTTGTACAAGAAGTGTATTTTTGAAAACATATGCAAAGGAGAAGGTTTAGAAGGTAGGTATTTTAAAATTTGTTGTGGAAGATAGTGCCAATTAAGTAATTACCCACAGCTTTTAATAGCATTGCTTAAGATTAGGAATTTTAATTAGCATATAATTAAATTTTATGGTATTCTACCACAAGGTAGGCAAGTGTATTGAGTAAAGTTTTTTTTTTCTAATTAAAGCCTTAATTTTTCTATAAGCGAAGTCTTTGTCCCACACTATTAGATATATACTTGTGTATATGATGTGAAGTAATTTTCACTGTTTTGAAACTTGAAAACTAGACTTCATATAGCTTTTCAAGGAATGATAAAGGTGTGAATTTTGTTACCCAGTATTCCGTTACTTGTTGCTTTGAAAATAAAATCAGATTTATAGTACATGGGACAGTTTGAAAGAGTGGGATTGAGGGGATTTTAGCAGTTTTCTATTCTTGTCCATCCAGGATTACATTCAAAACATCTCACATAGACGATATATATGTATGCGATGCTTAAATCAAGATGGCTATTATTTGGGTTAAGAATAACTGAACGACATCTGATCAGTGCTTCAAAGTAGAACACTGACCAGGGTCAAATTCCATAATCTTAGTTTGAATTGTCTTAAACTAGGAATTTCAGTAAATGTTAGAAGACATATTCATTAACTATTGGAGCTATGTTTTTTTTATGTTTAACATCACATTCTGGTTTTGATTTATGATCTAAGTTTTCAGGAACTGATTGACAAAAGCCATGATAAAATGGACGTAATTTCTGTAGTTTTCACAAACTGATTTGTGACTTGGGCAAAATCTGTGTTAAAACTGAAATACTCTCAGCTCTGATACTAAACGGTAAATTTGTGTTTTTATTATTTCTCTATTTCTTATAGGGAAGGAGGTATATTCTATATACATAATTATATTTGCAAGTACAAACTTATCTTTACAAAGGATAGCGTGCATGAAATAACCCCCAGATAATTTCAATATTTTGAAGAAGCTGACTTATGTTAGTTTTCACTAAATCACAACTTTTTAAATATCAGATGTTAATAGTTGATAACCTTGAGAAACTGCTACAAAATATTTATGTAACAGGGTTTAAAATAGTTTTCTTTCCAGTTGGGAAAAATTAACATAAATCAAAAGTTTAAAACTGTATTGTGTTATTATTTAAATAGAAATTAACATGTATTACATTAAAAAGTTTAAATGTTCTTATTAGAATATGAAAACAATGAAAAAGTGTCTTTTCAGGAACAGAAACCATAGTCTCCTTCTGAAATTTTGGCTCGTTTCTATTACATAAAGATGTGTTTCTGAGAATTAATATTTACTTTCCTTGAATTCCTTGGTTTGTGGATGATAATATTACCATATTATAGATTTTAAATCTATTCAATGGTTCTGTACTTTCTTATGTTTGAAATTAAAAAATAGATGAAATGGCTCATTGTTTCACCTTTTGGTGTTTATTTTAATTAATGTTCTTTCTCTAGCTTTTATAATACAGATTTTTTATTGGACCCCAGGTGCACAGAACTGGATTAATCATAAGCCCTGCTTCATGACATGCTCTCATCATTGGTCTATGTGTGGCCCATGTTGATTTATTTATTTAGTATTTAATTACTTTTTACTTTCTTCAAATGACAATGTCGACCATTTTTAAGATCTTGCTTTGCAATTTGATGGCTTATTTTTTTTTTGAAATTCTAGAAAAATGTTTCTTCATTTCAACTCAAACTTGCTGCTAAAGCTTCTAAATCTGAAAAGGAAATGGACCCAGAATATGAAGAGAAAATGGTAAATATATTCCTGGGTTGATCACGAATAATGTAGTTGATTTTTTGTCATTGAACTGTAGTTGGCACCCAATATTAACATTAGTTTCACTGTACTTGATTTTTATTGAGGAGATGTGAAAGATTAAAATGATACATGTTCATATATAATGAATACAGGATCATAGATTTTAGAATTGGAAAGTAACTTAATAATAAATCCATTATAGTAGATTTTTGTTGAATAAATGAATCTCGTTTTCAGATGAGAAAATAAGGAGCAGAAAAACTATATGAAATAGTTGGGAACAGAAACCACATCTCTTCACTGTTGTTCAGCACTCTTTATCTCATAATAAGATGCTTTATGCTAGAAATATTGTATCCACTAAGTGAAAATATCAGTGGGAATATCAGTATGGCTTAAAGAAATCAAGTCACAGAGCTGGACTGATATTTTTTTCTCCCTCTGTTCTTGCTTTGGATATTTGAATGAATGTTACATATTATGAGACATGTAATACAGTAACACTTTCTCTGGAGGAGAGGACATTTTCCCAGTACATGAAAATGTTACGTATTTAAACAGTATAATCTTAATTATGCCACCTACTGCTTTGCTGTGTATTTCAAATTATTTAGTTTTTATTTACTAAAATCCATATCTTAGCTTTCATTTTAACTAATCTTTTATGCCCTGGGATCTTTCAAAACCAGTGAATTTGGTTAACTCAAAAGAGAAATTTAACAAGTAGTTGGAACTGAATTTTTTTGTTGAGGGGTTGCTTTTGCAGTAATATTATAAAAATAAGTAGAAATGAAGTATTTTTTTGGTTGTTCATAGTGATTTTGCCATACTCCATGCCTTAATGTTTAAGGTCACATCTAACATAGACAGTTAATGTTTTAACAACTCTAAAAACAACATTCCAGTGAGGATAACATAAAATGGAAAAGTTTTGGCCTCCTTCCAGCTTCTGGTCTGAATGTTTGTCTAATTCTTGTGTTTATGTTAATGAACTCTTGTAAGTTTCTGGTATTATTAATTATGCATCCTTCATTAGCAATCAAATATTCCCTACCCTGTGGTCAGAAAGTGACTGGGAAATAAAAAATCATTTTCATTTTTTCTTCATTTAGAATAATGTATACATCTTTTGATCTTCTAAGATTTTTTAGTGAAGTTTTATTTCATTAATATGGTACAAGTTACATGACCTTTTACAATTTATTGAGAAATTATAGAATATATCAATTAATTTTTTTTAATGTTTATTTTTGAGACACACACACACACACACACACACACAGAGTGTGAGCAGGGAGAGGCAGAGAGAGAGGGAGACCCAGAATCCGAAGCAGGCTCCAGGCTCTGAGCTTTCAGCACAGAGCCCGACGCGGGGCTCGAACTCACGGGACAGGGAGATCATGACCTGAGCCAAAGTCGGACACTTAACCAACTAAGCCACCCAGGTGCCCCACATATAAATTTTTAATAGTTAATATATGTTAACTATTTTACTTATATGTGTATGGGTATTCTTCCCCCAAATCTTATAAATTCTTAAGAGATCAGTTTATGGTATATGTATATCAAAGCCAATAATTCATATTTCTGCATTTAGGATATATTACATATTATGATGCTTTATTTTGTTAACTAGGAAAAGAAAATCATTATGGTTTGGAAAGAGGATTTGCTTTCTGACCCTTACTCTTTAAGCAGGGTACTTCTTTTTTTTTAATGTTTGCTTATTTTTGAGAGAGAGAGACAGCATGTGTGTGCACGCTTGTGCATTGGGGAGGGGCAGAGAGAGACAGAGACACAGAATCCGAAGCAGGCTTCAGGCTCTGAGCTATCAGCACAGAGCCCAATGCGGGGCTTGAACTCACAGAGCCATGAGATCATGACCTGAGAAGTTGGATGCACAACCACTTAACAGACCGATCCACTCAGGTGCCCCAACAGGATACTTCTTATTGGGGCATTTACTTCTGTTAGATCACTTGGCTTCTATTCAGAGTATCTGAAAATGCCATTTTTCAAATTTGGGTGCTTATTAACTGTGGGAACTTGAGCAAGTTAGTTACCCTCTCGGTACTTTAGTTTTGTCATCTGTAAAATGGACATAATATTAGTGCCTACCTCATAGGTTTATTAAGAGAATTAAATGAGTTAGTATGTTTAAAGTGCTTAGAACATAGTACAAAGTAAGGGCAATGTAAGTGTTTGTTAAATAACTGCGAGCAAATAAAAATCATTACTTTTTCTTTTGTGCATTAGAAAGCAGACCGAGCAAAGAGATTTGAATTTTTATTAAAGCAAACAGAACTTTTTGCACATTTCATTCAACCGTCAGCACAGAAATCTCCAACATCTCCTCTGAACATGAAATTGGGACGTCCTCGAATAAAGAAAGATGACAAGCAGAGCTTAATTTCTGCTGGAGAGTATGTTGGCATCTCTCTCTACTTTCTTCCCTCTTTCCCTCTCTTCATCCTGTCCCCCCTTCTCCCTCCTTATACTCTCATTCCCTCTTCACTTATTCAGTATAATTCTATGTTCAAAAAATAAGGTTATTGTCAGTGTAAATAAGTTTTGGAGGCAACAAGTTTTTCTCACTAGAAATCAGTAAAAATGTAGGCCGGTTCTACCAACTTCTAAGCAAGACCTTAAGTAAGTCATTTTCTTTTCATGAAGATACTAGCGATGTATACTGACTTCATTGACACTTTAACATTTGTGTTGAACATAAAGGTATTTCTTTTCATTTCAGCTACCGCCATAGGCGCACGGAACAAGAAGAAGATGAAGAGCTACTCTCAGAGAGTCGGAAAACATCTAATGTGTGTGTTAGATTTGAGGTGTCACCTTCATGTAAGTACCTCATCATGTTGGTGTTTTTTTTTCCCAATTTGATTTTAGAAAAAATTTACTTGATTATATTAATAAAAGTATGAGGCATCTTGATTTCTTTTTTAGATGTGAAAGGAGGACCATTGAGAGATTATCAGATTCGAGGGCTGAACTGGTTGATCTCTTTGTATGAAAATGGAGTCAATGGTATCTTGGCAGATGAAATGGTAAGGAGATGATAGCTAAAAACAGGATCTCAGTTATCAATTTTTTTTTTTTGTAAATTTGAAGTGCCTGAGCTATATTGCACCCCTGAGGTCTGGAGGCTAATTGCTTTATTTAGTTATAATGTAAAAGGCGTTTGTAAAGTCTAGGATTGTTTACACTTTCACAGGCTACATAATTCTTAGTGTGATTTCCTCAAATGGTTTAAAAAAACCTCCTTGTACTTTTGTTTTTATTTATACTTTGGCTTCCAGGAAGCTCAGAGCCAAAATGAATGCCAAAATGGAGCACCTGTGTAATGTAATGGTTGGCCCATTGTGTCTTTTGTGTCTTTTCCTATTCAATACCTTCTAATCTTTCCCTGGCCCTTCTTTATATCTATTTTACCATTAATTTACATTCCATGTTTTCACTGTAGGCCACCTGAAACATGTTTTATTTGTAGGCTACCTGAAATCCTTTTGGTAATGAGGTGGGGTATATAAACCAAACACTAAATGAGTGAATGAATAGACCAGACAATAAATGATGAAAGCATGAATGAATAAATGTAAATGCCTCAATGTGTGAGCAGTGAGAAAGTGAATAGATGGAAAAAAAAAAGTAAAGAGCAATGTTGAGTTCTGACCTAGCAGAATACCAGGTAGGGCCTGGGAAGTAAGCTCAAGAGTGATGGACATATAAATAAAATGACCAAAGAGAAAAAGTTAGTCCATTGAAGATGCTAATTCAGCAGATTGGGGGAGTATATGAAGACTTAGATTGGTATTTTAAGACAAAATAAATTAAATGTGATTTAAGAGAGGACTGGGGGGAGTTCTAGATCTATATGACCCAGTGATATTCCTATTTATGAAACTCTGGAGCCATTATTGCAATCACTCTTCTCCAGAAGAGCCACATGACTGTTTATGCTCTATAACATGTAGTGTAGTAATGATCCCATAGATGCTAAGCAACTGTTAGGTTTGTGGCAGGAGGTCCTTTAAAATCAAGGGTCGGGGTGCCTGGGTGGCTCAGTCGGTTAAGCGTCTGACTTCGGCTCAGGTCATGATCTCACGGTCCGTGAGTTCGAGCCCCACATCGGGCTCTGTGCTGACAGCTCAGAGCCTGGAGCCTGCTTCAGATTCTGTGTCTTCCTCTCTCTCTGACCCTCCCCCATTCATGCTCTGTCTCTCTCTGTCTCAAAAATAAATAAACATTAAAAAAAAATTTAAAATCAAGGGTCTGTAGCTCCTTATATTTAGTATTCTGGGTTGGAGACTACAATTAGCTCAGGAGGGGAGGAGCTTGGTTAATTGGACAGCAGAAAGACCAGGATTATTTGCCCCAAGCTCTTCTTGACTGCAGCCTTTAAACATGAAGGATCTGAAGATCCTTCATATTGAATTTATGCTGACACCAGGTACTTTTTATTAAAAAAGGGAAAGATACTTTAAGGAGTATAGAAAATTTGGAAAAAAAACAAGAAAAAAATTGAAAGTAAATTATAATTATGCTACCCAGAAATAACCACAGTTGACATTTTGGCATCTTTCATTTTAGCATTTTAATTCTGGATGTATTTATTTTACATAGTTGAGATCATATTGTACATATAATTTGGTATTCTGATTTCTTCACATTCATACATATTTTCTGCATAATTCAAATATTTGTAAAAATAATTGTTAATTACTGTATAATAATCCTGGAGAGTTACCATAATTCTGTTAATATCCTCCCTTATTGCTGGTCATTTGGACTGATGTATATAGTATATATTGGTTGATACATGTGTATATGGTACATAATAATGCTGTTGTGAGAACCCTTGTAATTTACTTTTTCTGTACCTTTCAAATTATTTCCATAGGATTCCTAAAAATGGAATTACTTGATTAAGGAATTTTGAGTATTTTAAGGTTTTGATGCATCTCATTAAGTGAAATATTAGGATAAACCCTATAAAAATAGTTTTGAGCCTAGGTTTATAAAAGAAAATATATACCTTGCATAGAGATAAAGCCAGAAACTGTTTTAAAAGGCCACACAGCATAGGACATCATTCCCTTCCTCATGGGTTAGGTGGTGGGTTCATGGTGTTCAGTATGTTTTTTATTTTTACTTATTTATTTTTAAATGTTTACTTATTTATTTATTTTGAGAGAGTGAGAGAGAGTGCATACACATGGGAGAGGCAGAGAGAGAAAGGGAGAGAGAGAATCCTAAGCAGGCTCCATGCTCTGCGCAGAGCTGGATGCCGGTCTTTTTTTTTTTTTTTTTTAATTCTTTTTTTTTAACGTTTATTTATTTTTGAGACAGAGAGAGACAGAGCGTGAACAGGGGAGGGGCAGAGAGGGAGGGAGACAGAGAATCCGAAACAGGCTCCAGGCTCTGAGCTGTCAGCACAGAGCCCAACGCGGGGCTCGAACTCAGGAGCTGTGAGATCACAACCTGAGCCGAAGTCAGACACTTAACCGACCGAGCCACCCAGGAGCCCCTGGATGCCGGTCTTGATCCCCTTATCATGAGATCACTACCTAAGCTGATATCAAGAGCTGGATGCTCAGCTAACTGAACCACCCAGGCTCCCCTGTTCAGTAGGTTGTTTTTTAAAAAGTCTACTGGACTAGGTGATCTCTAAGGCCTTTTCTGGCTGCAGAGTTCTTTCATGTTTTGTTCTTTTATGGTTCCATAGGTCTTCAAGGGTGTGAGATGCAAGTACAGAGCTACAAGCCCCTTGAGATGCATAGTGTGAATATTTCATGCCTTGGCTGTAATAATGTTGGGGACAATGGGAAAGAAAGACTGGTATCGAAGCAGGCTGGTATTTGAGTGTGAAACACATACACACAAAATTCCCTAATTTTGCCACTAGAAAAAATTATGAAGTATGCTACTTGCTCCTTTAAGAGGAGCAACAAAGCAACTTTCTGCCTGCAAGTTCCTGGTTTCTTTTTGTGCACACAGTAAGTACGAATTGGTATGGTTATTCACTTAAAAAAAACAAAGGTCTTTAAAATTTTTCCCCATGTGAGATAGTTGGCAAATGTCTTTGTTATTACTAACAAAATGTTTCATTAAGTAAACATTTATGGATTTTTTTCTTTGTAACGATAATGCAGGGTCTTGGTAAGACTTTACAAACGATTGCTTTGCTTGGTTACCTGAAACATTACCGAAACATTCCAGGACCTCACATGGTTTTAGTTCCAAAGTCTACTCTATATAACTGGATGAATGAATTTAAACGATGGGTCCCATCTCTCCGTGTTATTTGTTTCGTCGGAGACAAGGATGCAAGAGTAAGTGAGAAACTGATTTAAAGAGGCAATCAAGAATAACATCATTTTTGGGGTTAAGTTTTATACAAATACCATAAAAGACATTTAAGTTGACTGCTGCTAGTAAATAACACATTGTGCTTACTCTATGTTAGGCTCTGTTGTAAATGCCTTTAATATATTAATTAATCCAACACTCCTGTGAAGTAGATGTGTTACCTATTAATAACACGCAATCACTTTTATTATGCTTATCTGCATTTACTTTTAACTGGCACGTTAACGTCAGCTTTTTTGAGTTGCATTTTATTTATTTTTTTATTTATTTAAAAAAAAATTTTTTTTAATGTTTATTTATTTCTGAGACAGAGAGAGACAGAGCATGAGTCGGGGAGGGGCAGAGAGAGAGGGAGACACAGAATCTGAAGCAGGCTCCAGGCTCTGAGCTGTCAGCCCAGAGCCCGACGCGGGGCTCGAACTCATGGACTGTGAGATCATGACCTGAGCCGAAGTCGGACCGACTGAGCTCAACCGACTGAGCCACCCGGGCACCCCTTGAGTTGCATTTTAAATCACTTTTTATTAAAAGAAATCATCATTGACAGTATATCTTATCAGTGACTCATCAGTTGTATTATTTTGACACCAAAAATATATACGTTTGTATGACTTAATTTTTTATGTTTAAATTTTTAATTTTTTAACTTTGATTTGGTATACATGCACACACGTTGTGCATAGATGCACACATGAATGGGGTCTTTTCTATTCATACAGAGAGCCTGTGTTTTGTATTTAAGCAAAGGCACAGCTTTCAGTTTTGCTCTTTGAATAGAAAAATACATACCTGCATACATTCTTAGATATTGGAAATGCTGGGCTCTTGCTTAAATTAGCCATTTGTCAATTTAGTAGGCTACAATGATTTTAGGACTGTAGAATTAATCTAAAAGAAATAAATTATGCAAAAATATAAAAATGAATAATCAGCTTAGAAAGCATATTATTAAACTTTGCCTTTATTTCGCCTCCAGAGGACATAGTTTAGAGAAAAGATTTATTCTATTTTTCGTACTTAGATAGGTTATCAAAAGATACCCTCAAAAGAATGGTAGCATAATGAATTATGTAATTTTATTCTTATCATTTTGCTTGCAGAAAAAATACTTAAATTTATTTAAATTCAGCTTATAAATAATTTAAGTATTGAAATACTGAGCTCATAAATTTAGAATTACAGGCTTGATTCTTCCTTATGCTTAATATTTCCCAGTGGCAAATTAGTCACTTAGAACCCTTTTCTGATCACTGCTGTTACTTAATGTAATATCATTCCTTAAAACCTTTGTATTTCTGAAGTATTGATTTTTGGTTGAAAGTATTTCTCTAAGATCATAAAGAAAAAGAAATATGTGCACTTGTGTTTTCATATGTCTCAATAAAACTGTGTCAGTGGTTTTCCCTTATATTATATGGAATTCAAGGATTTCATGAAATATTTCAGGGAGTTTTTTTTTTTTTCTCTCTCTGGGAGTTTTAAAGGAAGAATGCTTGTATTTAATTTGTGACTGCCCTATCTCTACCCCATGAGTGGCTGAGATTTTACTAGTGGCTTCAAAACTTTTTTAATCTTGAAAACCAGTCTTCAAAGTCAGTGCTTTTCGTATTGCCAGTCATTAATATTGCAAATTCGTGTTGGTGTGGACAACAATAAAAAAAAAATGAGATAGAATAGAAAATAGAGTGTTTCGCACATGGTAGGGATATGTATTGCTCATTTTTTAAGGATTGCAACCTGGGTGCCTGGGTAGCTCACTCGGTTAGTCATCTGATTCTTGATTTTGGCTCAGGTCATGATCTCCCAGTTTGTGAGTTCGAGCCCTGCATCAGGCTCTGCACTGACGCCAAGGGACCTACTTGGGATTCTCTCTCTCCCCCCTCTCTATCCCTATCCCACTTGCTCTCTCTCTCAAAATAAATAAATAAACTTAAAAACATTTTTAAAAAAGGATTGCAACCTAAAATATTATTTTACTGTGGGCCATGAGTAAAGAGTTTGTGGAATGGTAATTATTAATTACATAAATAATATACTATATTCAGCACTTACAGATTGGTGTTAGAATGTATAGAGAAAGTCCAGATAATTATTAAAAAAATTTTTTTAACATCTATTTTTGAGTCATAGAGAGACAGAGCACAAGTTGGGGAAGGGCAGAGAGAGAGGGAGACACAGAATCTGGAGCAGGCTCCAGGCTCTGAGCTGTTAGCACAGAGCCCGACGCGGGGCTCGAACCCACGAGCCGTGAGATCATGACCTGAGTCGAAGTCAGATGCTTAACTGACTGAGCCACCTAGGCACCACCCAGATAATTATTTATAGACAAATTTGAATCTTGGTACCACGTGGATAGATACAATGTGTTTTTATAATTTCCTGGCCTTCTGTAAACATTTTATGAGGTCAGTGTTTTACTAATAAAAAATTTGATGTAGGTTACCACAGGTATTTGATTGAGTTGGGAAATTCTTAGTAATACTCCTGACCCAGTTTGACGCTAATGTAGTCCTGCAGTATATAGAGGTGTGAATCCCAAAAATGGTTTTTTAGTTGTTTTCTATTTTTTAAGTAGGCTTCACGCCCAATGTGGGGCTTGAACTCATGAGCCTGAGATCAAGAGTTGCATATTCTACCAACAGAGCCAGCCAGGCGCCCCACCAAACATGGTTTTTCCTTCCTTTTCCACTCCAGAGACATCAAAGATCTTGGACCTGGAAACAGGAGATCTGGTTTTAGTTCTGGCTTTGCTATTGACCGTGTGTGACATTGAGTGACAATTGAAGGGCGTTCATTTTGTCACCTATAAAAGAGCTTTTGGATTATGTGATGTTCAGTGTTCTGTTACACAAATTTCAAGGCAGAGCTAATATAAATTATAAATATATGTTTGTTCCATGAAACTGTAGGAGTTTCAAAATTGAGTGTTTCAAAAAAATCAAACAAAGATAAGGTGTTTGCAAGACCAAATGGAGTCTGGCATCCTGGTTCTCTTTATTTTGCCTCCAATTCTGTAATGTCTTAATTAACCTTTTAAATATGACCACTTCCCAGAGTGCAACTGGGATCTCTACAAAGGCCTTTTTTCTGTCCTCTACTTCAGTCCAGACAATCCTTTTAGATATCAGGGCACTCGGTAAATATTTGTTGAATGAGTCCACAGTGTGTTTGGTGCATAACTGTGAGTTTATGAAATAATGAGTTTGCAGTGAACAGTTAATTTTGTTTATGCACTGTAATTTCATATTTACAGTACTAATCAGAACCTTCTCAATATAGATTTGGCCGCTCCCTGTTAACTTCATGGTTTTATTTTGACCCATACATAACATCTGAAATTCAGTTCATACAAGTTAAAAATGCTCTCAGTCAACTTGGCTACTGTGTTGGCCACTGCCTATGAAGATTTAGAAGATTTAAAAATAGTTTTAAATAGTCTCACTGTCTTAAATAGCCCTCTGTACTAGATAGAGCAAGTTCTCTTTATAAGATTATATTTGTAGTCTTACAACAATATCAGGGAATTCACAAAAGCATTAATGGGCTTTCATGACCCCTTAACAAAATATATGACTCATTCCTGTTAGAAATGGAAGGAACATAAAAGAGATCAAAAGGTGGAAATCATTCATGTATATTGAGTTCTTTTCATTTGTTGAAACTGTGTTGGTAATAGTTGGTAGTGCTTTGACCTTAGTAAGAACATGCTTTTCAGAAAGCAGTTTACTTTGCTCCTGTCTTTTTGGACCATTTGTTGTATGAAGAGAGCCTAATATCTATCATCTGGTGATAAGAACTTCTCCAGTTCATTGAATATGTTGTACTCGGTTAAGGGAAGCCTTTGCTTCTCTTTTGTTGATATTAGTATGCCACCCAGATAATGTGTCTTTGGGATTTGGTTTTCCTGTCTTTAAAATGGATGACACCAAATGGTTTTCCTATCTTTAAGATGGATGAGACCAAATGATTCTGAGGGCTCTTAGAATTATTAGTATTTTCTTGATGCTTTAATTCTGTGATCATCATGTCAGTGTATTCTAATATAAAGAACTTTATTTTGCATTAGGCTGCTTTTATTCGTGATGAAATGATGCCAGGAGAATGGGATGTTTGTGTTACTTCTTATGAGATGGTAATTAAAGAAAAATCTGTATTTAAAAAGTTTCATTGGCGTTACCTAGTCATTGATGAGGCTCACAGAATAAAGAATGAAAAATCTAAGGTAAGCCAGTTTTCAATATCATTGTTAAACTTTTCTTTTAACTAACCATGTCCGTTTATTACTTCTGTGTATTCAAAAGAAAAAATGTGATGGAAGATTGTGATTTTATTCACAGAATCTGAATGAAAATCCATTTTAAAAATAATTTGAAGTTTAAATTATTGAATATGAGACAAATGAAAATTGAACACAGTTTTTAATGTAAAGAAAATAAGGTGTTCATTTTCTATACCTGTTGCAGTTTAACTCTGTTATGCTACAGTATTTTAATATTTTGGTAATATTTGGTGTACCAGAGGCATTTGCATTGATTTTTATTGAGGAGCCTTCTACCTCGTGTGTATTCATAAGGATTAGAAAAAATAATTTCCTGGAATTACCTGATTTGTGTGAGTTAGAGCATGGTGTAAATTTTGAAAAATACCACTATTTCTTGTTATTCAACTCCATCAACAGTACGAAAAGCATTGATTATTATGATTACTGGGCTACTTTGGGAGAAACAGGAACAGAACTGGAGCAAAACCACCAGGCAGATCATACTAACTTCAAATTGAGACTAGTACCTTATAAAAGGATGCATGTTAGAGAATAATTGTTTAAGAACATTATAAAAATATGCATTTTTATTGATAAGATTACTGTTCTTTTATGCTTTGTGCTTTAATTTTTATAGTCTTATATTTAGAAAGTTAAGATATCAGGGAAAATGGGCTCAACTCTGGTGCTTAGAAATTGCCACCAGGCCTTTGAGGGACCTGGGTGGCTCAGTTGGTTGAGCATCTGACTCTTGATCTCAGCTCAGGTCTTGATCTCAGCGTTGTGAGTTCAAGCCCTGCATTGGGTTCTGCACTGGGTGTGAAGCCTACTTAAAAAAAAATTGTCACCAGGCCAAGTTAGAACTTGGCTAGGTATGTGGATGAACATGATTGGCAGGGAGAAAGATGTTATTGTGTTAAGTGACTAGCCTGGATTCCATGGAGTTCTGACTGTTTCTGTGGACCCAAAATAGACCAAATAAGTTTTTTAAATTTTTTTTTTCAACGTTTTTTATTTATTTTTGGGACAGAGAGAGACAGAGCATGAACGGGGGAGGGGCAGAGAGAGAGGGAGACACAGAATCGGAAACAGGCTCCAGGCTCCGAGCCATCAGCCCAGAGCCTGACGCGGGGCTCGAACTCACAGACCGTGAGATCGTGACCTGGCTGAAGTCGGACGCTTAACCGACTGCGCCACCCAGGCGCCCCCCAAATAAGTTTTTTAAAGTGAGGGAGGGGTGTCAGGTAGGACTATGATTTGCGTTCTTATAAGTATAGAAATGCCTAGAATATTTTGTTCAGTTGTGACTCACTGTGGCAGTGTCACCTGAACTAGGATATTTTTCTATAGAAAGATAATTTTCAAGTTTTATTAAAAAAATGCATTGGTTGGATAAAGAACTCCGGATGTTGAGCATTCTTACAAATGAAATAATGTTAACAGAACTATTATTTTTTTCTAGCTTTCAGAGATTGTTCGTGAGTTCAAGTCAACTAACCGCTTGCTCCTAACTGGAACACCTTTGCAGAATAACCTGCATGAACTCTGGGCATTACTCAACTTTTTATTGCCGGATGTCTTTAATTCTGCAGATGTAAGTTTAAGTCCTATGTTTTAAGTACAGTCTTCTTATGTTCACAGATCTCTTTTCCAATCATAGAATATAGATTAAAATTTATAGTTCTTTTTTCATTTGTAACTGTTTATCTGTGTGTTTTGGTGTTATCAGAAAAAAAGCTCTTAAGCACAAATTTTTCAAATGGGGATATTTAGAGAAATGATTTTCTTTTCTTTGAGATTATTCTGCCTTTTAAACTTTGCCTATATCTCCTTGTTACCACAACTTAAGATATGAGATAGGCTGACTTTATAACAGCAAGCTCAAAATTTTCTTTGAAAGGGCTTTCTACATACTAGGTTGGCAGGTGGAGTCTTTAAAATGATCTTTGATTATTGTAGTCGTTAATATTTGGGAGTACTGAAGAGCTCATAATGTGTGATTCGAAAAACAACATATTTTGTAAATGTATGATTTACATTGTTTTTATCATTAACACAAGGTTATGCTAGTGCAGCAAACCGAATTGAACGATTTAAGGACTTTTGGAGCTTTCCTCATTACTGCTATTAATTGATAATAAAAAGTACCAAGTTCAGCTATCCATTGGTTTGTATACCTTATCTTGCTTTTGTTCATTTTTATTGTTTGTGTAAAAGTTTTATTATTATTATGTGCCTTCAATTTTATATTCTCACTCCTACTCTAACTCTTTAACTGGATATAATACTACTATGGTGTGGGGAAGCCTCATAAAAGTCTTATAAGGAAACCCTGCTGGCGGAGTTCCTGTATCATGGAGTTCAAATTTTCTTAACTCCTCCAGTATTTTAGCTATTTTCATAAGTAAATAATATTGACCATCATGGTTAATATATTTTTGAAAGTGCTTTTAAAATGAATTACTGCTGTATCACTGTATAAGAATTTATAGAATATTGAGTTTATTAAAACAAACAAACAAACAAACACCTGTGTGCTTACTGCAGAATTTCCACCCCTCCACAGGACTTTGATTCTTGGTTTGACACTAAAAACTGTCTTGGTGATCAAAAACTTGTGGAAAGACTTCATGCAGTAAGTAATAGACAAGAAAATTTAGTAATTAAATGTATATAACCCAGCCAGAAAACAAACGGCCGTAGAATCTGTTTGAACTTTTGGGTTTACCCCTTGGCTCAGTCTCACTGCTTCTCCCAACCTTTCTGACAGCCTCTTTGGGAAATGAACTCCACTATATTCTCAGCCTGTCTCAAGATGGCATCAGTATTTTTCTAGTTCCCCAATGCCACTTCTTGTTAAAATTTAAAAAAAATTTTAACATTTATTCATTTTTGAAAGAGCATGAGTGTGGGAGGGGTAGAGAGAGAGGGAGACAGAATTCGAAGCAGGTTCCAGGCTCTGGGCTGTCAGCACAGAGCCCGACGCGGGGCTCGAACTCACAGACCGTGAGATCATGACCTGAGCCAAAGTTGGATGCTTAACCGACTGAGCCACTCAGGCGCCCCCTGCTTTTTTTTTAATTAAAAAAATTTTTAATGTTTGTTCATTTTTTGAGAGAGACACAGAGCACAAGTGGGGGAGGGGCAGAGAGTGAGGGAAATACAGAATCCAAAGCAGGCTCCAAGCTCTGAGCTGTCAGCACAGAACCCAGCACAGGGCTCAAACTCACAAGCTGTGAGATCATGACCTAAGCTGAAGTCAGATGCCTAACAGACTGAGCCACCCAGATGCCCCCCCCCACCCATGCCACTTCTAAGCCACTGCTTTTCCACCATCATGTATAGAACTCTTCCTTTAAAGCTTAAGTTATGTTGCAGGTCCAACCTCTACCCATTCTCTTCTCTGTCATCTATTCATCGCCAGGTGACTCCCTCACATTTGTTAAAAACCAGTTTTCTGGGGCACCTGGGTAGCTCAGTCTGTTAAGTGTCTGAGTCTTGATTTCAGCTCAGGTCATGATCTCACGATTCGTGCGTTTGAGCCCTCATCAGGCTCTGCACTGGCAGAACTCTCTCCCTCTCTCTCTGCCCCTCCTTTGCTTGCTCTTGTTGTCTCTCTAAAATAAATAAAGAAACTTAAGAAAAGACAACAATTTTCCATTCTTTGATAACAACTTCTTATGTCCTTTTAACTCCTTCATTCCTGTTACTCCTGTACTTTGTTATCATACAGAGACCTCTAGTCCTTGGACCCCTGTTTTTCTCCCCATCCATTACCTCTTTTCTGTTGTTACTTTTTTATTAAAAGTTTTTTAAAATCTTTATTTTGAAGTGAGGGGAGGTGCAGAGAGAGGGGGACAGAGGATCTGAAATGGGCTCTGAGCTGACAGCAAAGAGCCCAGTGTGGGGCCCGAACCCACGAACTGCGAGATCATGACCTGAGCCCAAGTCAGACGCTTAACCGACTGAGCCACCCAGGCACCCCAAAACCTTTATTTAAAAAAAGAAAAAAGTGAGGCACCTGGGTGGCTCAGTTAAGTGTTCGACTTCGGTTTAGGTCATGATCTCGCGGTTCGTGGATTCGAGCTCTGCATCGGGCTCTGTGCTGATGGTGTGGAGTCTGCTTGAGATTCTGTGTCTCCTACTCTCTGACCCTCCCCTGCTTGTGCTGTCTCTTAAAAGTAAGTAAATTAATTAAAAAAATTAAAAAAAATTTTAAAAAGTTTTTATTTTTAAGTAATCTCTGTATCCAGCATGGGGCTTGAACTCACAACCTCAAGATCAAGAGTTGCATGCTCCACTGACTGAGCCAACCAGGCGCCCCTATGGTTACTTTTTTCTGTATCAGTGAACTGAGCCCATTTTCTATCTCTTGAATCACCCTTTTGCCAATACTCCCAAACTCTTTTTCTCTCTTGTCCATCTGTCATTTCTGCCCTGGAAACCCTAAACTAGAATACTACAACTGTCTCTGTCTTCTGGGTTTAAATTCTGCTTCTACCATTTACTAGAAGAGTGACTTGCTCTATACTGGGGGCTTCTCAACACTGATAAAGAAGGTTATACAACTGTATACGTTGGAACAACTCCAGATTTCATGTTCCGTAACATAAGCTGGGATTTGATGATGTCAGCAATCCTTCAACATGGCTGCCTATAGCATTCTTTCCAGTTTCCTATAACAACTATTTCAGACCTTCCCCAATCTCTCCAAGACTTCTATCACGATACTCCCTGCCCTTCTCCTTTCTCAGCAGAGAAAATAGAAGTTATTAGGTAGGAACTCCTTCAAGGATATCCATCTTCCAAGGATATCTGCCTCTGTGTTTACCTTCTTTCTGAGTGGAAGAGGTGTTTTCTCTGGTCAGTGGCTAAGTCTTTCAGCATGAACCTTGGATCTCATTCATCTCTTCCTGTTTCCTTATGGACCTTTCCCCATTATTTATCATTCTTATTGACTGAATTTTCTGGCTCTTACTTTATATTGGCTCTTTTTTCTAACATGTAAACATGCTGAAGTATTTTAAAATCCAAACTCATACCCATACCCACCCACCCTCACAAATATACAAAATGGTACTCTCAACATTGTGTGTCTCTAGCTGTGATTCTGGTTTCTTCCCTTGATATCTCAGCTTCTTGAAAAATTAGTTTATATTCTCCATGTCTACTACCTGATCTCCTGTTTACTCTTGAATCTGCTGACCACTGGCTTCTATCCATTCCACACAACTGAAACTTACCTTGCAAGGTCTTCAGTCATTTTCCAGTTGCTGAATTCAGGGTATACCTTTTGCTCAGTATTTTGTCTTTTCTGTACTGCTTAGCACTGCTAACCACTCCTGCATGAAACCATTTCCTACTTGGTTTCTGGGATACAGAGTGGATTTTCTCTTACCTTTTTGGCCATTCCTATCAGGCTCCTTTATGGGCTTTTCTTTCTCAGTCTGTCCCTGAAAGTTTCATGTTTTGTAGGGCTTTGTCTTTGACTTTCTTTTTCATATGTGCTCTCTCTGGGGATCCACTCCTGTGGTTTTAGTAACTACCCATCTACTTATAACTCCCAAGTTTCTCTCTCCATATTTCTTGCTGAGTTCCTACATATCCCACTGCCTTCTGAGTCGTTCTGACTAAATGTCTCACAGACAGTTTAAACTCTTAAGAACCTCTCTTAGACAAATTTAAGTGGCCCAAACCAGCAACCAGAAGTTGTCTTTTACTCTTTCCTTTTCTTTACCTCCCATAGATCTCTAATAATAATATCTGCTGTTTACTAACATCTACAGTTATTAAGGTCTACACAAGTACTACCACAAATTTTCTCAGCAGCTTTGGAAATAGGTATCATCCTAATTTTAAAATGCTTTTCATATGCATATATCATAATTTTTTGATGAATGGATGAATAAATAGTCTCAGAAAAGTTAAGGAACTTGTCTAGGCTCACAACAGCTAATCAGAGACTGAGCTGATGGTAGAATCAGCTTGATGTTGGTTTGAATTCGGCTTCTACCACTTACTGGCAAAATGACTTTGGTTAAGTTAATAAAATTGAAATAATCACATTCCCATTAAGGATGTATTATAAGGATTTATTACTCAGTCTTGTAAAGTTTATGGTGCTATTTCTGGCACATTGCAGGTACTCTATAGACGGTAGTGCTATTATGTTCTTGTGATAGAATCTGTCTTGCAGGTATACACTGATTATTTCACCTTTTTTCTCTATTTATCTGTATCTTAACATTGAACCATTTTCTCTTCATGTGTATATTTAACTATTTTGAAGAGGCCTACATCTTTATCTTACTTCTGGTGACTCTCTGATCCATACTCTGACTTCAGATTTCCTCTAAGATTTAAAAATCTTGCTGTTTCAGTTAGCATAATACCTTCTAGGTCCATTCATGTTGTCACAAATGTCAAGATTTCATCCTTTTTTTTTTATGGCTGAGTAACATTCCATCATGTGTGTATGTACACACACATATATGCACATATATACATATATCTTTATCTGTTCATCTATCGATGGACATCTTGGTGTTGCTTCTGTATCTTGGTTATTGTAAATAATGTTGCAATAACTATAGGAGTGCATATACATTTTCAAATTAGTGTTTTCATTTTCTGTGGGTAAATACCCAGTAGTGGAATTATTGGATCATATGATATTTCTATTTTTATTTTTTTGAGGAACCTCCATACTGTTTTCCACAGTGGCTACACCAATTTATATTCCCACCAATAGTGTATGAAGTTCCTTTTTCTCCACATTCTTGCCAGCACTTGATATTTCTTGTATTTTTGATATGAGCCATTCTGACAGGTGTAAAGTGATATCTCATTGCATTTCCCTGATGATTAGTGATGTTGAGCATCTTTCATGTGTCTGTTAGCCATCTGTATGTCTTTTTTGGAAAAATGTATATTCCTTACCATCAAAATTATTCCTATACCAAATGAAAAAACAAATCTTGTATGACAACAGCTTTAAAAAAAAAGATTCTTGGGGCGCCTGGGTGGCGCAGTCGGTTAAGCGGCCGACTTCAGCCAGGTCACGATCTCGCGTCTGTGAGTTCGAGCCCCGCGTCGGGCTCTGTGCTGACAGCTCGGAACCTGGAGCCTGTTTCCAATTCTGTGTCTCCCTCTCTCTCTGCCCCTCCCCCGTTCATGCTCTGTGTCTCTCTGTCCCAAAAATAAATAAAAAACATTGAAAAAAAAAAAAAAAGATTCTTTTGGGGCACCTGAGTGGCTTAGTCAATTAAGCATCTGACTTATTTTTAATTAAAAAGTTTTTTTTAGAAAATTTATTCACTTTTGAGAGATGGAGAGAGACAGTGTGAGCAGAGGAGGGGCAGATAGAGAGGGAGACACAGAATCTGAAGCAGGCTCCACGCTCTGAGCTGTCAGTGCAGAGCCCAACGAAGGGCTTGAACCGATGGACTGTAAGATCATGACCTGAGCCAAAGTTGGACACTTAATTGACTGAGCCACCCAGGTGCCCCAGTTAAACATCTGACTCTTGATCTCAGCTCAGGTCATAATCTCTTGGTATGTGAGACTGAGCCCCATGTCAGGCTCTGCGCTAACAGCACAGAGCCTGCTTGGGATTCTCTCTCTCTCTCTCTCTCTCTCTCTCTCTCTGCCCCTCCCCCACATTCACAGTTTCTGTCTCTCTCAAAATAAATAAATAAACTTTAAAAAGAGATTCTTTTATGACTATTCAGTAGTCAGTAATCTTGTTGTCTTTTTAATGTATTTTGTGCCATCAAATTATGAATATCTAATTTAGGTTCCCTATTCCAATTTTCTTTTTTTTTAATTTTTTAAATGTTTATTTATTTTTGTGAGGGGGAGGGACAGGGAGAGGGGGAGGGGCAGAGAGAGAGGGAGACACAGAATCTGAAGCAGGCTCTAGGCTCTGAGCTGTCAGCACAGAGCCTAATACTGGGCTTGAACCCAAGAACTGTGAGATCATGACCTGAGCTGAAGTCTGGCCCTCGACCAACTGAGCCACCTAGGCGACACCCCCCATTGTGATTTTCTAATGGGCCATTACTTGATTCTTTTTTACTGAGAATATTGGCATCTGGCATTGGTAGATGCCAGATTTTTTTCAGATTATGCATTGGGAAGTAAATTTCACACTAGGGTGTTGTCAATGAAAGATGTAGTTTATAATATTAGATATTTTATAAACTTTTATGAAAACTGTCACTTTTTAGGTTTTAAAACCATTTTTGTTACGTCGTATAAAAACTGATGTAGAGAAGAGCCTACCTCCTAAAAAGGAAATAAAGATTTACTTGGGACTGAGTAAGATGCAGCGAGAATGGTGAGCTATTTTGTTTCCATTAGCATTTATTTATGTATAAGGATTTATTAAAATTTAACTTTTTAGTGGTTCAGTTATGCCTTTAGATCAAAACTTAAATTTTATGTTTAAATGGCAAGTTAAGTAGTTCAAATATTTTAATAGAAAATTAGTGAATATTTTATTTAGCTTTTGGGAAAGCATGTCGGCCTTGAGTCTATACACCTGTATTTGAATACAGTGCTTCGTCTCTTAGTAGCTATTTAGCTTGGGCAAATTCTATAACCTCAGTTTCTCTTCTGTAAAACAGGTATGATACTTAGCTTATGAGTTGATGTCAGGGTTAAAGAGGCTGATGTCACTTGCACGTTTGTTTGTTATTTTTGCTTTTTGCATCAGTGAAAATAGTAATAACCATAATAAGTAATAATAAGATGGATGAGAATAGCGATTGTGGGTATTACAAAAATAGAAGCTGAATCGGTTTCATAAGTACAAGCAAAGCAGGAAATTGACAAGAGAAGTCACAAGGAATCACAAATTAGATATGCTTATGTCATAATGCTGCTTAAAGAAGCAAAATGTTGCTTATATAAATAAAATCAGGTCCCTTATAATATATAATGACTTCTCTACTACTGAGACCAGTATAGGGTAGTGGTGAAGAGTATATTTCTCTAGATTCAGACAAAAGACCAAACTCCGGCTTTGTCCCTTTTTGTGGTCCTGAGTAGGCTGTTTCACTTCTCATAGCTGCCTGAATTTCCATTCATAAAATGGGGGTGATTCTAGTACATACCTCAGAGTTGTTGTGAAGATTTAACAAGATAATTTATAGAAAGCCCTTCCCATGATACCTGGCACTTTCACTCAGTGCAAGTTGGCTGTTACTATAATTAAATATTAATTGCTGTTCAGGTGGATAAATAGGTCTGTTTTCATCTGGGTAAAGGTCAACAAAAGATAACGAAAAACATTTATAGATCAGAAAAAAAATGCCTTATGAATATAGGTATAAGAAATTGTGATAGTTTTAAGTTCAAACAAGTAAAAGTTAGATGCCATCTTTCAGCAAATATTGTAGTTATTGAATAGTTAATTATCAGATACAGTTATCTAAATACTTATCAGCTAATGGCAATTTGTAGCAATGGATAAAGCAGGAGGAAACAGGTTTATGGGCAACGTACAAGTTAAAATGTTCAAAAGTTTCTTGATTTTAGTGATCAGATTTAGTCTCAAAGTCAGACCTGTTGTTTATATTTAAATAGGACTCAATGCTGATCACCAAAGGGATATTGCTTGATGTCATTAAACCTTTCTAATAATCAATGATTAATTATAGTTTAAAATTTTAGGTATACAAAAATACTGATGAAAGATATTGATGTGTTAAACTCTGCTGGCAAGATGGACAAGATGCGACTCTTAAACATTCTGATGCAGCTTCGAAAGTGTTGTAATCATCCTTACCTGTTTGATGGTGCTGAACCTGGCCCACCTTATACCACTGATGAGCACATTGTCAGCAATAGTGGTAAAATGGTAGTTCTTGATAAACTCTTGGCCAAACTGAAAGAACAGGGTGAGTTACAAATCTATACATTCACTTGAAATGACTGTATTAGTGACTTGTGTATAAATAATATTTTGCGTATTTACTCATCATCCATTCATTCAGCAAACATTGTTGAGTACTTATTATTTGCTAGGAATTGTCCTATGGGCTGGGTGTACAAAGATGTGTAAGACAACAGTCTTTGCCTTGGAGAAACTCATAGTGTAGTGAAGAGGAATAGTTGCAATTTGTAAGTTGAGATGCTGGGAGTAAGTAATAAGTAAGTAATAAGTAAGTAATAAGTAAGTTGAGATACTGGGAGTTGGGGAAATCTTCACAAAGACAACATTTGAAGTTAAGCACTGGAGAATGTGTAGGAGTAACTCATGGAGAAAAGGAAGGGAAACATTATCTAGGGCAATGAAACAGCAGTGTGAAAATAGGGAATGCAGAGCTTATGGTATTTGGGTAGAGTGGTAGTTGATGAATCTGGAAAGTTGGATGGCCCAGATTATAGAAGGCCTTTTAAGCATGCTTTAAGGACTTTGGACCACTTGGAAGGTGAGGAGGGGTTTGTCCTAGAAGATTTTGCTGTGTCAGCTGGCACGATCAGACTTCTATGTTTGAAGGAGAACCTTGGAAGCAGTATGCGGGTTCCACTGAGGATGACAGATGAGAAACAGGAGACTAGTTGGGAGACTACTGCAATAGTCTAGTGAAAGGTGGTGTGGACCATCACTCATCCTCAGGACAGAATAAAGGAAGACTTTAAATAATCTCAGTATATGTGGAGGGTTTTGAAGTCCTTAAAAGTGCATAACTCAGCAATGCATAATTCTGTATAGCATTCCTTGAAGGTTGTGTGCGTGTGCGTGTGCGTGTGTGTGTTTTGTGGAGTGTTCATGCACTATGCATTTTTATTACATGTGATGTTTACTTTTATTTTTGTAAGTTTCAAATTAGTTTTACACAAATTGAGTAACTTGCTCTTTGGGGGGAAATGTTTTAGGTTCAAGGGTTCTCATTTTTAGCCAGATGACTCGCTTGCTGGACATTCTGGAGGATTATTGTATGTGGCGTGGTTATGAGTACTGTCGACTGGATGGACAAACCCCACATGAAGAAAGAGAGGTGAGGAAAAGAAAATTCAGAGTTCAGTTAATCCATATTTTTCATCATTCAGTAGTTTTGAACTTTGACTTTTTTTTTTTAAGCTAGGTGCATTGAATTTCTCACTAACACCTCTCTCTCTGTCTGAGATCTTCAGTTTGGCTTCCATTACACTGACTCTTCACAAATCATCCTTTTCAAGATCATCAAAGACATCCTTACTTATCTAAAGGACACTGTACCATTATACTCTTACCTCCTCTAACCACTGCTATCTCTAACCTTTTGATTACTGTTTCTCATCCTACTTTTTGACTTCTGATTCTGTATCTTACTTTTCTTTATTTCCTTCCTACAGTAGACCCTCGCCATTTTGGAGTTTAACAGTTGGGATTTTTCTAGTTTATTAGCAACCCTAAAGACTCATGAAACAGTAATTTGTAAAGGGAATAATCTCAGTGTTAGATTTTGTAAAACTGAAAGTGGATAAGCATAGGTATAGGTGCTTATCATGCATTTGGATCTTGGAATACTAAAAGGTTGGTGTACAGGAATGAGTCACTTAGCTAGTGAGGAAGGCTAACTAGCACCCATTATCTTTCTCAGCCTGTAAGAATTCCCAAAAGGAATTATTAACAGATCTTTAGATTATCCCTCCTGAATGTCATGGGTCTAATGTAAAGCACTTTCTTGGGGGGAGGAGGGCTTTGCTAATTTATCTTCTTTTTTCTGTGGTCCTTCAAGGCTATGTCTTTGACTTCTCTTTTAAGTCTATTCTGCTCTGGGCAAAGATTGTGATTTCATGGTATAGTGGAAAATGCATTGAACTTGGTTTCAGAAGACCTAAATTTTAACACCAACTCCACCACTTTGTAGTATATGCAAGCTGTTTAATTCTCTGAGCCTCAGTATTTTTAACTGTATTATTAGGGTAATGTTAATACCTAGGCTTCTTTTTTTCTGATAATGTTGTGAGGATCATTGGATATAATAGATGTGAGTATAGTTTTTAAACTGTGTCATGCAGGATACACTGTCAGGAAATTGCACACAGGCCTTTTACCTCAACTTTAGGGCCCCATCTCAGGCTACAAAGACTCTTAGTTCATGTCTCTTTCCTTCCATAGCTTCAGTGAACACTGTCCCTTGTGTGCTTACTTATTGAAGCTTGGTTCATAGCATAGGATAGGGCCTATAGCAGACACACAGGCTCTTTTAATATTCAGGGTTAACCTGCTACCCATTGATAACATTTGCAAATAATGGGTGTCTCAAAGTTTACACTGATCCCTGATCTAGAATAGTTTACTTTAATAGTTTACTAACTGTAGTAGTTAGACTTTAGATACAGCAAAGCAGAGCTGTTTGTTTTGTTTTTTTTTTTTTGGAAATGCCCTCCTTTCCCATTATACTGCTGCCCACATAATCATTTCATCTATTTCCCTAGTAAGGAGGAAATGACCATATTTGATTCATTACTTTCATTATTTGCCAGCTGTTAACAAACAGTTCTTTTTCAGTAGTTCTCAGATTTGCCCTTCAGTGGTACAGGTAAATTCAGCTAGCTAAGGCTCTGGTCATTCTCTGACTCATTTCCTATAACGTTTACTTAATTGGCCTCCTCACTGTCATAGGGAAAGGATATAACATTTGTCAAGCAACTACTTGAAGCTAGGCAATGTATAGTTCCAACTGAATTCTCCTAGCATTCCAGTAAAGTATAATTTTCTGGTATAATTTTCTCCACTTGAAACTGTCTCAGAGAGGTTAAATGCTTGCTTAGAAACACATGTGTAATGAATGATAATGATTCACACCAGGTTTTTGCTATTTCCTCTACACCAAATTGCCTCTCACTACACCATGCTGCTTTCTACACTGCCCCCTCTACATGCTATATGGACTGCGGCAGTGTCACCTCTGCTGCAACTTTTGACCATGCCATTCCATTCATTAAAAATATAACTTCCTGTATTTTCTGATTATGAAAGTAATATATGATTGTTGAAGGAAATTTGCAAAATAAAAGTATTTCTGGCCAATCTCTTTTTGTATATATAACATATATAAGTAATTGCTGTTAAATTATATATACTATATATGAAGTTTGGTAACATTTTACTTAGCATTATGTTGTACTTTCCTATATCAGTAGTAAAATTTATTGTAAATAATTTAAGTATAATATATATCCAGTGGACGTACTATAAATGATCTATTCCCCAATTGTTGATCATTTAAGTTGTCTCCAATTTTTCACTATTATAAATAATGCTAAAGTGAAAGTCCTTATACATAAATCTTTGTGCACATTTCTGATTATTTCCTTAGGATAAATTCCTAGAAGTGGAATTACTGGGTCAAAGGGTATGAACCTTTTTAAGACTCTTGATGCATATTGCCAAATTGCTTTCCAGAAAGGTTGTACCAATTTACACTCCCTGCAGCAATGTATGAGAGTGCCCGTCTCACCGCCCCCTCGTCAACATTGAGTATTATCATTTTTTTAATCTTCAAAAAATGGTATTATGTTTTAATTTGCATTTATTTGTTTACTAGTGAGATTGAACATTATTTTTGTATTTATTAGCCATTTGTATTTGTTCTTCTGTGAGTTGTCTGTTTTTTCTTTTTGCTCATTTTTCTATTGGGGTCTTAGTGTTTTCTTTCTAATTAATTTGTATGAGATCTTTATATAGTTCAGATGTTAGCATCCCATTAATTGTTAAAACTCTTTACTAAATATCCCTGGATTACCATCCTGAATTTCCTCATTACTTCCCTGTTTACCCCTTTTCATGATACGGAAATAAATCTACTTAGCCTCCCCTTTATCCGTTGCTCTCATTTGCATCCTGAACCTTTTCTCTCTTGGCTGATCTTCTAAACTATACCTTCCTTATTAATCCTATATAAAGTAATGGGAATGAAGTTGAGATAGCTGACATTTTACTTCCTAGATATTTTTCAGCTGTCAATTAAAACATATTCACTATTATTACTTTAAATAAAAGATTTATTACTTTGTGCAGTTGTTCTGAGTTTGTCTCTATTGATGTAAGCTTCTAAAGATTAGGAACTTTATGTAATATACTTTCTACAGTAATTCACAAAGTACAATATATAGGCATTTGCTTTAATATTTTTGAGATGGAAGAATATTATAAAGTGGGGTTTTGTATATGCATGTTAAAAATGTTTCTTTCTTAAGGACTGTGGTAATAAAATGTTATTTTTTCTCTCTTTTTCTTTCATCTCCTATGTCAATTTAAAAAAGGAAGCAATAGAGGCCTTTAATGTTCCTAATAGTAGCAAATTCATCTTTATGCTGAGTACCAGAGCTGGGGGTCTCGGAATTAACTTGGCAAGTGCTGATGTGGTTATACTATATGATTCAGACTGGAATCCACAGGTTGATCTACAAGCTATGGTTAGTAATCTTCAATGACGCCAGAAATTTATCTTAGCTCAGAATATTATTGTTAATATATACAGCACAGACATAAATAATGATAAAAGGGTAACTATTTTTTGGGAGGTTTTCAAGATGTTGAAATAGATTATCCTGGAAAACAAAAGATGCTGTGCCAGTTGCAAAACAAAAAAAGGAAACAAAAACAAACACACATATACCCCAGACCCAATGATAGTATTTGTGTGTTTATTTTGACTTTTATCATGAAACAGTAATATTTTTTCCCACTCCTGAATATTGAAGGGGACATATACATACGTCTTAATGAAAAGGGTTAAAAAGTCAATCTGTCAGTATTAATTCTGCTTAATATGTAAATATATTAAAATCCTTAGCACTGAAATTGGGAGAGATATGATTTTACCTTTTGTAATAAAACATTTGAGGTGAGGAGGTAAAAAGGTAACAAAAGAATATATTCCAGGAAAATGTTTGCTACCTAAGGATAGCATTAGAAACAATCCTACCCTTTTGGGGCACCTGGGTGGCTCATTTGGTTAAGCATCCGGCTCTGTGATGAGCTTGGAACCTGGTTAAGATTCTCTGCCCCTGTCTCCCTCTGCCCCTCTCCTGCTTGCATGTGTGCACACACATACTCTTTCTCTCTTTCTCAAACAAAACTAAACTATCCTACCCTTTAAAAAATTTTTCAAGGAGCTATTTCTCTTCCTTTTCATCATGGTGTCATTTACTAAATTAGAGCTACATCTGTCAGTGTGACTCACATTTTAAGATAAAGAAATTTAATTTCAGATGTACAAAGATGCAAAACAGCTATGCACTCAAAATCCCAATAAATTATGGGATAATTTATTCTCTTTGGAAGCAATTAAAGTCATGTCAATGAGGCATAGCTTAGAAGTTCTTCCTTTTTTATTAAATTTTTTTTAACGTTTATTTATTTTTGAGACAGAGCTAGAGCATGAACGGGGTGGGTCAGAGAGAGAGGGAGACACAGAATCCAAAACAGGCTCCAGGCTCTGAGCTGTCAGCACAGAGCCCGATGCGGGGCTCGAACTCACTGGCCGTGAGATCGTGACCTGAGCTGAAGTCGGACGCTTAGCTGACTGAGCCACCCAGGCGCCCCAAGTTCTTCCTTTTTTAAAAATTTATTTATATATTTGTATTTATATTTTTTGAGACCAAAACTCAGGAGTGCACCCACCACCTTCTTTTTTTTTTATAATAGAGAATTGAAACATATTGACCATCAGGACATTTTTATTTTTAACGTTTACTTTTGAGAGAGAGAGAGAGAGAGAGAGAGACAGAGCACGAGTGGGGGAGGGGCAGAGTGAGAGGGAGACACAGAATCTGAAGCAGACTCGAGGCTCTGAGCTATCAGCACGGATCCTGATGTGGGGCTCGAACCCATGAACCATGAGATCATGACCTGACCCGAAGTCGGATGCTTAACCAACTGAACCACCCAGGCACCCCTAGCAGCTTCTGTGTTTTAAAGACACTCCCCTAGCTGTTTTTATATAATCAGTACTTGCCATCTGTCACCTTTGCCAACTATAAATCATAGGACTAATTCTAGACCATTATATAGTAAGGATTTTAATATACCATTAATTTTTATGACCCTTTACATCCCTGAATTGCCTCCATAAACAGAAGGAACTGCATGATGATGAGATAAAGCTAACTTTGCCACCACGGCAACCCTTGATAATTACTTTGCCCCTCACAAAATTTCTTGCTAGTGGGGAAGATGTTTGTATTTAGTGGCTTAAATTCATTTAATAAACTCCCTCTAGTCCTCATCTTACAGGGGCTTTGGCTGTTGTCTTTCTGGAAGTTTTCCATTAATGGTATAGTATAATATTTGCAGATTTTTTTGGTCACAGTGATCTGTAGATATTCTTAATATTCATCATCTTCCTTTTTTAAAGCTTATTTGCTTTTGAGAGAGAGAGTGAGCACAGGAAGGGCAGAGAGAGAGGGAGAGAGAGAGAGAGAATCCCAAACAGGCTCCGTGCTATCAGTGTGGAGCCCAGTGTGGGGCTTGATCCCATGAACTGTGAGATCATGACTTGAGCTGAAATCAAGAGTCAGACACTCAACCGACTGAGTCACCACCACCCCTCATCATCCTTCTTTAAAAAGTGAGCTTTTTAAAGCTCTTTAAAAAGAGAGCTCAGAAACTAATTTTATATCCAGCATTTTATAGCATATGATGGCTATACTATATATTTTATCCAGAATGCCCAATGTCTTACATTAGGATTCTTTCTACTAGGATCGAGCACATCGTATTGGTCAGAAGAAGCCAGTACGTGTGTTCCGTCTCATCACTGACAACACTGTTGAAGAAAGGATTGTAGAAAGAGCAGAGATAAAACTGAGACTTGACTCAATTGTTATACAACAAGGTATTTGAACATATAAACTTAATTAGGTGTTTTTTTGCAAAAACACATGCAATTTTCTTTAAAGGAGATTACTTTTAAAGTTGACAAAAATTTCCAAATTTAGAGGAAAAAGGTCAGTTTTTTTAAATAAGTGCTAATTTAAATCTTTCTAATTTAAAGCCTTGCATTCAGTAATATATGGAGTAGATAGTTGAACATCACTACCTTCTAGGTGAATGCCAATGGCATGTCTTCTGAAGATTCTGATATTAAGCAGCAGTTAAAATGTCTAGGTTAAAACATTTTAAGCAGGTATTATAGAGTGCCTGTTGGTGGAAAGAAATTTTGATCTGAAAAATGAAGTTTGAACATGAAAAAATATTTCTGTTCTTCTGAGTTTTAGAGTCACATCTGTCAGTGTGACTCACATTTTAAGATAAAGAAATTTAATTTCAGAAGTACAAAGATGCAAAATAGCTTTGCACTCAAAATCCCAATAAATTATGGGATAGTTTACTATTTTTGGAAGCAATTAAAATGTCAGTGAGGCATAGCTTAGAAGTTCTTCCTTTTTTAAAAACTAGAGTTTTACAGAAAAACTTCTATTGAAATAGAAGGTATGGTAGAAGAAAAATTGGTAGGGCTGTTCATTAATATAACTTTAAAGTTCATTAATTGTTCTTTCTCATAAAGCTTGACTTATGGTTAAATGTTGTAGTGTCTGGTTAGAACTATGTATGATGCTGTGCTTTCTCTGGAATATAATTGAAAATACACAACTTTTATTATTAGGAAGACTCATTGACCAACAGTCTAATAAGCTGGCAAAAGAGGAAATGTTGCAAATGATACGTCATGGAGCCACCCATGTTTTTGCTTCTAAAGAAAGTGAGCTGACAGATGAAGATATTACAACTCTCCTAGAAAGAGGGGAAAAGAAGGTTCGTTAAAATGGCATTTGTTTTCATGATGAATTGCTTTAATATCAACATACTTTGGTATGCTTCTTGTATTTGCATCATTTCAAATGCATGTTTAAAATAACTCCTGTTCTCTCTAAGGATTTGTAGATTGATATCCAGAGGTGGTTTAGGGTTTTTTAGTTTAGTTTTTGGCGATAAAAACTAAGAAGTAGAATTTAAAATTGAGTGACCTTATACCTTATTTTTATTGAAAATGATGTTGATATTTACTTAAAAGCCAAATAAATTTCATTTTTAATCACATCTATCAGGACCACATTTTTACAACTCCCATTTTTTTGCACTGTATTAGAAATTATCTACTGATAAATTGCATTGAATGAAAATCTCTTGTGAACATTTCATGAAATATTAAAGGATCATTTGTTAAAGTCTAATAAGCTGTTTCAGACTATTACAGTTTTGTGTTGAATTTATCTCTTTTATTTTAAAAATTATGGATAATTTCAAATATAAGTAAGAGTAGACTGAAATCAAAGTGTGACTACATCTTCAGTGATAAAAGATTTTAAAGAAAGCCTAATAGAGAATACTTGAATAACCATTTAAATATTTAAAATACTTGAAGTTAAATTTATATTCACTTAACGTTAGCATTGTATTCTTACCTTGTAAATTAACCGATTGGATATTTCATGTCAAAACCTCACTTCTAAAGAGAGTCCACAGATTTTTATAAGCAGTTCAGTGATAATTTTCTAATTTCAATGTATTGAACTTTAGACTGCAGAGATGAATGAACGCTTGCAGAAAATGGGAGAATCTTCTCTGAGAAATTTTAGAATGGACACTGAACAAAGTTTGTACAAGTTTGAAGGAGAAGATTATAGAGAAAAACAGAAGGTAACCTTTTACCTTAACCACTAGACTCTCAAATTAGCATTTCTCCCCATAACCATTTTTAAAAAACACTGGCAGGGGAGCCTCGCTGGCTCAGTCCGAAGTGTATGCGACTCTTGGTCTTGGGGTTGTGAGTTCAAGCCTCATGTTGGGTGTAGAGATTACTTTAAAAAATAAATAAAATTAAAATGATAATAAAATAAAATAACCACTGGCACTTAACTCTTACAGTGCTCTGCTATGGAGTAAAATTTGCTGTAAATCAGAAGATCTCATGCAAGTGTTATCTTTTAATATATTCTGCTAGATTATTATTAGTACCATAATCTTCATCATTGTATTTGCTGCTGTTGCTACTGCTACTCTTGTTTTTGAGAAGCAGTGTAGGATTGTGGTTGAGTTCCTGGATTCTGAAGCTGAAATCCCAACTGTGTCACTAATTGACTTTGGGTACTCATTTTTCTCCCCTGTCAAATTGAGGGTACAGTAATGCACTGCATGGACAACAAGAGTCCTTTGAGGAAGTGGGAGTTTTACTTATTTTGTTTAAAATTATGGCTATAACTAAATTAAAAAAAATTTTTTTAACGTTTATTTATTAGAGACCGAGAGAGACAGAGCATGTGCATGGGAGGGGCAGAGAGAGGAGGAGACACGGAATCTGAAGCAGGCTGCAGGCTCTTAGCTGTCAGCACAGAGCCTGATGTGGGGCTCGAACTCACAAATCGGGAGACCATGACCTGAGCTGAAGTTGGACACTCAACAGACTGAGCCACCCAGGCGCCCCTATAACTAAAATTTTTAAAATTTTTTTAACTTAAAAAAATTTTTAAAATATTTATTTAGTTTTGAGAGAAAGAGTGTGAGCAGGGGAGGGGCAGAGAGAGGGAGACACAGAATCCAAAGCAGGCTCCAAGTTCTGAGCTATCAGCACAGAGCCTGATGTGGGGCTCGAATCTATGAACTGTGAGAGAGAGCATGACCTGAACTGAAGTTAAATGTTTGACTGAGTGAGCTACCCAGGTGCCCCTAAATTTTTTTAAATTTTAAATGACTTTAGACTTTATTACAAAAAATAGTATGGAGTTCACATGTATCCTTCACTCAGCTTCCCCTAATGTTAACAATTTACATGATCATAGTACAATTATCAAGTCCAGGAAAAAAACACATTTCCTCCCTAATGTTCTTTCTCTGTTCCAGGAAATACAATCCAGGGTCTCAACATTGCAATTTTTAAAAATGGAGCTTTATTTAAAAAAATTTATTTTAATGTTTATTTATTTTTGAGAAAGGGAGACAGACAGAGACAGAGCATAAGCAGGGGAGGGGCAGTGAGAGAGAGGGAGACACAGAATCCAAAGCAGGCTCCAAGAGCCGAATGTGGGGCTTGAACCCATGAACCATGAGATCATGACCTGAGCCGAAGTTGGACGCTTACCTGACTGAGCCACCCAGCCACCCCTGAAGCCTTATTTTAAAGAGCAGTTTAGATTCACAGCAAAATCAAGCAGAAAATGGAAAGAGTTCCCATATTCTCCCTGCCCCAAACAAACATAGCCTACTGCACTACCAGTATCCCATATCAGAGTGGTATATTTGTTAAAATTGAACTGACACTGATACATCATTATCATTCAAAGTCCATCTTTTATGTTAGAGTTCACTATTGGTGTTGTACATTCTGTGGGTATGGATAAATGTATGATGACATGTATCCACCATTAGAGTATCATGCAGAATAGTTTCACTGCCCTAAAAGTCCTTCGTACACTACCTATTCATTTCTCTGTCTCTACAGCCTCTGGCAACCACTGATCTTTGTACTGTCATCATAGTTTTGCATTTTCCAGAATATTATATAGTTGGAATCCTAGAGTATGTAGCCTTTTCAGATTGGCTTCTTTCACTTAGTAGTATGCATTTAAGGTGGCTTCTGTTTTTTTCATGGCTTGATAGCTCTTTTCTTTTTAGTGCTGAGTAATACTCCATTGTCTGGATGTATTACAATTTATTTATTCATTCACCTACTGAAGGACACCCTGGTTGCTTCCAAGTTTTGGCAGTTATGAATAAAGCTCTCATAAAAACCCATGTGCAGGTTTTTGGATGGACAGAGAGTTTAACTCCTTTGGGTAGTTACCAAGGAGCATGGTTGCTAGAGTACATGGTAAGTTTATGTTTAGTATTGTAAGAAGCTGCCAACTCTTCTTGCATTCCTATGAGCAGTGAATGAGAGTTCCTGTTGCTCCACATTCTCACTAGCATTTGGTGTTGTCAATGTTCTGGATTTTGGCCATTCTAACAGGTGTGTAGTAGTATCTCATTGTTCTCATTGTATTTCACTGACAGAAGATGTTCAGCCTATTTGCATTTGCTTATTTCCATCTGTATGTCTTCTTTGGCAAGGCATCTTTTCAGATCCTTTGCCCATTTTTATTTTTATTTATTTATTTTTAAATTTTTAATGTTTATTTATTTTTGAGAGAGAGAATGTATGAGCAGGGGAGGAGCAGAGAGAGAGGGAGACACAGACTCAGAAGCAGGCTCCAGGCTCTGAGCCGTCAGCACAGAGCCAGATGTGGGGCTCGAACTCACGGAAGGTGAAATAATGACCCGAGCTGAAGTCAGACGCCCAACCGACTGAGCTACCCAGATGCCCCATTTGCCCATTTTTAAAATCAGGTTGTTTGTGGGGCACCTCACTGTCTCTGTCAGTAGAGCATGTGACTCTGGTTCTTGGGGTTTGTGAGTTCAAGCCCCATCTTTGGTGTGGAGCCTACTTAAAAAAAACACCTAAAATCAGGTTGTTTTCTTATTGTTGAATTTTAGGAGTTTTTTGTATATTTTGGATAATAGTCATTTATGAGCTATGTTTTGCAAATATTTTCTGTCATTCTGAGCCTGTCTTCTCATTCTGTTGACCCAGATTGCATTTTTTTTGCTGATATTTTTAGGCTCTTTTAATCTGTGTTCTCAGTATTTCTTTGTCTTTTCCAGTTTTTACCATTTTGAAGAGTATTGGTCAGTTATTTTGTAGTTTGTCTCTCATTTTGGATTTGTCTGACATTATCTCATGATTGGATTATGTATTTTTTGGCAAGAATGCCATGGAAGAGATGTTATGTCCTCAGTACATCTTACCAGGGAATATAAGATGTTGCTGTGTTGTATTGTAGGGACTGTTAACCTTGATCACTTAGTTGAGGTGGTGTCTTCTGGGTTTCTTCACTGTAGAGTTACCATTTTCCCTTTGTACTTGATAAATATCTTGGGGAATATACTCCTCAAACATACCCATTGATTTAAGCATGTATTGGAGTTTGCCTGCAATAGTTATTATTGTGGTGTTTGCCTAATAGTAATTTTGTTTTCCTTTCATTCCTCCTACACTTATTAGTGGAGAGTTTTCTGTAAGGAAGACCTGTCCCTTCCCATTTATATATATACTCAGTTATTTATATCAGCATGGACTCATGGATATTTATTTCACTTTCTGAGTTATAATTTTATCATTTTGTTTGCTGAAATTGTTCTATAAGGCTGTTATATTTTTAACTCACAGAAATGAATTTTGTTAAAATAAGAAAGCTTATTTTGGATATTGATTTTACTGAAGAATGAGAGGTGAGCCATTTTAGTTTGCATTGCAACTAGTATGCTGTTAATGCTCTGTTGCTATCATTATTTCTGGTAGTTTTTAGTGTCTTCACTTAATCTATTTGGTGGTTCTATCTGTAATCTTAGTTTAGACTGTTTACGTTTTGTTCTGATGAGATGAACGTGATGGCTTGCATGCATAAGGTAGAAATTGTTTTCTAGATCTCATTGTGTGGTATGAATTTTGTAAATTTTACAGTTATTTCCATGGTAATAAGAGTGTTTTATAAAGTGGAAAAATATTAAACAGCGAAAAGTCTAAATATCAGTGGATCTTCATATCTACATTCTTAGAGTAAAATTAGACTTAGTAAAATATTTGTCTTTCTAATACATCAGGTTTTCCTGTGCTTCCATTTCTAGCAAAATAATGTACACATATAGAGAAATTTTAGTAATAATTATGATGACTTGTGTTTTTATAATTGAATGGCCAAATCAGATTTTTAAAAATATTCTGACTTGAGATTACCTTTTATTTCTGGCTTTTCATATTTTCTAGATAGGTTCAAAAAATAGGTTAATATTATCCTTTGAAGAGAATTGAAAACATAGAAGAATGTTGTTTGTACATAAATCATGGGAATTATATAATGAGGTAGATGTTCATATATGATTTGTTGAACCAGTTGCATTACTTTACAGCCATGTCTGTCTGGTAAATTAAATCATAATGACTGACATTGATCCTGAAGAAATCAACTTGAATTAGTTTGTATTAATGTACTCTTATCTAAAACTAATTCAGCACCATTTGGTGTTTTTCAAAGTTTGGGAATTGACCCTTAATGCTTATTCCAAATTTGAATACCTAGACTTGCATATAAGTTTGGGTTAAATGGCCAGTACGTTACTTTTGATTAAGTTAATTTAAATTATTATTGATTTATTTTCATCCCAATTGAGACAAATAACATATTGGTTATTAATAAAACATCTTTTCTGTTACTATCCTCTCACGTTAATTCAGTTGAGGGGAAAAAAACAAAACTCATTTCACTGGGTATTTTTACTTTATGTAAACTTACATTATACTATCTGTAAGCTTTTAGTATACTATCTGTATACTATTTCGTAAGCTTTTAGAGTTAAAAGATAACTTAAAGGTCATTTAGTCCGACCTTTTTTGTAATTAAGAAATCCCATCTAGGGCATGTAGGACAGTTATCCAGCCTCTATTTACCTGTGGTCATGTTGGGGATCATACTCCTCTTGGGAGAGTTCATTTCACTGTTTTATGTTTTTTGCTTCTCATAACACTTCTTATTTGACTTACAAGCTCCTTGATGGAAGACGTTATTTTATTCATCTTTGTATCCATGACACTGACTTGTAAATAATAAAATAGGTACTTACGACATATTTGTTAAATTATATCAAGTAGCAGTTTACTTTCCCCATTGGTTTTAACCTTATGGCTCAAAAGAGAACTGTGTTCTCTTCTACTTGATAGACTTTTACATATGTGAATGCCACCATTATGTCTGTCTTTAGTCTTCTCTTCTCTGGACACTGAGAGTTTATAGATCTCTGACCATCTTAGTCATCTTGGTTTATCATCCATTCTTAAAATAGGATACCAAGGTTGGAACTCAACCCTCAGATAGAATCAAATAGAGTGGTATTAATTATAGATTAATGGCCTCTTTTGTGTACAGGCACTAGGATAGACAGTCTGAAACCAAAAAAAAATATCTGAACTGGAAAACCATCTCTTGAGACTCCAGAATTTTGGATTGTCAGTTTTGCCTATTGGCTTTTAAATTGTATTTTCTAGTTAATATTGGGGTAAAGTCTTTTAAAGCGACCTAACCATTGTTCACCCAACTTTGGATATTTAATAATAATTTACATTTACCTCCTGGCAGTTTATTTAATACCTTCACTTACATGGTCACATTTAATCCTAAAGTTAGGTTATCACTATTCCCACTTCATAGAGGGAGAAATTAATCTTCCCCAAGTTCTACAACTGGTAAAGTGGCAGAACCTGGTTTCAAATTCAGGTCTTTCTGATTCCACTGACTTTTCCCACAGCTGTCTTACTAAGACCTTACTTCATTTTACATCTTTTTAAAAAAATTGTTTATTTACATTTGAGAGAGAGAGACAGAGACAGAGACAGAGTGTGCGAGTGGGGAAGGGGCAGAGAGAGAGAGATGGAGACAGAATTTGAAGCAGGCTCCAGGCTCTGAGCTGTCAGCACAGAGTCCTACTTGGGGCTTGAACTCATGAGCTGGTGAGATCATGACCTGAGCTGAAGTTGGGTGCTCAACTGACTGAGCCACCCACGTGCCCCAAGACCTTACTTAACTCTTGATTAGAAGGGACACATGCCTGTTGTGTGGATATTCATCATACTCCATTCAGCTATTTCTAATTCATACACTTGACACAGTCACCAGAATCAATGTTAGTCTTCCATCTGTATTAGATACTGTGTATTCATTTTAACATAAAATACTAATCTGATTGTGCAAATTCTTCCCAATTATTAAGGAAGAACTAGGTTTTTTTTTTAAATAAGAATTAAACTTATTTACAAAAAAAAAAAAAGGAAAAAGATAAGCATCCTTGAACCTGAACTTGGCCTGTATGGTACAAGGTTTTGGAACTTGGGATACATAATTGTGACATCTAAAGCAAGTTTGATTCTTCCTAATAGCTTTAGTTTTCTCATGCTTGTGCAACTTTGCTGTGTCTGATTTTTTATAAACATTTTGGAATAATTAAATTCCTTGTTCTTACTGTGTATAGCTTGGGATGGTGGAATGGATCGAACCTCCTAAACGAGAACGCAAAGCAAACTACGCAGTGGATGCCTACTTTAGAGAGGCTTTACGTGTCAGTGAGCCAAAGGTTCCAAAGGTAAAAAAGAATGAGCTCTGTTGTTATGCTCTACAGCAGAATTCTCCTGTAACATGGTCTGTGATTTAGATTGATTTATATTAGTGTGAAATTATAGTCTTTAAAATATAACAACAATGTAGAAAAGTAGCTGGTATGCCCAGCCTTATATAAAGGGACTTATTATATTTATTTTTCTATATATTAAAGAAATAGTTAAAGATAAGTATGTTCACTTCATGTACTGAAAACAAATATGTGTGTAATGCATTTCCCCCCATAGGCTCCCCGACCTCCAAAGCAGCCAAATGTTCAGGATTTTCAGTTTTTCCCACCACGTTTGTTTGAGCTCCTGGAAAAGGAAATTCTTTATTACAGGAAGACAATAGGCTATAAGGTAATTTTTCAAGTATTTATTATTTTTAACAGTTTTCAGATTAGTATAATTTTTTTGAGGAGAGAGTGTGTGCATGCAGGTGGGGGAAGGGTAGAGGGAGAGGGAGAGAGGAAATCTTAAGCAGGCTCCAGCAAGCGTGAAGCCTGATGTGGGGCTTGATCCCACAAACTGTGAGATCATGACCTGTGCTAAAATTAAGACTCAGATGCTTAACTAAGCCACCCAGGAAGCCCTATAATCTAATCTTTTAAGCTAATATAATCTGTTAAAGTAGACTGGAAAGAATTCCATTTTAATGTGAGAGAACATCAGAGTAATTCAAAATAGTGGTGTTTTTAAAACCAAAGAGCAAGTTTAACTAGAAGTAAAGCATCAAACTATCAAGTCATCAATAGGATGAATTTGAAATGGGATTAATGGAGAATTATCCAATATTTCAAAAATAGTGATAACATTATTTTAATAATGCTAGTGTTTGGTCAGAGACTATGTAGAAATAACAATCGAACAATTAATTAGAAGTGAATATATGATAGATGACAGGAGGTTTTTTTAAAATCATTTTCCTTAATAATATCAAGAAATGACACTTTTGTATTTATTATTCTTGGGTTGATGAAAGCACTGTTGGTGGTTATTTGTTGCCACGTAGGTGTTAAAGCTAATAATAAACATTATAATGAATTTTAACATTTTAAAATGATCTTTTAGATGAGTGCCTGTGTGGCTCAGTTGGTTAAGTGTCTATTTTGGTTCAGGTCTTGATCTCAAGGTCATGAGATGGAGCTCCACTTCTGGCTCTGTGCTGACAGCGTGGAGCCTGCTTGGGATTCTTTCTCTCCCACTCTCTCTGCTCCTCTCCCCACTCACACACACTCTCTCAAAATAAATGAATAAACATTTAAAAAAAACTTTAAAAAATGATAGCTTGGAAATCAAAACTCTTAATTTTTAAGTAGATAGGAACCCGTTTTTAGTGAGTGAAATGTTTGTCACCCTAAAGCTTTCACACTGAGAGATTAAGCATACCTGGTTATTTCTATATGCTGAAACTCACTTTCTGGTGAATGGAAAGGGATGACCAAGGTATAAAATTCAGTAGTATAAACAAAATTATAAAAAATATTAACACTAGGGACTGGGTGGCTCAGTCAGTTAAGTGTCCAACTCTGGATTTTGGCTCAGATCATGATCTCATGGTTCGTGAGTTCAAGCCCCATGTTGGTCTCTGTGCTGTCGGTGTAGAGCCTGCTTGGGATTCTCTCTGTCCCTTCCCTTCTCTTTCTCTTTCTCAAAAATAAATAAATAAACTTAAAAAATATTAACACTATTGTAGTTTTATGAGCTTTTCTGTTTCATGCATTGGAAGCTATGCTTTAATTTATTTTGTGAACCTTCATCACAAGTGGAACTATACCCAATTATTTTGATTAGTAGCTGTAATGTGTCTAGAACAGCTTCATGTATATAATATGCTTAGTTCATTTATATTTTGAAAGTAGAGTGAATTTCTAGAGTATTTCTACTGTTTGTCCAGAGTGAGAGCAGTACCATTTGAAATGGAGCAAAAAAGGTTTGCTTGCTATTTATGTACTAAATTTCAATATATATAAATAAGAACAAGAAACTTAAGGTGAATATAAGTAGTTAATTATAATCTGGTTAGGAAATGTTATTAAATTTGAATGTATTGAATCAACATGACTGGATAAAATCTGTCTTAGGAAGTTGTAAAAGAGTAAAAGTACCATGGTTGAACATTCAGACCAGGAGTAAAATCAGTTTCAAAGAAAGTGAAAATGGCAATATGCCAGAAGAAACTGTAAAATTAATGGAGAATTATCCAATATTTCAAAAATAGTGATAATAACATGTTATTTTAAGAATGATTCAAAATAAAAATGAAAATAGTAAATTAATAAAGTGATTAGTAATATTTCGTGAGGTGAACAAATATACAAATATATATTATCCCACTAAAGTTATAAACATGTTAATCGTTATATTGTTACTTTTATGGACTGTTATCAGTGAGACATGAAAATTAACTGAAATGTTAGACCCAGTTATTAATCAAATATCTGTATAGAGCCTTTTATAAGTTATGAAATCCTTTATCACACACTTCATCTGATTTCTAACAGTCCTGTGACATTGGTTTTATCTCCTCCATATAAGACATGAGGAGACCGAAGTTCAGCGAGGTTAAAAGACTTGTTCAAGTTCACATAGCTAACAGAGTTGCCAAGGGTGCTTGTCTCAAACCTGAGTTCTCACTGTTGAAATGCTATGCTCTTTCCCTCAGGCATTCTGGGCTATTTCTGCATGTGACATAACCCTGCTTCTCTTTGCAGTCCTAAATAAGGACTGTGTTTATAGTAGTGTGACATGTTGTTTGGGAGGTAAGCCAAGTGGTAGTCAAATAGCAGCAATGAAAAAAATCATCTCTGCGGATATAACTATTCGTGCTCCTTTGGAGATACTGAAATTCTTTTCCCTGTCATAGTACAGTGCCCACCACATTCTCGCCACAACTCTGGTTTTAATGTAAGCAGTGCCTTTCATTACGGGCGGTTTGTGGTTAGGGGTGAGGTCTTACAATCATATTTGGGTAGTAGCCAACTGAAGGAGATGGAGGAGAGAGAAACCTTAGTAGAGAGAGGAATGAAGGGACAGCTGCAGAGGGTGACAAGAAATAGGCAGGTGGAAGGAGGGAGGACAGGGATGAATGAGGAGAGGGAAGATGGCATGGAATCCACACTATGGCACCTTGCTGTTTTCTCTTCCTCACCTCCCAGAGAGAAGTAACAGGAGAAGGGAGTATGAGTGAAAGGAGGGCTGTTTTTCATTTAATTCGTATTTATTGAGGACTCCTCTGTGCCAGGTCCTATGCCGTGCACTGATGATAAAGTAGTGAATAAGACAGACAAGGTCCCTCAGTGCATGGAACTTGTGTTTCATTGGAGTAGATGGATATTAAGTTGATACAACAGAGTAATGGCATTAGCTGTTTTCTGTGCTTACAGAGGGTGCTGCAAGGGAACATGATATGGGTATCAAATGTGGATTGGGAGATCAGGGAGTTGGTCCCTAAGGCAGTGTCATTAAGTTGAGATCAGAGAGATGCACAGGAATTAGCCAAAGTATAAAGTGTGGGAGAGAAGAGCTCATCAGGGAAACCATAGGTACAAAGGTGTTACAGTAGGAAGGAGGATTGCCCCTTCAGAAACTGAAAGCAGACCAGGGTTGGTAAGGAGTGATGAGGGAGGGGGGTGAGATGAAGTTGTGGAGTGGGTCATTAACTGAACATTAATTGTAGGTCCCATTAATTACGTTGAACTTTAGCTTTAGAGCAAAGGAAAACCATTGAGATGTTCTTAAGGTGGAGGGGTGAGCGGGTCGTGAAATACTAATAGCAGATACCTATTTGGTCCTTACTTGTGTTGCTTTCTGTTCTAAGTTATTTAAAAAGATAAGCTCGAGATGCCTGGGTGGATTAGTCAGTTAAGCATCCTACTTAAGCCCAGGTGGCAATGTCATGGTTCGTGGGTTTCACCCCGTGGCGGGCTCTGTGCTGACAGCTCAGAGCCTGGAGCCTGCTTCAGATTCTGTGTCTCCCGCTATCTCTGCCCCTCCCCCGCTCACGCTATGTTTCTCTCTGTCTCTCAAAAATGAATAAATGTTAAAAAAATTTAAAAATAAAAAGATTGGCTCATTATCCTCCTAACAGCCCTGAGACTATATTTCTGTTTTACAGATGGGGAAACTGAGGCACATAGAGGTTGAGTAATTTGCCCTAGATTAAACAACTTTTAAGATGTGGAGTATGATCAGATTTACATTTTTTAAAAGATCACTCTGGCTACATACAGAGAATGATGACTTTACCCAGGGACACCAGCCAGGCGGCTGTTCAAGGGTGAAAAGATGAGAGAAGATGATGGCAGCTTGGAGCATGGTGGCGATGGTGGTGATGGTGGAAGGAGAATTTGTCTCCTACCACTCTACTAGCTGTATGTTCTCTTCAGCCTCATCGTGGATTGTGTTTGTGTTATCTTAAGACTTGCCTTGATCCTCCATATGCATATTTATTTAGCTGAGGATTTATAACACAAATAAGAGTACATTCTGGATGTTGGCTGTTTCTGAACCTTGTCTCTTCCATTCTTTACCAGGGGATGCAGATCTGAGCTAAGGTGTGTGCTTCAATTGGGTGGGTGTTGTGTTGGAGTTGAGAGTATAGGCAGAGGAGCATGGCATGCTAGTCCTCTGCAAAAGCTTTTTTTCCCAGGACCATGTGATATTAATAACTGTTATACATATCTTCTCAGAGGTATCTAACATTTTTTCCCCCTATAGCTACAGAAAACTCACTAGAGCCACAAAGTGAATGGAGCAATGGTTTATTCTCAGTTGAACACAACTGCTACAGTGAAACTACCTGGTATTCTCGAAGCATAGTTAGGTTCTCAAAAAGGACTCTTGCCCCCTTTCTGCTTAAAGGATTGTTGGGGAGAGAGGTGTTGTCTTATAGCTAGGGGTATTGTGGTGCACGGTACTGTTTTATCCATTTTGAGCCCCCCTAGTCTTATTCTGTAGTGATTTTGGGTGGGTCTAGTTGGGGGCTCTGTACTTCTGAAGCACTTAGTAAAGAACATTTTTTCTCCAGAGCCTGCCTATTTGCATTTTTAATTTTATTTTGTTTTTCCCCCTGATACTCAGCACAACAAGGTCACAACAGTATTGCTCATGATAACATCTGGAATTAAAGCGTTTTATTTTATTTGAACCTGAGAAGTTTTGTTTGTTTTGCCCTAACCACTTGTTGGATAGCAGTGCATCATGTGCCAATTCTCCCTGCTGTCTTAGCTTTGACATTATTCCAAGTTAGACACATCCAGAGACTTTACTGCCCTTGCAACTTAAATGAGTTACTCAGTGTATTTAATCACTTGTTCCCTGAAATCTTTCTATTGGAAGAAGATGACTTCATTGAAATTTCAATTGCAGAATTAAAAAAAACCCCAGAGGATCTGTAAGTCCCATTGAGTCTAAGATCTGGCGTGAAAGACCTGTGCCATATTTGAAGCTGGAGAAAGCTGTAGAACATTCTAATATTTATCTTCAATAAAATATTCTTTAGTGACAGATACACACACTTGACAAATGGAGAAAATTCTATAATCTCTGTGAGTTTTGGTAATGTGCCATCATGAGCCAGCTGTTTGCAGTGGCAAGACAGTACCATGTGCTGATTTCAGGTCACTACATGACTTTGTGTGCCACTGCATTTAATTCATTGTTCCATATTTCTATGAAGGGCTTCCTAAAACTCATTCTGACCGTGACCAATTTTTTTTTCACTTTTCAATGGAACACAGCTCTTAGTTGCACATTCCTTAATGTCTGACTAGAAATCCAAGTAATAATGGAGATGTTTCCTCTCGAAAGATAACTTTTAGTATATTGTGGCTGTATTAAGTGTTACTGGGGGGAGGGGCATCAGTAAGACATACAGTATGAATATTTCAGGTAGTGTGTAGGTATCTCTATGATTTGTTTACTTAATTCTTATATAGCACTTTGAAATCACTCCAGGAAGTTTAATGCTGATAAGAACATATTTATAAAATATGTACAAAACTCACGGAGATTATAGAACTTTCTCCATTTGTCAAATGTCTGTATCTGTCCCTAACGAATTTTTTATTGAAGATAAATGTTAGAATGTTCTACAGCTTTCTCCAGCTTCAAATATGACAAATGAAAAAATAAATACCTTTTAAAAATGAATATTGTAGGAGGAGATATGGGAATGTAGGCATTTTGAGTAATTTCTAATTCTAGAAATTTTAGCAGTTAGGTATTTTAATTAAAATAGTAAACATAATACAGATGAAGTCCTTCTAAAGTTTTGCTGCACTGAAAATATTAGCAGTAGATGTGGAAAAAGTAGTCTGCCAAGGAGCCTAAAATCTAATGGTGTAATATAGTATTATGATTTTGCTTTTGTTAAAGTTCAAGTGGGAAATTTTTAGTATTGGGTATATCTGCATAGGAATGAACAGTTTATTTTGTGCAGGTATGTTTCCAGCTGTATTTCCATTTTCTGGCATAAAATTAGATGTTTATAAAATATGTACTTTGTTAAAATGGTTTCTTGGACATGGATATTTTGAAGCTATTTCATAGAGAAATATCTTAAGATTAAATAAGTTTTTCTCAGTTAAAATTAAAACTTAAAGTCACAGTAATTTCATATATTACCAAGGGTCTGTTAAACTTTTTTTAAAAAAAATGTTTTTAATGTTTATTCATTTTTGAGAGAGAGAGTGCAAGCAGGGGAGGAGCAGAGAAAGAGGGAGACACAGAATCTGAAGCAGGCTCCACACTCTGAGCTGTCAGCACAGAGCCCGATGCGGGCTTTGAACTCATGAACCGTGAGATCATGACCTGAGCCAAAGTTGGATGTTTAACCGACTGAGCCACCAGGCACCCCAGGTCTATTAAACTTTTTAAAGCTCTGTCTGTAATTTTTTCCAAACATTTTGTTATGTAAAATTTTTAACCATATAAAAATATTGAAATGATTGTATAGTGAACATCTACATACACACTACATATATTCTTCAATTTATATCTTACTATATGGGCTTTATCACCTATTTGTCCGTTTCTCCAGCCTTCTAGCAAATGGATATCCAACTTATTTTTTTATGCATTTCAGAGTTGCAGACCTAAGTATATTTCACTCAGAAACACTTCAACATGCATATTATTAGCCAGTGTTCAATATTTATTTGATACTTTTTTCAAGGTAAAATTAGCATACAATGAAATGTATAAATCTTAAGTGTTTCATTCATGGTATTTTGACAAATGTATATTTGCAGAACTAAACCCCTATGGAGATATAGCATATTACTGTCACCCCAGAAAGTGCCTCTTCCCAATCTCTATACTCACTCCCCAGAGACAACCACCGTTCTGATAGTATTTTCCTCCATAGATTAGTTATTTACTCTAGAATTTCACATTAATGTAATCATGTGTTATGTGTAAGGTGTTTTTCTCTTAACATAATGTTTTTGAGATTCATTCATGTCCCATTCTTGGTGGCTCATTCCTTTTTACTGCTAAGTACTATCCCATTGTAAGGATGTACCAGTTTGCTTATCTGTTCTCATGTTGATGGACATCTGGGCTGTTTTCTGGCTTTTGGCTGTTGGGAGTAAAGCTGTGAACATTTTTGCAAAAGTATTTTTTTTTTTTAAATTTTTTCAACATTTTAAATTTATTTTTGGGACAGAGAGAGACAGAGCATGAACGGGGGAGGGGCAGAGAGAGAGGGAGACACAGAATCGGAAACAGGCTCCAGGCTCCGAGCCATCAGCCCAGAGCCCGACGCGGGGCTCAAACTCACGGACCGCGAGATCGTGACCTGGCTGAAGTCGGACGCTTAACCGACTGCGCCACCCAGGCGCCCCGCAAAAGTATTTTTTTTTAAGTTTATTTATTTATTTTGAGAGTGCAGAATGGGTAGAGAGAGAGGGAGAGAGAGAGAATCCCAAGCAGGCTCTGCTGTGGAGCCTGATGCGGCTCAAAACCACGAACCATGAGATCATGACTTGAGCCAAAATCAAGAGTCACTCAACTGACTGAGCCACCCAGGCACCCCTTTGCAAAGCCTTTGTATAGATAGATAGGTTAGGAATGGAATTGGTGGTGCGCCTGTAATTTAAAAATTGAATTTAGCTATTGAAAAATTATTTTATATATATATTTTTTGATAAAAGTTATTTTAGTCATGCTTGTCACTGGCCTGCATTTCATTTTTAATTTATACCTTTTCCATTTACATTTGTAACCATCTTAGGCCAGGTGATCATACCTCATTTCTAGATTATGGCCGTTTAGCTGGTTTTCTTGCTGTTTCCACACTTCAGTGCATCCAGCACAAAGCTTCCAAGTGAAAACACGTTTTGACACTTTAGTCTCCTATTGAAAAATCTCCAGTGGCTTGCTGTTGTGTACTGTGTAGTTTAAAAGGCTTGTAAATCTCTCTCCACCTGGCCTTGTTTCTTACCCCTTTTCAACATAAACCCTGTATGATCCTTCCTGGCATTGCTTTTACTGGTTTTGCTCCTAGTGTTCCAGCCTCGAATATTGTTTGCCTCTTCTTCATCTCCCCAAATCCTTAGCGTTCAAAATTCCACAACTGGGTTGTGGGGCTTCCTGTAGGCAAGGACCATGTCCACTGATTTTATATTCCAGTGAATACCTGTCATGGTGCTACAGACACAATAGACATTTAGTCTGTACTTACTAATTTGATTGTCTGGTACTGATGATTGCAAATGAACCTGTTTTTTCAGTAATTCTTTTAAAATTAGTAGGGTTTACATTTAAAAAACTACTGGATACAATAATTTAAAATTATTATGAAAATATTAAAAATTATTGTTGAGTGTCTGACTTTGGCTCAAGTCATGATCTCATGGTTTGTGAATTTGAGCCCTGCATCAAGTTCACTGTTGTCAACGCAGAACCTGCCTCTGATCCTCTGTCTCCCCCCGCACCACTCTCTGCTCCTCCCTGGCTCACGCTTACTGGCTCACTCACTCTCTCTCAAAAAATAAATTAAAGGGGCGCCTGGGTGGTGCAGTCGGTTAAGCGTCCGACTTCAGCCAGGTCACGATCTCGCGGTCTGTGAGTTCGAGCCCCGCGTCGGGCTCTGGGCTGATGGCTCGGAGCCTGGAGCCTGTTTCCGATTCTGTGTCTCCCTCTCTCTCTGCCCCTCCCCCGCTCATGCTCTGTCTCTCTCTGTCCCAAAAAAATAAATAAAAAACGTTGAAAAAAAAATAAAAAATAAATTAAAAAATATTTATTTTCAAGTTACACTATGGTTTCAAAACTCTATGAAATATCTACAACAATTAGAAAAATGTACTCTGATTTGTATCATAATTACATTGTAGTAAAACCATAGGGAATGAGTTGTTTATGATAGGTATGCATATCAAACAGTGGAAGGCTTAGTGTCAACCCGTTTTTTTTTAGTTAAAAAAATTTTTTTGTATTTATTTTTAAGAGAGAGAGCATGAGTGGGGGAGGGACAGAGGGAGAAGGACAGAGAATCTGAAATGGGCTGTGTGCTGACAGCAGAGAGCCCGATGTGGGGCTCGAACTCCAGGACCTCAAGATCATGACCCGAGCCAGAGTTGGATGTTTAACTGACTGAGCCACCCAGGTGCCCCAACCCTTTTCTTTTCATGTTTAATGGAATGCTATAAAATGCAGTACACATGTTAGGTACTTGCCCTCTTATGTTACTTACGTTACTGCAGATGCACATAGAAATGGTGTGAGGCTTTGGGCTGAGTGACTTAGTTTGTCAATCCATACAGTGAATGCTGCTCCAAATTGCTGAACTGTACTGGTTGTGTTCACTGTGACACACTGGACATGAGGGGCTGCAGTTTTGAGATACAGGTGCCTGGCTGATTGCTTGCTTCCTTGGAGAGCTGAGCTTCTGTCCCCACTCTTTTGGACTTGAACTCTCTTCTTAGTTATCAGTGTATCTGTAACTCTGTATCCTGAACACTAGAATTTCTGTTGGTCACTGCTACTTTATCTTTTTCTCTTGACTGCTGATTGCATCACAGCTGTTCGCATACTCCACCACCCTTTCCCTCTTACATGTATTCTGTATATATGTAGAGTGTAGAGTTTGGGTTCTTCATTATCCTGTCACTTCTTCCAGTCTTGGCATTTTATGTGAAGTTGCTCTCCCTTTCCATGCCCTGGCAGGCAGTAAAATCATTCCTTTCTTTTTGCATTTTGAAGTGATCAGAGCATTGAGTGCATTGCACTTCTCTACCCTGGTCTATATTGCCAGGTGTGTATGAGTTCTTTTTGTACTGCCAAACTTTTTGTTTCTTCTGGGCTGGAAATTTTATTGTATAATGTTAGTGTTGGCCTGATGGTATTATTGTTACCACCATATATTACAATATTACAAGGATGTATTTTGTTCCACAGTTATAAATAAATCTAGAATATAATGTGGCATTTAGCTGTGGGTGTAACTCTAAAATACCACATGGCACATTTAAAAATGGTTTTTATTTTGGTAATAGCATTGTAGTAAGAACGTGGAGAGGATCCCGTATCATTCTGGTATGGCTTTATATTGTTTACTGTTGAAATAACTCTAAGATTGATACATGTATATATACCCTTAATTAATTTTTCTCAACAGTTTAATTAAAATTCATCTCTTTATTTATAGGTCCCAAGGAATCCTGATATCCCCAATCCAGCTGTGGCTCAAAGAGAGGAGCAAAAAAAGATTGATGGAGCTGAACCTCTTACACCAGAAGAGACTGAAGAAAAAGAAAAACTTCTCACACAAGTAAAATATTTTAAGTGGCTGAAGTGCTTCTTCATTAACTAGTAGAAAAAGAAAAAAACAGATCACATTTACCTTTTATTGTATGGGCTGATTAGACACATCAGCAACACTCAGGGCTATTTTGTAAACATACATTTGGATCAGATATTCCTCTTTTTTTATCCCATTTGTAGAATACATGCATTTGGAAATATATAGTATATAGTATATAGAGAATACATAAATGAAAATATAAGTGTCAGTTATTACTAAGAAGACATATTTTAGCAATTATACTAAAGTCAGTTAATACACATACGAAGCTTGGTAGACAGTAATTACGAGCATTTTCTTCAAAGTTTAAATTTATTTCATTTTTGTGAACTGTCCTCTGAAATTGTACTCTACTAATATTTTATTACAATAATTTCATAATTCTCAAAATGCTTTTTATCCTTTCTTGGAAAGGACTTTCATATAACAATGAGAGATTTCTGAACCTGTAATGTGATTATTGTATAATTAAAAGCTAATAGTTTTAAATAGGGAACATTTTCATTTGAACAAAATATTAATGCTTTCTGGTCATTGTTGGTTTAATGAGTTTTATGAGTGTAGAAGTAATACACAAATAATCTGTAGAAGATAAAAAAAGTTACAGTGTAAAAGACCCTTGCAAGATAAACAAATGTACTGGATGGTACCACCTTAGTATATAGAAAGTTGCTAGCAAGATTTATTTATTCAACAAGTTCTTTTGAAAAATATGCAAAGCACAGTGCTAGGAAAGTTGGCCACATTAATTATTGAAAGATAGTTTTGTATTTTTATCTTATTATATAGATCTTTGTTATGATGTGTAACTTTACTGAATGAATTTTTGCAAAGTATAATCATAAGTTTTGCAGCCAAATGCCTGGAAGTCATAAAGTTTAGTTTGACAGTGTAATTGCTTTGGCTGAATATTAGGACTTACCACAGAATAAAATAAAACATTTAAATATTCATGTTGTATTTGCACAATTTATTTCCTGAACACAAAAGTAAAGTTCTGGTCTTAGAATACTACTTGGCTTGTAGTATATGGTGAATGTACAGTATATTGTGAATACACATTTCAACTGAGAAATTGCTTTAGTTTGTAACTAGAAGTAAAGTCAATTTTTTTTTGTTCCTCCCTAGTAGTTGAATTCATCTTTAAACATCTTTCTCTGGTGCCTTAAATAATTAATCTTAATAAAAAATCACGGCAAAGAAACAAAATGTGGGGTCACCTGAAATCTTCATCAACTAAAAGCTAGGGATAGAGTTTTGAACTGCCAGGGATATCACATTTTTATGGGTTGGGAAATAAGGAGTAGAAAACAAATTCTTGGTTTTGTGATTTCACAGACATGCTAATAATACCAGAGATTTAAAACAGTGATTAAACTGTTCAATCTTTTAATAAGGAAATTGAGTGGGACCAGTCATATTCTGTTTATACAGATTCTATTTTATGAATACAATTTTGAATAGAAATTATTTATTCACAGTACAGTTGGCCCTTGAACAATGTGGGAGTTAGGGATGCTGACCCCCCATGAAGCTGAAAAATTTCCTGTAATTTTGACTCCCCCAAAGCTTATCTACTAATAGCCTACTGTTTACTGGAAGCCTTACTGCTAACATAAATAGCAGATTAACACATACTTTTCATGTTACATGTATTACATACTGTATTCTTACAATAAAGTAAGCTAGAGAAGAGAAAATGTCATTAAGTAGATCATAAGGAAGAGAAGATACACTTATAGTGGTGCACTGTATTCATCAAAAAACCAAAAAACCAAAAAAACAAACCCAAGGGTCACCTGTAATTTGGAATGCTATAAAGAGTGTGAAATATTTTCTGCATTCTTATTTTTCCCTCTAAGTTTTTTGGATTTAATGCAACCACATTCCTTTCTTAATTTACATGGGAACAGATCTGAAAAAAAACTGTTGAAGCACTGAAATATAAAGGACTTCTTTTTTATATTAGCATTTTTATATCAGTGCATTTGTATTTTAATGTAGGCATCTATACAATACGGAATTAAAAACTACACAATATCTTGGAAGTATAAATCCATTTGTAGTACTTAGAAGTATATCTCTTCATGATAGAAAATCAGTTATTTTTATAACACTCAACTTCTGATTCCAAAAATACCCTGGGATTTTATAAGGAGGAGCATTTTAAGTCTTTCAAACTGTTTTTAATGTATCATTGTAAAAAACATGTAGAATAATAAATGGATAAATGGATTTGCTAATTTAACCTCTGTTGATGATGCTTAATATTTTGTTCACAGGGATTCACAAACTGGACTAAGCGAGATTTTAACCAGTTTATTAAAGCTAATGAGAAGTATGGAAGAGATGACATTGATAATATAGCTCGAGAGGTGGAGGGCAAATCACCTGAAGAGGTCATGGAGTATTCAGGTTTGTGTATAACTTTAAACATAGTGTTTAATTGTAACCTTATTCATTCTTTAGTATCAATTTAATTGTATCATTATTCAGAGATCTTTTAAACTATTAAGCATAAAGTGTAGGTAACAGTATAAAATGTAATTGTATTTCCACGATAAGATTGTAAGATTTACCTAAACAGGCCGCTATTGTCTTTAGCAGTTAGCTTATCAAGCCAAGTAAAGTCCTAACGAAACAAGGGTAGCTGTTGAATGAGCATTGACAAAATGAGTTTCCCATTTACCCATCTCTGGAATTTGATCCTCTTATGGGCAATTCAGATCTGAGACTTGAGGTTCAGAAGATTGAATTTGTGTCTTTCTAGGACATCTTTGAAGTAGAAGATTCTTCTCAGGGAATTTAGGTCCTCAAACACCCTTAGAGTTCTAATCAGCTCCAGACAGGTCATGTGGATTCCATTAACTTGAGGCAAGCTGGAATAGATCTAAAAAGACTGCTAGAATTATTTTTAATTTTTAAATTTTTTTAATTAAAAGAAATTTTTTAATGTTTATTCATTTTTGAGAGAGAGAGAGAGAGAGAGAGAGAGAGAGAGAGAGAATGCAAAGCAGGCTCCAGGCTCTGAGCTGTCAGCACAGAGCCCAACATGTGGCTCGAACCCACAAACTACAAGATCAAGACCTGAGTCGAAGTCAGATGCTCAACCTACTGAGCCACCCAGATCCCCCCTACAATAAATCTTTTGATTGGTTCTGGAATCCTCTCCCTTACTTAGCTGTGTCTTTGGTCTTGAAGCATATAGAGTTAATATGAATGCCCGTGTCGCAGCACATGCAACCTCAGGTTTCTGAAAGAAATCTTAGTAAAAATAGGTAATTATCTCTAGCAAGTTTTCTATATGTAGAACAGGAATTTTCTTACTTACAAATAGGTTGAACTTTCAAATTTAGTCTGAGTATCAGCTGTTTAGAATCTAGAGCATTTTTTTCCCTTCTAGAAACAATATTGCAAAGTAGGTTTGGTTTCTGTGCTAACCCCTCAAAGCCTACGTGGCTTTAACAGTTGAAATTCTGTGTTTTTGCCATGAAAAATAGCTGGGAGAGGATACTAATAAATATACCAAAAATTAATATAAGCTAGGAACAGCTTTTAATTTATCTGTACTGTTAGTGCTTGAAGAAATCCAGGTTTAATAAGAGAAAAGACACTTTTTCTTTTGGAAATCAGAGAGGGTTTCTGGTGATTAACAAGGAATTTAGAGGCTGATTATATTGAGCTTTTACTTCATATAATACGAAATTTATGAACTTCCTTTTACTTGATTCCAGTATAGCATTACTATTACTTGTAAGCTTTATCACATAAGTTTACAGCATTTGGGGGCTTAGAAAGGGTAAAAATAGATGAGAAATTCTAACAGCATTTTCATTCTAATGAAAAGAATATAAGAGAGATTTTGTGTGGAGAGATTTTCCAAAGTAGAATTTTCTTCAAAATAGCATCAATGTTTATGAAATTGCAAGAAAAGAAGTGATTCAGAAAGATACCATATCAGATGTTCTCTCACATTTGACACCAAGCCCGGTGGCAGGACTGGCTCAGCACGGTTAAATTGGGGCCATGTCACAGGATGGGGAGATTGGAATGGTTTCATGTAGTTGGTTGCAATAAAAGAAGTGTATATAATTGGCTGTTCGTATCTCCTACATAGCAGGCATTTGTGTGCTGAATGAATAAGAGAGATGAATAAATGAACAAAGGTGCTTATAAAAACCAGAGAGTGACAGTTTCTTTTGTGATGCTGAGATGGGTGGTTAACGTCCAGCGCAAAGAAGAAAATGGCCCACTAATGTTCAGATTGTGTGCTATAGGTTGAATGTTTCCCCCTCAAATTTAGATATTGAGATCCTAACCCTCAGTGTGATGGTATTAGCAGGTAGGGTTGGGAGGTGATTAGGTCATAAGGGTGGAGTACTCACGAATGGGATTAGTGCCCTTATAAAAGAGACCCCAGAGAGCTCCCTTGCCCTTTCCAGCATGTGAGGACACATTGGGAAGACCGTCATCTATGAACCAGGGTGTGGGCTCTCACTGGACTTGGAATCTTCCAGCACCTTGATCTTGGGACTTCTCAGCCTCCATAACTGTGAGAAATAAATGTTTGTTATTGAAGCCCCCCCCCCCCCGCAAATAAAAATCAGAGAGCACTGACATTCCTTTTGTGATAGGCTCTAAAAATGAAAAATTTGAGAATGTAGAGTATGCCATTAAAAGGCCTTTCACTGGGGCACCTGGGTGGCTCAGTCGGTTGAGCATCCATCTCTTGATTTTGGCTCAGGTCATGATCTCATGGTCATGGGATTTAACCCTGCATCAGGCTCTGCACTGACAGCACATGGCCTGGTTGGGATATTCTCTCTCTCTCTCTGTCTCTCTCTCTCTCTCTCTCTCTCTCTCTCTAACATAAACAAACAAACATTAAAATACCCTCCACTGAAGTCATAAGATGTGACCTAATACAGCCAGATTATTTAGATCATATATAAAATTTGGGTGACTTTGTGTTTTTTTGTTTTGTTTTTAAGAGAAAAGACTATTTCAGGTAAGTTTAGAAAACAGGGTACAGGTTGTTGGAAATATTGTAAGTTTAGTGAGTGGTTCCAAAAGTGAAATAAGAGTTTTGGTAAGAGTGGCGCTTAGGTGGCTCTCAAGAGTTCGACTCTTGGTTTCAGCTCAGGTCATGATCTCTGGGTTCATGAGATCAAGCCCTACATTGGGCTCTGTGCTGACAGCACGGAACCTGCTCGGGAATCTCTCTCTCCCTCTCTCTCTCACATGCATGCACTCTCTTTTGCTCTCTCTCAAGATAAATAAATTTAACAAGTTTCGGTAATAAATTGCTGCTTCGTAACAAGTTTGAGTTGATAATGGGTTTTGTTTTTGTTTTTTCTTGCTAGGAAGCTGTGTTCTCTAAGTTTATATGGCTACCTCTCTCCTGTTTCACTTTATGTGTTTGGTCCCTTTTATATCATGTTTGAATGAAATCATAGCTTAAATTAGTGTCTGTAGTGTCTTTAAAAATTATAGTCATTTGAGATTGATAATTAAAAATTCTGTAATATTTCATGAAAAGAAATTCACTAGCCTAAAACCTTCTTGTTGAGGTGTTTTAAATTTTTTAATGTTTATTTTTGAGAGAGAGACACAGACTGTGAGCCAGTGAGGGGCACAGTGAGAGGGAGGTAAGCCAAAGCAGGATCCAGGCTCTGAGCTGTCAGCCTAGAGCCCGACACGGGGCTTGAACTAATGGACTGGTTTGCAAGATCATGACCTGAGCCGAAATCGGAAGCTTTAACTGAGCTACGCAGGTGCCCCAAGGTCTTACTTTTAAATAAAAAGGGGTATTTAATAATTGAACATATACACATATACAGATGAATCTGAATCTTAAGTTTTAAACAGTGTAAGTTTACTACATCATGCCCTGTTAATTCTTTATTCTATAGTTCCTTGCATTCATTTGTTTAAGATGGTAGTACATTTATTGAAAAGTAATAATTGTGTTTTTCAGCTGTCTTTTGGGAACGTTGCAATGAATTACAAGACATTGAGAAAATTATGGCTCAGATTGAACGTGGAGAAGCAAGAATTCAACGAAGGATCAGTATCAAGAAAGCCCTGGATGCCAAAGTACTTTATTTCATAATTTAAAAATTATTATTAGATTGTTTTAATTGATACAGTGATTAGTTTTGACTTATTACACATTTAGTTAAAATCACTATTTTGTTTAAATTTATAGATTGCAAGATACAAGGCTCCATTTCATCAGTTACGTATTCAGTATGGAACCAGCAAAGGAAAGAACTATACTGAGGAAGAAGATAGATTCTTGATTTGTATGTTACACAAAATGGGCTTTGACAGAGAAAACGTGTATGAAGAATTAAGACAGTGTGTACGGAATGCTCCTCAGTTTAGATTTGACTGGTTTATCAAGTCTAGAACTGCCATGGTATGTATTCTTTTCTTATTTCCTTCAACTTTTTATCTTGAAAAATTTCAAATGTCATATATTCCTCATTTAGATTCTTTAATGGTTAACATTTTGCCACGTTGGCTTTCTCCCCCTACCCACATATACATTTGTACATATATACATAGAATCTGTATGTACACATAGAGCCTATATTTTGTGTTCAGAAATACAGGAACATACCTATATTCAGAAATGCGTATCTGTATCTGATATTCATAAATATACATTCTATATTTCTGAGCCATTTGGAAGTAAGTTGAAGAAATCATGAGTGTCCACCTCTAAATACTTAAACATTTATCTCCTAGAAATAAGAACTTTTCCTTACATAACCATAATACCTTTATCCTACCTGAAAATGTGAACAGTGATTCAGTAATGTCATCTGGTATACAGTCCCATGTACAAAATTTTCCAGTTTCTCTCAAAGTGTCTTTCATAGCTGTTTTCTTAAATTGATGATCTAGGCAAGGTTCACATATTGCATTTTGTTGCTGATCCTCTTTAGTCTTTTTCAATCTACAACTTTTTGTTTTTCATGACAAATGGCTTTTTAAGGTACCTGAACTTACTGTTTTCTAGAATGTCCCACATTTTTTTTGTTAAAAAATTTTAATGTTTATTTTTGAGACAGAGTGTGAGGAGGGGAGGGGCAGAGAGAGAGAGAGACATACAGAATCTGAAGCAGGTTCTCCAGGCTCTGAGATGTCAGCACAGAGCCCGATGCGTTGCTCAACCCACAAACTGTGAGATCATGACCTGAGCCAAAGTCGGACGCTTAACCCACAGAGCCACCCAGGCACCTCATAGAATGTTCCACATTTATCTCGCTCATTTTTAGATTTAGGTTAAGCATTTTTGGCAAGAATGTGACATAAGTGATGTGTACTTATTGCATCACGTCAGGGGGCACGATGACATAGGTTGTCCCCCTCTTGGTGATGCTAAGTTTGATCACTTGGTTAAAATGGTGACCACCAGAGCTGTCCACTTTAAAGGTACACTTCCCCATTTGTAATTAGGCAGGTGGTGCTTCACACTGTGTGAGCAACTTAAGGATTTATTTTCAATGAGAAAGAATTGTTGCCTAAGTGAGTCTTTAAAAGAATATTATGAGACAGAGAATAATTAAGTAGAAAAGATATTTTAGCTTCATGCAATTTACTTTGTTACTTCCTAATGTAAATTGTGTGCCTGTTAAATTTTAATGCTGCTTAACAGAGTTCAAATTGATATTGAATGGTTTTTAAAATGCAACACATTTTTAATATTAGCATTGTCAGTCTTTTGTCAGCTGAGGTAATTAAGACAAAAGTAGCTTTATATAGCCTAAAAATTAAAAGCTCCAGAAACTAACAGTTCAAATAATGGACATTTTTAAGTAGCTGCTATCTTTCATAAATGTTTTCTTGGCCAAAAGTGGAAATAAGGGTGCAAAGCAATGCTTAATGTTTTGTTTGATTCATTTATGTATGTATGTATGCATGTATGTTTATTTATTTATTTTTAGAAAGAGAGCGATCAGGGAAGGGGCAGAGAGAGGGAGAGACAGAATCCCAGGCAGAATCCTGCACTGACTGTGCAGAGCCTGATGTGGGGCTCGAAGCCACAAACAGTGAGATCATGACATGAGCTCAGAGTCAGATGCTTAACTGACTGAGCCACACAGGTGCCCCTTACTTACTTATTTTTTTGTGAAAAATTTTAAATGTGTATTCATTTTTGAAAGAGAGAGACAGAGCACAAGAGGGATGGGGTGGAGCGAGAGGGAGACACAGAATCTGAAGCAGGCTCCACGCGCCAAGCTGTCAGCACAGAGCCTGATGTGGGGCTCGAACCCATGAACCGCAGGATCATGACCCAAGTCGAAGTCAGATACTCAACCGACTGAGCCACCCAGGTGCCCCATATTTTTTTTAAAAGGTTATTTATTTATTTTGAGATTGAGAGAGAGAGAGTGCAGGCTGGGAAGGCCAGAGAGAGAGGGGGAGACAGAATTCCGAGCAGGCTCTACACCGCCGGTGCAGAGCCCAAGGTGGGGCTCGAACCCACAAACCATGAGATCATGACCTCAGCTGAAATCAAGTCAGATGCTTAACTGACTGAGCCACCCAGGTGCCTCTGATTCATTTTATATTTTAAGTTCAAGCTGAACTGAAAAAAAAGAAAAATCTGGGTTGCTGCACTGAAGACGCTAATTCTGGCAGATAAGATCAAGTATTTCTTAAAACTATAACATAAATTTAGAGTGTTCTTGGACTATTAGAATATATCTATCAAGTTTATGAAATACATAATGCTGGAGAGCTAGCAAATACTTTGGATCAAGCCAGGATTCAAAAGGAACTAGAGAAATTGGAATGATGGATAGGTTGAGTCTCACAACATAACATTCAATAGACATAAATTTAAAGTGCTCTGCTTACACAAAAGAATATGAAGAGGTTTATGTTAATAAGGTATAGTAGGAAGAATTGAATTAAAAGATAAGAATAAAAAAGGTAAGAATTAATTTGTAGCATGAAAGCCAGAAGTTTGATGTAGGAAAGAGTTGTTTGACAGGGTTCTTTGGATCATTGAAATAGATTATTGAAGAACGGTATAGAATAGCTTTTCTGTTAGCTTTGAAAGAGATTCTGCTTTGACTGTCTGAAGGCTTTGGCAGTGAGCTAGTTGGCCTTTTAAGGTGTCTTCTAACTCAGTGCATCTATGACCATGTTTAGCAGAGAACTCCTTTCAAAGGCCATGAGTTTAAAAATTTTAGCCATTTGGAGTTTCATGTGTGTAATGATCTAATGTAGAGAAGCACCAACAGCTTGTAAAAGACAAATGCCTACCTGCATTTGTCAGTGAATCATGTTTTAGATCATAAATGCCCTTTTATGTGATAGATCATTTGCTGGATTTTGAGTATTATTTCAGTAATATGTTACTAATTTTTTAAAATGTTGAGAGTTTGATGCTGTTTTCAGTCCCTAGAATCATTAAACTAAAGCAGAGGATGAAACATTCACAAGTGCAAGAAAAACCTTATATTATTTGAAATACATGAACATGGCTGTAGGACTACATATCCTTATTTCATTTTCTAAATAAAAAAACCAGTATATTATTAACAACCACTAGATGGCTCTGAACTCCCTTGTAAAGATCCTCATTTTCCTCCATCTTCTTTCTACAAAGCATTTACTTCTTTCTTTACTAAGAGATTTAAATCTCCTATGTATATTTTCCAAAGAGCAAATATTAACTCATTAGGTGAATATGAAGTGAAACCTTTATTTTATTTGTTAATAATGAAGATACCTTTGTCATTCTGGAAGGTGGAATTTCTGTTTTCTAAAGAATCTTTAAGAACATATAGTAGTTTATTTTATATTTAAATATTTTAACCCAGAGTTTTTTGTTTAACTTTTCTATCATATTGCTTTTTATTTCCCTCCTAGTTAATGGATAATTTTTACTTATACTTCTGGATTTAGAGTATAAGTAATATATTTTAGAACATGCATATATTTATAAGGTGTTTTTGGAATATTTCATGACAACATCAATTATTAGGGAGTTAAAGGAATGGAGTATGTATTAATAGATGATCCATTTGCCCTCCTTATTTTAATTTTTTTTTTTTTCAACGTTTTTTATTTATTTTTGGGACAGAGAGAGACATAGCATGAACGGGGGAGGGGCAGAGAGAGAGGGAGACACAGAACCGGAAACAGGCTCCAGGCTCCGAGCCATCAGCCCAGAGCCCGACGCGGGGCTCGAACTCACGGACCGCGAGATCGTGACCTGGCTGAAGTCGGACGCTTAACCGACTGCGCCACCCAGGCGCCCCATGCCCTCCTTATTTTAAATAATTGCTCTCATACAGTGAGAATCTCATGTACAATCTAGGAAGAGAACTTTCCCCTTGGAAAGAGGCAGTTTTCATTTCCAATATTAATTTGTTTCATTGAAAAATCCTATCTTAGAAACACAGAGGATGTAGTTTGATTATGTGTGTGTGTCACTGTGTTCAAATTAAAATCTTATTAATGATTAAACTTTAAACTTAGCTTACCAAAGAAGCTATCTTTAAAAACAGAGTTTTGCTTAAAAGTGACTCTTCTTTCCCAGGGATGCCAATAAATAGTGTGAAATACTTAGGAAAAAAGTGGGAACCTTGGTAGTTATATTTTATTCAGACATCTCAAAGTACTGAATTCATGGCTCCTGACTTAACTAACAGTCTTAAAGTGCTTAAAGGCATGAACCTCCACTTCTAAATATGCTTCACTTTTAAAGCCTTCAGCTAAAGTATGAAGATTTCTTTGAGGCTTTTCTCCATTTAAAAATGCTGGCTATACAAAAGAGAAAATGAGTTTTAGTTCTATTTCTGTGTGCTAAAAAGATAGTGATTTTTTTCTCTGAGAACTTGTGTGGTCTTTAAGTAAGCAATCAGTCTCTATTGAACTACATAAACAAGTAGGAAGGATATGATCAATTTAGTTTTTTAAGCTCAGAGCATGTGAATTGCCCTACCATTTCCTTCGAAGAAAAATATCTTATAATGGGGTCTTAGTTGTAGGACATTCACAGATGATCAAAGTTAAAAGGACCTTTACCAAGTGATTATAAGAGGAAATGATAATACTCTGTGTTTATATAGTACCTTTTATGTAATGCTTGCCAATCTGTTTACTAACATGAGCTTATTAATTTTTTTGCCATTCCTTTTAGGGAATGAGTTTCAGGATATTATCTCCATTCATTTAGTGACAGACTAACATGACTGGGAGATTGGAGAGGAACCTGAGAGGTCCAAAAGATCTTCCACATTAGTCAGTTTACTGGAAAGGACATGTGGAAAATACCCAAAGTTCAACCAGTAATTCCTTAGACCTGCTTAGGTCCTTTTAAGGACTTCAAGAAGAAAAGGCAGAATTTAACTCTCTGAGCTAAAGAACATTTCTTGATATAACTATTTATTGCATCCTTTACAGAATTGCTTTGACTCTTAATTTGAGTCAAAAAACATTCTTACCTTTTAGCCTCTGAGGAGCTGTTTTCTTTCCTCTCACAGCCACCTCAGGAAGCTGTGTGTGCATTGCCTGTGGCCATGTACCTTGGAGCTGAATCAAAGTATTAGTAATGAGTTGTTTACAATTACCGTGCCTTAGGTAGTTAAATGAATTTTTCTGATAGCATCTGAGAAAAAGAATCACACACTGTTGCATACAGTGTAATAAAAGCTTCACGTAATTACTGTTTGTTTTCAAATCACAACTTTGTTATTAATGGAAGTGTTCCTTATTTAAAATTAAGACACTGACATCTCATTAGAATTGCAGGAGAAAAAATACTTTCTAGAAAATATTGCTATAGCTTTTTATTAGCTTGCTTCCCTTTTTATAGGTTTATCAGTGAGAGTAAATGATAATTGGGTTACTAGTTCAGCACAGGATATTTTATAAATTATCTGTCCAGTTAGAGAAGGATTTTCTTTATAGATACTTTAAAAAAATGAAAATCAAATTAAAACATTTTCCACTTAATTCAGTAGTCGCAATAACATTTTGGTTTGTTGCTTATTTAGCATAGTCTAGGAAATTTCTTACAGAGTGCTGCTTGTTTTTTTTTTTAAATTTTGTGTATTAGCACTTAATTGTGTGATAATAGCTAATACTGATATTTTGGAGCATTACAAAGAAATGTGAAAATATCAATTACACTATTGGTAAAGTTGGTGAACTGTAATATATACTGATGGATTCTTCTTGACTGTAGAATTATTAAAATATTAAAAAAATATATTTATGCTCATAGGAATATATTTCCTCATGCATTTAAAAGACTGAATTGTCCCTTTTCAGCCTTAAGTTTGAAAAAGGGTCTATACAGAGGCATGTACAGGAGAGGTAGTGCTTAACTGCTTTGGGGTTAGGTTAGAGGAATGGCTTCACAGAAGAAGTCCTTCTTGGATCCAAGTCTAGGAAAACTAGGAAATGGCCATGGGACTACATTCTGGGTTGTGGAAACAGCATATGAAGAAATTGCAAGGAGGTTAGGATAAGTAGGGAGGTACTCAGAGAAGAAGAGATAGTTGGCAGCCAAATTGTGAAGGGCCTTCTCTGCTGTACAGAAGTCTTCTTCGTGTCTATAGGAAATGGAAAGAATCATTGAAAGATTTTAATAGGGCAGTGACAGTGATCAGATTTACATTTTAGAAATACTGTTCTGTGCAAGTGGGCAAATGTCTGCCTCAATTACCATATAGGCTGATTATCACCAAATTTCTATCTTTGTCTTTTCTCTGTTCCTCCTTTTTTCCCCCTTCCCTTGGCTAATGTATCACCATCTGCCCTAGATTCCTTTTTTTTTATACTGCTGCTCTCTTAACCCTCAAGTGCATTGGTTATATCTAAAGGGACCAGCATAGCACCTTGCACAAAGTAGGCATTCAGTGAATAAATGGGCATGGAACATTTGTACTTTAGTTGGCTTCTGTCTCATAGTCTCCTGTAGCTGGATCAGATTTGGATAGAAAGTAATGTAGGAATGACTCTGAGTTCTTTTCTTTTTGTCTACCTTTTTCTAATGAGAGACTTTATTTGACTTTCATACCTGAATTTTTTATTTTTTTGTAAGTTTGAAAAGCCTGATATAAATATCATGTGCTTTACTAGCAAATACAGTGTTTAAGACTGAACTGTTCTAGCAATCTGAAATACAGTAAATGCACTAACAGGGGTCCATTTTATGTATTTATACTTCTGTGTTATCTTGTGAGGAAGTGACAAAAACATTTTATAAATGATGTTTAAATGGCAGCAGTTATGTAAAAGTATCATAACTTTTGATACTTGTGTGAGACATATATGATATATTTATTAGAATATTAACTCCCATTTAACTGCCAATATGCTTGGACCCTGAGATTCTAATATAGAATGCTGTTGCATTATTTTTAAGTATGATAAATGTTCAAAAGTGACAGCCTGGAAAATATACCAGAGAATGTATAGTTAAAGGTATTGATTCTAGAAGGAAAATATAGGGAGGTAATAAAAGAGCAAAGGAGAAAAATACCAATTTTCTTTTACTAAGAATTGTAGAAGAAAATTCTGACTTTTTAGAACTACCTACAAATTTAGAGGCGCAAATGTGAAGTGCAATTTATTTTTTTTCCCTTGTTCATTCACCTGCTTTTGACTTTGAACTATAACAAGCACAGACCTTCTGTCATTCAGACTTACGCAGGCTTAGTGTCTAGGATTTTAGTACATAGGAAGTGTAACATGGAGCCTCTTTAATCTCTTTCAATAAGTCACTTCAAGTCTATTGATGCTTTCTGTGCCTTTTGAATTGATGCTTTGAAGCTGAGTATTGGGGCAAAGGATATTTGAACTTGGTGCCTGGTGTGATTGATATTCACCACACAGTAAAGGGCAGCACTGCTTATTGCAAATATTTCATCATTTATTAAATAAAGTACAGATACATATCCTAGTATTCAAAAGTTGAATAGTACTTTTGAAAAGTATTTCAAAAGTTGAAACATGGGTGACTTTGCATTGAATAGAATCACAAACCATTAAGAAGGTATGGAAAAACCAAGGCACCACAATTTGTTTAAAGTAAATCTAAAGACTATAGTTTAAAACGGGTTGGCAGACTACAGCCTGCCCCCCACCAACCTGTTTTTGTATTGGCCTGCAAGCCAAGAATTATTTTTAGATTTTCAAATGGTTGGAAGAAAATTAAAAAGCTATTTTGTGAAATGTGAAAATTATACAAAATTCAAATTTTAGTATCTGTAAGTAAGGTTTTATTGGAACACAGCCATACTCATTCATTTATGTATTGTCTACAGCTGCTTTCATGCTACAGTGGTAGAGCTGAGTAGTTGTGACAGAGACTGTGTGGTCTGCAAAGCTGAAACTATTTACTGTTTGGCTCTTCACAGAGAAGATGTGCTGAGCTCTGGTTAAAAGAATGTGGGTAAATGCAGGTTAAATGAATCAGGTTAAATGAAGGATAGGTAAAGGGAGAGGCTATTTAGCTCGAAAGAGAGGTGTTTGGGAGGTGTTCGGGAGGTGTTTGTGATGGAGGCATGGGAACTGCCTATAATATTTTGAAGGATTGTCATACAGAAGAGGGAATCAGCTTGTTCTCTGTGAGTATAAGAATTAGACCTAGAACCAGTTGTTGGAAATATAAGGTAGCATTGCATTATGGAACATTTTTAATTTGTCCAAAGGTGGAATAGAAAACCTTGGGAGGTAGTCTATTGGTATTCCCATCATTGGAAGAATTCAGATGGGTCAGACAACTAACTAGCAAGGACCTAGTAGAAAGGATTCAGCATCATCTTGAATGATTTTTAAAGTTTTCTAATCTTGAGAGTCTGTAATTTTATGAACTCACACAACCGAGAATCTGTATCAAGGGAAGATTTCCCAGTACAAAATACACCTTTGAGTACATCACTGCTTCTGCATAGAAATCCATTAATGAAATCTTTTTGTCAACTAAATTAAGTAAAATTCTTCAGTTCTCCACTGGTAGTGTCTAGGTTCTTTGTATTTTGATCCAAACTTAGCCTCATCTATCTTAACCTGCACAGCATCTCCCACCTTGGTTTCTACCAAACATTGTTCTAGGATATGCAAATCTGTGATATGTAGAACAAAGGTTCTGTGTTCAAATAGATTTAGGAAATGCTGATACTGAATCTCGTCCTTGACACTTCCAATCTACATTAGGGTACTCAAAGCTCTGAGAAGAACTTGGTTTAACTTTTTAAAACTATAGCATCTCCCACACATGTATGAACACAATACTTTTTTTCCTTTCGCCACCACTATTCACACTGCAGACCAGTTTTCCATTTGTCATTTTTGTATTCTTTTTTGTTTTTTGTTGTTTTTGCATTCTCTCTCTTCCTCTTATGTGCTGTTTTTCTCCCTCCAACTTCATTCCTAATCCTGCGTTTGGAAATGGTGAAAAAGATAATTAGACTGCAGAGTTTGTGGAAACTTTTTGAGACCACACAAAACACTCCCTGTAACCCCAGGAAAATAGGAATATAAAGAGGTGCAAGAATTTAGGAGAATATGAATGTGAAAGGAGAAATTATGTAAGATGAAGGTGCTTTAGATGTCATGAAATTTTTCATAGTCACTTAGTTATTCAAAAAGTGATTCACTGTTTTATTGGTAATCTGGCCTTTTGCCTTGTAATTTCTGGTTTCAGCTAGTGTTCTGTTTATGATACCATCTGTTTAGTTAGGCAGTGTTTAAGCATGTGAATAAAAAATGGGGTTGATATCTATAGAGGAAGTGACATTACCTATGCTAGGAAGGTAATATCCATACTCTCCCACTCCTTGGTGCTGTTCTCTAGAGAGGGTATTTTTCTGTGTCTGGAGTAGTGACAGGTTAAAAGGAGTAAAGGTGAGAACTTATTATACAGTCTATTTATAATCATTTGGAGATGTTCTCCTTCCCAGCATATGACACAGTCTCAAAAGTATTAGTTCCCCTGAATCACCCATACGAACCATGAACATGTATCTTACAGACATCTTCAGTCACTGGCTGCTATTACTTATTGAGAATAATAACAGCCAGAGGATATAGCTTAATGATTCAAGAATCAGCTTCACATAAAGACTCTATCTAGTCTCCCTAGAAACCAACAATCAAATCTCATCAGGGTCAACTTAGCCCTTTTTATAATAGATAAATTGAATAACATGCTGTTTAGTTTGTATGTGTGTTATTGAATGAAGGTGTGGAGAATATTTGGTCTGCATATTAAAAACATCAGTATTGTTTTGGTAAGTAAGGATGTTATTTTTCCTAAATTATTTAACCTTGTATAATTGAGGATGCAGAAGAAACGTGAATGTACCAGTGTTCTTTAAGGTTATTTTTAATAAATAGTAATATACATATTTTTTTAAATAGTAATATTTTAAAAACAATAAGAGGATTTGTTTTTCTGGTTACACTGCCTTTGGCTTTCTGCCTCCTTTTGGGCTTGAATTTTTAGAGAGTAGAAAATGCTTGGATAGTCAATAATATTTCTGTATGTATCATTTCCTATGTTGTATGTCATTTTCTGGCTTTTATTTGGAAAAGTAAAAGTGTATTAAAAAGTCACTTGCCATTTCTTAAAAATGTTATAGATTGCCCAAGAGTTACACATTCCTTGCATAAATTTGGAAAATACAGACTAGTATAAACATGAAAATAAGAGCATTGGTCCTACTTTTAGAGATAGTTGCTGCTAACTGGTAATGCTGTAGTTAGTAATCTCTCCGCTATTCTTCTGTATATATGTATATAGTAAGATGTGTCTGTGTATTCCATTTTTAAATGATCACAAATTTCGTTCTCTGTATTTCCATGCTAAAAAAATAATAACTTCTCCAAATATTCTTTTGTAAATTTTTGTATACATCTCTTATTTTCTTACATTAAGTTTCTACGAATGGAATTGTTAGCTCAAAAGGTAGGAGATTTTTAAGATGCTTCATTGATACTCCCAAATTGCCTTCTAGGAAGGTGTAGTATATATTATTTTAAAGACTTTACTTTTAAGTAATCTCTATACCCAGTGGAGCTCAAACCCACAACCCCGAGATCAAGAGTCATGTGCTCCACTGACTGAGCCAGCCAGGCGCCATGAACGTAGTATATGAGTATTAGTCTGCTTGGGATGCCATAACAGAATACCGCAAATGGGGTGGCTTAAACAGAAGTTTTTCACAGTTTTGAAGACTGGAAGTCCAAGATCAAAGTGTCAGCAGGGTTTGTTTCTGGTGAGGTCTTTCTGCCTGGCTTATAGATAGTGTCTTCTTGCCTGTGTTCTCATATGGCCATTTGTCTGTAAGAGTGTAGAGAGAGGTATCTCTGGGTGTTTCTTCCTCTTCTTATAAGATGACCAGTCCTGTCAGATTAGGGCCCCCCTCCTTACAATCTCATTTAACCTTAATTAACTCCTTAAAGGCTTTACCTTCAAACAGTAGTCACATTGTGGGGGTGTTAAGTTTCAATGTATGAATTTGGAGGGAATACAATTCAGTCCATAACAGGTATTAACATTGGCATGCCATCATCAGTGAATGAAAGTTCGCATATCCCCATCTTATTGCCAATACTGGATATGTACACCACATACACATGCATGCACATATCATTGGTAATTTGATAAAGATGGCTTTGTTTCACTTTGCATTTCTTTGATCGTTAGTTTATTTATTTATTTAATTTTCTTTAACTCCGAGTTAGTTAACATATAGTGTAATAATGGTTTTGATCATTAGTTTCAGTGAAAATTTTGTAAATATGTGGACATTTTAATTTTTTATGAGTTTTCTATTCTTGTACTTTGACCATATTTTTGTTGGGGGTTCTTTTTCAAAATTTTTTAATGTTTATTTATTTTTGAGAGAGAGAGCGAGTGAGCGAGCAGGGGAGGGGCAGAGAGAGAGGGAGACACAGAATCCAAAGCAGGCTCCAGGCTCCAAGCTGTCAGCACAGAGTCTGATGAGGGGCTTGAACTCATGAGCCATGAGATCATGACCTGAACCAAAGTCAGACGCTTAACTGAGCCACCTAGGCGCCCCTGTTGGGGGTTGTTAATTGCCAGTAAACCTACATTTTCATTTGTGTGTTTAGCTATGTTGTATGTATCATACCCTGTTGCTAATACAGAAAAGGAATTGTACTTTAAAATGTTATTTGTCTATGATTTACCTTTAAATACAGCTGTGTATGCAGGGTTAATATATGTGAGTATCCATATTAATGAATCATATGTTTAATGCTCACCATACATTTATAAGCACTATTTATAGTTTGGATGCATTGATTTGCTGGCAGTGAAATATAGGTAGTGGCAAGGTTAAGGCAAAATCTTTTCAGCTATTGTTTTCTCTGCATTAACAAATACAGCAGTGTTTCCTGAGATGTGCTCCTCAGGACTCTGATCCTACAAGATGTCCTGTGAGAAGAGATTTCTGTTGGTTGAATAGCTTTGAGAACTGCTTGCATCCTACATCTCCCACCTAGTGCTTGAGAGTGCTCATCAGGAACTGAGAAGCCCTGTATGTAGTAAAGAAATCTGTTGTACATCTGTAGCCTGAATACTTCCAAAACTTATTTTGGCAATAGGACCTTCCCCCTTTTTTGTTTCTGTGATTTTTGTTGACTTTTTATTTTGAAACGATTCACAGGAAGTTATAAAGAAATGTACAGGAAGGTCCCATTCACCCTTCACCAAGTTTTCCCCAATGGTAACATCTTGCATAGCTATACTACAATGTCAAATCAGAAAATCCGTAGTAGTATAATCCATAGAGTTTATTTGGATTTCATTGGTTATACATGCACTTGTGTGTGTGTGTGTGTGTGTGTGTATGTGTGTGTGTGTGTGTGTGGTTCAATGCAGTTTCATCACTTGTAGGTGTGTATAATCAGCACCACAAGACTCCTTTATGCTAGTTTTTTATAGTCACACACATTCTCTCCCCCTTTCCTACCTCCTGGCCACCACTGATAAGTTCTCCATTTCTAAACTTTTGTTATTTCAAGAATGTACTGTAAATAGAATATGGTAAATAATTGTTTGAGATTGGCTGTTTTCACTCCATGTAATTCACTTTTGGTTCATCCAGGTTGTTGTGTACCAATAGTTCTTTCCTTCCTATAGCTGAATAGTATTTCATTGAATGGATGGACCACAGTTGGTTTACCCATTCACCGCACTGGATGACATTTACCCCCTCCTCATATTTTTGGTGGAATCCATTAATATCCTGTATGAATATTGTTCTGAAGTAAATCAACTTTAGAAATCCTGTACCACAGAAATGATACAATAAATAATTACAACTTTTTAAAGATTATGCCGGAGTTGCAGAAATTAAAAGTCTGTTATTATTTGGTTTAGGAATTCCAGAGACGCTGTAATACTCTGATTTCATTGATTGAGAAAGAAAATATGGAAATTGAGGAAAGAGAGAGAGCAGAAAAGAAGAAACGGGCAACTAAAACTCCAATGGTAAAATTTTCAGCATTTTCCTAACTTTTAGGTAGATCTCACTTTTTTTACATAATTAAAATGCCTATATTATGTTTAATGCCACGTGATACCTATTATAAAAACTGTTTTTATGAAGTGCTAATTTGTTTTTGACAGAAAAAGAATACACTACAACCGCATTCCTTATTTGTTTGTAGAACATATGGTTAGGAACTCCCTAGTAAGAGGGCTCAATATTTTAAAAAATTCCTCATGACTTTAAGCAGAAGTATAATGCAAGTAAAATCCTTTGAATGGAGAGTCAAGTTGTCGTGGGGGAGTAGAAGAGGGGTGGGGTGGGATGGGATGGGGCTGAGGTTGAAACTTGGAGTTCTGATTTGATCAAATAAGTTTTCTGATCTTTGTGGAACTATGAGTACAAATGAGACTTGGAGCAGACAGCAAAGCTTTACTTGGTCTACTTGGTAACAAATGAATTGCTGAATAATAAGATGACTTGGTTTTAATCCAGTCAGGTCGCCTTGTATAGCTACAATTTGAAATATTCTTTAATAGCTCATAGTATTTGAGTGTGGTTAAGTAAACTACCATATTTCATCAAGTCTAAGATGCTTCCTATTGTAAGAAACAGCATCACTTTCTGTATTGCTAAGTGAAACTGCTGCCAACTAACTCATTTGTCATCAATTGTAAGATGCATCCTGATTTCAGAGATGCTAAAGTGAAAAAGAAATGCGCATCATAGAATATATGAAATATGGTGCTTTAACATCTATCATAAGGTTTTAAAAATAAATAGCATTTGCCTAGAAAACTTTAAGTATTAAGTAGTTCTTTAACATGAGAGTACATTTATGGTACCCTGTGTAAGTAGACATTTGCTGACTATTTTTGATGGGTATTTTATGTCTTTTTAAAAAAAAGTCTTTGAAGGTTATTTTACATTGGGTTATATATTTTGTTGGGCTATATAGAACATTAACTGTGAGTATAACATTTAAGTGAATATTCATGTTAAAATTTTTTTTTGATGCATTTACATCCTAGATTTAACATTGTTGGGCCATTTAAAAATGTGCATATTGGAGCAGAACATTAAATCTGTTTCCATTTTAGTCACAGAAAAGAAAAGCAGAGTCAGCTACTGAGAGCTCTGGAAAGAAGGATGTCAAGAAGGTGAAATCCTAAAGCCTAGAAATAAAGTTTTAAATGGGAAACTGCTATTTTCTTGTTCCCATCTTCAAATGCTAATTGCCAGTTCCAGTGTATTCATGGTACTCTAAGAAAAATCTCTTTGGTTTTGATTTCTTGCATATTTTATATATTTTACAATGCTTTCTACCTGAAATGTGTAGCTTTATATTTTATGCATTCTAGTATTTTTGTGTACTGTATTTTGTGCATTTCATGTCTTCATCAAAATCCTCTCAGTCCTTGTTCTTTTGAAGCTTGTGCTGAGGTTTTAGCTTTTCTATGTTTTATATGCCGCTGCTTTGAAAGAGAACCTAGATTCTATAGCTGTATTATTGTTGTTTCATACTTTAAATTTATATGGCTGTGGAAAAATGAATTAAAATGATTTGAGGAGAAAGACTTTTTCACTTCTTTGTTGCTTTCTTTTCTATTGAGTATGGGCTTGTATGTGTTACTGCATACTGTGATTAGCATAATAATTGTTTCTTTTGAGGTCATCTAAATATTTTTTTCCTAAAGGAATAAAGGGTGAGAACAGAAAAATATTAAAAAAAACTAATATTTGATACTGTGCTTGCTGTCAGTATGCATTACATTTAAATTATTCTCTAAATATTCAAGTGGGAAAATATAATAAAGAAATGTCTATAAGAAATTTAATTATTTCCTGTTTTTTGTGCAGTAGAAACATAGTTGTGTTTATTGAATTGTTTTGCTCACTCTACTATGTATTTGGTTGAAAGTTAAAGCTTTGTTTGCTGACTTGTGCATGATCTTCTGTCCCATAGAGCCAGTTCAGAGGAGTCTGGGTATAACATGTGGAGTTAGTACCAACTAAGTGAAGGTTACGAAATAAGTGCTATGCATGTAGAAGAATGGGGGCTGGCATCCATAGGACTACAGTTATTCTCAGAAAACAAACAATCTCAAAGTATCAGAGTTTTTATACACCAAGAGTTTATTTCTTGCTCACACTACAAATTCCACGCAGGTCAGAAGGATATGAGAATGGGAGGGGATCTGTTCCACACAGTCACTTTAAGGTTCCAGACTGACTGAGGCTCCAGTGTTTAGTATTGTGGCAGTACAATCTGGGACATGTGGCCTTTTCGGCTGCTACTGTAGGAGAAAGAGAAGCTGAAGAGTCTCATGTAGGTTTGTCATTATGTAGGCTCAGAGGTGACACATGTCACACCCACTTATATTTTAATGTCCCAAAGTAGTCACATGGTCCTGTGTATCTGAAAGAGGGCTGGCAAATGTAGGGGACAAATGGAGTGTTTAACATTACTGCCTCTGCCACGGGGCCTGTTGGCTCAGGAAACAACCTGTGTCTTTCACATGAAACTGTTGGTTTGTGATTAATCAGGATCGAGGTCAGGTTGTCAGGGGAACAGGGAAAATGAATTGGGATCTAGTGTGAAACACACAGCAAATAAGCAAAGTTGGGGAATGCAGGACAGTGATTTTCGTTACCAAACAAGGCTTGGATCACTAAAGAGTTGTTCCCCACCCTCCCACCCCCCACCAAGATCTTTTGCATTTCCTATCAGACTCTATTTAGTATATCACCAGCAAAACTTGGGTAGCCGTGCATGCAAGTCAGCATCTTGTACACCCTCAGCCTTCTCATAGGCATTCTGAAACATAGGAATAGATCTAGAAGGACAAACCAGTGTCTGCTGGACTCTTCCAAGTCTTCATTCATTGTCTAGATTTCATATTTCTTCCTGCCATGCTCCTGATTGGGTTCCTTTTACTGTTTCTATTGTTAGGGCTTAGAGTCTTGTACTCTGTTGGAGATTGGGGTGAAATGAAGGTGCTATTATGAGGTTAGGGTGATATTAGGTCAAGGGACCTAGAGATCCCCAAATCTGTCCCACTTAACTACCCTTTCTGTAAGATTCACAAAGGAGGCAAAGGTAAGCAAGGTAATTCTTCAATAGCTGGTGCTTTTGCTTCAAACTTCAGTCCAGAGCTCTTAAGCCCAAAATAAAATCTTGGAATTTTGTACACCAGTGAGATTAAATGCTGTATTACCTGAGCTAGAGAAAATGATACCCGAGAGGGTTTTTTTGAAACCCCCAAGTTTTGTGCACTGAAAAACAGTGAGGGTCCTGGACTCTGATCAATCAGTTCAGCGTTTCTTAGGAATTAAGATGCAGGGTGCGTGCAAGTACAATTAGGATCTTTAAACTTCTTTCATGGAAATTTAACAATCTCTGCTTGTTCTTTCTCTGTTAACCCAGAGGGGTTAATAGTTAAGCTGTATGTGACTATCTGCTTTAGGGGAGAAAATCTGCAGGTAAGTTCCTGGAACCTTTTCATGGGGCCATTTTCCTGATCCATATCATGGCTCTTATGAAACTTTTTTGGACCAAAGAGAAGTGAAATTCAGCTCTCCAAGATGTTCACTGAATACCTCTGATGTCATCCTCAGAAACTTGTGAAATGGTTTTATTCAGGACTTTAACTTAAAGGCCACACTATATATTCAGTGAAAAAATCACCACCTACTATATTCATCTTATTTTATGTACAGCATTGTTGTTGCACATAGCCTACCAAGGAGGCCCATGCAGTGAACCCCAGATGATAGCATAGTCCAAATAATACAATGTAGGAGATACAAAATGCCCAAGTCTCTATTTGAAACCTCTCTTATTGTCAGTTTTACACAGAGAAATTAAGGTATGATACAAAATTCAAAAATTCTAAGAAAGAAATCCCATTTCTAACAAGGGGCTGAGACTGATGGGGTAGTAGCCCTAGGCTTGGCTGCCCTGTTGGAGAGATAAAGCAGGACAATCAGTTTACCAGCTACTTGGAGGCCAGAGGAAGCAGAAGAGCATGCTGTATTCTTGAATACAATCATATAAATGCACAATGATCCAGCTCACCAGCAAAAATGGTCCAATCGGTTGTATGGGAATCTGACCCAACCTGATTCCTTGTTTGCAGAATGTGCAAGGAGGGAAGTGGATAGAAGAACAGGGACCCTGAGTGGTTTTCTTCACTCAAGACCTCTGTAGAAGACAAGAGGTGAATGGGTTTACCAATAATCCTTGGGCTCCCAAAGAGGCACTTGGAAAGCATCTGTCTTGATCCACTGGATACTCAGGCACTAATTTCCTTAGAATCAAAAGAAGGCAGTGAGCTCAGTAATCTCTCATTGTAATAATAGCCATTTGTATCTCATTCTTTATTGCACAGCTCCTTTTTCCCTGGCCTATGAGTGGTTATGCTATATGGAAAACCTGGATACTTGTCGCATTTCACAATTCTCCCATGAAACCTGTGCCCACATTTGATGTATTGTCTGAGACCTTGCAGTTAAAAGAAGTTATTGCAGCTATCTTAGTTGTGGGTGTTTGGTTTGAAAAGCCTGTGCTCAACTGGTAGAGCTGTCTACTGTCACCAAAATAAAATGCTATTTTTTCCCAATTACTGGCCAAGGTCCCCACTGTAGGTTATTGTTCCTCCTCTGTGGTGCAGTAGCCAATGCAGCTATTTCAGATTCCCCTGCCAGTTTCAAGTCCCATGATGGTGCTGGTGTCCACGTTGTTTTCTCTCTAGCTATTCTTAACTAACTCTTGAAATCCTCTAGTTGTCATCAAATTTCAAACTTCTATCAGAATTCTGTTCCATGTCTCCTTCATTTAGTCTGTCCAAGCTACCCTCCCCAATTGACAAGGGGTAAGATTTTCCTGTGGTTCAAATATATATAGCTATTGCCATCTGTTCTGTCCCCTATCCCTCAGCCTTATTTCTGTGTGCTCCAGCTGATTTCTAACTGCCGCTCTTTGTCTAAGGGCTTTGTCTGAGGACTTTATCAGAAGCTTTGGAAGGCTTTTCTACCCTTTGCATGATAGGCTGGAAGAACTAGAAAGTTAACAGCTCTGAGTGCCTCTTAATCAAAAACTAATTGGGGTTGGTGTATAAGTACCCAAACTCTCTCACCCCTTGAGTGAGGTCTTTCTCAGGGTCCCTGTTCTTCTATCCACTCCCCTCTTTGCACATTCTGCAAACAAGGAATCAGGTTGGGTCTTTTCTATATGGTTCCCTGGAGTTTACTCAAAGAATTAAGCTCCAGTCACTCAAAGTCGTAGTTGTGTTGATGACACACTTTTTATTGACTTTGTTTCTTTCCCTGTATCACTTGTTCCTCTCTGGGTATTTTCTGGAGTCAACTCGTCGGTAATACTACTTGCCTGAGAATCATCCCAGGGTCTGCTTCTGAGGAAACCCCAATTAAGACACTCCCCTTGTATACATAGTTCTTCTTAGCCCTTAGTTATTTCATTAAAAGGTGTAGAGTGTTCAAGGAGAATATTGATTGGATAGTATATCATTGACCTGTTCTTAGGTCTACTCCTCTATGGACACTTAGCAGATGATGTACTTGGATCAGGATATTCTGCATTGGTACAAAGTGCTAGGTTCTGATTTCTCTCCATAAACAAATGAAACTTTCTCATATAACCAGTAGCTGTGGCGTTGGGATTTCTTATTCAGCAGAGGTTAAAAGGTTACCAAGTTTTTGCAAGGCCAAAGCTAGTGCCCAGGCTATTGTCTCTATAAGTGGTGTCCGTGCTGGTTGGTGCCTCTTGCCTGTAGCAGTGGTTCACGAGATAACTGGACCAAGTGTAGGCCTTTATCACTGTGCTGTGGCATATAACTGTGCTGTGGTATCACCAGGCTTTTACATCTGTGACCTGATGATTTGTCCATTTCCTGATACATTGCTTTCCCACTAGGGAAACTTTCATCTAGGCCACTGTAATCAGATTCAAGCTATATATTTCCATTGACAGGCCGAGACATGCTTGGTTAATTTCTGATCTTTTCCCCATGAGATAGCTATTAGTATTTGTCCGTATAGGACTACCAAATTTTGTGGTCTATTTTTGAGAGTCCCCATTTACCTATGGAAGGTTGATGGTGAGTACCATGTATGTGCAGTTGTCTACCTCCCATCATGAATACAGCTTTGAACTAATATACCTCATTTGGTGGTAAAGACCAAAGCCTATTTGTTATATCTAAGACAGTAAAGATCTTTGCACCAGGTCTTATCTTTTCTAGAATATTTGCTGTGTGACCATTATCATCATCAGTTGGGATTGATAGATACCTTATTCAGTTCTCTCCCAGAATCGAGTATAAGTCTCCCAAATGCCATTTAGTTTTTGTACTGGCTATATGAGAGCATTGATGAAATATAATTTACCCATTTTCTTCTGATCGCCAAGAGTATTCCAACTATTGTTTCTCCATATGTGTTAGCTGTACTGCGTACAGGTAGGTAGACAGACTCCCTTACCTTCATGAGGGAGGATTGCAGTTAGGTCTGGGTATATCTTTTTCTTTCATACATCTATCCTGGCTTCTAAGATGTCAAACTTTATTCTCTTTCTTTATTTCCTAATTCTTCTCTAACTTTTCTCCCATCACAACAAAAGCTCAAAGTATCTCCTGGACAAGAGTTTTAAAATATCCTGTAATCATTCTACCTGCTGACTAATAGCCTTCCACTATTTCCAGGTGAACCCAGTTCTCAAAGCCAAGCCATTCTGGGTATAGGCATTACTTAATGTCTTTTTGACTTTTGGATTTGCTTTTTATTTATTAAATTTTCCTCTCCACCTCAAAGAGTCTACTTTCCCTGTGCAATAAAGCCCTCAATTCCTTTTTTATTAGTGAACTCTACATGCAGTGATTGCATCCATGCTCTGAAGCCTCTGAAGTTCACAACCATGATTAGACATTTGGTCAGTGCTCACTGAAGATACCTGATCAGGAAAGCCATTGCAAGGAATGTATTTTCTCCCAGTTAGGCCTTGCCAATCACTAAGGGTTATTTCTGTTACTCTATCCCTTTATATTTTTTCCACAAATTCATAGATGAGGATTTAGATAATGCCCAAATCAGAGTCAACATGAGAACGTATGACGGACAAGGGACTCAGAAAACTTTAGAGAAGGCATATGACACCCCAGAATTTCATCCCACCATTGTTCTCTCTTTATCCCTGGATGCAGTTTAAAACAACATTAAGAGAATTAAGAGTTTGGGCCTGCCATCTACTTGGCCATGTGACTCTTTGGATCTAACAATCCAGTAGGCCAAATATGTCACACTGCTTATTTTAGGAAGACTTAGATCATGTGCTGGACCTTTGCTGCTCCTGCAGTTTGAAGTCTGCCCTACCTCCTAAAATGAATATTTGCATCAATACTAACACCTGCCTGTTACACGTGGGAGATTATATTCTGGGCCTACAGAAGCACTGCTTCAAGTTGGAGGACTGAAACTCAATCTCTTTCTTGGGACTTTGCTCTCCAAATGTCAGTTCTCTGGGGCATATATTTGCTCTGTCTGCTGAGATCATGCCAGTGTTAGTTAGGGGTGAAGGTGAGATTATTATAAATCTATTAAAGGGTAGAATTATGATGGTAATAGGCCTGGGGACTCAGGAATACTTAGTTCTGCCTTGGCCTTACCACCTCTATGTGTTCCACAATGGATACATGTGCATAAAAGAGTGGTAAAAGAAAGCTAAGTAGCATCTTATAAACTGGGACATTGGTTCCAAACTCCAGTTTAGCATGCTACTGAGTTGGGCTTGAGCATAAGGAGGTTTAAGGTAGAGGCTGCCTGGAACTTAGAACCAAAGCAGGATGAATGGTTTAGCATTTCCCTTAGGCCAAAATCAACTCAGAATTTGCTATTCCAATGAGAAAAAAACTCAAAACTACCAACTCCAGAGGGAATGAATGAATCCAGAAAGAGGCTATCCATATGGGATTGTTTAGATTTCTACAGCTCTACCCATTTAGAAATTGTGGTTCAAGAAGTGTTTGGGAATCTTACCCATCAGTTCAGACTCCTCCACTACTTGTGTAGGAGGATAGGGGGAGGACCACAGAAGAGCCTTGAACCCACCCCCGCCTCTAGGGGCCAGTATGGACACTATGCATACACTGCTTCAGTGTTCAGCTTCTGTAGCCAGGTCAGTTCCTACAGCTTGTGGTTGATTACATGATCATACATGGCAGGAACATTGACTAATAGAAAAGGTGTCACAAGAGGTACCATTATAGAATACAAACTTGGTAACTTCTGAGAATCGTATCATCTGTGGGATTTTTTATTATCTATCATATTTTGTGATTATTGGTGAGACTAAGTTTATCAGTGAACAATGGTTTATTATACAACAGTGTTACAGCATTTTGAGTTTTCTGCGATATGGCAATGGTTGCCTAGTAATGATAGTAGGAGAAAAAGTGATGCTTTTCATACGCTATTATAAATGCACATCTACTGCTGAAATTTGAATATGCATGCCCATGTTTTTAAAACATCTGTTTTTATTTTGTAGGGTTTTTTTTAAAACAGCAATGTAAACTATGTGTGAATAATTTGCATGCCATAATTTTCCTTATGTGGAGATCTTCCAGAGTGCTAGGTCGGTGCTGGAGTTGCTACACTGCTCAAACCTTGTGGAACTGTAAAAGTGATTGTGTCTCCCAGGTTGTAGAGTTTGGACTTAATATACTGAAGGAAACATTTGGAAATTGTATTCAGAATTGTCAGCTTCAGGCTTTGAAGACAACTAAGCTTGGTTTGGTTTTGTTTTATTTAGGTTCTGCATCAGTTAGCTTTTATTGCATAACAAACCACTCTAACATTTGGTAGCTTAAAACAGCCATTTATTTTTTTATATGTTTTTAAGTAATCTCCACATCTGATGTGGAGCTCAAGCTTACAACCCTGAGGTCAAGAAGTCTCATGCTGTACCGACTGAGCTAGCCAGGCACCCCAACACAACCATTTGTTTAACTTGCAATTCTGTGGGTTGGCAATTTGGGTTGGGCTCAGATAGGCAGTTCTTTTGGTCTTGACTGAGCTCACTCATGTGTCTTTGGTCAACTACTGGTCAGTTAGGTGACTCTGGTTGTGGTGGTTGACTGATTGTTGGCTTGGTCAGTGAGGGTACCTCAGCCATGTATCTGTTATCATCCAGTGGGTTAGCTTGGGCTTGTTCACATGGTAACTTGGCAGGGTTCCAAAAGGAAGAGCGAAAGCTTGCAAGGTCTCTTGAGGCCCAGGTTTGGATTTCACACAACTTCAAGCAAATTACAAGGCCAGATCAGACTCAAGGGGTAGAGAAATTGACTCCAGTTCCAGATGGGAGATGCTGCAGTGTTACATTGCAAAAGGACTGGATACAAGATGAGTGTGGAGGGGAATCTAGCACAGGCTCTTTCTGTTGAGGTGTCCCGATTTATAGTTAGTGTGTGAATAACAGTCCTCTAGCAGTATCCCAAATTATAACATTTGAGCCCCCATGGGCATAGCTCAGTGGAAAGTTCAGAGTCTATCACTTAGAGACTTCCTTCCTGATATATTTGTGAGGGGTACAAAATATTTTATTTTTGGCTACCATTTTGAACTAGTAGTATTTTTGATCTAGGAGTTTGGATCCCCCATCTATTTTGGCTCCAAGAATATTTGGACTCCCTGTTTCCAAGTATAAGCATGTATATCACAATTATGCTAACAGGGACAGACACTCCTAATTGCATCCCAGTACACATCTTCTACTTCTTGCTTAGTAAGAACATTTATTTTCAGTTTTCCACACTGCCACTTAGCTTAAAAGACTATTATTACCCAGCTTCCTTTGTAGCAAGGTATGGACCTGTACTAAGTTTTGGCCAGTGAGATGTAAACAGAAGTGACATTGCAACTTCTGGAATGTGTCTTTAAAAGTTTTCTTCATCCTTTCTTCTTTCCTTCTGGTTGGAATGTGGACTTGATGGCTGGAGTTCAAGCAATCATCTTGAATTAAATGGATGCACATCAAGGATGATGTAGTAGCTGGATAGAAGAGCCTGGGTCTCTGATGACCATGGAACTGCCTTCTAGCCCTGAGGTGCCCCCACTTCTAGACTTCTTTATCTTGGGAGAGAAATGGTTTTTCATCTGTTTAAGCCCCTGTCTTAAATTTTGTTGTTATTGGTATATGGAACTGTATCCTAACTAATACCCCAGTATTGATGATTTTTTATTGAGCAAATATTTGAAATAAATTCCCTTAAGCTAACTAAAATCCTTGATGAGTTTTCTAAATTGCAAGGTAGAACAATTCCATCTTTTTCCATTTGTATTTTTATTCTGAACATATTTTCATTGGGATTGATTAGTTTCATTTTAACTTATCAATAAATTATTTTTCATATTTGTGGATGTTATTTTCATCAAGGTATAGTTTCCCTGGGTCAAATTTTATAAATCTAAATTTTTCAAGAACGTGTGATTTTTAAAATTATAGTCAATAACAAATTTTATCATGTGCAGTTTCACCATGTTTCCAATGTTACAAATGACATGTTATTTTTTGTTTTTTTGTTTCTAATAAATTTTACTATGTGCAGTTTTAGACATTGACCATTTTATTTGTGTTGATTAGTTCTACTTGCTATATTTTTATGACTTGGAAATTGATAGTAATTTCTTGGTGATTCCATAAGGAAATTATGAGCAACTCCCCTCAGATGTTCCAGAATTTTCCCATTCTTCAGAATGAATCTGTGGTCTTGCACATCCATACTTATAATCTTTCCTCTTGTCATTTGTTTCTGGCAATCTCCTTTAATGCAAATCCTCCTAAGTCAAAGTTGCAATTACCATTACTTTAAATGGGAGAAAATGTCACGCATCCCTGAGCCCCCAAATTGACACCAATTTTGTTAAAACAGCACGAAATTTCCATTAAAATGCACTCAAGTGGTTTAATAATTAATGTTACTTACCATAATAGAACCTAACTAGGCAGTTTCTCCTAATATAATATAGCTATTTACCTGTTCCTTAACCTCTTTGCAGCTATTGTATGCTCAACATGTAAAACCCTATTACCACCCCCAGAAATCATCAATATGATACTGAAAGTTTATGTCCTCCAACATTTAATGAAACACACACACACACACACACACAACAATAAAGACAAAATGAATCAATTAAAATAATACATTTTAGGGGCATGCCAATGATCTTCAGCTAAAGTCTACCAGGAACACACCGTAGTTGGACAAGTTGGGCTTATTATTTGCTGTAGGGGGAGAGAATACAAACCATGGGGAACCACGGGGTCTCACATTGAGAGGATAGTAGAAAGAGCCTTTTATAGGATTTGAGCTTTGGTTAGGTGATTGAGGGAGGGTCTAAGGAAATGAGGGTTCCTTCTAGACTGGATGCTGTCAGAAATCAGGGATGATTCTATAACTGGGTTTCTCAGTAAAATCTATAGAGAGGGCAGGTTAGAGATAGAAAAGCTATAATTGGTAAAGAAATAGCAATTACTCATTTTAGCTGAGGGGGAGCAGCAGTGTTTGGTAGTTTGTTGGGGGCACAGTGACGTTGACTTTGGGCTTAGGACAAAATTATGAAGTGGCTTTGTTTAGTCACACACTCTCATGTTCTCAGAGTAACATTTTTTTGGGTTGATATGTGAAATTGTTAATGTCCAGTAGGAGAATAACACGACCTAGCTGTGACCATCAGGCCAGCTTTTGGATTTCAGGAGATGCCTTTTTTTCCGCCCCCAGGCACCACGCTTCAGGTTATCATTGTTATAAACTGGTAAAACAAGAGTACTCTGAGACGAGAACTTAATGCAACATATGCAAGCTGTATAACTGGGGAGATCAGCATACAGTGTCTTTCCTCATGAGCTCAGTTGCTTTCAAGATGTCAAGTCCCTATTTATACATTCAAAGAAATTTCTTATAAGTTGAAGTAGAGGCATTAAACTCCTACCAAGGTTGGATTCTTCTAACCTGAGTGACTCCACTCTGTGTCGAGGAGAGAGCAAAACACAGAACAAAAATGTTTCTGGGGTTAAGATGGCAGGGTCAAAATAGGCAGTGAGAGCAAAATGTTCTGTGTGTCTGGGAATGCCCCCAAGGTCCTGTATGTTTATCCGGGTTCAGGGCTTGGTCCTGCTACTCTTCTCTTGGCACTGGGTCTGAACTCAGACAAGCCCTTTGAGGGTGGAGAGTTCTACCTTGGCTTTTCTAACCTGTTTGCTTCAGGACAGGCTTTTATGTCACTTTCACTGCTACTGAAGTTGGCAAGGGTTTTGATCCTTTGATTTCCCCTGTTGCCATTGCTGTGTTGGACTGTGTGCTGTCACTCGTCATGACAGAATTGATGTGTTTAGTGCAGAACACTCCCCACTCGAGTCACTTCCCTGGCCCCTTAGTGATATCCCACCCAGACCACCCCTGGGCAAAGGTGCTCTCGCAAAAACTGGTCTGGAATTCAAACACCTGAACTCTTTAGAAACATTAACTTTTCTTAAGGACACCAGAAGAACCGAGGTGCAATTGGTTGCTGGGTTTGGTACACCTCAGATTCAGTCCTGTTCCTCTCTGACTACCTGGCTGTGAGCAAGGGCTGGCTCACTAGTGCCATCTCTTTCTACTCACATAGTGATTTGATCTCAGAAACTCCCTTGCTCTATTCTGCCACAGGGCCTTGACCAGAGTCACCTCAGTCCATCCTGACAAATGTCATTAATTTCATGTATTTAAAATGTATTTATTATTTATTAATTTGTGCATTCATTTATTCCTTTGTTCTTCATTTCACTGGACTTTAGGTTAAACTTCTGGGAGAAGGGGTTGTAGCCGTGACCATTTGTCTGACAGAATGCCCTTCAAGCTTTGCATCAGTAAGACTTTCTCTGTCTCCTTTGACCTGTATTTCTCTGTTGTTTTCTTTGTCTCTCTCATTACAGCGCATCTGTCTCTCTCAACTTGCTAATCGCCCTCACCTGCTCTTACACCAAAACAAATTTAAATGGCCCCCTTCTCAGGCATTCTAGTAACTCACTCTGATACCTAAATATGCAAAGGTGAGTATTGTAAGCCAGCAGGAATCCAGGCAGTTATACTTTTGGTCTCTCTTTAGGACCACATGATGTCTCTCAATGTCCTTGTCATTGTCATTCTATCTCAGTATCTCTGTGCTTCTCTATAGCTTTAATGGATGGACTACTGATTTTATTTCTTGGAACCTCATGCTGTTCAATGCATTCTGCTTTTGTTGTTACTTTGCCTTGCCATGATCCTTCATAGATCCTTCTCTTCTCCAGGGCATTTTTGGTAAGCATTAGCTGTCGTTTCTAACTGCTACAGTCCTCAGATTTTTTGAGTGGGAGAATCACAGGGACATAGATCATCTTCTGCATCAGGTCACATTGTAGGTAAATGGTTTGACTGACTTGGCTGCAACTGGGTCAGGCGTACACCCTGTGGCTACCGGGCAAGGTCATGTGATATGAAACTTGGCAGCATGAGCAGCAGAGGTTGTAAGCAGGTAGCGATTGACACCTCCCTGTAGTCTGGTTCTTGCCCAATGTATACTAATCTTTCTCCTATATCCCGCACCAAAGTTGTTTTTGCCTGAAACAATCTACCTATTAGGCCTCAGCCACAAACACCTGCTCCCTCCACTTGCAGGATGAAGACAAGCCAGTTTTATCTAGATGTGGAAAGATCTCATTAAAAGCTGCTTATTGGACCCAGTGTTGATAATTTCTAGGTGGCATCTTCAAATCTTCAAGTCCTGGGCCTACCTATGGTTGTTTATTCAGAGTATATATTGCATCCTGCAGCTGCTTGAGTATGGTGAATTATATACTGGAATCAGTAGGCATACGTTATTACACAGAAGTCAATTCCTTGGTCAGCAAATCTGACCAACTGGAGAATCTGTCTCTGGGAGGACTTACCCCTGACGTGTTCTAAGGGCAGTGGCAGTCCACTTCCAGGTAATACTGGCATGCTGGGCAAGGCAGCTTTGAGGGTTTGCTTCTCAAACCTGAGCTTGGATTGGAATCACCTGGGGGCTTATTAAACACGACTGCTGGGCGCCTGGGGGGCTTCAGTCAGTTGAGCTTCCGGCTCTTGATTTCAGCTCAGGTCATGATCTCATGGTTCGTGGAATAGAGCCCGGCATTGGTTCTGTGCTGACAGCAAGGAGCCTGCTTGGGATTCCCTCTCTCCCTCTCTCTCTGCCTGTCTCCTCATGCTCGCTCACTCATGCTTTCTCACATTCTCTCTCTCTCTCAAAAGAAAAAAAACCAAAAAAACAAAACAAAACAGTGCTGAGATCCACCTCCAGAGTTTGGCCTTTAGTGGGAATTTCCATTCTAACAGGTTCCCTGGTGATGTAGATGCTGCTGGTCCAGGAATCACACCTTAAAAACCCCTGTTCTAGGGTGCTTGAATCAGGCCTTTGGTGGTCATGTAGAAGTGGGGTTTTGGGGTGCCTGGGTGGCTCAGTTGGTTAGGCACTGGACTCTTGATTTTGGCTCAGGTCATGATTTCATGGTTTGTGGGATGGAACCCTGTGTTGGGCTCCATGCTGACAGTGTGGAGCCTGCTTGGGATTCTCTCTCTCCCTCTCTGCCCCTCCCCCCACAAATAAATAAATAAATAAACATTAAAAAAAGAAGTGGGGTTTTGTTGGTAGTTTCAAGCCAGGAGAATTTCTCTAGTTTATCTGTCAGTTGTGTTACTGGGATCCCTAAAATTTTTTTTTGGCTTTTTAAGTTTTTTTTTAGGTTTTTATTTTAATTCTAGTTACCATATACTGTTAAATTAGTTTCAGGTGTACAATATAGTGATTCAACACTTCATACCTCACCTGGTGCTCATCAGGACAAGTGCACCCCTTAATCCCCATCAGCTCCCTCACCCTACCGTCTGGTAAGCATCAGTTTGTTCTCTGTAGTTAAGAGCCTTTCTCTTGGTTTCTCACTCTTTCTCTTTTTTCCCTTTGCTCATTTGTTTTATTTCTTAAATTCCACATATGAATGAAATGAATTGGTATTTGTTTTTTCTCTGACTTATTTCGCTTAGCATAATACTCTCTAGTTCCATCGGTGTCATTGCAAATCCCACGATTTTGTTCGTTTTTTGTGGCTGAATAATCCATTGTGTGTGTGTGTGTGTGTGTGTGTGTGTGTATGTGTATCATACTCTTTTTTTATTTGAGAGAGAGAGCATGAGTGGGGGAGAGGGGCAGAGGGAGAGAGAGGATCCCAAACAGGCTCCATGCTCAACGCTGAGCCTAATGTGGGGCTGGATCCTGCGACCCTGGGATCATGATCTAAGCCAAAATCAAAAGTCAGACGTGCAACCAACTGAGCCACCCAGGTGCCCCTATACCACATATTCTTTATCCATTCATCAATCGATGGACATTTAGGCTGCTTCCATATCTTCGCTATTGTAAATAATGTTATAAATATGAGGGTGCATGTGTCCATTTGAATTAGTATTTTTGTATTCTTTGCATAAATACCCAATAGTGATATTGATGGACTGTAGGGTAGTTATATTTTTAACTTTTTGAGGAACCTCCATACTGTTTTCCAGAGTGGCTACACCAGTTTGCATTCCCACCAATGGTGTAGGAAGGTTCTCCTTTGTCTATAGCCTCACCAACACCTGTCGTTTCTTGTATTGTTGATTTTAGCCCTTCTGACAGGTGTGAGGTGATAGCTCATTGTAGTTTTGACTTGCATTTCCCTGATGATGAGTGATGTTGAGCATCCTTTCATGTGTCTGTTGGCCATTTGGATGTCTTCTTTGGAGAAATGTCTGTTCATGTCTTCTGCCCATTTAATTAGATTGTTTTTTGGCTGCTGAGTTTTATAAGTTCTTTATATATTTTGGATACTAACCTTTTTCCAGATATGTCATTTGCAGATATCTTCTCCCATTCAGTTAGTTGCCTTTTAGTTTTGTTGATTATTCCCTTTGCTGTGCAGAAGCTTTTTACCTTGATGTAGTTCCAATAGTTTATTTTTGCTTTTGTTTCCCTTGCCTCAGGAGATCTATCTAGAAAAAAGTTGATATGACTGATGTCAAAGAAGGTATTGCCTGTGTTCTCTTCTAGGATTTTTATGGCTTCAGGTCTCACATTTAGGTCTTTCATCCATTTTGAACTTATTTTTGTGTATGATGTATATAAGAAAGTGGTCCAGTTTCTTTCTTTTGCATGTTGTTGTCTGTTTTCCCAACTCCATTTGTTGAAGACACTGTCTTTTTCCGATTGGATATTCTTTCCTGCTTTGTTGAAGATTAATTGACCATATAGTTAGTTGTGGGTTTATTTCTGGGTTTTCTATTCTGTGGGAACCCCTCAGGTCTCACTGTGTTTGTCCCTGTTGGCACCTGGATTGCCATCCTTCTTTATGTGCTGATTGTGATGTCCATACTCCCTTCTGTGATTAACTGCTGCCACTTGTGTTCAACCCTAGTTGACCCCTTCTTCTGTGTATTTAGTGATAACTTTGTTATCATCTTTTCCATTCTAATTTCCCCCCAGGAAAGGACTAACTTCCCCTTGCATACTTTTTTTGTGTTTCCTAACTCCAAATCCTAAGACTAGGAATCTGATTGGTTGGTCAGGTTATCTTTTTGTGTTAGGCCAGAAAGTGTTCCTAGCTGGCCTTTGGATTTCAGCCCTTGGCTTGTGAGCCCATACTGAGTCCCATTGGCTATGGTCAGTCCTGGTGGCTGTGGCCAGTGAATGTCTGAGTAATATAGTATATAACATGGCTGCCTGGACAGCAGGGGTTAAGGGTAGGGTGGTTAAACAAAGGGCTTGGGGTATGCCAGGCACTGATGGACATTTTAAGTATAGCATCTTGACTGGCAGGATTAGTTTTCAGATGGTACCTACCATACTTGTTATTTTTAAAATAATATTTAATAAAATATAATATTCATTATAATATACTAATGTTAATTATCTAATAGCCAGTACCACTGTACTTGTTATTAAAATATTGAAGGGGCACCTGTGTGGCTCAGTTGGTTAAGTGTCCAGGTTCAGCTCAGGTCTTGATCTCATGCTTGTGAGTTTGAGCCCTGTGTTGGGCTCTGTGCTGACAGCTCAGAGCCTGGAGCCGGCTTCAGATTCTGTGTCTCCCTCTTTCTCTTCTTCTCCCCCGCTCATGCTCTCTCTTTCTCTCTCTCAGAAATGAATAAAAATTTTTATTATATATATATATATATATATTTAAAATATTGAATACCTCTTAGTGATTGGTAAATAGTTCCTTCCTGAGTCTCTTGAGTGCCTCCCTCACCCCAGCTGACTTGATCTCTCCCTGGAAACCCCAAAGTCTTCTTACTACCTAGCAACTAAAAGTGAATTTGTGGTATAAGTGAGGACTCAGGCTTCTGCCCCAGGGTTAAGGTTGGCTTCTATTTTGATTGGCTGATGTCTTTGCCATAGTGATTGTTAAATATTTTGAATACCACTCCTGTGGCTTATGTGGAAAGAGGATTCCAAACCCATATTACAGAAGGCATATGTACAATATTTTCTATGTTTACTTGTATAAGTATAGTTGTAAATAACATATTTTGTGGTTTGGTTGATTTCTTCTAAAGCAATTTCAATGTGTCTTTGTATAAATTTTGCGTTTTTTAGACATTCACCAATTATTTCTGTAAAAAAGAAATCAAGTCTTTAAAAAAGCATTTTTAAAGTGATAATATTTCTTTAGGTTTATTCTTTTAATGCCAGGAAAATTCATTTTGGTCACAAATCAGAATGAGTTGATTGCCTCTAAGTTAGTATTATATTCTAGTAAAACTGACCTAAGGGGGGAAATCCCCTTTCCTTTACAGAGAACTGATTTCATAGTAGCAACAAATTTATTAAAATCTCCTACAAGGCTGTAATGGAAAACAACCTGAAAGGAAACCAAACATTGTTGAATGTTTTCATTCTCAGTAGGGATTTGGCATGATGTATATAGTGTCTGGCCATAGTGCTATGCAATGGCTGATCCAAGGATTGAGTAAATAACAAGATCCATAAATGAACATATGTTCATAGAACATATGAGGTCTTAAAACAAGCTAGAATTCATCAATTGGTACTAAACTGTGTAATATACAAAATACTGCCCTGAACTGTCACAGAACAAAATTACATTTGGTATATTCTTCAGTAGTTGAAGTGTATTTACTGAAAGGAACTGCATTATGTAGTTCAAATTTAAAGAATACAGACTTTTAAAAATGCAAAGTGAGCCAGGAGCATTATTCAAGAATTGTCTCCTTTTGCTAACCCCTTCAATATATAAAGTAATAAAAATGTCTCACTCAGATTTATTAAGATACGAAGCATGACTCTAAGGCAATGTGACTATTTGTTTTGTGTGACTTGTGGAATGAGGGTCATTACTTTAGAGTTGTAAACAATGGTTATTCCTTTTTGGAGAAGTAAATAGTCTAGTGAATAGACATTGGATTAGACATCAGGAAACTCAGACCCAACTTCCCACACTCCTGCTGGGCGTTAGAGACCAGGGAGAAGCATCATGGTATCATGGAAGGAGCACTGGTTTCGGGAATCAGACTCATTCAGGGTCTAGTCCTAGCTTCTCCACTTACTAGCTATGTGAGCTCGACACATTATCTAACCTCTCTGAGCATTAATTTGCCCATCTGTAATAGGATGTTATGATATACTCAGGACTGATACTTACCAGCATGAGTGGAGCAGCTGTTTGCAGCTGGGCTCTGTTCTGATTGGGTCATTGTCCACTCTGATGGATGGATGCCCATGTTGTACTGGGTGTTAAATATTTTGGCTATCACTCTGAATGAGACTTAATGGGTAGGGTTATTGGGAAAAGAAAATGAGAATAATACATGTGAAGCTCCTGACATACAGTTGCTACTCATGAAATTTTAGTTTTATATCCTTCCTTTTTTTTCTGTAGAACTTAAAAAAATATTTTTTCAAGTTAAATAAAAGAAGAGAAAAATGCCTGACACTTATTTTCACTGCGATGTTAAGAGATTAAGGGAACTGTTTATATCTTATATTTATTCAGGATCCATTAAGCAAACATTAAATTACTACTTTATGCAGGGTCCTTGATGGGTACAATAGATGGGTAAACTTTGATTTCAACCTAATAATTGTAAGAGTCAATGTGAACCTATAAGGTGCCTTTGTGCAAATTTAATAAAAAAGACTTCTAGACAGGTACAGCCTGGCTTGGCAGCTGAACTCAAGATGAATTTCAGCTCCCACTTACTCCGTCATCTGGGTACCTTTGTGCAGTGCACAAACTATACAATTATACACTGTGGCCCTGCAAACTGTTATAACAGTATATGCCAAGTGCTATAGGCTTGTAGTTGTAGGAAAGACTGAATTTTGCCAGGTGAATGGCATTTATCCAAATTATAGATGAAGGAGAAGGCATTAGGGTGTGTATAAAGGCACAGATGTATGAAAGAGCTGGGAGATTAGGGGAATAGTGGGTGTTCCTACCAGATAGTATATTTGGATTCCTTGTTTTGAAGAAATGATGCCAATGTAAGTTATATTTACAACCTCTCTAAGTAGACAGTTTACCGTCATACAATTAAATATTAGAACAGCTTTATGTGTTACCGTCATACAATTAAATATTAGAGTGGCTTTATGTGTAAGTAATGTTTCTTTGTTGTTCTTGGATTAGATCTTTGCTTCCTGTTTTAAAATTTTCATTTGTATTCAAGAAATTGTTTTTAGTTGAGAACATACTGCCTTCTAAGGTTAATTGTTTGAGGTCATCTAGTGGTTTTTTAAACACTTTTTTAAAAAGTTTATTTTTTAGAGAGGGAGGGAGAGAGAGAGAGAGAGAGAGAGAGAGAGAGAGAGAGAGAGAGAGAGAGAATAAATGAGCAGGGGAGGGGCAGAGAGAGTGGGAGAGAGAGAATCCCAAGCAGGCTCTGTGCTGTCAGTGCGGAGAGCGATTCAGAGCTTGATCTCACGAACCATGAGATCATGACCTGAGCTGAAATCAAGAGTTGGATGCTTAACCGACTGAGCTACTCAGACACCCCTATCTAGTGTATTTCTAATAGGCCTTGGACCTAGACAAAGATCAGTTATCATAGGAGGCTAGAAGATTCAGTGAGGCATAATTTTTTTTTAAAAATGTAGAGACTTTTGTCATTGAATTATAGCTCTATATTTGCTTCATAAAATATTACATCATAGACTTATAGAGCTTGGAGACTTTTGGAGACCTTTGAATCCAGTATCATTCCAAAATGACTTTATTGTTCTTCTAAAATTGATACATCCTCATTATTAAAAAAATTCAAGCCATTCAAAGTAAAATGTTGAGAGCTACAACCCCCCAATCCCCACCACCCTGATACAATCACCATTAATGTGAGGTTAACAGCATTCTAGATACCCCACTGCAGACAGATAGATGATAGATGTACAGAATCATTTTTTTAAAAAAATTGAATCATATTACACATTTTTATCAAGATTACTCAACGTACTGTTACTAGAAATTAATGGAATAAAAAGAAAATGAGGTCAAACTGGAGAAACTATACACTTTGGAAAAATATTTATTCACCACAAGGCATATCAGTTTCTAATAGATCCTGTAAGATTGAGGGAAAAATTGATGAAAAAAAATCAAGAGGTTGTTATTTATTTCCTTCTTGTTTCAATTTTAATGATATTGATTGACTCTCTACTATGAAAGGTGAGGAAATCACACTTATGTTTTTCCCTCTCCCCTTACAAGTTGTGTTTTACATAACAATAATCACAAAGTCAAGGTTTGTAACATTTATTTCATGTTCTAGTAATTGGTTAGAAATTGCGTTTGCCAGTTACTAGAGACCTGACTCTAGTGACTTAAACACGTATGGGTTTAGTCTCACACCTACAGGAAGACTGGAGGTAAGTCAGGACATGGTCAGGGCTCCATGAACTTATTAGGAACTCCCTAATATTCCTGTGTTCTGTTTTACCATGTTTAGTGTGTGATTTTCATTTTCAAGGTTATAATATGGCTGCTGGTGTTCTAGTCCTTGTGTCTATACTCCAGGCAAGAAGCAGGAAGAAGGGGGAAGAAGGTGAAAAAGACTTTAAAAATATATAGATATACTTTATTTCACAGTCTTAATTTTTTTAAGTAACCCCAACGTGGGGCTCAAACTCATGACCCTGAGATCAAGAGTCGCATGTTCTACTGAGTGAGCCAGCCAGGTGCCCCCAAAAAGAAGGCTTCTTTTAGAAGGCTAAAGTGCCATTTTTATTTCATTGCCTGCCCCAGCCACCTGCTATCTGTAGGGCAGGCTGAGGAATGTAGTTTTGCTACTTACCACATTGACAATGTGGGAAGTTCCTGTAACCTCAATGTCTTGCTTGATTTTAGTTCTATATTTACATTGATTTACTGCCTGGAATACTAGCCAATTTTACCAAAGAACACTAGCCAATAAATCTCTACTTATAAGATTTTATTTTGTTTATTTCTTGCCTGAATGTATTACATCCTTAAGTAGTTCTTTCCAGAAGAAGAGTCTGTGGGCATTGTATCACTTAAGTTATTGCTACCTCAGTTGCTCTCCTAATTCCCAGGTGTTTCCTGCTTTTATCATCTCCTTAGGTTGTTCCTGTTTTTACAGTATAACATCTCTATTTTCTTAAATGTTTATTTATTTTGAGACAGGGAGAGAGAGAGAGCATGCAAACAGGGTAGAGGGGCAGAGAGAGATGTCCCAGGCAGACTCTGTGCTGTCAGTGCAGAGTCTGACATGGAGCTTGATCCCACGACCTATGAGATCATACCTGAGCCAAAATTAAAAGTTGGACACTTAACCTACTGAGCCACCCAGGCACCTCTTAAGGATAGTATAAGATCTCTTGATGCCTGTTGTCTTCTGTGGATACCTCATTCCTGGAGCCCTCCACTTGGCTCCATAGTTCTAAAGAAAAGCGGTCTCTTCACTTCAGTCCTTGAGTAGAGAGCCACTGGATCTTGGACCTCAATGTCTTTTTTCTTTTTCTTTTTGGCTTACTACTTTTTCTTGATGGAACAGCTTCTCAACTAACTTCTTAAGAAAGAATGTGTGAGAGATAAACTCACTGAATTTTGAATGTCTGAACATGTTTTATTCTAATTCTTACACTTGATTGATAACTTTGTAGATGCAGAATTCTCATTCGAAAGTACTTTTCGGTCAGAATTTAGAGGCATGGCTCAGTTGTCTTCTAGCATCTGATGTTGCTGATGAAAAATATAATGTCAGTCTGGTTCTTGTACCTTTGTAGATGACTAGTTTTTTCTCTTTGGAAGCATTTAGCAACTTCTCTTGATTTTTGGCATTCTGGAATTTTGCAATGATGTGGCCTGCTGTGGAGTGTTTTTGATTCATTGCACTTGACACTGAAGAAGGCCCCTTTGATATAGAAACTGTTCTTCACAAAACTCATAAAATTATCTTGTATTATTTGTTCTGATCATTTCTTTCACTCTCCTCTCTCAATTCTCTTTTCTGAAATTCCTGTTAATCAAATTTAGAATTTTGTGTTGATCCTCTATGTCTCTTATCTTTTTGCTCAGATTTCCCACCTCTTTTTCTCTTCATTCTATTTTCTGGGAAATTTCCTCAGCTTTATGCTCAATCTTGTCACTAAATTTTATTTTGGAAATAACATTTTAAGTTTATACAAACGTTTTCTCTAATTGGTCCTTTGTCATAGCATTTTGTCCTTGTTTTAGGGATTCAATATCTTAAGTCTCTTTGAGGTTGCTATTTAAAATTGTTTTTATTTCCCAAACTTCTTTTGGCTATTTGTTGTCTTTTGTGGTTCCATATGAATTTTGGGATTGTTTTTTCTATTTCTGTAAAAAATGTCATTGGGATTTTGATAGAAATTGCGTTGAATCTGTCAATTCCTTTGGGTAGTTTGAACATTTAAATAGTCTGAAAAACTGGCAAAGGTGTCTGAGTTCTCTGGACTCCTTGGTGTCAAAATTACTGAAATCATTGAATGAACTGAAAACAAGATTTTGCTCTGACAGCGTTGACAAGGATTGAAGACAACACTCCCCTTCTACCAGATCCCTGTGGCTAATTTCATAACATGACTCTAGGTAGATTAGACTCCTTCTAGGAGCACCTAGAGTAGCGCCACTTGGGCTTTGCCATCAGGTTCTCACTAGCTGTACATAATTGAAGTTCTCGGCCTTGTTTTTTCTTCATCTAAAAAATGGTGCTAAATGACACTTTACTTCAAAGGATTATTGTGAAGATGGATAGATTTGGCACTTAGTAGGTCCTCAATAGATGTTAGCTGGTTAAACTCCAGAGCCTATACTTTTAATCACTGTGTTAAATTATTAGTGGGAAAAATGGACTATTCTGCATGTTATGCTTATAGGTACTTATTGCCTCGAAATATTTTTTCAGACAGAACATCATATAAGTTATTATTATTACTTATTTAAGGAGAAAATACTTTTTTAATTACTGAAGTATAATTGACATACAATGTTATATTAGTTTTAGGTGTACAATATATTGATTCAATAGTTCTATACATTACTCAGTGCTCATCATGATAAGTATAGTCATCTGTTACCATACAAAGTTATTAAAATAATATTGATTATATTTCCTATGTTGTACTTCTCATCTCCATGACTTATTTGTTTATTTTAAATGTTTATTTATTTATTTTTGAGAGACTGAGCGAGGGAGGGGCACAGAGAGAGGGATAGAGAGAATCCCAACAGGCTCTGCAGTGTCAGTTTGAAGCCAGACACAGGGCTTGAACTCATGAACCATGAGATCATGACCTGAGCCTAAATCAAGAGTCAGAGGCTTAACCTACTGAGCCACTGAGGCACCCCGACTTATTTATTTTATAACTAGAAATTTGTACCTCTTAGTACTCTTTGTCTATTTTGCCCGTTTCCCCACCAACTTCCCCTCTAGCAACCACCAGTTTGTTCTCTGTATTTAAGTCTTTTTTGGGTTTTTTGTTTGTTCATTTGTTTTATTTCTTTGTTTAGTGTTTATTTATTTTGTGAGAGAACAAAAGAGATCACGAGCAAGGAGAGGCAGAGAGAGAGAGAGAGAGAGAGGGAGAGAGAGGCAATCCCAAGCAGATGCCATGCTGTCAGCACAGAGCCTGACATAAGGGTCTATTTCACAGGCTGTGATATCACATTTGTTTTATTTCTTAAATTCCACAGTCTTTTATTGAAAAGACTGTCTTTTAACCATTGTGTATTTTTGCCTGCTTTGTTGTAGATTAATTGACCATATATATGTGTGGGTTTATTTTTGGGCTCTCTATCCTGTCCATTGATGTATGTATATATTTTTGTGCCAGTACCATACTGTTTTAATTACTAACACTTTGTAGTATGTCTTGAAATCTGGAATTGGGATACCACCAGATTTTTTTCTTCCTTCTCAAGATTGCTTTGGCTATTTGAAGTCTTCTGTGGTTCCATACGGATTTTAGGATTATTTGTTTTAGTTTTGTGAAAAATGCTATTGGTAATTTGATAAGGATTGCATTGAATCTATAGTGTGCTTTGGGTAGTATAGACATTTTACCAGTATTCTTCCAATCCATGAGCATGGTATAGCTTTCCATTTGTGTTGTCTTCAATTTCTTTCAACAATGTCTGATGCTTTTTGGAGTATAGGTCTTTTGCCTCCTTGGTTAAATTTATTCCTAGGAATTTTATTATTTTTTGATGCAATTGTTTTATTATTTTTAATATGAAATTTATTGTCAAATTGGTTTCCATACAACACCCAGTGCTCATCCCAAAAGGTGCCCTCCTCATTACCCATCACCCACCCTCCCCTCCCTCCCACCCCCCATCAACCCTCAGTTTGTTCTCAATTTTTAAGAGTCTCTTATGCTTTAGCTCTCTCTCTCTCTAACCTCTTTTTTTTTTCTTCCCCTCCCCCATGGACTTCTGTTAAGTTTCTCAGGATCCACAGAAGAATGAAAACATATGGTATCTGTCTTTCTCTGTATGACTTATTTCATTTAACATAACACTCTCCAGTTCCATCCACGTTTCTACAAAGGGCCATATTTCATTCTTTCTCATTGCCACGTAGTGTTCCATTGTGTATATAAATCACAATTTCTTTATTCATTCGTCAGTTGATGGACATTTAGGCTCTTTCCATAATTTGGCTATTGTTGAGAGTGCTGCTATAAACATTGGGGTACAAGTGCCCCTATGCATCAGGACTCCTGTATCCCTTGGGTAAATTCCTAGCAGTGCTACTGCTGGGTCATAGGGTAGGTGTATTTTTAATTTTTTGAGGAACCTCCACACTGTTTTCCAGAGCAGCTGCACCAGTTTGCATTCCCACCAACAGTGCAAGAGGGTTCCCATTTCTCCACATCCTCTCCAGCATCTATAGTCTCCTGATTTGTTCATTTTGGCCACTCTGACTGGCATGAGATGATATCTCAATGTGGTTTTGATTTGTATTTCCCTGATGAGGAGTGACGTTGAACATCTTTTCATGTGCCTGTTGGTCATCTGGATGTCTTCTTCAGAGAAGTGTCTATTCATGTTTTCTGCCCATTCCTTCGCTGTATTATTTGTTTTTCAGGTGTGGAGTTTGGTGAGCTCTTTATAGATTTTGGATACTAGCCCTTTGTCTGATATGTCATTCACAAATATCTTTTCCCATTCCGTTGGTTGCCTTTTAGTTTTGTTGATTGTTTCCTTGGCAGTGCAGAAGTTTTTATCTTCATGAGGTCCCAATAGTTAATTTTTGCTTTTAATTCCCTTGCCCTTGGGGATGTGTCAACTAAGAAATTGCTGTGGCTGAGGTCAGAGAGGTTTTTTTCCTGCTTTCTCCTCTAGGGTTTTGATGGTTTCCTGTCTCACATTCAGGTCTTTTATGCATTTTGAATTTATTTTTGTGAATGGTGTAAGAAATTGGTCTAGTTTCATCCTTCTGCATGTTGCTGTCCAGTTCTCCCAGCAACCATTTGTTAAAGAGACTGTCTTTTTTCCATTGGATATTATTTCTTGCTTTGTCAAAGATTAGTTGGCCATACTTTTGTGGGTCTAGTTCTGGGGTTTCTATTCTATTCCATTGGTCTATGTGTCTGTTTTTGTGCCAATACCATGCTGTCTTGATGATTACAGCTTTGTAGTAGAGGCTAAAGCCTGGGATTGTGATGCCTCTTGCTCTGGTCTTCTTCAAAATTACTTTGGCTATTCGGGACCTTTTGTGGTTCCATACAAATTTTAGGATTGCTTGTTCTAGCTTCGAGGAGAATGCTGGTGCAATTTTGATTGGGATTACATTGAATGTGTAGATAGCTTTGGGTAGTATTGACATTTTAACAATATTTGTGCTTCTAATCCATGAGCACGGAATGTTTTTCCATTTCTTTATATCTTCTTCAATTTCCTTCATAAGCTTTCTATAGTTTTCAGCATACAGATCTTTTACATCTTTGGTTAGATGTATTCCTAGGTATTTTATGCTTCTTGGTGCAATTGTGAATGGGATCAGTTTCTTTATTTGTCTTTCTGTTGCTTCATTATTAGTGTATAAGAATGCAACTGATTTCTCTACATTGATTTTGTATCCTGAGACTTTGCTGAATTCATGTATCAGTTCTAGCAGACTTTTGGTGGAGTCTATTGGATTTTCCATGGATAATATCATGTCATCTGCAAAAAGTGAAAGCTTAACTTCATCTTTGCCAATTTTGATGGCTTTGATTTCCTTTTGTTGTCTGATTGCTGATGCTAGAACTTCCAACACTATGTTAAACAACAGCAGTGAGAGTAGACATCCCTGTCGTGTTCCTGATCTCAGGGAGAAAGCTCTCAGTTTTTTCCCATTGAGGATGATATCAGCTGTGGGCTTTTCATAAATGTCTTTTATGATGTTTAAGTATGTTCCTTTTATCTCGACTTTCTCGAGGGTGTTTATTAAGAAAGGATGCTGAATTTTGTCAAATGCTTTTTCTGCATCGATTGACAGGATCATATGGTTCTTATCTTTTTTTTTTTTTTATCAATGTGATGTATCACATTGATTGATTTGCAAATGTTGAACCAGCCCTGCAGCCCAGGAATGAATCCCACTTGATCATGGTGAAGAATTCTTTTTATATGCTGTTGAATTCGATTTGCTAGTATCTTATTGAGAATTTTTGCATCCATATTCATCGGGGATATTGGCCTGTAGTTCTCTTTTTTTACTGGGTCTCTGTCTGGTTTAGGAATCAAAGTAATGCTGGCTTCATAGAATGAGTCTGGAAGTTTTCCTTCCCTTTCTATTTTTTGGAATATCTTGAGAAGGATAGGTATTATTTCTGCTTTAAATGTCTGGTAGAATTCCCCTCAGAAGTCATCTGGTTCTGGACTCTTATTTGTTGGGAGATTTTTGATAACTGATTCAATTTCTTCGCTGGTTATGGGTCTGTTCAAGCTTTCTATTTCTTCCTGTTTGAGGTTTGGGAGTGTGTGGATGTTTAGGAATTTGTCCATTTCTTCCAGGTTGTCCAGTTTGTTGGCATGTAATTTTTCATAGTATTCCCTGATAATTGCTTGTATCTCTGAGGGATTGGTTGTAATAATTCCATTTTCATTCATGATTTTATCTATTTGGGTCCTCTCCCTTTTCTTTTTGAGAAGCTTTTCTAGAGGTTTATCAATTTTATTTTTTCAAAAAACCAACTCTTAGTTTCATTGATCTGCTCTATAGTTTTTTTTAGATTCTATATTGTTTATTTCTGCTCTGATCTTTATTATTTCTCATCTTCTGCTGGGTGTGGGGTGTCTTTGCTGTTCTGCTTCTATTTCCTTTAGGTGTGCTGTTAGGTTTTGTATTTGGGATTTTTCTTGTTTCTTGAGATAAGCCTGGATTGCAATGTATTTTCCTCTCAGGACTGCCTTCGCTGCATCCCACTGTGTTTGGATTGTTGTATTTTCATTTTCATTTGTTTCCATATATTTCTTAATTTCTTCTCTAATTGTCTGGTTGACCCACTCATTCTTTAGTAGGGTGTTCTTTAACCTCTATGCTTTTGGAGGTTTTCCAGACTTTTTCCTGTGGTTGATTTCAAGCTTCATAGCATTGTGGTCTGAAAGTATGCATGGTATGATCTCAATTTTTGTATACTTATGAAGGGCTGTTTTGTGACACAGTATGTGATCTATCTTGGAGAATGTTGCATGTGCACTCGAGAAGAAAGTATATTCTGTTGCTTTGGGATGCAGAGTTCTAAATATATCTGTCAAGTCCATCTGATCCAATGTATCATTCAGGGCCCTTGTTTCTTTATTGACCGTGTGTCTAGATGATCTATCCATTTCTGTAAGTGGAGTGTTAAAGTCCCCTGCAATTACCACAATCTTATCAATAAGGTTGCTTATGTGTGGGAGTAATTGTTTTATTTATTTGGGGGCTCCGGTATTTGGCGCATAGACATTTATAATTGTTAGCTCTTCCTGATGGATAGACCCTGCAATTATTATATAATGCCCTTCTTCATCTCTTGTTACAGCCTTTAATTTAAAGTCTAGTTTGTCTGATATAAGTATGGCTACTCCAACTTTCTTTTGACTTCCAGTAGCATGATAGATAGTTCTCCATCCCCGTACTTTCAATCTGAAGGTGTCCTCAGGTCTAAAATGAGTCTGTTGTAGACAGCAAATAGATGGGTATTTTTTTTTCCTCCATTCTGATACCCTATGTCTTTTGGTTGGAGCATTTAGTCCATTTACATTCAGTGTTATTATAGAAAGATATGGGTTTAGAGTCATTGTGATGTCTGTAGGTTTCATGCTTGTAGTGATGTCTCTGGTACCTTGTCTCACAGGATCCCCCTTAGGAAATCTTGTAGGGCTGTTTTAGTGGCGATGAATTCCTTCAGTTTTTGTTTGTTTGGGAAGACCTTTGTCTCTCCTTCTATTCTAAATGACAGACTTGCTGGATAAAGGATTTTCGGCTGCATATTTTTTTTTCTGTTCATCACATTGAAGATTTCCTGCCATTCCTTTCTGGCCTGCCAAGTTTCAGTAGATAAATCCGTCCCTAGTCTTATCACTCTCCATTTATATGTTAGAGCATGTTTATCCCTAGCTGCTTTCAGAATTTTCTCTTTATCCTTGTATTTTGCCAGTTTCACTATGATATGTCTTGCAGAAGATTGATTCAAGTTACATCTGAAGGGAGTTCTCTGTGCCTCTTGGATTTCAGTTTCTTTTTCCTTCCCCAGATCAGGGAAGTCCTCAGCTATGATTTCTTCAAGTACACCTTCAGCACCTTTCTCTCTCTCTTCCTCCTCTGGAATCCCAGTTATGAGTATGTTATTACATTTTATCACATCAGTTCTCTAATTCTCCGCTCATACACCTGGATTTTTTTTTATCTTTTTCTCAGCCTCCTCTTTTTCCATAATTTTATCTTCTAATTCACCTATTCTCTCCTCTGCTTCTTCAATCCGAGCTGTGGTTGCCTCCATTTTATTTTGTAGCTCATTTATAGCATTTTTTAGCTCCTCCTGACTGTTTCTTAGTCCCTTGTTCTCTGTAGTAATAGATTCTCTGCTGTTCTATACTTTTTTCAAGCCCAGCGATTAATTTTATGACTATTATTTTAAATTCATTTTCTGTTATATGCTTAAATCGTTTTTGATCAGTTCGTTAGCTGTCGCTACTTCCTGGAGTTTCTTTTGAAGAGAATTCTTCTGTTTCGTCACTGTGGATAGTCCCTGGAGTGGCGCGGAATTGCAGGCTCTTCCCCTGTGCTGTCTGGAGTAACTTGCATTGGTGGGTGGGGCTGCAGTCAGACCTGATGTCTGCCCCCAGCCCACCGCTGGGGCCACAGTCAGACTGGTGTGTACCTTATCTTCCCCTGTCCCAGGGGCAGGACTCACTGTGGAGTGGTGTGGCTCCTGTCTGGGCTACTTGCACACTGCCAGGCTTGTGGTGCTGCTTTGATGCGATCTGGCGTATTAGCTGGGGTATAGCCACAAGGTGCACAGGGGTGGAAGGGGCAGACTCAACTCGCTTTGCCTTCGGTGGTCTGCTTCAGGAGGGGCCCTGTGGCACTGGGAGGGAGGCAGACCTGTTGGAGGGATGATCTGCAGATGCACAGCTTGGGTGTTTGTGCAGTGCAAGCAAGTTCCGTGACGGGAACTGGTTCCCTTTGGGATTTTGGCTAGGGGATGGGCGAGGGAGATGTGGCTTCCCAATGCCTTTGTACTTTGCCAAGCTGAGCTCTGTCCTCCGGGGCTCAACAACTCTCCCTCCCATTGTCCTCTAGCCCTCCCACTTTCAGAGCAGAGCTGTTGACTTATAACATTCCAGATGACAAGTCCCACTGGCTGTCAGAACACACTCCATCTGGCCCCTCCACTTTTGCAAGCCAGACTCGGCTCTGCCTTGCCGGGTGGGCTGCCCCTCCACCGCCCCGGCTCCCTCCTGCCAGTCTGTGTAGTGCGCACCGCCTCTCTGCCCTTCCTACCCTCTTCTGTGGGCCTCTCATCTATGCTTGGCTCTGGAGAGTCTGTTCTCCTAATCTTCTGGCGGTTTTCTGGGTTATTTAGGCAGATGTGGGTGGAATATAAGTGGTCAGCAGGATGCAGTGAGCCCAGTGTCCTCCTACGCTGCCATCTTCCTCTCCTTTTTTGATGAAATTGTAAGTGGAATTGTTTTCTTATTTTCTCATTTTGCTACTTTGGAAGATTATATGTTTCCAGAAATTTGTCCATTTCTTCTAGGTTGTCCAATTTGTTGACATAATTTTTCGTAATGTTCTCTTATAATTCTTTGTATTTCTGTAGTGTTGGTTGTTTTGTCTCCTTCATTTCTGATTTTGAGTCCTCTCTCTTTTTCTCTTGATGATTCTGTCTAAAGGTTTATCAATTTTGTTTATCTTTAAAAAGAACAAGCTACTTATTTCATTAATATTTTCTATTTTCTTTGTTAGTTTCTATTTCATTTATTTTGCTCCTATTTTTATTATTTCCTTCCTTCTAGCTTTGGGCCTTGTTTGTTGTTTTTCTTATTCCTTTAGGTATAAATTTAGGTTTTTATTTGTGATTTTTCTTGTTTCTTGAGGTGGACCTGTATTGCTATAAATTTCTTCCTTAGAACTGCTTTTACTGCATCCCAAAGATTTGGGACCATTGTATTTTCATTTTCATTTGTATGTATGTATTTTTAAATTTCCTCTTTGATTCTTTGTTGACCCATTACTTGTTCAATAGCATGTTGTTTAGCCTCCATGTGTTTGTGTTTTCCAATTTTTTTCCTTATAGTTGATTTCCTTATAGGAAATGATTTCCTTTGTGGACAATTGTGGTTGAAAAGATGCTTAATATGATTTCAGTCTTCCTAAATTTATTGAGACTTGTTTTGTGGCCTAACATGTGACCTATCCTGGAGAATATTCCATGTGCACATAAAAAGAATGTGTAGTGTTGTTTTTAGGTGGAACGTTCTCTGTTAGGTACATCTGGTCTAATGTGTCATTCAAAGCTTTTTCTTGTTGATTTTCTGTGTGATGTATCAATTGATGTAAGTGGAATGTTAAAGTTCCCTAGTATTGTATTACTGTCAATTTCTCCCTTTATGTCTATTAATATTTGATTTGTGTATTTATGTGCACGTATGTTGAATGCATAGATATTTAAAATTGTTATGTCCTCTTGTTGGATTGATTCCTTTTCTCACCATGTAGTGCCCTTCTTTGTCTCTTGCCACAGCCTACTTTGAAGCCTATTTTGTCTGATAAGAGTATTGCTGCCTCAGCTTCTTTTTTTTTTTATCCTTCCATTTGCATTGTATATGATCTTCCATCCCTTTACTTTCAGTATGTATGTATCTTTAGTTCTCAAGTGAGTTTCTTGTAGGCAACATATAGGTAGGTCTTGTTTTTTCTTAGTCAACTCAGTCACCCTATATCTTTTGATTGGAGCAGTTAATTTACATTTGAAGTATTTATTGATACTTATTGATACTTATTGATATGTACTTATTGCCATTTTGTTAATTGTTTTCTGGTTGTTTTTATAGTTCTTCTCTGTTCTGTCTTCTTTTCGTCTCTTCCATTGTGGTTTGATGGCTTTCTTTAATGTTCTGTTTGGATTCGTTTCTCTCTATTATTTGTGTATCTATTATAGGCTTTTGATTTGTGGTTATCATTGGGTTTATATGTAACATTTTATGTGTATTAAGTGATTATTCTACTACCTTTACTGTATGTTTGCTTTTACCTGTGAAATTTTTACCTTTCATGATTTTCTTACTCCTAGTTACGGTCATTTCTTTCCATTTCATATAAGTATTTTTATTTTTTTAAGTTTATTTATTTTGAGAGAAAGAGAGTTGGGGAGTGGCAGAGAGAGAAGGAGACAGAGAATCCCAAGCAGACTAGTGCTCTCAGTGCAGAGCCTGACATGGGGCTTGATCTCATGAACCATGAGATCATGACCTGAGCCAAAATCAATAGTCAGATGCTCAACCAACTGAGCCACCCAGGTGCCCCACATATAAGTATTTTTCAAATGCTGTATCTTTAAATTTTTTAGGTGTACAATATATTGATTCAACAGTTCTATACATAATGCTCATCATGATAAGTGTAATCATCATCTGTCACTATAGAAAGTTATTACAATATAGTTGATTATATTCCCTATGCTGTACTTTTCATCTCCATGGCTGACTGATTGACTTACCTATTTATCTATTTATTTGTTTTAAATGTTTGTTTATTTATGTTGGAGAGAGAGAGGGGGGGGGGAGAGAGAGAGAGAGAGAGAGAGAGAGAGAGAGAGAGAGAGACCAAGCAAGGGAGGGACAGAGAGAGAGAGAGGGAGGCAGAAAATCTCAAGCAGGCTCCACACTGTCAGCACAGAGCATGATCAGGGGCTTGAACTCATGAATTGCAAGATCATGACCTGCACCAAAATCAAGAGTCAGACGCTCAACCAACTGAGCTACCCAGGTGCTGCTTAAGTTTTAATTTTAATTCCAGTTAGTTAACATACAGTGTTACATTATTTTCAGGTGTACAGTATAGTAATTATAAACTTCCATGTATCACCCTGTGTTCATCACAAGTGAACTCCTGAATCCACATCAACTATTTTACCCATTCTCCCACCTACCATCAAGTTGTTCCCTGCAGTTAAGAGTTTATCCTTATCAAGTTAAGGAAGTTCCTTTTTTTTAAAGTTTATATGTTTATTTTTGAGAGAGAGAGAGAGAGAGAGAGAGAGACAGAGAGAAAGGGAGAGAGAGAGAACCCCAAGCAGGCTCCATGCCATCAGCATAGTGCTCAACATGGGGCTTGAACACAGGAGCCGTGAGTTCATGACCTGAGCCAAAATCAGATGCTTAACTGACTGAGCTACTCAGGTACCCAAGGAAGTTCCTTTTCGTTCTAAGTTGGCTAAGCATTTGTTTTATATTTTACTCATTTGAATAAATATTGAATTTTATCAAATGCTTTTTTTGTATCTAGTGAGCCTTGATGAATTTTCTCCTTTGGACATTTAATTTTGTGAATTACATGGATATTCTAATGTTAAATTAACCTTACATTGCTGGGATAAATACCACTTGGTCATAATTTAAAAATTATAAGAGTTGCCTGGATGGCTCAGTCAATTGAGTGTCCAGCTTTGGCTCAGGTCATGATCTCATGGTTCGTGGATTCCAGCCCTGTGTCAGGCTCTGTGCTGGCAACTCAGAGCTTGGAGTCTGCTTCAGATTCTGTCTCCCTCTCTCTCTTCCCCTCTCCCGCTCATGTTCTGTCTCTCAAAAATAAATAAATGTTTAAAAATTATAATACAATGGTTTGCTAATATTTAATTTAGGATTTTTCATCAATGACCATAAGTCTGATTGTCCTATTTTTGTCTTCCTTTTGCACTTTTCTGGTTTTGGTACCAATGTGTTCTAGACTCAGAAAATAAGTTGGAAAGATCAGCTTCTTTTTTCCTGAAATATTTTATATAAAATCTTGATTATACATTTTTTTAATATATTTTGTTTTAGAAAATTTGGTTAAACTTGCCTCTAAAACCATATGGGACTTTGGTAGCTAAATTTAATCAATCATCATTTACTGTGGCTACCAATATATTTGAACTTCTTTCTTTTTTGTTTAGTTTTTTAATAGCTTATTTATTGAGATATAATTCACATACTATAAAATTCCTACTTTTAACATATAAAATTCAGTGGCTTTTGATATATTCACAAAGTTGTACAATCATCACTACATTTTATTTTAGAACACTTTCATCATCCCCCAAAGAAATCCTGTATATATTAGCAGTCACTTACAGTCTTCCTTCCCACAACCCCTGGCAACTACTTACCTACTTTTTGTCTCTATGAATTTACCTATTCTGGACATTTCATATAAATGGAATCATAAAATATGTGGCCTTTTGTGTTTTGCTTCTTTGACTTACATGGTGTTTTCAAGTTTCATCCATGTTGTAGCATATTTTAGTACTTCGCTACTTTTTAAGACTAATATTCCATGGTATATATATATATACCACACTTTGATGGGAATTTGAGTTGGTTCAGTTTTTTTTGGCTACTGTAGATAATGCTGCTGTGAACACTGATTTACAAGTTTTTATGTGGACATGCTTTCAGTTCTCTGAATGAGTGTATTCCTAGAAGTGGAATTCCTGGGTCATATGGTAACTTTATGGTTAATTTTTTAAAGTTTATTTATTATTTAAAAAATTTTTAAACTTTTATTCAGTTTTGAGAGACAGAGAGACAGAATACAAGTGGGGAAGGGACAGAGAGAGAGGGAGACACAGAATCCGAAGCAGACTCCAGGCTCCAAGCTGTCCGCGCAGAAGCCCAATGTGGGGCTCGAACTCATGAACAGTGAGATCATGACCTGAGCCAAAGTTGGCTGGTTAACTGACTGAGCCACCCAGACACCCTGAAAGTTTATTTATTATTATTATTTTTGAGAGGCGGGGGAGAGAGAGAGAACAAGTGGAGGAGGGGCAGAGAGAGAGGGAGACAGGATATGAAGTGGGCTCTGAGCTGACAGCAGAGAGCCTGATGTGGGGCTCGAACCCACGAACCATGACATCATGACCTGAGCTGAAGTCAGAGGCTTAACTGACTGACCTATCCAGGCGCCTCTATGTTTAACTTTTTGAGAAACTTTCAGTGATGATTCTTCTTAATTATTAAGTTTTCTTTATTTTTCTTTCTACCTTCTACTCATTTGGGAGTCATACATGTTGTTTCTGCTTTTCTATTAGTTTCTTTTAAAATTTAAATGAATATGTGATCCCTTATATGTGTACAGATAAATCTGATTGAACAAAGTCTAATATTAATCACTAAATCTATTTTTCTGAATAATTCAAGGTCAGTAGAACACAAATACTTACCACCACCCCCCCCTTCCATGTTATTTCCTATTATATTAAACTTATTATTATCCCCAAATATTATTATTGCTTGTTTTTATACTCAGTACTTTTAAAACTTGTCAACATGTTTTTCAGTTTTTCTTCTCACCATTGTTTCTTGTGTCCTATACTTTCTCCTGAAATAATTATTATTTTTCCTTACTGAAGTACATATAGTTATTGTTCAGTGAGGGGTTGTGAGTGGAAAATGCTTATAATCTTATTTATCTGAAAATGCCTTTTGTTTACTACCACTCAAAAATAGTTTAGCCAGGCATAAGCTTCAGGGTAGCAGATATTATTTTCCTCATCACTTTGAAACTATCATTCCATTTTATTTGAGCCTCTGTTGTCAATCTAATGGTCATTCCTTTGTAGGATATTTTTGGTTAGTTTTACCTTTGCTATTCTGTATTTTCACTATACTATGTCTAGATATGCACTTGTCTTTACTAATCCTGCATAATAGTCAATGCACTTCTTTAAAATTTTTTTAATGTGTATTATTTTTGAGAGAGACAGACAGAATGTGAGCAGGGGGAGGGGCAGAGAGAGAGGGAGACACAGAATCTGAAAGAGGCTACAGGCTCTGAGCTGTCAGCACAGAGCCCGACACAGGGCTAGAGCTCACGGACTGCGAAATCATGACCTGAGCCAAAGTCGGACACTTAACCGACTGAGCCATCCAGGTGTCCCTCAATGTATGTCTTTAATGTGAGGAACTATGAAATCTGAGAACAGTTCTATAAAATATGCAGTTCTATGAAATAACAGTTCTATAAAATTATCTCCTCAAATACTGCCTTTTCCATATTCTTTTTCTTCACTTTTTCTTTAATGCATTTTTCATCTATTTTGAATGGGATCTTTGAAATAATAGTACCTCTTTAATTATATTCTGCTTATTCTATCCTTAGGTATTTTAATCATTTACATTTTCCATCTATTTTTATCTTTCCATGTTGGTAATTTTCTCAGCTAATTTCTACTATTTACAAAGTCTCTCTTTAGCTGTGTCTAGTCTAAAGTTTTACTTCTTTCAGTTTTAATTTCAATAACTATGTTTTATTTCTTGTTGTTTTTGTTCTTCAGATTTTTTTTCAAAAATCCTATTCTTTTATTTTTAATATTGTTTTAAACATGCCTATTTTATAGCCTTCAACTGTTTATTTTGTACAATTCTTGAGATGCTAATCCTGCTGTTTACTGTGACAACTGATTCTTCTTCACAGTGGTTAATTTTCTCGTGTGTGTGTGTGTGTGTGTGTGTGTGTGTGTGTGTGTTTTAAACTCTGGGTTGTCTTTTCTTGGGTGTTTCATAACCTAAGGTGTGGAGATATTTCTAAATAATTGCCTTCAATTCCACAAGAACTTTAGGATTCTTACCAGTTCTGGATCAAGTTTTATGTTAATTTATTGTAATATTCCATGTGAATAATGTATATGAGGGCACCCCCATGCAGAAATACATTACATACTTAGGATTTGACTTCTCAGAGAAGATTTGTTTTCAATCTGCAGCCCCTAGCAGCCCATAAGTATCCCTGATGTTTCCCTGAAATGATGGGTAGAATTGTCTCGTCTCCTTTACATAGAATGGGTAGATTTTAAGGATCCTAATTTTAAATAGGAATCTTAATTCCAGTTTTCTGTCGTGTGTGGGCTCAAGACCACATTTCTTGTCCCCTTACAAACATTTGTGCTTCATCTATGTTCAACTAATAGGGTCCTTACCTCAAGTAAACTCAATGCAACATAAGTTAGAGATATAACTTTACCAAATGATTATTTACTTTACAGAAGGATCCACTCTAGATTTCTTCTAAAGAACTACTCATGTATTGTATTGAAATGTGGTTTAATTTATAGAAATTAAATCTATTTAACTTTGCACAGTACTCAAAAAATACTTGCTGAATGAATGAGTGACTGAATGAATGTAAAACTAACTACTGTAGCATGAAATTGAAAATGCCATTTTATAAAAACCAAAGGATAAAAAGTTTTGATACAAATTAGCAATAGTAAGTTGGAAAATCTTAAGTGCAACAGGCAGGCTATTAAGTAGAAACCATAATGTGTTGCCAAAAAGCCAATGATTGGCACTTAGAAGAGTTCATTATTTTGAAGCTAAATAAAAAACTGCTTCCTGAATATTCAGCCTGTGAAAAGAAATTCTGCTGGTTTGTGATGATCTGGGAAGTTAATTTAAACTTCACGTGAGGCTATGTGTTAAAGAAAAGACATCTTTATGGTAGGAGCACAATTCAGCAACTGAGACATACTCCATTTCTTGAGCTACAAGAGAGTTTACCAGGTTCAAGAGGGTCAAGTGACTTTTCTTGCAAAGAGAAAGGACCACAGGAGAGATTAAAACAAGAGTTAAAAACAGAAATGAAACATAAAGGAAAACCTTTTATGTTCCAAATCTTTAAAACATAGAAAAGGGAGGGGGAAGCCATCTTGAACACTTCCTGTGTTGTGCAAGTATGCTGTACATTTGTAATAATGAAGAGGTCAGCATGAGATTTCTTTAATGTGCATCAAAACCAGTGGTTTACAAACTACATAAAACATTTTTGAATACAAGGCAGAACAAGAACTAGGACAATGCTACCTTTCATTCTGTGGTTAAATGAGGCTTAGTTGTTGGTATCACATAGGTTTTCTATTAATACAATGCTGGAAAGGATGTTCTACATTTATAGTCTAAGAGAAAGAACAAATGGAGTTTAATTCATAACTGTATCATATCTTAGAAACTGTTATGTCTTAGCTCATAGTCCTTACAAGGCTTGGGGAATGATTTCATGTTCCTATAGGAGCCAAGAAGAAATGGGGGTGATTTTAGTTCCAGTGCGATGTCAAGATGAGCAAAAGAGCTTCAAGATGGAAAAAGTTCATTTGATTATAAAATATCTTCCTACTTTTTATGGTGTTATTTGAATTTTGAGCCCCATGCTAATGTTTTCTGAACTGTAAAATAAATTAGTTCTATTAATGGTGGGAATGTCATCTTTGAAGGAGCCTTAATAATTATGTAACCCAATTCCTGCATTATTTTATAAATAGGAAAGTTTAGGCTCAGAGAGAGCTAGTGACTTACCTTATATAATACAGTAAGTCAGGAGAGAATTGGGACAAAAAAATTTAGGTCTCTTAACTCCTAGTTATTTTTGATGTCTCATACAAGTTGAAACACTTCGGGTTGTTTTATTTATTTATTTATTTATTTATTTATTTATTTATTTATAAATGCTTATTTATTAATTTTGAGATAGAGAGCATGAGCAGGGGAGGGGCAGAGAAAGAGGGAGAGAAAATCCCAAGCAGGCTCCATGCTGTCAGCACAGAGCCCAACATGGGCTTGATCTCTTGAACCCATGAGATCACGACCTGAGTGGAAATCAAGAGTTGAGCATTTAACCGATTGAGCCACCCAGGTGCCTCTATTCGTTTTTAACAGCTGTATTATTTTGCTATGGCTTTCATAACAAAATTCCACAAACTGGATGACTTAAAACAACAGAAATTTATTGTCTCACATGTCTGGAGGCTAGAAGCCTGAAATCAAGGTGTCAGTGGGCCATGACCCCTTTAAGATTCTGGCTGGAATCATCCCTTGCTTCTTTTTAGCTTCTGGTGCTGGATATCAATCCTTGGTGTTCCTTGGCTGGCAGCTGCATCACTCCAATCTCTGCTTCTGTTGCACATGGCCTTCTACCTGAGTATTTTTGTTCAAATTTTCTTCTTTTTATAAGGATGCCAGTCAGGTTGAATTACACAGCAATGTAAATGGCTTCATCTTAACTTGATTAAATCTTGATTAAGTTTATAAATAAGGTCATATTCATGGGTATGAAGGGTTAGGATTTTAACATATCTTTTTGGGAGATACAATTCAACTCATAATATCAGCTTTATTCATATATAATTCACATCCCATATGATTCACCCATTTAAAGTGAACAATTCGGGGTACCTGGATTAAGCGTTGGCATAAGCATCTGATTTTGGCTCGGTATGATCTCACAGTTCGTGGGTTTGAGCCCCGCATCAGGCTCTGTGCTGACAGCTCAGAGCCTGAAGCCTGCTTAGGATTCTGCTCCCTCTCTCTGCCCTTCCCCTGCTCACGTGCTCTCTCTCTCTCTCCCTCTCTCAAAAATAAATAAACATTAAAAAAATTTAAAGCGTACAATCATTGGTTGTTACTTTTTTCACAGGGTTGTGCAACCACCACCACAATATAATTTCTATTCCCCCTAAAAGAAGCTCCATATCCATTAGTAGTCAGTCTCTATTTCCCTCCTCTCCCTGCCCCAGCCCTAAGCAATCACTAATCTATAAAATGCTTTCTTCAGACATTTTATATAAATAGAATCATACAGTATGTCCAATGTAACTGTTCTTTCATTTAGAAAAATGTTTTCAAGGTTTATTCATGTTATAACATATATCAATACTTCATTCTTTTTTATGGCTTTATATTTTCTTGGATGGATATACTAATTCTGTCTATCCATTTATCAGTTGATGGACATTTGAGTTTCCAGTTTTGGGCTACATGGATAATGCTACTATGAACATTTATTTGCAAACTTTTGTGTGGACATATGTTTTGGTTTCTTTTGTGTATATAATTATGAATTTCTGGTTCATATGGTTACTATAACCATGAGGAATTGCCAGATGGTGTTCCATAGTGGCTGTACAATTTTTCAATTCCACCAGAAAGGTATGAGGGTTCCAATTAATCCACATCCTCCTCAACCCTTGTTACTATTCATCTTTCTTAAAAAAGGTTTTTTTGTTAAGTAATCTCCACATCCAAAATGGGGCTCAAATTTATAACCCCAAGATCAAAGCATCACATGCTGTCTTGACTGAGCCAATGATACTAGTGGGTATGAAATGATATTTCATTGTGGTTTTAATTTGCGTTTTCCTAATGACTAATGATGTTGAATATCTTTTCATGTGCTTATTGACCATTTTTAATATCTTCTTTGGAAAAATGTCTTTTGGACCATTTAAATTGAGTTGTCCGTCTATTTATTTATTTATTCATTTATTTAAATGTTTATTTTTGAGGGAGGGAGAGAGAGAGTGTGAGTGGGAGAGGGGCAGAGAGATAGGGGGACAGAGGATCTGAAGTGGGCTCTGTGCTGACAGCAGAGCCCGATCGCGGGCCTGAACCCATGAACCATGAGATAAACACTGGAGCCGAAGTTGGGTGCTTAACTGACTGAGCCACCCAGGCGCCCCGACATATGTCTTTTTATTAGTGAGTTATAAGAGCTCTTTTTTAAAAATCTTTTTTTTCTTTCATTTTTTAAAAATTTATATCCAAGTTAGCATACAGTGCAACAATGATTTCAAGAGTAGATTCCTTAATGCTCCTTACCCATTTAGCCCATTCCCCCTCCCACAACCCCTCTAGTAACCGTCTGTTTGTTCTCCATATTTAAGAGTCTCTTATGTTTTGTCCCCCCTCCCTGTTTTTATATTATTTTTGCCTCCCTTCCCTTATGTTCATCTGTTTTGTCTCTTAAAGTCCTCATATGAGTGAAGTCATATGATTTTTGTCTTTCTCTAATTTCACTTAGCATAATACCCTCCAGTTCCATCCACTTAGTTGCAAATGGCAAGATTTCATTCTTTTTGATTGCTGAATAATACTCCATTTATATATATATACCACGTCTTCTTTATCCATTCATCCATTGATGGACATTTGGGCTGTTTCCATACTTTGGCTATTATCGATAGTGCTGCTATATACATTGGGGTGCGTCTGCACCTTTGAAATAGCACACTTATATTCCTTGAATAAATACCTAGTATTGGAATGATGAGTCATAGGGTAGTTCTATTTTTAATGTTTTGAGAAACCTCCATACTGTTTACTAGAGTGGCTGCACCAGTTTGCATTCCCCCTAGCCATGCAAAAGAGATCCTGTTTCTCCACATCCTTGCAAACATCTGTTGTTGCCTGAGTTGTTAATGTTACCATTCTGACAGGTGTGAGGTGTTATCTCATTGTGGTTTTGATTTGTATTTCCCTGATGATGAGTGATGTTGAACAGTTTTTCATGTTTCTATTTGCCACCTGGATGTCTTCTTTGGAGAAGTGTCTATTCATGTCTTTTGCCCATTTCTTCACTGGATTATTTGTTTTTTGGGTTTGATAAGTTGAGTTTGATAAGTTCTTTATAGATTTTGGAGACTAACCCTTTTTCTGATATGTCATTTGCAAATATCTTCTCCCATTCTGTCGGTTGCCTTTTAGTTTTGCTGATTGTTTCCTTTGCTGTGCAGAAGCTTTTTGTTTTGATGAGGTCCCAATAGTTCATTTTTGCTTTTGTTTCCCTTGCCTCTGGAGACGTGTTGAGTAAGAAGTTGCTGTGGCCAAGATCAAAGAGGTTTTTGCCTACTTTCTCCTCAAAGATTTTGATGACTTCCTGTCTTACATTTAGGTCTTTCATCCATTTTGAGTTTATTTTTGTGTATGGTGTAAGAAAGTGGTCCGGGTTCAATTTTTTGCATGTTGCTGTCCAGTTTTCCCAGCACCACTTGCTAGAGAGACTGTCTTTATTCCATTGGATGTTCTTTCCTGCTTTGTCAAAGATTAGTTGGCCATATGTTTGTGGGTCCATTTCTGGGTTCTCTATTCTGTTCCATTGATCTGAGTGTCTGTTCTTGTGCCAGTACCATACTGTCTTGATGATTAAAGCTTTGTAATATGTATTGAAGTCTGGGATTGTGACGCCTCCTGCTTTGTTTTTCTTTTTCAAGATTGCTTTTGCTATTTGGGGTCTTTTCTGATTCCATACAAATTTTAGGATTGTTTGTTCTAGCTCTGTGAAGAATACTGGTATTATTTTGATAGGTATTGAATTGAATATGTAGATTGCTTTGGGTAGTATTGACATTTTAACAATATTTGTTCTTCCTACCCAGGAGCATGGAATCTTTTTCCATTTTTTGGTATCTTTTTCAATTTTTCATAAGCTTTCTATAGTTTTCGGTGTATAGATTTTTCACCTCTTTGGTTATGTTTATTCCTAGGTATTTTATGTTTTTTTGTGCAATTGTAAATGGGATCGATTCCTTGATTTCTCTTTCTGTTACTTCATTGTTGGTGTATAGGAATGCAACCGATTTCTCTGCCTTGATTTTCTATCCTGCAACTTTGCTGAATTCATTAATCAGTTCTAGCAGTTTTTTTGGTGGAATCTTTTGGGTTTTCCATATAGAATATCATGTCATCTGTGAAGACTGAAAGTTTGGCCTCCTCCTGGCTGATTTGGATGCATTTTATTTCTGTGTTCTCTGATTTCTGAGGCTAAGACTTCCAATACTATGTTGAATAACAGTGGTGAGAGTGGATATCCCTGTCTTATTCCTGACCTTAGGGAGAAAGATCTCAGATTTTTTTCCACTGATGATGGTATTAGTGTTGGGTCTTTCATATATAGCTTTTATGATCTTGAGGTATGATCCTTCTATCCCTACCTTCTTGGGTTTATTTATGAAGAAGGGATGCTGTATTTTGTCAAATGCTTTCTCTGCACCTATTGAGAGGATCATATGGTTCTTGTCCTTTCTTTTATTGAAGTTATGCATCACATTGATTGTTTTGTGTATATTGAACCAACTCTGCATTCCAGGTATAAATCCCACTTGGTCGTGGTAAATAATTTTCTTAATGTATTGTTGGATCCAGTTGGCTAGTATCTTGTTGAAGATTTTTGCATCCATGTTCATCAGGGAAATTGGTCTATAGTTCTCCTTTTTAGTGGGGTCTTTGTCTGCTTTTGGAATCAAGGTAATGCTGGCTTCATGGAAAGAGTTTGGAAGTTTTTCCTCCATTTCTATTTTTTGCAACAGCTTCAAGGGAATAGGTGTTAACTCTGTCTTAAATGTTTGGTAGAATTCCCCTGAAAAGCCATCGGTCCCTGGACTCTTGTTTTTTGGGAGATTTTTGATTATTAATTTGATTTCTTTACTGGTTATGGCTCTGTTCAAATTTTCTATTTCTTCCTGTTTCAGTTTTGATAGTGTATATGTTTCTAAGAATTTGTCCATTTCTTCCAGATTGCCCACTTTATTGGCGTATAATTGCTCATAATATTCTCTTATTATTGTTTTTATTTCTGCAGTGTTGGTTGTGATCTCTCCTCTTTCATTCTTGATTTTATTTATTTGGGTCCATTCCTTTTTCTTTTTGATCCAAACCTAGTGGTTTATCAATTTTGTTAATTCTTTCAAAGAACCGGTTTCTGGTTTCATTGATGTGTTTTACTGTTTTTGTTTTTGTTTTTGTTTTGTTCGCATTAATTTCTGCTCTAATCATTATTATTTCCTGTCTTTTGCTGGTTTTGGGTTTTATTTGCTGTTCTTTTTCCAGCTCTTTGAGGTGTAAGTTTAGGTTGTGTATCTGAGACCTCTTTTCCTTCTTTAGGAAGGCCTGGACTGCTATATACGTTCCTCTTATGACTGCCTTTGCTGTGTCCCAGAGGTTTTGGGTTGTTTTGTTATCATTTTCATTGATTTCCATATACTTTTAAATTTCCTCTTTAACTTCTTGGTTAGCCCATTCATTCTTTAGTAGGATGTTCTTTAGTCTCCAAGTATTTGTTACCTTTCCAATTTTTTTCTTGTGGTTGATTTCGAGTTTCATAGCATTGTGGTGAAAATATGCGTGGTATGATCTTGATCTTTTTGTACTTGTTGAGGGCTGATTTGTGTCCCAGTATGTGGTCTATTCTGGAGAACATTCCATGTGCACTGGAGAAGAATGTATATTCTGCTGCTTTAGGATGAAGTGTTGTGAATATATCTGTTAAGTCAATCTGGTCCAGTGTGTCATTCAAAGCCATTGTTTCCTTGTTGATTTTCTGTTTAGATGATCTGTCCATTGTTGTAAGTGGGGTGTTGAAGTCCCATACTATTATGGTATTGTTATCAATGAGTTTCTTTATGTTTGTGATTAATTGATTTATATATTTGGGTGCTATTACATTTGGAGGATAAGTGTTTATAACTGTTAGGTCTTCTTGGTGGATAGACCCCTTAATTATGAGGGGTCTTCTTCATCTCTTGTTACAGTCTTTATTTTAAAGTCTGGATTGTCTGATATAAGTATGGCTACTCTGGCTTTCTTTTGTTGACCATTAGGAAGATAGATGGTTCTCCATCCCCCTACTTTCAATCTGAAGGTGTCTTTAGGTCTAAAGTGGGTCTCTTGTAAACAGCATATAGATGGATCTTGTTTTCTTATCCAATCTGTTACCCTATGTCTTTTGATTGGATCATTGAGCCCATTGATGTTTATAGTGAGTACTGAAAGATATGAATTTATTGCCATTATGTTGCTTGTAGATGGAATTTCCGGTGGTGTTCTCTGGTCCTTTCTAGTCTTTTTGCTTTTGGCATTTATTTGTTTATTTATTTATTTATTTATTTATTTATTTATTCATTCATTCATTCATTCATCTTTTCTCCCCTCAAAGAGTTTCCCTTAAAATTTCTTGCATGGTTGCTTTAGTGGTCATGAACTCCTTTAATTTTTGTTTCTCTGGGAAACTTTTAATCTCTCCTTCTATTTTGAATGCAGCCTTGCTGGATAAAGAATTCTTGGCTGCATATTTTTCTGATTCAGCACATTGAATATATCATGCCACTCCTTTCTGGCCTGACAAGTTTCTGTGGATAGGTCTGCTGCAAACCTGATATGTCTTCCCTTGTAGGTTAAGGACTTTTTTTCCCTTTCTGCTTTCATGTTTCTCTCCTTGCCTGAGTATTTTGTGAATTTGACTATGATATGCCTTGTTGATGGTTGGTTTTTGTTGAGTCTCATGAGAGTCCTCTGTGCTTCATGGATTTTGATGTCTGTGTCTTTCCCCAGGTTAGGAAAGCTTTCTGCTATGATTTGCTCACATAACCCTTCTACCCCTGTTTCTCTCTCTTCCTCTTCTGGGACCCCTATGATTCTGATGTTGTTCCTTTTTAATGAGTCACTGATTTCTCTAATTCTCAAATCGTGCTCTTTTTAGTCTTCCTCTTTTTTTCTGCTTCATTATTCTCCATAAGTTTGTCCTCTATATCACTGATTCATTCTCTGCTCTGCCTCATCAATCCTTGCCTCTGTGATAGCCATTCAAGATTGTAGCTCAGTTATAGCATTTTTTATTTCATGCTGACTAGCTCTTATTTCTTTTATCTCCATAGAAAGGGATTCTAATCTATTTTTGACTCCAGCTAATATCCTTATTATCATGATTCTAAATTCTGGTTCAAACATCTTGCTTGTATCTGTGTTGACTAAGTCCCTGGCTATTGTTTCTTTGTGCTCTTTCTTTTGGGGTGAATTCCTTCGTTTTGTCATTTTGAAGGGAGAAAAGGAATTAATGAGGTAAAGAAATTTAAAGAAAATTAAAATAAAAAAAAATTAAAAACAACACACCCAGACACACACAAAATCAAATAAATGATGCTAGATCCTAGGTGTGTTTTGGTCTGGGTGTTGAAAGGGGCTTGATACATTAGAGAAAAAAGGGGAAAGAAAAAAAAAGGAAATCGTTTGAAAATTTGAAAAAATGAATACACTGAAATAGAATAAAATGAAATAATGGAAGTAAAATAGAATTTGAAAAAATTTACACAAAAGTAAAAAATATAGTAGAAAAAATAAAGAAAAATATTTTTAACAAAAATTGAAAATAAAAATAAATTTTTTCTCTTTCTGTATTTAAGAAAAAGAAAAGAAACGAAAAAGAGAAAAAAAAAAGAAAAAAAGAAAATTGAACAGATGGACCATCGAACAGACTGAAATACGACTGAAATTACTTCGTTTTCCCCTAGAAGTCAAACTATGGAGCGCTTTATAGTCCATAAACTAAGCAGGTGGAAAGACCTGTGTTCCTGAAGAGCCAGTTTGACCCAGTTGGGCAGGGCTTAGTGTAACTGTTTCATTCTCCACTAGATGGCGCTGCTTAGCTTACTGGCGGGGATTGTTGCGGCACTTGTAGGTGTGTATGCGCATGCATGGGCGGGGCAAAAATGGTGTCACCCTGCTATCCATTCTCCAGTATTGGAACTCTGTGCTCTCCCTGGCCAGCAATTGCACACCTATCCTTTGTCTCCGGCTTCCATCCACTCCCTTCTTTTACACTGTCCGTGGCCAAGCCCCAGGCGGTACCTCCCTCCTGAGTTTTATCTCAGATGCGGCTGTGTTTCCAGACCCCTTACTTCTGAGGGACTGTGGCTCTGACCCAGTCTGCCCCTCTGCAGGAGAGTCTCACCAAGCAATGGCCAGGTGCCGGCTGCATCCAGGAACGTTCGCAGGACCGGGCTGCTGCTGACACCCAGAGACTGTGGCTGGGTGCCAGCCTGCCCCAGAAAAAGTTCACGTGATTGTGCAGCAGCAGCATTTCAGGGATTATGGCAAATCACAACATGGCATCTGGCACCAGGTTTCACTCCCAACAACCTTGTTCCAGCACCAGCGAATGTGGTTGTTCTCCCGGGTCCACTGAGGCCTTTGCCTGTGGGGGGGCCACACAGCCTCTACCAGATGTCCTCCCAGTAGGGGAACCGCCTCTTCCCATGTGGCCTGAAGACCTCCAGACTTCACTCTGCTCCTGGGGATTCGCCCTTCCCACCAGAGCACTGCCAGGTATCGAGCTGTGGAGTTTCAGACTCTGTGCTCCCCCTTATAGAGTCTTAATGGAATTTAAACCCTCTCCTTTCTCCCTTTTCAGTCCTTGTGGCTGTTTCCACTTTTCCACTTTCTCTCCAGCTGCTTTGGGCGGGTGCTTTTCCCGTATTCTCCTCCCTCCCCCCCCCCCACCTCGTTTCCATCCTCTCTCCGCATGCTAAAACAGCTCCCTGCCTTACTTGGCTTCTTTTTCCCCCAGTTTATCTCTCTGCGCCATGTACCTGCTGAGTTCTGTGGTTCAGGTTGTACAGATTGTTGTGTTAATCCTCAAATCAGTTATCTAGGTGTGCAGGATGGTTTAGTGTTGATCTGGCTGTATTTCATAGATTTGAGACACAAAAAAATCTTCCATGCTGTTCCACCATTTGTCTCCTCCCCATAAGAGTTCTTTTTATAATCTGGATACATATCTTTATTCAATATATGATTTGTAGATATTTGCACTCATTCTGTTCTCTTTTCCACTTTTCTTTCATGGTGCCCTTTGAAGCACAAATGTTTTAAATTTTGTTGAAGTCCAGATTATCTGTTTTTGTTTTTGGTCATGTTTTTAGTGTCGTATCTAAGAATCCTTTGTAAAATCTGAGGTAATGAAGATTTACTTCTGTGTTTCCTAAGAGTTTTATAGTTTTAGCTCTTACATTAGGTCTGATCCATTTTGAGTTAATTTTGTGTAAGATGTGACGTGTAAGACGTGAGGTGTGGGTTCAACTTCATTCTTTTGCATGTGACTATCCTGCTGTCCCAGCATCATTTATTGAAAAGAATTTTTTCCCAACTGAATGGTCTTAGCACCCTTATCAAAAATCAGTTGATCCTAGACACATGGTTTTAATTTTGGACTCATGATTCTATTCTTCTGATCTATGCCAATCCTGTGCCACTACCATACTATTCTAATTACTGTTGTTTTTAGTAAAGTTTTGAAATCAGGAAGTGTGAGTCTTCCTACTTTGTTCTTTGCAATTCCATATTAAAGTTATAATCAGCTTGTAAATTTCTACAAAAGTCAGCTGGAATTCTGATAGGAATTATGTTGAATCTGCAGATTAATTTGGGGAATATTGCCATCTTAATGATATGAAATCTTCCAATCCGTGAATATGGGAAGTTTTCCAATTTATTTAGAACTTTAATATCCTTCAACAATGCTTTGTAGTTTTCATCATATGAGTTTTTCACTTTTAAAATTTGTTCCTAAGTATGTTATTCTTTTTGATGCAATTGTAAATATCCTTGTTTTCTTAATTTCATTTTTTATTGTTCATTGCAAGTGTATAGAAATACAATAGATTTTTGTATATTGATCTTGTATTCTGTAATCTTGCTGAACATGTTTATTAGGTATAATAGATTTTTAGTGGATTCCTTAGTGTTTTCTAAATATAAGATCACATTTTATGCAAATAGAGGTAGTTGTACTTCTTCCTTTCCAATACGGATGAGATTTATTTCTCTTTTTCTTGCTTGATTGCCTAGGCTAGAACCATCAGTACAATGTTGAATAGAATTGGTGAAAGTGAGCATACTTATCTTGTTCCTGACCTGAGAGGGAAAGCCTTCAGTCTTTTACCATTGAGTATTATGTTCACCATGGGTTTTGAAGCTCTTCTTTAACTTGTCTTAATTTATCTTTATAACTTTTCCCCCACTACAAATCTTGGCATGCCTGGTTGCCCAACTCTACAATCCTAACCTTATTCACAAAGACCTGGTTGTCTAAATAATCTGGATATTTTTTATCCTTTTATTTACATGCACTATTTATTTTTGCCTCTGTACCCATTGCTCATATAGTTACAAAGAATTCCCTATTTCCTCCAACAATCTAGCTCATATACTTCCTTGGGATAAAGCTCAATTTCCCAGATCATTGCACCACCACCTCTTCAACAGATACAAGTAGACACACATACACATGGAGACACACATACACACATCATGTGATTCCCTGACTCCTCACTTCCCTGGGTACTTGAAGCTAATTTACATTTTGTTTCAGCTCATACCACTTTGTGAATGTTCTTTTGTTATTTCAGATATCTTTGTCTTGGCTCCACCAACTGCACTGTAGATATCTATCCAGAATAAGGAGCTGGAACCCTGTATTTTAATATTATCCATGACACAGTGTAACACAAAGGCTCATAGGAACAAGAAGTGCTCCATAAAAGCTGACTGACCAGTCAATTTTGCTCTCAGAAGGACCTCTAGTTCCTTGTAGGACACTATGAAAATCAGAGACTGCCTAGATGCCACTCATACCTCTGTCAGTGCCTCATTTCTATTTCCAATCCATTTCTCTTCTCCTTATATTGGCTGATTTTCAGAGGGAGATAATTGGCTCCATCAATTTTTATAGCTTAATGAAAGTCTCAGCCATGTTTACCTGCTTTCCTTCCAGGGTAAATGCATCACAAGCCAAAGCAAAGTCATCCCCATAGCCCTTGTTTAGAAAATGTGTGATTTTCATATTGTCTCCATTAAAGCAATATAGTCTACTAGCTATGACCTCAAACATGACCTTCTTTAGAAATGAGTGCCTCTTAGCATGAAATATTTATTCTTAAGGCTAGACCCATGCTGGGGTTTGAAGGTTTGTAACAAAGTTCCCAGATTCCTGAGCACATTGCCTGCTGTTGTTTTCTTTGTTGTGGCATTTGCCTGTTTTTGTGTGTGTGTGCTTTACTGCAACTAAAATATTGACATCTCCCTGCCCTACCCCATTAACTATGGAAAATGCCATAGAATGGAAATCTTTTGCAATAAGCATACCACAGACATCAGAGTGTAGGGCTTGGTCTTGCTGTCTTAACAGCTAAAGAGGCTGGCTGCATACCAGTTTTAGGAGAAAAATGGTTTTTATTAGGTACTTGCTGAGCATATAGCCTGAGTCAGGCGTGGGGGGATAGGCAAGCAAATACATTGATGCTGCTTTACAGCAGTTTACAGTCTCAATGGGGTGATAAGACTAACATACCTCAAAGAGAGAACTATTAAGTTAGAGAGTGTGTGATAATTGCTAAAACAAGGGGAGAGGAACATACTGTCAGAGTGACTTGGAGTCAGTGAAGACTTTTGAAAGAAGTTGAACCCTTAAGTTTGACTTGGAAAGATTTTGATGGAGAGAAGAGTGAGAGGGATGCAAAGAAACTAACATAGGGTTGACGATATAAAGAGGCTGACTAAGAGGTTTGAAGATCCATATCAGGGACCATTTGGAGATAATATCAGTAAAATAAGTGTAGATTGGAGTGTATCTTGAGTGGATAGAATTACAGAATATCAGAGCTGGAAAATCTAATATTGCTAATAGCTAATATTGCTAATATTCAAGCTGGAGCTGGAATTCCTAGTCCAGTGTGTAGTTCCTATAGTTTTCATTAGATTTTTTTTAATCCATGGAGTTTTCTTTTCTTCAAATGGAATCTTATATAAAGAATCCCAATACATAAATATACAAAAGCAAAAATACTTTGGTTGCTTTTGGGTGAGATCAAGATGAACCCAATTCCTACATTTTAAGAGTGAGACAACTGAGATACAGGGACAGAAAATGACCTCCGTGTCATTAAATCCAGTGGACATTTCTCAGTGCACATCTTGCTTGGCTTCTTAGCAGCATACTACATTGTTAACCACTCCCCTTTACTCAACATACTACACTCCTTTCTTATTCTTCTATGATACAGCTTTTCTGATTTTCCTCTTACTTCCTGACCTTTTCTTTTCCATCTCATTTGAGTGCTTATTCTCCTACATTTAGACTTCAAATGTTGGATTTCTTAGGACTTGAACATCAGCCCTTTCTACTTATTGTCCTACATTCTCTGCCTAGGCAATCTTATTTGATGGCTTTAAGTCTAATCTAAATGATGGCAACACTCAAGTTATACTTCCATCCCCTGCTTCTCCTCAATTACTGATTAGGTATCTCTATAGGGATATACCACATGTGCTGTAAACTCAAAATTTCTGAAACTAAACTCCTCTGTCCCTCTCTACAGTCCTTAAAGTTCATATCTTCTCCTGTGTGTTCTTTATCTCAGTGAATGGCATCACCAACCACCCAGTTTCTTATCCCCTAAACCAAAGACTCATCCTTAACACTTTTTTTCTCCTCTCTTACTTTTCAATCATCAAGTCCTGTTCATCTTATGTCCTTAATATCTCGTGAATCTCTCCACTCTTCTTCATTTCCTTCAGTGCACCAGACTACCACTCCCCTCCAGGCCACCTGTATTTCTCTGTTGACCTACTACAATAACTCCATTGTCTCCCTGCATCTACTCTTTCCCTATCTGCCAATCCTTTCTCTACATTACAACTGAAGTGTACTTTTAAAGCATAAATATGATGTCATTTCCCTGCTCAAAAGCCTTCAGTGGTTTCCCAGTGCCTAAGGAAAATGTATAAATTTATTACACATTTTAGAAAACCCTTTATGACCTGGCATCTGTCCACTTGCTCAATTTCATTTTTGTTTGCCATACTTCTTTCTCTTTTACAATGATAGCCTCACAGTTTTGGACTGTTTTATGGGTTTCTACTGACTAGAACTATAATCTGCCCACATCCTGCCAGACCAACTTATCCTTCTGGTTTCAGGTGAAATTTCACCACCAGTGGAAAGTCTTCCTAACTCCACTCCCACTCCCAAGTCCAGGAAAAATGTCCCTTCATTGTAGTCTCATGGTAACTTGAGAGGATAACCTTTCACAGAACGTATCACACATTATTATAATTGCTGCTTTAATTGTGTATCTCCTTAATTATCCCATAAGCTCAGTGAAGGCGAGGTCCATCTTGACTACAAATGTATCCTCAGTGTGTAGCATGGTGCCTAAAATGTAGTAGGTTCTTTAGAAATATCTGCTGAATGAATACATGAATGAACGAATCACACCATTCATCAAAGCTTCTACCACCTTTCAAAAAGCTTAACAAAATGTAATGACAATGCTAAGCTTGGCTATAATTTCCCCATTTTAATTTGTTATTTGATTTCTTCTTAAAGGGATACACTTTTAGATCTTGGAAAATCTTTGCAAATGCCAAGGGCATGATTTGTATGATGATTAGATATTTGGTCAAGATGATTGTGGCTGAAAATCTTTCCAGTTACCCTGTGGGGAGGGCCTTCCTTTTGACTTATAATTATGGTTACCTAACTTTTGCAAAGATTCGCTGGGGAAATTAAAAAAACAAAAGATAATTAAAAAATAGGAGATGGCACATTAAACTAACATAGCCAACTAAGGCACGGGCTCTCTCCCTTTTCAGCTATTTGTCATTTATGAACCTCAAGGTATTTTGCTGACAAGGGGCTATTTTCTATATGTTATGGGCATGCTGACAGGAGGCTAGAACACAGGAAGACACAGAAGAGAAATGAGAGACCATTAAAGGCCAATTCAGCAAGTGAACATTTCAACCTCATGAACTTCTAAATTCTGTGAATTTCATTTTTAATGAAGAGGGGGAGCCAATTTCAAGCCCTGGGGAAAGAATCTTGCCTTTTCAATTGCCAGGCAGGTCAGCAGGGTTGCAGGGCAGCTTTCTAGAAAGGCCTCTGTGGCCTCAGTTCCAAATCTTAGACAACAGCTGTTGGCTGAAAGATCTTCTTGGATTCCTGAGCCTGTGGTCTATAGTGAAGAAATCATACCATGGCTGACAAAGAAGTGAGCTCTACCTCCAGCTTTTCATAGAAAGGTAGATTGAATGCTCCAACTCATTCCAGATGCTCTGTCTTCAAAGCTCTTACCTAATACCCAGGGTAGCCCGCTGCCCTTTAAAAGACAAAAATCAGCCTCCACTCTGATTAAACAACACGTGAGTTGAGCACTAGATGCTTCATGATGCCAGACTGAACAGCTTGGAAATGGGAGAGCCTGCCTGTCTCTGATGGTTCCCCTCAAGCTATCTGTTCCCAAGAGATTTTCCATTTAGATAAATAAAAAATAATACCAAAGAGGGAGAAATTATGCATTTTGTGGCACCAGAAAGTCATCAGATAGGTTCAGAGAAAGTATTTTTGGAAACACTAAGGAAATGGTCGTAAGCACTTTGGCTTTTATAGACATTCTGAGTCTTCTAGGACACCAGCACCCTTATAATCACTTCTGTTGTCCATAGCTCCTAACTTTACCTAAAGCTGACTCTCCTCAGAAGTGCCCTAACTCTGAGTAATTTGTTACCCAAAGCATTAGAGAGCTAATTCACTCAAATCCTCCATTGCACTTAAAAACTTCCCTATCCTATTATCTTGAGTAGGGGACTGTATTAACTTCCTAGGGCTGTTGTAGCAGAGTACAATGAACTGGGGGGCTTGGAACGACAGTTCTCAGTTCTGGAGGCCATAAATCTGAAAATAAGGTGTCAGCATGTCCATGCTTCTTTTTATTTTTTTAAATGTTTATTTTGTTTTTGAGAGAGAGAGAGAGCATGAGGAGGGGGGGGGGCAGAAAGAGACAGAGACACAGAATTCAAAGCAGGCTCCAGGCTCTGAGCTGTCAACACAGACCCTGACACGGGGCTTGAACTCATAAACCGGGGGATCATGGGCTGAGCCAACATCAGATGCTTAACTGACTGAGCCACCCAGGCACCCCCTGAATTGTTGAGTAATTTGAAAGAAATTATAAATAATGCATGTAATATATGAATACGTTCAATAAAAATATTATTTATCATCTCTTTGTTATGCATTTTTTCCACCTCTTTTTTATGGAAGCAACCATTATTATCAGTTTGGTTGTATACTTCCAGAACTTTTTCTGTTCATTTACATGTCAATATAGTTTTCTTGAAGCTTTGATAGAATATGTCAGTAAAACCACTGGAACTTTTTTGGGGGGGGATTAGAAAATTTTGGCTACTAATAAAATTTCTTCTGTAGTTTTTGGTTTATTCAACATTCTTTGTTATTCTTGGGCTGATTTTGGTAATTTGTATATTCCTTGAATCTGTCCTGTTTTTTAAGGTTTTACATTGATTGTTATTAAATTGTACATGGCATTCTCCTGTAATTGTTAAAGTCTCCAGTTTATTTCTTTTGTGTTCCTCATATAGTTTATTTTGCTGTCTCTTTTTTTAAATCATCATATTTGCTAAATTCTTGTTTATATTATTTGTTAATAGTATTTTAAAAAATTAAAAAAATTTTTTTAAGTAGGCTTCATGCCCAGTGTGGGGCCCAATGTGGGGTTTGAACTCACAACTCTGAGATGAAGAGTTAGATGCTTAACCAACTGAGTCACCCGGGTGCCCCTATAATAATATTTTTAAATAAATATTTTTAATAAATATATTTTAAATATATTATTTTTATTTGTTTATATTAATTATTTTGAGAGTACTCATTTTTGGTATTTTATTTAGTTTTTTGAGTTTTATTTTCTATTTATCAGTGTATATTTTTATCTGTATAATTTTTTCATTTTAACTTCATTAGACTTATTTTATCGTTTTCTTTCTACTGTCTTGAGTTGACAGCTTAGTTCATTTATTTTCAATCTTTATTTCTAATATGTGATTTTAAGACTAAATTTATTTTTGAGTACTATTTGGCCACATCCCTAAGTTATTTATTTACAATTTTTATTGAAGCATAACATATATATAACAAAGTGTACAAATCAGAAGTGTTTATCTCAATGAATTTTGACAAACTGAATACACCCTGGTCAGGAAACTGAACATGACCAGTATCTCAAAAGCCCCCTCTTGTGCGCATTTCAGTCATCACCAACCCACACCTATAGGAGTAAACATTGTCCTAATTTATAATGCTGTATAGATTACTGTTGCCTGCTTTTGAACTTTATGTGAATGTAACAATACAGTATATACTCTTTGAGTCTGGACATTTACACTTAACATTGTATTTTTAAGATTCATCCATATTGTTGTAGGTAATGATTCATTATCCTTGCTGTGTAGTATTTCATTGTGTAAATATTCAACAATTTATTTATCCATTTAATTATTGATGGATATTTGGATTGTTTCCTGTTTTTAGCAATAACAAATAATGCTTCTTTGAACCTTCTTTTACATATATTTAGGTAAGCATATGCATGCATTTCTGTTGGGTATATACATATGAGTGGAATTGCTGGATTGTAGGTTACATATGTTTTAAGTGGTTTCATGCCAGTGTCCCTAAGTATTTACACTAAATAGTTTATGAGGTTTTCATTTGCTCTGTGTCCTCACTAACACTGGGTATTTTTCTGTCTTTTTTCATTTTAGCCATTTCATTGTGAATGGTATTAAATTGCTGTTGTTTCCACAATGATTAATGAAGTTGAGTACCCATTCCTAAGGTTTTGAGATTAGTTCTATTTTAAATAGTTTATAATTCCAATTTTATTTATAGTTTAGTTTAAAAGTTATTTAGAATTGTGTTCATTAAATTTTTCCAGGTATTTGGGTGCCTGGGTGGCTCAGTCGATTAAGTGTCTGACTTTGGCTCAGGTCATGACCTCCCAGTCTATGAGTTCAAGCCCCGCGACGGGCTCTGTGCTGACAGCTCAGAGCCTGGAGCCTGCTTGGGATTCTGTGTGGGTGTCTCTCTCTCTGCCCCTTCCCCACTTGTACTCTTTCTCTCTCTCTCAAAAATTAATGAACATAAAAAAATTTACATTTTTCCAGGTGTAAAGATTTTAAAGCATTTTCTTTTTTGTAGTTGGTTCCTATTTTATTGCATTGAGAACAGTGAATATAGCCTACAAGATATTATGTTTTTTGGAATTTGATATCTTCTTATGGTCTAACAAATTATCATTTTTGGTAAATAATTGTATATGTTTAAAAGAAGGTATATTCTCTGTTTAGTGCAAAGTTCTATGTATTGTGTTATTAAAATTTTCTTTATCCTTAATTTTTGTCTAATTGATCTCTCAGTTTCTTAGAGAAATGTGTTAAATTATTGTATTATGATTGTGGTTTATATAAAGCATGGTGTGTTATTGTATACTTATTAGTTTATGTTTCTGTATTTTGATTCTCTGCACATAGGTGTAGAAAAGTTCATAACTGTTTTCTTTGTGGAGTGTTTTTTAAATCAAAATGATGTTTCTGTCTTTATCTATGAATTATTTTTGCTTTGAATTTATATTTCATCTGCTCTTGATATTGCCACACTGGTTTTATTTTTGTTGTCATTTGTCTGGCATTATCTTTCCCTAGTTCTTTATTTTCAATCTACAAGAGTCATTTTAAGTGTGTCTTTTGATAACATCTAGTTGGATCATTTTTACTGTCTTTAAATAGATAAGTTTAATTCTTTCACATTTACAGTGATTACCTATAGGTATAGTTATTCCTTTCCTATTTCCTGTTACAAACCTATCATGCTGCCATCTTGTTAACTTTTTCCTTCTTCTTTTTAAAAAAGATTTGATCTTTTAAGTAATGTCTCCACCCAACATGGGGCTTGACCTGACAACTCCAAGATCAAGAGTCACATGCTCCACCGACCAAGCCAGCCACATGCCCTGCTTCTGCTTTTTGTTGAATGGATGGAGCTTTTTTATTCCCCTCCCCTCTTCCATGTGGGTAAATTATACATTTTATTTTTATGTTTTATTAATCACCCTTAAATTGTTAACATGCACATAAAGATATATTTTTAACACTAGAATTAGTAAGTATCTAATTCATCTTCCTGAAAAGATAATAACCTTAGCTTTACTACCCTCTGCTTTCTTTTTTTCAAAATTTTTTTACATTTACTTATTTTTGAGAAACAGAGTGAGATAAAGTAAGAGTGGGGGAGGGACAGAGAGAGAGGGAGACACAGAATCCAAAGCAGGCTCTGGGCTCTGAGCTGTCAGCACAGAGCCCGATGCAGGGCTTGAACCCACAAACTGGGAGATCATGACCTGAGCGGAAGTCAGACGCTTAACCGACTGAGCCATCCAGGTGCCCCCCCCACTTTCTTTTTTTTAAGTTTATTTATTTATTTTGAGAGAGAGAGAGGAGAGAGAGAGAGAGGGAGAGAGAGAATGAGTCAGGGAGGAGCAGAGAGAGGAGGAAAGAGAGAATCCCAAGCAGTCTCCATGTGTCAGTATGGAGCCTGATGCAGGGCTCAATCTTATGAACCATGAGATCATGACCTGAGCTAAAATTAAGAGTCAGACACTTAACTGACACCCAGACACCCCTACCCTCCGCTTTCTATCCCCTATTCTCTTATTGATAGTTTTAGGTTTAAGTCTCACTACTTCCTACTGGATTCAATTTTCTCCTTTGTGTAATTCATCCACCAGTACTTCTTTCAGTATGAGTTTGTGGTTGGTAAAATTTCTGAATCGTTCCAGGGCTGAAAATGTCTTTATTTTACCTTACTTAAAATTTTTTTTAATGTTTATTTATTTTTCAGAGGGAGGGAGAGAGAGAGAGAGAGAGAATGAATGAATGAGTGGGGGAGGGACAAAGAGAGGGAGACACAGATTCTGAAGCAGGCTCCAGGCTGAGCTGTCAGCACAGAGCCCCATGCAGGGCTTGAATTCACGAACTGTGAGATCATGACGTGAGCCGAAGTTGGACGCTTGACTGACTGAGCCACCCAGCCACCCCTACTTTATTACTTCTTGATTGATAAAATTCTAGGTTTAGAAGGATGTTCCATTAGCAATATGAAGTGCTCCTTGTTTTCTTACATTCTGTGTTGCAGATGGAAGTCTCATTTCAAATTGATTGTCATTCTTTTCTGATAATCTGATTCTTCTTTCTGTTCATTGGTAGCATTTAGCACTGTAAGCTTGGTTTCTGAAATTGCACTATAATGTGTCTAAGGGTGTGTGCATGTGTATAATTTATCCTGCTTGGTCCTTGATGGTCATTTTCAATCAAAGACTCATTATAATTCAATATGGGAAAGTTTTGGCAATTATTTTTCAAATATTTATCAAATATTGCCTCCTATTTTGTCTGTTCTCTTCTTTTGAAACACCTCTTAGACTGGTATTAAAACTTCTCGATCTGTCCTCTGAGTCTTTGTATTTTCACAGTTTCTATCACCTTGACTCTTTGGGTTCTCTTGGGTAACATCTCAGTTCAGTCTTACAGCTTACTTATTTGCCTTTCCTGTAAATCTGCTATTTCATGTAATCTGCTATTTAGTCTATCTATTGAGCTATTTATTTCAATAGTTCTATTTTCATTTTTCAGATATCTAATTAGATTATTTAAAAAATAATCTTCAGTTCTTATTCAAAAGCATTTATTCTTGTTTTATGAATGTGATATCCTTCCATGTCCCTCTGAGGGAATAAACTGAATTTATGTGAAGGTCTCATTCTGATTTCTCTTTAATTTTGTTTCCTATAACTTAAATTCTTTCATTTATTGAGTTTGTTGTTTCATTCAATGGTGTGAGTTTTCCTTAAATGTTTTAGCCTCTGTGCAGTCTGCTTGAGGGACTAGATGGAAGTGGCTACTGTTGTTGTGACTGTTTTAAGGGACCATACGACATATTGCTGGTGAGAGTACATGGGTGGCTATTCTTTTGGATGTGGGTGTTTTCTAGGGGTTGCTAGCCTCCTGAATAGGGTTGCCAGATTTAGTAAATAAAAGAATTCCTGGTTAAATTTAAATTTCAGATAAGCAGTGAACTTTTTTTGTGTAAGTATGTTGCACATATTGCATGTTAAAACCTTAAATGTTAGAAGTTTTAAATTTATATTTAAATTTCAGTTAAATTTGATGTTCAGACAAATACTGGATGATTTTTTAGTATTAGTATGTCCCATGCAATATATGGGACACAGTTATAGCGCTGAAATCTTTCTTGCTTATTTACAATTCAAATTTGACTGGGTATCCTATAATTTGTCTGAAATCTTACACTCAAAGCATTGCCGTCTCTTTGATTTAAGGTCCCATACTTACTGCTCCCACCTGGAGGCAGACACTGTTGCTATTTTTACTATTACCTGGCCTGTGAAGGAAGGAAGTGGGAGGGATGACAGAACCGATTACCCTATTTGATTTTGCTTAATCATCTGATAGTTATCCTTGAGCTCTTCCTATTTCTACCACCTGAAGGCATGAAACATCCTTTTTACTGCTGTCTTCTACCACTACAGATTTTTACTGATTATATTGCGGGCTGTAGTTTCTCTTTAATACTATTCCACCTGCTTTATATCTTTCAAGGATTCCTCTATATTTCAGTGGTTTTGGTGCTGGATGGAAAGACTGAAACACGTATTAATTAGGTCTTTCATCTTGAAGTTCACAATCCTGCACCTTTATCTACCAGATGATACTATCTTTACTTATTTCATGGGATGATCTTTAGTTCTGGTTGTTTGAGGTCTTTTGCAAGGAAGAGAAACTGGGTAGTTGGTGTCACCCTTGCAGCCAGGCTCTAGGGGCAAACAGAACTCTATGAAATAGAATGGAAGGTGGCATTTGTTGAGAGGAGGAGCAACTCACCTGTGGCAAATGATCTTTGCTAAAGGAAGTAAAGAGATCATGCTGCTTCTATAGGCACTGGATGCAGTGATCTGGTTTTGAACCCCAGTCACCACTTACTAGCTTTGTGACCTTGGACTGGTTATTTAACTCCTCTGGGCTTCAGTTCCTCATCTGCAAAAGGGGATATTAGCTTTTTTCCTGATTCTAACATTTTAACACTTCTGTATTTGATATGTATATTCTAGTTAGTGTGTGTGATCCATATAGGATTTGTTAAATTAATACTGAATCTTAAAATCAATGGAATCTTAGAATCAGGACTAGGGTGCTACTACCTGTTTCATAGAGTTTTGTAAAGATTCAGTGAGGTGATGTATGTGAAGGGCCTAGCGGAGTGCCTAGCACATAAATAAGTGTTCAATGAGTATTAACTCAGTGTTTGTGAGAGCATAAGATACTGATCTGGGTCTGAGAATAGATCCTGGGTCTTAAGAGGGGAAAGGCCTTTGGGTACCTTGACAGTGACAAATAGTAAGAATTTTAGACTTGACTTTAAACTAGCTCACAGGGTAAGCCTTTATTTGTAAAGATTTTATTTTTAAGTAATCTCTATACCCAACAGGGGGCTTGAAGTCACAACCCTGAGATCAAGAGTTGCATGCTTCACCAACTGAGCCAGTCAGGCGCCTCTCATGGGATAATCTTTTGACTGGGAACAGGAGCTGCAGTAATCCTCCAGTTAGAAAATCAGGCTAGCTTTGTCTGAATGCTCTGGATACATTTGTTCTGCTTAATTTATACCTCCTAGAAGCAATATAATTAGTAAATATAAAGAACTCATGGCTATTTTCTGGACAAGCGACCAGTCAGGAACAGCTGCTCCTATTCTGGTCCATGGATCCTATTAGTGAAAACTCCAGAGTAGTGTGCACAAGAAAGGAAGCAAAGAGTGAACATGTTTGTGTTCTTTTTTAATAGTTTACTTGTAACATTGGACAGTCACATAAGCCTTGAGCTCTGTGCAGTTGTGTTTAGGATTTATCTGCATGGTATAAAGTCTACAGTGTCAGGAATGATTGGTTTGCTTTTGGCTTTGGGTGACTCCAATCAATAATTACACCTATTGATCAAAGGCATACATTAAAAACATTAATTTACATTGAGCACCTTAACTTCATAAAATGGCAACAACTGAATTGGCTGAAATTGATTTCCTTTTTGTTTTCAAAAGAAAAATTCTCAGTGCTGTGGATATCCTCAGTATGATTCAGAGCTCAAAGGTGGTTAATTATCCACCAATATCACAGAGAAGAGAACTCTGCAAACATATTATGGTGCAAATTAGAATCCTAGGGGAGGTTGTTTGCACGTCCTTTCTAAAGTTCATTTCCTGGGGTAGGGACCTCTTTCTGGCCTTGGAAGGAGCTGAACATGAGGAATAGTGCCGTGGTCAGAGGAAAATGCCTTGGCTTCACAAGATGGCTGAGGTGACTTTTCCAGGGTTAGCATGCTCTTACTCCAAGCTGAATTCATTATGCTTGCCTAGGAAGCTGAACAAAGACAAGCTAGGTCTGCTGCTGGGGCCAAGGATGCCATGCAGTTGTTTTCCAGCTGTATTTGGTAGAGATTTAGGGTTCCATGGGTGATGCTCAGGAGATTCTGGGTACAGAGGTTGAGGGAGGCTTAATTTATGAGATTATTGGCTCTATCCTTATTTCAAACAATGATTTTGTGTTGTCATTGTCAACATTGTCCCTAAATAAACTCACAGTTATAGCCTAGCCTGGTTCTGTTTTTGTTGATGGAACAACCCCCTCAAGCACATGCATACAGGGTATTTGGCTGATTCCCCTTTTTCCGGAGGGTTTCTTTTAGCCAGCAGCCGTAGCCCTACTTTCCTCAACCTACATATCTGAAGCCTATTTGTGATAGATTGCATTGATGGAGGGATGCTTCATCCCTCCCATTGTAGGCAGTATGCTCTGTCCCATCTCTGGACTCTAGGCTCAGCCATATTATGCTTTGCCCAACTGGATGTTAACAAACATGGTGGAAGCAGAAGCTTCCATTTCCTCCTGCTCACTCCTGCACCTGTGCTCTTGCTCCCTTGCCACATCCATGGGAACATGCTTAGGCTAGCCTGCTGGAAGTATGTGAAAAACCATCCCTCACTCAAGCTGAGGCCAAACTAGATCAGCCATCAGCCAGCTGATCTCTAGACATGAATGAGCCTAGCCAAGACCATTTAGCTGACTTCAGTTGACTGTAGACATGAACAAATCCAGCCTAGATGATCAAGATTTTCTAGTTACACTGTATACTTGAGAGCAATAATAAGTGATTGTTGTTTTGAGCTACTGAGTTTTGGGGTGGTTTATTGTGGCAGTAGGTAACAGATACACTCCCAATCACTGAGGCTTGGCTCTAATCAGTGCAAAGCATTTCCTAGCAACTCTTACAGAAGAGGATACTCTTTTTTCAGAAATATAGCACTTACTGATTGTGCCGCGCATTTAGACATTTTGATTTTCGGCATTATTTTACAACTATATTTCACTGACTCCAAGATGCCATTGGTGGAAAAACACACCATTATCTTATGAATCACTAAGAAAAATAAAATGCCACCAAATATACTACAGCATGCCACTCATTAGAAGACACATCCTAATTTTAGAACCTTTAAAATGTGTTTTTTAGAATCCGTGAAATGTGGTAATTAACTCTTCAGAGTTTTATGTCTTATTTGTACAATAAAATTATCATTGAGGACAAATTCTGGGCTTTCATTTTCTTTGAGGAGCAGCATAGTTAGCATAGCTTTGGAATAAGGCTGACCCTTGTTCAGATTCTTGTTTATTCACTTAACCAGTATGAGCTGAGGCAAGTGACCTAAATTCTTTGAGCCCCAGTTTCCTCTCTATAAAGACAGAGATAACATTTCTTATCTTAAAAGGTCACTGTGGGAATTTATCAGATCATGCAAAGAACATGGTGGGTATTTGAAACAATGTTTAGTTTCTTTGATTAGGTAATACAGGTACATGATAAAAATTTCAAAATGTACACAAGGGAATGTGTTGCAAAATGAGCCTCCTACTCACCCCTGTCCCCCAGTCATTCACTTTTCCTCCCAGGAGATAACCACAACCACCAGTTTCTTGAAAATTTTTCCAGAAGTGTTTATAGTAGTCATTAAAATTAGTTTCTTTCCCTCTTTTGAACGCCATGACACCTCGTAGAAAGCTGGGTCCTTCATAAAGGCCAAGGTGCTAATTACTCATTACTATCTAGAACTCCAGATGGAAATAAGTAGTACGGGAAATCGGATTGAATAGACCAATGTCAGACGTTTCTGGGGGAAAAATGTTTGTCAGTCCATATTCACATAATTTCCTCTGTTTTTTTTTTCATAAGTGCTAAGTGCAGAAAATTTCAATTAATAGAGGGCTCATTACTTGGGTGCAAGTTAATGTAAGTTTTACTGTGACTGCCACTTCTTCAAAAGTGCTGAGGCAGGGAATGCAGACTTCACTTACCACAACTGAAAAGCTAGCCAAGCAGAGGAAACCAAACTAATAATGTGGCTGATATTGTCAACTGCTATACATACGCAGATAGAGGAAGCCTGTATTGACATAATAATAATAAATATGTAAAAAAAAGTTCATGGTTTACCAATAAAATCATTTACCATGTTGCTGACTTTACTGGAAAAATGATGCTTTATAACCAGTCCTCGATTTGATTGATACCTAATTAAAAATTCACTAGGCTCAACTTCAAGCACCTCAAGCTATATTAAAGTCACTGCTATACCAATGGAGGCATAATATCATTTAAAACCAAAGCAAGTATGATCATTTATTTAAAGCTTAGAAATAGTTCTGAAAATTGCAGAGTTGCAAAAAAATCTGTGGCCATATACAGATGAAAACAGCAACGTGGTTTAGTGGAAAGAACTAGGGACTCAGAAGGATCTGGTCTCAGTTATGGCTCTGTAGTGTTCACATTGTATGGTCTTGGGTAAGTCACTTCTCTCTGGCCCCTGGTTTCATGGCTGGTATAATGAAGATAATATATATGTATATTTTTAACCTTGCAGGATTTTTTTTAAAACTTTTAAAAATTTATTTTTGAGAGAGACAGAGACAGAATGCAAGTAGGTTAGGGGCAGAGAGAGAGGGAGACACAGAATCTGAAGCAGACTCCAAGCTCTGAGCTGTCAGCACAGAGCCCAACGCGGGGCTTGAACTCATGAGCTGTGAGATCATGACCTGAGCCAAACTCGGTTGCTCAACCGACTGAGCCACCCAGGCGCCCCTAACCTCGCAGGATTTTTGTGAGATTCAATAAGATGATATATGTAAACTAGTTCAAATGGTATAAAATAGTACCTGAATGTAGTTCCAAAAACATTTAGTGAACTCTTACTATATGCTAAGGACAGCATGGTGCCCAAGGAAATATAGGTAAACAAGCCAAAATCCTTGCCCTTGAGGAACTCATAGATGAGCAGCCAGAAATGCTAGTGTGGTGTCATTAGAGTTGCTAGGTAAAATACAGGATGCCTAGTTAAGTTTGAACTTGAGATAAATAAGAAATAATTTCTAACATAAATATGTTCTAAATATCACATGGGACATACTTCTAACAACAATTATTCATTGTTCGTCTGAAATTCAAATTTAACTGGGTGTCCTGTATTTTTATTCGCTAAATTTGGCAACCCTATTTATCACATAATAGCAGAATTATGTAGAGTAGAGATGCTGTGCAGTGGAGAAATTAATGAATTCTGTCTTGAGGTATCAGGGAAGTCTTCATGGAGGAGATGAAGTCAGATGAACAAGCATTTGACAGGTGAATGTGTTTGTGTGGGGCAGGGAAAGGAGGAGAGGGCATTTCAGACAGAGAGAGAGAAAATCAGCAGCACAAGGCAAGGAACACCTGGAGAGGGTAAGCCACTCCAGGCTTTCCAGGCTTTTCAGTGTTGCTGAAATGTCACATGTGAGGTAGGGAGTGACACAATTTGAAGCCCTTGAAAAGGGATTTATATGGACTTCATGAAGGGCCTTATGTGGACTTTAAAATGTTTAATCTGTAAACCATAATGAAGATGGAGAGACTAGCCAGGGAGACTATGAGATTACACTTTCTGGATGGATGAGTGGGTGGATACATTTGACCACAAGGACAAAATATTAGGCTTTCTCTATGTAGAGAAAGGATGGCTTACAGTATAGAAATTTTTGTTATCAAAAGTGAGGGTAGGGGGATGGGAGGAAGAGAAAATGGAGCTGTTGTCTATGTTGGATCCTAGAAAGGGCACGTAGGGGCCCTTTCTGAAGCTAGAGGACTAATGAGATCATTTTACAATAAATAAACTAAGGAAATGAATGTAGACTTCACCCAGTGGGGGGTACATATAAATTTTATTACCCCAAGGGGTAGTATAGGCTGAAAAGATAAATAGAAGAAGTTTAAAAAGTGCTGATATATGGACAGAAATCCCTGGATGTAGCCTAATCCATATATATATTCAGTTCATCTCATTACACATCTGGAGGGCTGGACAGGTGAGTAGCTAGTTATTAGTTTAGAGAAGGAAGCAAGGAGTTTGCTGGGCAGGTCAAATGACTGGATAAATGGACTATGATCTTTAGCCAAAGGTGTACAAGAATCAGCTCATTCTGGGTCACAGGAGCCAATTGTTAGGTTTTAGGAAATTTTGCAAGTGAATTTTTAAGTAGTAGAGCCATTATTAAAAATTAAATTATACAAACTTATAATGAAAATTATATTAAAAACAAATACACAAAACTCATCACTTCCTAATTGTTTTACTACATTTTGCTTATATATGTTCTTGAGATTATTTACTTATATTTGTGTGTGGAAATACTATGTAATGGTGTACTCTTGCATATCTCTTCCCAGCTCTGTGTTCAGGAATGTCAATTTGAAGATTTGAAATTGGCCATGGTAGGAATATTTACACCATGGCAATCAACAAATAGTATGAATAAGGGCTTTTTTCCTCAAAGAGCTGGTTGTTAAATATTTAGCATTTAACTATTGGGGAATAAAAGGGCCTGCTCTGTCCCCATTAGGTAGAGTAGGGGTAAGGTTGTATTATTAGGTTGAACCATAGGAAATTGCTGGTATTCCATTATTTTAGTCTATAAAAATGATAATTTCATATGGTTCAACCTAATGCAGAAAGGCACCCCTTCTGGCCTGATAGAACCTTGGGCTAGGGAACACTTGTTTGGCTAGGGGGCACTGGCTAGATCTCATCTCTCATCTTTCTCTCAGATTTTCTAAACCCACAAAATACACAATCATATGTGGGGGCCTTGTACCTACCTGTGGTAGAGATTGCTAATTATCCCCTAAATATATTATCATTTCTTCATGAGCAACAAAACCCCAGTTCTTCAGCTGACTACATAGTTGTCAAGAAGAAGAGCCATGCTTCCCAACCAGTTTAGCAGTTAGGTGTAACCATGTAACTAAGATCAGGCAATGAATTGCAAGCATAAGCATTATGTGCAACTTGTAAAGAATGTCCTTAATAAGAAGGGGCATGCCCTTCCCACTGCTTTTCTACTTTGTGCTGGATGGGATGGGATCAATCGTGGCTAAAACCCCAGCAACCAACCAGGACTGTGAAATGATGATGGGAATAGAAGCAACACACAAGATGGAGCAACAGAATAAGAATCTGGGGCGTATCATACCAGTCCTACTTGAACACAAGAGGAAACTATGCCCCATGCTGTTTAAGTCACTATTACTTCCTTTTCATTTGTACTTTTCCACACAAAACTAATCCTAATCAGGAACTGCCTAATAGCTTTGAGAATTAAGTGTGATAATACAATTATCACAGTGCTTCACTACAAAGCACTTGCACAATACATATCTAATATTATTAGGAGCTCAACTTGGTAACAGAGTTAAGATCCACCAACTTGGTTTAGGGATAATGCTAACGTGTGGAGAGAGGAATTATCAAGGACATGGTGGTGGGTTGACACTCACATAGGCTGCTACCATATTCCTTTGGGACAAATATCAGAGTCTGGGGTAGTGGGGGCTCCCAAGGAGTATCTGGAATGTACCAGCACATCCTGGTGTGGTATTTCTGTATGAGACTAAGAGTGCCAATACGGAAGGGTCCTGCTGTGGTAGTGGTGATGACACTAACAGAATTACAGAGGTGGAGTGCTGTGACAGCAAGTAGCAGTAGATTCTTTGCACAGTGACAATGTGGTGGGCCCAGAGATAATGACCAGGACCTGGTCTCCAGGAACCATGTGGAAATAAGGTCTAAGGTAGCCTTTGCCCAAAACCCCAAGGATCCTTCCTCTTCTATCCTTCACCACAGCTAACTTGGGCAAGAAGGAGGAATTTCAAAGGGGTAGCATTCCTCCAATTCTGCAAGTGGGAACTGATCCAGAGAAGGGTAGTTTTGTTACTGTTTGTGTTTGTGTGTGTGTGTGTGTGTGTGTGTGTGTGTGTGTGTGTGTGACTGTATTGTGTCCTAGGCTGGTGGTCTGGACAATGCCTGTTGGTCATAAATCCAGGAATTACAAGCTGAAAATGAGCCATGGAAGGTCAGGATGTTTATGTAGACATAGAATCTTTGAAGTCAAGGGCCTGAAGAATAATTTCCACACTCCTACAGCCTGCTGAAGAGGCACCTACCCCTACCCACTATTTGGAATTCTGATGTAACTGGCTCACTGAGGAATATGAACTTACTAGGGGGTATTAACGTGTAAAGTGTTCACATGTTCTAAATGTTGTTTCCAAGTTTGCTTTGTTGAGTTCTTCTTTTTATTCATAGTCTTCTGGTCCCTTTCAGTTTGTAAAATTTAGTCTGTTAAAAAATGCCAATTTCATATGTGATTCAAAGATTGCTCCTTAACCCTGTTGCTATTTAGATGAAGGGATTGGAGACCTAGGAGTAGATGCAAGGGTGTAGTATTATTCTCTTCCATTCTTCTTCCCCCTCCTGCTTGTAATTTATCTTCTCCGGTATTAATGTATAGCTGTCTGCTAGGGGTAGGGATATCCCTCTGGCCTTACCCTGGCTACATTTGCTTCTAGCCTTTGCTGGTAGTTTCTCTTCCTACGTTTACCCTCTGTGTAGATGGGTGGCATATGTGGCTTTCATGGGAGTGGTGGCTAGCTTCACTGAAGCATCCTGTTACTAAGAACTCTCCCAGATAGGAGCAGCCTAGTCCCTCACAGTCATTCCCAGAAGTCCACATGCCTAACCTCTTTGCTGGGTGGGTTGCCATGAATATTGGCCCTGAAGCTGCCTAGGTAGCACTAAGACTCCTGCTCTTCTACTTCATGCTCCTTCACCTGGAATCACAGAATTGCTGTAGTCCTTTTCTTTGACTTTTAAGGGCATCGAGGATCTCTGGTTGGGGGGGTATCATTCTATTTTCCTCCAGGTTACATTACGCTACAATCCTTTCACATCCTATTGGGATGGAGTATCACAGCAAGTTGCCTGCCTTCAGAAATCTCCGGTTGAGGAGTAGGACCCAGCCTCCATATTCACAAACACCCTCTGCCCTTAGAAAACCTATATCACACTCCCTTAAGGATTCTCACCTTGTTCCACCCAAAGATATGAGGGTAAGTACACAGGATCTACAGCTCTTTAAGAACCCTCCTGGAGAGCAAGATTCTAGTCCATTATTCTTACAGATTCTCTCCAAATCTATGAGAGTCTCTTGGGGGCCACCCATTATTTTACTTGGCTTTGGTGGAGGGGAGAGAAATAACTTTTCTTTTTTTCCACAAGGCTGAAAACTCTGATAAGTTGCTCTTTCTCTTCCTCCAGGCCTCAGAGGAATAGACTGGAAGTAGAGGGTGGTAAAGGATAGATGACAATATGTCCGGTAAGCCCTGAGGAAAATATCTGGTCCCATCTGTTGGTGGCTCTCTTTAGGCTATGAGATAATCTAGGCTACAAAATACTTCAAGCCCAGAGCTAAAGTGCTGAGTTCAAATCCTGGTTCTTGCAGTTACAAACTGGTCACTGAGCAGCTCAGTTAAGTTTTCTCTGCCTCAGTTTCCTCATCTCTAAAATAGGGGTAATAATAGTATCTACATTATAGGGTTATTGTGAGAACTAATTGGATTAAGGTTTATAAAGTGCTCATTGTTGCTGTTATTGTTACTCTAATAATAATAATAGTAATAGTAGTAATAGTAATGCTCATTGTTGCTGCTATTATTATTATTATTGTTGTTGTTGTTATTTGTCCTCAGCTTTGGACCTTGGTCACCAGTTTGAGGACAATAATAGAAGTCCCCTTCAACATTCTGTTATGTTTGCTGGATAGATCATGAAATCAACCTAGGAATAAGGAAGGACATTTGGAATTGTTTATGGTAACACTTATTAAATTGAAGCTGAGGAAAGAAACAAACTCACTGTATCTGTTTGAATGTCCCATTAGAAATATCAGGAAAATAATCTTGGGTGGGTCATTGGTCCATCTATCCCTAGTTAGCAAATCAAGCAGGCTTCCCTTCTGGCAGAAGAGATACTATGTCAGAGGGATATATTTATTCAAATTAGGAGCCAACACATTCTTAATAAATGCTCCACACGCACTAAAGTGAATTATATGTTGTGTAAGCTCTGGAAGGATTTTTCAAACTTTCCACTGGATAGAAAAGCTTGTTTTATTAATATACTGAATAACAGCATTCTGTAAACAACTCATACTTTTTAGATTTACTCCTGTTAAAGAATGCCATACTTAAGTGCTTGGAATTGACACTTGAAAATGAAATACTACTGCAAATAATGGGGAAATTGTAGGTATATTTTATACCTCTCTTTCCCAAATCAAAAGGACTTATAAATATAGTCTCTAAAAGTGTCAGTGAGGGAGTTAACATACCTGTACAAGCAATAAGCCTGACCTTTCAATGTAATTTATTTTCGATTTGCTCAATCCTTTTTTATTAAAACTAGCACATCTGAAGCAGAATTAAATCCTATTATAACAGGTGTGTGATCATATCAGGTTCTCCCTGCCAGCGATCCACTTTATTAAAAGTTACTTTGTTTCAAGGAGGATAACCTGATCAGGGCAGTGGGATGCCTTTGGAAGACTGGGGACAGCAGGGAAGGATGGTTTTATTTTCCTGTGAGCACCTGCTGTTACCAGAGAAATCAAAGAATATTTATGAACATTTCTTTTGTGTTTGGAAAGCCATGGTGGGATGTAATCTTTCCTCTGTTTTTATAAAGGTTATTTCTCTCTGGAGTTATTTAAACCTGGGGACAGGCGGGTCATCAAGCTGTCCTGCATTGTGATCCTTTACTTAGCTTGCAATCATTTTCATGTGCAGTGTTCTTAAACTCCACTGACCACTGGAGAGGGGAAAAACCTTTGAGACACTACTTAGGTATAGATCCACTTAGTAGAAACAAGCTTTCAGTTATTTGGCCTGTGTTAGGGAGCCTAATTCTACTAGAGCTTTAAAAAAGATTTAGATGTTTAAAAAGTCTGTTGGTGAGTAGTTTGAGTTTTCTTTTGATTTCATCTTCTCGTTTCTATATCCTTTTCTCTGCCTCATCATCTTACCATTCAGTTCAATTCCCACATTTTCCAGGAAGCTGCCCACAGTGACCTCTTCCCTCTTCCCAAATTTGGCCACTGATAGTTTATATCCATCAACTGGCCACTGATCTGAATGGATTTGTCATAACTCCCTCATCAATCTGAGAACTTCTGGAGGGCAGAAGGTCAAGCCAGGCTCCTTTCTGTAGTGAGTGTGATGGCATAGAATAGGCTGATCAAAGAAAAAATATATGACCACAAGGTGGCAGTAACACACAATAAGACTTATTTGGGTGCCAATTTGACAGGTTTGCATGGTGGGTGGGGGTGGAGGTTTGTGTAGGGGGGAAGTCCCTTACAGGATGAAACCTTCCAGAGTCTACAATACAGGGGCCACTACCCAGAAAGGAAGGAGGAGAGGACAGGAATGAACTTCCAGAGGAGAGTGGAGTTGAGAAGGAGCTTACATGTCTGCATAATGTTGCTCAGCAGTATAATGGGGATCCTCTGCGTTAGAGAGCTTTAAAGGGCAGCATTGGCGTGTAGGTATGCAAAGCAGATAAGCTCTAAATGGCAAAAAATCTGCCCTATATGGGCAGTATTTGAAACAATTGGATGTGCAAAGGTTTGAAATTGGTACCTATTGGCTTCTGAGCTAACAGATCCCAACCTGCTATGAAGAAGTCAACAACATAGGACTCAAATACAGAAACCACCTCTGGCTCATTGATATATTGTCTTTTAGTACTCTTGGAGGCTACTACACAATACCTGAAGCAAAAGCTGAATTTATTGCTTGCTTAAACAAGGGAGAGATTCACTTATAAGGTGTAGATTATCTGAGAAAAGCAGAGGATTTATTTTATGTAGGGTTTTGGAAAAGGTGAAATTCAGGAATTGGTGAACTCCAGAAACTGAAGATTTTAGGGACTTGACATCTTCGCTATGGCAACATGGTTACTGGAGTGTATCTGCTGTTGAATGGCTTTTATAGGCATGGGGCTACCACTGGTTGGTTTTCAGAAGCATGATTACTGGTACACAGTGTCACTGACAAAAGAAATGGGCTTAAAACTGGCTCTGGGGGTTACTTGTTGTTATGGCCAGAGGAAAAAAATCAGTTTTCTTCTTAGGAGACTAGACACCTAGCACTGTATTTTGCGAGCAGGGAACACTCAGTAAGCACTTGCAGAATAAATGAGCAGCATACGTGTATCATCTGAAAGCACATTGGCTTCCAGTCTCCCCAGTGTTGAAGCCCCTTCCTGGTGTTTAAATGTGAAATAATAACAGCATCTGTCACCTATCCTTATCTTCTGTATTTCCATACAAAGCACTTTCATATCCATCATCTCACTGGAGTCTCACTTTGCCTCCTGAGCCTGCGAAGGAAAGGAATATTGCTATCTCCATTAGTAAGTGAGAAGCGAAGTGTCGAAGGTTACAAAGTGTTAGATCTTTGGATTCTACATTTCTTTGCCTCTTTTAAAGAAAGTGTAAAGCTAATAGAGCAGAAATTTCCGTACGGTGTGCAGAGATATTGGTCCTCTCACCCTCAGGTGGGACAGGGCCATTTTCATTTTCTATGTGTGTTCTGATGTGAAAATGTGGGAAGCACTTCATGGAAGTGCCATTTAGCGCATATGTGGGTCTGTACAGATTGCATAAAACTCTCCATGAAATAATAACACCTGACATCAGATCATTATGTGAGAGTTTACAAAGCACTTCCATGCATGTCAGAGTCTCATTTAATTCCCACACTAAGTCTGTTATGTAGACAGGGCAGGGATTGGTGTTATTTGAACATACATTTTAAAAATAGAAGAATAGACAGCTTGGAAAATAGAGTAAAACTTTAATTTTGTCATGCCAATCACTCTTATAATTTTGATAACTTTTTAAAAAACAGAAATATAATTGTCTAACATAATTATAATCCTATTATACATATAATTTGCTATCTGGTTATAGCATAAGCAGTTTTTCCATGTTACAATAACACCTTTATTACTATAAATTAAAAACAATTTTTTAACATTTATTCATTTTTGAGAGACAGAGACAGAGTGGAAGTGGGGGAGGGGCAGAGAGAGAGGGAGACACAGAATCCGAAGCAGGCCCAGGATCTGAGCTGTCAGCACAGAGCCCAATGCTGGGCTCAAACTCAACGAACCACGAGATCATGACCTGAGCTGAAGTTGGATGCTTAACCAACTGAGCCACCCAGACGTCCCTAATTTTTAATGCCTGCAAAATATTCCGAGTAGATGTACTATAATTTACAGTTCCTTTATTGTTGCTTCCATATTTCTGCTATTATAAATTCTTTCACAATGACTTTAATTATGGGAAAATAATCCTCCATCACCAAATTTTGCATTACTTCTAGAGTTATAGAAATTTATTTAACTTTAGTTGTTAAATTTTAAAAAATAAATATTTTAATACATAGAGACAAATTATTTTCCAAAAGGCTGGCTCCAATTTGCACTTCCACCAAGAAAGTATGAGATTAAATTTAACCACAGTTTTGCAGGGCATGTACTGTCACCCCCATTTTCCAGATGAAGACATTGAGGCCTAATGTCACACAGTTAGTAAGTTTCCCAGCTGGGAACTTAAACACAAACACATATATGTGTTTAACAAACATATATAATGGATAGTATGTGCCAGGCTCTTTTCCAAGCACTTTAAAAATATTAACTTATTTCATAGAGAAATCTTATATAGTAGATATTAGTATTATATAATTTTTTCAGGTAAGGAAACTGAGGCACAGAGAAGCTAAGTAACTTGCCCAAGGTCACACAGCTAGTAAGTGGCAGAGGAGATATTTAAACCCATGAAGTCTGGCTTCTTAAATATATAGAGAGAACCGACAACAAAACTGTGAAGTAGTGTAAGAGACTGAGGCTAAGGACTCTTGCCCTGGCCAACTCACAGGATGTTCGAGAAGGAGAAACAAAAAAATGGAAATTAAAGAATTTTGCAAATTGGGAAAGGCTGTACATATGAGAAAACACCATTACTATTTAAATTTTGGAATAGAATTTGTAAACAAATACTCAGGTTTTACTTCTCCTCCTTCCTTTCCATGACTGCTCTCAGGTGCATACTCCATATCCAAGAGCTTTTTATCCCCTCCTCCTTCCTTCTTGCATTGCTCTGTGTCTGCCCTCTCTAGCAGTGTGGCTCTCCTCATAACAGCTACCCTTTTCTTGTACCATAATCTAAGGTCTGTGAGGGGTAAACAATACTTGCAATATGATGTGAAAATCTGCCTCTTTAAAAACCTCTTCAAAAATTCCATGTGAGGTTGCTTCTGGGCCAGCAGGGCTTCTGTTAAGACTAGGAAGGCTAACAGATACAGGGTCCTGATCAGTAAGGGATTAGTGTGACACAACCTTCTGTGATGAAGGAGTAATGACAAATTTTGATGCAACTTACTTTCAGTCTTAGAAATTTACTTTTTAAGGGGCGCCTGGGTGGCGCAGTCGGTTAAGCGTCCGACTTCAGCCAGGTCACGATCTCGCGGTCCGTGAGTTCGAGCCCCGCGTCAGGCTCTGGGCTGATGGCTCGGAGCCTGGAGCCTGTTTCCGATTCTGTGTCTCCCTCTCTCTCTGCCCCTCCCCCGTTCATGCTCTGTCTCTCTCTGTCCCAAAAATAATTAAAAAAACGTTGAAAAAAAAATTTAAAGAAATTTACTTTTTAAAACATGACTTCTGAGTACTGAATGATTTAGGTCTTTAGTTCTCAATCTATAGTATGTAAACAATGGAATATGATGAGGTGGAGGCAAGGAGGCTGTATTTTTAACAAGCCATCACACATGTGTATGATGCTACTGGTCCAGGGATCACATCTTGAGAAACATAGTGTTAAGACAGTCAAATGCCATGGGCCTCTAAGGAATATGGTCTGCATTCCATGGAGTTCTATTTACTCCAGTTCTTTGAAGATTAAACTGTATTAATCTGTCTCCATGATCCTTGTTCCTTGAATGAAAGGCTAAACAAGGTTGTTTAAACAATCATGAAAATACTCTAGAAATTGACCAAAGGCATATACATTGAGAAGCATTTATTCAAGAAAATCTATTGAATTTTGGTAGGAACAGTGGGAATATGTGATGTTTTAACCTGGACTTGCCACCCTCCTCCAGCTCCATGGCAGGGAAATTCTACCTCGGAAGACAGAAAAGACAGCGAATGCTGCCAGAGGGAGCTGACTTTGTTTGGAGCATAGTGTGGAAAAATCCATGTCCAGGGGTGTTGTCAAAGACAATAGCAATATCATTGGCAAATAATTAGGAAGGTTGACATTGTGGTTAGCCTGGGAAATCATGATACTGGTTGGGGAAAATCAACAAAACATTAGCCAGAGATTTAACAGCAAGATTCAGGAATTAGACAACCAAAGGGGTTCTTGCTAAAATCCCATCTGACTTGGTGGTCTGGAAGGCTGTGCACTATGCAAAACTGTGCCCACATATGAGAGACCAGAGGGGCCCTTGGCAAGATATGCATCCCTGGATAAAATGTGAGGCCTTGCAAAAGCAGGCTTATAAATTGCTTGAATTTTGAAAGTGCTTCCTAAGCCACACACAAATCCATGGACAATGGCCCTTATTGGTTAAGTGTTTAAATAGGGGCACCTGGGTCACTCATTTGCTTAAGCTTCTGACTGTTGATTTTGGCTCAGGTCATGATTTCACAATTTGTGAGTTCAAGCCCTGTGTCTGACTCTGTGCTTATACCGTGGAGCCGGCTTGGGTGCTTGGGATTGTATAAATATAGAATGTTATTTTTACTTCAGCATAAAAATACAAGTAATAATAAAACTATAAACATTTTAGCATATAAAATAATCTTAGAATATACTGTCTTATGAGCTACTTTTGAGCTGAATTTTTTAAGTTTATTTATTTATTTTGAGACAGAGAGAGAGCGAGTGAGCAGGGGAGGTGCAGAGAGAGAGGAAGGAGAGAGAGGAAGAGAGAGAATCCCAACCAGGCTCTGCACTGTCAGTACAGAGCCTGATTCAGGGCTCTAACCCATGAACCATGAGATCATGACCTGACCCAAAATCAGGAGTCAGGTGCCTAACCAACTGAGCCACAGGTACCCCTGGTTAAAAGTGTTTAAGCATAACCTCTGACCAGTTATTGGCTACCAAATAAGTTATGCTGAGCCAGGAACAACTGTAAGGAAGGCAAGTGAAAAAAAAAAGTAAGACACTGAGCAGAAACATCAGAGATCATATGTTGCAGGGGAAATAAGTTCCAAAGAATTAGTCCAGGCATATCAAGAAACCAACAAAAACATCAATAGCCACCTCTGAGGGGTATTCAAATTCACAGTTGCTATAATACCTAATAAAAAATGTGACTTTTTCAACAAAAATTTATGAGACATGGAAGAAACAAGAGAGTATGACTCATACATTGGGAAAAAGCAGACAATTGTCTTTGAGGGGGCCCAAATGTTAAATTTAGTAGACAGATAACTTGAAAGCAGCTATTATAAATATGGTCAAAGACTTAAAGGGAACCATATTTTAAAATTAAAGAAAAACATGATTACAATGATTTATCAAATAGAGAATATCAATCAAGGGATGGAAATTATAATGAAGAACCAAATAAAAACTCTTGAATTGTAAAGTCTAACAACCAAAATGAAAAAATTAACTAGAAGGTCTCAACAGCAGGTTTGGACTGGTAGAATAAAAAAGTCACTTTGAGGATAGATTAATGAAGATTATAGACTTTGAAGAACAGAATGAAAAAAAGGCAATGGAAAAAGAACAGAGCCCCAGAAACCTGTGTGACACCATTAAATGTACCAGCATACATATGATGGGTGTCCCAGAAGGAAAGGAAAGAGAGAAAAATAGAAGAAAAATATTTGAAGAAATAAAAAGGTGATCAGTGAATCCCAAATAGGATAAATAGGGAGAGCCACAGCCAGACACATCATATTCAAACTGTTGAAAGTCAAAAATAAAGAGAAGAAAGTTAAAAACAGCAAGAGAAAAATTATCCACCATATACAAGGCAACCAAAATAAGATTAATGGCCAACTTCTCACAGGAAATAGTATAGGACAGTAGTAGGATGACATTTTCAAAGTGCTCAAAGGAAAAAAAAATTTTTCAATGAAGAACTTTATATCCAGTAAAATTTCTTTCAAAAATGAAGGCAGAATAAAGAAATTTCCATATACACAAGGACAAAAGACTCTGTTGCTAGAAAATTTGTCTTACAAAAAATATTAAAGGAAATTCTTCAGACTGAACAGAAGTGAGACCAAAAGTTAACTCAGATACATGCAAAGAAACAAAGTACATAAGTATAAATATATCTATATCTATCTATCTATCTATCTATCTATCTATCTATCTATATATATATTCTGTTTTCCCCTAACTGATTTAAAAGATAATTGTATAAAAGACTAATTATAAAATTGTATTGTTGGGGTTATAACATATAAAGATGCAACACATATGATGGCACAAACGAGAGGAGAAGGAATAGATCTATCTTGGAGAAAACAAATAACACCAGACATTAATTCAAATCCATAGGAAGAAAGGAAGAATGCCAGAAATGATAAATATGAAGGTTATTATAAAAGACCTGTAAAGTCTATTTTTTCTCCTTTATTCTCTTAAGTCCTTTAAAAGGCAAAGATTTATAATCAATAATCAATACACTGTATTTTTGTGTTTATAACATATATAAATGTAATACATACACCAATAATGGCACATAAGAGGGGGGAAGGAAGGGAGCTATATTGGACCAATGTTTCTATATTTTACTGGAATTAAGTTAGTATAAATCTATAAGTAGATTCTGCTATGCCAAGATGTATATTGTAAACCCTAGGACAGCCACGAATAAAGTAACTAAAAATATAGTTAGATATCATTAAAAGAATCAAAATGGTATATTAGAAAATATTAACATAAGACAGAAGGCAATGAAGGAGTAACAGAAACAAAAAAAGTATGAAATATAGAAAACAGCAAAATGGCAGACATGAATCCTACCCTATATCTAATTATAATACATGTAAATGAATTAAACATTTCAACCAAAAGGCAAAAATGTTTAAACTGGATTGAAAAAAAAGAGATCTAACTATGTGCTGTCTATAAGAGGTACACTTTAGATTCAAGGATACAAATAAGTTGAAAGTAAAACAATGGAAAAAGTTATGCCATTCAAACAGAAATCACAAGAGCTTGGATGGCTTTACTAATATCAGAAAATAGAATTTACAACACAAATATTACTACAGATAGAGGGACATGTGACAATGATAAAAGGGTCAATTCATCAAGAAGATATAAAAATTATAAACATATATGGACTTAACAGAGCTCCAAAATACATCTAGCAAAAACTGACAGAAATAGACAATTAAGTAGACAATTTTTGGAGACTTCAATATTCTACTCTTAATAATGGATAGAACTACTAGGCAAAAAATCAGCAAGTGTACAGAATATTTGAACAACACTATTTGTCAGTCTTGCCTAAGTGACATCTGTAGAATAATCTACCCAACAATAGCAGAATAATCTTTCCATGCTTAACATTGGGCACCTCAGGCTCAGTGCTTTGCAATTCACTAAAGTCAAACCTGTTTTATGCAGTTGGCTTTCCAACACGTATGGCTCTTTAACAGACAATTTTACATTTGTTAGTAACATGACAATTTGTTGTGTTCTGTTTTTGTCTGTTTATTTATTATTTCAGAGACAGTTTACATTCCAAGAACCAGTACTCATTACCATTTCATGGAAGTGACCATGCCTGACAGACTATTCTCATATGCTTCCAGCTATAGGATTGAAAAATAAGAAAAAGTTCATCAAGTCCAGTGGAAGCCAGTTAATTACAATTGATACTTTGACTTAGAATTAGAGTTAGAATCTAATTTATTTCTTATTTTTAGAGAGAGTGTGAACAGGAGGACAGAGACATAGGGAGAGAGAAAGAGAGAGAGATAGAAAGAATCTTAAGCAGGCTCCATGCTCAGCGTGGAGCACGATGCAGGGCTTGATCCCACTACTCTGGGATCATGACCTGAGCTGAATCAAAAGTTGGAAACTCAACCAACTGAACCACCCAGGCGCCCCTCTTTTTTTGTTTTCAATTTAAAAAAAGTATTAATGACAATTTCAGACTAATACAAAAGTAATGGGAGTAGTACAAGACCTCCATTATCTGCCTCTAACAATCCTCACCTCATGGTTGCTCTTGTTTTATTTATAACACCCTACCTACTCTTCACCACCTCAACACCAAATTATTTTCAAGCAAAATTCTAGATATTATATTATGGAATTCACATGTAAATTCACCTAGTCAGAGGATGAAGATGAAAAGGTAAGTGTTAGCAACATACTGGGTTTTGAGTTAGGAATCCCAGATCTAGCCCCTGATTATTAAAGGATGCTGGGAAATCTTTTCTTTTGGTCTAGTTACTTCATCTGTAAAATGAAGAGGGTTAGTCTCTAAATTAGTGGTTCTCCACCCTGATTGCACTGATCACTGGAATCACCTGGGAAGCTATAAAAAAATTATGAAGTCTCTTGGTAGTGCGGCTTGGCTTTAGTATTTAATAGAAAAAACCTCAGTTGATTCTAATGTGTAACCAAGGCTAAGAGCCGGTGACCTAGACTGGTCTCCGTGATGGTTAATTTCATGTGTTAACTTGGCTGAACTATATTACCCAATGTTATTTAATTAAATGCTAATCTAAGTATTATTGTGAAGGTATTTGGTAGATGTAGTTGACATCTACAATCAGTTGACTTTAAGTAAAAGAGATTATGCTGGATAATGTGTGTGGGACTCATCCAATTAGTTGAATACCTTAAGAGAAAACATCGAAATTTCCTGGAGAAGAAGAAATTCTGCCTCAAGACTGCAACATCCATTCCTGCTTGAGTTTCCAGTCCTCCAGACTGCCCTACAGATTTTGGACTTGCCAGCCCTCACAATCATGTGAGCCAATTCCTTAAAATAAGTTTCATTTATATATACATATATATTACAAATTATATATATATTAAGTATATATATGAAATATATATGAAATGTATATATGAAACATATATGAAATATATATATTCATATATATATATATGAAATTGGTTTTGTTCCTCTGGAGAACTCTGATAGTCTTCCTTTGTATTTTTAAGTTTTTCTGGTTCCCATTATGTATCTCTTCTGCCCCTGTCTGAAATCTCTCTGGTGGTTTAAAGATTTATTGATTATTGAACAATTACTATGTGCTAGGCAGCATACTTAGAGTCTTTCCACTTACATCCCTTGGTTGTTGTATTAACTGAGCTATATTTGTCAATGTTCATAATAGAGTACTTGCAAAATAGCAGATAACATATTCCTTTTCCCCCATACTTGTGTTAGATTGGTATTAGTGTCTTGGGTCACAGAGCATTAGTAACTTGAAGATAATTTTTTGCCCAAATTATTATTGTTTTTATTGCCGATAGCCTGATTTCTTTAGCTCTAGATGTATTTCTCGTATCCCTGGGGAGACAGGATTATTTGTAGTGCATAATGCTCAGTAAAAAGCATTTATGTATAATGATAGCATAGAATAAAAATCGATTGCTGTAAATTCAAACTGCACATTTACTCTGAAACCTCAAGGACCCACATAGGGGCTATCAAATTTGAAAGAGTGAACCTAGGAGGTGAGCATTAGTGGGAAAAGATCTAGATTTAGACACTTGCTACTCAGTATGTACTCTTTGGATCAGCAGGCATTGGCATCACCAGAGTGTTTGTTAGAAATGCAGAATCTTGGGCCCCATTCTAGACCTAATGAATCAGAATCTGCATTTTAACAAGATTGCCAAGCAACTCATATGCACATTAAAGTTGGGAAGTGCTGGTCTGCTTCTCTCACTTTTTATTTTAGCATCTCTCACAAATGGTTTGGCCATTTGTGGCCAACCACTCACTTTGTAATATGACTTTTGGGGTTAGGGCTCTGATTATAGCCTAGTTTGGGAACTGAAGAAAAACTGGGATCAGGGCTCAGTATAGGGCCATAAAACAGAGCAACAACAACAAGAACAAAACTGGCCTGGGAATCATAGGTACTGGCTTCCTGAAAACTGTTTTATTTTTCTCTAATTCATCCCAACCAGACAATGAACAATGATTTCAAGTAATGCCATCCCATTCCCTTTTCTTTTTAGGTTGTTTTTGCTCTTTTCTCATATGTTAAGTACCCTTTCCTTTGGTTCAGGTATGGTCCTGTGACACACTCAGGCCCACTGTTATCAGAGCAGACACTTTTGGATGGGGCCAGTGCTAAAACTACTGGAGTTCTCCAAGTCTGATGCAAAACAAAATGCCTTTAGGCAGGCCAACCCCTCTTGCACTATCCCTACTCCCTGACCCTCCTTCCCCAAGGAAGGCTATTTTCCTGCTTCTGGGATGCCACCTAAGCTTATACATTGGAGCTTGACATTGGAGGGCATTCTAGAAGATCATTTTAGACAAAATCCAAGTTCAATTCATCCTTACCCCTAATTGTGCTATTTAGCCTCAGGAAAGACCAAGTCCTTCTTGAAAACTGTCATCAAGCCTTCCACTGGGCCTGACAAGTTGAATCTAGAGTATCTTACCTACTTGGATGGGTATCTGAGTTAGCACTGCATGGGTGTCTTACTGGAGCATACATTTACTCAGTGTTAAGTAATTTAAAACATTTTTAAAAACATAAATGGCTGTGTTGTGGAATACAATATAATATTGATTTAAGTTTGTAAGGTAGAAAACAAGACTTCAAAGAAAATTCTGCTTGGGAAGGACATTTCAGACTGAGTCCCCATATTCATTCAGGCAACTGTATCTACTCTACTATTGGGGTAGTTAGTTGGGCAAGTTTAAAAAGCACTGGGTGGGGGGGGCACCTGGGTGGCTCAGTTGGTTAAGCATCTGACTCTTGATTTTGGCTCAGGTTGTGATCTCACCATTGTGAGATCAAGCCTGCTTAAGATTGTCTCCCTCTCATTCTGCCCATCCTTGGTCTTGTGCTCATTGTCTCTCTCTCTCTCTCTCCCAAAAAATAAAATAAAAATTAAAAAAAAGCACTGAGTATGCCAAGAATTATGTGAGGTGATGGGGATATGGAGATGATTAAAACCCATCCACTAATCTCCAGCATCTTGTAATGGGGGATATAAAACATTCCCAAGTAGACACTGAGCTCCTGGAGAGTAGGGACCATCTTGTAATTGTTGTTGAATCAATAAAACAGTTTTCTCCTCGTGTAATGATCACCTCACTTAATAAATGTTGGCTTAGCAAAAACAAAATAGAAAAAAGAAAACAAAACAAACAAAAAGGGGCTCCTGGGTGGCTCAGTCGGTTGAATGTCCGACTTCGGCTCAGGTCATGAGTTCGAGCCCCACGTTGGGCTCTGTGCTGACAGCTCAGAGCCTGGAGCCTGCTTTGGATTCTGTGTCTCACTCTTTCTCTGCCCCTCCCCCACTCATGCTCTGTCTCTCTCTGTCTCAAAAATAAAATAAAAATTAAAAAAAAATTTTTAAAAATGTTGGCTTAGCTCCTCACCCTGTGGGCTAGGCTCTGTGCTGGCAATACAGTGATAAATCAGATACAGGCCTGTTCCTCAGGTAGATCTTCTGGTGGGAGAGACAGTCAGTGAAACATAGACTCACAAGAGGGCACTGTATCCCTGCTGAGAAGCACCAGAAGCAAAGGTTTGTGGTAGGAATGAATTTCATATGGGGTGACATTTAAGATTGAATAACTCTAACTTTGAGAAATATATCACTTAAAACAACAACAAAAAGTTATGTTATCAACTATGAAAGGAGATGCCCTTTTATTTGTTACACCGACGTGAGTTTTATATGTAAAGGAAGTTTTTCGTGGCCTCTCTGACAAACCCTCAGACTAAATAACCTAGTGGTGGGGAAAGGAGGAGGAGGAGAAAAAATTCTATCTGGGGAATCAAAAAAGAAACTGCTTTCTCTCCCACCATGACTACTAAGAAATATGTTCTTCTCTACCAGGAGATAGTTCTGGATTAGAGGGCAAAAAACCTCAGTTCTGGCAAAGTGATTCAACCTTCTTAGACCTGCATTTCCTAATCAGTGAAATAAGGCTTACTTAACAAGGTTTGCTCTGTCTCCCTTATGGGTGTTAAAATGATTAAAATAGCTAATATATGTGGAAAAAAATTAAAATGCGAATGCTATATACATATAAGGCATTTCTATACGATTTCAGAGGAATAGGAAGGGCCTCTGGCCTTCCCCAAACTCCTCTCGTTTTATGGCTTAAAAATAAAACTTAAATTATTCCTTTGCAATAGGGGAAATATTTATTTAACATGAACTGTTTTACAGGTTCTGAGCTGGAAATTTTAACAGAATAAATTCTGTTAATCCTTACAACATCACTGTTTGGTACATATTATTATCCCCACTTTGCAGATGAGTTAGCCTGAAGCTCATAGTGATAACTTTCTGAAGATCACATACCTAGCAAGTGTTGGAGGGAAGACCAAAATTCAGATCTGTCTGAATCTTAAATTCATCCCCTTAATTATGAAGCCATTCTGCTTCCTAAAGTTGATACACACTAAATTATAATTTTCCCTAGGAGGAATACCAGAATCTCAGTCAGTGTCAGACAGCTAAGTGTGAATGAATTTGTTAACTCCTTTGCTCAGAGTTGGTTTTGACTGGGGTTAAAAGATGGGAGTAGAGGGCCCTGGATACCACTCAAGGTGGGTGGGATGATACTAAAAATAGAAGATAGAAGGGAAAGGGTAAGGGCATTGGGAATCAGTCAAGATTGGCATTGAATTCCAGCTGTATTAGACAGCTATGTGACTTTGGGAAATGTATTTAGCTTATATCTTTTTTTTTTAAAATCACTGATCCTCAAATATTTGTTTTATTTTTATTATAATGATATGTGCCCAGACAACAAAATAAATTCCAGTAATACTGCATGAGATTATTTAAGAATCCCATAAAAACTACAGGGAATATACAGAATATACAGAGTGTTTATCACTTTCTATTAGTTAGGTATTCAGCTTTTTCAATTAAGTGAGAATAAATTGAAGAATTTTAAGGATTGAGGTGATGTTTGTGAGGGTCAACATCTGATGTTTTGTTATATCCAACCCTCTATGTCCTTTGAGGGACTGTTCCTTCAGCCATTCCATGTGATCCTAGTGGGGTTGTTAATCATGATGTTCCCCAACCCAACCCTGGCTATAGTGGTAATGGTATAATATAGGATGGGCCTCTTATAGTGTCCTATCCGTTGATAACAATGGTTTAGAGATGGTCAACAGATCTAAGCAGTGCTAGCCATGTGCCTTCTCTGGATTGGCTTTTGGGTGCTGGGGTGGATATAAACAGTTTTATATTTGGATTTCTGAGCTGGGTGCATATAAACCTGGAGATGTGGGCAGTCATCTTCCCTTGCACATGGAGAGAGTCTGTCTGCAGGATGAACCCAACACTTAGAAGAGAGTTGAGAGGATAGAGTATGTGAGCTATCAGTTCATCTGAAGCATATTACCCTTTGAACTTCCCAATTGATGAGTCTTGTTTGTTTCTTTTTTTGGTTAAACTTTTGAATTGGGTTTCTTTCACATGCTTCTGAAAGAATCATGATTCATATAGTGTTGTAGCATACATAAATTGCATATACCATAAATAGTACTGAATAAATGATAATATTTGTAATAGAGGAAATAGTTTGAAAAAAAATCAATGTGTTTTTCTTATTTGCATTTTGGGGCACGTGATTTTTTCTTAGCTCAAGACATCCACCTACTGATAAGGAAATAAGATTGAGAGTAAAATATGAAAGAAAACATTAACTTACAGCTTTTGACACTCATAATAGAATTCCATACCAGGAATACAGCTTGAAAGCTAGACATTGTTGAGAGAGGATTTTCTAAATCCCCCAAATTTCCACTTTTAGCATATCGATAGCCAGGTGTGAACAGACAGCAGGTATAAGGGGAAGAGTTCTTCCCTTCTAGGTCTGCGCCGTGAGAAAAACTAGGAGGAGTAGAAGAGGGCATGTGCATATCCTAATTTCTTCTCTTCGCTCTGCAACGGATCCTAAGCAAATAAGGTATGCCTCAATATACTTAAGTGGGTGGAAAATGTAGTAAGATAGAAGTTCTACTTTCATGGTTCTTTGTGATGTGGGCCCTGAATTTAAGTTACTACACTTGCAAAGGGACTCTTTTTAGTGGAGGGGAGACATGCAATATACTGCATGGACCAGAGAGCTGGATGAAGGACATGGAAGATATTCAGAAGAGTCTATAGCCCGGCAGGAGCTACAAGGAGAATTATTCATACTACATGTGTCAGAGGCTCTTGCTTGTAAAGCATAGTTGGTGATGTAGTTTGGGCCACAACACAGCCTGGCTTTCTAGTAAGCTGATAGAAGATATTAGAAGAAGCAAAGACTAAAACCATTGGCACTTTCAGCCTGGCACAAGGAACATTAAAATTTTACTTATTTGTTTTTAGAGAGAGACAGTGGGGGGGGGCAGGGAAGAGAGAGATTCTTAAGCAGGCTTCATGCTCAACGCTAAGCCCAATGTGGGGGGCTCAATCTTACGACTCTAAGGTCATGACCTGAACTGAAATCAAGAGTCAGATGCTTAACTGACTAAGCCACCCAGGCACCTCTGAAATTTTATTTTATTTTTTAAGACATGTCTATTTATTTATTTTTGAGAGAGACACACACAGAGAGAGAGAGAGGGAGAACACAAGTGAGGGAGGGGCAGAGAGAGAGAGGGGGAGACAGAATCTGAAGCAGGCTCTAGGCTCTGAGCTGTCAACAGAGAGCTGGACATGGGGCTTGAACCCATGAACTATGAGATCATGACCTGAGCTGAAGTTGGACACTTAACCGACTGAGCCACCCAGGCGTCCCTTGAAATTTTATTTTTAAAGGGACTAAAGAGTATATAAAATTAAATGTGATAATAATGTCAGTCAGTGTAACATCTCAAGTTGTCCACAAATGTTTCTTCTATAACCTTCGTGGGCATCCTTTGTTCACTGGGTCTGCAATATGAACTTGATTGGAAGCTTAGATGTTGATTTTTCCCCCTCTAGTGTCCTATAATATGAAGTTTCTAAGAAAAAAAAACTAATGGTTTTATTTGCAAAATCCCAGCTCTTCTGCTCAGAGATGGATTGTTCTTAATCTAACCAGCTCAAAGAGCCAGTGGCTTTGCAACCAGAGGATTGAGGGTCCTGGTATCTAGTGGAAGCATGCCACTTTAAGGTCCTGACTCCCAGACACTGTGAGTGTACTAAGTCATAGAAGGGAGGGTAACACTGCAAAAAGATTCTTCTGTTCAGAAGATTTATCCTGCCCTACTTGGTTCTCATTTCATTTTCAGACAGCTGCAATTATTTTAGAGTTATTTCTTTTACTGAGTTGGATTTCTGTTTTCTTTTTCAACCATGACAATAGTCCCATTTTTTGTTCTCTGGAGCCACCCAGACTGAATAATTTGTTAAAAATAATAACTCTGCCAAGGTTTGAAGACACTCCTAATGGTTTCCCACTAAATCTTTTCCTGACTAAACATCTTTAGGTTCCTCAACTAGTTCTCAAAGGCTATGACTCCAAGTCATATAATTACATTGGTTGCTTTGGACACACTACAATTTTGAAGGTTTCTTGTTTCTTATGACACCCAGAAATGAATACAAATACTTCATGTGTATATTGCCAAGTGAACTGAGATGATCATCTCCCTTGATCTCAACACTAGTCTTATGTTAAAGTAATTTATGAAGCCAGAACAAGATAATTCTGCTTAAGCCAGTTACAGATGGTAATGACTTTTAAGTCAACCTTAGGTGGGGGATGATGTTGGGGGCTTAGAGTCACACTTAACTTCACTCTATGTTTGGCTTTTATATGCCAGTATATTTATGGTTATGAAAAGAGCTATATTTTCTCATACTATTGGCATGATTTGCATGCCAACAAAATCAGAAACTCACAAGTATACTTTTCATTTGTTCAATACTCGCTCCTGACTTTCTGAGCCAGGTTTAATGAAACCCATCCAGAAAACATGTTTAAGTCCAATTAACTTTCTTACTCTGAGATTATTATTCTTATCGATATTTCCCACAAATACAAGAAGGTCTATATATACTCTGAGTTCTGTTTTAGTACTCTGGATAGCTCTTATATTCCCCCCTCACCCTTTCTTACAGTTCTGTTGCTATGCAAATTGAGAAGAACCAAAGATATACTTAGACAAAACAAGTAGTATTATTTATAGCACTTAGGAATCCAGAGAAAGTAGGGAAGTGCAGATAGATTAGTAAACAAAGAACTGTGAATCCTTAGATGGCTTCACCAGATAGTCAATTAAAGTTGATTATTGCCCTTAGTCTCCTAGCTCTGGATTAGGATGCTTGCAGTGTGATTTATGTAGTCAGCACTATTTCATGACTCCACAAGTTTTTATCTTTGTCCAAAATGATCTAGTCAGAGACCCCCTACAAATGCCAGGCATTAAGTACATCACAATGCTAATTCTTTTGACTGAAGCCTGACTTGATTTGGTAGAAAACGACTTCAGTGTATTGGATTTATGGTTCATTTAATGAGTGCTGTAGATGTCAATACATTAGTGTAAACCTGATGCAAGCAATAATTTCATTTGTAATGAGGTGCTCAGCCATCATCCTACTATGAAAAGTAGCACATTGTTCAGTGGGCACACAATATACCTGTCTAATCAGACTTAAGAAACATGCTGGTTGTACATCACAATGATATTAGACCACTTGACTTCTCTGGGACTTGGTCTCCATGTTTGCAAAATGAATATGTTGAACAAAGGCCTTTGCAGCTCTCAACTTTTAGGATTTTATTAGCCATTTCAGAAAATCTCTTTACTTTAAGACATGTGCTTTGTAATGCACATGAATTTGTATGAGCCATTTATTCTGTGACCTGCACTCCCTCCCAAAGCTATGACTCCACAAACTTGCCTAACTACTGAGTGCAGGCACTGACTGCCCATTGTACCAGACTATTTTTTCAAGGATGTTTGTATAGGGAAAAGCCTTGCAATATAGAGATAGAGTCTCCATCTGAAACAAAGGGCAGACATGCTTATTGCCCATTGTAAAAGATTCTATAAGCTTGATTTCCCTAAGCTCAGGGTTCCTCTCCTATAATGCAACCTACTTCACATGCAGGAGTCATTTGGCCCTCTTCACATTACCCATTGAGAATTGGGAGTTTGGAACCAATGCAAAAATGCTGATACACTTGTTACTGCTATTGCTGTGAGCAACACATTATCTGTCATTTCTAATCCAGTAATCTCCTATTTTCTACCAGAATCCATGAGACTGTGGCAGGCTAACTTGTTAACTTTTAGGTAGAGTAAAATCTTAGACCCTTCACAGTTCTTGACAACAACCCCAGTCCACATTCACTGTCTTCTTTTCTTAATGCCATAGCTCTAGCCTCTGAATAATCCAACTCAAAACTCATTTCTTTTATCTAATTGTTTTATATGTTAATCTTATCTCCCAACCAGACTGTAAGCACTTGAGATCAGGCACCATGCCAATACTTTTTATGTCCACCCTATAGCTGCTGGCACAGGGATGGGCACATAGTAGGGGTTCAATATGTGTTTTTTTGATTGACACTGGCTACATGCATGTCAGTTGAGCTAAAATACTTCCTAGTTTTTACCAATGAACTTCTCAGTTTGGGTGTCTTGTTATGGATGAAAACTATAGACTTACTCCCCTAGAAATAGAAGAGCATTAATGAGAGAGGGAGATGTTTGTTTTTCAGGCATCTAGGATGCAAGGCATAGACATTACTTAATCAATTGGATACCATTTGACTAACAGGCCAATTGTAAGGCTATTCTCAGCCCCACATTTCCAAAGATATCAAGGAAAGTTTGTTGTGCTGGACTGCTAATAATTATCATGGTTTAGCTACTTAAACTATAATATAGTTTCTGTGTAGAATTCAAGAGTCTTGGGAGGGCTTATATGTCAGCCCACTGACCTCAGCATCAATGAGAGCTCATTTGACATTTGATAGAAATCCCAGAGGAGAATTTGACTCCCTATGAGTGCATTCACCAAAGCCACATTGCTGCTTGTATTATTGTAAGTATCTTATTATTATGGCCCATTATACAGAAAGAAAAATGTCTGTATATACATTTTCATTTGGCTTATCATTGTTTCCAGTAGTCTGGATTATTCAATTAGTCTAAATTCAATTTTTTTCCAAAGGAATATGGAGACACAACAGGCTTTCTGCTATTAGTGCTAAAGTATTAGGACTCTTTCTTTAGCTATGGCTCTGAAAATGCACCCCCTATTCCCATAATAAAATTTACATCTCTGTCTTTCTCTCTTTGCAGCTATTGGGACTGCAACACACTCTCAGTTCAGTTTTCCTAAGTACAACTGATACTACTTTATAGCTGTGACATGGTTATCTGTTTCTAACTGTAGCTTTGCATATCTGGCATATTCTAACTTTAGTTTTGTAGATTCAAGCTGTTCTTCTCAGAAACAGTTCTTGCTATTTGAATTTGGGTATGCTGCCACCAAGTGGTTGCCAGTTTTTTGATTCACATGGGCTCATAATTCAAACTGTAGGTTGTGTTGTTTTTGTTGTTGTTGATTGTGGTGTATATGATAGGATCAGGGTAGTGTGATGACTATGAATAGGTGAATGTATCAGGTATCAAAGGAAGTTGGGAAGGAAATCTTAATGAAGCAGCAAAAAGATAGTGAAGAGCAAAAAATGGGCCATAACTTGAGGAGAGAAGAGGAAAGGTGGTCTGAGCTTCAGAGAATGAGATCAGGGACAAAAAGTTGTGGAGTAAAGGGGACAAGGAAATAATAGGACAAAAAAGAAAATGACCCAGAGTTAAGTGAACTTGATCACCGAACCAATTTGTATGTTTTGTTGTACTTTTCTATGGTTCTTATACTTGTTGGGGAGTCTGAATAGCAAGATAGATGTAATATCTTGTGCAGAACTGTGTCTTGTACATCTTTGTACCCCCCCCTTAGTGTCTAGCATAGTGCATAGTTGGTCCTTTAATAAAGGTCTGTTGAATGTGTAACCCAAACTTGGAGGTGTTGAAACAATATATAATGGAGTTGCAGGGTGCTGGCTTGAGGCATACAGGTAGCTCCTGATAAGCAAGTCTTGATGATGTCCTGCCTCTATCATTAAGCTGAGGCCCTGCACAACTTTAGCTGGCTCCTATAATCAGTCTTCCAAATAATTATAACATTTTCTAAATCTTCTGAGTAAAGTGCCTATATGCCTTCTTTTTTTTCTTTTTAAAAAATCTCAGATACAAGGCCCTTGAAGTCCTTAGTATGTCTGAATCAGTCTAGGGGCTTGAAACAGATGATGCATGTAAACTCTAGCTTGGAGGGTGTGAGATCTAGAACTTTTTCAATTCATTAGATGTGCAGGGTATGACTATATAGGGCTTTTTAAAAATGCATATAAAGAGAAAACTGAGGATCATTCCAAATAGGATGTTTGTTGGAATTAACACCCTAGTTAAACATAGTTCTTCTCCAGAAGGGGGTTTACCCCTGCATGATAATATGTATGTCATGTTATCTTTGGCCTTGGTGAGCATATGACCATATAACTGTTTTTTAAAGGTGTACATGCCTGGCCTGGATCTTACCCAATTCGTGCAAATCTGGTGAGATTGTCTCCAATGCTTCCCTTAATGTGGAAATTAGATCCTTGAGGACAATAGCTCTAGGGAGCAGATATAATGACCTATTTGGCACCAGAAACTTCCATATCTCTTAGTGCAGAATTCCTCAACCAGAGGTCCATGTGGAACAGTATAGCATGGTGAATAACAGCATGGGCTTTGGAGTCAGACATACCTGCCCTCAAACTTTACCTCTACCTTATACGAACCCTTTGAAATCAGACAAGTCACTTAACCTCTCTGTGTTCTAGGGTTCCTAACCTTTAAAATGGGGTGATATTAACTACCTTATATGGTTGTTATGAAGGTTAAAGAAATGGCAAAGCACATGTAGTGTGCTTAACAGTTTTTATCATGTGGTAAGCACACAATCTCTGGTAGTTATTATATACATTTATTCCTAGAACACAAACTTTAGAAAGTGACAGACCTGGATAGCATCTTTTCTTGCTCACCACTACATCTTTGCCCTCAGCTTCGGAGACTTGTGCTGCTTTCCTGGGCACAGAGACTCAGATTATCTCCTGCCCTACAGAGGGCTGAACAAGTGAGAGTTTGTAAGCTAAGTAGGATGTCATTTTGAGTCACCATTGCTCTAATTTATTTAGACATTTCTGAAGAACAATTGGAGTCCCTTCAGTTTTAATTTCCCTCCCTTCCCAGATAAATTTTCCAAATGTCTACTTCCTATTTGCTTGATCAAGGCCAGAGTTGAAGAAAACTGGCCTTCAATCTTCAACCAGGCTGAGAGCACCGTTTGGGCTCAAGAGCAAATTGTATTGGAAAAGTAGCAGAAGCACTGAAATGAATTGTCATGAAATGAGGCTTCAAATGAAAACACAAGGCAGAGCCTGATCCTAATTGGCAGTGGAGTTATTCAGGTAAGAAGCCAATTCCAAATGTCCCATTGCACAACTTTTGTAATATGCATTCCCCCTCCCTGCAATCACCTCCTTTAATCCACAGAAGGCCTTTGGAAGATGATGATCACTGGGTAAAGGTAACACTGAGTTATTTGACATTTAAAAAATCACTAACCCATAAACAATGTGTAGATATGGAAAATGTCTCTACTGTGGTACAGTTTGAAATGTTCCCTATGATAGGGTGAATAATGGTACCCCAAATATTTCCATGTCCTAATCCCTGGAATCCCTGGAATATGTTACCTTATATGCAAAAGGAACTTTGCAGATATGATTAAGTTAAGGATCTTCATATGGGAAGATTATTCTGTATTATCTGGCTGGGCCCAATGTCATCACAAGGGTCCTAATAAGAGGGACTCAAGAGGAGACAGAGGCAGAGGAGAAGGCAATGTGATGACAGAAGCAGAGATTAGAGTTATGCACTTTAAAGATGGAGGAATGGGCCAAAAGCCAAAGGAATACAGGCAGCTACTAGAAGATGACCAAGGCAAATAAATGGATTTTCCTTTCAGGGTCTCCAGTAGGAACCAGGCCTGTCTACATTGTGCTTTAGGACATTGAAACCTATTTTAGACTTCTGAACTCCAGAACCATAGGAGAATAAATTTGTGTGGTCTCAAACCAGCCCTCCAAATTCTCCAAGATATACTGGAAAGCCAGAAGTTCCCAATATTAGAATTATTGCTTTGGGTGATATCACTGAAAGACACAGCTGTTAAAAGCTTCTGCTGAAATGCAAAGGAAAAACCGTGTTAGGCAACATTAAGCCTGCTATGCCTTAATCTTCCTGGCTGGCAGAGAGCATGGAAGGGGACCCAGACTGCAGGGATTTCTGGGCCTTGGATTGTGAGAGGATAGACTTGATGGGTGGTATCTGTGTGGCTGGGTGTAGCAAGTGATACTTGGGATAAGAGGCTGCCAAAAAGGGGAAAGAGAGAACCTGAAAACTAAATTTCATTTATTACACTTTGTACTGGGACCAACTAGTGAAAAACTCACCTTGGATGGTGAGCATCATCTTTATGACTAATCTAGTTAGTTGTAGGCCTGTTCCATAGAGTTCCTGATGAACTCAAGGAAAGAAAGAACTTCTTGTGCTCTCCTATACAAATCTACAAAATGTCTGACTTTGGGACTGATAGCTCTTTGGTTCACCACTGTTGGTTTTTGTTTCTTTCTAATATTCTGACATCCTGCCACCTCTACTGCCCTTTCCTGCTGTCCTCTAAGTTCAGCTCTTTAGGCTAGGCCTGCCAGACACATTTTCTTTTCATTCCAAGAGACTTGAGTTTCCTGCTCCTAGGAATTCTTTGCCCTAACCTATAAACTTTCTACCAGCCTCTGGCTGGTTTTGATCAGATCTTACAGATTACTTGTGAAATGTCTCTTTCCCAGAGAGAATTCTCTTCCCCACTTTGCCTCTCCTCACCAAGTATTCTTATCTTTACAATAAGAAATAGCAGATTTATACATGTAGGATCTTGAATCCCAAAATCTGCCATCTGTATCTGTAATCATTACACTTGGTCACCTGCCTTCCCTACCTCTGATCTCACTCCCAGAGAACTCTAACAAAGGTCCAGAAAACTGATGAACTTTGAAGCTATTAGTAGCTTCACCTATCCCTTGTCTACCCCCACCATCTCCATTTGTAATTTGATGGCTTCAATATAAGGATCAGTTGGGCCTTAACCTAACAGTCAGAGAGACTATCTGATCTACATAGCTACTAAGGTCTTTCAGCAACCCAGGAAGGAGAGATTTCTTGTTTTCCAGGCTATTGCCTCAGAGTGAATATAATGATGTCACCAAAGTGATGCCTGTAGTCTAGGATATATAACAAATTCACTTATTAAACTATCAGGAGGCCTCAGACAAATCCATTCAAATGTGAGTGCTGACTTCCCAGGAAGTGGACAAGGGAGTTCAGGTGTTGTAAAGGAGCACTTCTAACTTGTTTACCAGGCCTAAGATGTATAATCACAAGGGCCCAAGAAGATCAAATAGCCCACATCCAATTCTTAGACAGCAAGACCTGATGTGGTCTGAATCCAAGGCTATGTTTATTATTGAATGGTGTTCTAGCACTTCAGTATATATATATATAATCACAAGGCCCAAGAAGATGTATAATCACAAGGGCCCAAGAAGATCAAATAGCCCACATCCAATTCTTAGACAGCAAGACCTGATGTGGTCTGAATCCAAGGCTATGTTTATTATTGAATGGTGTTCTAGCACTTCAGTAATACCTAGTGGTAGAACCAGGACTTGGGGGAGGTAGAATAGGCCAGATTGGAAGAGGCAAGACTTGGGAATTTAGGAGGGCTTAGTAGGTCAGGGGAGGGATGGGATGGGGTAAAGATGTAGTTCCAGGGTTTAATGATTTGGTTATCATAGGCTTGAGTATATGATGTACTTGATCAGGGTAGGTTCAGAATCAAATCAGACTACAGAGGGCTAAAAGCAGGTAAATATCCATAATGACAAACTAACCCAAGAACCAGGCTATTGGCCAAGCAGAAGTGAGGCAGTTGACAATGGTCATCCAAGCATTTGACAATTGGCAGAGTCCAGATTAGCTGGTGGTCAATTATCAAGGGACTGTGGTATGATATAGTATTGTATGATTATGTGGGATTCAGATCTAGATTCAGATTGGGAAACAGATTTTTCTGTAGAAAATTTAGTCCAACTAGAGGAAGGACTTTAGTCCAGGCAAGGAATCACAGGGGACGAAAGACATAGAAGGGCTCTGATTGTGGAGGTACTTGTATTCTGTCAGTGGAAAAATATGACTTGGTACTGAATTGCTGGGTTATTTCAATCTTCTCACTGGCGGTCGTCTCTAGTCTGTTATTCACAATGTAGCCAGAGGGAGCTTTTGAATATGTTAAGATCTTATTGCTTCTAATTGCTCTTAGGATAAAGACTTGACTCCACTGATTTCTATAAGGCTCTGCATGGTTTGGCTCCTGCCCACCTCTTCAAACTTGTCTTCTACCATTTTACTTTCACTCTTGGCACTCTAGCTGCACTGGGTTTCTATAGGATCTTTAGCTCCCTACGGTCTCAGAGCTGGTGCACATGCAGTTCCTTCTGCTTCAAGTATACATTACCTCTGTTTTTATCCTTCCAGTCTCAACTTAAATATCACTACATCAAAAAGGCCTTCTCTGATTCATGTATCTAAAGTAATTTTTCCTTATTCTTTTTTTTTAAGAGAGTGTGAGAGAGAGAGCACACAAATGGGGGAGAGGGGCAGAGGGAGAGATAGAGAATCTACGCTGAGTGTGGAGCCCAATGCAGAGCTTGATCCCACAACCCTGGGATCATGACCTGAGTGAAAATTAAGAGTCGGATGCTCAACTGACTGAGCCACCCAGGTGTCCCTCCTTATTCTCTATAATGGTTCTACTCCCCACCATCACTTACAAGTCACACTAACCTTGCCTACCAGGAGCAGCAAGTTCACCAGTTCCTATGCACCACTTCCATTAGGCTTTACCTCCTCAATAATCTCATCACCCACCACAATTCCCCACTGTCATGTCCACCACCACACCTTTCTTCATTAGCCATACTCTCTAGCCCCACCTATTACTGCCAGCCTCATCCACCTCTTCTAAAACCAATGCTTCTCTTCCTACCACTCCCTATTAGCTATACTCAGAAGCCCCACATACCACCATCAACCATATTATCCTTGCCCATCCAGCAGCTCCAAATAGTAGCAGATCTACCCTACTTACCCTACTAATTAACAAGGGCCCTCTTACTTACTGGTTAGGTATGAGCCTGCTTCAGTAATGTCTTCCCTGATCATTCAATCTGATTTAAATTTCCTTGTTTTCTATAACACCTTGCCCTTCTTCTTTATAGTACTAATCACAACAGCAATTATAATGATTAACAGTTGTCACCCCCAGAGAGTCTATGGCTATTTGTTCACTGCTATTTCCCCTTTACCTAGACATACTGTAGATCTCAAAATACACTTGATGAATCTCATTGTATCAAGTGTTACAGAAAAAAACCCCTGAGCTTGAAATAGTTAAATAATGTACTCAGGTTTCCATATGTCAAAATAGTTAAATAATGTACTCAGGTTTCCATAGCTAGTAAGTGCCAGAGCTAGAATTCAAACACAGAGACAGTTGACTATAAATCCCATGGGTTCTTAATAATTATGCTAGTTGTTTTTGCCAGACCATCAGCATCAGCATCATTTGGGAACTCATTAGAAATGCTGATTCTCAGGCACTACCATAGACTTACTGAATCAGAAACTTTGGAAATGTGGCCTAGCAATCTGTGTTCTAATAAGTCCTCCAGGTGACTCTGATGCATGCTCAAATGTGAGAACCACTGTACACTAGATTGCTTATTATATGGTTCCCTCTTGGTAAGAGATCCAGGTTGCACTCATGTATGCAAATAGCCCTAAGGGTACCTAACTATGGGCTCAGCATACTGTAGATGTTTAATAGTAGTGTTGAATAATGAGTGAATTGAGCTGTAGGGTGCATTAGTTTTTGAAAGACATATAGGCCTTTTCATCAAAACCACAGGAGGATAGTGAAAACACCATAAAAGGCCTAATATAAGGGGCATGACACTTGCCTGGAGAAAAGTTATTGAGATGAAATTATTCATTTATTACCTCCTCTTCTCTACCTTCTTCCTTTCAGGTCAATCATGTCCATGGAACTGTCTCTGACCCTAATGGATCATATTGATAGCTCTTTTATTTGGCTTCTTTATAGCATTCAAGCTATCCCTGGATTATATGTGGCAATGCATTTTTTGCGTGTCTAAGATATATAAATCATGGTCCCCATAATGAAACTGTATTCTCCCTAGCACACAGACTGTATCTTTCTTTTGTGTCCTCTAGTTTCTACTATGGGCTTAAGTGTTAGTAGCATGTTTGGATAATGTTTTAATAAATTATCTTGAGTGTGTGTGTGTGTCCTTATATCTAGCCCTTCCCATATTTAACAAAGACATCACCTAAGAAAAGGGTTAATATAGTAGGAGATCAGAAAACAAAAAAGTTAATTCTTAGCCTTTGAGTTTTAAAAACCTATTTGAGTTTCAGGAATCAAGACTTTTGAGCATAAAGAACTTAGAACGTACACTTCATGACATACACAATAAATCTAAAATGATATAAGACCAAACAGAGCCAGTTTTTCTCTCCCCAGACTAGATGAAAATTCCACGGGATGTGAGAGGAGTGAGAATTTGAGCAAAAGAGTGAGTCTCTGGTAAGTCCTTTAAGAAAGGTGGTGTAACCTGTCCCTGTGGGCCAAGGCCCAAGTTGAATAAATAATATAATACTCAAATGGGAAAGAGTGATGGAGAAATCTAAGCAAGAGACTGTGCCTTGCCTCTCCCCACATAGGGGAAGGCAATACACCTTGAAGAGTTCTGCTGAACCCAGCCTGGCACCAGAGCGGTAGAGGTGGCTGCATGTGTTCTATTTCAGGAGACAGGGCTTGAACAGTCTTATAATTTTCTGGTAAGGTATGGGAGGAGCCAAGTGTTTTCTAGATAACAACAATGTGCCCTGAGACCTGAGAAAACTTAAATTGAGGGTTGAGGAGGCACAGCAGTGATCTGAGTGCAACTTTGACTGAGACCTGAGTGTAAGTTGAATACGATCAAGGCCATGCATGAAAATGTACCTCTCAGTGGATTCCAGGGTGGATGGCAGAAGACAACTGGAGACTAAATACCTTCTGCTTGTCTTAGCCACAACCCCAGAGATTGTGAGGAATGCTTGAATTGACCATTTTATATTACTTGGAAATATGGGGACTCAAAATAGAGAAAGTTAAAAGAAAAGATTCTTAAGCATCTGTATTTGTGAGTTGACATTTATATCAACCCTACCAAGATACTCTGTATTTGGTTGACTGGATTGACTTGATGAACCAGAGCCTTCTTCTTGGGGCCAACATTTAGGAGGAAAGTGAATCAGAAGACAAGAAGCTCTTGCAGGGGATTGGGCAAGTTAGTATGTATTTAAGTGCTCCCTGAGTTGTCCTTGCCTCAGTATGCTTTCACTCCAACACTTCTCAGCTCCTCTAGTCTCAGTTGTGACAATAGTGTTCCAAATATCAAACAGTGCAATACCTGTGCTTAGTCAAAGAAGATTCTAGCTAGAGTCACTCAACTATTAAGGCAGGAAGGTGAATTCAGCCATTTTAGAGTTTTCTCATAAATACAGAGATGGAAACAAGAAGTTTTAAAATAAGCCTCAATATCCACTTTTATGTGTAGTTATAGATGTATGACTTGATCATTGATTTTAGCAGGTAAACAGAACTGGAAAGTTTCATATTTTTAACTGGGCTGTAGCATGAGTATTGCATTTGGAAGGGCCACATTATTTATTAAACCATGTGGGGCTGCTGTGATTATGCTATAGATAGGCAGGTCTCCAGAGTCAATTGGGCTTGTCGAATCACATTCAATGAATGTCCTCACATCTCAATTGAAGAAACCTGCTATTGAGGGACTCCTCTAGAGTAATCAATTAAAAGCAGTAGCATTAAGCAGCTAACGGTGCTGGAAAATCAATACCAGCATGGGGAAGAAACAATCCCCTGCAATGATTTCATGCAAATTTTTATTCTTATACCTAATGACATTAGGATCTACTAATGACACATAGCTCAAGGAGGGGCATCTTTTCCAGTTAAGCATAAAGCACATTTTTACCCCTATAAACTTGATGGCCACTTGGGAAGTCTACTTTCACTGCTGGGAAGCAATAGATTAAGGTAAGGCAGCCAAAGTTTCTATGTATTTCTCCTGTGGGAGGGATGGAGATAAGATAGAAAGAATGACTTTCTGGAGATTGGAATGGGTCCCTGAAAGGGCCAGAACCATTCCTCTTTCATTCACTAGACATCTTTTCACACTGGCTCTACGCCTTTAACTGCTCCTTTCCCACTCATGACCAGAGGAAGACTAGGAAAGACACCTATAGCTCAGCCCAAATTGCTTTGAGACTCCAGACTCCACTACTTCTCCCCAGTATTAAAACTTGTGGTGGGCATGCACTTTACTCTAATATATGGAGTGAATTAAGTACTGTATTTCTTTTATTCTCTAAACATAATTTAGTCTGCTAAGATGCCACATCCTTTCCTCAAATTTGGTAGAAAATTCTATCTCAGTTGTTATTGAGGCCTCCAGGATCATGTTAAGTTACTGGGTATCTTGAAAATCATAGGGAGTCTTCAGTCTACATACTGTATGGTCTCTTCAAGGCTAACAGCTCTGATGACTCTGGACCAAGCCAAGGAACAGGAGTTTTTATCCAGGTTGGTAGCCCCAGAGTGGCCAGGAGTCTAGCCTTCTTTGTATACCACATTGCTATTTTTCTCTGAGGTCTTGTCACCTGCTGGGCACTGTCAGGACACAGGGTGCCTATACTCTCCACTTGTAGAATCTATAAAACTTTAGTAGCCCTGCCAGTTTTAAGGATATTGTCTTTAAATTCTAAGTACCTCTTTATCTGAGGTACCAAATCTCAGAGCCACTTCCATTTTAGGACATCAGTTTAGCTCTTTGCCTCCTTTTGCCTTGGATTTAGAACACAGCATTCTCTTAACTTTGGCCTGAAGCTGTTGAATCTCCATGGTTTCCAAGTCACAAGGCTCATATTGCCCTGGGTAGGCTGTGTGCATGTGTGCATGCTAGTCTGTGTGTGTGTGTGTGTGTGTGTGTGTGTGTGTGCATGCATGTGTATGCTTCTGTGCATGCACATCAGGGGTAGGGTGGGAGAGGGTTTATGTTCTTTCTGAATTTTCCCTTTCTCATAATCCTCCCTGCTCCTCCACCCCCTTTCACATAGCAAACTCCTAACCATCCTTCAAGTCTCAGCTTATATGTCACTCTTTCAGTTAAGTTTTCCATGGCCCCATGCTCTAATTACATCCCCATAATACACATGCATAGCATGGCATAGCTTTTCTAAGTAGTACATACCATAATGGTAATGAGTTATTAAGGTGATTGTTAATATTTCTTTCTCTTACAGGTTTGTAAGGTCCATAAGAATAGAGACTAGCCTTTTTTGTTTATTGTTATATCCTTATTACTTCATAATATCACAAGTTTAGAATATGTAAAAGAAGGTGGAGTAAGTGAATAAATGAAGTGAAATCTTTCCACAGTTGTGAAGTAACAATTCAGTGGTCATTTTCTAATCTTTCTTTTTTTAGACTTATATAGTGGTAATAGATTATAGGATGAAAATAGACTATGCATTGACTTGTGCCAGAAAAGTTGGCATGGAGTTGTTTATGTTATCTTTTTATTATCTTTTTAAACATATGTAATATCTGTAGTGATATCTCTTTTTTTTTTATTCTTTATATTGCTAATTTGAGCCCTCCCTTTTGGATTTGTGTAATAAAGAATTTCTATTCTAAAAAACACTTGAACAGATATTTCACAAAACAGGATATTGAAATGATTAACAAGCATCATTAGTCATCAGGGAAATGCAAATTAAGACCACAATGACCTCAACTCTCAGGAAGGCTAACATTAAAAAGACTAACACCACCAAGTATTGTCAAGGATGGGGAGCTCCTGGAACTCTTATTCACTGTTGATTGGAATGTAAACTGGTACAACCACTTTGGAAAACTGACAGTATCTACTCAAGTTGAATATAGATGTATCCAATGACCTAATAAATCTGTTCCTGTATATATACAACCAACAGAAATGCATATATGTGTACATCAAAAGATATGTACAAAATGGTTATAGCAGCATTATCTGTAATAGTACCAAATGGAAAGCAATCCAAATGTTCATCAGCATTGGAATAGATAAGTAAATTGTGGTATGGTATATTTAAGTAATAGAATGTCACACAGCAATTAAAAAGAGTGAACTATACTCTTATGTGGATCCTGAGAAATTTAACAGGAACCCATGGAGGAGGAGAAGGGAAAAAAAAAGAGGTTAGAGTGGGAGAGAGCCAAAGCATAAGAGACTCTTAAAAACTGAGAACAAACTGAGGGCTGATGGGGGGTTGGAGGGAGGGGAGGGAGGGTGATGGGTATTGAGGAGGGCACCTGTTGGGATGAGCACTGGGTGTTGTATGGAAACCAATTTGACAATATAGTTCATATATTTAAAAAAAAAGAAAATTTTAACTTGCAAAAAAATAAAATAAAATAAAAAGAGTGAACTAAATTACATCAAACAACTGGATGAATCTCACAAAGATAAGGCTGATTAAGAAGTCAGATGCAAAAGAGAACCTATTTATATGAAGTTCAAACACAAGCAAAATTAATCTATGGTGACAGAAATCAGAATAGTGGTAGACCAGGAGGGACACGAGAGAGGCTTTTAGGATTCTGATCTAGTTCTCAGTCCTGATATAGGTGGTGGTAATACAGGTATGCTCACTTCATAAAAATTAATTTGTACAAGTAAGATGTATCCTTATTATATATATGTTATACTTTAATTAAAAGTTTATAAAAATAAATAAAACAAGAATAAATATATTAAAGGAGAGGAGGGGATTACAGTGGATGATTTTTAAGGTTCTCTCCAGCTCTAACATGTTTTTATCTCATGTGAAAATGCTTTCAAATTAAAAAGTTCTCTACAAGTATAAGGTCTTTTACTGTTACCAGTGGTACCTGATCTTTATTAGTGATTTCTTGAGCAAACAATGGGAAATAATTTACTTAAATGTCTATGTATTTATTTTCTATTTGAAAATTTAAGTTACCTATCTGCTTTTCTGGTTATTGTTCATCTTCCAATTCCTTTGAACTTTTCTGTCAAGACCCTGCATGAGAAGCCAGAGACAAATATCATGGAGAATAATCCTGAATCTTAAATTTTGAGCTACCAATAAACAATGACAAAGCCTCTAAATTCAAGGTTCAAGGTTAAAGGAAAATGGTTCATGACTTCTTTGAGTCAGCTGTGGCTTTGCATTCCTCAGACTAAGTTTTCTACTTAAATACTTAATGGAAATAATAATGATTTCCACAATCATTTGACCTCTGTTAGGAGTCCATAATTCTAAAGTCAGGAGAAATTAATGCTAGAAGAATAGTAAGATACATTTGACATTAATTTTCAAATTAGTCATTCAAATTGTATCATTTTATCACTTTCTTTTCCTTGGCCTCATTGGTAAAACTCAGTTAATGAATCTACCAGTAAAGCACAGTTGATTAAGTGGTTTACTTATTCTGAGAGATGAGGCTTTGGCTTCACTGAAGCCACTGAGCTTATTCAAAACCCAATATACAATTTTTTTTTTACTTCGAAGTTTTTCTCCCTTTGAGGTATTCTATTTATTAAGAACTCAACTTTCCTGGTATCTAAATGAAAGTTTCCTTTTAAGGTATATCGCCTTTCTAATTTGTGGCCTGGGAAAAAATGTCAGAAAATTCTTTAAATCTATTTAGTGAAGTATTTTAAATGCTCATCTTGCACTTTTGAGTGAAGTGTAATTTACATTTCATAAAAGTACAAGCTGAGCAGTAAGCTGTAAGTAATTATCATATAATTAAATGTCTACTATGAAGGGAATGAAAATGTGAGCTCCTTCATGCTTTCCGTGACTGGGTTATGCAATGGCAAATTAAATTACAGCTCTTTATCTCAGGAGGCTCCAGGGAACCAATTCAGGGTTTGAAGAGATACCTCTGAGTTGCCAATATAGTTTCAGTAGGAGGCTGAAGTGATGAGTTCACTGTCCAAGCAGGCCATATAAAAATGGATTCTGTAGCTTAGGTTTTAGAAATGGAAACCAAAGTGTCTATCCCTCTCAGTGACTTTGAAAGCCCCTTTTCCCTATGTTAATATTTATAAATGGGAAATAGCACCATGATAATTAATACTTAATTATCACCATAGATAAATTTTATTGTTTTCAAATTCACAAAGCAGTTGGATTTGGGGATGATATTCAAATACATTTGTAATTAGGTGAAATGCTCCCTCTAATCTGATTTTGTTTAATATCACTTAAAATATGCATTGAGTTCCTGCTAAGTTCAAGATGTCACAGGGCATTCAAAGGTTAAAAAGACATGATCCCTGCCTTGTGGAAGATTATAGTCAGGAAGGGGATAAAAGTTATGCACACAAACTACAAAACAAGGCAAAATTGGATAGTTATCAGAGAATACAAGGTGTGGAATAGCTCAGGGGAAGAAGCAATCATTTCTATTTCTGGCTAGGTACAGCTGGTCAGGTTTCAGGAAGATGGTATTTAATCTGGTGCATGAGAAATAGACTGATTATAAGAAGACATATTGAAGAGACCATGAGCAATGATAGATGTGGGAAACTAGCACAGGGGCTTCAGGTTATGAAGTTGACAAATTTTGTTACTTATTCAACAGTCAGGGTGGCAATGTATCTAAATTTGTGAATGCAACTATTGGGTTTTTCAGACTTTCTCCCTAGTCAAAACCTATAATGTGATATTTTTTACACTTTACATTGGAGCATTAGGTATAGTGAAAGATATGGATGAAAATGGAGATATGGAGCTGGGTTATAAAAGCTGTTGTGTAGATTTTATGCAAGGAAACATTCAATTAAAAAATCTTACTGATGGACTATTGTGTGCCAGGTATTTAAAAAATCATGGGGAGTATAGAGATGAATACCTTCCCTGCCCACAGGAAACTAATTTAGAGGAGGCTATGCATGAGAAGTGCTGAGGGCACCTATCCTAGACAGGATATGAGGGGTCAGGAGAGGCATTCTAGAGATGGTGATGTCTGAGTTGAAATATGAAAGAGAGTATGGGCTTTCCTGAAACAGAAGACATAGGAAGAATGTTTCTAAGCAGAAAAATGAGAAGAACATTATAAGCAGAGAGAATATGCAAAGTCCCCAAGGTGTAGATAGCCTGGAGAATTCCTAGGAGTGCTAGGCTTGAACCTAGGGTGTGAATTGAATGCTAAAGAGATGAGGCTGGAGGGATCAATAGGGAGCTCACCCTGGAATGCCTTATAGAAGCTATTTTAGTGATCCAGGTGAAGATGACACAACTCAGAATTAAAAATATAGTAGTGGGGCGGGGGCATTTGGGTTGCTCAGTGGGTTGAGTGTCCCACATAGGCTCAGGTCATGATCTCATGGTTTGTGAGTTCAGGTCCCATGTCAGGCTCTGTGCTGACAGCTCAGAGCCTGGATACTGCTTCAGATTCTGTCTGTCTCTCTCTCTACTCCTCCCCTGCTCATGCTCTGTCTCTTAAAAATGAACAAAAACATTTTAAAAAATATAGTAGTGGGGAGGAAGAAGAGGGCATACGTCCATCTGAGAGAGATTGAAGGGGTATAATTGACAGGACTTGTTAATCAATGAAACGTAAGTGTTAAGGTACATAATAGAGTGCAAGGATGAAGTTCAGGCTTGGACTTGGGTGTCAGGGAGAGCCATTCACTCAGAGGGGGAACACAGGTGGATGAGAAGATTTGAGGGGGAAGTCATGAGATAAGTTTTACCTATGTTGAGTGTGAGAGGCCAGTCAGATATCCAAATGGAGAAAATAGCAAAAAGTTGGATATATTATTTGGAGTACAGGAAGGAATGTATTTGAGCTGCAGATATAGTTTTTAGAGTCACAGTATCAGGAGTTGCAAATCCAAATGTCTACAGGATCCAGGCAGGTAACATAAATGGATGACTCAGTCTGGGGCTGATATGGGGTAAAGATAAAAGGAGGAGATGTACATAGGCTCTGCCCAGGGCATTCAAGTTGAAAATAATCTAGTAAGCCAGCTAAACAAAACCCAGCTACAAAGCCATATGAATTTTCAAGCAGCCAGTTTTCCACCTTTGATAGAGATCACAATTAGCCATAAAGGGAATGTAGAGTTTTGGCAGAGAGAATGTAGAGTACAGAAAAAAAAAAAAATAAATAAAACCAAGGGCATAACTCCAGAGGAGAAATATAAGGAATAGATAGATATTTGGGGTTAGGGGAGAAGAGAGTAAGAGAGAAAGAGAGAGCAAGAGCAAGCCAGGCAAGAAAAATTAACTGAATTTGCACCATGGAGGGGATTGCTAACTTTGCTAACTTTAACTGAAATCATTTCATTGGTGTGGTGGGGGCTGAAACCAGATTGTAGTGGATTGAGAATTTAATGGAGGAAAAGAAGTGGAGACTGAGTATGGACAACTATTTCAAGATATTTGGCTGTGAATGAGAGGTGAGCAGTTGGGTGATAGTTGGTTATTTATACATGCATGTATACCAGGAAAGACATGAGCGCAACTGTATGCTAAAGGGACAGGGTAAGGTTGAATATGGAGGAAAGAAAATGATCTGTCAGTTATCTGAGGTCCCTAGAGAGGTGGAACCAGAGGAGATTCAGAGCACAGGTGGAAGGATTAGCCTTGAGGTAAGAAGAGTGGCACCTACCCTACTGAATTTGAAGATAATTTCATTTAACAAAGATTTATGGAGCTTCTGTACTCTACTAGACACTGTTATAGGTGTTAAAGATGTAGCAGTTTAAAACAGCAGGAAAAAATTTCCTGTTGTCATGGAGCTTATGTTCCAGAATGAAGTATGTACAAGAACAAATACATATAAGCTGTGCTTGGGCTTGAAGCAGACTGTGGTTGAAACATTCTTGTTGACCTTTGTTGTTCTTTAATGACCTATATTTCCTCTGTGACTGATGCAGGAGATCTCAGAACAGTAGGCTCGGAAGATGTTGGAGGAGGTTTGCAATAACTACTGTGGTTCATGTAATAGAGGGGTCTAGGAACAAACAAAGGTACTTCTGAGTAGCAACGAGACCTATAATTGTCTTGTAGTGGAAGAGGGATCCACTGACTTTTCTGTAAAGGACAAGACAGCAAATATTTCAGGCTTTTCAGGCCAGAAGCTATCTGTCACAAGTACTCAACTATGTTGTTGTAGTACCAAAGCAGCCATAGACAATAGATAAATGAATGGGCATGGCTGTGTTCCAGAAAGACTATTTACCAAAACAGGTGGAAGTCTGGATTTAGCCTGTGGGCCTTAGCTTGCCAACTGCTGTAGTAGAGTATTCACAGGATGACAACTGCTTCATAAGAAAATTTTATTTGACAGCACCAAGGAGGTGGGTAGGAGGGTGGAGGACAGTGCATTGGTTCAGGTGAGTCTTAATAAGGATCTGGAGCAGTGGGAATGGAAACTAGCATTGGAGCAGTGGGGATGGAAAGGCCAGGAGAGCAAGGAGAGATACAGTGTAATGCCAGTCAGGGAAGGAGTTGATAATCAATTATGTCAGATACTGCAGAGAGGTCTAGGAAACTGGGGCTAGAGAAGAGGATTTGTTATTGAGGAGGTTGGTGCTCCCCCTTTCTTGAAAAGTTTTCCAAATTTTATCAACACATTGCACAATTGTAAAACATAAAATAGTTAACAGGCCCCGCCCATTCCCTCTCTTCCTTCACATCCAGCCTGCTAGAAGACCAACACTTAAGTCTTCTGACTACTCCTTCTGGTAGTTGTTTTCCATTTGTATAAATAATATGCTTTTAGTGCTATTTCCTGTTATATGAATTCTAGACAGAATCTATTGACATTTTCTTATGGAATATGGAGATTTAATACTTTTACTTTACCCTCTGCTTATCATCTTTTCCCTATATCCACTCAATATAATTAAATCATCATCTTTGTTCAAATCAGTATGCTGTATTTTTCTTAGAATAGCTATGTAAGTATGGTTCACTGCTGAGCCAAGTAACATACTATGATTCTTATGTCTTTCAGTATACAACTTTTTGTTCATCCTGGAGTTAATAACTGTTTCATATTTTGCTTAATTAGAAACAATAATTATTTTAATTAAACTTTTTATTTTGAAATTAATGTACATGATAGTTGTGAAAAATAATACAGGGAGATTCCATGTCCCCTTTATCTAGCTTCCTAAAATGGTAACATCTTGCAGAACTATAGTACACTATCAAAAACAGGATTTTGACATTGATAGACTCAAGATACAGAATATTTCCATCACCACAGGATCCATTGTTTTGTTTTTCTTTTAAAAAAATTTTAAACGTTGATTCATTTCTGAGATAGAGAGACACAGAATGTGCGCGGGGGAGGGGCAGAGAGAGAGGGAGACCCGGAATCCGAAACAGGTTCCAGGCTCCAAGCTGTCAGCACAGAGCCTGATCCGGGGCTTGAACTCACGAACCATGACATCATGACCTGAGCCAAAGTTGGACGCCTAACCAACTGAGCCACCCAAGCACCCCTGTTTTGTCTTTTTGTAGCTACCCCCACTACCCTTCCACCCTCACCCCCTCCTTAACCTGTGGTAACCACTAATCTGTTCCTCATTCTAAAATTTTGTCATTTCAAGATTCTTAAATAAATAGAGTAATATAGTATGTAGCCTTTTGAGACTATTTTTTTTTCTTTTCACAAAGAATAATTCCATGGAGATTTATCCAGGTTGTTGCATGTATTGATAGGTTAAGCCTTTTTATTACTGTGTAGTATTTCATGGTATGGATGTATCACAATTTAGTCATTCATCCATTAAAGAACATCTAGGTTATTTCCAGTTTTTGTTTATTATGAATAAAGCTGCTGTAAATGCTTCTGTACAGGTTTTTGTGTTAACATAAGTCTTCATTTCTGTGGGACAAATGCCCAGTAATACAATTTCTGGGTTGTATGATAATTGCATGTTTCACTTAAAGAAAGGGCCATACTGTTTTCCACAGTGTATATACCATTTTATATTCCCACGAGCAACATAGGAGCAATCCAGTGTGCATCCTCACCATCATTTGGAGTCACATTTTTTTATATTAGTTATTTTGACAAGTTTATACTAATATCTCATTGTTTCAATTTGCAGTTCTCTACTGGTTAATGATGAACAACTTTTCAGGTGCTTATTTGCCATCTGTACATCCTCTTCAGTTAAATAGCTGTTCATGTTTTTCCCTATTTTCTAATAGGATTTTTAAAATTTTGAGTTTTAAGTGCTCTTAATATGTTCCAGCTAAAAGTCCTTTGTCAGATTTGAATTTTGCAAATATTTTCTCCTACTCTGTAGTTAGTCTTTTCATGCTCTTAACAGGGTCTTTTTCAAAGCAAATATTTTTAATTTTGATAAAGTCCAATTTATCAATTTTTCCTTATGAATTGTGCTTTTGTTGTCAAGTCTAAGAACTCTTTGCTTAGCCCTACACCTCAAACGTTTCTCCTATGTTTTTTTTCTAAAAGTTCGATAGCTTTGTATTTTAAATTTAAATTTTTTTTCAACGTTTTTTATTTATTTTTGGGACAGAGAGAGACAGAGCATGAACGGGGGAGGGGCAGAGAGAGAGGGAGACACAGAATCGGAAACAGGCTCCAGGCTCCGAGCCATCAGCCCAGAGCCTGACGCGGGGCTCGAACTCACGGACCGTGAGATCGTGACCTGGCTGAAGTCGAACGCTTAACCGACTGCGCCACCCAGGCGCCCTATATTTTAAATTTAAATGCTTGACCAGTTTTGAGTTAATTTTTCTATAAGGTATGAAATTTATTTTTTATTTTTTATTTTTTTCAATATATTAAGTTTATTGTCAAATTGGTTTCCATACAACACCCAGTGCTCATCCCAAAAGGTGCCCTCCTCAATACCCATAACCCACCCTCCCCTCCCTCCCACCCCCCATCAACCCTCAGTTTGTTCTCAGTTTTTAAGAGTCTCTTATGCTTTGGCTCTCTCCCACTCTAACCTCTTTTTTTTTTTCCTTCCCCTCCCCCATGGGTTTCTGTTAAGTTTCTCAGGATCCACATAAGAGTGAAACCATATGGTATCTGTCTTTCTCTGTATGGCTTATTTCACTTAGCATCACATTCTCCAGTTCCATCCATGTTGCTACAAAGGGCCATATTTCATTCTTTCTCATTGCCACGTAGTACTCCATTGTGTATATAAACCACAATTTCTTTATCCATTCATCAGTTGATGGACATTTAGGCTCTTTCCATAATTTGGCTATTGTTGAGAGTGCTGCTATAAACATTGGGGTACAAGTGCCCCTATGCATCAGTACTCCTGTATCCCTTGGGTAAATTCCTAGCAGTGCTACTGCTGGGTCATAGGGTAGGTCTATTTTTAATTTTCTGAGGAACTTCCACACTATTTCCCAGAGTGGCTGCACCAATTTGCATTCCTACCAACAGTGCAAGAGGGTTCCCGTTTCTCCACATCCTCTCCAGCATCTATAGTATCCTGATTTGTTCATTTTGGCCACTCTGACTGGCATGAGGTGATATCTGAGTGTGGTTTTGATTTGTATTTCCCTGATGAGGAGTGACGTTGAGCATCTTTCCATGTGCCTGTTGGCCATCTGGATGTTTTCTTTAGAGAAGTGTCTATTCATGTTTTCTGCCCATTTCTTCACTGGATTATTTGTTTTTCGGGTGTGGAGTTTGGTGAGCTCTTTATAGATTTTGAATACTAACCCTTTGTCCGATATGTCATTTGCAAATATCTTTTTCCATTCCGTTGGTTGCCTTTTAGTTTTGTTGGCTGTTTCCTTTGCTGTGCAGAAGCTTTTTATCTTCATAAGGTCCCAGTAGTTCATTTTTGCTTTTAATTCCCTTGCCTTTGGGGATGTGTCAAGTAAGAAATTGCTACGGCTGAGGTCAGAGTTTTTTTCCTGCTTTCTCCTCTAGGGTTTTGATGGTTTCCTGTCTCACATTCAGGTTCTTTATCCATTTTGAGTTTATTTTTGTGAATGGTGTGAGAAAGTGGTCTAGTTTCAACCTTCTGCATGTTGCTGTCCAGTTCAACCAGCAACCATTGGTTAAAGAGACTGTCTTTTTTCCATTGGTTATTCTTTCCTGCTTTGTCTAAGATGAGTTGGCCATACATTTGTGGGTCTAGTTCTGGGGTCTCTATTCTATTCCATTGGTTTATGTGTCTGTTTTTGTGCCAATACCATGCTCTCTTGATGATTACAGCTTTGCAGTAGAGGCTAAAGTCTGGGATTGTGATGCCTCCTGCTTTGGTCTTCTTCTTCAAAATTACTTTGGCTATTCGGGGCCTTTTGTGGTTCCATATGAATTTTAGGATTGCTTGTTCTACTTTCGAGAAGAATGCTGGTGCAATTTTGATTGGGATTGCATTGAATGTGTAGATAGCTTTGGGTAGTATTGACATTTTGACAATATTTATTCTTCCAATCCATAAGCACAGAAAGTTTGTCCATTTCTTTATATCTTCTTCAATTTCCTTCGTAAGCTTTCTATAGTTTTCAGCATACAGATCTTTTACATCTTTGGTTAGATTTATTCCTAGGTATTTTATGCTTCTTGGTGCAATTGTGAATGGGATCAGTTTCTTTATTTGTCTTTCTGTTGCTTCATTGTTAGTGTATAAGAATGCAACTGATATCTGTACATTGATTTTGTATCCTGCAACTTTGCTAAATTCATGTATCAGTTCTAGCAGATTTTTTGTGGAGTCTATCAGATTTTCCATGTATAATATCATGTCATCTGCAAAAAGTGAAAGCTTGACTTCATCTTTGCCAATTTTGATACCTTTGATTTCCTTTTGTTGTCTGATTGCTGATGCTAGAACTTCCAACACTATGTTAAACAACAGCGGTGAGAGTGGACATCCCTGTCGTTTTCCTGATCTCAGAGAAAAAGCTCTCAGTTTTTCCCCATTGAGGATGATGTTAGCTGTGGGCTTTTCATAAATGGCTTTTATGATGTTTAAGTATGTTCCTTTTATCTCGACTTTCTCGAGGGTTTTTATTAAGAAAGGGTGCTGAATTTTGTCAAAGGCCTTTCCTGCATCGATTGACAGGATCATATGGTTCTTATCTTTTCTGTAATTAATGTGATGTATCACATTGATTGATTTGCGAATGTTGAACCAGCCCTGCAGTCCAGGAATGAATCCCACTTGATCATGGTGAAGAATTCTTTTTATATGCTGTTGAATTCGATTTGCTAGTATCTTATTGAGAATTTTTGCATCCATATTCATCAGGGATATTGGCCTGTAGTTCTCTTTTTTTACTGGGCCTCTGTCTGGTTTAGGAATCAAAGTAATGCTGGCTTCATAGAATGAGTCTGGAAGTTTTCCTTCCCTTTCTATTTCTTGGAATAGCTTGAGAAGGATAGGTATTATCTCTGCTTTAAACGTCTGGTAGAACTCCCCTGGGAAGCCATCTGGTTCTGGACTCTTATTTGTTGGGAGATTTTTGATGACTGATTCAATTTCTTCGCTGGTTATGGGTCTGTTCAAGCTTTCTATTTCCTCCTGATTGAGTTTTGGAAGAATGTGCGTGTTTAGGAATTTGTCCATTTCTTCCAGGTTGTCCAGTTTGTTGGCATATAATTTTTCATAGTATTCCCTGATAATTGCTTGTATCTCTGAGGGATTGGTTGTAATAATTCCATTTTCATTCATGATTTTATCTATTTGGGTCATCTCCCTTTTCTTTTTGAGAAGCCTGGCTAGAGGTTTGTCAATTTTGTTTATTTTTTCAAAAAAGGAACTCTTGGTTTTGTTGATCTGCTCTACAGCTTTTTTTTCAGATTCTATATTGTTTATTTCTGCTCTGATCTTTATTATTTCTCATCTTCTGCTGGGTGTGGGGTGTCTTTGCTGTTCTGCTTCTATTTCCTTTAGGTGTGCTGTTAGATTTTGTATTTGGGATTTTTCTTGTTCTTGAGATAAGCCTGGATTGCAATGTATTTTCCTCTCAGGACTGCCTTCGCTGCATCCCAATGTGTTTGGATTGTTGTATTTTAATTTTCATTTGTTTCCATATATTTCTTAATTTCTTCTCTAATTGTCTGGTTGACCCATTCATTCTTTAGTAGGGTGTTCTTTAACCTCCATGCTTTTGGAGGTTTTCCAGGCTTTTTCCTGTGTTTTTGATTTCAAGCTTCATAGCATTGTGGTCTGAAAGTATGCATGGTATGATCTCAATTCTTGTACACTTATGAAGGGCTGTTTTGTGACGCAGTATGTGATCTATCTTGGAGAATGTTGCATGTGCACTCGAGAAGAAAGTATATTCTGTTGCTTTGGGATGCAGAGTTTGAAATATATCTGTCAAGTCCATCTGATCCAATGTATCATTCAGGGCCCTTGTTTCTTTATTGACCGTGTGTCTAGATGATCTATCCATTTCTGTAAGTGGAGTGTTAAAGTCCCCTGCAATTACCACATTCTTATCAATAAGGTTGCTTATGTGTGTGAGTAATTGTTTTATATATTTGGGGGCTCCTGTATTCGGCGCATAGACATTTATAATTGTTAGCTCTTCCTGATGGATAGACCCTGCAATTATTATATAATGCTCTTCTTCATCTCTTGTTACAGCCTTTAATTTAAAGTCTAGTTTGTCTGATAGAAGTATGGCTACTCCAGCTTTCTTTTGACTTCCAGTGGCATGAAAAATAGTTCTCCATCCCCTCACTCTCAATCTGAAGGTGTCCTCAGGTCTAAAATGAGTCTGTTGTAGACAGCAAATAGATGGGTCTTGTTTTTTATCCATTCTGATACCCTATGTCTTTTGGTTGGCGCATTTAGTCCCTTTACATTCAGTGTTCTAGAAAGATATGGGTTTAGAGTCATTGTGATGTCCATAGGTTTCATGCTTGTAGCAATGTCTCTGGTACATTGTCTCACAGGATCCCCCTTAGGATCTCTTGTAGGGCTGGTTTAGTGGTGATGAATTCCTTCAGTTTTTGTTTGTTTGGGAAGACCTTTATCTTTCCTTCTATTCTAAATGACAGACTTGCTGGATAAAGGATTCTTGGCTGCCTATTGTTTTCTGTTCATCACATTGAAGATCTCCTGCCATTCCTTTCTGGCCTGCCAAGTTTCAGTAGAGAGATCAGTCACGAGTCTTATAGGTCTCCCTCTATATGTTAGAGCACGTTTATCTCTAGCTGCTTTCAGAATTTTCTCTTTATCCTTGTATTTTTCCAGTTTCACTATGATATGTCATGCAGAAGATCAATTCAAGTTACGTCTGACGGGAGTTCTCTGTGCCTCTTTGATTTCAATGCCTTTTTCCTTCCCCAGATCCGGGAAGTTCTCAGCTATTATTTCTTCAAGTACACCTTCCGCACATTTCCCTCTCTCTTCCTCCTCTGCCATACCAATTATGCGTATATTATTTCTCTTTAGTGCATCATTTAGTTCTCTAATTTTCCCCTTATACTCCTGGATTTTTTTAATCTCTCTTTTTCTCAGCTTCTTCTTTTTCCATGATTTTATCTTCTAGTTCACCTATTCTCTCCTCTGCCTCTTCAATCCGAGCCGTAGTTGTCTCCATTTTATTTTGCAGTTGATTGATAGCATTTTTTTTAGCTCCTCCTGGCTGTTCCTTAGTCCCCCGATCTCTGTAGCAAGAGATTCTCGGCTGTCCTTTATACTGTTTTCAAGCCCAGGGATTAATTTTATGACTATTACTCTAAATTCACTTTCTCTTATATTCTTTAAATCATTCTTGATCAGTTCGTTAGCTGTTGTTATTTCCTGGACGTTTTTCTGAGGGGAATTCTTCCGTTTTGTCATTTTGGATAGTCCCTGGAGTGGTGCGGGACTTCGGGGCACTTCCCCTGTGCTGTTTTGAATAACTTGTGTTGGTGGGCGGGACCGCAGTCAGACCTGATGTCTGGCCCCAGCCCACCGCTGGGGCCACAGTCAGACTGGTGTGTGCCTTCTGTTCCCCTCTCCTAGGGGCGGGATTCACTGTGGGGTGGCGTGGCCCGTCTGGGCTACTTGCACACTGCCAGGCTTGTGGTGCTGGGGATCTGGTGTATTAGCTGGGGTGGACTGGCAAGGTGCACAGGGGTGGGAGGGGCAGGCTCAGCTCTCTTTTCCTTTGGATATCTGCTTGGTGGGGGGTCCCTGTGGCACTGGGAGGGAGTCAGACCCACCGAAGGGATGGATACACAGAAGCACAGTGTTGGGTGTTTGCGCGGTGCAAGCAAGTTCCCTGGCAGGAACTGGTTCCCTTTGGGATTTTGGCTGGGGGATGGGTGAGGGAGATGGCGCTGGCGAGCACCTTTGTTCCCCACCAAGCTGAGCTCTGTTGTCCGGGGCTCAACAACTGTCCCTCCCGTTGTCCTCCAGCCCTCCCGTTCTCCGAGCAGAGCTGTTAGCTTATAACCTTCCAGATGTCAAGTCCCTCTTGCTGTTGGAACACATTCCTTCCGGCCCCTCCGCTTTTGCAAGCCAGACTCGGGGGCTCTGCTTGGCCGGCAGGCCGCCCCTCCGCCCCAGCTCCCTCCCGCCAGTCCGTGGAGTGCACACCGTCTCGCCACCCTTCCTACCTTCTTCCGTGGGCCTCTCGTCTGCGCTTGGCTCTGGAGACTCCATTCTGCTAATCTTCTGGCGGTTTTCTTGGTTATTTAGGCAGGTGTAGGTGGAATCTAAGTGATCAGCAGGACGCTCGGTGAGCCCAGCATCCTCCTACGCCGCCATCTTCCTAGGATCCCCCCTAAGGTATGAAATTTAGATGCATGTTCATGTTTTGACTATGCATGTCCAGTTGCTTGAGCACTATTTGTTTAAAAGCTTATCTACCCTTTATTAAATTGCTTTTATACCTTTGTCAAAAATCAGTTGGACATATTTGTATGGGTCTTTTTATGGGTTCTCTATTTTATTCCATTGATTTAAGTGTCTCTGTGTCAATATTACATAGTCTTGATTGCTGTGGCTATATAATAAATCTCGAATTTGGGTAAGCTGATTCCTCCCACTTTATTCTTTTGTGAAATTGTTTTAGCTATCCTAGATCCCTTGCTTTTCCATATACATTTTAGAATAATCTTGTGTATATCTGTGAAAATATATTGCTGGGTGTTTATAAGAATTGCATTAAATCTATATATTAACTTGGGGAGAATTTAGATGTTTAGTATGTTGAATTTTCCACCCCATGAACATGTCATATGTCTCCATTTATTTAGATCGTATTTGACTTCTTTCATCAACATTATGTAGTTTCTAGCATGTAAGTTCTGTATGTATTTTGTTAGATTTACCCTTAGGTATTTATTTTAAAAGCAATTTTAAGTGGTATAGTATTTTTAATTTCAGTGTCCGTGTGTTCATTGCTGTTTATATAGAAATACAATTGATTCTCATGTTATTATCTTATATCTTGCAACCTTGCTGAACTGACAAAAACTCAGTTTTGGAGGGTTCTTTGGGTAGATTTATTAGGGTATTCTATGTGGACAATCATGTCATTTTCAAATAGGGACACTTTTCTTCCTTCATTTCCATCTGTATGCCTTTTCTTTTCTTGCTTTATTGTACTGACTAGACCTTCTAACACTATGTTGAATAAGAGGGAGTGAGAATTGACATCCATGCCTTGTTCTTGATCTTAGTGGGGGACCATTCAGGCTTTCACAATTGAGGTATGTTAGCTGTAGGCTTTATGTAGATGCTCTATATCAAGTTGAGAAAGTTCCTCTCTATTCCTATTTTCTGAGAATTTTATCATGATGGTGTGGAATTTTTTCAAATGGTTTTTTTCTACATCAATTGATATGATCATGTGATTTTTCTTCTTTAGCCTATTATATTATGAGGGATTGCATTGATTAATTTTTCTAATATTATATCAGTCTTGCATTCTTCATATAAATTGTACTTGATCTTGGTGTATAATTAATTTTATGTGTAGCTGAATTGTTTTTTCTATTATTTTGTTAGACTTTTACTTATGTAGTCATGAGAAATATTGGTATGTACAGTTTTTTTTGCACTATATATCTGGTTTTGGTATCAGGGTAATACTAGTTTTATCAAATGCATTATGAAGTGTTTCTTCCTCTTCTATTATCTGAAAGATACTGTGTGGAATTGGCATTTATTCTTTAAATGTTTGGTATAATTCTACTAAATTTAATTTTATTATAGTGGTACTCAAATTATCTATTTTATATTGGGTGAGGTTGTGGTAGTTTGGATTTTTTGAAGAATCAGTCCATATTACCTAAGTTGTTGAATTGTGTGTATAGAGTTTTTCATACCATTCTCTTACCATTTTGTTGTCTACAGGGTTGTGGTGATATCCCCTGTTTCATTCTTATATTGGTGATTTGTGTTTTCTTTTTATTTCTTTGTCAGTCTTTCTAGAGGTTTGTCAACTTTATTGGTCTATTTATTTATTTCAGGTTTGTAGATTAATTTCTTAATAAATAGGTTAAAGAGAAGTTACATCTTTGCAATATTGCAATTTTCTACTAATAAACACAACCTATATCTACTTGTTCCCATAGTCTTTTCAGTTTTTTATATGCCAATATAACAGCTATTCATTTATTATAGTAATATATAATTTGCTTACCAAAAAACTAATTAAAGAAATTTTGAAGGGGCACGTGGTGGCTCAGTTGGTTAAGCTTCCAACTTCCACTCAGGTCATGATCTCACAGTTCATGGGTTCGAGCCCCACGTCGGGCTCTGCACTGACAGCTCAGAGCCTGGAGTCTGCTTCAGATTCTGTGCTTCCCTCTCTCTGCCCCTCCAACACTTGTGCTCTCCCTCTCTCTCTCTCTTTCTCTCTCTTTCAAAAATAAACATTTAAAAAAACAACAACAAAAAGAAATTTGGACAACAGAAACATAATATAAAAGAAAATACAGAGGTAAATAACAATCCCATATAGTTGTATCACACATAGAAATCCACTGTAAACAGTCTCTCTCTCGTGTGTGCTGGGCACTATTATGCAGCATATTTAATTTCACGTTGTGTAAAAATGAAGCTTCACATTTGATCTCATGATAGTAGATATTCTCTAAAGTACAATTTATAACTGCCAACATTATATCACATAAATATACTACAATTTATTCAACCAGTCTTCAGTTGTTCAACATTTCACGGATTTTTTTGGTAATGTTTTATTTTTTTAAGTGGCACTACAGTGAACAAACACACTTATAAATATGTATATGTTCTCTTGGTTCTTTAATTGTTTAAATTTTTAAATTTTAATTCAATCCATGTTACTTAACATATAGTGTAATAATGGTTTCAGGAATATAAATTAGTGATTTATCTCTTATGTGGATCCTGAGAAATGTAACAGAAGCCCATGGAGGAGGGGAAGGAAAAAAAAAAAAAGAGGTTAGAGTGGGAGAGAGCCAAAGCATAAGAGACTGTTAAAAACTGAGAACAAACTGAGGGTTGATGGGGGGTGGGAGGGAGGGGAGGGTGGGTGATGGGTATTGAGGAGGGCACCTTTTGGGATGAGCACTGGGTGTTGTATGGAAACCAATTTGACAATAAATTTCATATATTAAAATAAATAAATAAATAAATAAATAAATAAATAAATAAATGATTTATCAGTTACATATAACACCCAGTGGTCATCCCAGCAAGTGCCCTCCTTAATGCCCATCACTCATTTAGTCCATCCCCCCCCCCACCTCCCCTCCAGCAACCCTCAGGTTGTTCTCTGTATTTGAGTCTCTTATGGTTTGTCTCCCTCTCTATTTTTATCTGATTTTTCCCCTTTCCCTTCGTTCATCAGTTTTGTTTCTTAAATTCCACATATGAGTGAAATCATATTTGTCTTTCTCTGACTGACTTATCTATTAGCTGAATGTATCTATTAGCATAATACATTCTAGTTCCATCCTCAGGAAACAAGTTGTTAATGAGGATGTAGAGAAAGGGGAACACTTTTGCACTCTTGGTGGGAATGCAAACTGGTGCAGCTGCTCTGGAGAATAGTATGGAGGTTCCTCAAAAAATTAAAAATAGAACTACTCTTTGACCCAGCAATTGCACTACTTGGTGCAGCCATTCTGGAGAACAGTATGGAGGTTCGTCAAAAAATTAAAAATAGAGCTACCTATGACCTAACAATTGCACTACTGGGTAGTTAAAGGATGCAAAAATGCTGATTTGAAGGAGCACATTGAGCCCTAATTACTCAGTGATCAAAAAGAATGAAATCTTGACATTTGCAACAACATGGATGGATCTAGAATGTTTTATTGATCTTTTTAAAGAATCATCTCTTTGTTTTGAGTATAAGACAATTATAAAGGTTTTAATGATTTCAAAAGGAGTCAGGTTCTAAACCCATTAAGTTCTGACTGGCAACTGAACCCCATGAAAACTGATATGCTCACTTTGAGGAGGTTGTCTGACCATCCAGGTCAAGCTGGATCACCACAAGGTAGAGACAATGGAGTAAGGCAGGCCTAGAGCTGGTGTGTCTTCAGGATAGATAGGCATTCCAGATAACAGCAACACACTGGACAAGGGCCAAGCTGTAATGAAGGTGAACCAGGTGGAAGTTGGCTAACTGCACAGCAGGCTAGAGATTATAGTTGGTGATAAGGGCACCAGGATTGTCCTGCTGTAGCTTGGCCCATCTGTCCTGGACTGACAGTCCATTGAATGCTCCTACCAGTGGGAAGAAACAGCCTAGAAAGCATAGGGCAAAGCTCCACTGATTTAATAGCATCGTCTTTAGTGCATCTACCTTGGTGGTGCTGGGGATAAGCTGGTCAAAACCCCTGTACCAGCCGTCTACTACAGAGCCCACAAAACCACAGCCCAGAGAGACCATAGTTAGGGTCCAGCCAGTCTGGTGTTCCTGCAGACCTCACCTCTCCACCAGCTGCTGTGAGATAATGTCACTCAGAACCATCAGGAACTCAGCTGTCATGACCTGTACTTTCCATGGGTTTTGTAGTTTCTACAAAACTAAAAGGCAATCTACAGAATGGGAGAAGATATTTGCAAATGACATACCTGATAAAGGCTTAATATCCAAAATATATAAAGAACTTATAAAACACAACACCCCCCAAAAATGAATGATCCAATTAAAAAATGGGAAGAAGACACGAACAGACATTTCTCCAAACCAGACATCCAAATGGTCAACAGACACATGAAAGGATGCTCAACATCACTCATCATCAGGGAAATGCAAGTCAAAACTACAATGAGCTATCACCTCACACTTGTCAGAAGGGATAAAATCAACAAAAAAGAAACAGGTGTTGGTGAGGATGTAGAGAAAGGAGAACCCTCCTACACTGTTGGTGGGAATGCAAACTGGTGCAGCCACTCTGGAAAACAGTGTGGATGTTCCTCAAAAATTTAAAAATATAACTACCGTACAGCCCAGCAATAGCACTATTGGGTATTTACTCAAAGAATACAAAAATACTAATTCAAAGAGTTACATGCATCCCAATGTTTATAGCAACATTATCTACAATAGCCAAATTATGGAATCAGCCCAAGAGTCCATCGACTGATGATGGATAAAGAAGATGTGGTACATACATACAATGGAATACTACTCAGCCATAAGAAAGAATGAAATCTTGCCATTTGCAACGACATAGATCGAGCTAGAGAGTATTATGCTAAGCGAAATAAGTCATTCAGAGAAAGACAAATACCATATGATTTCACTCATATGTGGAATTTAGGAAACAAAACAAATGAGCAAAGCAGAGAGAGAGAGAGAGAGAGAGAGAGAGAGAGAGAGACTAAGAAACAGACTCTTAGCTATAGAAAACAAACTAATGGTTATCAGAGGGGAGGTGGGTGAGGGTGTGGGTTAAATAGGTGATGGGGATTAAGAAGTGCACTTATTGTGATGAGCACCAGGTGTTAAATGGAAGGGTTGAATCACTATTTTGTACACCTGAAACTAATATTATACTTTATGTCAACTAACTGGAATTGAAATAAAAACTTGAAAAAAGAACCATCTGTTTATTTCATAGATTTTCTCTATTATTTTTCTATTTTCACTTTTATTGACTGCTCTTTATTATTTCTTTCCTACTGATTGCTTTGGGTTCATTTTTCTTTTTGTTTTCTAAGTTCTTGAGCTGAGAGCTTAGAGTATTGATTTGAGACTATTACTGTTTTCTAATATATACATTTAGTGCTATAAATTTCCCTCTCAGCACTGCTTTAGCTGTCTTAACAAATTTTAATATGTTTTGTTTTCATTTTCATTCATTCATTCTGAAGCACTTTTTGATATCCTCCAACATTTCCTCTTTAACTCATGGATTAATTAGGAGTGCGTTTAGTTTCCAAGAGTTTGAAGATTTTACTGTTATTTTACTGTTATTGATTTCATGTCTGATTCCATTATGGTTGGAGAACACACTTGGTATGATTTAAATTCTTTTAAATTGGTTGAAATTTGTTTTATGGCCCGCAATATGATGTATCTTGGTATATGTTTCATGGGTACTTGAAAAGAATGTGTAGTTGACTGTTATTGAGTGTAGTGCTCTATTTATCCTGTTGGTTGACTGTGTTGCTCAATTCCATATACTTGTATATTTCCCCCTAGTATAATTGTGGATTTGTCTATTTTTCTAAATAGAGAAAGTGTTCTGTTTTTCCAATTCTAAGAACAGTTCTATCTGTTTTTGCTTTATAGATCTTTCAGCCCTGTTGTTTGGTGCATACACATTTAGGATTCCTGGTGGACTTTTCCTTTTATCATTATGTAATGCCCATCTCTGTCTCTGGTAATTTTCTTTGAAGTTTACTTTATGTGATATTAATATGGCTATTCCTAGTGTTACTAATATGGCTATTCCTAGTCTCCTTTGCTTGATATGTCATTTTCTCTATTTTTACTTTCAACCTGTCAATATCATTATATTTTAAGTGAGTTTCTTGTAGACAACATAAAGTCGGGTCATGTTTTTAAATTCACACTGCTAATCTCTGTCTTTTAACTGGTATATTTAGACCATTGTAAATTATCAGTATATCAGGGTTGAAGTCTGCCATTTTATTTTTTGTTTTCTGTTTTTGATTTATAGGCTTTACTTATTTTATTTTCCTGTGGGTTACTTGAACATTATTTAGAATTCCATTTTGATTTATCTATAGTGTTTTTTAAAGTTTATTTATTTTGAGAGAGAGAGAACATGTGTGTGCATGTGAGTGGGAAAGGGACAGAGAGAGAGAAAGAGAGGGAGAGAGAGAATCCCAAGCAGGATCCACACTTTCAGTGCAGAGCCCAACATGGGGCCCAATCCCACCAGCTGCGAGATCATGACCTGAGCTGAAATTAAGAGACTGATGCTTAACCGACTGTGCCACCCAGGCACCCTTAGATTCTTTCTGTATAGAATTTTTAGTGATTACTTTTGGTATTACATTTTATATACATGTATGTAACTTATTACATGTATCATCATTTTACCAGTTTGAATGAAGTATAGAAACTTTAGCTCCCTTTACGTCCTTTTACCCTCCCTATTTATAATGTGATTGTTTTAAATATTTTCTCTACATATGTTTAGAACCACATCAGACAATATTATAATTTTTGCATTAACCATAAAACATACTTTAGAAAACTCAAGAGAAGGAAAACCTATTGTATATACCCATACTTTTGGTTACTGTGTTCTTTCTTTTCATGATGTTCCAAGTTTCTTTCTTTTACTATTTTCTTTCTGTTTAGAGAACTTCATTTAGCCATTCTTATAGGTAAGTCTGATCATGATTAATTCTATTAGTTTTTCTGCATCTGGGAATGTCTTGATTTCCCCTTCATTCTTGATATTTTTTCTGGATATGGAATTCTAAGGTGATAGTTTTTGTTTCAGCACTTGAAAGGTGTTGTGCTACTTTATTTTGGCATTCATGGTTTCTGATGAGAAGTCTGCTATTCAAATTGTTTTCCCCCTGTAGATAAGTAATCATTACTCTTTCACTGATTTCAATATTATTTCTTTGACTTTAGTCTAAGAAGTTTGACTATGATGTATTGGTGTGGATTTTTTTGCATTTACCATTTTTGGATTCACTTAGCTTCTTGAACCTGTAGGGAACCATGTGGGAAGTTTTCAGCTATTATGTCTTTGAGCATTTTTTTCAGACCTACCCTCTCACTCTTCTTCTAGGACTCCAATGAAAAATACAGATTTTTTGTTATAGTCCCATAAGTCAATGCAGCTTTGTGTATTATTTTTCACTATATTTTCTATTTTTCAGATGGGGTAATTTCTATTGCTCTGTCTTCTAGGTTACCAATTCTTTCCTCCATCCCCTATATTCTGATGTTGGGACCATCAATTGAGCTTTATATTTTGGTGATTTTATTTTTTAGTTCTAAAATTTGCATTTTGTTCTTTATGTCCTCTGTTCCTTTGTTGAGACTTTCTATTTGTTCCTGAGTTTCTCTGTTTTATCATTTGCTTCAATTGTGTTCATTATTGCCCACTGAAGTATGATTATGATGATGGTTAATCTTGGACCGATATTCTAACATCTGTGTGATCTTGGGGTAACCATTTATTTTGTCTTTTTTCATTCAGTTTGATATCTTCATGGTTCCTTGTACAAGTAATTTTCAGTTGAAGTTTGAACATTTTGGCTGTAATATTATGAGGCTCTGGATCTTATTTCAGCCTGTTTCAGCTGGCCTTTTTTGATACTGATTTGGCAGGTAAGAGGGGTGTCACCTCATTATTTCCAGGTAGGGGTAGAAGTCTATATTCCCTATTCAACGTCAATTAACACCCAAGGTTGGGGAAATCTTCATTACTCCTGGCAAGGGTAGGATTTCCATCTCTTCACTAGACCTCCACTGATGACTCCCTGGCTGGGAAGGAAGGAAGTGCCTTGTTAATGCTCCACATCTGACTTTCACTCATACTAAAAGTTATAGGGGTTTCATTTATGTTGGGCAGTTAGCTTTCTCTAACATCACCCCAGTGCAGAGGTCACCTTGTTACTGTTGAGGGTGTGTGGAAGACCAAGCTTCTCAGGTGATTTCTTTTTTTTAAATTATTAATTTATTAATTTATTTTTTTGTTTAAATTACATCCAGGTTAGTTAACATATGGTACAACGATGATATCAGGAGTAGATTACTTAATGCCCCTTACCCATTTAGGCCATCCCCCTTCCCACAACCCCTCCAGCAACCCTCTGTTTGTTCTCTATATTTAAGAGTCTTTTATGTTTTGTCCCCCTCCCTGTTTTTATATTATTTTTGCTTCCCTTCCCTTATGTTCATCTGTTTTTATCTTAAATTCCACATCTGAGTGAAGTCATATGATATTTGTCTTTCTCTAACTGACTAACTTCCCTTAGGATAATACCCTCCAGTTCCATACACATAGTTGCAAATGGCAAGATTTCATTCTTTTTGATTGCTGAGTAATACTCCATTGTATATATATACCACATCTTCTTTATCCATTCATCCATCGATGGACATTTGGGCTGTTTCCATACTTTGGCTATTGTTGATAGTGCTGCTATATACATTGGGGTGCATTTGCACCTTTGAAACCGCACACCTATATTCCTTGGATAAATACCTAGTATTGGAATTGATGACTTGTAGGGTAGTTCTATTTTTAATGTTTTGAGAAACCTCCATACTGTTTTCTAGAGTGGCTGCACCAGTTTGCATTCCCCCTAGCCATGCAAAAGAGATCCTTTTTTTCCACATCCTTGCCAACATCTGTTGTTGCCTGAGTTGTTAATGTTACCATTCTGACAGGTGTGAGGTGTTATCTCATTGTGGTTTTGATTTGTATTTCCAATGATGAGTGATGTTGAACAATTTTTCATGTGTCTATTTGCCATCTGGGTGTCTTCTTTGGAGAAGTGTCTATTCATGTCTTTTGCCCATTTCTTCACTGGATTCTTTGTTTTTTGGGTGTTGAGTTTGATAAGTTCTTTATAGATTTTGGAGACTAACCCTTTTTCTGATATGTCATTTGCAAATATCTTCTCCCATTCTGTCGGTTGCCTTTTAGTTTTGCTGATTGTTTCCTTTGCTGTGCAGAAGCTTTTTGTTTTGATGAGGTCCCAATAGTTCATTTTTGCTTTTGTTTCCCTTGCCTCTGGAGACGTGTTGAGTAAGAAGTTGCTGTGGCCAAGATCAAAGAGGTTTTTACCTGCTTTCTCCTCGAAGATTTTGATGACTTCCTGTCTTACATTTAGGTCTTTCATCCATTTTGAGTTTATTTTTGTGTATGGTGTAAGAAAGTGGTCCGGGTTCAATTTTTTGCATGTTGCTGTCCAGTTTTCCCAGCACCACTTGCTGGAGAGACTGTCTTTATTCCATTGGATGTTCTTTCCTGCTTTGTCAAAGATTAGTTGGCCATACGTTTGTGGGTCCATTTCTGGGTTCTCTATTCTGTTCCATTGATCTGAGTGTCTGTTTTCATGCCAGTACCATACTGTCTTGATGATTAAAGCTTTGTAATATGTATTGAAGTCTGGGATTGTGACGCCTCCTGCTTTGTTTTTCTTTTTCAAGATTGCTTTTGCTATTTGGGGTCTTTTCTGGTTCCATACAAATTTTAGGATTGTTTGTTCTAGCTCTGTGAAGAATACTGGTATTATTTTGATAGGTATTGAATTGAATATGTAGATTGCTTTGGGTAGTATTGACATTTTAACAATATTGGTTCTTCCTATCCAGGAGCATGGAATATTTTCCCCTTTTTTGTGTCTTCTTCAATATCTTTCATAAGCTTTCTATAGTTTTCAGTGTATAGATTTTTCACCTTTTTGGTTATGTTTATTCCTAGGTGTTATATGGTTGTTGGTGCAATCATAAATTGAATTGATTCCTTGATTTCTCTTTCCATTGCTCCATTATTGGTGTATAGGAATGCAGCCAATTTCTGTGCGTCGATTTTATATCCTGTGATCTAGCAGTTTTTTGTGGAATCTTGCCATCTGCAAAGAGTGAAAGTTTGACTTCCTCCTGGCCAATTTGGATGCCTTTTTTTCCTTTGCATTGTCTGATTGCTGAGACTAAGAGTTCCAATACTATGTTGAATAACAGTGGCGAGAGTGGACATCTCTGTCTTGTTCCTGACTTTAGAATGATATTAGCATTGGGTTTTCATATATGGCTTTTATGATCTTGAGGTATGATCCTTCTATCCTTACCTTCTTGGGTTTATTTATGAAGAAGGGATGCTGTATTTTGTCAAATGCTTTCTCTGCATCTATTGAGAGGATCATATGGTTCTTGTCCTTTCTTTTATTGATGTTATGCATCACATTTGTTGTTATGTGAATATTCAACCAGCCCTGCATTCCAGGTATAAATCCCACTTGGTCATGGTAAATAACTTTTTTAATGTATAGTTGGATCCAGTTGGCTGGTATTTTATTGAGGATTTTTGCATCCATGTTCATCAAGGAAATTGGTCTATAGTTCTCCTTTTTAGTGGGGTCTTTGTCTACTTTTGGAATCAAGGTAATACTGGCTTCATGGAACGAGTTTGGGAGTTTTCCTTCCATTTCTATTATTTGGAACAGCTTCAAGAGAATAGGTGTTAACTCTTCTTTAAATGTTTGGTAGAATTGCCTTGGAAAGCCTTCGGGTCCTGGACTCTTGTTTTTTGGGAGATTTTTGATTATTAATTTGATTTCTTTAGTGGTTATGGGTCTGTTCAAATTTTCTATTTCTTCCTGTTTCAGTTTTGATAGTGTATATGTTTCTAAGAATTTGTCCATTTCTTCCAGATTGCCCATTTTATTGGTGTATAATTGCTCATAATATTCTCTTATTATTGTTTTTATTTCTGCAGTGTTGGCTGTGATCTCTCCTCTTTCATTCTTGATTTTATTTATTTGGGTCCATTCCTTTTTCTTTTTGATCCAAACCTAGTGGTTTATCAATTTTGTTAATTCTTTCAAAGAACCAGCTTCTGGTTTCATTGATGTGTTTTACTGTTTTGGTTTTTGTTGTTGTTGTTGTTGTTTTCGATCACAGTCATTTCTGCTCTAATCTTTATTATTTTCTGCCTTCTGCTGTTTTTGGGTTTTATTTGCTGTTCTTTTTCCAGCTCTTTGAGGTCTAAGGTTAGGTTGTGTGTCTGAGACCTTTCTTCCTTCTTTAGGAAGGACTGGATTGCTGTATACTTTCTTCTTATGACTGCCTTTGTTGCATTCTAGAGGTTTTGGTCCATGGTGTTATTGTTTTCATTGGCTTCCATGTACTTTTTAATTTCCTCTTTAACTTCTTGGTTAGCCCATTCATTCCTTAGTAGGATGTTCTTTAGTCTCCAAGTATTTGTAATCTTTCCAAATTTTTTCTTGTGATTGATTTCAAGTTCCATAGCATTGTGGTCTGAAAATATGCATGGTATGGTATCAATCATTTTGTGGTTGTTGAGGGCTGATTTGTGTCCGAGTATGTAATCCATTCTGGAGAATGTTCCCTGTGCACTCGAGAAGAATGTGAGTTCTGCTGCTTTAGGATGAAATGTTCTGAATATTTCTGTTAAATCCATCTGGTTCAGTGTGTCACTCAAAGCCATTGTTTCCTTGTTGATTTTCTGATTACACGATCTGTCCATTGCTGTAAGTGGGGTGTTGAAGCCCCCTACTATTTTGGTATTATTATCAACAAGTTTCTTCATGTTTGTGATTAAATGATTTATATATTTGGGTGCTATCACATTTGGAGGATAAGTGTTTACAACTGTTAGGTCTTCTTGGTGGATAGACCCCTTAATTATGATATAACGCCTTTCATCTGTTGTTATAGTCCTTATTTTAAAATCTAGATTATCTGACATAATATGGCTACTCTGTCTTTCTTTTGTTGACCATTAGCATGATTGATGGTTCTCTATCCCCTTATTTTCAATCTGAAGGTGTCTTTAGGTCTAAAGTGAGTTTCTTGTAAACAGCATGTAGATGGATCTTGTTTTCTTATCCATTCGGTTACCCTGTGTGTTTTGATTGGAGCATTTAGACCATTGACATTTAGAGTGAGTACTGAAAGACATGAATTTATTGCCATAATGTTGCTTGTAGAGTTGGAGTGTCTGCTGGTGTTCTCTGGTCCTTTCTAGTCTTTGTTGCCTTTGGTCTTTTTCGGTTTTCTTTTTTTTTTTTTTCACTTTTTCTCCCCTCAGAGAGTCCCCCTTAAAATTTCTTGGAGGGCTGTTTAGTTTTCATAAACTCCTTTCATTTTTGTTTTTCTGGGAAACTTTTTATCTCCCCTTGTATTTGAATGAGTCTTGCTGGATAAAGAATTCTTGGTTGTATATTTTTCCAATTCAGCACATTGAATATATCCTGCCACTCCTTTCTGGCCTGACAAGTTTCTGTGGATAGGTCTGCTGCAAACCTGATCTGTCTTCCCTTGTAGGTTAAGGACTGATTTTCCCTTTCTGCTTTCATGATTCTTTCCTTGCCTGAGTATTTTGTGAATTTGACTAAGATATGCCTTGTTGATGGTTGGTTTTTGTTGAATCGAATGGGAGTCCCCTGTGCTTTCTGGATTTTGATGTCTGTGTCTTTCTCCATGTTAGGAAAGTTTTCTGCTATGATTTGCTCACATAATACTTTTTCTCTCTTTTCATCTTCTGGGACCCCTATGATTCTGATGGTGTTCCTTTTTAATGAGTCACTGAGTTCTTTAATTTTTATTTCATGCTCTTTTACCGTAGTCTCCTTCTTTTTTCTGCTTCATTATTCCCCATAAGTTTGCCCTCTATATTGTTGATTCTCTGCTCTGCCTCATCCATCCTTGCCACCATGGCATCCATTCGAGATTGCAGCTCAGTTATAGCACTTTTATTTCATCCTAACTAGCTTTTACTTCTTTTTTCGCCACAGAAAGGGATTCTAATCAATTTTTGACCCCAGCTAGTATTCTTATTAATGTGATTCTAAATTCTGGTTCAGACATCTTGCTTGTATCTGTGTTGGTTAAATCCCTGGTTGTCGTTTCTTTCTGCTCTTTCTTTTGGGGTGAATTCCTTCTGTTTTTTAATTTGAAGGAAGAAAAGGAATCAATGAGTTAAAAATTAAAATTAAAAAATTAAAGACAACACACAAATACACACACACACACACACACACACACACAAATCAAATAAATGATGCTAGATCCTAGGTGTGTTTTGGTCTGGGTGTTGAAAGGGGCTTGATAGATTAGAGAAAAGGAGGAAAAACAAAACAAAACAAAAACAAAAAAAGGAAAACATTTGAAAATTTGAAAAAATGAATACAATGAAATAGAATAAAATGAAATTATGGAAGTAAGTAGTATTTGAAAATTTACAAAAAAGTTATAAATATAGTAGAAAATAATTAAAGTATTTTAATAAAAATTGAAAAAAATTTTCTCTTTCTGTATTCAAGATAACAAAAAGAAACAAAAAAGAAAAAAAAAAGAAAATTGAATAGATGGACCAGCATGAACAGACTGAGATACGATTGAAAGTACACTGTTTTCCCCTAGAAGTCAACATATGAATCACTTTATAGTCCATAAACTAAGCAGGCATAGAGATTTTTGGTGTTTGTTAAGAGCAAGGTTTGGCGGGGCTTAGTGTAATGGTTCTGTTCTTCTCTAGATGGTGCTGCTTAGCTTACTGGAGTGGATTGTTATGGCCCTTGTAGGTGAGTATGCGCATGTGTGGGAGAGGTTAAAATGGCATCACCCAACTACCCAGTCTCTAGTATCTGAACTCTGTTCTCTCCATTCAGCAGTCACACCTTTATCCTTTGTCTCTGGCTTTCATCCACTCCCCTTTTACACTGTCCATGACCAAGTCATCAAGTTGCCAAGTGGCACCTGCCTCCTGAGTTGTATCTCAGATGTGGCTGCTTTTCCCAACCCCTTAATTCTGAGCAACTGTGGCTTTGCCCCATTCTGCAATTGCCCCACTCTGCAACTGCAGAGGCTTTGCCTCTGCAGGAGGTTCTCACCAAACAATGGCCAGGTGCGGGCTGCACCCAGGAATGCCTCTGGGACCGTGCTGCTGCAATGCCTAGAGACTGTGGTTGGATGCCATCCTGCTCCAGAAAAAGTTCATGTGATCGTGTAGCAGCATTGTTTCAGGCATTATGGAAAAATCACAACACACACCTGGCACTAGGCTTCACCCTTAATGACCTTATTCCAGGACCAGTGAATGTTGTTGTTTTCTAGGGTCCACTGGGGCCTTTGCCTTTGTTGGGGGCACACAGCCTCTACCAAATGTCCTCCCAGCAGGGGAATCCCCTCTCCTTGTGTGGCCTGAGGCCCCCTGGACTTCACTCTGCTCCTGGGAATTCGTCCTTCTCACCAGAGCACTGCCAGGTATCAAGCTGCAGAATTTCAGACTCTGCACCTCCCCTGTTTATAGAGTCTTAACGGAATTTAAACCCTCCCCTTTCTCCTTTCTCCCTTTTTAGTTTGGTCCCCGCAGCTGTTTCCACTTTTCCACTTCCTCTCCAACTACTTTTGGTGGGGGGTGCTTTTCCTGTATTCTCCTCTCTCCACCTCCCCCCCCCCCCCCCCGCCACATCTCTGTCCTCTCTCTGCACACAAAAACAGCTCCCTGCCCCTGAGGCTTCTCTCTCTCCTCCAGTTCATCTCTCTGCACCATGAACCTGCTGAATTCTGTGGTTCAGGTTGTGCAGATTGTTGTGTTAATCCTCAAATCAGTTTTCTAGGTGTACAGGATGGTTTAGTGTTGATCTGGCTGTATTTCATGGACGTGAGACATAAGAAAACCTTCCATGCTGTTTCACCATCTTGGCTCCTCCCGACCCCTCCCTTCTGAGGGACTGTGGCTTTGATCTGCTCAGACCCTCTGGGGGACGGTCCCGCTGAGCAATAGCCAGGTACTGGCCCACCCCCAGGAACGTTTGAGAGACTGCGCTGCTGTTGATGCCTAGAGACTGTGGCTGGGTGCCAGCCTGCCCCAGAAAAAGTTCGCTCGATCTTGTAGCAGCAGCATTTCAGGGATTCTGGAAAATCACAACACACATCTGGCACTAGGCTTTACCCTTAATATCCATGTTCTAGCACCAGTGAATGTGATTGTTCTCAGGGCCCACTGGGTCCTTTGCCTGTGGGGAGTCTGCACAGCCTCTACCAAGTGTCCTCCCAGCAGGGGAACCACAACTCCCCATGTGGCCCGAGGACCCCTTGGACTTTGCTCTCTGCCTCTGGGGATTTGCCCTTCCCTCCAGAGCACCACCAGGTATCGAGCTGCAGAGTTTCAGAGTCTGCATTCCCCCTGTTTATAGAGTCTTAATGGAATTTAAATCCTGTCTTTTCTCCTTTCTGCCCCTTGTTTTCAGTCCCTGTGGCTGTTTCCACTTTTCCACTTTCTCTACAGCTGCTTTTGGTGGTGGTGGTGGGGGTGCTTTCCCTGTACTGTACCCTGGTCTACATCCTCTCTCTGCAAGCAAAAATAGCTCCCTGCCCTCTGTGGCTTCCTCTCTCCCCCAGTTCACCTCTCCGCACCATGTACTTGCCAAGATCTGTGGTTCAGGTTGTACAGATTGGTGTGTTAATCCTCAAATCAGTTTTCTAGGTGTGCAAGATGGTTTAATGTTGATCTGGCTGCATTTCAGGGAAGAGAGACATAAAAAAAAAACTTCCATGCTGTTCTGCCATCTTAGCCCCTCCCTCAGGTGATTTCTACTAATGGGGCCTCATTATTGCCCAGGAGTGAAGAAATTCCAACTCCTTATATGGCCTTTTCTGGTGCCACCCAGTGGAGGTTTTGGGCAGCACCTTATGAATTTGCAAGAGTGGATGCATGCAAGAGTGGAAGCATAAGTTTCCCATTCAGCCTTTGCTACAATGAGTAAAGGCAGGGCTACAGTTGCTTTCTATGGTGTTCGACTAGAGTATAGTGCTAATTGTCTAGAAGTTTCCTGGTCCTTGGACTAGTGAAAGCAGACTTTAATTTGTGCTTTCTTTTTGTCTGTACCCACTGGTGTTTCTGGGTTGCTAGCTAGATTCTTTGTCTCTGAGATATATTAAGCAAAAAGAAAACTGGAGGAACTTACAACTGAGATCCCTAGCTGGTATGTCTTCTTTTCTCCACCTTCAATAGTCTTCCTATGCTTGTTTTATATATAATTTCTAAGGTTTTTAGATGTGCTTAGTGGGGAGAATAAAGAAAAAAATGTATGTACTCCATCTTCCAAGAAGCAGAAGTTGTGTTATTTTTTAAAATCAAAGTAATTAATTTGCATAATTTAAGAAGTTAAGGGATTTATGACATAAATCTGCAATTCCTTACCCCTTTCTTATGTATTCCTGGATCTGACTCTTTGGAGGCAACCACTTTCAATATTTTTAGGTGTTTCTTCTATTATTTACTTCCATGTTTCTAGACAACATCCTCACTCTACTATTTATTGACTTTTAAAAATTTAATATCTATTGTTTTTTTTGTAGTGGTAGATAAGGATTTAGCTTTCTCATCTATTTTTCCTCATTTTCTTCATCTTTTCAATATAGTCATGTCACCATTTATTTTCATTAAATTGGTATCAGTGTTTATATTATTATAATAAGGTAAATAGTATTCTTAAATTTTTTCCAAGTTGTTCTATCAAATATTCCCCCCACCTTTCCTTATCTCTTCTCTCAAATATTTCATCATATTAACTCATCTACCATAAAATTTCTTTTCCTAAAATTTGCTTTTCTTTAAGGTTCTTTGCTCTCTTTTTCCCATATGGACTGTTTACTCCCTTAGCTTGCTGTACAAATGTCATCCTGGGACTTTTCTGAAGTTTCAGTACTGTGCCCTGGTATAAGTAAAGCTTTTAACATTCATTTTATTTTCAAGAGACAGAGAGAGACAGAGTGCGAGTGGGGGAGGGGCAGAGAGAGAGAGAGAAAGATACAGAACCAGAACCAGGCTCCAGGCTCTGAGCTGTCAGCACAGAGCCCGACGAGGGGCTCGAACCCACCAACAGTGAGATCATGACCTGAGCTGAAGTCGGTCGCATAACCCACTGAGCCACCCAGGCACCCCGGGAGTTTGTATTTTTTGACCACTACCATCCATCACCTGCTCCCCAGCCCCTGGCAATCACCTGTTGCTATGAGTTGTTTTTTTTTTTTTTAAGATTCCACATGTAACTGAGATCATACAGTATATGTCTTTCTCTGTCTGACTTATTTTCCTTACCATAAGGCCTTCAAGGTCTACCAATGTTATTACAAATGGCAGCATTTCTCTTTTTATGGATAATAATACTCCATTGTTTATATATGTCACATATTCTTAATCCATTCACTCATTGGTGGACACTTAGTTTATTTCTGTCTTTTGGCTATTGTAAATAATTCTACAATAGACATGGAGGTGCAGATATGTCTTCAAGGTAGTGATTTTATTTCCTTCAGTTATGTACTCAGAAGTGAAATTGTGAGCATCTGGGTAACTCAGTCAGTTAAAGCATCTGACTCTTGGTTTTGGCTGAGGTCATGGATTTCACAATTTGTGAGTTCGAGCCCCACCATCAGGCTCTGTGCTGACAGCATGGAGCCTGCTTGGGATTCTTTCTCTCCCTTTCTCTCTGCCCCTCCCCTGCTCACCCACTCACTCTCTCTCTCTTTCTCTCAAAATAAATAAACTTAAAAAATTTTTTAAAAAAGAAGTGGAATTGCTGGATCGTAGGGTAGTTCTATTTTTAATTTTTTGAGGAGCCTCCATAGTGTTTTCCATTATGGCTGTACCAACTTACATTCTGACCAACAGTGCATAAAGGTTCCTTTTTTTTCCATGTCCTTGTTAGCACTTATCTCTTTCCTTTTTGATAACAGCCACTCTAACGTGTATGAGATGATATCTTATAGTTTTGATTTGCATTTTCTTGATGAATCAGTGATGTTGAGCATCTTTTCATATACCTGTTGATTATTTGCATATTTTCTCTGAAAAAATGTCTACCTAGGTCCTTTGATCATTTTTAAATTTGAATTATTTGTTTTTGGGTTTTATTGTGTTTTGTTTTGTGTTTTTGCTATTGAGTTATAGGAGTTCCTTATATATTTTGGAAATTAATCTCTTATCACATATATGGTTTGCAGATATTTTGTTCCATTCCATAGGTTGCCTTTTTTATTATCTTGACTCTCTCTTTTGCTGTGCAGAAGCTTTTGAATTTGATGTAGTCCCACTTGTTCATTTTTTATTTTATTGCTTGTCATTTTGGTGTCATATCCAAAAAAATATTTTCTAAGACCTGTGCCAGGGAGATTTCCCCCTGTTTTCTTCTAGGAGCTTTATGGTTTCAGGTCTTATGTTTAAGTCCTTAATCAATTTCAAGTTAATTTTTGTGAGTGTTGTAAGATAGAGATCCAATTTAATTCTTGTGCAGGTGAATACCCAGTTTTCTTAACACCATTTGTTGAAGATACTATCTTTTCCCCATTGAGTATTTTGTCTCCCTCATCAAATATTAGTTGGCCATATAAATATGGGTTTATTTCTGAGCTCTTAACTTTGTTCCATTGGTTTATGTGTTTGTTTTTATACCAGTACCACACTGTTGATTACTGTAGCTTTGTAATATAGTTTGACATCAGGAAGTATGATGCCTCCAGCTTTGTTTTTCTTTCTCAGGATTGCTTTGGCTACTTTCGTGGTTCCATAAATTTTGAGACTGTGTTTTTTATTTCTGTGAAAAATGCCATTGTGATTTTTAAGAGTTTATTTTCAGAGAGAGAGAGAATGTGCACACAGGGCAGGGACAAAGAAAGAGGGAAAGAGAGAGAATCTCAAGCAGGCTCCACACTCAGCTTAGTATGGAGCCTGAGGAAGGGCTTGATTCCATGATCATGAGATCATGACCTGAGCTGAAATCAAGAGTCAGATGCTGAACCGGCTGAGCCACCCAGGCACCCCACCATTATGATTTGGGTAGGGATTGCATTGAATCTATAGATGGCTTTGGGTAGTATGGACATTTAAACAATATTCGTTCTTCTGATCCATGAACACAGGATATATTCCCATTAATTTTTGTCTTCTTCAATTTCTTTCATCAAAGTCTTGTAGTTTTCAGTGAGATCTTTTCCTTCCTTGGTTCCATTTATTTCTAAGTACTTTATTGGTTTTTTTTTTATTCATATAAAATATGACTTTGGAAATCAGTGTCTCATTCTTTCCTTTTTTTTTTCAATATATGAAATTTATTGTCAAATTGGTTTCCATACAACACCCAGTGCTCATCCCAAAAGGTGCCCTCCTCAATACCCATCACCCACCCTCCCCTCCCTCCCACCCCCCATCAACCCTCAGTTTGTTCTCAGTTTTTAACAGTCTCTTATGCTTTGGCTCTCTCCCACTCTAACCTCTTTTTTTTTTTCCTTCCCCTCCTCCATGGGTTTCTGTTACGTTTCTCAGGATCCACATAAGAGTGAAAACATATGGTATCTGTCTTTCTCTGTATGGCTTATTTCACTTAGCATCACACTCTCCAGTTCTATCCACGTTGCTACAAAGGGCCATATTTCGTTCTTTCTCATTGCCATGTAGTACTCCATTGTGTATATAAACCACAATTTCTTTATCCATTCATCAGTTGATGGACATTTAGGCTCTAAAAGTACTTTATTGTTTTTGATGTTATTGTAAATTGAATTGTTTTCTTTTTTTTTAAGATTTTATTCTTGGTAATCTCTATGCCCAGTGTGGGACTTGAACCCACAACCCTGAGATCAAGAGTTACATGCTCCTCTGACTACACTAGCCAGGTGCCCCTGGATTGTTTTATCTTTTTTGATACTTTGTTATTAGTGTATAAAAACACAACTGATTTCTGTATGTTGATTTTATATCCTGCAACTTTATGGAATTCATTTATTAGTGTTAAGTATTTTGGTATAGTCTTTAGGGTTTTCTATATATAATACCGTTTCATTTGCAAATAGAGACAGTTTTACTTTTTCCTTTCAGTTTGAATGCCTTTTATTTTTGTTTCTTGCCTAATCACTCTGGCTAGGATTTCCAATGGTATGGTGAATAGAAATGGTGAAAGTGGATACCCTTGTTTTGTTCCTGATCTTAGAGGAAAACCTTCATGTTTTCACCACTGAGTATGTTAGCTGTGGGTTTGTCATTTATAGCTTCATAGTATTGAGGTATGTTCCTTCAGTACCCACTTTTTTTTATCATGAAAGGATACTGAATTTTGTCATATGCCTTTTCTGTATCTACTAAGAGAATAATATAATTTGTATCTTTCATTCTTTTAATGTAATGTATCATATTTATTGATTTGTATATGTTGAATCATCCTTGTATCCTAAGGATAAATCCCACTGGATCATGGCAAATGATCCATTTAATGTGCTGTTGAATTCGGTTTGCTAGTATTTTGTTGAGAATTTTTGCATGTATGTTCATCAAGGATGTTGGCTGGCAGGTTTTTTTTTTTTTTTTTTTTCTCATACTGTCCTTATCTGGCTTTGGTATCAGGGAACTGCTGGTCTCCTACAATGTGTTTGAGAGTGTTACCTCCTCTTCAGTTTTTTGAAAGAGTTTGAAAATGATTGATGTCAATTCTTCTTTAGATGTTTGTTAGAATTCACCCATAAGACCATCTGGTTCTGAGCTTTTCTTTGCTGGGAGATTTTAGATTACTGTTTCAATTTTCTTAATCATAACTGATATGTTCAGAATTTCTGTTTCTTTATGATTAAGTCTTGTTAGGTTGCATATTTCTAAGAATTTATCTGTTTCTCTTAGGTTGTCCAATTTGTTGGTTTGTAATTATTCATAGTAGTCTCTTTGTGCTTCTGTAGTATCAGTTGTAATGTGTTTCATTTCTGGTTTTATCTATACAATTTCTCTCTCTTTTTTCTTGGGTAGTCTAGCTAAAGATTTGTTAATTTTCTTTATGTTTTCAATAAATCAACTCTTAGTTTTGTTAATCTTTTCTATTGCTTTTCTATTCTCTATTTCATTTATTTCTGCTTTAATCTTTATTATTTTTTTCCTTCTGCTAATTTTGGGCTTAGTTTTTTCTTTTTCTAGTTCCTTGAAATGTAATGTTAGGCTGTTTATTTAAGATCTTTCTTTTTTCTTAATGTAGGTATTTATAGCTATAAATTTTTGTTTTTCCTTCATTGTGTAAGTTTTGGTAGGAATTTTTTAAAGGATAAGAAAAAGATTATAATTTATAATTATAATGCTATATATTTTAAGAAAGAAAACATGCCACACTGTCATTTTAAAATTCACAACCAACAGTTCTGTGTTCTGATCGTAGTGATGGTTACTCAAATCTACACATGTGATAAAATTTTATAGAACTGTATGTCAAAAGAGTGCTTATAAAAACTGGTGAACTTCAAATAAAGTTTGTACCTTAGTTAATAGTATTGTAGCAATGCTAATATCCTGGTTTTGACATTGTACTATGGTTATGTAAGATATTAACATCGGTAGAGACTGGGTGAAAGGTACACAGGAACTCTATAATAATTTTTGCAATTTATTCTGAGTCTTAAACTGTTTCAAAATAAGATGTTATTGTAAAAGTCCATTCAAATGAAAAGACACCCAACATCACTCATCATCAGGGAAATGCAGATCAAAACTACAATGAGGTATCACCTCACACCTGTCAGAATGGCTGAAATCAACAATACAAGAAACAATAAGTGCTGGTGGGATGTGGAAAAAAAGGAACTTTCTTGCACTGTTGGTGGGAATGCAAACTGGTGTAGCCACTGTGGAAAACGCTATGGACATTCCTCAAAGAGTTAAAAATAGAACTACCTCCCGATCTAGCATCTACCCCAAAATACAAAAGCACTAATTCAAATGGATACATGGACTCCTATATTTATAGCAGCATTATTTACAATAGCCAAATTATGGAAGGAGACAAAAATGTCCATTAATAGATGAATGGGTAAAGAATATGTGTTACATATACACAATGGAATCTTATTAGCCATAAAAAAAGAATGAAATCTTGCCATTTGCAATGACATGGATGGAGTTAGTATTATGGTAAACAAAATGAGTCAGTCAGAGAAAGAAAAATACCATATGATTTCACTCATATATGGAGTTTAAGAAACAAAACAAAAACAAGCAAGAGGGAAAAGAGAAAGAGAGAGACAGAGAGAGAGAGAAACCAAGAAACAGACTCTTAGCTGTTGATAACAAACTGATGGTTACCAGAGGGAAGGTTAGGTGGGGGATGGGTAAAATAGGCAATGGGGATTAAGGAGTGCACTTGTCATGAAGCACTGGAGGATGTCTGGAATTGTTGAATCACTCTTTTGTACACCTGAAACTAATATAACACTGCATGTTAACTACTGGAATTAAAAAAAAAGTCCATTCAAGAGATAAAGAAGGAAGAACTCTACAAATCTTATCACCAAGAAATATTACTAATAAAATTTTGTTGAACATTTTCCCTGATATCCCTATATTTATTGAGCACTTCTTATATGCCAGGAACCCTTCTAAGAACTTTATATATATTATCTCATCAATTTCTTACAATAGCCCTCTGTGGTTGATACCATTATTATCCTCATTTTACAATGAAAAAACCAAACCTTAGAGAGATAACTTGTCTAACGCTATATAACCAGTAAATTTTAGAGCTAAGATGCAAACTGAGATTTGTCTGATGCCTAAATTCAAGTATTTTGTTCTGCACTGTATTAATTCTTCTAAAAACCACACTTTGATCAAGCCCACCTTGTCTTCTTCCAGGTGCTAGATTGTGAGCTTTCTGAATGTTGGATTTATTGTCCCACACACCTACCTCAGTGGTTCACATTAGCATGGCTTTATATCACCCAAACTGCTTGCTCAGTCTTAGCCTATATGATAATAACTTACAAATTCTCCACATTTCTTTTATTTTCCTCTGATCTTTATTTTGATTTCCCAAGTTATTCCTGTGTTATTTTCCTACAAAGTGGATGCCAAGAATTTTCACCACTTACAGAATTTTGCTACTAGCATATTTGCCTTTGGCTTAAATATTTATAACTTTTCACTTTGTCTGATTTTAGCTTCTCTGGCCTTCTGTGTATCTTACCAGAATGTTTTCTTCTGAAAAATATTTAACTGGTTATATATAAACCATCCCCCTTTCATCTTTAGACTTTTGCTTTCTTTTTAAAAAAAATTTTTTTAATTTTTGAAAGAGAGAGACAGAGTGTGAGCAGAGGAGGGTCAGAGAAAGAGGGAGACAGAATCTGAAGCAGGCTCAGGCTCTGAGCTGTCAGCACAGAGCTTGACACGGGGCTCAAACCCACGAACCATGAGATCATGACCTGAGCTGAAGTAGAATGCTTAACTGACTGAGCCACACAGGTGCCCCTAGACTTTTGCTTCTTTCAAACCTGACATAAGTTTCCATAAGAGAGGTGTGGCAGACCACTTATAAAGGTAAACTTTCCTTGCTTCACTATTATTTCAGCTTCTTCCCTTACCTACCCATTGCTATGTGTTATATTCTTCGATTTCATCAATACATCTGGCATTTCATTTCTCTGCAAGAGTTTGAGAAGAAAAGCATATACCAAAGGTTTTGTTTTTTAACGTTTATTTATTTTTGAGACAGAGAGAGACAGAACATGAACGGGGGAGGGTCAGAGAGAGAGAGGGAGACACAGAATCGGAAACAGGCTCCAGGCTCTGAGCCATCAGCCCAGAGCCTGACGCGGGGCTCGAACTCACGGACCGTGAGATCACGACCTGAGCTGAAGTTGGCCGCTTAACCGACTGCGCCACCCAGGCGCCCCGAGGTTTTTTTTGATCCAGACACATTTCACAGCCTTTGAAATTTAATGAATTTCAGAGAAATTCTAATAATTGTCAGTCAAATATTGCCTATCCCTTTATTGCTGTTCCTGGGCTTTGAGAAGTATGAATTCTGCCAGTTTCAGTACCTTATGCAGCTAGATTCCTTGATGGCCATTTCCCCTTCCTCCTAGGTACCACCGAAAACAGTAGCTTCAAAGCTTTGCTGAAACTTCTATCCTCCAATGTTGTGTTGAACTCAGCAGTGAGGCTGTCAGGGCTGAGAGCATTACTCTTTTTCAACAACTGGATCCTGCTGCTCACTTCTGGAGCCATCATGTTGGCTCTTCTATCAGCTGTCTTTTTCTCCTCTGATTGGCACCTCAACATAAGACCAAGGCCTCTCCCTTCTCTTTGCTCCTGAAATAATTCTGAAAAGAACTCCATGATCCAAATTTCTCATTTTGCACTGTCAATCTGTTCATTTTGTCCATTAAGGCCACCACCAGACAATATTCTTCTCTCTTAACTTACCAATTCTCAAATGTTCATAGGTCCTGTCTTTAGTTTGTCTTTAGCTTTATGTTCTTTACTTATCTCCTTGATTTGCTATATAAATTCTTCTTATTCTTTGATATTTGCTATTTTGATTGTTTTTTTCTCTCTACTCTGATGAAATACATCTTCATTTCTGAATTTTTGCTTAATTCTATAAAGCCATTGGCTTGGCTCTTTCCTTTGGGGTTTTCCTTGGGATAGTTTGTAGGTCATCCCTGTCACATCCTGAAAGTGGCACAAAATTTATGAGAATTAATTCTGAGGAAATAGTAATACATGTGCATGAAGATGTATGTACATAAAAGGTTTTTAGCATAATAATATTTAAATTGTGAAAAACCAGGTACAATCAAAATTTGTATCAATAAGAGATTAAATAAATTTTGGTACAGCCTTGTAATGAAATAATAAACATGCATTTGAAATGACAATGTAAAGTTATATTTACTGACACTGAAAGATTCTATAATATTTATTGAGTGAGAAGGCAGGTTACAAAGTGTAAATATACTATGATATGTATGGTATATTTGTTAAACAGTGGTGATTCATGTTAGGCACATTTGAGTGTAAATATTGGCTTCATTATTTACTAGCTGTCTGACTTTGGGCAAATTATTAACCTCCCCATGTCTTGATCTGCACATTTGTAAAATGGGGATGATAATAGCACTTACTCCATAGGGTTTTGTAAGGATTAAATGATATAATTCATGTTAAGTGCTCAGAACAGTGACTGGCCATTATTTCCAGTATTTGAAACAAATAAAAATGTATATGAAAGTGCTTCAAAGGATAGACAGTGACTGAGAGGTGATTGATAAATATCAAAATGTATCATGGCTTTGTACGGATACTATTGAGTATGGGAGAAATGTCTCCTAAATTCTGAAATATTCCATCTCCAAGATATGCCACATAAAGTTGAGAGGACTTCCCCTCATAATAAGGGAGTGGAGCCAAGGTTATTTCTGCACACAGGAACTTACAGAAGTTTCCTTAATATTCTCAGCACTACAATATCTCATGCCTTAGACAAAATGACTTAAGTAGTTTCTTCCATGATGTCTTTCATACTCTTCCTTTTTCCAGTTTCCAATCAGAAACCAGGGATTTCAGTATCATCATAGGGGAAAATGAGTAATGGTGAGGATTTCTGAGAGTTTGTGTCAGGTAAGTTGGCAGGTAAGATAGATCTTTATGTAAGTAAACCTTTGAGCACTAACCCTCATCACACTTCCCCTTTGTTTGAGAGAGACACAATCTCAACTATTTTGATATTTGAAGATGTTATCATAGCTGAAGAGTTTTCTTACAGGAGAACTTCTTGGAGCATTCAGCCCACCTTCTTGAGCAGGCTCCAGCACCTATTTCCCTTAGGTGAGAGGATGGGTCTTCCTTGTTTTTTTCAGCATTATTGATTTGGTCAAGTTTTCTCCTTATTCAGTTTCCTAGAATTTAACTGTTTTTAGACTTGACAGTTATGGTTCTTAGACTTTAACTTTCTGACACATTCATTTTTAAGGAACAAATTATTTTTTTAAAAAATAATGCTTTTGTCTAATCATCTGTAATTAGAAGTTTACAAAGGAATAAGGAATGTGCAACTAGTGCTCAGAGTGGGTATGGTGGGTATTTGCTGATTTCCTGAATATTTTTTTATTGAAGGATGGTTGACACACAATGTTAATTAGTTTCAGGTGTATGACATAGTGATTCAGCAAGTCTATATATTGTGCTATGCTCACCACAAGTATAGCTACCATTTGTCACCATATAATGCAATTACAATATCATTGACTATATTTCATATGCTGTGCCTTTCATCCCTGGGACTTCTTTATTTCCATACTGGAAGCCTATATCTTCCACTCCCCTTCACCTATTTTCCCAATCTCCCCATCCCCTCTGCTCTTTGGCAACCATTAGTTTGTTCTCTGTATTTATGAGTCTGTTTCTGCTTTTCAGTTATTTCTTTGTTTTGTTTTGTTTTTTTAGATTACACATATAACTGAAATCATATGGTATTTTTCTGACTTATTTCATTTAGTTTAATACCCTAATGTCCATCTCAATGTCCACCCCAATGACAATGTCCATCCCAGTTGTCACAAATGGCAAAAATCTCATCCTTTTTTATGGCTGAGTATATTCCATTGTATATACATACCATATTTACTTTACCCATTCATCTATTGGTAGACATTTGGCTTGCTTCCATACCTTGGCTGCTGTAAATAATGATGCAGTAAACACAGGGATGCAAATATCTCTTTGAATTAGTGTTTTTGTTTTCCTTGAGTAAATACCCGGTACTGGAATTGTTGGATCATATTTTGAATCTTAATGTTTTCAAGAACTTCCATACTGTTTTCTGCAGTGACCATTCCCACCAACAGGGCATGAGGGTCCCTTTTTTCTCCACATCCTCACCAATACTTGTTATTTCTTGTCTTTTTTATTTTAGCCATTCTGAAAAGTGTCAGGAAATATCTTATGTGGTTTTCATTTGCATTTCCCTGATGATGAGTGATGTTGAGCATCTTTTCATGTGTCTTTCAGTCTGTCTTCATTGGAACAATGTCTGTTCAGGTCCTCTCTCCATTTTAAGTGAGATTATTTGTTTTTTGTATGACTTCCTGAATATTCTTTAAAAATATATGTCAGGGTGCCTGGGTGGCTCACTTGGTTATGTATCCAACTCTTGATCTTGGCTCAGGTCATGATCTCATGGTTTGTGAGTTCGAGCCCCACATCAAGCTCTCTGCTGACAGCACAGAGTCTGCTTGAGATTCTGTCTCTCCCTCCCTCTGCCCCTTCCCCACTCACTCTCTATGTCTCTCTCAAAATAAATAAACTTAAATAAATATATAAATATGTCAAAGAAACATGAATTGGTTGAAGATATGTACACACATTATCACATGATAAAAATTCTGTGTCACATATAAGTAAAGCTTCATTATTCATGTATTCAATAAGCATTGTTATATCCTACAATGTAAGAGGCATAGTTCTGGACACAGTGAGCTGAATACATAGCTGAAAAAAGTGTAGTATCTGTATTATAGTCTGGTGGGGGGGTATAAGACATATATCCATAGGTAGAATGTGATCAGTATCACAGAGCAAAGGAAACTAATAGTTCTAGGAGCTTCAGAGGAGACACTGATTTCTTCTGATTGAAAGATTCATGGAGGGGATACCATTTGAACAACATCTTAAAGGACAAGTGGAGAGTGACATTTCCAATGGAGGAAATGGCATGAGCAAAGACATGGATGCTGAAAAGAACAAGTTTTTTTTTTTTTTAAAGAGAACTAATTAGTACAATTGGATAGGAGGGGAAAAATGACTAGAAATGTTGAATCATAGAATGTCTGCCCTTGAAGGGTCAATTGAGATAATTTAGTCTTCCCCCTTCATTTTATAGGTGGAGTCACAGGTAACTTGTTCAAAGTAATTAAGCTGGTTTGTAGTAGTTTGGCATTATAGCTTTAGATGTTCAGTTAAAGATATTTCAGTTTATTTGAAACTGGCAGCAGGAAACCCTGGCAATTTTTGATCAGCAGGGTGGTAACAGTAGATAATAATAATAGCTCATACTTACTGAACATTTACTGTGCACAAAACCTGGGTCTAACTTATATGTTGTATCTCATTTATTCCACTTTGTGAGATAGATACCATCATTAGCCATATTTGAAAGATGAATGAAATAATGCTCTTTTAGTTTAGGTGAATTCCCCAAGCTCACAGAGCTCATAAGCAGTAAAGCTGAGATTTGAACCCAATAGTCTAGCTCCAAAGTTTAAGGCCTGAATGACTATACTAAACTGCCATCAAAATGATGCATTACAAAGTGGCAGTAGGGCAGAGGATGAGCAGGAATTTGAGAAAGAATAGAGATAGGAAGACCAGTTAGGTGACCATTGTAATAATCCAGGAAAGAGTTGGTTAGGCCCAAATAATAGGTGGGAGTTATGGGAGTGGAAGAGAGGGAGATATCCAAGAAGTTTTTTAAAAGGAGAACAGATAGATTGGATGAAATGTTGGGAAGGAGGAAAAAAGTGATTAGGAAACTCTGTGAGTTAAGAGTATGAGATGATTTCCAAAGGAAAGGAGTACAAGTTTAAAAATCATCAATGGAAGTATAATAGCTAGGGAAAGAAAAATAACAGTTTTGCCTTAACAGATATGGTTAAGCCAGACTTAAAGCAACCGGTTCTGAGATTTGAGGAGATTGATAAGCTGAAGCATGTTCAAAAAGGGATGACTAGGATGGTGAAGGGACTTGATGGCTAACAGCCACAGGAATACAGCCTGCTTAGCTTGAAGAAGAGAAGGCACAGGGATGGTCATGATAACTGTCCTCAGAAATCTGAAAGACTGTCATACAGAGGTAAAAACAGGTTCCTTTTTTGTAAGGTATCATGAGGCAGAACCAGGGCCAGTTGGTAGAAGGAATCAGCAGAAGAGATTTTGGGCGCAATATGAAGAAGAAATATATATAAATGAGAACTGTGCTGATAGGGAAAGGCACAGTGCAAGGTGTTGGTGGAATGAATACCTTGGGAAATGGTGGTTAGCCTGGCTCTGGCTATGTAATGGTCCAAGAATTGCCTAAGGACAACTTGTTGGAAATGCTGGAAAGCATATTCAAGTAACAGGTGGCTAGACAAGGTGAATTTGAAGGATTCTTCCAACACTGAGATTCTTTGGAATTGGTGTTGGAGAAAGTTTGAGAACTTGAAATTATAGCAGCCATTTGTTCTCAAGCATGGTGAACTAAAGCTTTTAGTGGAACTGTGGACCAAGTCTCTAGAAAGACATTAAATCTATTAAGTATGTGTAGTCCTGAAACTGAAAAGAGATAACTCAGGAAGATGTTTTCCAGTGACAAAAAGGTATACTAGAAAAGAATGGTGCTACTCTAGATTAGTCTCCGAGTCGGTCAAAATCATTTCTAGGGTATGGCAAAATGAGTTGAATCTTTTGGATCTTATTTTGGGGGGTGCCTCAGTGGCTGCTCATAGAAATAAGAAGCTGAAACTATTCAATGACTCACACAGCAAAAGGTAGAAAGAGGTGCAAGTATATCCAATTGGTGCAAAACCTTGTCACTTCCAACAGTATGCAAAGTTAGGACTAGGGCAGGTGGTCAGGAAATAACACTTTCCTGCCTTTTCCCCATCCCTTCTCAGACTGTGCCAACTCTTCACCTTTGAATCATGGGTGTGCTTGTATATATATTTTGATTTGCTTCAGGTCTTACCCATAAGTTGATTGTTCCTTACCTTTTTCTGACCCCCCAAAATGGTCTGAATCATAACAATTTTCTTTCCAGGAGTAATCTGCTGCTTGCTTCATGGGCCTCTCTGGAGCAAAGATGATAAATAGATTTTATATATGGGGCCAATTCTGATTGAATAGTAATGGCTGCATAGGACACTACAAGAAGTCATTTGTGGCCTCATCTGAACACAGCAGGAAAGAAGGCCATGACTGATCAATGATGTCTGTTCTGTAGGTATGCGATGGAAGATTGACAGCACACACTTCAAAAATGTACTATCCTTGAAGTAGAAGAGAAAGTTATAGATTTCTGCCAAAAACTATCAGTATCTGCACCTTGCTAGGTCAACAGGTTAAAACACATGACTACTAATCCCAAATCTTCATGTATTTTCTGGATGTCAGCACCGGATATAAGTTGAGCCTTGATTCTGGCCACAATATCATTTCCTGACTGTAGTTAAAGCTGAGTCCTGGTCCTGGCCACAGATTGAGCCCCAATCTGGCCACAGTTCGCACCTTAACTCCAGACCACTCTTACACTAATGATCATTGTCAGATGGGTTAAGGCAAACCAATTCTCACCACTGGAGACACAGTTCAAGGCCTGTGCTTTACTAGAGGTGGGTCAGTAGCTGTGCCCTTTGTCTGTGAAGGGTAGTGCATTATTGATATAGCAATATGCCTATCAGTGTTTCTTCTCCAATTATCCAACTGCAAAGAGCACAAATATTTTATTGCCATGATAAGACAGTCTTTTATTTAAAAAAATGGAAAGAAAAAATGAAAGTCAAGTGAAAGAAGTAATTTCCTGTGACTGTGAAAACATAAGCAAATGACAGAACATGATTTTAAATGGGTCTGTGAATGTGGCTGCTGGAAGGAAGCTTTCTTGGAAAGGACATATACTGTGAGTGCTGCTGGGTACAGAGTACATTAGGGGGCAAGGAAGCCAAGAACCATGTGCTGGAAGTCAGTTTCTATTAAATTAGTAGACTTCATACAGCTACCAATTCTGGTTTGGATAAATGGGATTTTAGAATAATTTCTTAAAAATCATGAAGTGACTTGATAAGGTAGTAATAAAACTGTCAGAGTCTCCACTTTGAAGCGGAGGTATAATAGGGATTTAAAAAGATATCTAAATATTTCAGAATGTGGGCATGGGGAAACTGAGGAATTAAAGTTCCATTTGATCCCTGTACAGGGGCAGGGAAGGTGTATAAGAATAGCTCTGTCCAATAGAATTTTCTGTAATGAAGGAAATGTTCTGTATCTGCATTGTTCAATATAGTAGCCCCTGGCAACTTAGGGCTATTGAGCACTTGAAATGTGGAAAGTGTGACTGAGGAACTTGGTTTTAAATTTTATTTAATAGCAATTAATTTAAAATTAAATAGCTATAGTGGCTACCATACTGGACTGCATAACATAGAATTTAGGTCAGTTGCCAGGTCCAAGAGCAAGAAAAGTGTAAGGAAAAGAGAAAAACCAGAAAATCCATATGTGTAAACTCAGTTTATACCTCTATTGAGAAGAATAGGCTTTTGTTAGCTTTAGACAGACCCTTTACCTTGATTTTAGAGGATAGCATGCCAGTATTTGTGGAGCATGTATCTCTGTGGTCAGTCTAAGGATATGGAAAGTTCAAATTTATTTTTCTTTACTAATGGGCATTAATGACTTTAATGTAAGTAATGCATTTTGTTTGAAGCAGAGAAATTAATATTTCACAAAAGAAATGTAAATAATATTTTGATTAAAAATTTTCTAATGTTTCTTCTGTGTTTTGGATATAATAACCAGAGTTCCATCTTTATATGGGACATTTATAATTAAGTGAAAGCCAAAAAACTTAATATCTATTTCAATATCATACTGTTGGAGACTTGGACTATAGAATGAAACAGGAAAAAAAATGATATGCCATTAACCAAATCAATGTCTTGGGTATAGTTTGAGTTATGAAGCAGATCTGAGGCTTGATTAGCTTCCATTTGTCCTACTGTTCCTTTAATTGTTATAATTTTGAGGTATAGCTCTTGAATTTGCAACTCATTTCCTATGTGCTACCATTATGCTTTTTAATCTTCCTCCACTTTATCATAGTGCATTCACTCAAATAACTTGAAGAAGTCTACTGTGGCAGGTGCATTGGTTATAATGGGGTATGGTAAAAGATTAATAGCAGGGCGAGATTATTGAAGGGCTTTGAAGCCATGTTGAACTATTTAGAATTTATCCTAGGAACAGTGGGAGTGACATGAGGTTTTTAGAAAACTTAGTTACTGCAGCATGGGGAATGAACTGGAAGGCAAGAGAGGCAAAACCTTGATGAGTTAGAAGGTTAGTGCAATGGTTAAGGTGAAAAGTGATGATGATGACCTAAGGTGATAATTGCAATATAGATCAAAAGAAGTAGATAGATTAAAGAAATATTTAAGAGGTAGCATTGCTAGAACCTGGTGAGTGATTAGATGTAGGATTCATTAGATGAAGAAGGACTCCCCCTGGTTAGCCTCTGCTTTTGCCCTATGCTTTTCCTGAGATAAAATTCATCACTCTGTCATTCATCCCACAAATAAATCCACTTCCATTAATGGACAATGTGCATTTTGCTGAATATTTCATGGGGAAATGGAAGACCTGGTTACACTGAACACCGTAGAGTGAAATTCAATCTGATTCCTTCATTGAACGTATCTCTCCCAAAGTCTCTTTCCTATCTAACTCTCCCCAGGTCTTCCCCTCTTCCTTACTTTACTCTTCCTGTCTCAGCAACTCTGCTCTCTTGCATCCTCCTAGATTCTATTTTACTTCTATCCTCTTTCTTATAGAGAGCAACTTAACTTTCTCTGAGCTTCTTCAATTTATATCCTCATATGGCAACCCAGGCTTCCATTTTGTTTGGGATCTTCATCTTTAGAAGGCAGAGGACATTCCATATAATGATCAATATTGCTGATTTTTTTCTTTTGCTTTTAGGCTCCAATATGGCTGGATAGTGCCATTTACTGATCCTGTGTTTATTTAAAATTTTGATATTTTGTTTATCATGTCTTTGCATTATTTTTTATTTAAAAAAAGTTTGCATTGAAGTATTTATCTTGATTCTGAGTCTTTTGCTGCCTTCTTACATTTTGCATCCAAGGGGAATGCCTCACTTGCCCTGGCCTTTGATAACCTGTAGGAATTTTAGACATACATTTTTATTCACTTTATGCAAGTTTAATTTTCCTGAAATACAGGCTTTCTTGAGCCACCCAGTCTGACCTTTTATATATTAATGCTTCTTTCTGTCCATCAGAAGGTGGTATTAGAGCAAAAGTTAGGAATTGACTTTATTCCAGAATACATGAGGTAAATAGTTAGTCATATAAGTCAGGGTATGGTTAAGTGGTAAATGTGTGAAACAGTGTTAGACATGTTAGAAGGAAGCAAGATGGGCCAGGGTAAGAGACATCTGGAACTGGAAACTAAACCAGTATGTCAGGGAGATTCCCGACTCACTAATGGATTCAGCTCCACGTCTAGTACAGGCAACAGGAAGTGATTTAGGTAGACAGCCAGAGTCAGGAAATCCATCAAGGGCACACTTTTCCTGGAGAGGAGGAGGAGAGCAGCACTGCAGAGTTTAGAAGCAGAAAGAATGCAAAAACACAAGAAGATAGTTGATGAGATGGAAGCCTGGTGATAGCTGTATTGGGTGGCTTTAAAACTGAAAGAAGGGGAAATGAAAGCTGAGGATAATTAACATTTTTTGCCCTGCATGGTTGGAGCAGGGAAGACCATCAGCTGAACCCCTGAACTGACGTTCTTGCAATTTCCTCCTTGATCAGGAACATGTTGGTCCCAAGCTTGTGGCTCATTCTGCAAATGGCTTTAGCGATAGGGAGTGGCACACAGAGAGGAGAGGACCCAGGCAAGACACTGGAGTTAGGAATGGGAGAATATGTATAATGCCTTCTCTATACTATGCATGTGTAGAAACAGAAAATTTTAAACAGCAATTCTTTGTTGTTGTTGATGATGATGATGATGATGATGATGATAAGGTAATTTAAATGTAATATTACTTAGAGAAAAGCATCCAAAATATGCTTTGCTTTTATCACTAGAAAAATGGTTTTCTTCCAAAGTTTAACTCAATGTCTCACCTCTCCCAGTATGCCAGAACCTCAAAGTCTGCAGGGTGTTAGTTATGCATTCAATTCACCTTCTCATATTCATGATGGCTAAATCATTTTTACTTTTATATTGCCTTCTTACTGATAGTTTGCCAAATTCACATATGCACAGGAAGAAAGTTGATATTTTCTCTCTGTTAGCATGAGATGCTTTATTGCTGAACTCAATGGCACCACATTAATTCAAAGGGAGAGAGGCCAATGAGACTGGAAATCAAGCCCTTCAATTCTGAATTTCCACATTTATTGCATTTGAGGATGCCAAAGCGTAATGATAAAGCATTCCGGCAGGCAGAACGCACGGTTTTAAACCTATTTACTCTGCTGTAGCTGAATGTCTCTGCATATGACAAATGTTGTGAATAAGTATGTTTCAAGGCCAAAGAGCTCTATGAGAAATCCCATCGTTCTAAAGATCACAAAATCACTTCAGAAATTGAACGATATTACAGAAGCTTAATAGCAGATTTGAATCTTATGTCTCCAACATATCAAGAGTTGTTTAAAGCATCCTGTGGGTGGTTTGTGCACAACAGCCAGTATTCCTGTGCTTTGGAGCTTCCAGGAACCAGAACTTAAATTCTCCCAAAAAGGAAATTGTCTCAGTACTTAGTTAGCAACAAACTATTTTAGGTTCTCATGGTGGATGAACTCAGGAAGTCAGCCTTTGTTGGTGCAAAAGAGTCATTTTGATGGAACAATGAACCCTTCATACAGCTTGAAATTAGGGAATTCACTTCTGGATTTTAGAACCTGAATCCTTTATGTAAACCAGTTACATTTATTACCTTAAAAGCATTTGTCCCTTTTCCAAAAAGGCTTATAACCAAAGCCTAATAAAATGAGTGCTAAGGAATCCCTGTTGTTTTATATTTGTACACCAGCTCTATGTTCTGAATTTTCTGGAAAAAGATCTTTTTAAAAACTGTCCTCTTAGACCCCTGAACTACTGACACTCCCAAAACATTCCAACATTTTCTCATGCAGACCTTATCTCCCTTACAACTGTTTCCATTCTGAGACAGAACAGAAATCTTTTGTAAGACAGCATGAGACAAGCTGGTATCAGCCTTGTTTACCATAATTGGGATTTTCAGTTTCCGAACATAGAAGAAGATCATTGCTTTGGAGCTTCTTTATGTGAGGGGAGCATAGAGAGAAGGTTACCCCAAATTTACTTGGTCTGTCCAGACCTAGCTGTGACCAAAGCAGGTTCACATTTGAGTATGCTTTTGGGAAGGGGGTAAAATAGGAGGGAAAAATAAAGACACTTGGGAAAAGATATGGCCTTCTCTGTATGCTTTAGTGAAGAAATTTGATGCATATTCCTCACATGACTTGTTTCAACCTGAATCTAAATCCACTGATCTGTAAAGCACTCTTTGACTTTGCACTCCTGATTTTTAAATTTACTGATAATAAAGTCTCCCCTGGGCCTCATCAGCTCTTAATTGTTAAAGTATCTCACTGTTGCTGGTATGGTTTGTACAAACCCTAATTGAACTGCTAACATACCTTGAAATCTCAGCAGGATTAATTTTTTCACAGTTTGAGCGATTTTTATCAGATTAATTACTACCTCCTGCAGTCCAATCCCTCACTCTCTGCCAACCCACCTCAAGAACATATATCTATTTCTGGAGCTGTGAGAAATCTAACTGTCATGATGTATTTAGCTGAATTTTTTTTTTTTTTTTTTTTTTTTTTACAAAACTAGGTTTTTCAAACAATCATTGCTGGGCTAATGGTTGAAAATTGAGATGCTACATGTAAATAGGTACAGTGCTTTCAAGCAAATAGCAAAGTGCTTTTGTTTGGATTTCAGATTTATTACTATGAATAGCTGACTGCATTTAATGTGTGTTATATAAAATTTAACCCACTACTAGGACTTCCTATAGGTTTACTAGTTTTTTTTCCTTTTATCACCAGATGTGCATGCCTTCTTTTTCTCTTAAAGTGTCCAAACCCTTCCGTATATATTTGGAACCTCCACAGGCTTCTACCATAATATTTTAGCCAGCCCCTATTGTGAATGCCAGAGCCAGGTGTAGGAACCATTAAAGTGTGCATCTATTTATAATTAATAAATAGATAAAAAACAAATAAATTGGGGAGAAAGGGCTCCTTATGCCAATGATATATGTAGAAGGGGTGGTAGAGCTAGGAAGTCATCATTTTGCTGCCCTTATAGTATAGAATGGTTTCGGCAAGAATCATCAACAGATGCTAACTTTGGTGGGGAGGTTTGATGAAGAGCTAGATATATGCATAGTCTCAAAGTGCCTCTTCATAGATTGCTTTGTAGTTATGAAGCGAGAAAGAGTAACCATACAGTGGAAAAACTGGACAATTCCTTGACCAGACAATCAAAATCAAGATCACAGACAGCCTCCAAATGTGATGCTCTGAATAGGACACAATGCATATGTAGTTTTCTGGCTGAGAATGCATAAACCTGAATGTAATCATAAGGAAACATCAGGCAAACCAAAACTGTGGAACAGTCTATAAAATAATTGGCCTCTGCTCTTCAAAAATGTCAGTGTCATAAAGACAAGGAGAGCCTGAGGAACTGTTGGGGATTAAGAGAAACTAAAGAGATATGACAACAAAATGCAAACACGATGCTGGGTTGCTTCCTATGCTGGAGGAACCAAAATGCCATAAAGGACATTATTGGGACAATTGATAAAATAAGAAGATGGACAGCAGATAAAAATATTGTAACAATGTTAAATTTCCTGAATTTGACAACTATACTGTGATTATCTAAGAGAATATCTTTGTCCTTAGGAGAGATAAAAACTGGAGTATTAGGGGGCAAAGGGGATTGATGTATGTCATCTGCCTTCACATGGTTCTGAAAATAAATACATATATATTGAATATATATATATATAGTTCTATATAAGATATATGAATTAATTATATTTAATAAATTATGTACACACACATGTATGTATGTATATATACATTCTATGCTTTTGGCCACTCTGCTATCTGCATCTCAAAGTTGTGTATATGGCAGGGAGAAAATGAGATTAACCTGGGTAAAAAGTATACAGGCATTCTCTGTACCATTCTTGCAACTCTTAAGTTTGAAATTATTTTCAAAGAATGATGACCTGTTTCCCTTATATGTATACCTTTTGGATTCCCATCTCCATTCCTTCACTCCTTCACTGACATCACTCCCACAACAATTCTCCCCAATGTGGCAAATCAATTTCTCCAATCCTACCTGGATCAACAGGTTCAGTTCGAACAGGCCCCTTCTCTACATTCCTCCAGCACTGCTGGTGGCAGTATCATTTGACCTGATCTTGTTGACTGGCTTTGTTTTGGGATGTAGACAGCATAATGGCTAAATGCACAGACTGTGGAATCAGACTGCCTCAGTTCAAGTCCCAGTTCTGCCACTTAAAAGCTGTGTGACCTTGAGCAAATTCCTTACTTTCTATCAATCTTGGTTCCTTTGACAAGAAGCAGCATTGCATGAGGGAGGAAAGAGAACTCACTGGGAGTTCAGAGGCTTGATTCTACTGTAGATTTGTCACAAATGTGTGACCTTGTGGGTCTCAGTTCTCACACATGTAAAATAAAGGCATTGGATGAATAAGTGGTTCTCCACCCAGGTTGACATTAGAATCATCTGGGGAGCTCTAAAATACATATAAAATATATCGGCATCCAACCTCCCCCTGCCCGACCAAAAACTCTGGTAAAAGGTGAATCTTAGGCATCGTAGTTTTTAGAAGGTCTTTGCAACTTTATGATTTCATGAAAAAAGGCTGCTGTGGATTCTTTGTTGTTGTTATTGAGGCCCCTTCTGTCTCACCCACAATGTGTGGCCTAGGGCTTGATCACATGGTAGGGACACACAATGCCAAAGTGTTAACTAAAATAATGATCAGCTAAGATTTTCCTTTTTTCCCCCAGCTAGAAAGAGAGATCTCTGACAATCTCAGCATCTTGACAGAGTGATTATTGTCTCCCAGAATCCCCTACTAGCCATAGGAAATTAACTGTAGGAGTGTATGCCCTTAATGGGAATCTAGCATGTCAATGGGCTATTTCTGTCATTGTGATTTAGTTTAATATTCCAATATGCCCCCGCTGATTTTCATGATACTTAGCAAAAAAAGAAGTGGTGGTTCTCCCTTGGTTCACACTTGACCAATTGCTATGCTTGAGGCAATCACAAAACACCATAGGTGTTGAAAATGATTAGGGACAATTAAGATAGTGCAGCCTCCAAGGAAGAAGCCAGTATCAAGTCTTCGATCTCCCAAATGCACAGGTTGTACATTCCTGCAGCAGCAATTACCTAAAAATATCTAATACTTAATTACTTTCGAAGTGTCAGTCTTCATAACCGGGTATTAGAATGTTCTAATTGATAGAGCAGCTGCAAACTTCCCTGCCTGACACTGGCATATGGCTTGCAGTATTCTTCCACCTTGATCAGTTTTCTTCATAAAGCTTACTTAGAGATTGCAGATTGCAGGCATGGTCTACCTAGGATTGGAATTACTGGACCTTTTTTTTCCCTCCAATTTCCTGCTTTGAGCAAAAGGGGAAAACACACACACACACACACACACACACACACACAAGTAAAGGAAAAGAAAAATAAATAGCTCAGCTCAGAGGCTTATGGCAACCAAATTGTGTTGGAAAACTTCCTAGTTCCTGTTGCTTTTGCCTTTCATTTTAAGAAAACCCTATACACATGCAATATAGATATCAGCTAGAGTCACTCCTATCATCCTTAGAATCTAAAAAAGATTGGCTGGAACCTCTATCCCAGTGATTGTGAAAAGTCCAAAGCCCTCCACCAGCTGTGAATGCCATTGTAGCCACTTGTAGCTCTGAGCGCTTGCCACTTTGAGTCTGTTTTATTTCAGTCTGCTGTACGTGCAGTTTCTGTTCTACAGTATGTTGACTCAAACTCAGAACATAGCCCCTTTCCTTAATTTTCCAAAACCCCACTCACTCAAGGAAAGTGGATGTGGCAGATTTTAATGAAGCTTGGGTAATATGGAGGGATTTTTACCACAGGCATGCAAATGACTTCAAATGGAGTGGCAGCTATTCTTGTCCTTCAAAGTCCCTTAGCCCAAGTTCTAGCCTCCTACCACATTGCTTAGCCTCCTTGATCTTTCTTTATGGCTTCTTCCCTTTTCTTTACTTTTTGTTCCTGTCAATTCAGGAAGAATATACAGGTATTGCAAGTTTTCTTGAGCAGAGCAATTGGGCTTTCTAGTGCAAATTCCAAAACTTAATTCTGGGCCTGCCTTTGTGTACCCACAGCTGTGAATTTACTGCTAAAAGGGCCCATCTGATTGGGTTTGTTTTCTAGTATATACATAAAATGTGTGTATGTATGCATGTGTATGCATAGATACATATGCACACATATATATTTCTAAATTTATAAAACTTGTAGCATATATCAATTAAAACTTAATCTTTTATTTGGCAACAGTATTTCCTATAAAACAGCCTCTTAACTCATGTGCAGGGCTCTAGGGTCTTTCTAGTCCTAATTGAGTCTCTATACAGCTGTCAAATGAATCTTCCAGAATCTTTTTTCATCATGTTATTTCTCTGCATATCACCCTTCATTAATACGATGATCTAGTGAATATTTAGAGATTAGTGGTTAATAATGATTATTTATTTCTAGAAACTTATCCATTTTATCAGGAAGTTTTAATGTCTTGAATTAGAGGAATGAGTAAAAATCTACATGATGTGCTTAAACAGATTCTGGAATATAATAAGGGCTAGTAAAGGTTAGTGACTAATATCGTTGTTGTTGTTACATTATTATTGGGATTTTGGGTGTGGTGGTATAGAGGAGGGTATAGACAAGGTATGGGGACTTGTTGGTGCTGCTCAAATTCCTATAGTTAAACAGCTTATTTTACCTGTGAGTAATGTCAAAGCTAGGATTCACAAGTAGCTCCTTCTCTGTTGTGTTCATTATCGCCCACCAACTTCCCCCAGCCAAGTCAGGAATTACCATTAAGTGAATGTCCACATTCTTCAGCCTTCCATGCAACATCTGGCATGATCAGACTCCTGATCTTTATTTTTCCAAACTTTTATTCCTCTGCATACATATATAATTTTATGTTCTAGTTATACTTGTCTTACTTTTTTTTGCTTGTCATATAACTTTACCCTAACATATTATACTTGTTAAGATAGCGTTATTTAATTTTTTTAAAGTTTATTTATTTATTTTGAGAGAGACAGAAAACATGAGTAGGGTAGGGGCAGAGAGAGAGAGATAGAGAGAGATTTATTTATTTATTTTGAGAGAGACAGAAAACATGAGTAGGGTAGGGGCAGAGAGAGAGAGAGATAGAGAGAGAGAGAGGGAGGGAGATGAGAGAGAGAGAGAGAGAGAGAGAGAGAGAGAGAGAGAGAGAGACAATTCCAATCAGGATCTGTGCTGTCAGCACAGAGCCTGATGTGGGGCTTGATCTCACGAACTGTGAGATCATGACTTGAGCCAAGGTCAAGGGGTTATCATCCCTGCTAAGATAACCTTAAGTGAGAGTTTTTATTTGGAACTGAGGAAACTATACTGGGATCTACCTAAGGTGTGGTGGGTGGTAGTTGGGGTTAGGAAATTGGGAATTAAGTTAAGCATTGTTGAAGTCTGCCATCATTATGCATTTCCTATTTTCTAAACAGGGCCATATGGTGATCATCTGCATTACTCTTTACCTTTAATTAAGCATAGGTTCCCCAAACCTACGATTAAAATGTTTTCTGAATTACACTGATATCTTACTGTTTCGCTGAGCAGGACCGTTTCCCTCTTCTCTGAATTTAACCTCTTAAGTAAGAATAGACAAAGCCAGTGTGGGTGATCTTACCTGGAGTAAGGCAGGGTTCTTCAGAGGCCAGAATCAAGCACCAACTCTGTTAGCAGAACCAACAGAGGCAAGGCTCTCCATGAAGACTTCCAAGCACTGGCAGATGGGAGGTAGAGGATTTGGGCATGCTTCAGTAGGTTAGGTCTCTACCTAAGGTTTGTTCCAAGAACAGTTACATACTGCAGAAGTCTGGCTCATTTGTTGGTCCACACTTTAATGAATAGTATCTATCAAAAACCATGCTACTTGCCCATAACCGGGTTTATTGTTGTCTTCCTGAAACAATTTTTTGGCCATCAAGTCCCCCAACAAATACCATATTGATGACCATATTGTGAAAACACTGTTTTTTGTAAGATGGCAAAATTGGCCCATCTGTTTCTCTCTCTGCTTACTTGTGGACAGGGGAATGGTGAGACACACCCCTCACCATGGTCTGGACACATTTCAATGCATTATACCAGCCAGAGAATCTCACCTCATTTACTTCTGGATATTGTTTCCTTTCACAAGGAGGAGAACACAAACTGCTTTGGGAAAAGATCATAGTCCTGTCATGGATTTCTCTGACCAGATCCAGCTGAGTGGAGGAGTAGAGGATAGGGAAATCTGGATGCTGAAGAAAAAAAAGATGGCTGGGGCTGGTATACAACACCAATATCAGTGTCTGAATGTCTTAAAGGGATTGGAGGGGGAAGGTATGGAACCTGAAGAGCTTAGATCATACTGTTTACATCTGTCCATGCACTAAAGTGTCAGTCAGTAACAGTGTTCTCAGTTTTTGCCTCTCCCTTATCCTCACCCAATGTATGAAGCAGTTTCTTCACTTGTATTAATACCTTGCCCTGGAAATCCCACAGGCTTCTTGTGAGACTCAAAGTGGTAATGATTGTGAAGATCTTTGCAAATGGAAAATTGTTGTACAAATGTAGGAACTTGGCTAGAAAACCAAAGAATCTTAAGATTTGATGAGACTTGAAAGGTTATATAGTCCAATCCCTGTCCTATGCTTGAAGAAACCACCATAATTATTATACTTACTTGAAGATTTACAAGTATAAGCATTACTTGGGGAGTGAGTTATCCAACAAGCATTTATTGAGCACCTATTATTTTTCAGATGCTGTTCTACGTGCTGTAAGATAAAACAGTGAATGAAGAAGATGAGGCCTCTGCCCTCAAATAGCTTAAACTTGAGTAGGGAGGGCTATTATCATGTAAATAAAATAATATAGATAATTTCTGATAGTAATACATGGCATTCAGGTAATTAAAATAGGAGTATGTGATAGAGCGACTGGGGGGAGCAACCTTAGATTATGTTTTCAGAGATGGATTCTCTGATGAGGTAATACTTAAACTTAGTTTTTAATGAAAGAAGGAGCCAGACTGCAAAGACCAAGTGGAAGAACATTCCAGGTAGAGGATATAGCCCTGGGGGAAGGTATATTTTAGGATCAGTGTGGCTAGTGCAGATTTTGTGAAGAGGAGAGTACTAAGAGAGGAGACCATAGAGGTAGGCAGAGGCCAGATCATGAAGGGAATTTTAAACAAACAAACAAATCATTTATATTTGATTCTAAATGAGATGGGAAGCCATTGGAAGGTTTTAAGCAAGGGAATCACATTATCAGTTTTGAATTTTAATAAGAATCTTCTGGTTGCTGTGTTGAGAAAAAAAAGGCACCAAGGGTGGAAACTGTTTAGCCATTAGGGGACTGTGGTAATTGTATATTTGCTCATAAGTATTTGTTTCTTCCTTGCCATGATTTCCTGTAGGCTGAGATATTTTCCTTCTCCTTTAACTTTGGGCTTGGCCATGTGACTTGACTTGGCCAATTAAATTTGAGAAGATGTAACCTATATCCTGTCAGAGCAGAGCTTCAAGTATACTTGTGGTTTGGCTCTGCTGCCCATGATCTTCTGTTCTCCACTATGAGAATTGCATGGATCTTCAGGGTCCTTCTTAGACACATGGAACTAAGTTCATCCCGCTGAAACCTAGCAGAGTTCAGTTGAACTGCAGCCCTCATGTAACTTGAGCAAGAAATATTTATTTTCAAAAGTCTCAGAGATTCTGGGATTGTTTGAGGCTACCAAATACAAAAACAAAACCACAAACCCAAACCCAAAAATGAAGAAAACCCAAAACCAAAAAAACTGGTAGCAGTGGAAATGGTGAGATTTTACATATATATCTTTTATTTATTTTTGTTGTTCATTTATTTTTGAGAGAGGGGCAGAGAGAGAGAGGGAGACACAGAATCCGAAGCAGGCTCCAGGCTCTGAGCCGTCAGCACAGAGCCTGATGTGGGGCTCGAACTCATGAACCATGAGATCATGACCTGAGCCAAAGTCGGATGTTTAATTGACTGAGCCACCCAGGTGCCCCAGATTTTACATATATTTTGAAGATATAACTAAAAATACTTACAAGATGTGGGATGAAAGAGAAGGAGAAGAGTCAAGGATGACTTTTGAGCAACCGAGCAAATAGGGCATCCTTTACTGAAATGGGGAAGAATTAGGGAAAAGCTAGTATGAGGAAAACCAGGAGTTCATTTTTGGCCATCTTATGTTTGAAGTGATTATTAGAGATCCATATGTTGATCTACTTTTTCCTCCCAACAAATTCTTACTTTATTTGTTTGTTTTATTTTACCTACAAAAAGAATATTTGGTAGCTTAAAGTACTGGTAAAACCACTAACACAAGGGGATTCAGAGGGAAAATTATATTGAAAAAGTCTGGCAGAGGAAAACTGCAATTCAATGCAATTAGTTTTGAGCTTCTTAGTAACCAAAATGAAGAGGCAGAGGCAGTGAGTTATAAAACTCTCATTTTCTGGGGCAATGGTTCTCAATCTTGGCTGCAGAGTGTAATCCTGGAGCTTGGCCAAGCACATTGTAAATGGTGACCCCTGATGCTGCACAACTTAACAGTCCTGTCCAGCACCCGCTTCTAGAAATCCAAATTTAACTGGTCTAGGATGGAGCTGGCATGTAAATGTTTACTATTAGATGACTCTAATGTGCAGCCAGAGTTGAGAACTATTACTTTTATAGAAGAAAGAGTACCCATTGATATTGAAAGATAAACTTGTTCTTGAGCTCTGATTAAATTTGTCTCAGGCATCTTTGTGTTGGGGTATTGAGCTATGTAATGAATGATGCTATAGATTAGCAATTTCACATGAGATACAGAAGCTTTTCTCCTTTATTGCTTATTATATGTATCCTCAATGAAAGCTGAAGTTGTAAGGTTAAAATTATAGTTGTGTAAAATCAGAAGCAAGAGTGATAGGGTGCAGCTATGTGGCTTTCTAGTATTAGGTTTAGCAGAGTAATAAATCTTGGAAAATCATGAAGAGGAAAGAGTGGGATCCTCATGAATACCAGTAGATTCAAGAAGGCTTTGCTCAGTTTGTCCATGAAGCCATTCTGGAGTATTTCTCAAGTGTCTGAGTCTTTTAGACGGCTCTTTCCCCCTTAACTGAGGCCTGTGGTTGGACAGGGAATGGTTTGTGTTCTCCTTCCCTTTTAGTTTTGTCACTATTATGCTTTCCCATGCCAAGCAGGTTTTTCCTTTGGGGGAAGACACTTAGGCAGAAATGAAATTAAGAAATAATGTAATGATGATGGCAGCAATTCTTTGCGCAGTCTAAGAGCAGTTGGCTGCTAATTGTGAAGCGGTAATAAGGGGGGCCCTGGGCCATAAGGTTTGCATTAGGAACACCTGTAGTTTTCATTTAACACCATGGATCATTAAACAGCTGCTCAAAATGGCCTTATTAAAACAAACACAGTTGCACTGTTTTATGTGTGTGTTATATTGCAGTGAGCAGATCAGATGAAAACAGAGAGGTCTTGTAAAAAAAAAAAAAAGACACCCTAAGCATATTTAAAGGTACTATCACATAAAGGCAATTATAGCTGGGTATTTTTCTGCTTTTGTGAAGTTGAAACTGACTGAACTTGTTGGATTTTGCCTTAAGCTTTTTCACTGGGGCTGAGTGGCATGGAAACTTGATGAGAGTCTTCTTTGGAGGAGGCCCTCGTTGAAGTCACTGGCATGCTCTGAAACTGGCCTGTCATGTGTGTTCCTTTCACTGAAGAAAGCAAATTGCACTATCCTCTGTAATGTGAAGATGACCTTCTGGGAAGAAGAGGAGCTCTGGAGTTTTTCTATCATTGAGGATGTGTTTGTTCTTATGTCACCTGTACTTTCACATTGATATCCCCTTACCTGTTTAATTACGTGTTTGTAATATTGCTAGTTAAAATTAGATGTTGAGTTTGTGCCCAGAGTCAGAGTCCAGACTAAAGCTGGAATGTAGAAGTTTTTTGATTTAAAAAGAATTGGTCTTTGGTGGAAATATTTTCTAATTATTTGTCAAAGATAAATTTTAGATGCTTCAGGATGCAAGAGCTTTGAGGATGTAGTCTGGACAGTGACATGCTGGTGTTTTTAGATATATTTTTATGAGAATGACTGTAGAGGATGTATGAGGTGTGTGTGTGTGTGTGTGTGTGTGTGTGTGTGTGAGAGAGAGAGAGAGAGAGAGAGAGAGATGGAGAGATTGAGAGTTTGTTCCATCAACATCAAGCTCCACATGTGGGTTAATCTCTTCTATAATTGCATAGATTTATGACAAGTGACACTTTATGTCTTACCCTAATTCTGTGCAGGAAGCCTTTCATAGACATTGTTTGTGGGCTTGATTTCATTAAAGGGCCCCATGTGCCTTCCTGTTTTATAATCACACAGTCAAGTAGTCTTCAGGCTAGAAAAGAGATCTTGGTGAGTCTGGGAACCTGTCCAGGAGTGTAGAGGAGTGGGACAGGGAGGAAGGACTTAGATCTCTCAGTGGTATGAATTACAGTTACCATAAAGAAAAGTAGGTGAATCCTGAGCATATGCATTTGGCTCACAGTTTCCTCCACATATGTGTCTGTCTCTTCTGCTCCTTTGCTGAGGTTCCATACTTCCCTAATCCATTTCCTGGCTCTGGTATCTATTGCAAAGTTAATCTTTGGTAAAATTGTTAAAGCTAGCAGTTTGTTCATGGTGTTTTTTTGCCATTCCTGCTGACTTCATTCTTTTTGTTTTCCCCTGATGGGCCTGCCTTTCCTACACTCCTACCCTCCCTGACAGGTTCCCAGACACTTTCAACTTTCTTCTATCTCATCTTGTCAAAACCTTCTCTTGAAAAGGATGGAGAACTTCTACAACATGATGGGGAAATGGCCAATGCAGCACAAAGGGCCCATGAAGTAGGGAACCCAACCTTTAGCTGATGAGATGAAGTACTACCATTGGATATTTAGGCATCTTCTAGCTGGAAGTGAAGTTGGGGGCAGGGGTAGGGTGGGACATTTTAGTTCCTGTTATATTCTCAGATTAAATCACAAGTGAGTGGTAATTTTCTGTGTTCTTCTTTTGCTATACTCAGTTTTGTATCTCTCAGGTGAGAGCCTGGACAGTGATAACCCCTCAATAATTTTTTTTGAATGATTGAATGAATGAATGAATGGGCAGGAGGACCTCCCCCATACCTCCTTACTTCACAGTAGTAGCTCTGCCTACTTACAAACTAGACCCTTGCCATAAACAGCAGTGCCTTCAAGCAGAAGAGTATTGTGCTGCCAAGAGTATGGAGTATTATGTTGTCAACATATTGTCCAAGGCTTTAGTGTGTTGTCAGGTTTCAGTGTAAGACACTTCTTTGCTGAACATTATGGCCCACAAGATGCATCTGATTCCTCTTTCACAGTTAAAGAAGAATGGGCAAAAACAAACGTTCCCTTTCCTTTAAGGAGAAGATGCTTCTCCTTAAGCCTACTTGCAGATATCCTTAATCTAGCCTTGTCAAATCCTTAATCTAGCCTCGTCAATAAAGAATATGATTGATATAGCCCACATCATTTTCAACAGACCTGCTAGGATTCCAGAGACAATGGAAGGAAGAAATCATGTCTATTTCAGTACTGTTTTATTTGCATGGAAACTAATTACTTTCAATTTTTGCCTGTTTCTTTCAGGCCCTGAACCTTTGGCTTCCAGCCAATTTGCATCATTTAAAAAATTTAAAACACACACACACACACACACACACACACACACACACCTCCCAGGCAGACCACACCTGGCTCCAAGAGTCTACTTTAGGTTTCTAATCTATGAAGCTTGATTTGGCTAGAGAGATAAGTGTTCAAAAACTCAAACCATTGGCATTCCCTTCTCCATATGTTCCTCATCACTTTTGCTTAAAACTTCTAGGCCATTTGGGAAATCCTACGTTGACCACTGAGAGAATTCTTGATTCTAGGATTAGTAATTAACATCTAGAGAGACACGTAAATAAAGTGTGTGTGTCCCTGAAGAACTTCTTTGATCCTTAATGTATTACAAGCAGGATTGTTTTTAGACAATGCTCTAGAAAGAAATTTAGTTATTAGCTTATTCATTTTTTACTCATTTCATTCCTGCCATGACCTCAGATGAGCACCTAGGTTACAATGGAGAACCAAGAAGATGGGCTTTATGGCCTCAGGCCCCAGGAGTAAGTGTTCATTTTCTTCTGCCTTGGCAGAAGAACTTGAAAAGCATTGTTACTCAGTATATAAATTCTCTCTAAACAAGCATGTTTGCCTGAAGTTACTCACTTAAAAAAATAATGTTTGGGGAAGAAAAATAAACATGCAATACTCCTCATTTGAAATAAAGTGAGAGAAAGTTTCTACTGATAAAAAAAACCTGATTTATAGCTTAACGTTTAGAAAACTATGTTTTGTTTAAGTGTATGTAGTGAATTAACTGTTAAAAATATGGGTAAAGAGATGTCCTGCTATCTCTGGGATGAATAGGTGTTTTATTAAGACACTTTTATAATCATAAAAATAATATATATACTATAGAAAATATTGAAAATACAGAAAACTTAAAAAAAACAAAGTATATGATTCCACTACTCAGAGACAACTGCTTTTAATACAGGTCTACAGGGGCGCCTGGGTGGCTCAGTCAGTTAAGTGTCCGACTTCGGCTCAGGTCATGATCTCACAGTCCGTGAGTTCGAGCCCCGCGTCGGGCTCTGTGCTGACAGCTCAGAGCCTGGAGCCTGCTTCGGATTCTCTCTCCCCCTCTCTCTGACCCTCCCCCGTTCATACTCTGTCTCTCTCTGTCTCAAAAATAAATAAATATTAAAAAAATTAAAAAAAATACAGGTCTACAACCCTTATCTGATTCTTAGGACCAATTGTGATTTGAAATTCAGAATTCTTCAGATTTTAGTGAGGTAATCCAATATGTGTACCTAACATTCTATGATATCCTCAGTGGAGTGTGGTCAGTGCTCCACAATCAAACATAGTAATATTTCTGCAGCAAATTGTGTAAATATTCACTCTAAGAAGGATAGATGTAGACTATAAATAATCTCATAATTGTTCATGTCAGATTTTGATGCCAAATGAGTTATGAATATCTTTCCATTTCAGAGCCCTTTGTATTTTGGAATTGGATACAAAGGACCATGGACTTGTATTTTATCACACTATTTAGATAATTTCTAAGCATTTATCACATGCTAGGTCTTATGGTAGTTTAATGTGCAGAGATTTGTGCTCTTCATACTGATAGAGGCTTATCTAAGGGATTGGGGTCCAATGCCTTAAAAAGGTGCCTGATAACAAGGAAATGCTGTACATAGTATCTGTCTGTATCTACCCTAGTTGTCAGGCCTTTTAAAGCTTTGGCCTCAGTTTTGCCCAAGGATGTTAACTCACATTCATCCACTTGGATCTGTCATTCCCTGCTGGGATGACCCTATATTTGATCCTAACTCTGCTCCCAATTCTCTTTGGCTCAAAGTCCAGATTGTGGCTGCCTGCCCATGTTTTCCAGGCCAACAGATCCCAGGCTATCCTTGGTTTTGCTTTTGCAAATCTATTTTGGCACTGACATTTCACCGTGACCCTGCCCTGCTCTACTTGGTCAAGTTAAGACAATCATGACCTGAAAAATGGTATAGAAAAAAAAGGTGAAGTTTAAGTGTATGCAGTATTCATTCAATTTGAAGAGATGGCTTGAAATGCAAGTGTCAGAAATTAAGCAAGTATTAACAGAACACCATGAGTCATTGGTTTGTAACTTGAGGGCTGCCTGTTTGTACCTCTTACTGTGTGCTCTAGATTTCAAAATTCTACCAGATAATGAGTATTTGCAGAAGCAAATGTAAGAGTTCTTTATTTCATGCAAATAAAGACAGGAAATTTGGTGAAATGATATCTAATAAATTAAAAAAATATTGAAAGCCTGCAATTATCTGTGGTAAACAATATGTTATGCTTTTGTTTCTCTGTTCTGAATCTGCCACTGTATTTTTTCTTGTCTAAGGCAGTATTTCAAGCCAGTATTGCTTTTCAATTATGTGTCTCAAGCTACAGTTCCTGCTGACAGTGAGAATGAAAGCACATTTTAGTTATTATGTTTTTCCTTCCCTTCCTCATGGACTCCAAGTGCCTATATGTTAATATACGCTCCAATGACAGGAAGTCCAAATGGAAATCTTATTAGAAAGCTGTGGATATGTAGTTAATGAAATATGTATGATAACAATATTGCAGGACATGTGTAATATTCATGGGGACTCAACTGATATCAATATTTAATAAAGGTTTAATTTAAAATATGGGTACTTGGGGGAGTGGTTGTTTTATACTTTTTGCAAATGTGGCATATATTAATTTCTTGCTGAAAATTTGTGTAGTGGATTCAATTTCCTTCTATAATTTCTCATTTTGAATTTCCCATTTTTGAAAGCATACTTCTTTGTGCTGGTCTGGGCTTTGGTATTCCAGAATGCCTGAGGGTTAGAGAGAGACTAATAATATGTTTGGAAGTGTTCACGAGAAACTAATTGGCTCATTAATGATTCCCCATGGTCTATTTTAATTAAAATTTGAACCCACTCTCTGGAAATTTGGGCCTATAATGTAGCTTTAGACGTTGGTTTTAAAGAACCTGAATGTTTAGGTGTTGGTTAAAATGATGGATGACACTAGGAAAGGAATTTATGAGGACTGAAATTGTTTGTGTATTTACTAGAGATTTTACTTAAAGATTGCTTGAGCTCTGGCCATTTTTGAATGCCAAGAAAATGACAGTCTATACAGATCATTAATACTGAGCATCAGAGGTTCATAGATAGACAATTGGAAACTGTAAAAATCCTGTCTCCTTGGACTTATAAGATTATTTTATAGTCACTTTTGATTTCAAATAGTTGTCCTTCTGATAATTTATGAAATTTAAAACAAAATGATAATATATTACTTTGTATCTTTTTTCCCAAATGTTTTCACACATACATGCATTTTCTCCTCACTAAATCCCTTGTGAAAAGAAATCTGTGTACCAATTTTAGAGCTGAGAAAATTAAATCAAAGAAAGGTTAAGTAACTTGCCCTAGATTTAACATGGAGCTAGAAAGTAGCAGAGTGGGAATTGTAAATTAGGTTTATCTGTATAAAAACAGAAATTAAAAACAATAGTTAGTTCATCAGGTGTGAAATATGAAATGATACAAAGTGGAAGAAATAGAAGAAACAGGTTTGAAAAATTGGTTAAAATTTATCTTTGAGAGGGGTGTCTGGGTGGCTCAGTCAGTTGAGTATCTGACCCTTGATTTCAGCTCAGGTAATGATCCCAGGGTCATGGGATCAAGCCCAGTGTCAGGTTGTGTGCTGAGCATGGAGCCTGCATAAGATTCTCTCTCTCTCCCTTTGCCCCCTTCCCTGGCTCTCTCTCTTTCTCAAATAAAAAAAAATATATGCAAGATTTATTTACCCTTATGGCCTATTTCTCTGTAAGACTGAACCTTGGACCATAGTAGAGAATATGAATGACATGGTAAGAGTCATCTCTATGTTGGATAACCAACTTAAAATGAGTCTCCAACTAATAGCTAGCCATGGGGATCATATCCAGATGTGGAATAGAACAGTTTTGTCTTATGAGCCAGACTAAGTACCTTAAACTGGTTCTGGGAGGATAATTTTGCTACTAACCCATTTGCTTAGAGTGAAAGAGCATAGGTTTCCAGTCAAACAGCATACTTACTTGCCTGTAGAGAGAGTGGACTGAACAGAAAAGTTCATGAACAGGTACATTTTTGTTTAGCCTATTTTCTATGTTGTTTGAGGATTGCCCGGAAGGGTAGGCTGTGATGGAGTACCACTCTGGTGGACTCTGGGAAACTAGGGGTGGGATATAAGTATTAAGTATGCTCAGAAAGGATTCAAAGGTAAGAACTTTATCTTTGATATCAGACTTTGTGGGATGGAAAACTGTCTCTGCCACTCACTATGTAAACTTCCTGAGCCTTATTTTGCTCAGTTGAAAAACAGGGATAATGAGTGCTTGACTAATAGGAATTTTGGGAGGATTGGGTGTGGTTTTTACATATAAATACTTAGAGTAGTATCTGGCTCATAGTAAGACCAACAGGTAACAGTTGGCTATTCCTATTATTTCAAGAGCTGACCCAAAGTGGAATATATTATTCCGTAGAAAAGCTTTTTGGGAAGTGTTTTCCTATCTCCAAGAACCCAACAAATGAGATGACATTTCTTGTGATATTCCAACTGAGTTCTTATATTTATCTCATTTAAAAGAAAAAAATTTTAGAGGCGTCTGCGTGGCTCAGTCAGTTCAGCATCCAACTCTTGATTTGAGCTCAGCTCATGATCTCACAGTTCATGAGTATGAGCCTTGCATTGGGCTCTGTGCTGACGGTGTGAAGCCTGCTTGAGATTCTCTCTTTCTCCTCTCTGTCCCTCTCCTATTCTCTCTCTCAAAATAAACTTAAAAAAATTTTAAGACAAACATTCCAATTCTTTTTTTAATGTAGTGATTCAGTAATTCCATACATCACCCCGTTCTCATCACAAGCACACTCCTTAATCCCCATCACCTATTTAATCCATCTCCTACTTCCTTCCCTTCTTATAACCATCAGTTTATTCTCTATAATTAAGAGCCTGTTTCTTGATTTGTCTCTTTTTTTCACCACTTTGCTCATTTGTTTTGTTTCTGAAGTTCCACATATGAGTGAAATCATATGGTGTTTGCCTTTCTTGGCCTGGTTTATTTCACTTAGCATTATTCTGTCTAGCTCCATCTATGCTATTGCAAATGGCAGCATTTCATTCATTTTATAGTTGAATAATATTCCATCATATATACATGCCACATATTCTTTATCAGTTCCTCTATCAATGGACACTTGGGCTGCTTCCATATCTTGGATATTGTAAATAGTGCTGCTATAAACATAGGGGTGCATGTATCTTTCTGAATTAGTGTTTTTGTATTGTGTGGGTAAATACCCAGTAGTGTGATTGCTGGATTGTAGGGTAATTATATTTTTAACTTCTTGAGGAACCTCCATACTGTTTTCCAGAGTGGATGTATTCCCACTTACAGCGAAAGAGCGTTTCTTTTTCTCCACATCCTCACCAACACCTGTTGTTTCTTGTGTTTTTGATTTTAGTTGTCCTGATAACTCATTGTAGTTTTGATTTGCATTTCCCTTATGATGAGTGATATTGAGCACCTTTTCATGTGTCTATTGGCTATCTGGATGTCTTCTTTGGAGAAATTCTGTTCATGTTTTCTGCCCACTTTTAATTAGATTATTTGTTTTTTGGATATTGGGTTTTATAAGTTCTTTATATAATTTGTATATGAATTCTTTATTGGACATGTTACTTGCAAATATCTTCTCCCATTCAGTAGGTTGCCTTTTAGTTTTGCTGATTGTTTCCTTTGCTGTGCAGAAGATTTTTACTTTGATGTAATCTCAATAGTTTATTTTGCTTTTGTTTCCCTTGCCTAAGGAGACATATCTAGAAAAGAATTGCTATGGCTGATGTCAAAGAAGTTACTGCCTGTGTTCTTTTCTAGGATTTTTATGGCTTCAGGTCTCACATTTAGGTCTTTAATCCATTTTGAATTTATTTTTGTGTATGGTGTAAGAAAAGTGGCCCAGTTCTTTCTTTTGCATGTTGCTATCAAGATTTCCCAACATCATTTGTTAGAAACTGTCTTTTTTCCATTGGATATTCTTTCCTGCTTTGTTGAAGACTAATTGACTGTATAGTTGTGGGTTTATTTCTGTGTTTTCTATTCTGTTCCATTGATCTATGTGTCTATTTTTATGCCACTGTCTTGATCACTACAGCTTTGTATCACAGCTTGAAGTCTGGAATCGTGATGCCTCCAGTGTTGCTTTTCTTTTTCAAGATTGATTTGGTTAATTGGGGTGTTTTTGCAGTTCCATACAAAATTTAGAATTATTTATTCTAGTTCTGTGAAAAATGCTGTTGGTATTTTGATAGGGATTGTATTAACTGAGTAGATTTCCTTGGGTAATATAGACATTTTAAGTTCTTCCAATCCGTGAGCATGGAATGTCTTTCCATTTCTTTGTGTCATCTTCAATTTCTTTCATCAGTGTTTTATAGTTTTCAGAGTATAGGTCTTTCACCTCTTTGGTTAGGTTTATTGCTAGGTATCATTATTTTTGGTGAAGTTGTAAATGGAATTGTTTTCTTAATTTTTCTGCTGCTTCATTGTTGGTGTATAGAAATACAACATATTTCTGTACACTGATTTTATATACTGTAACTTTACTGGATTTATCAGTTCTAGCAGTCTTTCAGGTTTTCTATGTATAGTGTTGTGTCATCTGCAAATAGTTTTACTTCTTCCTAATCTATTTGGATGCCTTTTCTTTCTGTCTATCTGATTGCTGTGGCTAGGACTTCTATTTATCTCATTTTTAAAGTTCCTTTCCCTGAGTTTGTATGTGGTTCTAGGACTCCTATTTTAAAATGTGTCATTTCTGTCCTGGAACTGATGATGAACATGTTCACTAAATATGCCCAAGTATAAGCAGGTTTTCTAGAAATGCAGTAACATACATTAAGAAGGAAATTGATTAACCAAAGCAGACTTTAATTGACTTGTCCATGTGAGTTTGTCATTTTAATTATTAGGTTTTTAATACCATCAAATCAGTTAATGGCACCGAGAAAACAACTGCTCTTGTCAGAGAGTAAATAATGTATAGTCATTCTAGTGTGAAGGTTATTTTTGTATCACGTTTCATTGTGCTAGCCTGTCTGATTTATGGCTGTAACCAGCTGACCCTGGCTCTGGCCCCTATCTACTCACACAGTAATTTTAAGCCTCTCCCTCTCAAAAAGACACTTCCAAAGTATTTATGGGAGTCCCCAGGGGTTATCTTACATGAGTTCTGAATTAGCCAGACCACCATCACTGCTGCTGATACTGTGCCCCATACTGTCAGTGCTGCTGCCACTGCCTTGCCAGCCTGCTGTATCCTGCTGATTATTCTGGCTATCGATGCTCTCAATCCTCATAGAACAATGAGACCTAGGCAATCAACTGCAAAGTCAGAAGGGGCAAATCTTTCTCCTTCCTGCATTATGCTCCCTTCGGGGAATCTCATAGCATGGTTATTTGGGTCCTGAGGTGTTAAAAAGTTTAGTCAGCTCATTTGCCTTTTACTCACAATCCTAATACCCCAGAACACATATTTGCCCAGTCAGAATAGTTGGGTTGAGATGGATTTAGGCAACAACTATCCTATAACTGTAAACTCTGCTTACCCCTTATTCTCAGCCCCTGTTGCTAAATCTGACTCTCTGTGCCTTGACATCTTTTTGCTGGTTGGTGGATTCTTTCCCAGGAGCCCTACAGTCTTTTCAGAAACATATCTTCAGCTAGGTTCTCTTCTCATTCAATAGGAATCCAAGAAGAGATATGGTTGATGTCCTTTATCAGAAGATTTTGTACCAGTACAAATCAATTAATATAATTGGTTTGAGGGTGGAGAATGGTAAAGAAAGCATAACTTAACTCTACCTGCCTAGATATGAGACCAATTGAGACCATGCTGTTGAACCATGTTTACATTTCTAATCTGCATGCCTGTGAAATTGCCATGGTCTGGAATGTCTTATCCCCCATCTCTGCAAATCCACATCTGCCCATTTTCAAAACCTTTAACAAAGTTTACTTTTAAAAGAAGACTTCCCCAGTTCACCCCAACTGATTCACAAATTTTTATGCTCCACATTCTATGCTTAAATTTTATGCTGATATAATATGTACTTTCAATATGTTTTAAATTTTCCCGGTTTCCTCGCTCAGTAGATATTCATCAACATCTACTACATGCTGGGATATGGCAGTGAACAAAACAGACATAATCCCCTGCCTTCATGAAACTGACATCCTAGTGGAAGAGATGACAAAAAATAAACCAACAAGGAAGATAATTTCAGATAGTGATAAAGACTATGCATAAAAACAAGACAAAGGGATAGAGGGGAGAGGCAGGCTAATTACTTCACATAGACTGGCCACAGAAGGCTTCTCTGAGGAGGTGACATTTAAACTGGGCCCTAAAAGATGAGGAATCAGTCATGCAAATAGTGCTCCAGGCAGAGAGAACAGCAAGTACAGAATCCCTGAAGCAGAAATGATTTTAGTGTGTTTGAAAAACTGAAAGATGTCCTCAATGTGGTTGGAGCACCATGAATATGAGGTTCATTTATCATTTTCTCTGGTTCTGGTTTGCACTTCTCAATTAGACTGTGAATATTGAGGACTAGGATGCAGGGTCCAGGTTGTCTATTCTTTCCCTAGAGTCTATTGTTGTTCTGTTTTTTAACTGGCATGTTTAGACTTTTTATATTTAATGTAATTGTTGATATGTTTAGATTTAGGTCTGCCATATTTGTGTTCTGTTTCTCCTGTGTTTTATTCCTCTATTTCTCTCATCCTGCCTTATTTTGAGTTAAACATTTTTAGTATTCTACTTTTTATTTTTATTTTTTTAAGTTTTATTTTTATTTATTTTGAGAGAGAGAGAAAGCACAAGTCGGGGAGAAGCAGAGAGAGGGAGACAGAAAGAATCCCAAGAAGGCTCGCACTGGCAGTATAGAGCCCAGTGGAGGGCTCAAACTCATGAACCATAAGATCATGACTTGAATCAAAGTCAGACGCTTAACAGACTGAGTGATCCAGGTATCCCATTTTTAGTATTCTATTTTAATCTACTATTGTATATAATATTTTTAGTATTTCTCTATGTAGTACAAAATCCATCTTTAAATTTTAACATTTCTGGTAATTAATAAACTTTTTAAAGAACAGTTTTAGATTTACAGAAAAATTGAACAGATAGTACAGAGCATTCTCATATTACCACCCTCTACTCCAACACCGTTTCCCCTATTATTAACATCTTCTTTTAATGTGATACATTTGTTACAATTAACAAACCAATATTGATACATTATTATTAAGTAAAGTCCATAGTTTACATTAAAGTTTGCTCTTTGTGTTGCATAGTACTATGGGTTTTGACGAATACATAATGTCATGTATTCACCATTACAGTATCATACAGAATAGTTTCACCACCATAAAAATTTCTTATGCTCCATCCATTTGTATCACTGTACTCCCAAACCTCTGGCAGCCACTGATGTTTTTACTGCCTCTATAGTTTTGCCTTTTCCATAATGTCATGCAGTTGGAATCCTATATAATATGTGGCCTTTCAGACTGGCTTCTTCCACTTAGCAATATGTATTTAAAGTTCTTCCATGTCTTTGTGTGGCTTGATAGCTTATTTATTTTCATTGCTTGGGTAATATTCCATTGTCTGGACGTAACAAAGTTTTTTGTTTATCTGTTCACCTATTGAAAGACATCTTGGTTCCTTCCACTTTTTGGTGATAAAGAATAAAGCTGCTACAGACATATGTGTGCTTTTTCGTGTGTGTGTGTGTGTGTGTGTGTGTGTGTGTGTGTGTGTTTGGACATAGTTTACACCCAATTGGGTAAATACCTAGGAGCACAATTGGCAATCATATGGTAAGAGTATGTTTAATTGTGTAAGAAACTGTTAAACTGTCCTCCAAAATAGATGTACGATTTTCTATTGCTGTTAGCAATGAGTGAGCATTCGTCTTGTTCTGCATCCTTGCCAGCATATAATATCATTGGTTTTTGGGTTTTAGATATTCTAGTGTGTAGTGGTATCTCATTGTTGTAATTTGTAATTCCCTTATGACTTATCATATTGAGAATTTTTTCATGTGCTTATTTGCCACCTGTATATCTTTTTTGATGAGATATCTCTTTAGATCTCTTGCCCATTTACTGGTTTATTTTCTTGTTGTTGAGTTTTAAAAGTTTTCTTTTTTTGTATGTTTTGGATATAACTATCTTTATCAGATATATGTTTTGTGAATATTTTATCCCAGTCTGTGGCTTGTTTCTTCATTATCTTAATAGTGCCTGTTGCAAAGAACACATTTTTAATTTTAATAAAGTTCAAATAAAGTTTGATAAAAACTTATCAATTTTTTTCATAGACATTGCTTTTGGTGTTGTGTCTAAAAAGTAATAATCAAACTCAAGGTCACCTAGATTTTTTTCTATCTTTTAGTATTGTTATAAGTTTTCGTTTTACACTTAGATCCATGTTGAGTTAATTTTTGTGAAAGATGTAAGGTCTGTGTCTAGATTCATTTTTTTGCATTTGAATATCTAATTGTTACATCACCATTTGTTGAAAAGACTATCTTTTCTCATTTGAATTGCATTTGCTCTTTAGTCAAAGATTAGTTTACTATGTTTGTGTGCGTCTGTTTCTGGGTTCTTCATTTTGTTCTATTGATCTATCTGTCTGTTTTTTTTCCCACCAATACTACACTGTCTTAATTACTGTAGCTTTATAGTAAGTCATGGAATTGAACACTGTCAGTCGTCCAACTTTGTTCTCCTTCGTATTGTTAGTTATTCTGGATCTTCTACTTTTCCATATATACTCTCAAATCCATTTGTTGATAACCACAGAATAACGTGCTGTGATTTTGAATGGGATTGTGTTAAAGCTATAGATCAAGTTGGGAAGAATTGCCATCTTAAAAATATTGTCTCCTTATCCATAACATGGAATGTCATAAATATTTGATATCTTTCATCAGAATTTTGTAGTTTTCCTCATATAGACCCATTACATATTTTGTTAGAATTGTAACTGAAGATTTAATTTTGGGGTATGGTAATGTAAATAGCATTGTGATTTTTATTTCAAATTCCAAATTGTCAGTGCTGGTATATAGGAAAGCAGTTGACTTTTGCATATTAACCACATAGCCAGCAACCTTGCTATAATCACTTGTTAGTTCCAGGAGGTATTTTATCTACTTGAGATTTTCTATATAGGCAATCATGTCATCCGTGAATGAAGATAGTTTTATTTCTTCCTTCCCAATTTGTAAACCTTTTGTTTCTTTTATTGTCTTATTACATTAGCTAGGACTTCCAGTATCTTCTAACGTAATGTTGAAAAGGAGTGGAAAAAAGGGACAATCTTGTCTTGTTCTCAGTCTTAGTGGGAAAACACCTAGTTTCTCATTATTAAGTATGATGTTATCCATAAATATTTTTTTGATACATGTTCTTTACTAGGTTAAAGGATCCTCCTGTATTCCTAGTTTGCTGAGGGTTTTTTAAAATCATGAGTGAAATTTGGATTTTGTCAATTTCTTTTTGGATCTATTGATTATGAGAGTATGACTTTTCTCCTTTTCTGTTGATCACATTAATTGATTTTTGGATTTGAACATAATTGGAGTAAATTCTAATTGTTGACAGTGCATAATTTATTTTATACATTGTTGGATTCAATTTGCTATTATTTTGTTGAGTATTTTTGCCTGTATGTTCATTAGAGATGTTGGTCTATAGTTTTCCTTTCATGTACTATCTTTTTCTGGTTTTGGTATTGGGGTAATGCTGGCCTCATAGAAAGAATTAGGAAGTGTACTCTACTTCTATTTTCTGGTGGAAAATTATTATAATTTCTTCCTTAAATTTTGATAGAATTCACCTGTGAAAACATCTGGGCCTTGTGCTTTCTTTTTTGGAAGATTATTAATTTGACTTAATATTTTTAAATAAGCATCATTTATCCTTATGTGACTTTTGGTAGTTGTGTCTTGTAAGGAATGGGTCTATTTCATCTAAGTTATCAAATTTGTAAGCATAGAGTTGTTCATAATATCCTTTATTTTCCTTTTAATGACCATGGGAAAAGTAGTGATGTCCTCTTTTTCATTTCTTTAAAAATTTTTTAAAATGTTTATTTATTTTTGAGAGAGAGAGAGAGAGAAAGAGAGAGAGAGCGAGCAGGGTAGGGGCAGAGAGAGCAGGAGACACAAAATCCAAAGCATTCTCCAGGCTCCAAGCTGTCAGCACAGAGCCCAATGTGGGGCTTGAACTCGTGTACCACGAGATCATGACCTGAGCGGAAGTTGGACACTTAACTGACTGAGCCACCCAGGCACCCCTCCACTTTTTCATTTCTGATGAGTAATTTGTGTCTTCTCTCTTATATTTTTCTTGGTTAGCCTGACAGATGATTATCATTTTATTACTCTTTTCAAAGAATCAGCTTTTTTGATTCATTGATATTCTTTATTAAATTTCTGTTTTTAATTTCATTTATATCCTTTCTATTTTTTTTTTTTTAATTTTTTTTTTTTTTTTCCCAACGGTTTTTATTTATTTTTGGGACAGAGAGAGACAGACAGAACATGAACGGGGGAGGGGCAGAGAGAGGGAGACACAGAATCGGAAACAGGCTCCAGGCTCCGAGCCATCAGCCCAAAGCCTGACGCGGGGCTCAAACTCACGGACCGCGAGATCGTGACCTGGCTGAAGTCGGACGCTTAACCGACTGCGCCACCCAGGCGCCCCTATCCTTTCTATTTTTAATTAATTTTCTTCTGCTTTCTTTAGGCTTATATGCTCTTCTTTCTATAGTTTCCTAATATGTAAGCTTAGTATTGATTTTACATCTTCTTTTCTAACATATGCATTTAATGGTACAAATTTTCCTCTTAGCATTGCTCTTGCTTCATTCCACAAAATTTTCTAAGTTGTATATTCATATTAATTTAGTTCACAATATTTGAAATTTTTTCTTGAGGCTTCTTTGATCTATATATTATCTAGAAGTCTATTGTGGGGTGCCTGAGTGGCTCAGTTAGTTAAATGACTCTTGATTTCAGCTCAGGTCATGATTCCAGGGTGATAGGATCAAGCTCTGTGCTCTGCACAGAGCCTTCTTGGGATTCTCTCTCTCTCTCTCTCTCTCTCTCTCTCTCTCTCTCTCTCTCTCCTGCCCCCACTCACTCTTTCTCTTTCTCTCTCTCTCAAAAGCAAAAGAAGTCTGTTGTTTTATCTCCAATTATTTTGGCATTTTTCCAGCTATCTTTCTGTTATTGATTTCTAGTTCAATTCCACTGCGGTCTGAGAGCATACTCTATGATTTCTAGTCTTTTAAATGTGTTAAGGTGTGTTTTATGGCATATGATGTGGTCTACATTAGTGAATGTTCATTTCAACTTGAGAAGCATGCGTATTCTGCTGTTGTTGGTTGAATTATTCTATAATTTCAATTAGACACAATTGATGATGCTGTTCAGGTCAACTATATCCTTACTAATTTACTGCTTGCTGGATCTATCAATTATTGATACAGGAGACAATTTGTCCATTTCTCCTGACAGTTTTATCAGTTTTTGCCTAATATATTTTGATGTTCTCTTGTTAAGTGCATACATTTCAAAATCATTATATCTTCTTGGAGAATTGACCCCTTTATCATTATGTATCATCTTCTCACCTCTGATAATTTCTATTTTTTTCTGAAGTCTGCTATGTCTGAAATTAACATAGCTACTTCGACTTTCTTTTGATTAGTGTTAGCATGGTATATCTTTCTCCATCCTTTACTTTTAATACACCTGTGTCTTTATATTTAAAGTGAATTTCTTATAGACAACATGTAGTTGGGTCTTATTGTTTTATTTACTTTGAAAGTCTCTGTATTATAATTGGTGTATTGAGACCATTCAAATTTAAAATGATTATTGATATCATATGACATTAATATCTACTATATTTGCAACTGCTTTCTTTCTTTTCTTATTAAATTTTTTTTTAAGTTTATTTATTTTGAGGGTGAGGGGCAGAGAGAGGAGAGAGAGTATCCCAAGCAGGCACTGTGCTGTACACAACCCAATGCGGGGCTCTATCTCATAAAATATGAGACCATGACCTGAGCTGAATCAAGAGTCAGAGGCTTAACCAGCTGAACCACCCAGGTGCTCTGCAACTGCTTTTGTTCATTGCATTTGCTCTGTTTCTTTTTTATCTTCTCCCATTTTTCTGGCTTCTCTGGTTTTAATTGAGCATTTTATATAATTCAATTTTCTCTTAGATATAAATGATTCTTATTTTGGAAATTCTAATAGAGTCTCCAATATGCATTTAAAAATTATCTAAGTCCACTTCCAAATAACACCGTGCCATTTCATGAGTAGTGCAGATACTTTATAGCAGTATTCCCAAATCCTCCCTCCTGTCCCGTATTATTTTACTGTCATTTATTTCACATATCCATATGCTACAATCTCTCTAATACATTGTTGCTATCACTACTTTGAAGAGTTATCTGTTAGATCAGTTAAGACTAATACAAGATAAAAGATTTTTTTTTAACTTTCATTTATTCCTTCTCTGATGCTCTTCTTTTTATGACCTATATAATTTTCCTCCTCTCTAAAGAACTTTAACATTTCTTGTAAGGCAGGTCTACTGGGAACACATTCCTTCAGTTTTTGTCTGAAGGTCTTTTGAAGTATAATTTTGCTGAATATAGTACTCTGGGTGGTGTTTTTCTTTCTTTCAACACTTTAAATATTTCAGTTTACATTGTTTCTGAGAAGTCCAATGTAGTTCTTACCCTTGTTCTTCTGTAAGTAAGGTGGGTTTTCCCCTCTGATTTCCTTCAAAATTTTCCTATAGTCTTTAGGTTTTCTTCAGTTTGAATATGATGCACTGAGTTGTAGATTAAAAAAATTTTTTTTTAATTTGCATCCAAATTAGTTAGCATATAGTGCAACAATTATTTCAGGAGTAGATTCCTTAGTGCCCCTTACCCATTTAGCCCATTCCCCTCCCACACCCCGTCCAGTAACCCTCTGCTTGTTCTCCATATTTAAGAGTCTCATGTTTTGTCCTCCTCCCTGTTTTTATATTATTTTTGTTTCCCTTCCCTTATGTTCATCTGTTTTGTCTCTTAAAGTCCTCATATGAGTGAAGTCACATGATATCTGTCTTTCTCTGACTGACTAATTTCACTTAGCATAATACCCTCTGGTTCCATCCATGTAGTTGCAAATGCCAAGATTTCATTCCTTTTTGATTGCCGAGTACTACTCCATTGTATATATATACCACTTCTTCTTTATCCATTCATCCATCGATGGACATTTGGGTTCTTTCCATACTTTGGCTATTGTTGATAGTGCTGCTATAAATATTGGGGTGCATGTGTCCCTTAAAAACAGCACACCTGTATCCCTTGGATAAGCACATAGTAGTGCAATTGCTGGGTCATAGGGTAGTTCTATTTTTAATTTTTTGAGGAACCTCCATACTGTTTTCCAGAGTGGCTGCACCAGCTTGCATTCCCACTGAGTTGTAGATTTTATGGTATTTGTTATATTTGGCATTTTCTGGGCTTCTTGTATCTATGGCTTGGGGTCAAACATTCATTTTGGGAAAATATCAGTCATTACTTCAAATATTTCTTCTGCTCAAGGCAAGGGAATTAAAAGCAAAAGTGAATTACTGGGACCTTATGAAGATAAAAAGCTTCTGCACAGCAAAGGAAACAACCAACAAAACTAAAAGGCAACCAACAGAATGGGAAAAGATATTTGCAAATGACATATTGGACAAAGGGCTAGTATCCAAAATCTATAAAGAGCTCATCAAACTCCACACCTGAAAAACAAATAACCCAGTGAAGAAATGGGCAGAAAACATGAATAGACACTTCTCTAAAGAAGACATCCGGATGGCCAACAGGCACATGAAAAGATGTTCAACGTCGCTCCTCATCAGGGAAATACAAATCAAAACCACACTCAGATATCACCTCACGCCAGTCAGAGTGGCCAAAATGAACAAATCAGGAGACTATAGATGCTGGAGAGGATGTGGAGAAACGGGAACCCTCTTGCACTGTTTGTGGGAATGCAAATTGGTGCAGCCACTCTGGAAAGCAGTGTGGAGGTTCCTCAGAAAATTAAAAATAGACCTACCCTATGACCCAGCAATAGCCCTGCTAGGAATTTACCCAAGGGATACAGGAGTACTGATGCATAGGGGCACTTGTACCCCAATGTTTATAGCAGCACTCTCAACAATAGCCAAATTATGGAAAGAGCCTAAATGTCCATCAACTGATGAATGGATAAAGAAATTGTGGTTTACATACACAATGGAATACTACGTGGCAATGAGAAAAAATGAAATATGGCCTTTTGTAGCAACGTGGATGGAACTGGAGAGTGTGATGCTAAGTGAAATAAGCCATACAGAGAAAGACAGATAGCATATGTTTTCACTCTTATGTGGATCCTGAGAAACGTAACAGAAACCCATGGGGGAAGGGAAGGAAAAAAAAAAAAAGAGGTTAGAGTGGGAGAGAGCCAAAGCATAAGAGACTGTTAAAAACTGAGAACAAACTGAGGGTTGATGGGGGGTGGGAGGGAGGGCAGGGTGGGTGATGGGTATTGAGGAGGGCACCTTTTGGGATGAGCACTGGGTGTTGTATGGAAACCAATTTGACAGTAAATTTCATATATAAAAAAATAAAAAATAAATAAATAAATAAACATTAAAAAAACAAATATTTCTTCTGCTCATTTCTATTATACTTATTCAGATATTTACAATTCTTTTTATGCTCCTTTATTCCTGAAGTTCCAAGTTTTCTCTTGGTATTATTTCCTTTCTATCTGAAGAATTTCCTTTTGCAATTAAGAACAAGTAAACTGTTTATGAATTTAGATTCTTTTGTTTGAAAATGATTTTATTTTACTTTCACTCCTGAAGGATGTTTTCACTGGACATAGAATTCTGGGATAATATTTCTTTTCTTTCAGCACTTTAAAAATAACATGCAACTTCCTTGTCCTTCATGGTCTTTAATGAAAAATCTACAGTACTTTGTAACACTCCCCCATCCCTATTTCTCTCTGGTTGCTTTCAGGATTTTTTTCTTCGTCTTTATTTTTTAGAAGTTCAACCATGATGCATGATCTTGACATTCATTTCATTTCATTCATTTTATTAGGTTTATCCAATTTGAGGTTCCCTCAGCTTCTTGAATCTGTAAGGTTTTTTTCTTTTGCTAAGCTTGAGATGTTTTCAGCTATTATTTCTTCAAATATTTTTTCAGCACTACATTATTTTTCTTCTCCTTTTAAGACTCTGAGGACACTATTGTTAAACTTTTTGTTGTTGCTCCACAGTTCTCTGAGACTCTGTTCATTTTTTTTTAAACCTTGTTTGTTTGTTTCTACATTTCAGCATGGGTAATATTTTTTGATTCTATTTCAAATTCACTGATTCTTTCCTATGTCCTGTCTACTTAAGAGACTATTTAATGAGTCCTTAAGTTATTTTTTGATTTTAATATTTTCACTTGATTCTTTTATACATCTTTTCTTCTTTACAAATAATGTTGGATTTTACTATTTGTTTCAAGAGTATTCATTATTGGGACACCTGTGTGGCTCAGTCATTTGAATGTCTCACTTTGGCTCAGGTCATGATCTCATGGTTCATGAGTTCAAGCCCCACGTCTTGCTCTGTGCTGATGGCTCAGAGCCTGGAGCCTGCTTTCAATTCTGTGTCTCCTTCTCTCTCTCTCTGCTCCTCCCTCAGTCAAGATCTGCCTCTCTCTCTCTCTCTCTCTCTCTCAAAACTAAATAAACATTAAACAAATTTAAAAAGTGTTCATTATTTTCACTTGAGCATTTTTATAATAGCTGAATTAAAGACTTTATCAGATAATCCCAACATCTGTGTCATTCCATGACTGACCTCTTGATTATCTTTTCCTATGTAAGTCAAGATTTTGTAGTCATTTGTATGTCTAGTAATTTTGGATTGTATCATGGACATTTTGAATATTACATTTTTGAGACCCTAGGACTTGCTTAAATACTGTTGAACATGTTGATATTTTCATTTTTAATCAGATAATCTGGTTTAGTTCAGACCACAATTTCCAACACTCCTTCTGTGGGCTGAAGTTCCTATATCAGTTTAGTTTTTAAAACTTTTGTAGTGATGGGGTGCCTGGGTGGCTCAGTTGGTTAAACATCTGACCCTTGATCTCAGCTCAGGTTTTGATCTCATGGTCTTGAGTTCAAGCCCCATGTTGGGCTCTGTTCTGGGTGTAAAGCCTGCTTAAAACAAACAAACAAACAAACAAGCAAACAAACTTTTGCAGTGCTATTTGAATATTTCCTGCCTGTGTGACACCCAGTGGCCAGACTAGAATATGGATAGTAGTCTATCCCAAGCAGGCTCCACACTGTTAGTATGGAGCCAGATGCAGGGCTTGAGCTCATGAACCATGAGATCATGACCTGAGCCAAATCCAAGAGTTGATTGCTTAACTGACTGAGCCATCCAGGCGCCCCTAGAGTAATTTTGGTTTGTTGCAGGAAATAATTAATGTTCTCTTTGAAATCAAAGCAAAGTAAAAAATAAAACAGTTAAGACTTAATTCATTGGGACCTTTTTAAAAATATTTTTTTAAGATTTTATTTTTAAGTAAATCTCTACACCCAACATGGGACTTGAACTTACAAACCTGAGATCAAGAGTCACATGCTCTACTGACTGAATCAGCCAGACACCCTAATAATATCGGATGATTCTACATTTTTAAAAGTAAATTCTACCCCTAATGTGAGGCTTGAATTCATGATCCTGAAATAAATAGTGGCAATGCTCTACCAACTGAGCCAGCCAGGCACCTCTTAATTAACTGGAACCCTTGGATACATAAACATTTTTTTCTTCTTGGTTACAGCAATTTTAAGATTTTATTGGGGTGATACCTTAAGTACAACAAACATTCTCCTAATTTTGATTGCCTCCTCTTCCCCTATTCCCCAGATTGGCACATAAAAGATGGTGATTGGGTGCAAAAAGCTAGTATACTAAGTGGAAAAGTGGGATTTCAATTCAAGTATGCCTAATGTCACAGCCTAAGCTTTTCATCAGTATGCTGTGTTGCCTTTTTAAGTTAAATAAATGCTGCCCCACATCTAAAACTTTTATTGACTGTGTTACATTTATTGTTCACTCCCTTGACCTTACTCCTGAATCTCTGTGGGAGGTATAGACTTCCATACCATTTTAATATTGAGCTTGGCCTTGAGATTTGCTTTGGCCTAGTAATGGTTGGAGTATGATCCATCACCCCTTGACTTTGTGCTTAGTCATGTGACTAAGGAGACATGACAAGGGCAGAGGCATAGAATGTATTTTGTTGTTAGACTTATCTTTTGCCCTTCTGCCATTACCATGAAGTGAACATGACCCACGGATCCCGCTGTTCCAGGGAAAATGAGAGATATGTGGAGCATACCTGGATCCATCCCAAAGTCTGGTGCCAAGCCCACGTAGGCCTAACCTAGGTGAGTGACATGTGGGTAAAAATAAATGTCTGTTGTTTCACATTTCTGAGTTTAGGGGTGGTTTGCTATGCAGCATTATTGTGGCAACTGACCTCTTATGACCATATAAATATTTGGTTGAGACCATCTTATGTTTCCGTGTGAAATGTAAATGAACATAGGATTTTTATTTAAATTCTAAAGCCTAAGTATATTGTAATCTCTGCTTTCTTCACTGTTTACTATTTCCACGCCTGTTTTTCCTCCTAGAAGAGTTCTTACAAAGGAATGACATTTTCTTCTGTTTATCACCAGCTCTGCTAGTTTTGCAAAATTCTGCTAGTTTTATTTGGGGCATCAGAGAATAGTGGAGACTTGTAGCGTAAGCATCAAAGTTCCTACTTCCCTAAACTGGATTTGTTATTCTTGGTCCCATTTGTAAATGCAGCATCAGCATCCCTATAGGTCTCTCTGCATAGCTTCTGCTAACAAGAAGGCACAGATTATAGGGTTGTATGCTGGTTCATTCCTCATGACTCTCTTTCTTCCCATGTAATGAACTCTACAATGGTATCTAAACATATTTGGGGTTGAATACTATTTCTATCCTTTAATGTCTGAGGACTGAGGGTAACCTACATATTGTCTCTGAGTCTTAGATTCCTCATACGTGAAGTAAGGTTATAATTTCTTCCCAGTCTCCCTCATGACATTGTTCTGAGCTTCAGGAACTCAGTAAAGATTAAAGATTCTTGTTATTTACTCTGAGTATGTTCAGCAAGCTAGGAGCTAGCAGTATTCACCACCAGTGTTCTATTCTTTATATGCCTTAGGAAAGGGAGTTTTCAGGAATATGGGGTACTGTAACTCTATTTCACTACCTCTGGCTCCTGCCACAGCCTGGGCTCAATAATCTCACTCTCCTCTCTGTACCTTTTTTCCACCACCTGGGTAGGATCATCCTAACTACACTCACAATCTGCCTAGGACTCAGAGAATCCTATTTCCTTGACAACAGAAATTTAGGTATCAAAGTGAGTTAGCTTGGAGGAGCTGAAGCAGTGGCACTCTGCCCTTGGTGTTACATTGCTTTTGGCTTCTTAGAGTTCATCCCCACTAGTTACTCAAATGCAGAATGAGTATGTAGCTTAGAGACTAAAGAATAGATGCCTAGCCTAGCTGCTTTCTATCAGATGCATGGGCCCTAAGTTGTTTTGCAAATTAAGGCAGGTTTTCTACCTCATTCTTGGTGGTATTTTAGAACCACACAACCTGTGGAACCTGGAAGAGTATAATTATGCTTGCATCCTTCCTTTGGTTCATAAACTTAATTGGTAAGGCTTTACAGTGGGAAAGAATTCTCTTATTATTTACCAGGTACCAAGTGCTTTACATTTTTATGTTATTCATTGAGATTTGGTTCTGATATCAACCCTTTTATTATCATTTTAAAGATAAGGAAACTTAAGCTTAGAGTAAGCAAATTAACAGAGTCAGAAGTTACAGCCACATCTGTCTGAATCCAAAGCTTATGTTTTCCATGGCATCACACAGCCATTTTCTGCATTTTGCTTATGCTTGGTCATTCTAAGGGTATGGTGATATGTGTTCTATCATAATTTTGCTAAAGAGTAGCTAGTGTCAGGATATGGAATCAAACAATCCTGAGTTTGAATTCTATCATTTACCAACTGTGTGATCTTACAAAATTCATTTAACCTCTCTGAGTCTCAGTTTCATTATAGGACTAATAATAGTGTTTGTCTCCTAAGGTATTGGGGAGATTAAATGAGATGATGCCTGTGAAGGGCCTTGTGTAGTGCCTAACATAGTCCTGGCATATATTAAGCATTCAATAAATATTGACTGAAAAAATAATCTGTCTCAAAGTACAAGTACCAATGGATCCTGAATCTCTTTTGTTTGCTTTAATAGTATACCGGCAAGTTCTTGAGAATTTAATTATAGGATGTTAGAGTTAGATGAGATCTTAGGCTTGGGTTATCCAAACTCCTCATTTTGTATATGGTGAAAATGAGGTTCAGAGAACGGGAGGGACTTGAATTTGTGTATCCTCCACTGATTCAATTGCATCTCCTGATAAAGTCAGTTATCTTAGTCAAATTCATGTGTTATCGTCTTGCTTTATCTGTTTGAAACTGGCAAGGATCTCTACCCTTCTATTTACCAGTCCTGAGATTTATAAGTAGAAAATGAAGGGGTGCCTAGGTGGCTCAGTCAGTTGAGCGTCCGACTTCAGCTCGGGTCATGATCTCAACGTTCGTGAGTTCGAGCCCCGTGTAGGGCCCTGTGCTAGCAGCTCAGAGCCTGGAGCCTGCTTTGGATTCTGTATCTCCCCCTCTCTCAGACCCTCTTCTGCTTACACTTTGTGTCTCTGTCAAAAATAAATAAACATAAAAATATTTAAAAAAAAAGAGAATGAGATTTTTATTATTAGAAAAGTGTGTATTTCCTCTAATATGCCCGCCCTTTCCCATATTCCACATCCTGTCATGGATTCCTGGCCATGCTTGCAATTCAAGGAGTGTCCTCTATCTCTGGAGATCTCTTTATATTCTTCATAATCATTATTATCAGGAATTCCTTGTCTTGTATCCCAATCCCTTTGGGACCTGTTGTATGTCAAATTTACCTGATAAACTATAGGTTAATGTGTTAATGGATTAATGTGTTACCTTTCTCATATATTATAGGCATATTAACAAGATGCTTCTCTCAAAGAAATGATATACAGTGGAATTTCATGCATAAAGGCATTAAGTTATGGAAGAGAGCAATTTGAGTAAGAGGCTTTCTCATACCACCTGGGTGGCCACTTAGAAAATATTTATCCTTTGGAGCCTTCTTAGAGAAAGATAGAGACTCTTCTTAGGGTTATGATGAAGTGTAGCCTTCCCTTGTTAGCCTTTTGCAGCAGTGGTTGAGCAGAAGTAGAAGTTGCCATAGCTCTTGGTGATCGTGCTTGGACTGCTTGGGTTCTGGGGTTGGAGACTGGCATTTGAGACTTTTTATAAGGTATTTGATAGGATAAGGATTAAGGTGGGTTTGAATCTGGATAAAACTAGCAAGAGGAATTCTGTTGGAATCAAGGCCAGGGTCATCTCCTGCCATTCCTTTGAAGGCACTAAGACTCCAGACTTCACAAAACAACTGATACTCATCTTCATCATCCTTTCCATCCTCATCAGGAGAGACACCAGCATACTGTACTGGCTGAACATAAAGGCTGGGACAGCCCTGGTAATTGGTGTGAGAACCAATCCTTCCCCACCAGTATGCACAATGAGGCATTGAAACAGGGATTCTTCCTGCATTGCCATTAGTGCTATGTCCCCTTTACTATTAGTCTTAGCATATAAGAGGAAGGGTTTGTAGGCATTGTCGAGTTTATCACTGGTGGGGGTGACTTGCTTAAGTCTGCAGAGTGAATTCATGGTTTATTGAGTGTTATAGCTCAGAACTCCTGATGCCTTACTTTGTGCTCTTTTTTTGTGCACCACGGTGCCTCTGTTGTGTGAGCTGAGATGGCACAGGTAGGTGGCATGGTGTCTGGAAGAACCCTAGTTTTTATGTATGTGGTTACACATGTACATACGTGTGTGTATGTGTATGTGTGTGTGTGTAGTGCTTAGAAGAGGGGCTGTCAGATACACTCGTACATTTTAACTATCATTATTATAATTGATAATATTTTATATACACATAGCTCATATGAGGGCCTTGAGACTCAGTAACCCACTCTTCTTAGTTCATAAAGATCAAAGCTTATAGAATTCTTTCATGTCACTCAAATCCTCCTATCAATCTCATAGGGATCAATATTATTGTTGTTATTATTGTTGGTGTTATTGTTATTATCCCAACCCAGGGATAAAATAATAGGTTTAGAAAAGTTGAATGGGTATACCAAGACCCACATAAATCAGTGATGGAGCTGAGGTAACCAAGGCCAGTGCTCATACTTCTACACCAGAGCCTCCTTCCCAAGAACTGCAGAAAATATATCAAAGGAGGCATAACTCCTAGGTCAGCACTTGACCTGCAAGACGAGATTCAGGGGAAAAGTGTGTATTTCCTCTAATATGCCCTCCATTTCCCATGCCTGGTAGCATGAGCTGAGGACAGTGACATCTAAGACTTTGCTTGTTGACCAGTTCTGTTAGGACCAGTTATGCTCATGAGAGTGCCTCTTTTCATCTTAGCTGCCTTTCAATGTGTGATCAAGAAATTCCATCAAATTGGGATAAAACTGGCAAAAATAATGAATTCAGATCAACTTGAGAGGCCCAGCCTTGCCATGAGAACATAATATAGCAATGTATTTGAGAAACAGAAGGTGGAGGAAAGGAAAGAGGGAACATGAGAGAGGGAGGAAGACAGACATGAAAGCGTTTGACAGGTAAGATCTAAGCACATAAAATATAGAGGTAAAAGGCAAACAGCTGTGTGAGAACAAAGGAATATTCTGCTACTCCTTATTCTGCTTGCTACCCAGACTCTTCAATTGCAGCTTCTACTAAATAATAATGTGGGTTCTCTCTTTGCTCCCAGCTCAAAGAGAATGATAAAGCAGCAAAACTCTCAAAGTTACAGTACAGCCATAGATAAAAGTTGATGACATAGAAATCAGCCCCTGCCAACACACACACTTTGGCAACCCCTACTGGAGAAACACAATGATAGTGAATATAATGAACAAAGAAGGAAACGACTATTGAGCTAAGATGGGGAAGGTGCCTTTCTTTGGTACCCTAATGGGGTGTTTTGATGATTTCTAATGTCTGTAGTACTCAATTTTGCAGCAGAAAGTTGGACTGAAGGAGAGGCTAGTTACTTCAGTGTCTCGGGCTCTCTGTGAAAGTCACACATCAGACATAATCATAGACATTAATTTCTGGATTCTTCTGCAGATAATAAAACTTGAAGAAGCTGGACCCATTTTCAGGAAGACATGAAATGGCCAAGTGAAATTGTAGGTTTTGGAAAGGAAGTAATGATGGATTGATTGTATGAAACACAGGCTGGCAAACTTTATGTCAATCTTAGACAATAATTCTAGAGATTGCTATTAGAAGATAGTTTATAATCCTAAGAAGAGTTAGCTCTGATCAGTAGGAGTCAACATGGATTTGCTGAGAAGTCATATAATACAAATTTCATTTGCTTATTTAATTAGTTGAGTGATGGCTCTGGAGAATGTAGCCTACAATATATGTGGCTGTAATCCAGGCATTTAGCAAGATTTCTCATGATGTATTTGTGGAAAGTATGAAGATCTGTGGCCTCATTCATACAGTTATGTCAATTAGTATAGTTTGTTGAAGTAATATAACAAAAAGGTATGGGTACAGATTTGGACACTTAATATGATGATTTCTAGTAATAAGCTATAGAGTACTGTCCTTAACCTTGCCCTGTTAAACATTTTTATTCATGACTTGGTTGAAGTTATAAAAAAACAAGCTCATAAGATTTACAAAGACATAGTATACACAATGGAAGCCAGAATTAGGATTCTGCAAATTTTGACATATCTGGTAGATGGGCTGAATCTGCAAGATGAAATTTAAAAATGTAGCACAAAAGACTATGGGGAAAGTCAAAGAAACTGATTACCCAAATATGGAATGTGGCTTAGCAGAGCTCATATTAAAAAGTTTTAAGGGCTTTAATGTTCAATGAGCTCAAATGTAAGTTAGCTGTGAGATGTGTCTATATGCTTGTTTGTTTCAAATGTCTTATTCTGTTTTTTATTTAAGTATAGTTGACATACAATGTTATATTAGTTTCAAGTGATAGTGATTCATAGTGATTCAATAATTCTATATATAAAATATTATACTAATACTAATATATTAATATTAGTACATTCTATAACTAATATATAGTTAGAATTTTATACATTACTCATTATTCACCACAATAAGTGTAGTTACCATCTGTTGCCATGCAAGTTATTACAATATTTTTTACTGTATTTCCTATGTTGTACTTTTCATCCCTGTGACTTATTTATTTTATAACTAGAAGTTTGTACCATTTAACCCTTTTCACTTATTTTGCCCATGTCTATGCATTTTTTTCATGATACCTTAATATGGTGGTTCACACACTTGGCTTCACAGGTTGCAATCCAGACCACCCAGGTCTCAGACTATTCACTTAATGGTGAACATGTGAAACATACCTGGATAGTGCTGTAAAGGCTTTGAAAATGGAATAAAGTTTGGAACCACAACCCACAGATGTTGGATCAGAACTTTCACTTGAACCTAACCAGGTTGACTGCCTGCTAAAACAAAAACATCAGTATCAACATTCTTCATAGGATTTAAACAATTTCCAAGACCTGATAAGGCAACATCTAAATTATCCAGGATACAATCCAAAATTATTAGGCAAATGAAGAATTAAAGTCTTAACTCACATGAGAAAAGACAATCAACAGATGCCATCCTTGATGACAGATGTTGGAATTATCAGAAAAATTAAAGCAAAGCTATTATAAAAATACACTAACAAGGGAAAAATCCTTGAAAAAAATAGAAAAATAGAAAGCCTCAGCAAAGAAATAAAAAATATAAACACTAACCAGATGGAAGTTTAAAGACTGAAAATATATAATAAGTAAGACTTGAAAAAGATTACTGAATGGGCTCTGTAGCAGAACGTTGTCAGGATGATTTCATGGACTAGGCTACACTTCAGTTGCTGCTTGAAGAACAAATGAAAATGAACCAAGTGGGGAAGAGTTGTATTAGTTATCTATTGCTAATAGATAGCTATCATTAATTAGTTATCCCAAACATAGCAGTTTAAAACAACAAATATTAATATCTCACACAGTATTTCAGAGTCAAGAATCTGGGAGTGGCTTAAATGGATGGGTCTGTCTCAGTCTGTCAAGAGGTTGCAATTAAACTGTCAGCCAATGGGGCGCCTGGGTGGCGCAGTCGGTTAAGCGTCCGACTTCAGCCAGGTCACGATCTCGCGGTCCGTGAGTTTGAGCCCCGCGTCAGGCTCTGGGCTGATGGCTCAGAGCCTGGAGCCTGTTTCCGATTCTGTGTCTCCCTCTCTCTCTGCCCCTCCCCCGTTCATGCTCTGTCTCTCTCTGTCCCAAAAATAAATAAAAAACGTTGAAAAAAAAATTAAAAAAAAAATAAATAAAATAAACTGTCAGCCAAGGTGTAGTCATCTCAAGGCCCAGCTGGGATTGCAGAATCTACTTCCAAGCTTACTCACATGACTGTTGGCAGGCCTCAGTTTCTTGTGGGCTGTTTTTTTCCTTGCCACATGGCCCTCTCTCTAGGGAAACTTAAAGCAGGGCAGCTGGCTTTCCTCATAGCAAATGATCCCAAGGGGAGGGTCAGAAAATCAAGATGGAACCCACAGTCTTTTTCTATAAGCTAATATCAGAAGTGACATACCATCTCTTTATTTGATTTTTTAGAAGTGAGTCATTAAGTCCAGGTCATACTCAAGGGGAGAGGAATTAGACTTCAGATCCTGAAGTGGAGAAGTATCAAAAATTTGTGGACATATTTTGAAAACGATTACAAGGGGAAATATTCTAGGAGGAGGGAATCAGATATGCAAAAGCACAAAATCAAGGGAAATAATTAAAAATGGACACTGGAGGCTGTTTCTGTCTCTATTTAGTTCAGTTGTGTCTGTTAAGTACTGGTTGAGGTGAAGGTTCTATAAAAGTCCGATAATCCTCCAAAGACTCCTACTTACCTGTCCTGTCTCTTTGGGGAAGGCAGCAGGTCCAGGTTAGTGCCTTCACACTAGGAGATAAATAGGACCTGTATCCCTCGCAGTATTTTGTCTTAGGATCTTGGAACAAAAGGGAAAATATAAAAATATATTTTCTTTTAGTTGTAGGTGTATGCCTTTACAGTAGCATGGAAAAGTAGCTTGGAATTTCACTTGGATGCTTATTGTCCTTGATAATACTCCATTCTGCCACTGTCTTCCATCTTCTTACTAGCTAAATAATTGTAAGTCCGTTCTGCTGTAATGTCTGTTTGTTCCAATGTGATTGATATATCAGTGGACAATCTGAGCATGACAGGAATTTTGTTTGCTTGAGCATGATTCCATCAGTAAGAAACACCAGGTGAATATAGAAAACAGCACCCAGCTGAACTGAGCTGTAGGGTAATACACAAAACACACACCTCAAACATCTAACCACAACCATTCACATTTAGTTTTACAACTTTTCATCTGATTTCAGATAACACTCCTTTCACCACTTCACAATAACTCATAATCTGCCATGCCCACATCCACAAGCAAACTTTAGGTTTTTTCAAGTTAAAGTGCCATTTTTATTGTAGTATTTATGTATTTCTTAACCATTAGCATGTGCAAAACTGTGCTGCCTTTCTTACCTGGTTTTTAACATGTTGCTGATATTTTTATTGTTGTTCCTCTAGTCCCATTTTCCCCATAAGCCCTGTGGTTTTTATTGTGTAATTTTGCATAGTGCAGCAATTTTTAAAGAATACATATATCATGTTATAGCAAAACTGACTGTATATATATGTCTTTTAACTTACCTAGGATGGTGAATTTGGGTGGACTTGGCAAAGAATGAAAATCAAGTCAGTGAAGATTCTGTGTTGCGGAGGCAAAAAGAAAAAGAAGAGAAACATTCAAGTACAGTGGAGATGCTTATCTTCAGTGGTGAACCATTCAGAGCCTCTATCTGAAGACTCCTTTGGTGGATATACTCACTAATGGCTATTTGGTATTCTAGTGTCTGGGTCTCCTGCTCTTCTGACCTTGAGTATCCTCTTCCATAGCAAGCAACTCTTTTTCTTTGGAATATAGTGCAGCGAATAGTGTAGTGAGACATTGTCAAAGAATTTGGACTTTGTTCTCTTGCTTCTCTGATCTTGAGCGAGGCAAGTATTTCCTGTCAACTTCATATCGCCTCTGAGGACACAACTTTAAGAACTGCCAGGGATTTTTCTTGACTTTGTATCTGTGGCACCTGATGCTGAGGTGGTCATAATCAAGTTCCAAAGTGGTCTGGAGCATTTGCAATACAGAACCTGCTTCTCTTGCTACTTGGACCATATTCAAATCCATGGGAGGAGGCTGGGGTAAGTTTAATTCTTTATTCCTCTTTCTCTTTCTTTTCCTCATTATTCTTTCTCTTCTTCATCTTTATTGAGGCAGTGCCATGTAGTAGTTGAAAATGTAGGTTCTGGGTCTACTGTGTAATGGTTGTATGACCTTAGGCCACTTACTTAACTTGTCTGCACCTCCATTCCCTCATCTTTAAAACTGAGATTATAACAGCACCTACCTCATAGGCTTGTTGTGATGAATGAATGCTATAATCCACGACAAGCACTTAGAACTGATCTAGTTGCTTTATACACATGTTCTTAATCAATACCTAAAGTTTAAGGAGACTATATCCATTTAGGACCAAGTGGAGATAAAAAAGTGATTCTGGGCTATTAAATTCTGTCAGTGGGGAAATGTAGTTGCATTTATCCACAATGCTTCAGGACTCAGCTATTGCCTTAAAAAAGGTACAATTGTGATTGCAGTTTCTATTTATGGAGCTCATAAGCATTGACCCATTTCTTTCATTAACTACTACTTTACCTTGGGCCATGGCTGCCAATGTAAAGTTGCTTCTATAGACCTTTGAATAAATATTGGATATTTAGGTCACATAACTCTAACAACAGAAACATTTTAGGCTGTCTGACCAGTATATTAAATGAAATGTTAAATGAGACTGTGATCTAACCAAGGACAGAGATTTTTGTCTTTTTGTCTTATATATCCTCAACATCTAATATAATGGTTCTCAACCATGAGTGATTTTGTACCCCCAGGGGACACTTGGCAATGTCTGCAGTCATTTTTGGTTGTCACGACTGAGGAGAAGGCAGTTGCTCCTGTAATCTAGTGGATAGAGGCCAGGAATTTTGCCAAACATCTTACAAGGCACAGGATAGTCTCCCACAACCACTATACTGCCTGAAATATTAATAGTTCTGGGGTTGAGAAACCCTACTCTAATACAATGCCTAAATACAAGGAATACTGTAGCATCTTGATAAATGTGTATCGAATGGATGAGTGAAGTTTGGGGAACAAAAATGTGATTTGGAGGCAGAGACATGGTTTGGGAGACAATCTCATAAAGGAGTTGCAAGAAAGCCTGGCATTCAGCCATTTGGTGTCAGCATGACACCAAGACTAGTAGTGTTTGCCCTGTTCAGGCATCCAGGAAGATTGGTCTGTGCCTAGTTCATTTGGTTGCTAAATATTTTGAATAACATTCCTGGAAGGTGGTATATTTTTTAGAAGTTCTAGGTAATTGCTTCTGGAAATAAGTTGTCTTAGAAACTTCAGGAAGGGGAAATATACTGACTTAGGCTTTGGAGAGTAAACAGGAAATGGAGTAAGAAGTGGCTGTGTATAAATCATATTGTTATGGCAGGGATAGAAAAAGTTTACCATTCTGGTGAAAGGGAAAATAAGAGCAATCTCTTTCATAGTCCCTCAGTCTAAGGCAAAGCAACGGTCTCCCAAATAGGGAATTAGTAGGGGAAAAGTGAAAAGTAAAATAAAACAAGTTAAAGTGGTTACACGACAAAAGAAAATAGGTTATTTTCTGCAATGGGACATTGTCTTAGTCCATCCAGGCTACTATAAAAGAATACCATACACTGGGTGGCTTATAAATAACATATTTATTTTTCACAGTTCTAGAGGCTGGGAAATCCAAGGTCCAGCACTGGCAGACTCAGTGTCTAGTGAGGGCCCACTGCTTAGTTTATAGATAGGTGTCTTCTCACTGTGTCTTCATGTGGTCTAAGAGGCAAGGGAGCTCTCTGGTGTCTTTTGTACAAGGGCATTAATTCCATTCACGGAGGCTCTACCCTCAGGACCTAATCACCTTGCATAGGCCCCACATTGGGAGATGGATTTCAACATATGAATTTTGGAGGGACACAAACATTCCAACTATAGCAGACATCTTTCAGAAATTGTAAGAGTAGCCCAAATAAAGAAAGCATAGGAGCTGCCTCAAAGGTAACTGATTAAATAAACAATGGTGAGACTTGTGGGAAGATGGCTGCTTAGGAGGACGCTGGCTCACTGCGCATCCTGCTGATCACTTAGATTCCACCTACACCTGCCTAACTAACCCAGAAAACCACCAGAAACTAGCAGAACGGAGTCTCCAGAGCCAAGTGCAGACAAGAGGCCCACGGAAGAGGGTAGGAAGGGCGGAGAGGCGGTGCGCGCTCCATGGACTGGCGGGAGGGAGCCAGGGCAGAGGGGCGGCCCGCCGGCCAAGCAGAGACCCTGAGTCTGGCTCGCAAAAGTGGAGGGGCCGGACGAAGTGTGTTCCGACAGCAAGCGGGACTTGCTTAGCATCTGGGAGGTCAAAAGTTAACAGCTCTGCTCAGAAAGTGGGAAGCTTGGAGGACAAAGGGAGGGAGATTTGCTGAGCCCCAGGACGACAGAGCTCAGTTTGGCTGGGGAACAAAGGCGCTCACCAGCGCCATCTCCCTCGCCCATCCCCCAGCCAAAATCCCAAAGGGAACCAGTTCTGCCAGGGAACTTGCTTGCTCCGCGCAAACACCCAACTCTGTGCTTCTGCGGAGCCACCCCTCCGGCAGCGGGTCTGACTCCCTCCTACTGCCACAGGGCCCCTCCTGAAGTGGATCACCTAAGGAGAAGCGAGCTAAGACTGCCCCTCCTGCCCCCATGCACCTTGCCTCCCCACCCCAGCTAATATGCCAGATCCCCAGCTCCACAAGCCTGGCAGTGTGCAAGTAGCCCAGAAGGGCCACGCCACCCCACAGTGAATCCCGCCCCTAAGAGAGGGGAAGAGAAGGCACACACCAGTCTGACTGTGGCCCCAGTGGTGGGCTGGGGGCAGACATCAGGTCGGACTGCGGTCCGCCCACCAACTCCAGTTATATACCACAGCACAGGGAAAGTGCCCTGCAGGTCCTCACCACTCCAGGGACTATCCAAAATGACCAAACGGAAGAATTCCCCTCAGAAGAATCTCCAGGAAATAACAACAGCTAATGAACTGATCAAAAAGGATTTAAATAATATAACAGAAAGTGAATTTAGAATAATAGTCATAAAATTAATCACTGGGCTTGAAAACAGTATACAGGACAGCAGAGAATCCCTTGCTACAGAGATCAAGGGACTCAGGAACAGTCACGAGGAGCTGAAAAAACGCTTTAAAGGAAATGCAAAACAAAATGGAAACAACGACGGCTCGGATTGAAGAGGCAGAGGAGAGAATAGGTGAACTAGAAGATAAAGTTATGGAAAAAGAGGAAGCTGAGAAAAATAGAGATAAAAAATCCAGGAGTATGAGGGGAAAATTAGAAAACTAAGTGACACACTAAAAAGAAATAATATATACATAATTTGTATCCCAGAGGAGGAAGAGAGAGGGAAAGGTGCTGAAGGGGTACTTGAAGAAATTATAGCTGAGAACTTCCCTGAACTGGGGAAGGAAAAAGGCATCGAAATCCAAGAGGCACAGAGAACTCCCTTCAGACGTAACTTGAATCGATCTTCTGCATGACATATCATAGTGAAACTGGCAAAATACAAGGATAAAGAGAAAATTCTGAAAGCAGCAAGGGATAAACGTGCCCTAACTTATAAAGGGAGACCTATAAGACTACTGACCGATCTCTCTTTTGAAACTTGGCAGGCCAGAAAGGATTGGCACGAGATCTTCAATGTATTGAAGAGAAAAAATATGCAGCTGAGAATCCTTTATCCAGCAAGTCTGTCATTTAGAATAGAAGGAGAGATAAATGTCTCCCCAAACAAACAAAAACTGAAGGAATTTGTCACCACTCAACCAGCCCTACAAGAGATCCTAAGGGGATCCTGTGAGACAAAATACCAGAGACATCGCTACAAGCATAAAACATACAGACATCACAATGACTCTAAACCCGTATCTTTCTATAATAACACTGAATGTAAATGGATTAAATGCGCCAACCAAAAGACATAGGGTATCGGAATGGATAAAAAAACAAGACCCATCTATTTGCTGTCTACAAGAGACTCATTTTAGACCTCAGGACACCTTTAGATTGAGAGTGAGGGGATGGAGAACTATTTATCATGCTACTGGAAGCCAAAAGAAAGCTGGAGTAGCCATACTTATATCAGACAAACTAGACTTTAAATTAAAGGCTGTACCAAGAGATGAAGAAGGGCATTATATAATAATTACAGGGTCTATCCATCAGGAAGAGCTAACAATTATAAATGTCTATGCGCCGAATACAGGAGCCCCCAAATATATAAAACAATTACTCACACACATAAGCAACCTTATTGATAAGAATGTGGTAATTGCAGGGGACTTTAACACTCCACTTACAGAAATGGATAGATCATCTAGACACACGGTCAATAAAGAAACAAGGGCCCTGAATGACACATTGGATCAGATGGACTTGACAGATATATTTAGAACTCTGCATCCCAAAGCAACAGAATATACTTTCTTCTTGAGTGCACATGGAACATTCTCCAAGATAGATCATATACTGGGTCACAAAACAGCCCTTCATAAGTATGCAAGAATTGAAATTATACCATGCATACTTTCAGACCACAATGCCATGAAGCTTGAAATCAACCACAGGAAAAAGTCTGGAAAACCTCCAAAAGCATGGAGGTTAAAGAACACCCTACTAACGAATGAGTGGGTCAACCAGGCAATTAGAGAAGAAATTAGGAAATATGTGGAAACAAACAAAAATGAAAATACAACAATCCAAACGCTTTGGGACACAGCGAAGGCAGTCCTGAGAGGAAAATACATCGCAATCCAGGCCTATCTCAAGAAACAAGAAAAATCCCAAATACAAACTCTAACAGCACACCTAAAGGACATAGAAGCAGAACAACAAAGGCAGCCTAAACCCAGCAGAAGAAGAAAAATAATAAAGATCAGAGCAGAAATAAACAATATAGAATCTAAAAAAACTGTAGAGCAGATCAACGAAACCAAGAGTTGGTTTTTTGAAAAAATAAACAAAATTGACAAACCTCTAGCCAGGCTTCTCAAAAAGAAAAGGGAGATGACCCAAATAGATAAAATCATGAATGAAAATGGGATTATTACAACCAATCCCTCAGAGATACAAACAATTATCAGGGAATACTATGAAAAATTATATGCCAACAAATTGGACAACCTGGAAGAAATGGACAAATTCCTAAACACCCACACTCTTCCAAAACTCAATCAGGAGGAAATAGAAAGCTTGAACAGACCCATAACCAGCGAAGAAATTGAATCGGTTATCAAAAGTCTCCCAACAAATAAGAGTCCAGGACCAGATGGCTTCCCAGGGGAGTTCTACCAGACGTTTAAAGCAGAGATAATACCTATCCTTCTCAAGCTATTCCAAGAAATAGAAAGGGAAAGAAAACTTCCAGACTCATTCTATGAAGCCAGTATTACTTTGATTCCTAAACCAGACAGAGACCCAGTAAAAAAAGAGAACTACAGGCCAATATCCCTGATGAATATGGATGCAAAAATTTTCAATAAGATACTAGCAAATCGAATTCAACAGCATATAAAAAGAATTATTCACCATGATCAAGTGGGATTCATTCCTGGGCTGCAGGGCTGGTTCAACATTCACAAATCAATCAATGTGATACATCACATTAATAAAAGAAAAGAGGGGCGCCTGGGTGGCGCAGTCGGTTAAGCATCCGACTTCAGCCAGGTCACGATCTCGCGGTCCGTGAGTTCGAGCCCCGCGTCAGGCTCTGGGCTGATGGCTCGGAGCCTGGAGCCTGGAGCCTGTTTCCGATTCTGTGTCTCCCTCTCTCTCTGCCCCTCCCCCGTTCATGCTCTGTCTCTCTCTGTCCCAAACATAAATAAAAAACGTTGAAAAATAAATAAATAAATAAATAAAAGAAAAGATAAGAACCATATGATCCTGTCAATTGATGCAGAAAAGGCCTTTGACAAACTCCAGCACCCTTTCTTAATAAAAACCCTTGAGAAAGTCGGGATAGAAGGAACATACTTAAACATCATAAAAGCCATTTATGAAAAGCCCACAGCTAACATCATCCTCAATGGGGAAAAACTGAGAGCTTTTTCCCTGAGATCAGGAACACGACAGGGATGCCCACTCTCACCGCTGTTGTTTAACATAGTGCTGGAAGTTCTAGCATCAGCAATAAGACAACAAAAGGAAATCAAAGGCATCCAAATTGGCAAAGATGAACTCAAGCTTTCGCTTTTTGCAGATGACATGATTTTATACATGGAAAACCCGATAGACTCCACCAAAAGTCTGCTAGAAGTGATACATGAATTCGGCAAAGTTGCAGGATACAAAATCAATGTACAGAAATCAGTTGCATTCTTATACACTAACACTGAAGCAACAGAAAGACAAATAAAGAAACTGATCCCATTCACAAGTGCACCAAGAAGCATAAAATACCTAGGAATAAATCTAACCAAAGATGTACAAGATCTGTATGCTGAAAACTATAGAAAGCTTATGAAGGTAATTGAAGAAGATATAAAGAAATGGAAAGACATTCCCTGCTCATGGATTGGAAGAATAAATATTGTCAAAATGTCAATACTACCCAAAGCTATCTACACATTCAATGCAATCCCAATCAAAATTGCACCAGCATTCTTCTCGAAACTAGAACAAGCAATCCTAAAATTCATATGGAACCACAAAAGGCCCCGAATAGCCAAAGTAATTTTGAAGAAGAAGACCAAAGCAGGAGGCATCACAATCCCAGACTTTAGCCTCTACTACAAAGCTGTCATCATCAAGACAGCATGGTATTGGCACAAAAACAGACACATAGACCAATGGAATAGAATAGAAACCCCAGAACTAGACCCACAAATGTATGGCCAACTCATCTTTGACAAAGCAGGAAAGAACATCCAATGGAAAAAAGACAGTCTCTTTAACAAATGGTGCTGGGAGAACTGGACAGCAACATGCAGAAGGTTGAAACTAGACCACTTTCTCACACCATTCACAAAAATAAACTCAAAATGGATAAAGGACCTGAATGTGAGGCAGGAAACCATCAAAACCCTAGAGGAGAAAGCAGGAAAAGACCTCTCTGACCTCAGCTGTAGCAATCTCTTACTCGACACATCCCCAAAGGCAAGGGAATTAAAAGCAAAAATGAATTACTGGGACCTTATGAAGATAAAAAGCTTCTGCACAGCAAAGGAAACAACCAACAAAACTAAAAGTCAATCAACGGAATGGGAAAAAATATTTGCAAATGACATATCGGACAAAGGGCTAGTATCCAAAATCTATAAAGAGCTCACCAAACTCCACGCCCGAAAAACAAATAACCCAGTGAGGAAATGGGCAGAAAACATGAATAGACACTTCTCTAAAGAAGACATCCGGATGGCCAACAGGCACATGAAAAGATGCTCAACGTCGCTCCTTATCAGGGAAATACAAATCAAAACCACACTCAGATATCACCTCACACCAGTCAGAGTGGCCAAAATGAACAAATCAGGAGACTATAGATGCTGGCGAGGATGTGGAGAAACGGGAACCCTCTTGCACTTTTTGTGGGAATGCAAACTGGTGCAGTCACTCTGGAAAGCAGTGTGGAGGTTCCTCAGAAAATTAAAAATAGACCTACCCTATGACCCAGCAATAGCACTGCTAGGAACTTACCCAAGGGATACAGGAGTACTGATGCATAGGGGCACTTGTACCCCAATGTTTATAGCAGCACTCTCAACAATAGCCAAATTGTGGAAAGAGCCTAAATGTCCATCAACGGATGAATGGATAAAGAAATTGTGGTTTATATACACAATGGAGTACTACATGACAATGAGAAAGAATGAAATATGGCCCTTTGTAGCAACGTGGATGGAACTGGAGAGTGTGATGCTAAGTGAAATAAGCCATACAGAGAAAGACAGATACCATATGTTTTCACTCTTATGTGGATCCTGAGAAACTTAACAGAAACCCATGGGGGAGGGGAAGGAAAAAAAAAAAGAGGTTAGAGTGGGGGAGAGCCAAAGCATAAGAGACTCTTAAAAACTGAGAACAAACTGAGGGTTGATGGGGGGTGGGAGGGAGGGGAGGGTGGGTTATGGGTATTGAGGAGGGCACCTTTTGGGATGAGCACTGGGTGTTGTATGGAAACCAATTTGACAATAAATTTCATATATTGAAATTAAATAAATAAATAAATAAATAAACAAACAAACAAACAAACAATGGACCACCTTATTATGGAATATTATGTAACAGTTAAAAAGAATATGATAACTCTGTACCTACTAACAGGGAAAATCTCTAAGGCATATTGTTAAGGAGATAAAGCAAGCAGAAAATACACTATAATAGTTTGGCACTATTTCTTTCAAAGAAAAATCCCTCAAAACAACTTTGTAAATTAAGGTATATACAAGAACAAAGATGAATAGGAAAAGGCTTTGAGTGATATAGAGCAAATTGATCATAGTGGTTGTCTCTAGGTAGGGGAATAGAATAGGGAGGTAGTGGTCAAGGGGGCCTTTAACTTTATGTGTACCAATTACATTTTTACAAGAATGTACGCATGTGGTATTTGTAGAATTAAAAATATACACAGTGGGAAAACAGAAAATCCATAAACCTAGTGCAGATGTGCAGAAGAATTTTGCAGTCATTTTTGCTTCAAAGAAAGATTTACTACCAGATTCCTGTAAACAGCAACCTTGGCTCACAAACGATTTGTTCCCTGCTGCCTTAGGGTAGGGGATGAGGCCTAGTAGCCAGCTAGACCCAATGCTAAATAAGGAAAGAGAGAGGAATGATTAGGACATATGACCATCAGGGCTTTTTAAAACCAGGTTTGTCAGTGCTGGGTTGGCTGTCCAACCTTTTATTTTCACCCAGAGACCTCAGGTAGTTAGTTCCTGCAGCCTGTCTCCTGTAGCATGCACAGGCCCTGAAAACCTAGGGTCTTCATGAAGTGTCCTCACTTTGCCTTATCACTCTGCTAATTGGCTAAGCACTGTGCAGAGGAGCTTGAGTGGGAAGTCTGTGCCGTGTGCAAGAGGTCCTTGGGTCAGGGCCAGGAGTGTTCTAGTCTCCTGTTGGACTGGCTTAATAATTTGTGTTCTTGTTCACCTCACAGAATACAAAGAAGTCTTGAAACTCAGAAATTAGTTTAGTAACAAACTAAAAAAATTGTGGATTTTCTTCCCTCCAGTATGCATTAATAAAAACTATCCACTATCCATGTCTCAACAATTTAGTCATATGTTTTAAAATAATCTCCTTACTATCTACCTAAGCAATGACCTATTGGACCATGCCATATTTATTGTGTTAGCAAAATAAGTCATTTTCTTACAATGTCGGTTTGAAGTCCTTCAATATTTCATGTGGGGACATGAGTGCAATTAATTTTATGTGCATGGGCCTTGCCCAGGGAGGACGGGACCGGCTTACTGGGCAGATTGGTATGGCTTGGGACTGAGAGATATTATTAGGTGACTGGCCCTGAGGTCTCAGGACTCCTTAATAAACCAATGTTTGGAAACCTAACACTCATGTGAGAAACTAGGCTCCCACTTCTCTCTCACTTTTGTCTTTTGCCCCTACCTGGCCCCACATTTCTCCTGGTCAACTTTCACTTATGTTTGATTTACCTAGGGAAATAGGATTTAGGAGACAAAGATGGGAGTGGGGAAGGCATAGATTTGTTTATAAAGGGTATGGATTTTCATCTGTTTTGTTCATTATGTATTTTAAGTACCTAGAGCAGTTCCTGTTACACAGTAGTCGCTGTGAATATTTGTTGAATGAACAAATGAAATTACAAATGTCTAGGGTGTTCTAGTAACAGCAAGGAGTCCAATGTGAATAGAATTAGTTGAGCAAGGAAAAGAATGATAGAAAGTGAAATCAGGGAAGTATGTAAAGGCTAGTGGTTCACATAGGGTCTTTTAAGCTATAGTACAGACTTGTGATTTTTATTTTAAGCATGATGGGTATCGTTTGGAAGGTTTTGAGCAGTTATGTGACATAACAATAGCTAATATTTATGGTTCCAAGCTCTATGCTAGATGTGTTGGGTGTATCAATTCATATAATCTTCAAACAAATCTACAATATAGCTACTAATATTACCTTTGTTGTAAGGAAGACAGTTATACAAAGAGATTAAGTTTCTTGGTAAGGTCATACAGCTAGGAAGTTATGGATCTGGAGTTTGAATTATGGCAGTCTAGCTCTGGACTTACACTCCTAGTCTGCTTTGTACTGCCTTTTTGTACATCTGCAAATGATTTGATTTACGTTTTAAATGGCTCCCTCTGGTCACTTTGTTTAGAGCAGATCATAAGAAGGGGAAGTGGAGGCAGGGAGACCAGCTGTTGGAGTTTACATGGCAAGAGATAATGGTGGCTTGGTAGAGGAGATGAAGAGGAGACAAATTCTGCATTTATTTTGAAGGGGGTTTGCTGACAGATTGGATGTGGGGTATGAGAGAAAGAGAAAAGTCAAGGATGTTACTAAGATTTGAAGAAAATATATAAATGATTTTTAAAATGATTTAGCTATTGTTGACATAGAAATTCCTGGTGTGCTTGTAAGCACTTACTTTCTTCAAAGTGGACACCAGTGGATGCCTAGTTCTTGATGACAATTGAAACCCCATGGATGACTCAACTTAGTGCTGTGTTTCATGCTTGATCATCCATATGTGAATTGACTGTTTTGGAAATGGTACCTCCCCCTCCTCTCCACTGGTCTTCTGGGCCTTGAGTATTTCTCTCCAACATTAGGGGTGGTATTTTAAAGAAATTCTGAATAGTTTCTCTTGTCACTGTCTCACCTTACCTGGTTCAGAATTTTTGGGAGAGGTTAAGTAAGCTTCACTAATGGCATAGTGTTTGGAGTGCTGTGTCCTGATAGTCAATGATGGTTCAAGACTACTGTTCCTACCACTCCAACTTTGCCACACTACACTTGGGCCTACATTTCAATCCTTCTTTGCTCTCTGTGTTGACTATCTTCTTTGTGTGCCCCAGTTTTTAGGTCTTTTAGTCCAACTTTGACATCTAGATTTAACTGCATCCAATTGAATCTGCTTTACTCCCTAAATTTCAACTTTTCTTCTCCCCTAACTTGGTCTTAGAACCTTGTCTATTGATGTATACCTTTAGTAAGCCATTATGGAAGCTACTGAAAACACAGGTCAATAATTTTGACCCCCAGTGTGTGTGGCTAGGCACCAACCAGCCCTTGAAGCTCTAGGCCTTTCTCTACACTCATACATATTCTGTATCCCATTTCCTGAGCTCTCCTCTGGGGTGGATTTAATCCTTGAATCTGTGCTGAGATCCCAATGTGTTTGTATTTGGTTCATGCCAGGCAGTGTTTATATTTAGAGAATAGAATATCCATAAATTTTTTCCTCCTAAAGGGAATGCTGGTACCATTTGAAGAAGGGTAGGTTACCTCATACACTTTGAAATATTTCTTCTCATTATCAACAAACTGATAAAGTGTCATAGAACAGTGATTTTTTAAACTTTTAAAAGTTGGATAAAATTTTCTATTTGAACCATTTGAAGTGTATCATTTGGTGACATTAAGTACATTCACACTGTTGTGCAACCATCACCAATGATCCATTTCAAGAATTTTTCCATCTTCCCAAACTAAAATTCCATACCCACTAAACAATATTTCCCCATTCCACTTTCCCACTAGCCCCTGGAAACTACCATTCTACTTTGTCTTTATGAATTTGACTAGTATAGTTATCTCATATAAGTAAAATCATACAGTATTTGCCCTTTTGTGTCTGGCTTATTTTACTTAGTATAATGTCTTCAAGGTTTATCTCTGTTGTAGCAGGTATCAGAATTTCCTTCCTTTTAAAGGCTGGATAATATTCCATTGTAGATATATATTACATTTTGTTTATCCATTTATCATTGGCTATTGTGAATAATGTTGCTATGACTATGGGTGTAGAAATATCTGTTTGAGCCCCTGATTCTAATTCTTTTGGGTATATATCCAGGAGTGGAGTTGCTGAATTATGTAGTAATTTTATGTTTAATTTCTTTTCAGGAGCAACCATATCATTTTCACAGCAGTTGCACCATTTATATTCCTACCAGTAATACACAAGGGTACCAATTTCTCCACATCCTCACCAACACTTGTTATTTTCTACTTTTTTATTTATATCCATCCTGATATAGTATCTCACTGTGGTCTTCACTTGAATTTCCCTAATAATTAGTGATGATAAGCATCTTTTCCTGTGTTTATTGGCTATTTGTGTATCTTCTTTGAGGAAATGTCTATTCAAGTCCTTTTCCCATTTTTAATTGGGTTGTTTGTATTTTTGCTGTTGGATTTTCAAACTCTTTTAAATTGTATGACTCTGTGTTTAAATGGAATATTTCAACTCAATGTATAAAACAGATTAAAACAAAGATGCCCTGGGTACAGTTGGAGAAGAGATGGAGCCTACCTTTTCACTTTTTATTTCCATGGCAGTTCCTGAGAAAGCTCCTTGACATCCCTAATGCTGTATCTTAGCTCTTTTGAAAAACTAAATGCCCCTTGGCATTTAGAAAGGAATCCATGCTTCAGAATATCTGAGGAGACATAGATATGCACAAAGAATGAGTCACCTCTATGTTTTGCCAACTTCAAATATTGACCATGACAAGAGAAATGTGGTGCTTTTTACTGGAGCATGTTAATATTATTTTGTCACTTAGTTCCCAAAGACACACATAGCTATCGATCCTTCCACAAATCAAGGGAAGCTCATAAATTATTGGGGAAATGTCAACAAAAATGAAGAAAATGACAGAAACTCTTCCAGACCCAGAGAAAGACGTTATTTGCAAATTCATGTCCCCCAGCATCAGGAAAATCCCCAGAGGCAATAGGAATTTGTGAGAGCAAATAAGCCACTGATCATATTGCTATTTATCACAGTTGCTCAATTCTGCTTCAGCCTTCAGACCTTGTTGAATCAGGAGAATTTTTTTAAATAAGAATTTGTGGGGCTTAAAGGGATTTTTGAGTTCCAAAGTAAAGTTCTGAGAATAGTTCTGTTATTCTCAGCTGGCCCTCAGCCAAATGGTTAAGGCCCCTTTGAGGGTCCTACTCCTTGCTTTGGGTGATAGCCTCCCAAGATTTTCATGTTGTCTGTGTAGGGTATCCCCACCCATTCTCCATTGGAATTCTCTATCCCATGCCATCTTGTGAAGCAAATTTCCCTTCATAGACAGACCACTTCTGTTTGTGAGCAAGTGGGAGGCCAATCAAGATCATAGTATTTTACTTGGGTTCTGAACAACGAGAAATTAAAAGTAATCCAAAGATAACCTAAATTATCACCTTAAAGTCTAGGGTGAAGTACACCCTATATAGATCTATGAGCAAGTGGGCTTTCCATTACTGTGATCCTGTGTTAGAGAGACTTACCCCCTCTCTCACAGCCTGTGCCATTTCAGTACCCTCTACAGGGCCAGGCCCCTCTCACTGTTCGGCAGAAAACAGAGCAGATCACGGCTCCTTTGTAGTCTGCCATATCCCAAGAAGAAGATGTTTGGACAGAACTATGCATCCACATTTCCTTGTCCCAGGCTTTACAACCAGTTACATTATTTCTCAGTCTCCTCCTCCCTATAGGTATATCGCAACATATGGAAAGAAACATCTGGAGTGGGAAGAAGAGTCTCCCCTGATACTACCCAGTTTATTCTTCTCTTAACTCACTAAGTTTAACTGTTGAGCAATCTCTGTAGAGTGGGGAGGTCAGAAGTTTATGACAGTCCTATTCCCACCTTGATGAAGCTACTTCCCCAATAATCACTGGTCTGCTGCTGATGGGCAATGTACATGGTAGTACACTCAGAAGGCTCTGAAATGTGTCTGAAGACTATATTTAATTAAATTAATATCAAGATCATGCCATGCCCAATGATAAAAATTCATTCTCTATTCTATTAACCTTTTCAAATGATGTCCAGCTACATGGTCTTAAGTCATCTATCAGATGATATACAGTGTGATCAAAGGATGACATTAAGACACTGTAATAATAATGTGCAACAGTAAGATGCCACTCATTTGAGTACAGCCTGCCATTATCACAATTATAAGGGGACATTTAAGTCCAAATATTAAATTCCCTTGCACTTTTCAGTGGAAGTCCAGAGTAAGTCCAAATTTCTTAAAATCCAAAAAATTAAAGTTCAAAATAAAGCTTTCTTGCTCTTATGAGTAAAAGTTCAAAGAAATTAAGGACCAGAATGTATCCTCCCTATCTCCTCATTCTGCTCAACCCTAACTAGAAAGGTTCCCGAGACCTGTGTCCAATTGGGATTGATCTTCAGCAATTTTAGCCTGTGCTATTACTTACTGGAATGGGTGTGGTCACTTCTGGGCCCCAAAGTTTGTATTAGTTCATTGCTAAGTCTCTGATGTTACACAGAGTTCAAAGAATTAATACAACCTACAAGATAATCATATCACTGGCCCCATAATTTTCAATTAACAAACAAGCTATGATAGCTACCTTGTGGCTCACATTGATCCCTACTTCCTACAATTCACCCCTTTTGGAATCCTTTTCCTTGTATGTGGGCTGGACCTAGTGTCTTACTTCCAACAAACAGAATATGTCATAGTGATGGGGTATCACTTTAATAATTAAGTTACAAAAAACTGTGACTTCATGTTTCTAGTACTTTCTCCCTCTCTGGCTCTTTTCACTTGTGTGAACTGATAGCTGCCATGTTGTGAGCAGCCCAAGGAAGAGGCCCATGTGGCAAGGAATGAGGACCTTAGTCCAACAGTCTGAAGAACTGAATTCTGACAACAGCCATGTGAGTGAGCTTGGAAGTGGATCCTCCCCCTTGAGGTAAACCTTGAGGTGATTTCAACCTTGGAAAATACTTTGCAGCCTGTGAAGGACCCTAACATCAAAGATCCAGCTAAGCTATATCTAATTCCTGACCTACAGAGGTTGTGAGATAAATGTTTTTGTTTTAAGCCACTAAGTTTTGGGGTAATTTGTTATGCAGTGATAGCTAATACACTGGCTAATACCTAAAGAAGTTATTCTATACAAAATTATATTGTCCATATCTAGTACTCAGAATTGCTAAGTATTGTGGTAAACTCAATGTTATATGAAGATAAAATAATAGAAGGAAGGTATCTTGGTTTTAGCTTTGCTAGGGGTGCCAGTCTACCCAAATAGCAGGAGTCCATGATCTATGAACGTCAATCCAATTTGGAGAAATTTCTCACTAAGTAGTTAATTTTGGCCTTGTGTATTTAAAATCCAATTGCATAATTATAAAAACTAGACTCTTGGCCTAATGTAAGCCTATACAAACTGCCAACTTCAAAATATCTTGTCTATATACTGAAGTCCAAGACCTATAACCATGTGCCCTGGCTCCACCCAGAGATCCTTCTCATGTTATTCTAGTCTGCTAATTCTAATTCTAGTCTACTTCTCTATGGTCTTGGTCTAATGCATCAGGTGTTTGGATTGAAGGAAGTTCAATGAATAAAACCTTGAATTCTAAATCAATAGATACTTAGGAAAAAATAGAAAGGCAGGTGGGAAATGAAAATAACCCATTTAATCCCAATTAAGCTGATATTTAAAAATGTAGCTTATATCTGTGGATAAGTGAGCTTCTTAATACTGCATCTCAGTCTTGTTTACACAGAGGTAGCACTAGACCATCACATTGCCCTTCCCCTCTCTGTGCGTATTTATGTTCCTATAACACTTTCTGCATGGAAGGGCAGAACAGAACATACATTCTGTGTAGATAGCTTACTCCCAAGACCAAGAATAGATAAAGGGGCTGGGACAAATGCAACAGGCTTTTTCTGACCACTTCAATGACTTCCATCTTCCTGAGAAAAAGTGAGGGGGAAGTCGTGGAAAGCAACATCAGAAGTGAGGAAATGTATTCTCTGCTTTTCATAGTTATCAGATAAGGCTGATGAAAACCCTATCAAGGTAATAATTAGTGGTTATCATTCATAGTCATTCAGGGTGTAGTGTAAAGTAAGAAGATGCTTAGAGATGGGGAAGGCCAAAAGAGCTGGCTCTTGGCAAAATTGTTTAACTGATGATGTAATTTTATGTCATACCACAAGTCTTTTCAGCACTTGCTCCACCTCCTCCACCCCCAAACTCCAGAATCCAGGACCTCTGTCAGACTTACATCCATTGGTAATGTTCAAACACTGTGGCTCTATCAAGATTAGGCTGCTTCTTGATGAACAAATATATGCATACTTCTCTTTTGGGGCAGTACCTTTTAACCAGCACTTCTGTGTTTTACTCCAAGAGAATGAATTTGAATACCACATGCCTAGCTAATGGGGAATTATAAACATAGACAGCCACTTCTAGTGAGGCTGACCTGGTTTGTACTTAAAGTTTTCTGAATTAATTGTCCTATTGTTTGTCTTATACCTTTGATTTAAAAAGCAGACTTTAGCCAGGATCCATGGAAATTTTCCATCTTGGATAAAACCATTTCTTGTTTAGAAGACTTGTACTGTCCCATAGCCAAGAGCCTTCAGCTTTGGGTTCATTGAAAATTTACCAAGGATAAAAACCTCCCCCACTGAAAGAGATTATAAATTGAGGAATAAGGTCGCATTCTGTATTGTCAATTTCACTTAGATGAACATACGACACAGCCCTTTGTCTTATACAAAAAGCTTTATCAATGTTGGATTAAAATATAAAAATCCACAGCAGCCAGATACCCTAGCCAGGCTATTCTGCTCCTCTGGAAAAGATCAACTTACATCTAAAAGATTTTATCACTTCTTGTGCACCATAAGTGTGTTCAGAAATAACTATGGCAAATCAAATATTATCAGAAAAAAAAGGTTCTGACTGATTTTGTCCTGTATTCAGCCTTTTTATGTTTATCAATTTTGAGAAGCACAGAGGTATTTTTTTCACATTTCTGACAACATCTGTGCTCCCCTTCTCGTGCATTATTTCTTAACAAATGCCTTTGACTACAGTGCAGCACAACATTTACCCTTGGCCCCACTGTGACAGAACATTATGATCTTTTACACAACTTACCTGGGTCTCTATATATTTGTTTCGTGTGTGTGTGTGTGTGTGTGTGTGTGTGTGTGTTTCTGTTGGGGGGTAGAGGGCTTAGGACTCAGGGAGGCAGGGAGCTAGGGAGATTGGAATGACAAAGCCTTGTTTGGTTTTATTCTTCTGTTTGTTTTGTTTTCAAAATAGCATTTTCAAATAGCTTGGCTTAAAAGTCAATTTCTGGAATACCTAGCAAAACGCTTTATTCCCTTTTTCTTTTGCATGGGGAGCCAAACACAACCAGTCAGGCCTGGATCTATACCAGATAGAATAAGGGTCTGCCTGCAGAAGGTGGGTAGAGCCAAACTAAAACTAGCCCCCGAATCTCTTTCTTTGGGGTACAGCACTTTTGGTTTGGTTATTTTTTGGGAAAAGTATGACAAGTATTTTTCAAGCATCTTGTTAAAATGCACATATATTATCTAGTGGAAGTAACACACTGAATTATCCTCAGTAGGTTAGGAGGTGAGTTAGTAGGTTAGGCAAGCAGATAGGGCTTTGAGGAGAACTGGGATAAATGTTTTTATGGGAAGTAGCAAGGGAATGATCTGGAAGCTATAATTATAATTAGTACTACCCTTATAATCACTACTACCCCATCACAACATCATCATTTATTGGGTGACTAGTATGTACCTGGTGTTTTACAGACATTACTTCATTTCCTACAACAGCCCTGTGTAGTAGATTGCCACTATTATCTCAATTTTACAGTTGAGGAAACTGAGACTCAGAAGAAAAGAGTAATTTGCACAGTGTTTCTTAGAAGACATGAACTCACAGTTCTAATACAAGTCAAACAGAAGGCAAGTATACCATAGAAGACAATCTGGTCAGTTGGTATGGAACAAACATTGCCTTCTGAAACATTTTGCTCAGGTATAGCTCAGCTTTTAGGAATGCACGGAAAAAAACCCCAAATAAGCTAACAAACTCAAATGCTGTAAGTCTCACTAAGATGAGGAGGGGGTGCTCAGGATTCACAGATTCTAGCATGGGTTGGCACCTATACTAGGAAACCTTGTCAATTGTAGGAAAACATAAGTATGGTGATGCAAATTTAGAATTTCACTATAAAGATATTAAATCCAAGTTGTAACAGCTCCCTACCTTGTAATAAAAGAATTAAATTGCTTGCTAGCTATGTGGATGGGGGCAAGTTATTTTACCTATTAACTTTTATTTTTCTTCCTCTGTAAAATAGAGGTAATAGCTTGTAGAATTGTTGAAAGTATCAATGTATATGAGTGTTTTGCAAACTGTGTAGGATGATACCTAGATATACAGATTATAATAGATGGATCATAACAGAAATCTCATTTCCTGATCAGAAATACATTTCTTTCTTGAATTCAATGATCCTGAGGACCAAGGAGGAAAAGGAGACCAGTGGCTATCACAGCTCTCCCTGCTCTGTTTGGTTTATGTAAGTCTCTTTATACTGTCAAATGCAGGCACTCATGTACACTGGCTTGAATTTAGTTTCCAATGGATGGATGCTTTGTTCCTCTGGAATGCACAGACATTATAACCAGTTAATGAAACTGCAGCAACATATGGTTTGAATGAAGATCAAACTTCGTTCTTATTCTTATTCTTATATTCTTATATTATTCTTATATTAATTAATATATTATTCTTATATTATTCTCTGACACTAGTAGATGGAGGATGTCAGTGTCCTGTATACCAGAGATAGGAAGAAACTATGGCCAATACTTACAAGCCAGGGTCTAAGAGAAATATTTCTAACAGTCCAACAACTCTATACAGCATGCTTATTTAATTTTTTTTTAATTTTTTTTTAACATTTTATTTTTGAGACAGAGAGAGACACAGCATGAACGGGGGAGGGGCAGAGAGAGAGGGAGACACAGAACCGGAAGCAGGCTCCAGGCTCTGAGCCATCAGCCCAGAGCCCGACGCGGGGCTCGAACTCACGGACCGCGAGATCGTGACCTGAGCTGAAGTCGGACGCTTAACCGACTGAGCCACCCAGGCGCCCCTTAATTTTTGCACTGTGGTAAGAGAACATACTCTTCTCAGTGACATCTCTGGAAGAATTTGAGAAGTCATTAAATTTGTCTTTGGTAACTCTACCTTTTTAATAATAACAACTGCCACTTATTAAGTACTTACCACATGTCAAGAATTGTTACGTGTTTTACATAGTCCCATTTAATTCTTGTAACAAGTCTTGGGCTGCTTTTTACAAAGTGTTTCCTGTGTGTCCTGCAGTATGCTATGTACTTTATGTACATTATCTTATTTAATATTCATACTAAATTGATGAGGGAGGTGCTATTATTATTTATATTTTATAGAGAAGGAAACTAAGACCTAGTAGAATGAAATGATTTACTTAATATCACACATGTAGAAAATAGTAGAACTGAAAGTTCAAATGTGGCTTTCAAAGAAGGACTTGAATCTTATTCACACTAAGATATAATGGGTTTGGGAAGATGGGGAGAAGAGAGAAATGTTTGGCTCAGGTGGAATATTTTCTTAATGTTTATTTATTTTGAGAGAGAGAGAGCACAAACAGGGCAGGGGCAGAGAGAGAGAGAGAGAGAGAGAGAGAGAATGAGAGAGAATGAGAGAATCCCAAGGAGGCTCCACACTACCAGCACAGAGCCTCATACGGGGCTCTAATTCACAAACTGTGAGATCATAACCTGAGCTGAAACCAGAGTCAGATGTTTAACCAACTGAGCCACCCAGGTACCCTATTGGTGGAATATTTTTTATCTGATCATTCATTCAACTCCTTTCTTCAAGTTATTCAGATAAAAATGCTTGGAGTCATCTTTGACTTTCACACCCATATTCAGTCTATCAGCAAATCCTTTAAAAAGTAGTATATCTATAAGCCAACCACTCCTCCACACTTCCACTGCCACCATCTTAGTCCAGGCCACAATCATCTTTTTTTGGATGACTGCAACATCTCCTTTCTTTTGCCCTTGTCCTCTATGGTAGACACTGCTAGCTGTCCATCAAAACCCATTTAACTCTCTTTATATATCCTCAGGAGTACAACTGACTGCACAGCTGTCCTGCTGGACTACATATCCCAATATTGCTTGCAGTTTGGAGTAGCCATATGACTAAGTTCTCATCAACAGAATGTCAGAAGTGACATGTGCTATTTCTGAGTCAAGGGTTTCTGACATTTAGGCTTGTCTCCTCTATGAGCTCATTTTTGTTTTTCTGTCTGCTGGAACTTAGATATCTTGACAATCTGGCTTTGAGCTTGCAGACCATGACAAGGCCCTAGGTAATGGCACAGCAACAACTTGGAAAGGTCCCATGAATTACCATGAGCAATAGACTAGCTCTATGGACCTGAACCATTTACATTAGGGATAAGTAAGAGAAAAACAAATTCCTTTGTTCTTTAAGCTACCATAGATTAAATCTCTTTGTGACAGTAGCCTAGCTTTACCCTAATATACCTCCTATATTCTGTTCTCTACATAGCATTTGAAAAAAAATTTTTTTAATGTTTTATTTACTTTTAAGACAGAGAGAGACATAATGAGTGGGGAGCTGTGAGCACAGAGCCTGACACAAAGCTCGAACTCACAAACTGTGAGATCATGACCTGAGCCGACGTTGGACACTTAACCAACTGAGCCACCCAGGCACCCCTACACAGCATTTAATTTTTATAAAACACAGTTAATTTTATGAAAACATAAATCATATCATTTTGCTTCTCTGCTTAAAACTCTCCAGTGGCTCCCTATTTCTCAGACTGTAAAAAGCCAACAACACCCTTAGAATGGTCTACAAAGTCCAACAGGACTTGTCCATACTCCCATATCTATATTACCTCTCTGAATCTTCTCCAATAATTTTCTCACTGGTCTATTTTCTATTTTTGAATATATGAGGCACACTCCTACCACAGGGTCTTTACCCACATTATTCCTTCTACCTGGAAAACTCTTTCCCAGATATCTGCATGGCTCATTCACTCACTTCATTAAAGTCTTGACTGAATTATTGCCTTTGCAAAGAGATCTTTCTGGACCACCCTGTATATAATAGCACTTCCATCACTAACTAGCCCTAGCTTTAGTTTTCTTCATAGCACTTATCATGAATTGACATATGTGTTTGTTTATTATCTGCCTCCTCCATTTAGAGTGTGCACTCCATGAAAACGGGGGATTTCATTCATTACTATATCTCTAGTATCTAAAACAGTGCCTTGTACATAGTAGGGACTCAATAAATTGTTGAATGAATGAAATTATTCATTAATCTTCCAAAATCTATTAAGTCAATTGTTCTCAGACATCAGTGGGAGTAAGAATCACCTGAGGTGCCTGTTAAATGCTGACTGCTGGGGCCATGTCCATTCAGATTGTGATTAGCTGATGTGGGGTGGGTCCCAGGAATTTGCTTATTTTAAACATATACCCACTCCTATAATTTTGATAGGGATAGTAAGTTGACACCTCTTTGAGAAACACTGTGCTAGATTATAAGCTCTATGAGGACTTTCTCAATAATGTATCTACAGTGCCTTGCATAGTGCCTCACACATAGATGTTCAACAAATACTTTTTTTGATGGATCAATGAACAAATATTTATTGCAGTTTCTTAGGCTCCAGGCACTCTGGTAGATGCTGAGACTACCCCAGTGGAAGGACCTGGGTCTTTAAACCCATTTGCCTGACAGTCCAAATCCCATAGACCTGAGAGTCCACTCAGTGCTATTACAATAAAGGTTAAATTGTTCTTTAAGAAAGTGCTTTTCAAACTTTAATGCTCACGAATCACCTGGGTATCTCATTAAAATGCAAATTCTGATTTAGTGGGTCTGGGATGGGCCAGGGATTCTGCTTTCTTACAAACTCCCAGGTGATGCTGGTACTCCAAGTCCATCGACCACACTTTGAGTAGCAAGGCTTTAAGCTAAAAAAAGGTAGTGGGTATAGCAAGCCAGGGATTTGCTGTTTACTTGGGGCTACTTGCTCCTCTGCTACAGAGAAATTTCCTTACATGAGGCCCCAATGGTAGCTGCTTAATTTTCAAGCTCTACCAACAACCATACATGTTTTAATTAAAAAAGACCTCAAATCAATTAAGATAGACATGTCTGCAACTATAAAATTCATGGGTATAAATTGTGTTGTTGTTTTTCTGAGGAGGATGGAATAATGCTCCTGTCTTTGTTTAATTAAAAAATCAAACAAGGGAGATTTTGGAGGTGACAGACAGATGCTTGAGAGTGCTACAAAGAACTTAGATGAAATAATTTTTCTTTGGTAAATGTATTAGTCTTCTAGTCTACCACAGACTGGGTGGCTTAATCAACAGACATTTATTTCTCACAGTTCTGGATTCTGGCAAGTCCAAGATCAAGGTGTCAGCAAGGTAAGTTTCATTCTAAGGACTCTTGTCTTGTAGGTGGCAGCCTTCTTGCTGTGTGCTCACATGACCTCTTTCTTGTGTGTGTTTGGGAGAGGGCAGGAAGAGAGTATAGCCAAGCCCTCTGGTATTTCTTCTTATAAGGACACTAATCCTGTCTGATCAGGGCCCCAGCTTTAAGACCTCATTTAGCCTTAACTACTTCCTTAAAGGCCCCATATCCAAATATAGTCACACTGGGGATTAAGAACTTCAATGTGTGAATTTGGAGGGGACACATTCAGTTCATAACAGTGAACAAAATCTAGGCACAGTACATCTCTGAATTGAGGCCACCTGCAAGGAGTAATTTGGTGGGGAGAGTAATGGTTTCCTCACTTTTCCTGGCCTTTTAAGAATCCTAAAATTCCCATTGTCACTTAATTCTCTTGCCTCAATAATTTATATTCCAGAAATTCCCCATGACAATTAAAATGCTCCAGAATTAGGAAAACAGGGCTTAATGATCATGAACATCTTAGGGCAGGGGCTTTAACTCTAGGGCTTCTCATTTAAGCTTCCAAGGATCTCTGAACTCCACCCCCCCAAGTAATTACATATATATATATATATGACTCTCTCTCTAGGAAAAAAAAATCATAGACTATATATATATAGGAAATAAAATTCATAGACTATATATGTTTATATATATATTCATATTTATATATATATATAATTCATAGACTATATATATATTTATATATATATAGTCTATGAATTTTTTTCCTAGAGAGTCCAAAGCTTATATAGAATTCTCAGTTGGAACCCACAATTCCTCAAAGGGTAAGAATCTCCTTAGATATAAGGATGACAGAGCTGAGGACAGTGAATTTTGAATGGTGAGGGAGAAATGGGCAACACTTTATTGCAGCCTGTTTTGTTTTGTTTTATGTGTCTTTTTCCATTTATTGGACTGTGTCTTCCTTGAGGGAAAGCCATACTCATTGGTGCATACCCGATGCCCAGCATGGCGTTTAGCACAGAAAAAGTATTCAGTACATGGTTTTGAAATAAGGAATGAAACCAGGCCACTAAGGTGCCAGGGAAACAGGATAAGGTGGGAATGCAAGAAGGAAGGGAAATTGAAGCACAGAGTTCTGGGTATTTAGGTCCCCACTCAGGTGGGCATTAGTAGAGAAGTCAGCTGTGCAAGGGTATCCTGAGGAAACTTCAGTTAATTGATGCTTTTTACAGGGCCCAAATTTATATACACATATTCATTTTTGGGGTCATTCTCAATGGAAGGCAAAATTCAAGTCTAACATCTCAGCTCTTTTCTTCTTTTTTCCTAGTTAAGATGTGCTGTTCAATCAATAAAAATGAATAATTTAAATTCAGTATCCCTCTGTCACTATCAATAACACTTTCGTGAGTGATATAGTACTATGGTAACTCAATTTGTTAGTTGCTGCCACACTTTCACATGACAGCCTGCTGAAGTTGTAAACTTAATTTACTCTAGGCATTTGACACAAGTAACATTGATGGGTTTTATCTTTAAAAGCATTGATTTTTTACCCAAAAATATCTCCTCTGTATTTGTGTTTATTGAATAAATATGTACCTGTCTGGTTAAAGAAAACTGTTTTTAAACTAAGGAAGCTTCCTACTTGATTTTATGCAGACTTTTGTTGAACAGCTTAAACTCAGAACCTTACGTCTGGGAGAGACCTGGGATGTTGTGTTGTCCTGTTTGCCCACCTCTGGGGACATCTTTATATCATCTAGGGCACAAAGTCCACTGCTAGATATCTCTCATAGTTAGAAAGTTCTCTACAGTGGAGACAAAACCTACTATTCTGCAACTTTAATATATTATTAGCTTTCCTGGGACATAAATCTATCCACCAACTGCTTGCCTGTCCTTTCATATATTTGAATGCCATTTGCATGTACACTCAAGATTTTTCTTGTCCAGGTTAAACATTCCAAGTATCTTCAATGTCTTTTGATTTGACAGGATTTCTAGATCACCTCACAGTTGTGGTAATTCTCCTCTAGCTGTACCATGGTTGTTGATATCTTTCTTAAAATGTGGCATCCAAGACAAAACATAACTCTCTAGATGAGATCTAAAGGGATTGGACATCACTTAGAGCTCCTTTAAGATGATGCTTACAAACTATTCTTCAGCCCTTAAAGGCAAAACTAATAAACTATATATTTTACTTATTTCTCTTTGTTGTTTGTCTCCTTTTATTGAGACATTTGACTCATTTTTTCCATAATGAATAAATTGATATAAGTAAAATTACCAACTGAAATGGAACAAATGAAAAATATGGATCCACTAACAATCATATTATAAATAACTAAGTGAAGAGCCCCCTTGACATAAGCTCTTATTAAACTCCATTTTTCAAAAGAAACACTTATTACAACTGTAATTAATTATATCTTTAAGTATCTGGGCACTCTGAGGTTTATAGAATAATTGGGGAGATCGGACAATTTTAATAAACTTTTTTTCCCTGTACCATTAAAAAATGTCTTTCATTATGAAAAACTTCAAACATTTACCAAAATAGAAAACATAATGAACTCCCATGAATTCATCACCCTGGTTCAACAAATATCAGTTCATGGTCAATTCTGTTTCATCTATATAATCCCACTCTCCTACCCAGGATTATTTTGAAGCAAGTCCAAGACATCTTCTCATTTCATCTTAAATATTTCAGTGTATATTTCTAAAAGATATAAGCTCTTTATAAAAATCATATTCTTAGTACCATTATTATATCTAAAAATTTAACAGTTTTCATCAAATAATATAGCCAGTGTATCAATCTTCTTGATTTTCTTATAAATTTTCTTTCAGCTGTTTGTTTGAATAAAGATCCAAAGAAGGCCCATACATTGCACTTATTTGATATGTTTCTTAGCTCTCATTTAATCTTTATGTCTCTCTCTCTCATTCTCTCTCATTTATAATTCCTTTATTTAAGAAACAAGATCACTTGTTCTGTAGAGTCGCCTAGTCTGGATTTTCCTCACTGCCTGCTAGTAGTGTCTCTTAAAATTATTTATCTGTCCTCTGTTTCCTATAAATGTATAGTTAGAGTTAGATATTTGATCAAATTCAGGTTTGATCTTTTCACAAGAATACCCCATAGGTGGGGTTACAAATTTCCATCAGGAAGCATATAATGTCCTTCTCTTTTTGTTATATCAGCAGCCACTGACACTCATCACCTACATCTGTAAGCGTTGTGAAATGGTGATATCCTATTACTACTAATATTCCTTTCTCATTTATTAGTTGGAATACCTCCATAAAGACCAATTTCCCCTCATCAACTATTCAGTTTCAAAGAGTTATATATTTATAAGAAGAGCAAGGTAGATTCTTCATTCTTTTTTTAATGTTTATTTATTTTTGAGGGAGAGAGAGAGAGAGAGAAAGAGCACAGGGGAGGGGCAAAGAGAGGATGAGGCACAGAATCTGAAGCAGGGCTCCAAGCTGTCAGCACAGAGCCTGACATGGGGCTGGAACCCATGAACTGTGAGATCATGACCTGAGCTGAAGTTGGACACTCAACTGACTAAGCCACCCAGGTGCCCCATTCTTTTATTTACCAGTTTTCAAAATAATTAGTTGGTATGCTAGCATCCACCAACAATGAGTTGTTTTATTATCATTATGAATTCATATTTTTAATAAATTTGTTTCAATCTGTTGCAGTTCTCATTTTTATTGATGATGAAATTGTTCAAACTTTGGCTAGTCAGAGCCTCTTCACATTGACTCTTTTTTTTAATTTTTAAAAAATATTTATTTTTTTTTGAGGGAGAGAGAGAGACAGAGAGAGAGCGCAGGTGGGGGAGGGGCAGAGAGAGAGGGAGACACAGAATCCAAAGCAGACTCCAGGCTCTGAGCTGTCAGCACAGAGCCCCATGTAGGGCTTGAACTCAAACTTGCCAACCATGAGATCATGACCTGAGCCAAAGCCAGACACTTAACCAACTGAGCTACCCAGGCATCACTTCACATCAACTCCTGAGTCTTTTGACATGACCTATTTGTTTTGGGTAGCTCCTTGCTATCTGGTATGACAAGATGATCCAGGCTCAATTTGAAAATTTCCTGTCTCAGACATAGAATCTGTAATTTCTCCAAGGAGCTTTAGTTTCTTTTTCTTTCTTTTTTCTAGAACATGGTTGGTAATTAATTAATTAAATGGAGTGTAATTGACATACAATATTATATTTGTTTCAGGTGTACAATATAGTGACTTGGCAACTAAATACATTATGAAATGCTCACTATAATAAGTATAGTTATCATCTGTCACTATATAGAGTTATTACACTATTATTTAAAATTTTTTTAAAATATTTATTTTTGAGACACAGAGAGAGACAGAGCATGAGTGATGGGCGGGGGATGGGCATAGAGAGAGAGAGAGAGACAGAATCTGAAGCAGGCTTCAGGCTCTGAGCTGTCAGCACAGAGCCCAATGCAGGACTCAAACTCATGAACCATGAGATCATGACCTGAACTGAAGTTGGACACTTAACCAACTGAGCCACCCAGGTGCCCCTATGATATTATTAACTGTGTTCTCTATGCTATACTTTTTATTCCTGTGACTTATTTATTTTATAACTGGGAGTTTGTAAGCCTTGGTTCCTTTTAGTGGGAAATGGTATTTAGACATGACAAGCTGAGTGCTGAGGCTGCTCATTGATATTATTGCTATTGGGCTGGTCACTGTTTCTAGGCTTTTTCAGTGAGCAGAACTAGAAAATATTTTTTTTAAATGTAAAATCCATCATGGGTTTATAAGATCTTTCTAGATCAGAATCCAGGACTGGAAGGTTTTTACTTGGCATCATCAATCTTATGTCTGTATCTCCTTTTGTCTATGCCAAAGTCCTGCTTCTTAACAACACAAATAAAAGCACATATTTCCTTTATCCCTTAATGACACCAAACTATCACCAATAGTAAGATTACTAAAAACATATTAAGGGTTTTAAAAATTAATTCAGTCCTTAAAATATGCCAGACTAGGAATGAGGAGCCAAATTACATTTTAAAATAACTAAAAATAGTTCTTGTATGTATTGTTATAGCATAAACTGTATATGCAGGGTTATTTCTTTCAATTTTATTTCATTTTATACTTATAACTTCTTAAATTTTAATTTAACTTTATAATTATGTATGATATTACAAAAATCCAGAGTTAAAAATCCCCCCCAAAAAGGTGTATTTTTGAAGGTCTAATTTCAGTCTCCGTTCCCTCTACAGTGTTCCCTCTATCCACCATGGATAACCATTTAAAAAGTAAAAAAAAAAATTAAAAATTTTGCAAAAATAAACATTTAAAAAAATTTTTTTTTCTTTTTTTTTTATTTTTTTTTATTTTTTAATATATGAAATTTACTGTCAAATTGGTTTCCATACAACACCCAGTGCTCATCCCAAAAGGTGCCCTCCTCAATACCCATCACCCACCCTGCCCTCCCTCCCACCCCCCATCAACCCTCAGTTTGTTTTCAGTTTTTAACAGTCTCTTATGCTTTGGCTCTCTCCCACTCTAACCTCTTTTTTTTTTTTTTTCCCTTCCCCTCCCCCATGGGTTTCTGTTACGTTTCTCAGGATCCACATAAGAGTGAAACCATATGGTATCTGTCTTTCTCTGTATGGCTTATTTCACTTAGCATCACACTCTCCAGTTCCATCCACGTTGCTACAAAAGGCCATATTTCATTCTTTCTCATTGCCACGTAGTATTCCATTGTGTATATAAACCACAATTTCTTTATCCATTCATCAGTTGATGGACATTTAGGCTCTTTCCACAATTTGGCTATTGTTGAGAGTGTTGCTATAAACATTGGGGTACAAGTGCCCCTATGCATCAGTACTCCTGTATCCCTTGGGTAAGTTCCTAGCAGTGCTATTGCTGGGTCATAGGGTAGGTCTATTTTTAATTTTCTGAGGAACCTCCACACTGTTTTCCAGAGTGACTGCACCAGTTTGCATTCCCACAAAAAGTGCAAGAGGGTTCCCGTTTCTCCACATCCTCTCCAGCATCTATACTCTCCTGATTTGTTCATTTTGGCCACTCTGACTGGTGTGAGGTGATATCTGAGTGTGGTTTTGATTTGTATTTCCCTGATAAGGAGCGACGTTGAGCATCTTTTCATGTGCCTGTTGGCCATCCGGATGTCTTCTTTAGAGAAGTGTCTATTCATGTTTTCTGCCCATTTCTTCACTGGGTTATTTGTTTTTCGGGTGTGGAGTTTGGTGAGCTCTTTATAGATTTTGGATACTAGCCCTTTGTCCGATATGTCATATTGCAAATATCTTTTCCCATTCCGTTGGTTGCCTTTTAGTTTTGTTGGTTGTTTCCTTTGCTGTGCAGAAGCTTTTTATCTTCATAAGGTCCCAGTAATTCATTTTTGCTTTTAATTCCCTTGCCTTTGGGGATGTGTCGAGTAAGAGATTGCTATGGCTGAGGTCAGAGAGGTCTTTTCCTGCTTTCTCCTCTAAGGTTTTGATGGTTTCCTGTCTCACATTCAGGTCCTTTATCCATTTTGAGTTTATTTTTGTGAATGGTGTGAGAAAGTGGTCTAGTTTCAACCTTCTGCATGTTGCTGTCCAGTTCTCCCAGCAACCATTGGTTAAAGAGACTGTCTTTTTTCCATTGGATGTTCTTTCCTGCTTTCTCAAAGATGAGTTGGCCATACGTTTGTGGGTCTAGTTCTGGGGTTTCTATTCTATTCCATTGGTCTATGTGTCTGTTTTTGTGCCAATACCATGCTGTCTTGATGATGACAGCTTTGTAGTAGAGGCTAAAGTCTGGGATTGTGATGCCTCCTGCTTTGGTCTTCTTCTTCAAAATTACTTTGGCTATTCGGGGCCTTTTGTGGTTCCATATGAATTTTAGGATTGCTTGTTCTAGTTTCGAGAAGAATGCTGGTGCAATTTTGATTGGGATTGCATTGAATGTGTAGATAGCTTTGGGTAGTATTGACATTTTGACAATATTTATTCTTCCAATCCATGAGCAGGGAATGTCTTTCCATTTCTTCATATCTTCTTCAATTACCTTCATAAGCTTTCTATAGTTTTCAGCATACAGATCTTTTACATCTTTGGTTAGATGTATTCCTAGGTATTTTATGCTTCTTGGTGCAATTGTGAATGGGATCAGTTTCTTTATTTGTCTTTCTGTTGCTTCATTATTAGTGTATAAGAATGCAACTGATTTCTGTACATTGATTTTGTATCCTGCAACTTTGCCGAATTCATGTATCAGTTCTAGCAGACTTTTGGTGGAGTCTATCGGGTTTTCCATGTATAAAATCATGTCATCTGCAAAAAGCGAAAGCTTGAGTTCATCTTTGCCAATTTGGATGCCTTTGATTTCCTTTTGTTGTCTGATTGATGATGCTAGAACTTCCAGCACTATGTTAAACAACAGCGGTGAGAGTGGGCATCCCTGTCGTGTTCCAGATCTCAGGGAAAAAGCTCTCAGTTTTTCCCCGTTGAGGATCATGTTAGCTGTGGGCTTTTCATAAATGGTTTTTATGATGTTTAAGTATGTTCCTTCTATCCCGACTTTCTCAAGGGTTTTTATTAAGAAAGAGTGCTGGATTTTGTCAAAACCCTTTTCTGCATCGATTGACAGGATCATATGGTTCTTATCTTTTTTTTTTTTGTTAATGTGATGTATCACGTTGATTGATTTGTGAATGTTGAACCAGCCCTGTAGCCCAGGAATGAACCCCACTTGATCATGGTGTGTAATTCTTTTTATATGCCGTTGAATTCGATTTGCTAGTATCTTATTGAGAATTTTTGCATCCATATTCATCAGGGATATTGGCCTGTAGTTCTCTTTTTTTTACTGGGTCTCTGTCTGGTTTAGGAATCAAAGGAATACTGGCTTCATAGAATGAGTCTGGAAGTTTTCCTTCCCTTTCTATTTCTTGGAATAGCTTGAGAAGGATAGGTATTATCTCTGCTTTAAACGTCTGGTAGAACTCCCCTGGGAAGCCATCTGGTCCTGGACTCTTATTTGTTGGGAGACTTTTGATAACCGATTCAATTTCTTCGCTGGTTATGGGTCTGTTCAAGCTTTCTATTTCCTCCTGATTGAGTTTTGGAAGAGTGTGGGTGTTTAGGAATTTGTCCATTTCTTCCAGGTTGTCCAATTTGTTGGCATATAATTTTTCATAGTATTCCCTGATAATTGTTTGTATCTCTGAGGGATTGGTTGTAATAATCCCATTTTCATTCATGATTTTATCTATTTGGGTCATCTCCCTTTTCTTTTTGAGAAGCCTGGCTAGAGGTTTGTCAATTTTGTTTATTTTTTCAAAAAACCAACTCTTGGTTTCGTTGATCTGCTCTACAGTTTTTTTAGATTCTATACTGTTTATTTCTGCTCTGATCTTTATTATTTCTCTTCTTCTGCTGGGTTTAGGCTGCCTTTGTTGTTCTGCTTCTATGTCCTTTAGGTGTGCTGTTAGAGTTTGTATTTGGGATTTTTCTTGTTTCTTGAGATAGGCCTGGATTGCAATGTATTTTCCTCTCAGGACTGCCTTCGCTGCGTCCCAAAGCATTTGGATTGTTGTATTTTCATTTTCGTTTCTTTCCATATATTTCTTAATTTCTTCTCTAATTGCCTGGTTGACCCACTCATTCGTTAGTAGGGTGTTCTTTAACCTCCATGCTTTTGGAGGTTTTCCAGACTTTTTCCTGTGGTTGATTTCAAGCTTCATGGCATTGTGGTCTGAAAGTATGCATGGTATAATTTCAATTCTTGTAAACTTATGAAGGGCTGTTTTGTGACCCAGTATATGATCTATCTTGGAGAATGTTCCATGTGCACTCGAGAAGAAAGTATATTCTGTTGCTTTGGGATGCAGAGTTCTAAATATATCTGTCAAGTCCATCTGATCCAATGTATCCTTCAGGGCCCTTGTTTCTTTATTGACCGTGTGTCTAGATGATCTATCCATTTCTGTAAGTGGAGTGTTAAAGTCCCCTGCAATTACCACATTCTTATCAATAAGGTTGCTTATGTTTATGAGTAATTGTTTTATATATTTGGGGCCTCCGGTATTCGGCGCATAGACATTTATAATTGTTAGCTCTTCCTGATGGATAGACCCTGTAATTATTATATAATGCCCTTCTTCATCTCTTGGTACAGCCTTTAATTTAAAGTCTAGTTTGTCTGATATAAGTATGGCTACTCCAGCTTTCTTTTGGCTTCCAGTAGCATGATAAATAGTTCTCCATCCCCTCACTCTCAATCTAAAGGTGTCCTGAGGTCTAAAATGAGTCTCTTGTAGACAGCAAATAGATGGGTCTTGTTTTTTTATCCATTCCGATACCCTATGTCTTTTGGTTGGCGCATTTAATCCATTTACATTCAGTGTTATTATAGAAAGATACGGGTTTAGAGTCATTGTGATGTCTGTATGTTTTATGCTTGTAGCGATGTCTCTGGTATTTTGTCTCACAGGATCCCCCTTAGGATCTCTTGTAGGGCTGGTTTGGTGGTGACAAATTCCTTCAGTTTTTGTTTGTTTGGGAAGACCTTTATCTCTCCTTCTATTCTAAATGACAGACTTGCTGGATAAAGGATTCTCGGCTGCATATTTTTTCTGTTTAGCACGCTGAAGATATCGTGCCAATCCTTTCTGGCCTGCCAAGTTTCAAAGGAGAGATCAGTCACGAGTCTTATAGGTCTCCCTTTATATGTGAGGGCACGTTTATCCCTTGCTGCTTTCAGAATTTTCTCTTTATCCTTGTATTTTGCCAGTTTCACTATGATATGTCATGCAGAAGATGGATTCAAGTTACGTCTGAAGGGAGTTCTCTGTGCCTCTTGGATTTCGATGCTTTTTTCCTTCCCCAGGTCAGGGAAGTTCTCAGCTATAATTTCTTCAAGTACCCCTTCAGCACCTTTCCCTCTCTCTTCCTCCTCTGGGATACCAATTTTGCGTATATTATTTCTTTTTAGTGTATCACTTAGTTCTCTAATTTTCCCCTCATACTCCTGGATTTTTTTTTATCTCTCTTTCTTTCAGCTTCCTCTTTCTCCATAACTTTATCTTCTAGTTCACCTATTCTCTCCTCTGCCTCTTCAATCCGAGCCGTCGTTGTTTCCATTTTGTTTTGCATTTCGTTTAAAGCACTTTTCAGCTCCTCGTGACTGTTCCTTAGTCCCTTGATCTCTGTGGCAAGAGATTCTCTGCTGTCCTCTATACTGTTGTCAAGCCCAGTGATTAATTTTATGACTATTATTCTAAATTCACTTTCTGTTATATTACTTAAATCCTTTTTGATCAGTTCATTAGCTGTTGTTATTTCCTGGAGATTCTTCTGAGGGGAATTCTTCCGTTTGGTCATTTTGGATAGTCCCTGGAGTGGTGAGGACCTGCAGGGCACTTCCCCTGTGCTGTGGTGTATAACTGGAGTTGGTGGGCGGGTCCGCAGTCCGACCTGATGTCTGCCCCCAGCCCACTGCTGGGGCCACAGTCAGACTGGTGTGTGCCTTCTCTTCCCCTCTCCTAGGGGCGGGATTCACTGTGGGGTGGCGTGGCCCGTCTGGGCTACTTGCACACTGCCAGGCTTGTGGTGCTGGGGATCTGGCGTATTAGCTGGGGTGGGTAGGCAAGGTGCACGGGGGCGGGAGGGGCAGGCTTAGCTCGCTTCTCCTTAGGTGATCCACTTCAGGAGGGTCCCTGTGGCAGTGGGAGGGAGTCAGATCCGCTGCCAGAGGTTTGGCTCCGCAGAAGCACAGAGTTGGGTGTTTGTGTGGAGTGAGCAAGTTCCCTGGCAGGAACTGGTTCCCTTTGGGATTTTGGCTGGGGGATGGGTGGGGGAGATGGCGCTGGCGAGCACCTTTGTTCCCCACCAAACTGAGCTCTGTCGTCCGGGGGCTCAGCAGCTCTCCCTCCCTTTGTCCTCCAGCCTTCCCGCTTTCTGAGCAGAGCTGTCAACTTATGACCTCCCAGACGCTAAGTCGCACTTGCTGTCGGAACACAGTCCGTCAGGCCCCTCCGCTTTTGCCAGCCAGACTCGGGGGCTCTGCTTGGCTGGTGAGCCACCCCTCTGCCCCGGCTCCCTCCCGCCAGTCCGTGGAGTGCGCACCGCCTCTCCGCCCTTCCTACCCTCTTCCGTGGGCCTCTCTTCTGCGCTTGGCTCCTGAGACTCCGTTCTGCTAATCTCTGGCGGTTTTCTGGGTTCTTTAGGCAGGTGTAGGTGGAATCTAAGTGATCAGCAGGACGTGCGGTGAGCCCAGCGTCCTCCTACGCCGCCATCTTCCCTCTCCTCCTCTATCCATACTAATGTTGAGGGACATTTGGATTGTCGTTCTAGGAGCATCCTTGTAAATATATTTTGTTTCTGTTGTATATACATCTAAGAGTGGATCTTCTGAGTGATAAGGATATGCATATGTTAAAATTTAGTGCATACTTGTCAGTTTTTCAAAGAAGTTATAGTAATTTAGACTCCTACCAGTAGAGCATGAAAGTTCTCTTGCTTCACATCCCATCCAGGAACAAGGTATATCTCTTCAATTATGTAGGTATTCTTTTGTGTCCTTTGGTAAAATTTCAAGCTTTCTACATATGGATCTTGCATAATTATAGTTAAATTTATTACTCTGTATTTAAAATATGTGTATGTCTGTGTGTGTGAATGGTATCCTTTTGCCATTACATTTTCTCATTTATTTTTACTACATATTTGTATTTGAAATAGGAATGTTTTGAATTTTGCATATTTCATTTTTATCTGATGAACACAATGAAGTTCCTACTTAGTTCTTACAAATCTATAGTTGTCTCTTGTATTACATGGGTATATTTCTTGTATTGCATGGGTATATCATCTGCAAACAATAAATTAAATTTAATTTTTGACATTTCAATCTCATATTTTTCTTTGGCTTACTGTGTTAGTTAATACTTTCAGAACAATTAGAATAATAAGGGCTTTAATGGATGCCCTGATCTTTGAAGGGAATTCCTATAGCATTTTTTAAGACCTTGGATATTCTTAATTTATTTTTTTTAATTTAATTTTTGATTTTTTAAAAATTTATGTCCAAATTAGCATAAAGTGCAACAATGTTTTCAGGAGTAGATTCCTTACTGCCCTTTATCCCTTTAGTCCATCCCCACTCCCACACCCCCTCCAGTAACCCTCAGTTTGTTCTCCATATTTATGAGTCTCTTGTGTTTTGTCCCCCTCCCTGTTTTTATATTATTTTTGTTTCCCTTCCCTGGTGTTCATCTGTTTTGCTCTTAAAGTCCTCATATGAGTGAAGTCATATGATTTTTGTCTTTCTCTGACTGATTAATTTCACTTAGCATAATACCCTCCAGTTCCATTCATGTAGCTGCAAATGGCAAGATTTCATTCTTTTTTATTGCTGAGTAATACTCCATTGTATATATACCACATCTTCATTCTCCATTCATCCATTGATGGACATTTGGGCTCTTTCCATATTTTGGCTATTGTTGATAGTGCTGCTATAAACATTGGGGTGCATGTGTCCCTTTGAAACAGCACACCTATATCCCTTGGATAAATGTCTAGTAGTGCAATTGCTGAGTCATAGGGTAGTTCTATTTTTAGTTTTTTGAGGAACCTCCATACTGTTTTCCAGAGTGGCTGAACCAGCTTGCATTCCCACCAATGATGCAAAAGAGATCCTCTTTCTCCACATCCTCGCCAACATCTGTTGTTGCCTGAGTTGTGAATGTTAGCCATTCTGACAGGTGTGAGGTGGTATCTCATTGTGGTTTTGATTTGTATTTCCCTGATGATGAGTGATATTGAGCATTTTCTCTTGTATCGGTTGACCATCTGGATGTCTTTTTTGGAGAAGTGTCTATTCATGTCTTTTGCCCATTTCTTCACTGGATTATTTGTTTTTTTGGGTGTTGAGTTTGATAAGTTCTTTGTAGATTTTGGATACTATCCCTTTATCTGATATGTCATTCGCAAATATCTTCTCCCTTTCTGTCGGTTGCCTTTTAGTTTTGCTGATTGTTTCCTTCACTGTGCAGAAGCTTTTTATTTTGATGAGGTCCCAGTAGTTCATTTTTGCTTTTGTTTCCCTTGCTTCTGGAGACGTGTTGAGTAAGAAGTTGCTGTGGCAAAGATAAGAGGTTTTTGCCTGCTTTCTCCTCAAGGATTTTGATGGTTTCCTATCTTACATTTAGGTCTTTCATCCATTTTGAGTTTATTTTTGTGTATGGTGTAAGAAAGTGGTCCAGGTTCATTCTTCTGCATGTCTCTGCCAGTTTTCCCAGTACCACTTGCTGAAGAGACTGTCTTTATTCCAATGGATATTCTTTCCTGCTTTGTCAAGGATTAGTTGGCCATACATTTGTGGGTCCATTTCTGGGTTCTCTATTCTGTTCCATTGATCTGAGTGTCTGTTCTTGTGCCAGTACCATACTGTCTTGATGGTTACAGCTTTGTAGTATAGCTTGAAGTCTGGGATTGTGATGCCTCCTGCTTTGGTTTTCTTTATCAAGATTGCTTTGGCTATTTGGGGTCTTTTCTTTTTCCATACAAATTTTAGGATTATTTGTTCTAGCTCTGTGAAGAATGCTGGTGTTATTTTAATAGGGACTTCATTGAATATGTAGATTGCCATGGGTATTATTGACATTTTAACAATATTTGTTCTTCCTATCCAGGATCATGGAAACTTTTTCCATTTTTTTTTTGTCTTCTTCAATTTCTTTCATAAGCTTTCTATAGTTTTCAGTGTATAGAGTTTTCACCTCTTTGGTTAATTTTATTCCTAGGTATTTTATGGTTTTTGGTGCAAGTGTAAATGGGATTGATTCCTTGATTTCTCTTTCTGTTGCTTCATTGTTGGTGTATAGGAATACAACTGATTTCTGTGTGTTGATTTTATATCCTGCAACTTTGCTGAATTCATGAATCAGTTCTAGCAGTTTTTTGGTGGAATCTTTTGGTTTTTCCATATAGAGTATCATGTCATCTGCAAAAACTGAAAGTTTGACCTCCTCCTGGCCGATTTGGATGCCTTTTATTTCTTTGTGTTCTCTGATTGCTGAGGGTAAGACTTCTGATACTATGTTGAATAACAGTGGTGAGAGTGGACATCCCTGTCTTGTTCCTCACCTTAGGGGGAAAGCTCTCAGTTTTTCCCCATTGAGGATGATATTAGCATTGGGTTGCTCATATATGGCTTTTATGATCTTGAGGTATGCTCCTTCTATTGCTACTTTCTGGAGGGTTTTTATTAAGAAAGGATGCTGTATTTTGTCAAATGCTTTCTCTGCATCTATTGAGAGGATCATATGGTTCTTGTCCTTTCTTTTATTGATGTGATGAATCACGTTAATTGTTTTGTGGATATTGAACCAGCCCTGCATCCCAGGTATAAATCCCACTTGGTCGTGGTGAATAACTTTTTAAATGTATTGTTGGATCCAGTTGGCTAATATCTTGTTGAGGATTTTTGCATCCATGTTCATCAGGGAAATTGGTCTATAGTTCTCCTTTTTACTTATTTTTTAAAAACTTTTTTAATTTTTTTACATTTATTTATTTTTGAGAGAGAGAGAGAGAGAGAGAGAGACAGAGAGAGAATGAGTGGGGGAGGGGCAGAGAGACACAGAATCTGAAGCAGGCTCCGTGATTTGAACTGTCAGCACAGAGCCTGAAGCGGGGCTTGAACCCATGAACCATGACATCATGACCTGAGCTGAAGTCGGATGTTCAACTGACTGAGCCACCCAGGTGCCCCTGTAGTTCTCCTTTTTAGTGGGGTCTCTGTCTGATTTTGGAATCAAGGTAATGCTGGCTACATAGAAAGTGTTTGGAAATTGTCCTTCCATTTCTATTTTTTGGAACACCTTCAAGAAAATAGGTATTAACTCTTCCTTAAATGTTTGGTAGAATTCCCATGGAAAGCCATCTGGCCCTGGACTCTTCTTTTTTGGCACATTTTTGATTACTAATTCGATTTCCTTACTGGTTATGGGTCTGTTCAAATTTGCTATTTCTTCCTGTTTCAGTTTCTAGGAATTTGTGTATATGTTTCTAGAAATTTGTCCATTTCCTCCCAATTACCCATTTTATTGGCATATAGTTGCTCATAAAATTCTCTTATTATTGTTTTTATTTCTTCTGTGTTGGTTGTGATCTCTTTCATTCTTTTTTTTATTTATTTGGATCCTTTCCTTTTTCTTTTTTGATCAAACTGGCTAGTGGTTTATTAATTTTGTTAATTGTTTCAAAGAACCAGCTTCTGGCTTCATTGATCTGTTCTACTGTTATTTTGGTTTCAATAGCATTAATTTCTCCTCTAATCTTTCTTATTTCTTGTCTTCTGCTTTTGGGTTTTGTTTGCTGTTCTTTTTCCAGCTCCTTAAGGCATAAGGTTAGGGTGTATATCTGAGATCTTTCTTCCTTCTTTAGGAAGGCCTGGATTGCTATATACTTTCCTCTTATCACAGCCTTTGCTGCATCCCAGATGTTTTGGGTTGTAGTGTTATGATTTTCATTGGCTTCCATATATGTTTTAATTTCCTCTTTAACTTCTTGGTTAGCCTATTCATTCTTCAGTAGGATGTTCTTCAGTCTCCAAGTATTTGTTACCTTTCCAAATTTTTTCTTGTGGTTGATTTCGAGTTTCATAGCATTGTGGTCTGAAAATATGCATAGTATGATCTTGATCTTTTTGTACCTTCTTAGGGCTGATTTTTGTCACAGTATATGCTCTATTCTGGAGAACGTTCCATGTGCACTGGAAAAGAATGTATATTCTGCTGCTTTAGGATGAAATGTTCTGAATATATCTGTTGAGCCCATCTGTTCCAGTGTGTCATTTAAAGCCATTGTTTACTTGTTGATTTTTTGATTAGATAATCTGTCCATTGCTGTGAGTGGGATGTTGAAGTCTCCTACTATTATGGTATTACTATCGGTGAGTTTCTTTATGTTTGTGATTGATTGATTTATATATTTGGGTGCATCCACATTTGGCACATAAATGTTTATAATTGTTAGGTCTTCTTGGTGGATAGACCCCTTGATTATGATATAATTCCCTTTTACATCTCTTGATACAGTCTTTATTTTAAAGTATAGATTGTCTGATATAAGTACGGCTACTCCGGCTTTCTTTTGTTGACCATTAGCATGATAGATAGTTCTCCATCCCCTTATTTTCAACCTGAAGGTGTCTTTAGGTCTAAAGTGGGTCTCTTGTAAACAGCATATAAACGGATTCTGTTTTCTTATCCATTCTGTTACCCTATCTCTTTTGATTGGAGCATTGAGACCATTGACCTTTATAGTGAGTACTGAAAGATACGAATTTATTGTCATTATGATTCTTGTAGAGTTGGAGTTTCTGGTGGTATTCTCTGGTCCTTTCTAGTCTTTGTTGCTTTTGGTATTTTTTTTCATCTTTTCTCTCCTCAGAGAGTCCCTCTTAAAATTTCTTGCAGGGCTGGTTTAGTGGTCACAAACTCCTTTAATTTTTGTTTTTCTGGGAAACTTTTTATCTCTCCTTCTATTTTGAATGACAGCCTTGATGGATAAAGAAATCTTGGCTGCATATTTTTCTGATTCAGCACATTGAATATATCCTTCCACTCTTTTCTGGCCTGACAAGTTTCTGTGGATAGGTCTGCTGCAAACATGATCTGTCTTCCCTTGTAGGTTAGGGGCTTTTTTTCCCTTGCTGCTTTCATGATTCTCTCCTTGCCTGAGTATTTTGTGAATTTCACTATGATATGCCTTGTTGATGGCCGGTTTTTGTTGAATCTAATGGGGGTCCTCTGTGCTTCCTGGATTTTGATGTCTGTGTCTTTCCCCAGGTTAGGAAAGTTTTCTGCTATGATTTGCTCACATAACGCTTCTACCCCTCTTCTCTCTCTTCCTCTTCTGGGACCCCTATGATTCTGATGTTGTTCCTTTTATTGAGTCACTGATTTCTCTAATTCTCAAATCGTGCTCTTTTGCCTTAATCCCCCTCTTTTTTACTGCTTCATTATTCTCTATTAGTTTGTCCTGTATATTGCTGATTCTCTGTTCTGCCTCATCCATCCTTGTCGCCGTGGCATCCATCCATGATTGCAGCTCAGTTATAGCATTTTTAATTTCATTCTGACTAGTTTTTACTTCTTTTATCTCTGCAGAAAGGGATTAGAATCTATTTTTGACTCCAGTTGGTATTCTTATTATCATGAGTCTAAATTCTAATTCAGACATCTTGCTTGTATCTGTGTTGGTTAAATCCCTGGCTGTCATTTCTCTGTGCTCTTTCTTTTGGGGTGAATTCCTTTGTTTTGTCATTTTGAAGGGAGAAAAGGAATTAATTAGGTAGAAAAATGAAAATTTAAAAAAATTAAAATAAAAAATATTAAAATTAAAAAATTAAACACACACACACACACAAACAGAATAAATGATGCTAGATCCTAGGTGTGTTTTCGTCTTGGTGTTGAAAGGCGTTTGACACATTAGAGAAACAAGGGGGGGAAAGGAAATGATTTGAGAATTTGAAAAAATCAATACACTGAAGTAGACTAAAATGAGATGATGTGAGTAAAATAGAATTTGAAATTACACAAAAGTAAAGAATATAGTAGAAAAAAATTAAAGAAAAATATTTTTAATTAAAATTAAAAATAAAAACTAAGTTTTTCTATTTCTGTATTCAAGAAAAAGAAAAATGAAAAAGAAAAAGAGAAAAAAAGGAAATCGTTTAAAAAATTTAAAAGTGAATACACTGTAGTAGACTAAAATAAAATGATGGAAGTAAAATAGAATTTGAATAAATTTACATAAAAATAAAAAATATAGTAAAAAAATTTAATAAAAATATTTTTAATATAAATTGAAAATAAAAATGAAGCTTTTCTCTCTCCATTCAAGAAAAAGAAAAGAAATGAAAAAGAGAAAAAAGAAAAAGAAAAAAAGGAAATCATTTGAAAATTTGAAAAATTGTATGCACTGAAGTAGACTAAAATAAAATGATGGAAGTAAAATAGAATTTGAAAAAATTTACACAAAAGTAAAAAATCTAGTATAAAAATTAAGGAAAAACATTTTAATAAAAATTAAAAATAAAAATTAACGTTTTCTCTTTCTGTATTAAAGAAAAAGGAAGTGAAAAAGAGAACAAAAAAGAAAGAAAATTGAATAGATGGATCTACTAACAGATTGAAATAGGACTGAAATTATTTCGTTTTCCCCTAGAAGTCAGACCATGACGTGCTTCATAGTCCAGAAACTAAGCAGGTGGTGAGACTAGTGTTCTTGAGGAGCGAGGTTGGCCCAGTTGTGTGGGGCTCAGTGTAATGGCTCTGTTCTCCACTAGATGGCGCTGCTAGCCCACTGGGGTGGAGTGTTGTGGTGCTCTTAGGTGCGTATGCACATGTGTGGGAGCGGTGAAAATGGCGTCACCCAGCTACCCAGTCTCTAGTATCAGAACTCTGTTCTACCCCATTGGCAATTGTGCACCCATCCTCTGTCTTCAGCTTTCACCCACTCCCTGCTTTTTCACTGTCCGTGACCAAGCCCCAGGCAGTACCTCTCTCCCAAGTTTTGTCTCAGATGCAGCTGTTTTTCCCAGCCCCTTACCTGCAGCTTTGACCCATTCTGCCCCTCTGAGGGAGGGTCTCACTGAGCAATGGCCCAGTGACGGCTGCATCTAGGAATGCTTGCTGGACCCTGCTGCAGCCAGTTCCCTGAGACTGCAGCCAGGTGCCAGCCCGCCCCAGAAAAAGTTCGCAAGATAGTGTAGCAGCAGCTTTTCAGGGATTATGGAAAATCACAACACACATGTGGCACCAGGCTTCATCCTTAATGACCTTGTTCCAGGTTGTGGAACAATGGCCGTTCTCTGGGGTCTGCTGGGACCAGGTGGCTTCAACAGTCTCTACCAAATGTCCTTCCAGCAGTGGAACCACTTTTCCCCATGTGGCCCAAGAACCTCCTGGACCCCACTCTGCTCCTGGGGATTTGCCCTTCCCACCAGCACCACCAGGTATCGAGATGCAGCCTTTGCCCTCCCCTTGTTTAGTCTTAATGGAATTTAAACCCTCTCCTTTCTCCTTTCTCCCTTTAGTTTAGTCCCTGCGGCTGTTTCCAATTTTTCACTTTCTCTCCAGCTGCTTTTATGGAGGGGTGCTTTCCCTGTATTCTCCCCTCCCCCATCTCCATCCTCTCTCCACCAGCAAAAGCACCTCCATGCCTGCCGTGGCTTCTCGCTCCCCTAGTTCACCTCTCCATGCCATATACCTGCTGAATTCTGTCGTTCAGGTTGTGCAGATTATTGTGTTAATCTCCCAATCAGTTTTCTAGGTGTGAAGGATGGTTTAGTGTTGGTCTGGCTATATTTCATGGACGTGAGACACACAAAAAACTTCCATGCTGTTCTGCCATCTTGGCTCCTCCCCTCCTATGGCATTTTAATATTTAGTATGATAGTTACTGTCGTTTTTTGATGAATAATCTTTGAATTAAGGAAGTTCCCTTCTATTTCTATTGCTTAGAGGTTTTTTTTTTTGTCATGGAATGGCACAGACTTTTATTGAATACCTTTTTGGCAATTGAAGATACTCAGAGTTTGTTAAATAATAGTTTTATGACATATACTTCACATACCTTAAAATTCATCCTTTTAAGGTGTATTCAGTAATTTTTAATATATTAACAGAGTTGTACAACCATCACCACTATCTAAACCCAGAACCCTTTAGTCACTGAAAAATAAATTATGTCATCAGCAGTCACTCCCATTCACCTTCCTTTCAGTTCCAGGCAACCACTAATCTACTTTCTGTCTCTATAGATTTTCTTATTGTGGAAAATTTTATGAATGGAATCATACAATATGTTTCTTTTTGTGAGTAGCTTTTTTTAAATTTGCATATTTTAAGGTTCATTCATGTTGTAGCACATACCAGTATTTCATTCCTTTGTACTGCCAAATAATAGTGCATTGTAAGGATATACCACATTTTGTTTTTACAATCATCAGTTGATGGTCATTTGGGTTGTTTCCATTTCTTGGCCATTATGAACAATGATGCCATGAATATTCATATACAGGTTTCTGTATGGATATGTTTTCAATTATCTTGAGTATATACCTAGAAGTAGAATTGCTGGGTCATATGGTAAATCTATATTTAACATTTTGAGGCAATGTCAAACTGTTTTCCAAAGTGGCAGTACCATTTTACATTCTAACCAGCAATCTGTATGGGTCTCAATTACTTCACATTCTTGCCAACTCTTATTACTGTCTTTTCTATATTACCCATTGTGGTTTTGATTTGTACTTACTTAATGGCCAATGATGCTGAGCATCCTTTTCATGTGTTTAATGGCCATTTGTGTATCATCTTTGGAGAAATTTCTTCAGATCATTGAACCATTAATTTCTTTTTGCCTTTTTGTATTAAGTTTAAAGAAACTTTTATATATTCTAGATACATATTGTTGCTGGGTGGACTGGGGAGTCATTGGGTGCTGAGGCCTCAACCCAGCTCACCCAAAAGATGTCACTGGAGGCTCTTGGTCTCTCCATAAGACACAGCACAGTGAATGATCAGTACAAGCAGGAAAGTTTATTAAAGTGAGAGTACACTCTTGAGATGTGAGAGTGGGCAAGTTCAAGGGAGAGCTGCATCCCCTGGGGTTTGGGTTTCTATCTTTTACTAACAGTTGTTAACAAAGGGGTGGGATATTCATTCCTTGAGGTGGAAATTTCTTGGAAGCAAGACAGTCTCTTCCAAGAATGTAGGTTATGTACTTTTTCTTCCTTATTTGGTCAGGGGTTTCCTGTCATGGCACCCTTAGGGAGAAGATTTGTATGGTAATGTATAATGAAGGATTAATGTAAACTTTGGCCTACTTTGTCAGCCATCTTGAGCCTGTCAGACTTGATCCAGTTTCTTGTAGTTTTTTTTTAGAGTGCTGCCAGAACAGACCTCTGACTTCCTCATCATTGGCCATGGCTTCCTCTTTGCTGCCTTCCAGGTATCCTGTTAGAACCTAACTAACTGCTCACGCTAACACATAGGTTTTGCAAATATTTTCTCAGATATATGATTTGCAAATATTTTTTCTTATTTTTTGGGTTGTCTTTTCATTTTCTTGACAATGGTCTTTGAAACACAAAGGTTTCACATTTTGATGGAATCAAATTTATCTGATTTTATTTGTTTTCATGTGCTTTTATAGTGTCATATCTAAGAAACATTTGCCTCATCTAAGGCCATGATGATTTGGTCCTATGTTTCTCATAAGAGTTTTATAGTTTTAGATCTTGTATTTAGATATTTGTTACATTTTGAGTAGCTATTTGTATACATTGTTTGGTAGGAAAATCATTTTATACTTTTGTAAGTGGATATCCAGTTGTCCGGGCACCATTTGTTCAAGACTATTCTTTCCTTACTGAATTATCTTGGCACTACTGTTGAAAGTGAATCAACAATAATGCATGGCTTTTTCCTAGACTTTCTATTCTATCGCATTGATTGATAGGTCTATCCTTTCATCAGTACTACACTATCTAGATTTCTGTAGCTTTGTAATATGTTTTGAAACCAGAAAGTATGAATCTAACTTTGTTCTTCTTAAAGATTGTTTTGGCTACATGAAATCCATCACATATCCATATGAATTTTATAATCATCTTGTCAGTTCCTGAAAAGAAATTAGCTGGGATTTGCTAGGTATCATGTTGCCACTGTTGATCATCAGTTTGGGGACTATTGTCATCTTAACAGTATCCCATAAAGATGGAATATCTTTCCATTTATTTAGTTCTGTAATTTCCTTCAGTAATGCTTTGTATATTTCAATATATAAGACTTTCACTTATTTTGTTAGCTATATCCCTAAGCATTTTTTGATGCCATTGTAAATGAAATTATTTTCTTAACTTTATTTTATATTTTTTATTGGTAGTGTATAACAACAATATTCATTTCTATATATTGATTTCTATATTAATCTTGTATCTTGAAACCTTGATGAAATTGTTTATTAGTTCTAATAGGATTTTTAGTGAATTCCTTATGATTTTCTCTATACAATAGCATGTCATTTGTAAGTAAAGATTAGTTTAGTTCTTCATTCTCAATATGGATGCCCTTTTTTCCTTGCTTAGCATTGTACCTCCAGTACAATGATGAATAGAAGAGGCAAGAGCTGATATCCTTATCTTGTTCCTGATCTTAGAGATAATGCTTTCAGTATTTTACCATTAAGTATGATGTTAGCAATGTGTTTATCAGAGATTCTGTTTATCATCTTAAGAAAGTTTTCTTCTGTATCTTGTTTGTTGAGAATTTTTGTGTATGTGGGGAAAGCTATTGGAATTTATGAAATATTTTTATGCTTTTATTGAGATTATGGGTTTTTTTGTCCTTCATTCTACTAATATTATGCATCATATTGATTGCTTATAATATGTTGAATCAGCCTCACATTCCTCAGATAAATCACTCTTGGTCATGTTGTATAATCCTTTTTATATGCTTCTGGCCTTGATTTGCTATTATTGTTTTGAGGATTTTTGCACCTATGTTCATAGGGATATTAATTTGTAATTTTCTTTTCTTGTGATGTCTGGGTTTTGATATCTGGGAAACACTGACCTCATACAATGAGTTGAGAAGTGTTTTCATCCCATCTTTTTTTTGGAAAAAAATTAATAATTCCTTTAAAAACGTTTTGTAGAACTCACCAGTGAAGCTATCTGGACCTGGGCTTTTCTCTGTAGGAAGTTCTTATGATAACTAATTCAATCTATTTAAAAGACCCTAAATAATCAAAATTATGCTGAGAAGACAAACAGAGCTGGAGGAATCACAGTTTCTGATTTCAAAGTTTGTTATAAAGCTATAGTAATCAAAACAAATATGCTATTGCCATAAAAACTAACACATAGACTAACGCAACAGAATTGAGACCCCAGAAATAAACCTACACGTATATAGTCAACTAGTATTTGACAAGAGAGCCAAGAATATTCAACAAGGAAAGGATAGTCTCTTTAATAAATGGTATTGGGAAAACTGGATATTCCCATGCAAAAGAATGAAATTGGATCTCTATCTTACACCACTCACAAAACTTAACTTGAAATGGATTAAAGAATTAAATATAAAATCTGAAACTAAAAAAATATTAGAAGAAAATTTAGGGGAAAAGCTCCTTGACATTGGTCTTGGCAATGATTTTTTGGATATGACATCAAAAGTACACGCAACAAAAGGAAAACAGGGGAACCTGGCTGGCTTAGTTGGTACAGCATGTTACTCTTGATCTTGGGGTTGTAAGTTTGAGACACATGTTGGATGTAGAGATTACTTAAAAAGTAAAATCTTACAAAAAATTAAAAAATAAACAAATGAAACTACTTAATACTAAAAGGCTTCTACACAGCAAAACAACAATTAGCAAAATGAAAAGGCCACCTACAGAATGAGATATTTACAAACAATCTATCTGATAAATGGCTACTATCTAAAGTATATACAACTCAATAGCAAAAAAAAAAACTAATTAAAAATGGACAGGAGTGCTTGGGTGGCTCAGTCAGTTAAGCCTCTCACTGTTGGTTTTGTCTCAGGTCATGATCTCATGGTTTGTGAGTTTGAGCCCTGTGTTGGGCTCCACACTGGCAGCACAGAGCCTGCTTGGGATTCTCTTTCCCTTTCAATCTCTCCCTCTCCCTCTGCCCCTCCCCCACTTTCTCTCTTTGTCTCTCTTAAAATGAATAAATACACTTTTTAAAAAATGGGCAAAGGATGGGAATAGACATTTTTTCCTAAAGAAGACATACAAATTACCAACAGATACATGAAAAGATACTTAAAATGATTAATCAGTGAAGTGCAAATCATAACCACAATGAGATACTATGTCATATCTGTTAGAATGGCCATCAGAAAGACAAGAGACAAATACTGGCAAGGCTGTGGAGAAAAGCAAATCCTTGTGCACTGTTGATGGAAATGTAAATTGGTATAGCCACTATGGAAAATACGATGAGAGCTCCTCAAAAAATTAAAGCTAGAACTACCATTATGATCCAGAAATTCTACTTTTGAATATATATATCTGAAGGAAATGAAATCCCTATCTTGGAGAGATACCTGCACTCCTATGTTTGTTGAAGCATTGTTTATGATAAGTAAGACATGGAAACAACTTAAGTGTCCAGCAATGGACGAATGGATAAAGAAAATGTGGCATGTATATATTATATTACACACACACACACACACACACACACACACACATATACACACGGAATATTATTCAGCTATGAAAAAGAGGGACATTCTGCCATATGTGACAAACGGATGGAGCTTGAGGACATTATATTAAGTGAAATAAGTCAGAAAAAGATGAATAATGCATGTTCTCACTTATATATGGATTCCTAAAATGCCAAACTCATAGAAATAGAGTAGAATGGTGGCTGCCGGGGACTGAGGGGTGGAGAAAATGGGGAGATGTTGGTTAAAGGGTACAAATTTCCAGCTATATGATGAATGTGTTCTGTAATGTACAACATGGTGACTATAATTAATAGTGCTGTACTATATATGTGAAAATTGTTAAGAGAATAGATCTTAAATGTTATTGGTACCAAAAAATGGTAATTATGTGAGAAGATGGAGATGTTAGGACACCTTATTTTGGCAATGTATATATATATATATATATATATATATATATATATATACACACATATGTATATATGTATATGTATATACATATATACATATGTGTATATGTATATAATCATGTTGTATACCTTAAACTTACATGTTGGGGCACCTGAGTGGCGCAGTCGGTTAAGCGTCCGACTTCAGCTCAGGTCACGATCTCGTGTTCCGTGAGTTCGAGCCCCGCATCGGGCTCTGGGCTGATGGCTCAGAGCCTGGAGCCTGCTTCTGATTCTGTGTCTCCCTCTGTCTCTGCCCCCTCCCCCGTTCATGCTCTGCCTCTCTTTGTCTCAAAAATAAATAAACGTTTAAAAAAAATTAAAAAAAAACTTACATGTTATGTATCAATAATATCTCAATAAAGCTGGAAAAATATTTAAAAATTTACTTGTTGGATTTGTTAATATTTTATTGAGAATCTTTACAATAGTATCTAGAAGAAACACGAAGTATTCCTTTACACATAAATTGCAATTTCCTAATAATTGATGCTTATTCCTTTAAATGCAAAAACTTTTGCTTTTGATTATTGTTTTAAACATTTTGTTGGAAGTATTTTTACACTGAGTTGTATATTTATTACTTTTGTAAACAAAGTATACTAAACATGATTTAATATTATTATATTTTATTTTAATTTTTGAAATACTTTGCCATCATTATGAAAACTCACTCTTGTACTGGGCTGTGATATAGTGATGGTCTCCAGGTCATAAACGTGTATAGCATAAAATAGTTTTTTTTAAACTTTTTTATGTTTATTTATTTTTGAGAAATGGAGACACAGCATGAGAGGTTTAGGGGAAGAGAAAGAGGGAGACACAGAATCTGAAGCTGGCTCCAGGCTCTGAGCTGTCAGCACAGAGCCTGATGTGGGGCTCAAACTCACGGACTGTGAGATCATGACCTGAGCCGAAATTGGACACTTAACCAATTGAGCCAGCCAGGAGCCACATGAATAAAATAGTTTTAGCAAAATGTTTTCTAGTTTGAAAATTATGCAAACATTATTCTCAAGTAACATTTATTATTAAGAGTTTGATTTGTTATATTAGTGATAGTGCCATGGAATTCTACTGTACATTGTCAGGTAATATGTTTATATTGTGATGTGTATGTAGTGTGATGTTCTGTGTGGTTTCCTCTTGACAAGAGGTAAGGAAAGTTTAGCCTTGTGTTATCTCATGAACATACTCTATCTTTGCTTAAATCAAGATTGTTGGACTGTGCCAAAGAAGTAAAGTAGACAAATATCATGCATAATTTGGTTCCACTTTCATTTTGAACATGCTCCATCACAAATAGGAAGACTAAATGAACAAGGAAAATATAATCATTTGATAATTTATTAAATATATTTTAAAACTCACATGAAGAGAATATTTTTGAAGAAAAATGTATTTATGAAGAATATATTCTTGAATACATTTTAAGTGCACTTAATACATTTTGACTATATCTGCTGACTAATTCTTAAATATATTCTTCAATATCTCCCTAAGTATATTTAAAATGGGTTCTTAAATATATCCTTGAATACATTCTTGACTATGCTCCTGAATATGAAGAATTCTTGTGTATGAAACCATGTTAAGATATTCTTGAAAAAATATTCATAAGGCTCCTTTTTATACAATAGAGTATTCTATGAATGCATTCTCCTTATACCCTCAGTCTCTGTCATTCTCCAGAGCTGTAGCAGTAGGGAGCTAAGGCAGAAATAAATTGAACATTTCTCAAAATGGTGTTATATGAAGACAAAATGAAAACTGAAACCAAATAGGTAAAAAAGCAAGGAATTTAAGTCATTGGCCAGTTGGTAAGTTGATCATGAGGCCAACTGGCAAATTTTGGTCATCTGACTTAGACTTATATAGGGGAAGACTGTATATGTGTCTGGAGGCATGGCATGTCCTCTGTTGCTGGTGTTGGGGAGTTTAACTCCTCCTCCCTGGTCTTCTCTGTCCCCCAGGTGAATTTCTTAGTGCTGTCAATGGATAAAGCCCAAATAGTCCCACTGATTGATGATTAAAGCTATGTCTTAAAGATGGTACAGTAAAACCTTGGGTTGCAAGCATAATTTGTCCCAGAAACATGCTTGTAATCCAAAGCACTTGTATATCAAAGAGAATTTCCCCGTAAGAAATAATGGAAACTCAGATGATTTGTTCCACAACCAAAAAATAATCATATAACAAAGATCACAATACTGTAATATAGTACAAAATAATAAAGAAAATACAAAATATAAAGAAAAATAAAGTAACCTTCATTTATCTTTGAAAACCTTCATGACTGGTGTGAGGGAGACAAGAGAGAGGAGGGTTATTGTGTAGGACAACTTTCACTATCACTAACAGAATCACTGCTATCTATTGGCTTAATGGAATGTTTTTCTTTTAATGTAACTTTAACAAGGAACCTATCCAATGACACTTGGCTTTTGCCCCCTCTAGAGGATTTAACAGAAATGTGACACTGCATTGTTGTTAAACAGATTCATTGCTTGCAGTGCTACAGCCTTATTTGGGTGGTGCTTTTCTACAAAATTTGCACTGTTTCCCACATTTTACACATCTCCCTAATCTCATCTGAAGTGAGGGATTCCTCCACCTTTTTCTCCTCCTCTGCAGATGAGATCTCCTCCATAACCTCTTGCTGTCGCTCACGATGCAGATCCATCAGTTTGTCAGTGGTCAGTTCCTGGCCATGCTCTTCCACTAGCTCTTGAATGTTGTCTTCATTTATCTCCAGTCCCATGGTCTTCCCCAAGGACACAATTTCATCAACAACTGGCAGCTCCTGTTCATGAGCAAGCCCCTCTAAGTCATGTCCAAGAATGCAATTAGGCCACAGTTTTCTCCAAGCAGAATTGAAGGTTCTCTTGGTGACAGCATCCCAGGCTTTATCAATGATCTTGAGGCAGTTCACAATGTAGAAATGATTTTTCCAAAACTCTTGGAGGGTAAGTTTTGCTTCTTTGGTCGCCTTGAAGATTCACTGAAATAGTGCTTTGGTGTAAAATTTTTTATTTTTTTATTAAAATTTTTTTTTAATGTTTATTTATTTCTGAGACAGAGAGAGACAGAGCATGAGTGAGGGAGGGGCAGAGAGAGAGGGAGACACAGAATCAGAAGCAGGCTCCAGGCTCTGAGCTGCCAGCACAGAGCCCGACGCGGGGCTCGAACTCACAAACCATGAGATCATGACCTGAACCGAAGTCGGTCTCTCAACCAACTGAGCCACCCAGTCGCCCCTGGTGTAAAATTTTTTAAAGTTTGAAATGACATGCTGATCCATGGGCTGGAGGATTAGAGTGGTGTTGGGAGGAAGGAACTTGATCTTAATGAACTCAACATTCTTCCAGTAAGTTGTCCTCAAAGCCTGGAGGATGAGCAGGAGCATTATCCATAACCAGCAAGGCTTTGAATGACAGATTCTTTTCTAAAAGGTATTTCTTACTGCAGGACTGAAGACCTCATTGATCCACTCAACAAACAAGATATGAGTGACCCAAGCCTTGCTGTTGGACCACCACATAACATTTAACTGACTCGTCTGTACTTAGCATTTGTTCAAGGCTCGTGGATTCTTGGAATGATACATGAGCAAGGGCTTGACTTTGAAACCCGCGCTTCCATTAGCACAAAACAAGATGGTGAGATGGTCTATCATGAACTTGTGACCGAGGATTGCACTCTCTTCTTCTGTGACATAGGTCCTCTTTGGCATATTTTTCCAAAAAAAACCCCTGTTTCATCAAAATTAAAAACTTGCTCTGGCAGGTAACACCTGGAAACCATGAGCTTCTGGAACTCGGTAGCAAATGTCTCAGCTACCTTAGTGTCTGAACTCGCAGCCTCTCCATGCCCCAAAGCACTATGGATGACACTTCTCTCCTTAAAGTTGTCAAACCATCCCCTGCTTGCCTTGAAACCTTCTTCATTTTCTGTTGACATACCTGGCAGTTTACTTACAAGGTCAGTGTACAAGGCCTTTGCCTTCTCGCAGATGAAGTTCTCAGTCAGTTATCAGCAGATAGTTGCTTCCTGTTTATCCAAACCAGAAGCAAGTTTTGTACATCTTCCAGAACACGTGGCCATTGCTTTGATGTCTTCATGATTCCTTTTGCTGCATCTAGCTGCCTTATTTTTTCTTTCTTCTTTAATATTGTACAAATGGTCAACATAGACTTCTTATAAAACCTTGTAATTTTGGCCACTTGCATGCCTCATTCATACTTCTGGATGATTTCCTTCTTAACTTCCACTGTAATCATCTCCTTATCACCTTTCTTTTCAACCTTTTTCTGCATAGGGTCCATTGTATATGCTCACACGGATGTTGACTACAGTACAGTATTAATAAACTCTTGTCATGTACTGTATTTAATGTAACTGTCAATAAGACAGCAGAGGAAAGGGTATATACCTGCAGGCAGCCTGACCTAGAATGAAGCAAAGCATTCCTAAGCTTACTCTTATATGGAAAAGCAAAGGACTGTCCATAGGTGTTTTTTTTTAAATATGAAATTTATTGTCAAATTGGTTTCCATATAACACCCGGTGCTCCTCCCAACAGGTGCCCTCCTCAATGCCCATCACCCACCCTCCCCTCCCTCCTACTCCCCATCAACCCTCAGTTTATTCTCAGTTTTTAAGAGTCTCTTATGGTTTGTCTCCTTCCCCCTCTGTAACTTTTTTCCCCCTTTCCCTCCCCCATTGTTTTCTGTTAAGTTTCTCAGGATCCACATAAGAGTGAAAACATATGGTATTTGTCTTTCGCTACTTGACTTATTTCACTTAGCATAACACTCTCCAGTTCCATCCACGTTGCTACAAAAGGCCATATTTCATTCTTTCTCATTTCCAAGTAGTATTCCATTGTGTATATAAACCATAGGCGCTTTGAAGTGACAAAAATTATACTAGTGCCACTTGTGGGCACCTTCCAATGTTCTGAAAAATCACTGATTTCTCCCAAACACCATGGCCTGATTCGGAGCATCTGAGCATGGGAGACAATCACCCACAATCCCACAGTGAGAGAGAGAGAGAGAGAGAGAGAGAGACAGAGAGAGAGAGAACCCTTGGCTCAGTTGTGATCATGTGATGTTCAGCATCACATACTACTCGTATTGCAAGACATCGCTCATTTGTAAGTTAAAATTTATTAGAAATGTTTGCTCATCTTGCAGAACACTCACAGAACAAGTTACTCAAAATCCAAGGTTTTACTTTATCTGTATATTGGTCTGAGAAATTGCCCTATGTGTAGACCAAATCACATTAAATCATAGATACTTTTGCTTCTTTGAAGCTTGTTTTTTTATTTTACTTAACTTCGTTTTTTCTTATTTTTCTTTTCCCCACCTTATTGCAGATAGATGAGATTTCTGTAAAAGTGATGTCTAGTTGAATGAAGTATGACAGATTACTCTATTTCTTTGGTCCTCATTTGTAAAATAATTTGTTTGGCAGTTTATTTCAAAGTCTAAAGAAATTCCCAAAATTTATTATACTACTGCCAGAATCATTTACACTGCTTGATCTCTAGCTATACTTTTATCTTCAAACAGATCCAATTTACTTTTGAATTTGAGTTTATTATCCCAAGTAGTTCTGAAGGTTTGATATGGGTAAAGCATGTAGTGGGCTCTGGGAAATTTATTTTAGAATATGTCTGTATCATTCTGTTCTGTGCTTTAGGAAGCATTCTGGAGTAGAAGCAGGGATTGAAAGGCAGAGCACCTACACAATCTCATTCTTCAGTTGTGGAGAATGAGTTCAAGACCTGGATCCCAAAGAGAATAATACAGGTTAGGGATGGGTTTTACTAAACCGATGGACCTCAAACATTAGAGTATACCAGAATCCACTGGAAGGCTAGTGAAAACATGGACTTCTGGGCCCCAGCCCCAGAGTTTCAAATTGAGTAGGTCTGGAGTAGACTCCATATTTTTGCATTTCTAACAAGTTCCCAGGTGATTCAGATGCTGCTGGTACCTGAGAGATCACACTTTCAGGACCATTACTTTAGATTACTATATCCCTCTCTGGTCTACCCAAAACTAAGCAATAAGAGAATTTCACTTAAGTACACTGAAACATATCTTATCTACAAATAAATATGTGTGCATATATCCACATATTTATATTACATAAATTTTACTGTTAGTATCTTAAGCTCTATGATTGGCTCTTATTTGTTTTTAATTCTAGGCCCCTAGCTGAGTAAATGTTTGATAGATTAAATTATGCTGTTCATTTTTTCTACAAAATGATTCATCCAAAAGATTCTTAGGATTCAGTGCTAAGACAAAGCTACTTTACCTGATTTTCCTTGTTACTGGATAATGAGTGTTATATAATCATTCTATACCAGTCTTGCCTTGACTTATAGGAAGCTCAGAGCAGTTTTTTGTATTGCTATATCTATCATTAATTATATTATATAATCATATTTTCTCTTTCAAATATCTCTTCTATGATAAAACTTTGGCTCTATTATTCTGGTTTTAGTGGCTCATCTTTCTCTCTCTCTCTGTCTGTCTCTCATCATATCTTTAATTATAAGGTATGTCAAATCCTTTACCAAATATAAAAATCAGTGAGGGAAAAATAACCTATTAGTGCCTGTAACAGTGGGAAGAGCAGTGGATATGAACTTTTTGGGTAAGTGGTCTTCTGTAACTTTGCATGCAGGCATCAATCACAGAACTCCTCTTCTAATTTCATGGGGGGGGTAAGAATAAATGTCATCTTGGCATTTTTTCTGTGCTACAGTGGGTACGATGTGTCTGCTTATACAGCCCTTTGCCTAGGCAGGAAAAGGGGCATTAAATATCTCTCCTAATTGTGCATATTTAAAAATACTTACATTATACCTGGGCCTGATTGTTCCAGATATGTTATTTTTTCCCTACTTTTTTGGACTTTAGGTTTAGGAAATAGGGTTGAGAGGGGTTAAGAGGAATAAATCTTCAGAAAATATAATATCCTATTTTCCATTCAAGAGCTGCACATAATCAGGGACAATGAAAAAAAAACTGCATTACTCAGAAAGAGAACTTTCCATAATACCCTGTAAAGCATTGGATGCTCTTTAAAATTGACTTATTGATGTCAAGGGAGTGAGCATAATGAACACAACAGAGACATGATCAAGAAATGTGGCCTATGTAAGAAAACCTAATTGCTACTTGATGAACCCATCAAATAAAATATGTTGTCCCAGTAGGTAGGCTTATGGAACTAGCATTGCAAAAAGCCACCCATTGCCACTTATAATGGAAGCTGAATGAGACTCTCAGCACCCAACACAAGACACACACAGTCTCTGTATGTTTTCCCAAATCTTCTATACCTTCATCATCATTTTCTATGTCTGGACACTGAGATTTAGATAATTGACATTTAAGATTCTCAGTAAACAAAGGTGTGTGAACTTGGCAAAGTTGGCAAAGTCTTGGCAGACTTGGCAAAATGTATTGATTTGTGCCATACTCTTTCAATTCAAAATGATATTTATTGAACATGTAGTGTTCAAAGAACTGTGTTAGCCACCTTAGGGGATACAATGTCTAATGAGAGGTATAGGTCCAGTGCAAATGTCTACAGCTGAGGTCAGAATTTGATAAGGACCTGAAAAAGAATACACAATGTTATGAGATTTCAGAGGAAAGCAAGATCAGAACTTATTGGGGGAATCAGGGAGGGCTTTATGAAGGAAGAATAGGCACAGCTTTAAAGAGGGAGAAAATAGGGTTTGATGGAGTTAGGTGAAGTGGTAGTAGTAGATTTCTCAATGAAAGAGTAACAAATTAAGTATGTCCCAAGTCTCTGCCCCAAAAAATATTTTGAAATTTTGATTTTGTAGGTTACATGTTTTCTTCCTCCCTTATTTTCTCCAGAACACATTTTGTTTAAATCCATATATTTTTTATTTTTAAAATGTTTTATTTATTCTTGAGAGAGAGAGACAGAGCACAAGTGGAGGAGGGCAGAGAGAGGGAGACACAGCATCTGAAGTAGGCTCAGGCTCTGAGCTGTCCACACAGACCCTGATGCCAGGCCAGAGCTCACAAACTGTGAGCTCATGACCTGAGCTGAAGTTGTTCGCTTAACCGACTGAGCCACCCATGTGCCCCTTAAATTCATATTTTAATGCAGTGTTTCAAGAAACATGATATGTGCAGTGTTCCCCAAAGTGTGTAGGTGATATTTACAAGTGGTACATACGTCAATATTTTATATTTTAATAGTCTCATGTTTGCTTTGATATATCAACCCCATGATTTTATGGATATTATGGTTTAGGATGTGTAAAAAGTAAACAAGAGAATTGATTTAAAGAAAATACTAAATAAATATAATAAGATCTAGGGAATTCCTTTTCCTAACCATGAGCATATGTTGGAATATTTGAAAATATTGAAGAGACCTATTAAGTCTATGACAATGAAAATTAATGCAGAATTAAACTCTAAATTAAAGGTACCATTATTGCCTATTAAAATGATCACAAGATGTTGTTTTAAAGAGAGGTATGATATGGGAAATACAGTGATGAAGAAAAATACAGTGTTTAGTCACATTGTCCCTAAACTCCCTGAATGCCAGACTTATTTGGTAGGAACAATGCTATCCGATAATGAACTATTTTCTATTCAAGGCAGCAAGTCAAATATTCGTTTCTCATTAATAATTCAATGTGACAAATTTATTACCTTGAAGGTGCTGCAAGTTAATTAGACAATGGGAAATTGTGTCTTCCATTCAGCCCATTTAATTGGCTTCCAAATGTGACATTCATCAAAACCTTGACTTTTAATGTAAACTTTATTATATGAGCTGGGGTTTGGTTTTGACACTGGGCACACTTGACTAACCCTCAGTGGTTGGGGGCTCTAGAGCTGTCAGAGGAGCCTGGTCAATAATTGCTGACATTTTGCTGTAGAATATCAGAACTTGATTTTACAGTGTCACTGTTGCTGATGCTGGGCATGGAGAAACAGTTTTAAAGATCTTTTTGAACTCTACATTTTGGCATTTGTGTAATTATCTTGGATGAAATCTCATGATTTTCAAAATGATGGGGCTGGACTAGTTTCCCAAACTTGTTTCCTAAAGTGTGGTATATGTGCCACTACTACTATATTAAATTCTTTTAGGTAGCAACAAAGAAACATTTTTATTTCACTATTTATACATTAAAATAAATCTATAAATATTGAGATAAAAATGTCCATCTGTGTATTACCTAAAAGATTTCATATAGCTAACACAAAGACTCATGATTTTATATATATTATAGCATAGAATAAGACTAAAGTAGATACTTATTTTTTTAATGTTTATTTATTTTGAGAGACAGAGAAAGAGAGAGTGCAAGTGGGGGGGGGGGCAGAGAGAGAGGAGAGAGAATCCCAAGTAGGCTCTTTTGCTGTTAGCACAGAGCCTGACATGGTGCTCAATTGCACAAACCATGTGTTCATGACCTGAGCTGAAATTGAGAGTCAGATGCTTAACCAACTGAACCACCCAGGTGCCCCTAAAGTAGATATTTAAATAGAAGTTAATTTAAAGAAAATATTAAGTAAATAATAGTACACTGATGTATAATGTTTGGAGAATCATAGTACTGGCAATTCATTTATGGAAAGAATTGAGAAGGTGGATATGGATGGCTAAATTTGAGAAATGGTGCAATGCAAGAAAAATTGGCTTTACACACTAAGTAGAATTGATAGGTGATGTAAAGGGTGTCAGAAGTCCTCTTTAATCTAAAGGGCTTTCCCTCATTAGCCTGCCTGAGAGGATCCTCATGATCAGCATCACACCCTAAGTAGCTCACCCTAAGGCTCTTGCCAAGGAAATATGTAATTAAATTGGGTAGGGGGGTGCCTGGCTGGCTCAGTCAGTGGAGCATGCAGTTCTTGATCTCAGGGTTGTGAGTTTAAGACCCACGTTGGGTGTAGAGATTACTTAAAATGAATGAGTGAATGAATGAATGAATGAATAAGTAAATAAATAAATAAATAAGATGGAAACATGTCACATAAAAATATACAAATACATCATTAAGGGTTAGTTTAATCTGATTATCAAATCCATTATTTCTTACTTACTACAATAGAAAATAGGATCCTGACTAACAGAGACATAGGATCAGTAAGGTATTGCTGTTGAAATGGGAAGGGAGAAGACATGTGCATGGATTTCTACTTCTCTTTTATTTATGTTTGGGTAGGATGACTTGAAAGGAGACCCTTTGCTTTTAGATCCCATGCTATTGCTTCAGATAGGTGCTTCAGATATTGCACTCAGATAGGTTTTCTTTAAGAAACTATACTATTCCAATCCAACCTGAAGGAACATATAATTAGGGAGCTATTATCCCATAATAAAATGATTATTTGGTTTACCAAATAATGCCCATCTCCTTTAAACATAGAGCTTCCTTAGCACATTGTTGGTTGTTAGATCATATAAGCACTTGAGAAAAAGGCCAAAGGAGACAGCAAAACTTTAGAACAAAAGTGTTAGAACCAAATGGTCATGGAAGTTCATCTATAATAAAGAGAAAATACCTTGGAGAGGTAAGTGACGAAGGTAGAGTTTGGTTTCAGGAGTTCAATTTACTTGCAACATATTAAGGAATTTATTTCATTAAATGAAACTCATGCTATAGGTATTGGCTTTTCTTACACAATATTTTTTCCTCTATTTTCCCAATACTTCGAAGACTAAAAAAATGACCTTTAGAAGCTTCTGCCCCGTCCTTTGTAATTCAGGAGATGCTTTACTTTAGTCATTATATTTGTACCTTTGCAGGGTATGTTTAGTCATGGAGATACTAGTCTCTGTTGAAGTAGATGCTGATTCTGTTTTGGATCTGCTGATGGTGTTAACCTTTTTAAAATATTCTTATAAATGGATCCTTCAATCCTAGAGGTCTTTCTCAAACTTCTGAAAGGAATGTGACTGCCCTGTAAATACAAAATACTTTTAAGTAGTAAGAGTTCCATTACAGTGTTCCAAGTATGTAGGTGATATTTACATGTGGCTCTCTGTTGCTGGAATGCCTCACCTTACTGAATAGCTCTTGCATGCTAGAAAAACTCAAATTCTTTCCCTTCTAATCTGACAGCTGTTGGGTATGTGAATGTGGGGTGGATGGTGGAGTGAAGTGTACAATATAGAAGTTGGTAATTGAGAGTGGGAAGTACTTAAGGGACAGGAGCAGAAAGGAAATGTACAAAGTAAGATAAAGAGGGATATTGGGATATATGGAAATACTTATTTGAATCCATGGAGCCCAGGAGAAACTATGTTGTCAGTGATGTGTTCTTTTGAAATAGGTAAAGGTTGTTAGCCACTTGCCTCTGCCTTTACTAGTTCTTCCTAGTTGAACAAACTGGTCATATTAGAACTGCTGCAGTACTGAGTCAATTCCATTACAGTCAAGGTGTTTATTAATAATGCCTCTCTGCACCTCCTGAATACCCCTGAACAGCTTTGTGAATCTTGGAATTAGGTCAGTCCTCATACCCAAGGACCTGGTTACACTGCCTGATGCTCCTATCTATCTACTTTTTCCTTCCCCTAGGGTCAGAATCACAATGTGAATCCTGGCTCAAGATGTTTCTATTCAAGACCTAGGACCATTCTCCTTTGGATGCTGTATTATTCAGGGATATTCAGAGAAACAGATTATAAATAAATAAATAAATAAATAACTCTCTTATTGATTCATATATGTCAATATATGGTATACCTAATAAAATCTGGTGTATTCTCACTATTATGAGGAATTGACTTACACAATAATGAAAACTGTGAAGCTCCATGATTTTCCACCTCTAAACTGGAGAACAAGGAAAGTGGGTGCTGTAATTCTAGTCTGAGTCTGAATGCCTAAGAACCAGGGAAGCTGTTGGCATAAATCCCATTCTGAACGCAGACGAAAACTGATTTCCCAGCTCAAGCAGGCAGGCAGAATGCAAAGAGGGGTGAATTCCTCCTTCCTCCACTGTTTTGTTCTATTCAGGTCCTCAGTTGATTAGATGATGTCCACCCACATTATGGTGATCTACTTTACTGAGTTCACTGATTCAAATGCTAGTCTCATCTGGAAACATCCTCATAGACATACTCTGAGATAATGTTTAGTCTGAGCACCCCTTAGCTTAGTCAAGTTGACACATAAAATCAACCATCACAGATGCTTTTCTGTCTGTTTTAAAGGCATGCTTTCTGAACCCAGAATCTGAAGTTAGTCTCTAAACAGAGTCAAGTCTTTGAGAATGTGTCTTTTTGCTCTCAGTTTAATTTGCTTCCCTATAAGCCAAAGGAAATGGTGTAGTTTTTGTTTAGTATTGTCCACATGATAAGTACAGCCAGAGAATCCAAAATTGTCCTAAGATTCCGAAAGAAAAATCTTATTTGGAATACGTGTATTTTGAATTTGCTTATTTGGTTCCATCATCTATTTATCATCTATGTTGAAATTTTGATTTGGTTCACAGATTTCTGTATTCAACTGAAATCCTGAAAATTTGTATTTTAATCTATGCTGAAACAAAGCAGGAAATAGGGTCAGGCAAAAGTGTATAATAGAAGGCACATTCACAGAGTAAGAGACCTAATTACTAGTCTGGTCTTAATATGCTATCTGTCAAAATAGACATAGAAGGGAACTTCCTCAACTTGATAAAAAGCTGTTTATGAAAAACTCACAGACAACACTTAACATTATACTCAATGGTGAAAGCCAGGACACTTACTGATAGAATCAGGAGCAAGACAAGCTTGCCCAAATTCATGGCTTCTATTCATCATTATGCTAGTGGTTCTAGCCAGGGCAGTTATGTAAGAAAGAGAAATGAAATGCATCTAGATTTGTGGGGAAGGAATAAAGATATCTCCATTCACAGATGATATAATCTTCTATATAGAAAATCCTAAGGAGCCCACAAAAAAGTATTAGAATAAACAAGTTCAGCAAGGTTGTAAGATACAAGCTCAATATATAAAAATCAATTATATTTTTAAACACCAACAATGAACTATCTGAAAGTGAACTCAAAAAAAGAAATCCATTTACAATAGCATGAAAGAGAATAAAATACTTAGGAATAAATTTAACAAAGGAAGTGAAAACTTGTACACTGAAAACTGTAGAAGAAGATCAAAATGAATGGAAAGACATCTCATGTTCATGGATGAGAAGACTTAATACTGTTAATATGACAATACTCCCCAAATTGATCAACAGATATAATATGATCCCTAACAAATCACAGTTGGCTTCTTTGCAGGAATTGACAAGCTAATCATAAATGGAAATGCAAAGGACCCACAATAGCAAAAACAATCTTCAAGAAAAACAACATTGGAGAACTCACATGTCTTGGCATTGAAACTTACTACAAGACTATAGTGATCCAGACAATATGATATCTACAAAAGGATAGACATATAGATTAGTGGAATAGAATTGAGGGTTCAAGAATAAACCCACTTTTTGGGTTTATGGTCAATTGATTTTTGCCAAAAGTACCAAGAGGATTCAATGGGAGAAAGAATAGTCTCTTCATTTTTTAATGTTTATTTTTTGAGAGAGAGAAAGAACTAGAGAGAGAGCAGGGGAGGGGCAGAGAGAGGGAGACACAGAATTCAAAGCAGGTTCTAGGATCTGAGCTCTCAGCACAGAGCCGGACACGGGGCTTGAACTCAAAATCTGCGAGATCATGACCTGAGCCGAAGTCAGATGCTTAACTGACTGAGCCACCCAGGTGCCCCAAGAATAGTGTTTTCAAATGGTGCTATGACAATTAGATGTCCACATGCAAAAGAATGAATTTGTTTCTTTACCAAACACCATATATACACATTAACTGAAAATGGCTCAATAACCTAAATAAGACCTAAAGCTTTAAAACTTTTATGGGAAAATATAGAGGTAAATCTTCATAACTTTGAGGAAGGTTATGGTTTCTTTGATATGACAACAAAAGCTCAAGCAATCAGAGAAAAAATAGACAAGTTGGACTTCATCAAAATTAAAAGAAAAAGTTTGTCTACAAGAGCACCATCAAGAAAGTGAAAAGACAACCCAGAGAATGGGTGATATTTGCAAATCATGTATCTGATAAGGGACTTGTATTCAGAATACATGAAGGACTCTTACAATTCAATAATAAAAAGGTGAATAGTCCAATTAAAAATTTTCAAGGAATTTGAATAGATATTTTTACAAAGAAGATATATGAATAGGCCATGAAAAGATGCTCAATATCAGTGGCTAGTGAGAAATGCAATTTGAGACCACAATAAGAAACCACTTCAGGTCCAGTAGGATGACTCTAATAAAGATACACATAATAAAGTATTGACCAGCAAGAATGTGGAGGAATCAGAATCCTCAGTTCTTCCTTGGTGGGACTGCCAGACTCTTGGAAAACAGTTTGACAGTTCTTCAAAAAAAAGTTACACATATAATTACCATATGGCCCAGCAAATCCACTCCTAGACATGAAAAATGAAAACCTGTGTTCATGAGCTGAAAACAATCCAAATGTCCATCAACTAACGAATGAATAAAAAATGTGTTATATGTGTGCAGTAGAATATTATTTGAGCATAGAAGAACATGATGCATGCTACAACATGGATGAACCTTGAAAACATTATGTTAAGTGAAAGACACCTGACACAAAAGGCCACACATTGTATGATTCCATTTATATGAAATGTCCAGGATATGCAAATCTTTAGAGGCAGAAAGTAGACTGGTATTTTCCAGGGGCTGGAGGTAGGAGGTGAAGAGTGACTGCTAATGGGTATGAGGTCTCTTTTTGGGTTGATAAAATGTTCTGGAATTAGATAACAGTGATGCTTGCATAACCTTGTGAATATACTAAAAACACTGAAGTGTACACTTGAAAATGATGAATGTCATTGTAGTAAATTCCATCTCAGTAAAGTTGTTCTAAAAGTGTATATATGGCCTGTCTGTGAGATCTTAGGTAAGTCACTAAAGCCTTCTTCATTTTGGTTTCTTCCTTTGTCAAATAAAGGAGAACACAACCCCTGCCCCTTCCATTGTTAAGAATCAAATGCAAGAAAAGATAAAAAGCATTAAATGCTTTATAAATTCAAAGATTTATTTCTTTTATGCTTCTAATTCCTCTCCTGCACTAATAGTCAAGTGCCTCTGCCATCGACCGCAACAGAGTCTAGGAGGGCTGTGTAGTTATGCTTGGGGATTATGAGTTTAGAAAAGCCTGCCATTTCATTCTCTCATCGTCCTGTGGTCATCTCCTTGCAACTCCCTGCAACAATACACATCTGCATTTCCGGCTAAGCAACACTTTCTCTGTTACCATGTAAGAAAAGTCTTGTTTTCTTCCTTCCCAAAGGAAAAATGCAAGCTATTGTATTAAGTTACATGGCAAACTTTTAAGAAACTTGATTTTAGGATGGAGAAAAAAAATACAACCTATAGATGGAAAGCACAACAGAGGGGCCAGCAAGGTGGCTACATGATTAATCTCCTTTTTCTTCCTAGAGCAGCACTTTTTAAATACTTTTCAAGTTCTTTTAAATAAAATAATGGGCAATAAACCCCCCAAATCATCATGTGTTATTAAATCTGCCTTCCTGATTGAAGCCAGGAAGACTGGGCTGTGGGTGGAACCTGGCACTCACAACAGAAGCACAGTCAAATGTAGTTGAAGGATGTGTCTATAAATACGTATAGACACATGCAAACTTGTGCACATGTGTCTTCCTTTATTTTATTTGATTGTGCCATTTGTATATAACCCCTCAGGGTATAAATCAGTTTAACATTAATTAAAATGTATGCAGCCTCATAAAATGGTATTAAAATGCCAAGCTTCAGTTGCCACCCCTTTAGAAAAGGTCTATAAAAAGGATAAATCTTGCCCTGCTCATCTTTTCACCCTGTGTCTTATATTCACACATAGATAGACAGAGCTCACAAACCCCTTTTCTGCTAGCCTCTGCTTGAGTTTTTACACTAGCTCTCTGTTGCCATTGGATCAATTCTGAATACTTCAGTCCTACTTCATCTCTCCAAACCTGTCTCTTTTTGGTCCCTAACAAAGATCACCCACTTCAGGCCTGCATCTTCACTGCTACATGCTCACTTTATATTTATTCTACCCTCCTGACTCCACGTAGCTTTTTGATACCTTTCCTACATATTTTCAAGAAGTCGTTTTCCTTGTGCCTCCATGAAGGCAGTTGGGAGCTACTTCATTCTATAGTAGTCTCTGTTTTGCTGAGCTTTTATGGCACCTACAGTCTCCACTGAGTGTTCTCAACCATGATGTTGCAATACAACTTGTGAATTGTGTCTTAATTTGGTAATAATAATAATAAATGTATTTTGAGAGGGATTATATATATGTATATGTGTATGCATGTGTGTTCAAATGTATTAGTCATATAATAGACATCTCTTTATTTTTTTAATTTATTTTTAGAGAGAGCGTGAGTGGGGGAGAGGCAGAGAGAGAGGGAGAGAGAGAATCCTAAGCAGGCTCTGCACTGGTAGTACAATGCATGATGCGGGGCTCAAACCCATGAACTGTGAGATTGGGACCTAAGCCAAAATCAAGAGTTGGATGCTTAACCGACTGACCTACCCAGGCACACTGATAGACATTTATTTAAAACACTTGTACTCAGATGGGTATAATTTCTTGGATGAGAGAAAAGGGCTTGAGTTATCAGAAACCTGAATACTCTTATATGATTATCTTAGCATGTAAACATGCATTCATATATATTCATTCAGTAGGTATTTATTGAGTCCCTAGTCTATTCCAATTATAGGGAACATATTCATTATATATGTTGTAGAGAGGAAAAAAATTGACAACTGCTCACTTACACCACACAATTTGGCACCTAATTATATATTGTCTGATATTAGCCCCTAATTTTTTCTTGGGGTTAAGTTTTGTTTCCTTAGTCCGAATTGAAGCTTTTTGAAGTCAGTGAAGTCTATTTTAATTCTCTTCAGCAACTAGTACAACAATGAGCATTCTATATATGGATGCTTAATAAGTACTAATAATTGGTTAAAATGTTATTAGTGAGAGACTAAGATATTGAGAAAATTAAAGTGTACACAAGAATCTAGAGAAGGTGATATTTATGCTGTCCACTTAAAATTATAAGCTGTTAAATTGCCATCACTCCAGCTTTTGTTTATTTCATTTTTCAGTCACCACCTTAAACCAACATTAGTTAATGAAAGAATTGTTAGTCTGAATGTTCTGTGGGTATTTAACTACCTCTTTTTTTAGGTCTCTAAAATTTGATAGTTTAAGAATTTAAAAAATGTATTTAGAGACTAGAATGTGTGTAGGTAGAAGGAGGATTTTTAAATAAAGTGTATAATTTTCTAGTAATTTGAATTAGAAAGGAAAATACAATCAGAGAATTTTAAAGCTAAAAAGAACTTTAGCAAATATCCAGTCCAAATCACTTATTTTACAGATGAGGAATTTGAGGTCCAGTCAAGGTAAGGACTTCCTCAAGGTCACACAGTCTGGGGACAAAATGAAAGCTCTCAGTAATCTGGATGCACATGGATGACTCCAGTACCCTGGATTTTACTTGTTAAGAATGGCAGAAGCATAGAAAGATAGAATGAATGCATGTCTATCACCTGGGAAATAACCTGCGAAACGACAAAGCTGACACACTCATTGACATGGTAAATTATAAGTGGCTTAAAGAAATTCTTAACCTTTTTCCTGGCCAAATGGTGCAAAATGAGGAAAGATAATAAATAATCCGGAAATGATTGATGTGGTGATGGTCTCCTGAAGAGGACAAAGGGCTAGCTAGTACCATGCTTCTCACTTAATCGCACTTAATCATGGATTATTTCTTGAACTTCTGGCATGATTTCAGAATACATGAATAAGGGAGTGTTTTAAATAAAAAAGTGTGCCATTCTTACAGTTTTCAGCATAGGTCTGTTTCAATCTATTTCTTTTTTACATCATCCCTCCCAAACTTCAGCAGAAAAGTATTCTTATCCTCATTTTCTGGTTGATAATCATTTCCTTGTTTAATCATAGCCTGTATTCTGCACATATACCTTACTCTACAATCTTGCTATTATGGTATTTACTAAAGAGTAGCTTTTGTTATAAAAGGGGCTAGGATTGTACCTTACTTGAATTCTTTTGGTCAAATGAAGTATGATTACATACATAGATTATATCCTTTAAGGGAAAATCTGGCACAAACAGGGTCTACCTCTGAGGTGATTGTGCTCATCACAGAACATTTGCAGCTAAACTGGACCTTGAAAAGCATCCAGTGCAGCATTTCCCTGAGTGTCACAGTGTTCTCCTTGGAACACTGTCTCTGGAATGTGGTAAGAGGGATCCTTGATCAATTAAGTTTTGAAAATACACAGCCTTTTTCCTTCTTAGAAGTTCTCACTCCATGTGAGTGCACTTGAGGGTTCTGAGAAGCATTGTGGTAAAGAAACCTGATTAAGTCTATCCAGTGTTATACTCATTTTTTACATCACATTTACTAACATCCCAGGAACAAGATTCTTGATGGATACACTTGAAAAAACTGATTTAGGCAATCCCCTAGCAGAGCTAGGGCAATACATCAATCTTCTGTTGCTAGGTGCAATATGCATTGGCAACTTCCGGTAGAGGGTATAATGCTAAGGGTAACAACAAGACAAAGTGCTACTGTACTCCTGTTCTACCCTTTTGCTTCCCTTTTTATATACCATAGATTTCTTTCTCATAACATCTTTCTCTAAAGCAGTTACAATGACATCCGTCATATAATGCCTTTTGTTCCTTTTACTTTTCTCATTAATGTTATAGGAGTAAACTCTGATCTATACCTCTTGATTATGTGATTTCTCTAGTTCTTCATGTGGCTAGATTTTTCTTACCCTTCAGGTCTAAGACTAAATGCTACCTCTTCAGTGAGGCCTCCCCTGGCACCTCTATCTATAAGCTGCCCTTTCCTCTCCTACAACCATTACTCTGTATTGCAGCACTACATTCCTTTCTTTTATTGCACCATGCAGTTGTAAGTATCTTAAGCTGTTTTGCTTACCATGTGCCTTTAGCATAGTGCCTGGCCCATAGTAGGTACTCAATACATATTTATTGACTAAATGAATGAATGAATAAAATAAGGAACTTAAACTATTTCAACAATTTCCATTCATTAAAAGTGCCTTTCCTCATCTTCCTTGACCCTCTGGTTTCTTTTTTTTTTTTTTTTTAATTTTTTAATGTTTATTTATTTTGACAGAGAGAGAGAGAGAGAGAGAGAGAGAGAGAGAGAGAGAGAGACGGAGCACCAGCAGGGGAGAGGCAGAGAGAGAGAGGGAGACACAGAATCTGAAGCAGGCTCCAGACTCTGAGCTGCTAGCACAGAGCCTGATGCAGGGCTCAAACCCATCAACCTTGAGATCATGACCTGAGCTGAAGTTGGAGGCTTAACCGATTGAGCCACCCAGGTGCCCTGACAATCTGGGTCCTTTATAACACTTTTCATTTATGTTTTTAATTTCTTAAAGTTTACTTATTTATTTTGAGAGAGAGAGAGAGAGAGAGAGAGAGCGAGAGCGCAGGGGAGGGATAGAGAGAGAGAGGGACAGAGAATCCAAGGCAGGTTCTGTGCTGACAGCAAAAAGCCTGATGCGGAGCTTGAACTCATGAACCAAGAGATCATGATCTGAGCTGAAGTCAGACACAACCTACTGAGCCACCCAAGCGCCCCTATGACACTTTTTAAATTAGAGGATACACTGGGTGATTTGTGGAACTCCTAACCCATTAATGTGACATGATTTGCCCACACATTCTACTCATGGACCTGTTCTTCTTCAGGTCAAATAACATCATTTATCTCCTTCACTACAGTAAAGATGTGATTCAATATTCCCTAAAGAGAGAATTTTAAGATTTCTAGAAATTTAGTAGGGAAAACAGTGGAAACATCTGCCAGGATGGTGAGAAATGAAAGGTTTCCATAAGAAATGGCATACTTGGATTGATGTGGTAGATTAGATTATACTTAAAAAATATTTACCTTGGGGCGCCTGGGTGGTTCAGTCGGTTAAGCGGCCGACTTCGGCTCAGGTCATGATCTCACGGTCTGTGAGTTCGAGCCCCGCGTCGGGCTCTGTGCTGACAGCTCAGAGCCTGGAGCCTGTTTCAGATTCTGTGTCTCCCTCTCTCTGACCCTCCCCTGTTCATGCTCTGTCTCTCCCTGTCTCAAAAATAAATAAAACGTTAAAAAAAAAAGGTTTAGAAAAAAAATATTTACCTCCTCCAAACTCCATGGGATGAGTATACCTTCCCATTCCTTGATTTTAAACTCAATCATATGATTTTCTTTGGCCAATGGGATGTTAACAGACCTGATGTGAGCAAAGACATGAAATATGCATGTGTCTTTTGTGCTGCTGCCATCACCATAAGAGGAGCCATACCTTCAGTCTGGGTCCCAGAATAAATGTACATAAGCAGACTTGAGCCTGTCCTTGAGCAAGGAACCAAGCCCAGCTGAACCTGCAGTTAGAAGCAGAAACTGCTCAGCTGAATCCAGTCTAGATCAGCCAACCACTGTTAATCTGCAAGCTCATGAGTAAGAATAAATGGTGGTTCTTTAAAGTCATTGAGTTTGAGGTGCTGTTTGTTTATTTTTGCTTTCACTAGCAATAGTTGACTGACAATTGATTTCTGGTCAGTCTGTTTATTTTATCAGGACATTTCAGGTATTTTTCAGTACTTCATCATAGTCTCTTTAGGATAATGTTTGATAATGTCTTTCTAGTCTAGAGAGAGACCTACTTTTGTTGAAAGTTTTGATGAGATAGCTGGAAGCTTATCAGTTTAGCTACTGCAGAGATGGGATGGAGCTAAATTAATCTGGGTAAGAAAGGGGAAAATAGGTTGAATGAAGATCGGAACAAGAAGGAGAAAGAAACTGGCAACTGATTGTTGAAGAGGAACTTTGGGGGAGAAATGCCTATTCCTTAAGGATTTTGATTAGTTATAGAGGGTTTTTCTTTTGATGTGGTGTAATTATGAATCCTGGTTTGGAATTGACGTGGGCATTATTGGAGGCTAACCTAAGGCCAAGGTTTTAACACCAAGGTTAGAACTGCTAAACTATAGAAGTACTGGGATATAACTGTAAAACATAGAAGGGGGGCCACTCACAGAGAGAAAGTGGTTCTTCTAAAAACTAGTGGCAACTTTGTAAGCTCTAGGTGCTCCCAGGTATTCCTGTTTTTTAATTCACTGCCTGTTCTGCCCACCTTGCTTTTTCCCTCCTTTTTATTTTTTAATTTTTCCTTTCTCTTTTCTGCCCAGATCTGTGTTAGTATTTAAGAGATACCATGAAAGCTCCTCCTACTGGTTCCTAAATTAATTACTTGTCTTTCCTGGTACCTGAGACACTAATATTATGGATTCATTTGTCTGGATTCAGGTATCATTTTTTTCTTTTTAAATTTATTATTAAAGTATAGTTGACAATACAACCTTATATTAGTTTCAGGTATATAACACTGATTTGACAATTCTTTGCATCATGCAATGCTCACTATGATAAATGTAGTTACTATTAGTCACCATACAATGTTATTACAATATTATTTCCTGTGCTGCTCTTTCCCTCTCCATGACTTATTTTATAGTTGAAAGTTTATGCCTCTTAATCCCCTTCACCTATTTCACCTATCCCCCTCTGCCAGCAACCTCCAATTTGTTCTTTGTATTTAAGAGTATGTTCTTATCTGTTCATGTGTTCTTTAGATTCTACATATAAGTAAAATCATATGGTATTTATCTTTTTCTGTCTGACTTACTTTACTTAGCATAATATCTTCCAGGTCCATCCATGTTGTTGCAAATGGCAAAAATCTCAACCTTTTAATGGCTGAGTAATATTCCATTGTGTGTGTGTGTGTGTGTGTGTGTGTGTGTGTGTGACATTTTCTTTATCCACTCATCTATTGGTGGGCATTTGGGTTGTTGTTAGCCTTTGTTGTAAAATGCAGATGATGGGGGCACCTGGGTGGCTCAGTTGGTTAAGTGTCTGGCTCTTTTTTTTTTAATTTTTTAAATGTTTATTTTTGAGAGAGAGACAGAGTATGAGTGAGGAAGGGGAAGAGAGAGAGGGACGCACAGAATCTGAAGCAGGCTCCAGGCCCTGAGCTGTCAGCCCAGAGCCTGATGCAGAGCTCGAACCCATGAACCGTAAGATCATAACCTGAGCTGAAGTTGGACACGTAACTGACTGAGCCACTCAGGCGCACCAAATGTCCAACTCTTGATATCAGCTCAGGTCATGGTCTCACGGTTCATGAGTTCCAGCCCCCCGTCAGGCTCTGCACAGTATGGAGCCTGCTTGGGATTCTCTCTTTCCTCTCTCTCTGCCCCTCCCCTACTTGTGAACGCTCATGCACTCTCTCTGTCTCTCTCTCAAATTAAATAAACTTTAAAAAATGAAAAAACATATTCCCTATCTCTCCCTCTGCCCCCCTCCCCCACTTGCATGCTCTCTCCTTAAAATAAATAAATAATAAATAAAATGCAGATGATGGGTATGTAGTGTATACTTTATAAACATTTGCTGAATGGATAAACACCTTAGTAGGAATTTGCTTGCAAGAGAAGTGCATTGGAATGGACATTTTGATGGAGGGTAGGATACAGTATAATTATTTTATCTTGCTTTATTTATTTTATATTATGAAATATTTCTAAAGAAAAAATATAAAGACCATTATAATGAATGCCCATGACTCTAACTCAAAGTTAATAAATGCCAATGTGTTGCCTCTATGTAAGAAATATAGTGTTAAAGTTTTAGTCCCCTTTATTCTTCAGCCTTCCTTATTTCATTGCTTTGCCCTTTTTTTATAAGTATCCTGTATCCTACAGGTTGTGTGCATACTTCCCATGCATGTTAGTGTATTTTGTGTGTTTGTGTGTATATTCACATATAATATACAGTATTATTGTGTTTCAGACTTTATATAAATTACTTCCTGTATACATAACTAGTCTGCAACTTGGATTTTTCATTTAACATTATGATTATTATATTTATCCATGTTGATACATGCATATCCAGATCATTTATTTTACCTGCTGTTTTGTGTTACTATATGAATATAACATAATTTATTCATTTCTGTTTTGATGAATAGCTAGATAGTTCCTTATTACAATGCTGTGGCAGGGGCACCTGGGTCGCTCAGTCGGTTAAGACTGACTCTTGATTTTTGGCTCAGGTCATGATCTCACAGTTTGTGAGTTTGAGCCCCACATCGGGCTCTGTGCTTATAGCATGGAGCCTGCTTGGGATTCATTCTCTCCCTCTCTTTCTGCCCCTCCCTTGCTTGTGATCTCTCTCTTTCTCTCTCAAAATAAATATAAATAAACACTTAAAAATAAACAGTACTGTGACAAATATCCTTGAATATGCTACTTCTTTGTGTGTGCAAGCATTTTCCTAAGATAAATGACTAGAAGTGAAATTACTGAGCATTAGAAAATGTGCATATTCAGATTGACTAGATATTGCCACATTGCTCTCCTATGTGATATCCCAAAGTACATGAGATTACACCAACATTATTAATTTCCTCCTTTTTCTATTTTCTTGACAATGTACAGTATTGTTAGATTTTGCAATGTACAGTATTGTTAGATTTTGCATTTTTCCAATAGTGGAAATGGTACCTTACTGCTTTAATTTATAGTGTTATCTTGATAACTATTGAGGTTGAATGTATTTTCATATGTGTATTGGGCATTTGAATTTCCTCTTCTGTGAAATGCCTGTTCAAGTCTTTTGCGCATCTTCCTACTGTATTGCTTTTCTTATAGATTTGCAGATATTCATCATATATTTTAGATCTCTATCTTTTGCCCATTATATGCTTTGTAAATCCAATCTGTGGTTTGTTTTTTTCTTTTGTGTTTATGATGTATTTTGTATAGTTTGTAGGTTTCAAGGAGTGAAACCTATCCATCTTTTTATTTATAGCTTGTGTGTTTGTGTTTTGTTTAAGGAACCCTGAGTGTACTGAGTACCTGAGGGAAAGAGGACTGGATGGGCAGATGATAGAGGGTGGAGACAACCCCTTCATTCTTGTTTTTCTCTTTTTTCTTCCTTTTCTCTCCCTTTCTCCCCATCCTGAAATAGATGCCTTTAACAAACAAGTTAGGCTGCCTTTTGCTTGATTTGTTCAATTTTACATCTATATGTTTTTTGCTCTGTTCTGCTGGGCTGATTTCTTCAAAACTTTCCCATCTACTTGATGTTACCAGGAAATGTCAGTGGAGAAGATTAGTCTGTGCCATTAGGAATAAAAATTAAATACACCCAGGATTGAAATAATTGTGCCAAGCAAATTACTTAATATAATGAAGAGTAAGTAACAAGCAACATCTCATTTGGTGAAACTTTAATGGTTTTTGGTGAAGGAAGACTTTTTAAACAATCAATTTTTTAACCTTTATTGGTTTAAATCACTACTGCAGTACCACAATGACACTTTCTTAAACCCCTTCACAGTCTAATCAAAATTGTAATCTGGGTTGGGGATCAGGAGAGAACTAAGAGACTGAACAGCAGTGTTGCATCAAGCTTCTTAGGCTCCCCCCATTATTTCCTTTCTTCCCCCCCTCTTCACTACACATTGCAGCTTGAATTATTTAGTTACTCAAATCAATCTATTTTTCTCTGTTCAGTGGTTGGACAATAAAAGTAAGATTTACTGCAGCGAGTGAATAATAAAAAATGAATTAGCTGAAAACAAACTAAAAGCTGCTTACGTGGCAATCTTCTGTGTTAATCAAAACCTTGAGGATAGGTTGGAGGATCAATATTTGACTACAAGATGAAAAGAAGCAAAGCTTCCATTGAGAATAGAAGAGGAAGATCTTAGGGGAAAAAAAGACCTACAGGCAAGGTTCATCAAAAGTGGCCAATGGCAAAATTTCATCCAATCCTCTGGTAAGCTTCTTAGGGAGGCCTCCTATGTTTGAGAAATGACAGTGTTTCTTATGCACATATCAAAGTTCAGCTTGATTGTCTCATTTGGGGAAGAAAGCCATCTGTTACTATTCTCCAAATAATCTACATAATTGACTTTCAAACAAGCCTCAAAGAAACAGGCATTTATCACTCTAATTGTGGCAGGCGGGAGTGTGTGTCACTGCCATTTTATCAAGATAATGGTAAATGGCACCGGAGTTTCTTGTCTTCTGTCTTCTCCCAGATTTCTTTCAATTTACACATACAACTACATTCCCTTTTGAAACCAAATTTAGGAAAATTCCGATGAGGCTGCCTGGGCCTAGAATAGGGGGAAACTTTGCTTGCCTTTTTATAAGCCCTAGAGTCAGCCACCAGCAACCTGCCACCCTTCACTCTGCTCCTAGGGATTCTACTCAGGGGTAGTTAGTAGGAGAGCATCACTATGAATATCTGCACCAGGACTGGACCCCTGAGAAGCCTGATTCTGTAAACCTGGATCTGTTGGCTTGAAGTTCCCTTCAGGTATTGGTGGTGGGACAGGGAAGCCTTAGCTTCTAGCCCAAGTAAGTGAGCTAAATGACCTCTAGTACACAAGGGGAATATATTAAGGGATGGTGTTCTTGTTTCCATAGACCCAGGGTGGGACTGAGAAGTTATTGAGATTATCATGAGGTTCCTTTTTCTATAACTGAATCCAGTAACTCATATCTGTAGGAAATTGCTATTCCACAAAACATATATTAAAAAACATATTAAATCTCAGACCTTCCCTCATATTCAAGATCCAGGACAACACTGCCTTGAAGAATTTTCAAGGCAAAGGACACTCTGCTTTACCTTCCCAGACTCTGTAAAATGTGTTTCTTAATCAAGCGAGCTTTAGATGTCCCTATCTTTTCTGAGACTAAAGACCTAACAGTGCTCAATATTTAGCAGGGAAGAACTAAAAGCAAATTGCTAAACTGGGGTTAAGTAGAAACTTTCTCCCCCAGAGGATTGTAACCACAGAAGAAATGGAAGTGTGATTGGGTTTCCAAAGAATGTTTGAAAATGTGTTTGCCTGTCAGTGGTCCCATTTCCTTACAGATAGATAATCAGTAATCCATTAAGGGAGAGGTAGAAATCGAAGCAGAAGGGGATTTTGTTAAAAAATAATTCACTGAGGACAAGAAAATAGCAGTCACATATCTGTGAATTATTCTCCTTTTTGTGATCTTGAACCAGTTTTTGGTCTCAGGCTATTGCATACATATTCAAGCATATATACATAATAGATCTATACTTGTATGCATATACAGAATACAGAATATTGTATAATAACTGTTTCCCAGTGTTGAAAGAAGGAAATATATAAGGCTTGAGTCATGGCTATAAGACATCTTTTTCTTCCTTACCCAGTTAACTTCACTATTGAACTGTCTTTTCTGCTCTGTTTTCTCTCTGATGCACACAGCATGTGGCATTCTGTATTCTGATTAAAGAGTGGAAAACAACAACAGCATCTGGGATGAATGGGGCAGGGAAAATCCAACTGGTGCAACCAGTTATGATGGGCAGTGTTATTCAGTGACCTAGTAAGGAAATGAAGGTGGAACAAAACCTAGAATAGGAAGGCAAATGCACTTGTTTCATTTGGCTCCCCAGCAGTTCTCACCCAGTGTACTATAGGACAACAGTGTCCTTGAGGCCTTCCCTGCTGCACAGTGAAATTTTGATCATCATGTAAACTGTGTGTATGTCACAACTGAGGGATCATACTTTGAGAGTGACATGTGCTACATGGAAGTAGAAACAAGTGCAATCTGTTTGAGGAAGACATAATAGGCATAGCATGCCAGGCCACATCAAGGGAAGATCTTGGATGTCTTGAAACATATGAGAATTTTTCTTGAGGAGAAAACAGTTTGGCTTAAATGATTTAGGGCTGAAGGGTGATGAAAATACATAACTGTAGATATTTGTATAAACACAGCAAGATACAGAAACACTGCAGTGAGGATTGTTTTGTAGTTTTTTTCTCACTTCTTTAATGTTGTTTTCAGTCTTTTAATCTCTTCAGGTGTGCTGCCTGAAATGCTGGTGTGTCCGCCCAGATGCAAAAGACTAAAAATGTATGATCCCCTGCATATGAAGTTCAAGAATAGGTAAAACTGATCCACAGCGATAGAAGAATTTACAACAGTGATAGTCTCTGAGTGTGTATATACATAGAAATGACTGGGAAGAGGCAAGGGGAGCTTTTTGGAGTGATGGGAATAATCTATATCTTGTTTTGAGTGGTGGTTACAAGGGTGTTTACATTTGTCAAAATGCATTGAACTAAAAACAAAATCTGTGCATTTAATTGTATGTTATTTTTCTCTCAGTTAAAAACAGAAAAATGCAGAAAAATAAGTACTTCCAGATCACAAGAACTTGGAGAGGCTTTGCTGTTCTGGTTCATTCAAAGTTTGGCTATTTCAGTTTGGGGCTATTTGTCATGGGTTTGTCAAGGGTTCCATGAAAAACTTCCTTTCCATATTAAACTCACTTCAGCAAAATCAAACAAAAGGGCAGCTGTCTTCATATTTTGTAGCATAATTTTACTTTCTGTTTTAAGTGATGTATTTCCCCAAATCAGAGCTATTCAGTCTTAAGTTTTACCACATGAGGAATTCATTCCCTCCAAAGACCTTTCCTTTTAGTGCTTCTCAGCACTGATACAGTGCCCTTAAAACCTTGTGATTCTCTGTTTCACTGATTATCTGTCCCACCAGAAAGTCTACTTGAGGGCTGGGCCTGTGTCTGATTTATTGCTGTGTCACCAGCACCCAGCACAGGGCTTGGCTCACAGGGTGAGAAGCTAAGCCAACATTTGTTAAATAAAGCGATCATTATACAAAAGAAACCCATATGTTTAATTAATTAGTTGATTCAGGGAATGGTTTCTGTTCTTCAAGAGCTCACACACACACACACACACACACACATACACACACCTCACCAAAAAGACATCTGGGTATGTGAATACTTGATTTAACTTGATATGTGTTAAGAGGCTACATCTCACTCCAGGTATTGCTCTTATTACCCTATTGCCCATCCCTCCAACCTGCCTTGGTCCTCTCTACCATTAGTAAAATTAGATTAGACAAAAAAGATGGAGATAACATTTTTTTTCCAGAGGGATCCAGAAAAAGTGCATCTATACTAGTTTCTGTAGAAAAACTTTAGGTCACCTTCCATTATTGTACTAGTATGGGTTGGCATGATTAAAATTTAGTTAGCCATGGGGTGCCTGGGTGGCTCAATTGGTTAAGTGTCCAACTTTGGCTCAGGTCATGTTCAAGCCCCATGTCAACCTCTGTGCTGACAGCTCAAAGCCTGAAACCTGCTTCAGATTCTCTCTCTCTCTCTCTCTCTCTCTCTCTCTCTCTCCCTTTGCCCCTCCCCTGCTCATACTCTGTCTCTCAAAAATAAACAAATGTTAAAAAAATTAAAATTCAGTTAGCTAATACATAGAAATCAGACAGTATGAACTATAGCAAATGAAAACGGCTCTGAACTTTACACATTTGTATTCAGTGGATTAGAGTGATGTGGTATCAAGGCATTGGGCTAGAGACAGCTGGCCAAGTGAAGAATGGGGCTCTTTAGGGTGATGAAGTACAGGATGTTAAAGACATACTTCAATTACATTATAGCTAAGGATCCCTTTATGAATTCTTGCAAAACGCAAATTTAAGACAGAGAAAAGACTTATTACCCCAAAAGATGTGGTGCAGGCTGTTGAACATATAGTTTTTAGGAAGGCTCAAAGCCATGGATAAAGATCTTCCAGTACACAAAGCTTTGAATACAATAAATAATTGTATCTTGCTGAGTTGGTAAATGTAGAAGTGTTTCCTAAGGAACACTGGTACAAAAGTAAGGCTGCTGATCACTGGAGCAGCCTCTCTATGGTAACCTAAGACCTTGAAGGATAGTTTGCTCTTTAAGGCTATTACGAACTTATCCTCCTCATGAGTGTCCCAGCTCTCAGCTCCATAAAACCTGCAATAACTGCTGTTTTATGACTTACACCTGGTCATAACACAAAAGATTGATTGGGGCTCCCATCCTACAAGGAAGGAAGACAGCACTTTCAAATATATGGCCTCCCAATAGATTTTTCATGAGCTGAGCCAAAAATGCTTCTTCAAGATTCATGCATGCAAATGTGGTCAGTGCCCAAGTCTGTAAATAACATACCCAATCTTTAAAGCTTACATTCTGACCTTTTTGAGTTTGTGGTATCCTTATTAGAGCCAATAATGTGTTAGAAAGATGAACTATGCTTTTATGAAAAAAAAATAGATTGAAACCCTTTAGGGGAAAAATATTGCCACCCTCCAGCCCCTGTATTCTTCCATTTCCTTATCTCCTCTCCCCACTCCCACCCAGGTAAAGAAAATTTCTTTTAAATCAGCTTGATATTTTCAAGACTAGCATAAGCTGTTGACAGTTTTATAGAACTAATAAAGAAGATTAAAAAATAAACTGTAACTTTCTGTATTCTGAAATCCATTACAAAAAAAAAAAAGGCCCTCTTGTGTGGGAAATGTTAAATACTGCTTTGTCACAGGGTGCTGGAAATATGATAGAAAAGAACAACTTCCAGATATTTAAATGCCATTCAAAAGAACAAAAATCAGGGGCTGTTAATGTGGCTAGATTTTGAGATTCACATAATAGTTCCTATAATTCATACTGACTGACAGTTGTGAGGAGAAATCAAAGTAAGGCTGACCAAAATACAATCTTTTGAAAAATATCACCAACAGGACTTCAAGACTGATCCCTCACATATCAACCTGATTTCTCCGAGGGGACTCCTTTCCAGCTAAATGCTGAATTTAATTCTGTACATCACATTTCTTTGGAGAGATTTAGTACTTTAATTATATTTTTTATGTGTCACAGAACTATAAACATAAATTATCTTTTTGTTTTATCTTTAAAGGAGATCTTAGAAAAAATAATAATGATTAAAGGTGTATGTGATTCTTCTTTGAGTCTTTTAATTGTTTGTGTGAAGGGTATAATAGTTCCCTGTATTTGTGTCTGAGGAACCCACTGGCCATACCTCCAGGAATGACTGAAATGTCTAAAAGCCACTCAAGCAGCTGTTTTGCCTGCACAGATGACAGCAGTAGTTTTGACATTTTTCTTCTTTTTCCTGAAATGCTTTGAACTGAGCATTCATTTCTATATAATATAGATGTTACTTAGTGGCAGCATGAGCTGGAGGAAAATCATTGAAAAAATTTTTTAATTTTTTAAAATGCTTTATTTATTTTTGAGAGAGAGAGACAGAGAGAACATAAGTGGGAGTGAGAGAGAGGGAGACACAGAACCCAAAGCAGGCCACAGGCTCTGAGCTGTCAGCACAGAGCCTGACGCGAAACTCGAACCCACAAACCGTGAGATCATGACCTGAGCTGAAGTCAGGCGCTTAACCGACTGAGCTATGCAGGCACTACAAAAATATTTTTAAATTTTTAAAATAATGGGAACATGTGGCTCAGAGCCAGAAAAACCTGATCTCAACCCAAATGTTGACATCAGTGGTATTGAAAAATAGGCGTAGTTAATAATCTAATAGAACTATCAATATTTCATGGATGGAGTGAGATATTTTAAAATCAATTGGTCTTTAAAAAAATGCCTATTATACCACATTAGCAGTTGTCCTACATTTGTACAGAGCTACTTGTAATAGTGAAGCTTGCTGAAAAGCTGTGTCACTCAAGGACCAACCTATTCCCAGCCTGCATCTGGCTTGCAGAGCATGCCAACAATGCTTAATATAATGGGTCACATCTGTCAAAGAGGATTATAAATTGTACCTGTGACGCCCTGTAATTAGTAACCCTCAAATGGCTCCAGCTGCCATTTTCCTGCACATTTGTCTTGGTAACATTTTATAGGAAATATAACTCAGAAACAAAAGTATTTAGGTCCAAAGAACACTGTAGTGATACAGGAGGGTTTTCTTCTAATCTAAAAATACCTCTTTTCTTGTTGCTCTCACCAAGTTTAGCAGAGGGCCTTTCATCCAAAGACCAGTGTGGAATGTGCTTCAGCTTGTTGAGGAGAGATTTGGTTGTTGACTTTGTATCAGAGCAAAATTCACCCATAAGTCTTGTGAAAAGTAAATATGTCTGTTTTCTGTGTGTTAGGGTGATTTGAGAATGAATGTGAATCTGTAACTTAAGACTTCACACTGAGAAGCTGACCTTTTGCTTGCAAAGGAGCTTTGCTATCTGGTTGGCTCATGGGTACATCTGCAAATGCTGGCATGCTGGGCTGTTTGCAGATCAGAATTCATTACTTACTGAGACCTAAGGTGCAGTATGGAAAATGTAGGTTTTGAAAAAAAATTATTTCATTAGTTTGAGAGTCAGTACACTCTTTTCTGGATTTATTGCAGTGAATTCTAGTGAAAATTCATCATCTCATAAATGTCTATCTACTAAGAATGAACTAAAATAAGACACCTCATACCATTCAATAGAAATTGCTGGATAATTTAACAATTAAAATGTGAAAATTAAACTGAAATAACAAAAAGAAAATATATATTTATCATATTTATATATTCTTGTATAGCAACATCTTTCTAAGCAAAGGCATAAAATAGGGATGGAAAAGATTGAGTTAATGCTGCAAAAACAAACATATTAAGTCTCCTTTGTAGCCTAAAAATTCATAATAAAAATTTTAGGAAAACAACAAATGGGAAAATATTTGCAGCAGATTGATCTACTTGAACAGTTCTTACGATCTAATTTCAGAAAGATAAAAACATAAATAGGAAAATGGACAAAGGACATAAAAGTAATTCACAAAGGAAGAAACAAAAAATGGCCAATAAATAGATTAAGAAATATTTACCTTCATTAGCAATCAAACAGATACAAACTAAATCCATGCATCACGTTGGCAAATTAAAAAATTGATAAAACTTGTGTTGACAAAGTTTGAGGAAACAGCTTTTATATACTCAAGTCAGAATATAAATAGGTAAATCTCTTTATGGGGTAACAGGACAATATGTATCTATGTCCACAAAATATGCAATTCCACTTATAGGAAGTTACCTTAAGGAAATAATTAGTGATGTGTATAAAACACTGATTATAAAAAATGTTCACTACACCACTGTTTTTAATGGTGGAAATTATAAGAAAAAGACAGTAGGAGATTGCTTAAATAAATTAGGTATAAGACAGTAGGAGATTGCTTAAATAAACTAGATAACTCATAGATTGAGATATTATGTAGTTACATAAAATCATATTATAATTGAATATTTACTGACCTGGAAAAGTAACCACAATATGTGGTGTGTTTAAAAACTAAAAATAGTCAGGGTACCTGGTTGGCTCAGTTGGTTAGCATCTGACTCTTGATCTCAGCTCAGGTCTTAATTTGGGGGTTGTGAGTTCAAGCCCTGTTTTGAGACCCATGCTGGGCATGAAGCCTACTTAAAAAAAAATAATAAAAACAATTTATAAACACTAAATAGAGTAAGAGTAAGATACCATATTTTAAAATATCACACACATACAGACACACCCACACCCACACAATAGAGAGAGAAAGAGAGAGATTGAGACACATAGAGTTATAGACAAAGACACAGGACTAGAAGTAAATTCTCCAAAATAGTTATGTTGGGTGATGATATTACATACATTTTTTCCTTTCCTGTGAGATGTATTATTTTTGAAATTAGGAATTGGAAATAATAAAATTATATATGAAAGGAGATAAATGCTATAAAAAGACACACCAGCCCAGTCACAGGGAAGTGTTGTTCATGACTAGCTTTTAGGATAATGGGTCAAGATTGCCTTTGGAGGCCCATGCCATTTTTGTGCATCCTTCTTTCTTTAAGTCATCATGTCCTAAAAACTTCCTGATTTTTCAGTGTTTTCATTCACTCATCTATTCATCCATTCAACAGACATTGGTTGCATTTACCACCTGCCAGACTCAGTACTGTACCTGACAGATGCTCCATACTGTAAACGTTGCTTAGTTGTTTTCTTCTCTTTCCTTTACTTTTCTTTATTATTATATTTTTTTTATTTTTGAGAGAGATAGAGAGACAGAGGGAGAGCACAAGTCGGGGAGAGGGGCAGAGGGAGGGGGAGAGAAAGAGAGAGAGATTGAGAGAGAGAGAAAGAGAGAGTCCTAAGCAGGCTCCATGATCAGCGCAGAGCCCAACATGGGGCTCAATCCCACGACTCTGGCATCATGACCTCACCCAGAATCAAGAGTTGGACACTCAACTGACTGAGCCACCCATGTGCCCACATTGCCTAGTTGTTTCTTATCTACACTTATCAGTCTTGGGGGCTCTCTCTTAGACCCTGTTAGGTGACTCACTAACACATCTTTCTAACAAGTCTCTCTGTGTTAACTGAGTGATACTAGTATGAAACTTAAACTTGAATGAGAACCTTAAATGCCTTAATCCAAAGAGTGAGTAATGTGAACATTGCAGGCAACTCTATATGGATATTCTTTCCAGATGATGCCACTCTGTTCTGTCCATGCATATTCTAACTGGACAGCATGTTTCCAACCATATTTCCCCTATAGGGTCTGGGCTCCTTTTGTTGGGATCAATCCTCTGGCCTGATCCTCCATTATCAGGGGTGCTTCTGGATATTGGTAATGCATATCAATGCTTCTACTTTCTTTATCCTGACTTTCTTCCTTTGGCTTTCCTAATTCTTGCCTGATCTACCTTCCAGAATTTACATCCTTCTATTCCATGACCTGCCCTCTGGACTCTGGCTTCCACACTTGTTCTGATTCAAACATTTGCTCTAACTTTCCTCAGCCCTGGTATAAATTTTCTATCACTGCTGTAACAAATTCCTACAAACTTTGTGGCTTAAAACAACACAAATTTATTATCTTAGTGTTCCAAAGGCAAAATGAGCTTCACTGGGCTAAACTAAGGCTGCATTTTCTTCTGGAAGCTCTAGAGGAAAATCTGTTTCCATGCCTTTTTCAGTTTCTAGAGACCACCTTCATTTCTTGACTCATGGCCTTCCATCCTCAAAGCTAGCAACAATGCATCTATCTGATCATTCCTCTGTACTCACATCTCCCCCTGACCATAGCCAGAAAAGGTTTTCCACCTTTTTGGTTGAATTTTCATTCTCCAAAAGATAGATCCACATCCTAGTTATCCGAATATGTGGATTTTACAGGATATTATTGTTTGGAAAAGGATTATTTGAAGATATAACTAAAGATCTTGATATAAAAAATATCATCCTTGATTATCTGGCTGTGTTCTAAACCTAATAACAAGTGTCATTATAAGAGAAAAGCAGAGGGAAAATTTGAGGTAGAATTAAGAGAAGACACAAAGAGGAGGAAGCAATGGGATCATAGAAGCAGAGATTGGAACAATGCAGCTACAAATTAAGGAATACTTGGAGCAGCTAGAACTTGGAAAAGATGAAAGGAAGAAGGAAGGAGTCTCGTCAGAGCTCCCAGAAGGAGTGGGTCCCTGCTGATACCTTGATTTCAGACTTACAGCCTCTAGAACTATGAAAGAATAAATTGCTGTTGTTTTAAGCCACCCAGTTTGTGATAATTTGTTACAACAGCCACAGGAAACTAATACAGGACCCATGTGATGACACAGAGTTCTCCAGGATAATCAAGGATAATCTCCAATTCTCAAAGTCTTTAACCTTAATCATATCTACAGAATCATTTTTTTCATGTAAGGTAATGGATTCACAGGTTCTAGGATTAGGACTTGGGCACTTTTAGGGGGCTATTATGCTCCCTACCATAGCACATACATAGACTCTTCATCCCTAAACCATTCTTGCCCATACCCTCCATGAACACAGCTACCTCTTAGGCTTTTTTTATATTTTGCTTCTATCCTTACTCAATTGTCTAGGATCTGTCTCCTTGGTGTTGATGTAAAATAATAGAAAACACATAAATGTTGAGTCAAGAAGACCTGTGTTTAAATTCTAGCTCTTTATTTATTCTCTGTGTATCCCTGAGCAAATTATTCAACTTCTATGACCTTGTTTCTTCATTCATAAAATGTGACTAGTCATATGCACACCATAAAGTCATCGTGAAGATTAAAGGAGTTAGCATTATGCTTGCCATAGTAGGCATTCAATGAATGTTTCTCTGTTTTCGTTATTATTCTATAATCTATGAACCTGTGGCAATCTGTAGTCTTGAGGTAGATGGTTTGGTAGAGAAGATGTTTTTGTATAGGAGTTTTCTAATTTTCCTTCAAATCCCACTGTGGAGATCTGATCATACATAGGTTTCTAATCATATCATACATAAGGTTTCCCTTGATATCAGTGTACTTTATTTTGAATTGTGATTATACCTACATGACACTAAAGTTCTAACTTGAAAAGGGAAAAATCTTACCAAGTTGGCTACTGGGAATAACATAGCTATAATAACAAACAAATTTGTATTGTGTACGAACAATGTGTTAAATATTGTTGTAGTCACTGGGGAATGAGATTGACACAGTACTTATGCACATGGAGTGGGGAAGACTGGCAAGTAACTAGGTGATTCTAATAGAGTGTGACTGGTGACATGATGAGCACAAATACAGGGGCACATAGGGATAACATAGCAGAGAATAAAGACTATAAAGGCTTCCTGGAGTAAGTAATGTCTAATTTAGGATCTGAAGGGTGAATAGAAGTTAGTTATGTAGACTCCCTCTTACTCTTTATGGAAAGGAAAGAGAGAAAAATTAAAAAATATATTGTAAATAAATTTAGTTGATTTAAACATTAATACCAGTAAAAAAATGTTGGGTGTATAAAGATAGCCATTTTACTTATTTATTTATTTTAAATTTTAGATATAGTTGCATTACTGTGATGAGAATAAATGGTCCCCTGACAGACTTCTTTCAGGTCATTTGGAGAAAAAGAGGGCTTTTATTACATTGTGCACACATGCTCCAGAAGGCAGGCTGGCAGTTAGTAAACACATGAATGCTATACTGCAAATGTCCCTGAATATAAAGCTCTGATTTAGAGAAGAACATGGATGTATTGTGGTATTGTGGTTATGGTATGATGTTGGGTAGGGAGTGGTGCCAAATGTTTGGAAGACATAGTTTATGATTTCTAGGAATAATAATAGTGGCAAAAATATGTTATAAATTTATGATGTGCCAGATACTGTTCTAAGAACTTTTTTACATATTAACTTATCTAACCCTTTCAACAATCTGTGAGGTAGGTAATACTGTTATCCCTATTTTACATAAAGGAAAAGTGAGATTCAGGGGTTAAAACATTGTCTAAAGTTAGACAGCCAGTGACAGAGCTGGGATCTGAGTTAAGACATTTTGATTTGAAAGCCTGTGCTCTTGGCCTCTATAGTAACTACTGCTCCTTTGGGGAAAGAGGGGTCTTGTGGAAATGTAGACATTGAAATTACATATATAAAGGGAAAACAGAAGCAAATGTCAACATGACCATATGGCTATGTATCCATTATGCACTAAGAGATTGATTGAATGAACAGTCACTGAACCTGGAATTGCAATGAGGTAGGGGTTACTTGGTTAGGAAGATTTATAGAAAAAGAGATCTTAAGCAGTGTTTTGTTAAGAGAAGAATGTAGTTACAACAACTATTACTGGCTAACATTTTTTGAGTCCCTACTATGTACCAGTAAGTGCTTTACATATCTAATCCCATACTGAAAACAACCTATGAGGTAGGTACTATTATATTTCCATTTCCCAATGTGGAAATGAAGACACAGAGAAGGTAATTTGCCCCAAATCTCACAACTTAGAAGGGAAAAGCCAGGATTTGCACCAAGTCAGTCTGACTCTTTCTTAAATATATTGAATTGCTCCAGTAATCCTTCCCTCTCTCTCTTGCACCAACAATTTTTCCCTCTTTTCTGAATTATTTCCATCAGCCTTTAAACATACTATAATCAGTTGCATTATCTTATCTTATCTTATTTTATTTTATTTTATTTTATTTTATTTTATTTTATTTAAGAGAGAGAGAGCAAGCAGGGAAAGGGCAGAGAGAGAGGGAGAGAGAGAATCCCAAGCAGGCTCCATACTCAGTGCAGAACTCAACTCGGGGCTCGATCCCACGACCCTAGGATTATGACCTGAGCTGAAATTAAGAGTCAGATGCTCAATTACTGAGCCACCCAGATGCCCCAACTTGCATTATTTTAAAAGTCAATTTCTCTGTTCTTCTATAGCAAAAAATTTCTCAAACGAATGGTCTCTACTTATTATTTCCATTTGCTCTCCTCTCATTCTTTCCTGATATCACCCCAGTCAGACTCTCTCCCATACCATTTCACTGAAAATGCTTCTGTCAAGGTCACAAATGGCCTCATTTCTTTTTTTTTTTTTAACGTTTATTTATTTTTGAGACAGGGAGAGACAGAGCATGAACAGGGGAGGGGCAGAGAGAGAGGGACACACAGATTCTGAAACAGGCTCCAGGCTCTGAGCGGTCAGCACAGAGCTCGACACGGGGCTCAAACACACAGACGGTGAGATCATGACCTGAGCTGAAGTCGGACGCTTAACCGACCGAGCCACCCAGGCGCCCCAGAAATGGCCTAATTTCTAATGTAAAGGTCAATTCTCAGTTCTCATCTTATTTGACCTTTTAGCACTGTTTTGTATAGCATGTAATTCCCTTGGCTTCCAGGGCATCACACCTGGTTTTCTTCCTATCTCTCTGGCTGCTCCAGTTTCCTCCTGCTGGTTCTTGTTTATCTGCCCAACTTCTTAATGTCAGGGTCCTAGACTGCTTCTCAGTTCTATCCATAATCACTCCCTCAGTGATATCATCCTGTCTTGTGGCTTTAAATACCATGTACATGCTGTTGAATCCAAATTTATACCTACAGTCCAGATTTCTCTTCTAAACTCTATATTTGTATATCCAACTGCCTCTTTTCTATCTCCTCTTGTATATCTAATAGGAATCTGAAAGTTAACATGTCCAAACTGAACTGCTGATATTTTCCCCATAATCTGATCCTCCCATTGTTTGGGTCATTTCAATTAATGGCCATTGATTCTTCCAGTTGCTCGGTTCCTTAGCATCATCTCTGACTCTTCCCTTTTTCTCATCCTCCCACCTCAGTCTAAAAGCCATCTTAATAGTTTATCCTTTAATTTTTATATAATTCGAATCTAACCACTTTTTACCATCATCTCTGCAATCAGCATGGTATGCCTAGATTATAATAGCCTATTAACTAAAATTCCTGATTCTACCCTTAATCTTCTAACCCAGAACAGCCTGAGTGATCCTATTAAGACTTAACTCAGATCATGTCACTTTTCTTATCAAAATCCTCCAATGGCTCATCTCATCTCACCTGAAGCAAAAACTAATGTCTATATAGTGGCCTATGGCCCTACCCCAGTGGTTTGTAAACCATTACTACACATTAGGATCACAGAAAAAAACGGAAAAAGAAAATACCAGTGTGCAGGCCCCACTCCCAAATAAACTGAAGCCATACCTCCAGAGGGGATAATATGTGGTGTGGCCCAGGTATCTGCAGTTTTAAAAAAATTCTTCAACTTGTTCTGAGGCTCAGGAAGGGTTGAGAATCCCTGGCCTCATTACCTCTTGATCTTATCTTCTACTACTCACTATCTGACTTTCTCTATTCTGGTTACATTGGCTTTCTTGCTGGAAGAAGCCAGGCACACTCTTCCCCTGGGGTCTTGGCAATAGTTGTTTCCTCTGCCTAGTCCCACTTCCAGGCATGGCTTCCTCCCTCACCTTCTTCAGGTCTTTGCTCAAGTCCTGCCTTCCTATTGAGGCCTTTCCTGGTCTTCCATTTAAAAGTACATTCACTTTTTCTGCTTTATTTTCATTTATACAACTTGTCACATCTTACATACTACTGTCTTATTACACGCATATCTCCTTCAGCCAGAATGTAGGCTCTGTGAGGGCAGAGATTCTCATCTGTTTGTTCATAACTGTATCCTCAGTGGTTGTGAATGCATAGTAGGCATTCAATAAATAAATTGATGAGTGAATGAGTTATTTAATAAGACAACACACAATAAAATGAGGTTAGGGTACTAAAACAGTCAAATAAAATGAAGAACAGAAGAAAACCCATAGTTAAGTAATTAAATATATTTGCTGAGGGTGAAAAGGTAACCATAAACTAAGTCTACATGCACACTAATAGGACTTGAGATTCATTCTACAGCTAGCCAGGGGTTCCTAAGCTTTTTGTTGTTGTTCATGAAACTGTCAGTCTGGTAAAGCTTATGAAACTTTTCTCAGAGTAATGTTTTTCAATGTGGGGTGCCTGGGTGGCTCAGTTTGTTACTTTGATTTTGGCTCTGGTCATGATCTCACAGTTCATGGATTCGAACCCCACACCAAGCTCTGTGCTGATGGTGTGGAGCCTGCTTCAGATTCTCTCTCTCCCACTCTGCCCCTCCCCTGCTCGCTCTCTCTCTCCCGCAAAAAATAAAAAATAAATAATAAATACAAATTTTTTTTAATTTTTTTTTAAGTTTATTTATTTTTGAAACAGAGAGAGACAGAGCATGAACGGGGGTGGGTCAGAGAGAGAGGGAGACACAGAATCCGAAGCAGGCTCCAGGCTCTGAGCTGTTAGCACAGAGCCTGACGCGGGGCTCGAACTCATGGACCCTGAGATCGTGACCTGAGCTGAAGTCGGACACTTAACCGACTGAGCCACCCAGGTGCCCCTAAATACAAATTTTTAATGAACAAAATGAAATCCATGCAATTAAAATCCATACAATTATTTTGAAATACATTTAGTAATAGAATATGTACCCATATTAACGTATCAAATGAGGAGTTGTTAAACTTTTTCTATAAAAGACTAGATAATAAATATTTTAGGTTTTTTGGGCCATACAGTCTGTTGAAACTACTCAACTCTGCCATTTGTAGCAGGGAAGTAACCACAGACAATATGCACATAAATTAGTATGACTGTCTTCCAAGAAAAATTTTATTTACAAAAACAGACAGCAGGCATATTTTGCCAAATAATAAGACTATTGATGGGTCTGACAACTCATAATTTTGAAGTAGCAATGGGCATAAATATTATTTTGAGATATCTACAATATAATACAATAGTAATGTGATATAAAATGTCTGCAATTTGTTATTGGTAATAAACTCATAGTGCTAATATTAACTATGATTTGTACATTCATATTTGAAGGAAATGCTAAATTATAGTTAGAGGTTAGTGAAAATAAATATTTAATTTTTTTCCATTCAAATTCATAGGCCTTCTGAATTCTGTCTATGGATCCCAATATAAGAACCCCTGAGCTAGGAGTCTTGATAAGGAGTTAAAAATACACCTGTTAACAATTCAATAAGCACTTAATTCAGAATGAATGGAAAGTCTTTTCTGAGTTGAGTAAGCTTGAAATAGACACAGATCCTAGTCATACACAGCTTTGTGGTGGTAGTATAGGATAATGACAAGAATTGATCTCCACAGTATCCCATATCCCCCAGTTAAGGGTGTCAGGAGCAGTTACTGAACAGAAATGAGCCTAGAGGGAAGCAAAGAGGGCTGATTATAATTGTTTAAATTTACTTATTTTGGAGAGAGAGAGAGAGAGCAAGCAGGGGAGGGGCAGAGAGAGAGGGAGACACAGAATCCGAAGCAGGCTCCAGGCTCTGAGCTGTCAGCACAGAGACTGGTGCGGGGCTCGAACTCACAGACCGAGAGATTCATGACCTGAGCCAAAGTCGGATGCTCAACCGACTGAGCGACTCAGGTGCCCCTGATTATAATTGTTTAGAGCACAGAAAAGGAATGGGCACGCTGGGACCTCCTGGCAATTTTAAAATTCCAAGGAAGTTGCACACACTTATTGTATTGCCAAGACTTGAAGGCTTCAATGAGGCTGGTTCTGTTGTATACATACATATAATGAAAATGAAAAGGAATATTGTTAAGGGAAACAGTGGAATGCCCATTACCTTGTCCAGGAAATGGTGGATCTCTTTCATATGATTCACACATTACTCAAAACCCTCCAACTTCTTAGAATTCCTAATAAAAACTCTAAATATCCAAGTAATAACTTTCAAACACCACAATTTTCATTAATACTGCCTCATACCCAATTCTGCTTTATAGCATGGTTCCAATGTAATTATAAATACTGCTTTGATTAGGTCAGAGAATCTAGGTGGATTTCTAACCAGGTCCAAGTAAGAGCTTTCTCAGGACCCAGAAACTTATTGTCCCTTTAAAGTGGTACTTTCAAAAAAAGAAAGAAGCTTGGAATTTGAATTTATGGCAATAATAGAAAAATTGTAGGTACTTTTGATGAAGGAGTTTAAAGTGAATGTAACACCGCATATGTTGACTTCATATTTCAGTGCACATCCAGATTTATTGATTAGAGAAGGACTGACTGACTCAAGCCAAGATTGATTTGATAGAAATCACAGACCACTTATTTATCATGTGGAGAAAATTTACAAATCTACCTAGGCATAGGAGTATTACTTTATTGACTCTGAATTAAGTCTTGGCTGAATGTCAAGTTTTCACCTGCAGCCTCTGGACCCTTTTCAGGACAATTCTTGTTTGCATTTGAGCAAGGAACTATGAAAATGTTTTGTTTGTTTGTTTGTTTGTTTTAGTTTAAATGCCCGGAAGTACTTTGAAAAATCAAAATATGGTAAAATATTGTTAACTGGTGTTTGTGGCAATCAATACTAAGAGTGTTGGCTGAATGAATTTTTCCTTCATACTATTTATAAAGAAGTGAAGAATAATGTTGACAATAGCACAAAATTTCAAGGACTATAGAAGTATTCATAAATAAATATTAGTATAACAATTAGAAGTTCCTACTTAAAAATATAGAATGTTAAAATAAGTAGTCTAAGAATAGCCATTCAAAGGCAGTCTCCTAAGGAATTCTACTTAGAAGTACTTGGTTAGGTTAGCACTACCTTAGCTAACATATAGGAAGTACTTAGAATTTACTGGGATCATGGTATATACTTTTATCAGTGACCTTCTAATTTTTTAATGTTTATTTATTTTTGAGAGAGAGACAGAGCACGAGTGGGAGAAGGGCAGGGAGAGAGGGAGACACAGAATCCAAAGCAGGGTCCTGGCTCTGAGCTGTCAGCACAGAACCCGAAACCCGACATGGGGCTCAAACTCATGAACCATGAGATCATGACCTGAGCCAAAGTCGGATGCTTAACCAATTGAGCCACCCAGGTGCCCCCATCAGTGATCTTTTAAAACCTTTATAGGAACTCCATTTAGTAGTTATTGTATATTCCCATTTTATATTTGAAAAAATTGAGGTTCAGAGAGGCTAAGTGACTTGCCAGAAGTCCCATAGCTGGTACATGGAACTGGGATTAAAAATGACACTTCCTGACTCCAAAGTCTATGTTCTTAACTTCTACACCCTACTACCCCTTGCTTGAAAGCAAAAAACTTTATGTTAAAATATAAATTCAGATATTTTCTTAATTATGAATGAACTCACCCAAATATTTTGAATCACAGGAATTTTACCCTAAATTTGATGGTTTTCCAATTTGGGGGTTTCTTGAGTGAATTATTTCTCCCTCACAGTGAGGAAGAGGTAGGGGGAATAGAGGAGAGAAGGAGTAAATCAAAAGTATTTCACTGAAAATCCTAATTTTTGTGTCTTTCAGTAATTCATCACTCAGGGCACTGACTTCTAAGTACACGCCAAGTGGCATTAGAGTTTGGAGGACAAGAAGTTAAACCAGTTTGTTACTGGTTATTTCCTTTCACCACAACAACTGTATTGCAAGGGAAATAGCTGCTCATAAGTGTTAAGGGCCTTATTACCGTTCAAATGCCCTTTTAATACTCTTTATGTGTGCAAAGGCACATTACAAATGAAATACAGGGGAGGAATAATTCAAACTCCTAGGATGGTGGCATTTTGTAAACCTTGAAGCCACAGTACAAATCTCTCTCAAACCTCTGGAAATCTGTCTTCATAGCATAGAGTAGGTGGGAAGGGGCTTGCAAATCCTTTTCAACCTGACAGCTCAAAAACCTAACTTGTTTTCTGATTCCTCAGCCATGACAGGTCTTGGTGTATTTTTCACTTCAGAAGCTAAGGACTTTTGCTAGAATATGGGGGTCCAAGTAGCCAGGCTTTAATGTAAATTCTGGGAAAGGGAGACAAAGGAAAGAAGAAAATGAATTATATGTCAGGCTGCTTCTGGTGTTTTTGTATGAAAAGTATTTGTTGATAAACATTATGGTTTAGGAATTCCTGTGCCTTTAGACACAGTATCCTCTGGAAATTCTCAACATGTATCTTACTTGCCAGTTGTACAAGTCCATTGCTCCACTCAGCCAACCCTTTCTTAACCCTTTCCCTTCAAGGAAGTCTATCTCCATACAATTTGAGGTGACATATAGCCTGTCTGCCCCAAATATTACTCTTACCATCTTCCCAGTGAGCCTGAAATTTCCACCTTAATGTTTCATTTACTTGGTTAATTTTCCACTTATTACATCCATCCATCCATCCATCAAATCTATCAAAAAAATTCTTATTGTCTGCTCTCTGCTAGGCACTCTGCTGGGTTCTGGGAATTCACTGTTGATTAAAGCAGACATAGTTACTGCCCTTGAGTGTACAGCCTACTGGGAGAGATAGACAATAAATAAGTAAAGGAATGAAGCAATTCACTTCATACTGCTCTAAATGCTATGATGAATATGAATGCAGCAAGGAACAATGATAGAAGATACCAGAAAGAGAACTACTTAGCATGCTCAGGGGTCAGTTCAGTTGAGAAATAAGACCTTCCTCTAGAGGGAACCCCATTTAAAATATAAATACATTGTGTAGCAGGCATAATGCACTAAACTCACTAGAATGGTTATATCAATGGAGGATAGAACTCTGAGGGTGTGGGTCTCAGAACAGGTAAGTTTCTTTTGGTGGGATATGGGTCGGGGAGAGAAGTAGACTAACTGAACCCCTTGTGTGTGCTTAGCTTTGTACTGGGTGCTATTGTTTAAAAGGTGGTTCTCTTTTCATTCCAATTGCAACACTAAGAGGTGGTTAACAAATCAATTCTAGGGATAGGAAAACAGGTTCTGAGAGGTTAAGCAACTTGACCAAGGTCACAAGGTTAGTTGTTAACAGAGCCTAGTAATAGGAAGGCTGGGCATTGTGGGGGAATTGGGTAAAACCTCAGGCTTAACAAAAGAGAAACAGAAGGAAAAAAAAAGTAAAAACAGATACGGTGTCATCGACCAACAATGAATTAAAAGGCTTGGTCCTGTCTTTAAATTGCTTACAATTCACCCAGAGAAAGATGATGAGCTCTTGAGAAAGGACAGAAAAATATAATAAGCAACACTGTTAGTCAAGTCCAAACTGTGTGTTATTCCTGAGGAAGATAAACAAGGGGCATAAATGGGAGAAGTCAAGATACTTGGAAAAGGCTATACTTGGAGGAGGTTGTCAAAGCCAGCTAAATGGAGACTTCTTTTAAATATAGTGCTTGCTTCCCTTTGCTTAGATATAGTGGTTTTAGATTTCAAGCAAGTTAGGTACAAAACAATGATTACTGAACTGTCTGTAGAAGGTCAACAGACACATTAAAATCATTGAGTTATGAATCACTGAAGGCTATATGGGTCCAAACAACATCCAAGCTGTGGGTACTATTTCAGGTCAAAATACATAATACAAATTGTACCCAGCTCCACTTCCTGTCACTAAAATGTGACAGTGATTAAATGCAAAATGCAAATATTACAGTATGTAAGTACAAATTTAAAACAATAATGGCCTCTTGTCAGACAATATGGAAAGGCGAAGTTGCATGGAATTTGTTATTATACTTGCAAATGCAGCAATATTTACAATGGGTTGACACAGTGCTGCATAACCCAGTACAGGGCAAGGGAAGGATTATGGAAAGCAGGAATGGAAATCTGTGAGCACAGAAGAACACTGCCTTTAAAGAATCACAAAGGAAGGCATGAAAAGGGAGGAATAGTTTCAAGGGCAGTATTGCTTGAACATTTCTGAGTAGCCCCCATGTTCTCAATTTCTTTCATGAATCAAGATAAAGGCCAAATTATCAAGTCATTGAAGTTTGCTTCTGGACTAATATCCCCAACCTCAACTCTAATCTCTTAATTTTCTTGCACTTTTTTGAGCTCTTATTATTCTAATTGGGGCCAGAAACCAGGTCTCTGTGTTGTTCACCACTATATCTCTAGCATTTAACAGTGCCTGGCACATAGTGGGTGCTCAATAAATATTTGGTATTTGAATGAATAGTTGTCCTCATGGCTGTCTTGAAAGTTCTCATGGGTTTCCTACCCTACTGAGGAATGCCTCTAGGCTCTCTCTCTGCATGTCTCCTTGCCTAATGATTGTCACTAAAACCTCCTTATTTTATATTTTATTCCCTCAGGGACTCTCAAAAGAGGGATTTTAACCAATAAGATTAATAGTTTCCATCACTACATTAATCCAGGTCCAGCCAGAAAAAAGAAAACTAATCTAAGTGGTTGAAACAGAGGGGATTATATACAGAGAACTGGTTACACAGATGATGGAGTACATATAAGGGCAGTCTTATCTCCCAGATTAAGAATATGTTGAAAGTGGCTCTCTTAATACACAATTCTGTTATAAGCTCACATGATCTAAGGCTTGGAAAGAATCTTAAACGTCATTCAACTCAAACTCATCAGATGGCTGTTGTGTCATAGTTGTCTCTATTGCCTACCTACTGCAATATCTCTTCTCTTTTTTCTCCTTAGGTATAGAATGCTAATTTTCAGATTGATACCTTTCATCCAGAATAAAAGATTCTATTTTCCTGCATGCCGTGCAGCTAGCCAAGGCCATGAGACTTTTAGGCAGTGATATGTAAGCAAAAGTTTAATGTGGGACTTTCAAGAAGGCTTCTAAAATGGAGTTGGCACATTTAAGGAGGGGGGGGGTGTCCCTTTTTGTTTTTGTGAATTTCCTCCTTCTTCAGGCCTATGCTGAGGATATGATGGTTGGAACTCCAAGAAACCATGATGAATCCATGAGGGTAAAAGACAAATGATAGGATGATACAATAGAAGGTTGGGAATCTAGGTCTGTGATGATACCATGGAGTTAACCCTGCAGCTTTGGACTGTTTACCTCCAAACATCTTTCTCATGAGAAGGAAATACTCTTCTATATTATTCAAAACCATGTCTTATTTTCTGATTTTTTTTTTGCTTTCTTTATGTTATATACACCTGATACAACCTGAACTGATTCAGCTACATTGTTTAATTGCATCTGGAACAAGTGGTCATTTAACTTTGACTTGAATATTTCCAGTGTGGAGAACTTACTAACCTTTGAAGTGGTCTGTCCATTTTGGGACAGCTATTACTATTAGGAACTTTTTTATTGAGCACAAATTTGTATTAATGTAGAGTCCACCTATTGGTTCTAGAACAGCTTTGGGGGTCACAACTTTCTCGTCCTTTTTTCATTTGTCAGATGTTTTAAGAAGTGCTCATGTTCCTTTGAGTTGGCTCATCTTCAGGACAAATATCTCTAATTCTTTCAATTAGCCCTCACAAGACATGGTTTTTTCATTTCAAGAAACTTGACCTATGGGGCGCCTGGATGGCTCAGTCAGTGAAGCCTCTGACTTCGGCTAGGTCATGATCTCATGGTTCACAGGTTTGAGCCCTGTGTCTGGCTCTGTGCTGACAGCTCAGAGTCTGGAGCCTGCTTTAGATTCTGCATCTCCCTCTCTCTCTGCCCCTCCCCTGTTCATGCTGTGTGTGTGTCTCTCTTTCTCAAAATAAATAAAAACATTAAAAATAAATAAATAAGTAAATAATCAAACAAACTTAACCTAGCTTTATGTATATGTTCACTCAACAAATGCTTGTGGAATAGAGCTCCAGGCTATAAGATTCAGTTGTGTTGACCACAGTCCTATTTATTTAATAGATTCGATTGAATTTAAAAAAAGGTACGTTTTACTTGCTCTGCACCAAATTAATAGCCTGCAGTTTACATAATGTACCTCCCTGTTCTTGGTGGGCTAAAATCTGGGTTAAAACAAACATGATCATTTAATCCTACACTATATTATAATCAGTGTGTGCAGCAAAAGACTTAAAGTTTTAATTCATTATTAACCATACTGTGCACAAACCAGCTTCTCCTTTTACGTAGTAAGAGGCAACATCCCAGAGTCATTAGCTGTTGCTTAATCTGCTTAAACAAAGCTCCCTTCTTAAATGTTTTCTGTGGAAGTAGCCAATTCAGACTGTCAGGTTCTCATCTCCAGGACTGTTTAACAGTTATCAATCACTTCTAAAGGAAACATACTCTAGTAGTCTACTCAGAAACGATGTTCTATATGCATTTAAATAACTTTACAGATTTCAAACTGTTTGTCTAAGAGTTATGTTTGTCCCCCTACCACCCCCAGTAAAACACACTGGCAAAAGTAATTGAGTCTTACCTGTCAAATTCAGTAAACTAATATTTTTTTATTATTTCATCTGACATCTCTGTGGTATTCAACATTGTTGACTAATACATTTTCAAAATTCGCTCTTCTCTCAGTTGCTGACACCACACCCCTACCGATTCTTCTTCTTTGTGCCCATTCCTTAATCTTCCTCTGATCACCCCTTAATTGTTGCTGTTCTCCGGAGCCCTGACCATAATCCTCTGTGTTCCTAACTTTATACCTGTTCCCTGGGCAATCCCATATGCTTCTGCAGTATCGGTGTAGACTGATGACTTTAATGTCTGTATCTCCAGTTCTGACCTTTCTATTTTGAGCTCCAAACCAATATTCAGCTGACACAGGGGCAGCATTACCTTGGTGACTCAGAGGCACCATAAACCATATATCCTCAAAACTCACCACCTTCCCCTCCAACTCAGATACTCAAGAAAAAATCTGAGAATAAGGCACTTTCTTACTTTTCTATAGTTATTCCTCCCAACAACCATGTCATGTAAGTATTATTATCCTTTTCTATCATCTATCTATCATCTATCTATCTATCTATCTATCTATCATCTCTCTATCTATCCCCATTTAGATATGTGAAAACTGAGGCTCAGAGTAGTTAAGCAGTGTGCCCACAAGTTCCTCAGCTACTACATGGCAGATTATAATGCATTTCAGTCTGATTCTGGAGCTGGAACTCTCAAACAACTATGTTAAATTCCCCTTATTAGCAGATTCTGTTATAGGATATTTTGTCTTCATGTTGAAAATTAGAGAACAGGACCCTGAGGAAAGGAACACTTAAGAGAAATGGGTTATTGGTGTTCCTGGGTGAGCATCTGGCTCCTGATTTCAGCTCAAGTCATGATCTCATGGTTTGTGAGACTGAGCTCCACATCAGGCTCTATGCTGACAGTATGGAGCCTGCTTGGAATTCTCTTTCTCTCTCTCTCTCTCTCTCTTTCTCTCTCTCTCTCTCTCTCCTCTACCCCTCCCCTGCTCATGTGTGCATGTGTGCACTCTCCCTCTCTCTCAAAATAAATAAAAAATTCAAAAAAGAGAGAAAAGAGTTATTGAGGTGAGTAGTTAGGAGGAAAGGTAAGATCCCAGAGTATCCTGGTAGAAACAGAAGCTCAAGAAGGGTAGGTAGCAAAAGGGAGTAGAGGGAAACAGTGAATGGAGCCAGGGCAGCAGGGCAGGAAAGGCCTGAGGTCAATATTATCTTTCTCAAGGTATTGTGGTGAGACTACTGACCTTACTGAGTTTCAGTCCTGCCTGGAGGTCAATAGTTTCCGGGTAGGAAAGGAAAAACATTTTGGTAATCCCAAACTTTGATTCCCATATAATCTGTTCTGAAATCAAAGGCCTATTGATTGATATACACAACTAGTAAACATGATGAATAGTTGTTGGATATACTAAATGGCAATGATATGCCCCGATTCGAGAGACCCCCCGAAAACAAACCACCAGAGTCCAGAGTCAAAGCCAAGCGGCAAGGGTCGTTTATTGCAGGTTCGAACCTGGTCCTCTGCGTACTCGTTGCCGGTGATGCTAAGAGGCCCCGAGCAAGGATCTTACAGCTTCTTTTATAGACAGGCACAAACAAGTTAGGGATTTTTTTGACGTTACAGAGCTGTTATAGGTTGACATTTAAATTTGAACGCTCAGCAGAACTTGATTGGTTCCCGCCTTTATGTCAGACTACGACCGGGCGCGCCCTGGCTGGTTTCGGGAACGGCGGGGGAGGGGAAAGATCTTTTCTTTGCACTTGTGAGTACACCTGGTAATTTTTCTCTTAGCCTTTCAGCAATTAGTTTGGAACAGAACCAAAGGTACACTTTTTGTAGCAAGTTCTGCCATAAAACTTATAAGCAAATTGAGAGAGTAAAATAATTATTCTCCAAATATTGTTTTCAACTCATTTTGGTTAAGCCTCTTTCTATTGCTGTCATTTTTATTCTTTCCTCTCCATATTTCTTTCACCATTTTTTCCTTCAGGATTTAAAATGAGCATTCCTGTTAGGAATGGAACTCATATTCAGTACGTGAAAGGCATTGGGATAGTAAATTTCTTTAATCTCTCAATATTCTATGAGTACCTCTTGCTTGACTAAATTGCTGTATTCCAACAGTGTTGATTGTAAGACAAATCCTATTTACTATTACCTCACATTAGAACACTGGAGATGTGTTCCCATGAGCAACTCTTCCCCCTTGCCAAATGAAATGTGTTACAAATACTGAGTTATGTGTCAAGAAGAAGTTCTTATTCCCATGATTATTTCAGGGGGGTATTGTTTGGGGTCTCTTTTCTGCCATAGGTCCATTGTTCATTTTACCCTTCTTTAGGAAAAAGTTTTATCCTAAGCCTTATTTGAGCATACATCTTCACTCTTTCTATGGATCTAAATACCATCTAGGAAGTATAGGTGTGATGCTATATCTCATCACTAAGTACTATGTTTTAACACAAGGTATTCATTCCAGCATGAAAATTCCTTATGTTACATTCACAGATACTTGAAAAAGTAAATTAAATGACCTTTAAAAATTCAATTATCCAAATTAGATTTCAGGTAAAGTGAATTTATTTAGAACAAGATATCATTTTAGTTAAAGCTCAGGTTTCTATCACCCCCTTCTAACAACATTGTCAAAATGCTTTCGTGTGGCTTAGGGTTTCATGTATAAAAAGTTAGAAAAAAGCCAAATACTTAGTCCCCATTTGCTACTGATTTCTTTTTGAGATGACTGCGGCCATACGGGCTTCACGAATTGATAAAACATAGAACTGAGGATTTCTTTCTTGTGTTTCAGTTTCTCAATGTCATATTTGTTATCCCCAGACAAGCTACACAGCCTCTGGGTTGTTACATTGAAAACAATAATCTATCATTATCCTATTTCCTCATAGTATTGTTAAAAAACAAAATTAAACTGAGTAAATTTGAAGATCTGGTTGGCTTTATTAAATCGTTCCTGAATCAAGCAGCATCCCTTCTAGCAAGTAGAGAGATCCTCTAAGGAGTCTGTCCAAAAACAGCAGGTTTTTAAGGAAGGAGGGTAGGACAAGGAAGTTATTAGAGAAACAAAAGAAAGGATTTTCTGGCCAGATCACCTTTCCTTAGGGGGAAAGGCAGAGGGTTTTATCATGCATATTACATCATCCTCCTTTGGGGGGTGGGGATGGAGGGCCCTAGTGCAGATTACCACAGTAGTGCTGACCAGAAAATTTCTGACTAACCTGTTAAAACTACATTTCTGGGAGAGATTGAAACTGCAAAATAGATTAGGTGTTAAATCCTGGTTTGGCAATTTGGCATAGCATAAGTGCTCCATCTTGGGCCTGTGTGTGTGTGTGTGTGTGTGTGTGAGTGTGTGTGTGTTTTAACAGTCTTATGTGAATTTATGGATTAATGATCAGAAAATCTTTTGAGATTCATGGATGAATCTGGCTGCTAAAGCTGTCTCAGGCATTCAACTAGTTTATGATATAACCAGTTTATGCATTCTGAATGTTCATATCCTTTCTCTGAATTATTTTGTTCCTTTCTCATGTTTTTATAAGAATTTAAGACCTTCTTCACTGAATCATATCAGTATTCCCTATAGCCTAAGATTCTACCTTCAACTCTGGCAGGAAGAGAAATTTTGTGGGAAGATAGATATGTTTGCTTTTCATGACATCAATCTTAAAAGTTTAGAAACACTCCCTAAAAATCCTAACTACTCCCCAATTCATTAAGGATCTGTCATACATAAATGTATGTATTAAATACTTAATATCATTATTAAGTATTTTATATTTGGACCACTGTATTTTCCTACACGCTGATAAACAAGTAATCTGACTAATCTTTATACATTGAATTGCTTGATTTATTACCAGAATAAGTTGGGTGTTTTGGTCTTTTATAGCTGCAGCCAAAGACACACAAAATAAACAAACTGAATAGGGAAAACATTTGTGACAGTTAGGCCTGAGGGCACTGTCAAGCTCTCCTGGCATTCAAGATCCCTTTTCAGGGAAACCAAAGGGCATGACAGGACCAATTGTCAAATCAGGCTAGCATCAAATATCAGTAACCAAAGAAAAATGTAGGGACTGATGGCAGACCTGGGTGAGGACCTAAGTACCAGGTGGTATTGTAATGCCCCCGATTTAGAATCCGAGAGACCACCAAGGAGCTGATGTTGATGCAAACTTACGAGGGTTCATTTGCAAGCTCGAGCTTGGGCCCAAGTATACCTGACAAAACGGAGCAGGGACTTGGACCCCTAGGTTAAGAGGTGTAGCATTTTTATAGGGGCCAGTGGCCAATGAGATTGTAACACACACAGAAAGTTGCATAGTCATGTCAGTCCACATGCAGGTGGCCAATTGATTTACAATTTACCCTATAGTAACTGTTTGAACTAGCCTATTACTCTGGTCAGAATTGGCGCGCAAGTTTGGCGGGCAAAAGGCTGGGTTTAAGAATTGGCGCGCAAGTTTGGCGGGCAAAAGGCGGGGTTTACATTCTTTGGCGGTTAGGGGTTCCGCATTCCTATATGAGCTGGTTCCCAGTAAGGGTGTGCTCAGCAGCTTGACTAGGGTGGGGGAGTGTCTTAAGCAATAAGTAGGTCATGTGGGGGTTATACATGAGATGGTGGGTTATACATGAGATGAGACTAAAATGGAGTTAGTCTTGCTCTGCTTGTCCAGGGGTAGGGGATTTTTGTTAAATTCCTTGGGTCCCACAGTATTAGACATATATGTGAGTTTAAATGACCTCTCTAACCTTCTTACCACATATAAACTGGACGGTCATTTAATTTCAAGATAAGAGTTAAGATAGTGTTGCAGGATTCTTTTACCTCAGTACCCGGTATTCTTTGTCTCTAAGCTTTGAAGAATGAAGAGGTGGGCACAGAATAAAAGGAGCAGCAGGCAAAAGTTTATTAGAATATAAGATTAGAAAGTAAGAATATTATGAAAGCTCTCTTTACAGAGAGGGGGCATTTGAGTGTCATCCTTGCATAGGGGCCATGCTAATCTTCTCTGTATCCCCCCAATTTTTGGTATATGTGCTGCCGAAGGGAGCACAGAGACAGGACATTTGAAAGTGAATGCCCACGACTGTAGGCAAGGGACTTTCTTTTATAAAGATTTGGTCTTGGGAGGGGTGGGCCCTTCCCTTCCCCCTCATTCCTTCTCAGATTCTACCCTTATTGGCCTGATAACTCTATGTGCTGGGTTGTCCATTCCTGATTGGCTTGATTCCATTGTGTGAGGAGTCAGACTGTGGTCATACTGGCCCTCATATATCATAAGTTTTATGGCTTACTTATTTTAGTTAGGTATTTTGATTGTTAAATTCCTGAGGGGAACCTGAGGGGGAGTAGGTAGTGTCGCTTACATTCTTAAGAGGAACCTTAAGACTGAAGGAGTTTACTCGAGCCAGACATTTCCAGAAGAAATGTCTTAAAATGTGTTTTTCCCCACCCAGGCACCTTTAAAAGCCTAAGCATCTCCCTTTTTGCCTATTTTATCCCATCTTTCCCTATCATAATAGGAAACTCCCATGGTCTGGGCCATATGCTTCCAGATGATTTAGTTAGACAAAATCACTCATTTAAATTGGGTGAAGAGGGAAGGGGGGGATATTAATGGAAGTGTAAAATCCCAAACTAGCAAAGAAATGGAACTAGCTAATCATTATTAACCAGACTTCGTATGGAGTATTAGATTTCTTTTGGAAACTGATGTGAAAATGGTGGGGTTCAGAGCGAATGGTAAAGAAAGAATTCTTGAGATGTCTTTGGTGCAAAAGATGGTTTTATTAAAGCATGGGGGCAGGACCCGTGGGCAGAAAGAGCTGCACTGGAGTTGTGAGGGTGACTGATTATATACTTTCAATTTGGGAGAGGGTTAGGGATAGTGTCTCAAAGGAATTTTGGAAGCAAGGTTTCTAGGACCTTGAGGGGGCTAGCTATTGTTAGGAAAAAGTCATTTATTACTATCTAGTAAAACCTTAGTCATAACACCCTTTAGATATATATCAGTGGGCCATATGCTTAGAGGATGATTGCTAACGTATACCTTGGGGGGGTGGTGGTGGTAGAAATAAAGGAAGTTTCCAAAGGAATGTTTTATGTTAAAGGAGGCTTACAGGATCCTGGAAGTTGGGATAATGTTAAACTAAAGTTGCCTTTTGCCCTTAGCAAAGTATTAACATCGAGGCAGTTGAGTTCCTAGAAGGTCACACGGTGTGTGTGTGTGTGTGTGTGGCCAGAGGACTGGTCAATGGACTGTAAGTTGTAAGGAAATATAATGTTTTTCTTTTGCCTTTGTTCCCCACATCAGAAATCATCCTTTAAAGAGATATGATCAGGGCGCCTGGGTGACTCGGTTGGTTAAGTGTCCGACATCAGCTCAGGTCATGATCTCACAGTTTGTGAGTTCAAGCCCTGCATCGGGCTCTGTGCTGACAGCTCAGAGCCTGGAGCCTGTTTCAGATTGTGTGTCTTCCTCTCTCTCTCTCAAAAATAAACATCAATATTTTTTAAAATAATTATAAATTTCAAAATAAATTAATAAATTATATGACTTCCTCAAATCCCATGTGGTTCTGGAAACCCACACATCCAGAGCCAAAGTGACTGTCATTAACAATCTCTGCTAACCAAGGGCTGGCCTCTTCAGGTACTTCTTTGGAGTGTGTTTCAATATGACAGGGACCTGCAAATTTTTCGGACGTAAACTACAGTTCTCCAAAAGGGAACTGAGTAGACAAATTATGCAACGCGGGGCATGTAAGGGCCCATCCAGCCCTGATTGTGTGTGGGCACCTGGGTGGCTCAGTCGGTTGACCGTCCGATTTCAGCTCAGGCCATGATCTCATGGTTCATGAGTTTGAGCCCCGCTTTGGTCTCTGTGCTGACAGCTCAGAGCCTGAAGCCTGCTTCTGATTCTGTGTGTCTTTCTCTGCTCCTCCCCAGCTTGCACTCTCTCAGAAATAAATAAACGTTAAAATTTTTTTTAAAAAATAAAGAGATATGATCAGACTGGTGCCCTTTCAGAAGAGGATTACCAGGGGCTCCTGGGTGGCTTAGTCGGTTAAGCTTCTGACTCTTGATTTTGGCTCAGGTCATGATCTCACCATTCCTGAGACTGAGCCCTTTTGTGGGACTCTGAGTTGACAGTGGGGAGCCTGCTTGAGATTCTCTCCCTCTCTCGTTGCCCTCTCCCCTCTACTTTCTCTTCCTCTCTCTCTCTCTCTCAAAATAAATAAATAAACTTAAAAAAAAAAAAGAGGATTACCAGTGCAATAAAGGGATTCCAAGCCACGACATAGGGAACCCAGGATACTGAATTTGGAGTGAAATGCAAACTGGGCAGCTGCTCTGGAAAACAGTGTAGAGGTTCCTCAAAAATTAAAAATAGAACTACCTATGACACAACAATAGCACTGTTAGGAATGTACCCAAGGGATACAGGAGTGCTAATGCATAGGGGCACATGTACCCCAATGTTTATAGCAGCACTTTCAACAATAGCCAAATTGTGGCAAAAGCCTGAATGTCCATCAACTGAAGAATGGATAAAGAAGATGTGGTTTATATATACAATGGAATACTACTTGGCAAAGAGAAAGAATGAAATCATGCCATTTGCCGCAACGTGGATGGAACTGGAGGGTATTATGCTAAGTGAAATAAGTCAGGCAGAGAAAGGCAGGTACCATATGTTTTCACTCATATGTGGATATTGAGAAACTTAACAGGAAGACCATGGGGGCAGGGGGAAGGGGTAAAAAGTTACAGAGAGGGAAGGAGGCAAACCATAAGAGACTGTTAAGGACTGAGAACAAACCTAGGGTTGATGGGGGTTGGGGGACAGGGGAAAATGGGTGATGGGCATTAAGGAGGGCACTTGTTGGGATGAGCACTGGGTGTTGTATGGAAGTCAATTTGACAATAAATTATATTTAAAAAAATACAACATACAGTAAAAAAAAAAAAAAAAAGGAGTGAAGAAATGTTTAGGGAGGGCTCCTTCATTCCCAAGGCATTAAATTTGTTCTGTGTGGCTACTTATGACAAATCTAAGAGCAGATTTCAGTTCAATATCAACTGGAAGCTGTCCTAACAAGAAAGGGAAGCCTTGATAGTGTTTCCTATTTTTGTTGGTCTTCAAGTACATAGATGTAGGGCAGAAAGAGGATGAGAGGATTCCTGAAGTGTATGAATGTTAGGATCAAGTTAGTTGTTGGTAGAGTATTGGATCTGTATGACTAGTTAATAAAGATTCAAAAAAAAATTGAAAGTACCAATCAATATAGATCTCCAACTTTTAATTTTTTTAACCAAGTGAGGCCTGATGAGGTTTTTGGGATAACATATTTTAGCAATGGATAATACTTTTATTCTCTTCTTGAGTGAAACCCACTGGAAATTGGAGCCAGGCTGCCTGAGTCTGAATATAGATTGTGGCACTTACCAGCTGAATGACCTTAAGAAAATTCCTTTAAATTTTTGTGCCTTAGTTTTCTCATCTGTAAAATGGGATAATAATACCTACCTCAAGTGTAAAGCATGTGAACCGTGGCTTGTTCATAATAAGCGTTCCATAAGTGTTACCTATTGGCTCTTAATTGAGATGTAGGTATAGGAGTCAGCTGGAAGATAGAGGATCACTGCTAGCACTGATAAAGCAGAAACGGAGATTGTAGCTTTAGATCTGCAGCCAAGTGGGTATGCTAATACGTTATCCCTGTTCAGCTTCCCCACCTGGTCATTGTCCCAGCTAAGCAACCATAGATCTTCTCTGTAGGAGTTAGTACCTTTCCTGGTTGGCACAGAATGTGAACATATATGAACAAGATGGCTCCAGAAAGTGAGAAACTCAGAAGGGGCCAAGTCGAAGATGCTCAGTTCCTTCTTTCAAACTTATTAAATCAAATAATTCACTTTTCCTCCCATGAGAGGAGTAAATGAAGGATAAAAGAGGAGTATTATTCGAGTGGAGCCCTCTCCCCATGGATATCTAAGACAAGAAATGAAGGTTCACCCTCTAATGAGGACGCTAACGAAAAAAACAACTACCATTTCAAACACCATCATTTCATATCCCCAAAATAGAATAAAGCAAAGTTTTTTAATAAACTTAGCCTTCTACCACATTGCCCTTATTTTTCACAGACCTGCAAAATTTCATTAGGATTTGGCACTAGTTCCTGGACAAGCCTTTGGGAGCCACTAAACTAGATGACTTTTAAGATACTTCTAACCATGAGATGTTATAATTCTATGATAGAATTGCATTTGTACCTGGACTGCAGAAGAGAACCAAGGGACTAAACCTGGGTCAGGGGACAGGCAGATCTTGAAAATGTGTTTGTGAAAGGGTTGGCAGAGCAGGGCATTTTTCTCCTTGGAATCCTTAATCATATTTCCGTACTGTCAATATGAAGAAGAATTTATCTAAAAGGCCAGAGGCTTATTGTGAGAAGATCTTGATGTTGAACCTCTGTGCCCAAGTTTGGGCTTTGGGATTTTTCATTGCCAGCCTATGCACCATGATACTTGGGAGAAAAGACAGATACATCAGTTTCAGCATCTTTCTCAGTAATAACATTTCAAATGTGTTTATTTCTTTGTCTTAATATTTTATTACCAGCTTGTTTTTCTCCTCATCCCACATGTGGTCCCACTCCCCCTACCCCTTGTGAATGGATGAAGCTACATTGAAGCAAATTGAAATAGAAAACCACATATCCAGGGTGATTTATCATTAATGTGAAATTCTATCCTAACCGGAAAGTCGAGGAGCAAGAATCCCAAGCTATTTCAAAATTCATATTACAAGACAGACAATCAGATGCCCCCAAACCACAACATCTTGTACTCTATTAATCGTACACTGACAGAGCCCTTTGGTTGCATTTGTATTTCCAAATAAATACAAACATATGTCACCATTTTTTATTGATTTTGGACTTTACTAGGAAGGAAATGCTGTTAAATTATAATAAATGGTGTCAACTAAAACAAATAACATAAAACCCATTAAGAAGGCATTTATTGCAGAACTTGGTTTGATTTGTTGGCATCAGTTGAAATCATGTCAAAATAATGTCTTCGGAAACCAAATAAAATTTTGTTTGCAAATTTGTCTGCAGCAAGCATTTCTACAGCATAAAAATCCTTAAGAATCAATATGGTTTTATTCAGTATGCAAATATACCGAAAAGCGTTACAGCAAAAATTCAATTGCTGAATTATATGATAGTGTTAGTGAATTAATAAATAATAACAAATGATAAATAATATAGTGACTGAATGAGATAATACATTTATGAAGAAGTAGAGGGAGAAAAGATAAAGGGGATAGGCTTGGGAGAAGATCAATTTTCAGATAAGCTAAACTAACATTTTATATTCAGAAAAATTAATGGAGTTTAGTTCTGTAACTCACGAAGTCCAGTTAAACTAAATCTCACTGCAGCCTTTAAATAGGGAAAGGAGATGCAAAATGCCTACTTCTGAAGTGATAACCATTTGAGTTCTAATATTAGTCAGCCTGCATCTGTAATTTGCATAACTGTGTTTGCCTTCCAGGTAATTGGGAATTTAATTGCTATCAGAATAAAATTTGAGTCTTACTTCCAGATGATGTCAGTGCAATGTATCCTAGTGTGCAGTTTTGAGAGTCACTGTAATTAGGCAAATGAGAGGGCTGTAGTTGGAGTTGGGATTCAATATAAAATCAAAAAGAGTTTATTTTCAGTATACCCTAGGTCCTTTTCTGCAACAAACCTCTTTGTCCTTTCACTGCCTGCCAGGATGCAATTAACAAAAAAATGCCTCACCTGTAAAGCTGAAGCTGAGTCTACCTTTGTTTGGCCCTCTCTTCTCCTCCCCCTGACACAGAGCCATCTTACTTTCCACCCTACTTCTAATCTCATTCCTGGTGTGTTTAAAGGAGCTAATTTGATACACGAATCAACGTCTTTATTCGTTATTTCTCCCAGGTAGTTTATTTTTATTTTTGCAAAGTAATACAATAATAATAATAACAACAACAAAAACAAGCTGAATCTCCATCACCAACTACTATCACCATAGTTTCATAAATGAAAGGGCACTTTAATAGCCTTCCCCACTGCAATGAAAGTAGGAAGGATATAATTGCAGAATAAAGGACAATCCTTTTAATTGAATACGTTTAGCTTTATGACAAACTCTCATTACATTGACCTTATTTTTCTAATTTTGTGAAGAAAATCAGTGAGACTTCATCACAGCCTAACACTATTTTGCAAACTGGTGTTTGAAAATGGTTTTTTTTTTTTTTTTTGTAACTTGATAGCATTGCTGCGGTGTTCAGTAAAGAGGGCTGTGTTTCTTGTTACTGATTTTCTGTGATGGAGTGAAGTATGGTCATGGAATAGAGCAGAAAAGGCTGTGGGGCTCATCTTAGGTGTTGGAGAGTAACCAGAGGCTGTGGGGGTAAAGTAGAAAGAAAGCATGGGGCATAGGAAAGACAAGTAAGGCCTGATCAGTGGGGAAGGGTAGCACAGGCATCATAAAGATTTTACAAACCTGGCTGTTCAATGAAGAATGTCTACAGGTTCTTTTCCTGGTTCTCCCAACCTCTCCAATGTGAACGGTTGGAGTTACAGGGTTTTGGATGGTGGGGTTGGCCTTTTGCTGTCCACATCACACTGTGCAGCCAGCTTCCTTTTCTCAGTGATCGGATACTGCAATCCCTCTTCCTCTATAAGGCACCGTTGATATTACCAGACTCCAGGCTGGCAAGACAGCATTTCAAAATTGATTTGAATTTTTCAAAGTGTTTTGTAAGCAAAGTCTTTTAGAATCAGGGAGAGTGAAGTTGCTAAATTATGTATATGTTATACGCACATCGTATATTTTTATGTGTATCCAACTTCCAATACCGGTTTCTTTTTTTCTTCCTTTGCTAAAAAAGGACCAAAAGAACTAAATCAAAGCTTGAACTAAGTGCTGTCAGGGTTCTGGCTTTGGGGGTTGTTAGAAGCTTTGTGAGGAAAAATCCAACAGAACAATGCCCTGTTGTTAGCTGTGAGTGAAATCCAGAGACCATGAGAGGGAGTACTTTAGCTGCTGTGAAAGGGCTCAGAGGGAGACAGGTAGTAAATGTACAACAAACAATCCAATGTCAGAAATGATCACTATTGCAAAATGAGACTGAAAACCTATTTTTTTCCAATTTCTACTAAGGAAGTCCTAACTCCAGCCATGGCCAACATTTGCTAGATGATTCTTTGAATCTGGCTAATGTGGAATTTTCCAAGGACAAAGAGGATTTGCTCACTAACCAGTAAGAGAGGTACTGGTCATGCATGCTTAAATGTTCTCGTCTTTAATAATACCAATTTAATGAAGATGATGTTATGCATTTTTAATTGTTCACCTATGATTTGACATCAGCCATGCCTTTCTGACAAATATGAAGATTTGTTGGCCAGCACTGATGTTATCTGAAACTTAGGTCTTTATATTGTCAGTTCCTCCCCACATTTCCTTTGCCTTTGCCTTCCTTTGTGCCTTGGTACTCTTTTGATGGGCCCCACTTGCAGCCCAGACCACACCCTACCCTATTCCTAAATCAGTTTTTTAAATGACAGAAAATATTCCAGCAATCTGGGACCTCTTTAATGGAGCTTGAAACACTGAGCCAGGAAATGAACTTTATGCATTCATTCTGCCCCTGAATTGCAGTGTTCCCCACTGCTCTTTCTAGGTGACTTTTGCTTTAATCTCTCATTTTATCCAGTTTATCCAGTAGTTCTGCCTTGTTACCTTCCAGGACTATGTCCCCACCCTACATCTTGCCAACTTCCTGTCAATCTTCTTTCCCTAGACTCTGCTCCAGCCCACTCCTTGATACCTTATCAACTGGCAAGATATGGACAAGTCATGATGATGACAGACACTATGCTTGTCTTCTGGGTTGGAAACTTTCTAGAATTTCTTGTTGCAGGATTGGATCTCCTCCTTCTGACCATTGTTTGAATCTGTAGACACTGCTCTGGAAATCTCGACTGTCCTGGCTGAGGCCAGCCTCTGCATTCTGGTCAGTTTTCCTCAGCATCTATCCTAGTTAATGGGTCTTTGCTTCATCCAGCCTCCTTTTCCATTGCACTCTGTGGCTGAATCCATCTATGATTTGTCTTTGTAGGTGGTGTGATGGATACTACAAAAAGCTGTATCCCTGAAATGTCTATCTCTGATATCTGCAATTTATTATTATCAGATTCAGCCCTTTGAGATAGGGGATTGTGTCTATAGCAGGCATCTATAAAAATGCATATATTCCAGGTATCTTTGTAAGGGTAGATTAGGCTAGTTTGTAGTAATGAGTAAACCCGAATAAATATATAATGTATCAACACAATAGTTTACTTTTTGCTCATATAGCAGTTTGTGTGAGTTCAGGTCAGCAAGAGGTTCTCCTCCCCACAGTCATTTAAAGATCTGGATTTTCCCCCATCTTGTGGCCCCTCAATTCCCTAAGGCCTCATTGGCATCTACACCCAGCTGGTGGAAGAGAAGTGTAAGCCTGGAGAGTCAAACGCTTTTCTTAAAAGCTTTGGCATGGAGGTGGTGCCTAGACGTTATTCTCACATGTCATTGGTCAGAATTCAATCATATGGCCACAACTAATTGTAAGGGAGGTTGGGAATATTGTCTAGCCATGTTACCAGGGGAAAAAATGAAAGAATAGATTTTGAAGGACAGCTGTCTCTGCCATACCAAATAAGGATAACACACTGATACATTTTTAGCCTCTGATACTTTGACACAGTTTTGTTCATTAAATTGCTAATACTTTAGGAAGCAGATTACAAAAGAATAGGATATAGGCTAGATTAGGGGAGTGAAATAGGAGGAATCAGGGGAATATATTGCCAATATATGGGTCAGTGATGGGAAAGATCAGGCCTCTTTCTTTCTTTCTTTTTCTCTTTCTTTTTTAATTAAGTTCTATGCCTAATGTGGGGCTCAAACTCACGACCCCAAGATCAAGAGTCACATGCTCCACTGAGCCACAAAGGTCAGGTTTCTTTGAGGTGACAAATTTTGGGGGACAGGACTCTCAGAAAGCCAGGGCTCAATATGAGGGTACTGGGAAGAGGAGAAACAAAGGGATGGAAACAAATTAAAGATAAAAATGATGTCTCAGTTTTGTTTCAGGTTAGACTTGATTCTAATATCTATTCAAAATGCTTGCCAAGTGAGGGTCTTCAAAATGTGAATAATCTAATCTTGTGCCTATTTCTGCCAGTAATCTGTCTTTTTCAAGGAGTGGGAACAAAATCTTTCCAAAGCCCTGGTTCTCAGTATGCTCCAGCAGGTTCCTGCTTCTTGTAAGATTTTTCAACTTAGTACCACACCAGAAGAATTAAAAGCCCATCATATTCATCATTCTTGATCTTTGCTCAGGTCACAGTGAAGCAAAAACTTTCTCTTAACTATCCAGTTGGTGTCAGGCTGCTTACTGGGAGCCTTATTATGTATGAGGCAAATCTTTTCATATAGGTATTGGGTTCTGTTTCCTGTTTGGCCACTTTATACAAACATGACTGACCTCTAGTTCATTTTCATCCTCCCCTCCTCCATAACCCTACAGACTGTGAGAGATTGACCCATGCTGGTGACCTACCCACACATCCTTAACCACCTGGGCTGGAGCATGAGTTGATTCAGCAGGAAACAGGGAGGTGAATGGGAGGGTGGATGTTGTCAAGCAGTGAGCCTCAGCTTTTGTCTGTAGAGTTGTTAATGGAGCTGAATCTGATTTGTATTTAGCTGAAAGCACTTTGCAAAGGCAGACAGGAGGCAAAGGTCTGGAGATACAAAGGCATAGAAACCATAGCTTTTGCTTTTTAGCTTGTGTCCTGTATATTTTCACTGGATGGCAAAAGAATAATTGAAGGTAGAGAGTCGTGGGCAGTCAATCCATCCTGGATGAATAGATTTCTAAGGGTGTTAGTGCCCTGTTATCAGTAGATGGTTATCCATGTAATGTGATGTGAGAAGTGCTCCAAAATATCCTTTTCTTGCAGTGCCTTACATCCTATTATTAAAGATTACCTTTTAAGAACTTTCTTAAGCAGGGGTGCCTGGGTGGCTCAGTCGAAGTGTCTGACTTTGGTTCAGGTCATGATCTTCTGGTTTGTGAGTTAGAACCCTGCATCAGGCTTGTCAGGTTTTGTGCTGACAGCTGGTAGCTCTTAGCCTGGAGCCTGCAGCCTGTAGCTTGCTGAGGATTCTGTATCTCCCTCTCTCTCTGCCCTTTCCCCACTTGAGCTCTGTGTCTCTCTCTTTCTCAAAAATAAATAAAACATTATATATATATACACATATATATATGTGTATATATATATATACACACATACTTCCTAAAGCAATTTTAATAAATGTAGTTTATTTAATAAATACTTATGTCACATTTACTATATGCTAGGCCCTATTTAAGGGCCTTATAGATATTAACATACTTATTCCTTTTTATTTCAGAGTCTGCTCTTAACCCTTATACTATTCTGTCTCTCAGAGCATAGGATATTACATTTATTTTGGAGATGTGTAACCCATTCTAGCAGATATTTTTTACCTAATCATAATATCATCCCTTCTACCTAGTAGAGAACAGGGCTCTGAATGCTTTGAAAGGAAGGGGCATAAATGGGTCTAATGAAACTGTTGCGGGGATGAGGGTATCAGGATAAGGGTCTTGTTAAAGGGCTAGATCCCCCAGTATCTGTGCTCCCTAAACATGCAACATTCAAGAAATACTGCTCTCACTTCTTTCTTCTAGTTTGTATTAATTTGATTCCAGTGATTAACATTTTCAGTCTCACCTCTTGTCTTTATTTTAATTTATTTTGATTTGTTTAGTATACTCAGAGGTGGTACAGGCTGGATATAAAACAGATGGACTCCCATTCACCCAGGGAACAAAGAATGTTTGGGGCTGACTAGGAATCCATGGGTGGCCATCTTAGAACTGGTTTCCAATTCTATATTCAGAGTGGGTGCACCTTGCTTTCCCGGGACAGCTCTGTGGAAGCAGACACGGCAGGATTTCTTCCTCTTGCCTGGCTTCCCTGTGGATGATTTTGTACTAGATGCTGCTTGCTGATCATTCAGAGCTCCCATTAGCTTTTCCTCATCACGTTTCCTCCACACACTGTATTTTATAGGTGACTGACTGCTTCCTCTATTGGCACCATGTGGCAAAGGGCCACTCTGTCCAGAAATGTTTTCACCTGGGATCACATAGCCCACTGCTTTTAGTCTCTAAAATCCCGGTTTGTGGCTCTTCAAAACCACAATTTCTTGTATTGGACTTCTATGTCTCACTAAATATTCCAAAGAAGTATCTGATAGAAAAGGGGGTGGTGATGATTTTGGCATTACCCAACCAGTCCTTGTCACTGGAACATTTTCCCAAGCTAGATACTACAATTAAGTCCAGCAGTCACGAGAAATCCAAACACCTACTATGCATAGGGTGCTAAATAAGCTACTATATGCTTTAGGCACTCTGAACTGACTTCACTATGCCATTACACTCTCAGCTCTTACAGAGAAAAAAGCTACCTTGACTGACAAACAGACTTTTCATTCCCTGTGTGTAAGCGGGGATTCAGCTCCTACACTTCGGCACTGAGCTCGTTGTCCTCATAATTAATGCTAAAAAGAACAAATTTGGAAAGAACACGGGAACAAGAGGCTAAGTCTCCAGAGGGAGCCTTAGAAGTGGACTCGGTGCATTTCCCCCTACACCATTAATCCCCAATGGTCACATGGGGGGAATACAAATGCCCTCCTCAGGCCCTCCAGTTCAATTTCACCATAAGATAATTGACCTATTGCCACTGTAAGGAGCAAAGCCTTGAACAAAGCAGCTGCCGAAAGGACTTTGTCAAGCTGGAAATGAATTATTAATACAGCTCTGAAAGGGAACAGCATCAGAAACCAGGCTCTTTATTATTTACATTAATGAGCTGGAAGACAATGCAGTGAACAAAATCCCAAGTTTGGAGAATGCTACATTTTGAAGTTCAACACTGACGGAAGAAACAACAAAATCCAAAAAATGTAAATCCAGACTAATATATCTCTGCACAGAAAGCCCAAAGGGGAAATATATTCAGAGCCGGAAAGGGCTAAAGCAGGGTGTCAAGTCATTACTGAAATTCCCTACTGTCAGTTTGTTTGAGAATGAAGCTCAGATTTAGTAAGAAAAAGTGCCCAGATTGCCTGCTGGACAGACACAATACAATGCACCTATCAAAGGAGGCAGCATTATCTCTATTAGAGATGTGTGCCCAGTACAATAAGCCATTTGTCTCTTATCTGGGTTGAATGATAAATTATTCCAATACAATATCATATTCTGCTCCTCAGATAGATTCCCAGTCTTCACAGCTTGATTGGCAGAGGCATGAACGTATGTGCAGGTTTTCTGTGTACATCCCCTAATGCTAGTTGCTTTCCTTCTGCTGCAGATAGAGCCCTCTTTCCTATTGATAACTTCCCATCCTTGATCACAAATGGTCTTTTGTTTAACCCCCCTCTTTCTTCACTCTAGCCATGTATTCTAAATATTTCTGTAAGCCCCAGTCTGGCAATACCAGACTGAGTCCTTGCCTTCACAAGATGCATAACGATTTTCTGAGATGAGAGACAAGGTAATGTTTTGCCCCATTGAATTAGGTCGTCCCCCAAACTGGTGTTTTTTTTTCAACGTTTTTTTTTTAATTTTTTTTATTTTTGGGACAGAGAGAGACAGAGCATGAACGGGGGAGGGGCAGAGAGAGAGGGAGACACAGAATCGGAAACAGGCTCCAGGCTCCGAGCCATCAGCCCAGAGCCTGACGCGGGGCTCGAACTCACGGACCGCGAGATCATGACCTGGCTGAAGTCGGATGCTTAACCGACTGCGCCACCCAGGCGCCCCAAACTGGTGTTTTTATTTTGTTTGAACTGTACTTTGTCCTATACTATATCTCATAGTTTCTGGACATTTGGTCACTTGTCTTTGTGTTTGTACCTTTTACCAATTTTCTAGTTTCTGTCTTATTCTGTCTTTAAGGGTCTGTGACCTCTTGGTTATTGGTTGTGTATCAGGCTTCTGGCCCACTACTTACCCTCCCCTTCCCTGTTCCCTTTTGTTATGACTCTACCTTGTTTAGTCTGCTTGGCCCAGACCCATTGCCTGCTCTGGTTTCTAGAACTTGAATAATCTTTACTAAAATTCTGTACTTTCCTGGCCTGCCTTCTCTCCTAGGTAATACTTGGACTTGATATAATGGATACTTTGGAGTGATGCCACTATGGATATTTCTCTTGTACAACTCTGTACTATTTTTTTTTCTGATAAGGCTTTGGGTCAATTTGAGGAGAAGGATTGCTGAAGGGTGCGTGCGTGTGTGTGTGTGTGCATGCATGTGCGTGTGTGTATATGTGCTCACTTCCACACACACTTAGGGAACCACTTGGAAATTACTTTGATCACTTTTGTTAGATATCTATTGCAGCAAGGCAGGAATTTAAAAATGATCTTAAACAGTGTCAATAAAATTGCTTCACAGTGATAGACCTGAGCTAACCTTAAATCTTGAGTCAGGAAGGCCTTTGGCAAAATTTGAGAAAGAGCTTTGATCTGATTTACCTCCTCTTAGTAGTAGATCATAATATAGCACATATGCATATATTTTTTGAAGTAGCAAAAATTATGACTGATCATAAATGATCTTTGGCATTTTACAGTTTAAAAGTTGTTTAAAAATACACTATTGTTTAACTGTATGAAATTGTCAATATTTGAACATCTGGACCTACAAAAATGAAACAGCAATTTCATACAACTCACCCTCATAGTTTACAGATGAGGCAGTTGAAGTTTAGTGAGATTAAGTGGCTTCTCCAAGGTCACTCATTTACACACTAAGTAGCGTAGTTGGGATTCAAATTTCCCTGTCTCACTTTCATTTTCTCCATTGCTCTTAAGTTCAATATTCCTTTAAAAAGCCCTGGATGCAAGTTCCAGAGCTCAAGTATTAGTTTTTTTAAATTAAAAAAAAAGTTTTTGGGGGGCGCCTAGGTGGCTCAGTTGATTAAGTGTCTGACTTTGGCTCAGGTCATGATCTCATAGTTCATGGGTTTGAGCCCAGCATCGGGCTCTGTGCTGACAGCTTGGAGCCTGGAGCCTGCTTCAGATTCTGTATCTCCCTCTCTCTGCCCTTCCCCTGTTTGCACTCTGTTTCTCTCTCTGAAAAATAAATAAATATTAAAAAAATTAAAAAACATTTTTAATGTTTTTATTTATTTTTGAGAGAGAGAGGAAGAGAATGAGCGGGGAGGGGCAGAGAGAGAGGCAGACACAGAATTGGAAGCAGGCTCCAGGCTTCCAGCTGTCAGCACATAGCCTGACATGTAGCTGGAACCCACGAACCATGAGATTATGACCTGAGCCAAACACTTAACCGACTGAGCCACCCAGGTGCCCCAAGTATTAGTTTTTTAAAAAATCTTCAGTGGCCCACTGGAATTAATGATTTTGACATACCCCCAACATTTAAGAAGAGTCAAAAATCTTAAACTGACAAAGAAAAAGAGTAATAAATCCTCATGTAAATAGTAATGCCCCACTTATGTGTCCTCTGCTTTGGAATATGACAGCATCTGGATATCTGTCTTACTCTTGTTTCTTCCATACCCCTTCCTTTTTTTTTTTTTAATTTGCTCTGTATTTTTTTTTCATCATCTTCTCTTATTATTCTCCATCTCGTCCACCTCAATCTTTTGTCTTGAGCTTAAGCTCTTGAGCTTACTTTTCTCTTTAGGGGTCTTTTTCTTGGCCAAGATCTGATTGTACCACTGACCCCAATTCAGTTAATTTCACCAAATAATGTAGAACAGGGAAACTGGAGTCTGGAATAAGACATCCCAGCAGGAACCACTGCCACTTGCTCTCTAAGAGCTTCCTGTTTTCTAACAGGAAGAGTTTATGGAAGCGGCTGGCAGGTGTTCTGCCCTGCAATGCTTCTCATACTGTCCCAATGGGACATCCTTCAGACCTGAACAGTCTCCTCTCTCTGCTGGGCCACAATACTATTGTGAAGTGGTGCTTCACTTAATTAAGTCAAACTGGCGAGCACTGTGCATATTAATGAGCACCCTAATGAGCATTAATTTTTGATGTTCTTCATTAACAAACATTATAAACTATGACAAATTTTGGTTTGACTTTGTGCCAAAATGAGGATGAGTAGTTGTTTAAAGCTGTAAATCCAAAAGCTTCCCCTGGGACATGGAGGGCTGCTCATTAATACTTCTGGAGCTGCCAATGTCAAATAAGACAAATAAAACTCCCAATATGGTTCCTATTGTCCCTTCCCCCACCTGCCTTTATCATGCCTTTCTTTTCTAAGCAGATGCTCCCCTTAAAGCACACACAGTCTTACTCAAAACCACTTTTCACTTTAGACTGCTGGAAAAAATGTTCACATCTTAGGAGTTACTAGACCCAGTAATTGCCTGAAAATTTCAGATAATGAAACTTCCAGCTTCAAAACACAAATACTTGGCAGGGATAAAAGATGGATAGAAAGATGTTTCTTTTAATTGAGAATTGGAAGCTTCATTAGAATTTTTTTTAAAGAAGCCACGTTTTGTTCTACTGCTGGTTGTTAACTAAGAAAAGTGCAAATTGTGATATGTTTAAGGCACACATCAAACCCAGAAGGAAGAATAGGGATGATAGGAGAGGAATAAAAAGGTCTTTTGGCTCCAAAGCTTCTTCCCTGAGGGCCTGCCAAGGTGCCCAAATTCCTGTCAATAGATTTCCTCTTTAGGGTTTTCTGTTTAAATGGAGCTAATGCTTTATATTACCTGGGAGGGGTAACCCATTAGTTACCTGGTAACAGGATGTGATTATTTCATGACATTCATTGCCACCCCTCAGGCTGTGCAACTAAGGGCCTGAAATATAGAATTAGTATGCTTTTTTAGAAGAATAAGGCTGAGATTTATTCCCAGCCTGATGAGGTCCCCTGGGTAGCCATAGTGAAGTCATGGGGCAGGAGATTATCACGTATCTGGGTGTGGATGGGCACTGAATACTAACTTTTTCCTGATTTCTAAATTTCCTGAATCTGCTATAGATCTTTCCATGCTAGGTCTCCCAAAATGAGGACATAAGGGCTAGATCTAGAGTGATTTGTATAAAGAGCTTAGCACAGTTGCTGATAGTAAACCCTCAAAAAATAGCGACTGTTATCCTTTTGTAAAATGGTCTTTATAGTCTGATGTGTGGAGTATGCAAGTCCTTAGGGCCATCTCTTTCCCTCTTTCTCTCTCTCCTTCCTTTATCCCCTCCCACTTTCCCATCCTCCTTCCCTCTATCTCCACCTCTGTTATTTGTTTTTTTTTAATTATCTTTGTTGTGGGTTATCTACGGAATATTTATCTTTCTCAGATAGTTTTCCTTCATTAGCCACTGCCTTCTCATGTCTATCTCCCCTGGCTCCCTCCTCATTGTGTTCTTGTGGATGATTTCAACACTGTTCAGGGAAATCCTAATGAGTTCACAGCACATCTGCCTTCCTGATCATAGAAGGGATTTTAAATCCAAAATTAAATAGCTTTTGGATTAACTGTGACATTATTTCCCCTTTTCACTGCTGCCCATAATAAAAGTTGTTCTCTCAATATGTTATCTTCTTACCTGCCAGTGATGTGGAACGAATAAATGAGATAATAATTTGGTATAGATGAAAGGGGTAGGGAGAAGGGGAGTGGATTTTGCAGGGATTCTCTCTATCACTATAAAACCCAGGAGTAAATTTTGGCTGTGCTTGTAGGCATGCAGCCACACTGAATGTGACAAGCAGACTCAGTCAATTGACACCTACTTTTTATGTGTCCAGTTCTATGTAAGGTGCCCCAGAGCTGCTAAGACTTATAAGATACTATTCTTGGCCTCAAGTTGCTTAAAATCTATCTTAGAAGTTGAGGTTATTTATTTCATAGTTAAATAATATTATAAATAATAGTTCATAAAACTATTAAATTAAAATGAAGTGGGAAAAGTTTTGTGGGGGAAATGGGACCTAAGCTAGGTCTTGAGGGTTGAGTTCAGATAGCAGACAGGGATGGAAGTCATCCCAGTTATACATATATCAGTGGTGGTAAGGAATAAAGAGGGATAACTGCTAATAGAAAGCTTGGTAGCAGGAATAAATGTGATGTGTGCAGGAGGTAATGAGATCAGGTTAACAGGAGCAGAAAGTGCCTTGTAGAGAGCAGTGGGAAATATGACTATAAAGCATCAATATGGCCAACTTCTAAGGGATTGAAAGACCAGGATGAGGACTTTTTTGTAGCTGTATTGAGGAATAATTGACAAATACAATTATATATAAAGTGTACAATGTGATGATTTAATATACATACACATTACAGAGTGATTGCCAAGAACAAAATAATTAACACATTCATCATCTCACATAGTTAACCCTTTGTGTGTGTGTGTGTGTTTGTGTGTGTGTGTGGTAAGAATGTGTAAGATCTACTCTCAGTAACTTTCAAGTATACAAGACCGTATAATTAAAAATAGTCACCATGCTCTATATTAAATCCTCAGAACATATCCTTCTTATAACTGAAAATTAGGCCCTTTGACCTATACCACTCCCATTTCCCCCTCCCTCCAGCCCCTGGAAACCACCATTCTATTTTGTTTCTATGAAGTGAGTAATTTTTTGTTTTTAAAATTTTTTAATGTTTATTTTTGAGAGAGAGCATGCAATCAGGGGAGGCACAGAGAGAGAGGGAGACACAGAATCTGAAGCAGGCTCCAGGCTCTGAGCTGTCAGCAAAGAGCCCGATGTGGGGCTTGAACTCATGGACCAGGAGATCATGACTTGAATGGAAGTCAGACACTTAACCGACTGGGCCATGCAGGCACCCTGAGGGTTTTTTTTTTTTCAGATGCCATATATAAGTGATACCGTACAATGTCTGTCTTTCTTTGTTTGGCTTATTTCATTTAGCATTATACACTCCTAGTGCATCCATGTTGTTGCAAATAGCAGGTTTCTTTCTTTTTATGGCTGAAAAATATTCCTGTGTGTGTGTATCACATTGTCTTTATCCATTTATCTGATGAAAGACACTTAAGTTGCTTCCATGTGTTAGCTATTGTGAATAATGTTGCAATAAAGCTGGGGTTGCAGATATCTCTTCAAGATATTGATTTCAATTCCTTTGGATATACACCCAGGAGCGGGGTTGCTGCATCGTATGGTAGTTCTATTTTTAATTTTTTTGAGGAACTTTTTTAATACTGTTTTCCATAGTGGCTCTACAGTTTTACATGCCGATCAATAGTGTACAAGGGTTCCCTTTTCTCCACATCCTTGCCAACACTTGTTGTCTCTTGTCTTTTTGATAATAGACTGAGATTACGTGGTAGGTAATAAGGAGCCATTGTATGTTGGGAAACAGGGATATAATGGGATTATAGCAGAGAGATCATTGAGGTTGGTGAGAAGCTGTTACAATGGTATAGGGCCTACTACTAAATCAAGTTCCAGTAGCATCATCTTTAGTGTCCCCTGGGAGCTTGTTAAAAATGCAGAATTTTTCAGGCCATACCCCAGACCTACTGTATACGTTATTTCCTGCTGTGTAACACATCACCTAAAAACTTGGCAGTTTAAAACAGCAAGCATTTATCTCACATTTTTGCGATCAAGAATCTCAGAGTGCCTACCTGGGTGGTTCTGGCTCAGGGTCGTCTTTTATGAGGTTGTAGTCAAGATTTTGGCTGCAGCTGTAGTCATCTGAAGGCATGACTGGGGCTGAAGAATCTACTTCCAAGCTCACTCACATGGCTGTAGGCAAGAGCCTTCAGTTTTCACTACCTGCTGGATGGACATTTCAATTTATCACTATGTTGGCCTCTCCATAGGCTGCTTGAGTGACTTTGCAGCATGGGTAGCTGGCTTCCCACAGAATGAGTGATCTAAGAGAGAGAGAAAGAGAGAGACAGAGCAATTAAGACAAAAGCCATATTGTCAACTAAGACAAAAGCCATATTGTCTTCTATAAGCTAATCTGTGACATGATATACCATTATTTCTGTCCTATTTTCTTGGTCATGCAGACCAACCCTGATACAATATAGGAGGAGATAAAACAGGAAGTAAATAGTGGGAGATGGGGATCATTAGAGGCCATCTTGTAGGGTGGCTACCATACCTCCTGGTTCAGTATCTGCATTTTAACAAGCTTTCCAGGTGACATGTATGCATGTTATTCACATGGCCTAAGGCAATATTCCTAAAACAGCAATTGATGAGGAGGTGAGGAAAAGATATGTGAAACAGTACACTTATGGATTCAGTGGATCTAGGGTATGAAGTAGAAGGAATAGTCAGTAAAGAATCCAGTTTTTAACTTGGGAGATAAAAAGTAGGAGGTTGAGATGAGAGGGGCATGACATGCTCACTTTGACATGCTGAGTTGGAGGCAATGGGGTGTCTAGATTTGAAACTTTGAGGATGGGATGTTGGAATTTTTTAATTTTACTTTTTTATTCTCAAGTTAGTGAATATACAGTGTAGTCTTGGCTTCAGGAGTAGATCCCAATGATTCATTTCTTGCATATGACACCCAGTGCTCCTCCCAAAAAATGCCCTCCTTAATGCCCATCACCCATTTAACCCACCACCCCATCAATCTGCAGTTTGTTCTCTGTATTTAAGAGTCTCTTATAGTTTGCCTCTCTCTCTGTTTTTATATTATTTCTCCTTCCCTTCCCCTATGTTCATCTGTTAAGTTTCTCAAATTCTACATATGAGTGAAATCATATATCTGTCTTTCTCTAACTGACTTATTTCGCTTAGCATAATACCCTCCAGTTCCATTCATGTTGTTGCAAATAGCAAGATTTTATTCTTTTTCATTGCTGAGTAGTATTCCATTGTGTGTGTGTGTGTGTGTGTGTGTGTGTGTGTGTGTGTGTATATGTGTGTGTGTGTGTGTGTGTGTGTGTATACCACATCTTCTTTTTTTATTTTATTATTTTTTAATCTAATTTACTGTCAAATTGGCTAACATAGAGTGTATACAGTGTGCTCTTGGTTGTGGGAGTAGATTCCCATGATTCATCGCTTACATACAACACCCAGTGCTCATCCCAACAGGTGCCTTCCTCAATGCCCATCACCCATTTTCCCCTTTCCCTCGTCCCCCGCCCCCATCAATCCTGTTTGTTCTCTTTATTTAAGAATCTCTTATGGTTTGCCTCCCTCCCTCTCTATTTGTAACTATTTTTTCCCCTTTTCCTTCCCCCATGGTCTTCTGTTAAGTTTCTCAAGTTCCACATATGAGTGAAAATATATGATATCTATCTTTCTCTGGCTGACTTATTTCACTCAGCATAATACCTTTCAGTTCCATCCACATTGCTGCAAATGGCAGGATTTCATTCTTTCTCATTGCCAAGTAGTATTCCATTGTATATATAAACCACATCTTCTTTATCCATTCATCAGTTGATGGATATTCAGGCTCTTTCCATAATTTGGTTATTGTTGAAAGTGTTGCTATAAACATTGGGGTACAAGTGCCCCAATGAATCAGCACTCCTGTATCCTTTGGATACATTCCTAGTAGTGCTATTGCTGTGTCGTAGGGTAGTTCTATTTTTAATTTTTTGAGGAACCTCTGTACTTTTTTCTGGAGCAGCTGCACCAGTTTGCATTCCTACCAACAGTGCAAGAGGGTTCCCTTTTCTCCACATCCTCACCATCATCTGTTGTTTCCTGAGTTGTTCATTTTAGTCACTCTGGCCCATTTCAGGTGATATCTCAGTGTGGTTTTGATTTGTATTTCTCTGATGATGAGCGATGTTGAGCATCTTTTCAGGTGTCTGTTGGCCATCTGGATGTCTTCTTTGGAAAAGTGTCTATTCATGTCTTCTGCCCACTTCTTCATGGGATTATTTGTTTTTCAGGTGTTGAGTTTGGTAAGTTCTTTATAGATTTTGGATACTAGCCCTTTATCCGATATGTCATTTGCAAATATCTTTTCCCATTCTGATGGTTGCCTTTTAGATTTGTTGGTTGTTTCCTTTGTAGTGTAGATGCTTTTTACCTTATTGAGGTCTCAACAGTTCATTTTTGCTTTTAATTCCCTTGCCTTTGGAGACATGTCCAGCAAGAAATTGCTGCGGCTGAGGTCAAAGAGGTTATTGCCTGTTTTCTCCTCTAGGGTTTTGATAGTTTCCTGTCTCCCATTTAGGTGTTTCATCCATTTTGAGTTTATTTTGTGTATGGTGTAAGAAAGTGGTCTAGTTTCATTCTTCTGCATGTTGCTGTCCAGTTCTCCCAGCACCATTTTCTAAAGAGCCTGTCTTTTTCCCACTGGATACTCTTTCCTGCTTTGTCAAAGATTAGTTGGCCATACATTTGTGGGTCCAATTCTGGGTTCTTCATTCTATTCCACTGGTCTATGTATCTGTTTTTGTGCCAATACGATATTGTCTTGATGATTACAGCTTTGTAGTCGAGGCTAAAGTCTGGGATTGTGATCCACCCCCCCCCCCCCCCACGCTTTGTTTTTCTTTTTCAACATTACTTTGGCTATTTGGGGTCTTTTGTGGTTCCATCAGTTAATGGACATTTGGGCTCTTTCCATAATTTGGCTATTGTTGATAACACTGCTATAAAGATTGGGGTGCATGTGCCCCTTCAAATCAGCATTTTTCTGTCCCTTGGATAAGTTCCTAGTAGTACAATTACTGGGTTGTAGGGTAGTTCTATTTTTAATTTTTTGAGGAACATCCACACTGTTTTCCAGAGTGGCCGCACCAGTTTGCATTCCTACCAACAGTGCAAGAAGGTTCCCCTTTCTCCACATCCTTGGCAACATCTTTTGTTTCCTGAGTTGTTAATTTTAGCCATTCTGACTGGTATGTGGTGGTATCTCATTGTGGTTTTGATTTGGATTTCCCTGATGATGAGTGATGTTGAGCATCTTTTCATGTGTATGCTTGTCATCTGGATGTCTTCTTTGGAGAAGGATCTATTCATGTCTTTTGCCCATTTCTTCACTGGGTTATTTGTTTTTTGGGTGTTGAGTTTGGTTAAGTTCTTTATAGATTTTGGATACTAACCCTTTATCTGATATGTCATTTGCAAATATCTTCTCTTATTCCATCAGGAATTTTAGTTCCATCTTTTAGTTTTGTTGATTGTTCCCTTTGCTATGCAGAAGCTTTTTATCTTGATAGGTCCCAATAGTTCGTTTTTGCTTTTATTTCCCTTGCCTCTGGAGACATGTCAAGTAAGAAGTTGCTCTGGTTGAGGTGAAAGAGGTTGCTGCCTGTTTTCTCCTGTAGGATTTTGATGGTTTTCTGTCTCACATTTAGGTCTTTCATCCATTTTGAATTTATTATTATTATTATTATTTTAATGTTTATTTTTGAGAGAGAGAGAGACAGAGCATGAGCTGGGGAGGGGAAGAGACAGAGGGAGACACAGAATCTGAAGCCAACTCCTCAGAGCCTGATGCGGGGCTCAAACCCCCAGACCAGGAGATCATGACCTGAGCCAAAGTCGGACACTTAACTGACTGAGCCACCCAGGTGCCCCATTTCGAATGTATTTTTGTGTATGCTGAAGGAAAGTGGTCCAGTTTCATTCTTCTGCGTGTTGCTGTTCAGTTCTCCCAGCACCATTTGCTAAAGAGACTGTCTTTTTCCCACTGGATACTCTTTCCTGCTTTGTTGAAGATTAGTTTGCCATATATTTGTGGGTCCATTTCTGCATTCTCTATTCTATTCCGTTGGTCTATATGTCTGTTTTTGTGCCAATACAATACTGTCTTGATGATTACAACTTTGTAGTAGAGTCTAAAGTCTGGGATTGTGATGCCTCCCATTTTGGTTTTCTTTTTCACCATTACTTTGGCTATTCAGGGTCTTTTGTGGTTCCATACAAATTTTAAGATTGTTCCAGTCTGTGAAGAATGGTGGTGCTCTTTTTTATAGGGATTACATTGAATGTGTAGATTGCTTTGGGTAGTATTGACGTTTTAACAATATTTGTTCTTACAATCCATGGATGCTGGTGTTTTTGTGAAAGGTTAACTGGAGTGTCAGCAATTGAATAAAGGTAGAAATTCTAAATGAGTATAGAAAGTTTGAGACAAATGAGAGGACTCTGAGGTGATGGAGAGAAAAAGGATACTAAAGTTAATAAGAAACAGTAGTGGAAAGAATGGAGAGTAGAAATTATAAGCGAAGTAGAAGATAGGTGGGCAGGAGATGAGGCCAGTTTATCTAAAATGCTAGGGAACAGAAATTATTTCTATTTAAGTATAATTTAATTTTGGGGGCACCTGGGCGGCTCAGTTGGTTAAGCATATGACTCTTGATTTTGGTTCAGGTCATGATCTCATGGTTGTGAGATAGAGCCCTGTGTTAAGCTCTAGGCTGAGTATGGAACCTGCTTGGGATTCTCTCTCCTTCTCTCTGCCCCTCCCCCACCCCCAAAATAAATAAATAAAGATTAAAAAGCAATTTAATTTTAAAATAGATATTATTTAAGTGTTGGTACAATATTCAAGGGTATAAAAGTAAGTCTACTTTCATTCTTGCCCTTTAGCCAGATGAATCCACCCAAGTATGTTCTTTGAATATTTATTTATTAAACAAATTCTTGAATAGTACTTACTATGTGGTAGGCACTGTTCTAAGACTTATAAATATTAACTAATTTAATCCTTAGGAATCCCAAACAATGTAAGTAATATTATTTTCCCATTTTACAGATGAGGAGATTGAGGCACAAAGAAGTCATGTAAGTATTAAGTAGTAGAGCCAAGAATCATATTCAAGCTGGTTGACTTCAGAGTTTATACACTTAAAACCATTATGTTCTGCTTACTATCACAGACACATACATACATATATTTTCCCCCAATTTTAGACAAATGGTAACATATATAAACTATAAACATTGTTATATTCCTTACTTTTTCACTTAAGTGTATATTTTCGAGAGAATTTTCTATCAGTAACATATAGATGTTTAATGTTTGGATCTACTATAGTCTATAAACAAGTTCCTTATTGATTGGCATTTAAAATACTTCTAATCTGGGCACCTTGGTGGCTCAGTTGGTTAAGTGTCTGGCTCTTGGTTTTGGCTCAGGTCACAATCTCATGGTTTGTGAGTTCGAGCCCTGCATCAGGCTCTGCACTGATGGTATGGAGCCCAGTTGGGATTCTCTCTTTCTCTCTCCCTCTCTCTCTGCCCCACCCCTGCTCATGCTATCTTTCTCTCTGAAACTAAATAAATAAAACTTAAAAAAATTAAAATTCTTCTAATCTACTACACAGACTTTGTCATTTATTATACATGAACATATCTGTAGAATAAATTCCCAAAAGTGGAGTTTCTAGGTTCAAAGGTAAGCACATCCCAAATTTGATACAGGTTGTGTCAATTACACTGCCTTCAGCACTTTATGAGAGTGACCTTTTCCCCAAATCCTCACCAGTACAGTGTGTTAGCAAACTTTTTCATCATTGCCCATCTGGTGGGTGAAAATAATATCTAAATGAAGTTTCAATTTGCATTTTTCTTATTTTGGATGAAGTTGTGCAACTATCATATATTTAATTTTGTATTTGATTTTCTACAAATAATCTATTATACTTTGGTCATTTTCTATCTGGTCTTCTAAAATTGATTCATAGGGGTACCTGGGTAGCTCAGCATCCTACTCTCGATTTCAGCACAGGTCATGATCTCACAGTTTGTGGGACTGAACCCTGCACTGGACTCTGTGTTGATAGTGCAGAGCCTGCTTGGGATTCTCTCTCTGTCCCTCCCTTGCTCACTTGCGTGCACCTGTTCTCTCTCTCTATCTTTCTCTCAAAACAAATAAACTTAAAAAATAAATTTGATTTATAGGAGATGTTTTTATATTAAGAACGTCCCTATTCAGTGATATAAATTGTAAATATTTTTTCAGTTTGTCATTTTTTTTTAACTTCACAGAACTTTTTGCAAGAGATGAATTTTTATTTTTATGTAGTCAGTTGTATTGGACTTTTCTATTTTGGCTTCTGGGTTTTGTGTCAGACTTAGAAAGGACTTATCCTGCACTCCAAGATTATTAAAAACTGACTTTACTCTTTCTTATAGGTTTTTCATGGTTTTATTTTTAGTGTTAAAAATGATCTATCTGGAATTTATTTGGGTCAGGTATGAGTTGTGGATTCAACTTTACTTAATTTCTGGATTTCTACATAGTTGTCTCAACACCAGTTTATTTAACTATCTCTTCCCCATGGATTTATTTTTTAATTTTTTTAAAATTTATTTATTTTTTATTTTTTTTTAGAGAGGGGGGGGAGAGAGAGAGAGAGGAAATGTACAAGTGGGGGAGGAACAGAGAAAGAGAGGGAGACAAAGAATCCGAAGCAGGCTCCAGGCTCTGAGCTGTCAGCACAGAGCCCAACGTGTGGGTGGAACTCACAAACCTTGAGATCATGACCTGAGCCAAAGTCTGCCACTTCACTGACTGAGCCACCCAGGCATCCCTTCCCCATGGATTTAAATACCACTTTTAGCATATACTAAATTCCTGTATATGTTTGAGTTTATTTCTGGACTTTGTGGTCTGTTCTATTGAAGAATCACTTCCTCTTTGAAAGGACTCTTCAGCTTATTAAAATATTCTTACAAGAGTCCTATAAATATTGGGTTGCCTTTTGCATTTGTTAACTGTTTATATATCATTAAGTACTTGACAGAGAATATTGGAGGAAAGAGGGGAGGAGGTAGTGAAGCATAAGACTAATTTGTTAAGAACAAGTACATATTGACAGTCCATCTAAAATTTTCATGTAAATCAGTAAGAAAATAAGAGTTGATTTATTAAAAGAGTAAGAAATACCCTGTTTATCTAAAATGTGAGATACCTCTGTAAAGCCAGTCACAAGGTGCTATTCCAAAATGTGCACAGTAGATGAGAATACTGGCTCTGGAGTCAGTCCGCCTAAGTTCAAATCTTTGCTATATAGTAGTAATATTTTGAAGAAATGCTGTGGCTCTTCTCCAAGGGCCTCAATGTACTGCCTGGCTTGTATATTCTTCCACAGTTCTTTAGGAACATAGCTTGATAGATTTATCTGCTCTAAGTCCAGTTAACTGTGGTCACTTAAACACCTGGTAGATTTCAGCTCTCACTACTACTACTGCTTGAGAGCTTAGAATTCTAGAGCAGGGGTTAACAAACTAGTGTCAGCAGGTCAAATCCAGCCTCCTGCCTGTTTTTGTACTCATATTTTTAAAGGATTGTAAAAAAAAAAAAAAAACCCACCAACCCAACAAAAGAAAAATATGTAACAGAGGCAGTATGTGAACTGCAAAGCCTAAAATCTTTACTGTATATGTGGCTTTTTGCAGAAAATGTTTGCCAGCCCCTATTCTGAATATGGATTAGTTCTTTGTCTTAGAAAAAATCATACTTGTGTTGCCAATAACAAAGCAAGCTGCCTCTTACACTCTAAATGCAATTATAAGGCATTTACATGGTATAGAAATAGGGTCTTTTTGTTTTATTCTCTATACTGCAGCTCATCTAACCTTCATTTTCATGTAACAGCTGATGGAGATTTAAAGGCTCACAAGAGAATTTCCTTTGCATGACTTTGAGGCAGGATTCATGGTTGAAAATCTGAGTGAGCTTTCAAGACAGACTTTTCAGGCTGTGACCCTACACCGTTACAGGTTTGTTTAGAGTAAATCAAAGTAACTAGACATCAATTTATTTTTGAAACCTCTATTTTCTTCTTCTTGGTTTTCTTGTGCGCTTGTAATGAATCATTTCTTTCCTTTGCTGTTCCCCTCTTCCCTCCTCTGTGCATACACACATATATGTACTCTCTTTAGCTGAATCTCTGGGGTCTGGAAATTATTTCCTGGATACGTGAAATCATTGAATCATAGACTATTAAAGAAGTTATAATACCATATAATATTTTTATAATATTCAGGGAGCCTTGAAATATTTTACACAATTGCATTTTATACACAATTACACAATTCAACTAAGGCCCTTATTTTACAAACCAGATAACTGGAATCATGGAAGGCTTAGTTAAATGTCCAAGGTCACACAGCTAGGAAGCAACAGGGCTGGACTAGAGGATGGGTCTCCTGACTGCTATTTCATTATCAAAAAAGAAAGCACTTTCCCTGGCAAGCATGTCTCCTCTTTTTCCTGAGGTGCTAAAAGCAAGCTGCATTGGAAAAGAAATATAAAGGTAGAGGCTGTCCTTCTAGCTTGTTCTCTTCCTCCATAGCATTCAGATTGGGCTTGTCCATGTTACTAGTTTCTCTCTCCAATACTCCACATTGAGGAGAAAATAATCCATTAAGTTTAATTCTTTTATTCTTTAAAAAATTTTTTTAACGTTTATTCATTTTTGAGAGACAGAGAGAGACAGATATGAGTGGGGAATGGACAGAGAGAGAGGGAGACACAGAATCTGAAGCAGGTTCCAGGCTCTGAGCTGTCAGCACAGAGCCCAACGCGGGGCTTGAACTTACAAACTACGAGATCATGACCTGAGCCGAAGTCTGACGCTCAACTGACTGAGCCACCCAGGCGCCCCAAATTCCTTTATTCTTACTTGCCTTATTGTACTTGGATTGCTGGGACTGCTCATCTTATAATTTATTTTTGGAACAAAAGCTATTGTTGGTTATTTAGAAATGGACTCTGTTCTTTTTTTCTTCCCAAGTATTTCATCATTTTCTATTTCATCTGGACTATAATGAGATGGATTACTTATTAACATAGAGAACCCTCTGGTTGTCCTAATTTCAACCAAGGTATACTTTGACAAGTAGGGGCTGGAATTTGTAGCCTTCACAGATTGGTCTTGACTCTCAGTTCTTCCTAGATCTCACTTAATCTCTCTCTTTGTCTCTCTGTCTCTCTGTCTTTCCATCTCTCTCTGTCTCTCAAAATGTGTTTTAAAGATGTGGGCAACTTCTTAGGAAAGGCTTCTTTGCTGATAAATGGGAAGACAATGTAGAGTGTCCACTTCATTTTAGAAACTACTTGGTTCATTGTTTCACATCTGTAGAGAGCTAAATTTTTTTTCCCAAGGTAGAGCAGAGCTTAGTGGTATTTAACAAGTAGAAGCTGTCTGCAGAGTGATAGTGTTTAGCTGAAATGGATAAAGATTCTTATTTTTTTTAACCCATGAGAATGTCTTTGGCTGAATTAGAGAATTCTCCACATTTGAGAATGTCTTTCAGTCTCTCAGCTTAAACTCCAAGCTTTTCAGGGACCACTTAGCATTAGCTATACCTGTACCATCAAATCAGTCTCCATATTTCTTAAACTAAGATATATCATCAGTAATTTGTGATAAAGGATAGAGATGTTGAGCAAAGAGCAGTCTGAATTAATGAAGCATTTTAATGTTGTATTGCCTGGGATATGGGTCCTTAGAAGGGCCACTTTAAAATCTTAATAAGAATTATTCTTGTGTTTTCTATAAACAGCTACCTGGATATTTCTTTGAATAGATTTAAGTATCCCTCCGGTTATCTCATTTACAATATCCACTGGTTAAATCATCACCAATTCCACATGTGTAGTCTCCAAATTAATGGATTTCTCATGTAAACCAAGTTCATTCTTTGGGTTACAAGAAGCTATGCTACAGTCACTTGCAGGTACACCCACACAGATCCCATGGAAAGTGATGCATTTTTTAAGTATTTTAAAGGAATAAAAGAGAAACAGTTTCATGCATTTAGGAGAAAATAACAGGTGTTATGAAATATAGGGGGAGGTGCAGGATTTCTCCTCAAAAGAATAAAAAAGAAAAGAAAATAGCTATCTCTGGTCACTGGGCACCTGTACCTAGCTTCATGCTTTTCTTTTCTTACTTTTTCACTCAACATATATTGGTGCAATGCCTACTCTGTCCAGGCACTCTCTTTTGTCCTATGCCTCATAGGTCCCTTTTCTTTAGTGGCTCTTTAGTTAAAGTGAGAGGCATGAAGGTTGGCTGCAGGCTTCTTTGTAGCTACTGCTGTTGCTGATCCTTGGCTTCCCTTTGTTTCACTTCCACTCCCTTTTACTTTGACACTTAGTGAGTTGAGATCCTCACTCCCCTCACTGCTCAGAAAGGCATCAGTGTCTTTAACCAAGTAGCAGGCATTCACTGAGTACACTGACATGTATGCAACAGATGCTGAACAAGAGCTAAACTTGGAGGCCCTCTTTAGTGATTTCATACTGCATGTTGAGAGAGTGGAGGGCCCTGAAGGAGGAAATATTTGAGATGTGTGCAGAGGATGGTGAGGTGCCTAGGCTGGGAAGCTTACTTATGACACTGGCATTTTTAAGTTTCAGAGCTTTGGTTTATCGCAGATAAAGCTTCATTAGTTGGCCAGGGATTCTTACCCTTTTGGACTTTCCATACCTAAGAATTTTGATGACAGGAAAATCTTTGAAGAAGGTATCTTGCTAAGATTGCCTTCTGGTGGCCCATTCTCCCATTCACTCATACCATTGAGCAAGCTGACATAGGTATCTGTGGAGCTCCTATTTGAGCCTGTTTTCTGTTGTAGACATTCTTAATATCTCCACCACCCAATCTCACTTGACTATTTCATGAGTCCTGTTCTCTGAGGACCTCATTATACTCAGTGCAAAAAGGGTAATTGAGACAACAGATACATGAACCTATGCTAATCTCTTGCTTTTCTCAAGCAAGGATATCTCCATATAATTTCAGTGCACATGATTCCAGAAAGGCCTAAATGCTGGATATTTGTTTCTGAATTCTGTCACTGAGTGGTGAGAATTTTAGGTATTAGACAAGTCAGGGGAAGAAAATTTTTGGTTGGTGGTAGTGTTCATTGGTATTTCCTTTTGATATTCCTTGGAAATAGCCATGTGCAAAAATCCTAGTGAGAATTTTTCACACATTTGGATGCCATGGCCTAAGTGGTTGACATTCCTATTATGTTGCATAGAAACAGAAATTCAACTAGGCACAAACACTAGAAAGTAGAAGGTAGAGGGCCATGCTCTAGCAAAGGCAATGGAAAAACACCCAATTCTACAAAAGGAAGACCCCATCGTATATGGGAACTGATGTCAATATTCAAATTTGCTTACTAGAGGGTAGCTATATACTATTTCAAGCAAACGAGATTTTAAGCCTTCCTACGACCATATCTGGTCACCAAGGATCTCAATTCTACCTGCTCAATAAATTTTCCATCTTTCAATTACCATTTCCATAGCCTTAGTTAACATGTTCACTGTCCTAACTTATCAGTTCTCCTACTCCCCACTATAGTCTTTACTTTCTCCCTACTAAGACCCTCAGTTTGCAACACATTATGGACACAGCAAAATGTTTATTCAACTGAAAGGAATGCCACAAATTCAATTAACCTACAGTGTGGTTGTGATTGGGTCCATTCTTGCTCAGACTAATTCTATAGCTCTCCATTGCCTGCTGAAATAGGTGTAAGCTACATAAACAGCCCTTTCTACTCTTTCCAGTTTCATCTCCCCCTATGCCCCAAGATGGACCTGAAGTTCCTACCATGCTCAACTTAGTTTTTATCTTTTCCCACTGCCCAGTGTTTTCTGAGCATTAAAAATTTTTTTCCAGGGGTGCCTGGCTGGCTCAGTCAGAGGAGCATGTGACTTTTGATCTCAGGGTCATGAGTTTGAGCCCCACATTGAGTGTTCAGATTACTTAAATAAATATTTAACATTTTTCCAGGGGTGCTTGGGTGGCTCAGTTGGTTGAGTATTGGCTCTTGATTTCGGCTTAGGTCATGATCTCATGGTTGTGACATCAAGCCTTATGTCAGACTCTGCTCTGGGCATGGAGCCTGCTTGGGATTCTCTGTCTCCCTCTCCCTCTCCCCCACGCCCACCTGTGATCGCATGAGTGCATGTTCTAGCTCTCTCAAAAAAACTTTTCCAAATAAACTTTTGGAAAAAACCAAGACCTGCGTTTGAATCCTGGCTTTGGTAGTTAAACAGTGACTATGAAAATCACATAAATGGTCTGATTTTTAGTTTTTCTATCTGTAAAATGGCATGCTAATAGCAGCTACCTTACTGTTCTACCTCCTCAGACTTTCATCAAATGATATTTGGGATCAAAATATCACCACTGTGAGCTCAGATTATTATTATTTTTATTTTATTTTTTAATTTAAAAAATGTTTATTTTTGAGAGAGAGAGCACATGTATGCAATTGGGGGGGGAAGGCAGAGAGAGAGGGAGGCAGAAGATCCCATGTGGGCTCTACACAAGAGCCCAATGTGGGGCTTGAACTGACAAACTGTGAGGTCATAACCTGAGCTGAAGTCAGGCACTTAGGTGCCACCCAGGTGCCCCAGTTTTATTTTTTATTCAAGCAAGTTTTGTTTTGTTTTATATGCAGTTGAATGATCCAGGGTTAAGCCACTACTGATCAGCAACCTCTAGAGGCTGGTATTACCCTAGCAAACTAATTTGTTACTATCCACATCTGTCTCTTGGAACCTAGGTAATATTTTTACAAAGATATTCATCCATTAAAATTTTTATAGTGAATTACATGCATTTTCTTCTGGGATTTTTTTCCAGAATTTTATGGTGAAATTGGTGACCCACTGAGTTGTTGTCAAACCATGGTTGAGAATAGTAAAACTAGGCTCTTCACATTCCATTATTCATTCATCGAAGATTTATTGAGCACTTACTATGTGCCAACACTGTGCAGGGTACCAGGGTTACGTAGTTGAATAAGACACAATTTCTGTTTTCGAAGAGCCCATAATTTGTCAGGAGAAACAAATAGAGAAGCCAACAATGGCAATATAGAGTGATAAAAGCTGTGAGAGTGGAAAGTACGGGTGGCAGAAGAACTCCAGCAGGCCATTAAACAGTATTTGGTGCCCTGAAGAGTTGCTGTGTTTCCCTTCATACACAGAGGTGACACTTGGAGCCATGTATCTGCTAGTTAGTTTTCACTGAGCCAACCACATACTATCTCTTGGTGACCCCAGTGACCAATGGCACAGAACTTTGAAATGACTGGCCAGAGTTCAGGGGTCAGTCAATGGTTGTGGAAGAAAGCAGAGCTAATTGGCCCACAAGGGCTTCAAATTGGCAAGCATGGCCTCATTAGCACTGTGCTTGCTCCTCCTTTCTGTGTGCTCTGGCTACCAACTCGACTTCCCAAAGGGGCCTTTAGAAGCCAAGTATCTTTGGTCAGCTTTTTGCTCTCTCTTATAAGCATCCCTAGAGTATTCTTCACCCTTAATTTTTAGAAGAGGAAATCAAGGCACAAAGAAAATCAGATTGAAATGAAATTGCTAACAAGTTCATGAGGAGTTTTCTAACTTCTTTGATGAGTTTTACATCCTCGTGATCTGTGCACCACCAGGTTAGGTAATAGGCTTCTACCAACACTTGACCTTCTAAGCTGTGGAGGGTTGCTCATCACGAATTGTAACATTAGCTCTGAAAATGAGTCTTTCAAACACAGATGGGGGAAAAGTCTTCCAATCATCCCTTTCTTTGTTTCAGTTTCAAGCCTCCTCTAAGTTCAAACCACTCTTTTCCTCCAAAATTTCAAGTTTTCTCCCCTGCACTCCCCAGTCCTTAATAAGCTGTTGATGTTCCAGGAAATGTCTTTTCTTATGAAAGACACATCACGGCAGCTAAACAGCTAGAGTCCTCTGACAGCCAATCAGCCAGGCCTTGGGGTATAAGTGTGATGAGCAACTCAGCCTGAAAGTGTCTATTCTCTAGCTGAGCAAATGTCATCTCCACCAGGAAGCTGCAAAAAGGATGGCGAGAGACTGCACTGAAGTGTCTGTGAGGCTGAGTTTCAAGGAAAAAAAAATCTATAAATACAAATATGTTGCAATATGGGAGTGCCTGATTCAAGGGTAAATATATGAATGCATCTCTCTTTAGAATGTTTAGAAGCACTATTTACATGTTATGCACATTCAATGGAATAACTATAAATAATGTCTCAATAGATTTCTTACCTTAACAATATTAATTTATAGATTTTCCTAAGATAGACCCTTGCAAGAAATTAATACCATTGTATAACTATTCTGTCCTTTGTACTTGAAGAAAATGGCTGCCTACCACCAGCAGGATAAGACTACTGAGTTTGGCTGTTAATTGGAATTGGCTTACTCTAATCCTTGTACATACACATTAAGGTTATCAACATTTTTCTGAGCAGAGGTTCCTAGGTCAGCCAAAAAAAGAAGGAAAAATTGTGTGTGTGTGTGTGTGTGTGTGTGTGTAGATAGATAAATATAGATATATACTTGGAGAACTAATATTAAATTACCAGAACTTTATTTTGCCAGGCAAGAAGACATACACACAACTACCATCTACCGTAGTTACTCTTTTATTAAAAAAAAGTCAGTTTAAAAGCCAGCAAGCAGGAAGGCAAGAGATTAAAATAAAAACCATTTTAGTTGACTGCATTAAATTATATGACTAACTTAGTCTCTGTAAATAAAGATAAATAAGAATTTAGAAATAAAAAAAATAAAAAAAATAAAAGACAAAAACATAATTAAATTTAGTCTTTGTTATCTTTGTTATTTTTACATCTCCAGCAGGGGTAAATTCCATCACAAACTGGCACAGATCCATAAGCTGACGTATAGGAACCATCTACTGAATGCAAGTTTGAGCTGATCTCAGCTATAAGAAATGGGCTATGGACTAGTGCTCTGAATCAGGTCCCTCAGAAAGCCTCATTTCAAATGTGGACCTTCTCTACTGACTAGACCATGATCTCATATTATAGGATTTTGATAAGATCTGTAAGAATTTTTTTTTAATGTTTTTTTTTATACATTTATTTATTTTTGAGACAGAGAGAGACAGAGCATGAATGGGGGAGGGTCAGAGAGAGAGAGACACAGAATCTGAAACAGGCTCCAGGCTCTGAGCTGTCAGCACAGAGCCCGACGCGGGGCTCGAACTCACGGACCGCGAGATCATGACCTGAGCCGAAGTCGGACGCTTAACCCACCGAGCCACCCAGGCGCCCCGTAAGCATTTTTTTTTAAAGATCTAGGTATAGCTTAGATTTTCTAGTTTGCTGACTACTTAGTGACAGTTCATCCAAAAGAGCAACAGGATGATTAATGGGATGTGAAAATGTGATTGGTCAGAAAAATTGTGTGTTACAAAGTGAAGCTGCTCCTCTTCTATCTTGGAAGAGTCAGTCAATAATGGTAAGTTTCCTGAAATTATACTCTTTGCCCAAATTTCTCCTGAAATAATTTGACATTTAACCAGCTGACCATTATCATACTACATTAAGCAGTTAAGCTTTCTGTATGGCTTTTACTATTCTCTTTCCATTAGTTGAATCTTTTTGGCTTTATGTTCTGCCATTTGCCCATTTAATTATTTTATCATTTTGGCTATCATACTGGATTGCCATTGTTTCGTTGACACTGTGATTTGGATAGTAGCAATTATATGCTGTTAAAAAACAAAAATCTGGGACCCCTGGGTGGCTCAGTCAGTTAAGCATCCAACTCTTGATTTCAGCTCAAGTCATGATCTCACCTTCATGAGTTCGAGCCCTGCATCAGGTTCTGCACTGATAGCTTGGAGCCTGCTGGGGATTCTCTCTCTCTCTCTCTCTCTCTCTCTCTCTCTCTCTCTCTCACTGCCCTTCCCCTACTCAAGCTTTTGCACGCTGTCTCTCTCTCTCAAATAAAACTTAAGAACAAACAAAATTCAATGGTGTAAGTTTGATGATCTAATTGGCTTTATTAAGTGATTCATGAATTGGGCAGCATCTGTTCTAGTGATAGGGGGGAGCTCTGAGGAGTTGTACAAAATAGATTTTTATGAGGAGGGTGGTTCAAGGAAGTTATTAGCAAAACAAAAGTTTGTTTTAGACAAGTCATCTTCCCTTAGAAGAAGGGGCAAGGGGTCTTGTCATGCAGATTACCTCATCATCCTTTCAGGGGGAGGTAATGGGAGAGGGCCCAAGTGACAGATTACCTCCTTGGTGCTGATCAGCAAATTCCTGACTAAATGATTAAGACTACATTTTTGGGGAAGATCAAAATTGCAGTTAGGTTAGGTAGTAAGCTCTAGTTTGGTGACTTGGTATAGCATAAGTGACTCCATCTTGGGCCTGTGGTTTTCTTTTTAACAATGCTTTCCTCTTTATGACTTTGTAGCTTTCATCCCAGCACATTCTCATCCCACATGGTTCATACCTTTCCTTAGCTTCATCATGCAGACTTTTGGTATTTGTACATATTGCCTTCTGGCTATTTCTTAAGCTCTTAAAATTCTGACATCTTTTCCACTTTACATTTTTTCCCTCCTATATCTTTCTGTTCTTGCTTTTTTGTTTCACAGCAACATGTACCTGCAGTTCTCAACTGAAAATGCAATTAAATTGATATATATTCAGACTTACTATTTGCAAGGTACTGTGTTAGGTTCTGTAGAGGATTCAGAGATAAGTGTGGCTCAATTTTTGCGTCTAAGGAACTTATGGTTGAGTAGACGGTGAGGATAAATATTCACCCCAATATCTACTTATAGTTAGACCAAAACAGTCTCCCAAAGAAGAAATATGAGGAGGAAGAGATTGTATTTAGCTAGGTGATAAGGAAAGGATCACTGAAGAGGGAATAGTTGAGATGGATCTTGGAGGTATGTAGGATGTTGACAGGTAGAGGTAGAACTGGGAGAAGAGCATGAGCAGAGAGTTGGAATAATTCTTGATCATGGGTCCTACCTAGAGAATTTAGGGCATAGACATTACCATTTGTCTGAGTAAAGCAAACTGTAAGTGCTATGGCAAAGGTAAAAGAATAAAAATGACAGTAATTTAAAGGCTCTGTTGATTTAAAATCAGCAATTTATGGGGGTGCCTGGGTGGCTCAGTCGGTTGAGCATCCAACTTTGGCTCAGGTCATGATCCCACGGCTTGTGGGTTCAAGCCCGTTGTCTTTGTGCTGACAGCTCAGAGCCTGGAGCCTGCTTCAGATTCTGTGTCTCCCTTTCTCTCTCTGCCCCTCCCCTGCTGATGCTCTCTCTTTGTCTCTCAAAAATAAATAAACATTAAAAAATTTTTTAAAAAATCAACAATTTATGATACTTGGCTTAAAATAAGTATTTTTATTGTGTTAAGAGTAGTGAGTTGAATAAATTAAAAAAACATGGATTTATTTTGGTTCACATCTATTAGCTGTGCAATCTTTAGCAGGTTACTTAGCAGATCTATGCTTCGGTTCCCTTACCTGTAGAAAATGAGATAATGGTTAAAACAGTGCCTGACTTATAGTAAGCACACAATAAATTGTTGCCATTATAACTTAAAAACAGTATGCTCATGACTTGAGTTTCAGTTTCTGTCTTGGGATGTCTCTGTACTTAAGGAGGGTCCAGCTGCTAATTGGCAGACTGACCACTCTAGATCTATGCCTGGGATCTCTGCATATAGCCATGATCTGGAAGTCCTGTACTAGGCAGAGCTTAGACTTGAAAGATTACCAGGAAGAACAGATAATGTGTATTCCAAATCATATGTAGCCTGTTAGAAAGGTTTGAAGCTTACCTGAAACACTAAAAGTCATTTTGCTTGAAGTAGACAATTTTCCAGATTTAGTCACAAGATGCTCAGTGCTGTTGCCACCTTTTCGAGCACAGGTGTGAGGCAGTTAGGCATGGATGTGTGATTTCCTCTTTCAGCTGATACAAAGAAAGGCTGATTGCTTTGCATGATGCTTAACAAAAGGCAGCAGCTGTGGGTTCACTCAACACTTGCTGGGAGGAAACATTGTTTTCCTCCTGGGGTATATTTTTTAAATTTTTTTTTTTTTTCAACATTTTTTATTTATTTTTGGGACAGAGAGAGACAGAGCATGAACGGGGGAGGGGCAGAGAGAGAGGGAGACACAGAATCGGAAACAGGCTCCAGGCTCCGAGCCATCGGCCCAGAGCCTGACGCGGGGCTCGAACTCACGGACCGCGAGATCGTGACCTGGCTGAAGTCGGACGCTTAACCGACTGCGCCACCCAGGCGCCCCCCTCCTGGGGTATATTTAAATCAAGGAGGTTGTTTGGTGGAAGAGCGCCTGGGAGAATTTGCTGTTGCCGGTGGCCCTGCTTTAGGAAGACAAGGTTTGTCAAACTTACCTAAAAGATCAACTACATTATTGGGGTGTGTGGTGGTTAAATGGGGTGTCTGTCTGATCGGATGGGGGCCCCCAAATGTGGGGCAATGATTGGGTGGAAGCCGGTAGCAAGCCAGTGGCCAGGGCAGGGAAAGAATTCACCTGAAGCAGAACAAAGGAGATAGAAGTTTTTTAATACACAGCAAGGAAGTAGCGGGCAGGACAACGAAGAGGAGGCAGTCTTCAAGGAGGCAGTGAGTGGGGGTTGTTTTTAAAGGTTTTCCCTTTTTTGGTAACTCTGCCTAGTTGTAAGTAGCCTATTGGTTAGTTGCCTGATGGGCCTGTCTGTATTCAGCCAGGGGTTTGCTGTGGGCCCTTTCTACATTTCATTGCTCAAGCCTGTTTCCCTAAAAGTGGCCACCACAGGGTGGTTATTTTTTAGAGTGCAAAGGGGTTCCTTAAGGTTTAAGGTGCTTTTTTTAGTGCCTTTATGCTTTAACCTATAGACCATTGATTGAGAGGAGTCAAAACTAAAGTTTTTGCAGCTATCCGATCATTTGAAGATACATTAGGAAAATGCATTCATCTCGAGTTGGTGAAAATTCATTTTATAATCCTGTTTGCTTGCCACCTGTATTGAATTTCTTCGAAGGACCAGGCATTGTAATAGGTACTGGAGAAGAAAAGTTATTCTCTGGCCTCAAAGATCTTCCCTTCTGGGAAGTGGTAAGTTCAATAACAGACATGAGTGAGAAAAAGCCTGGTCATCAAAGGGAGGTTACTGGGGATGTGTTTTCTTCATCTTTGTGGTCACATGCATCTGCAAGGGCTTGCTTGACAAACAGTAAGAGGTTAACATATTTTTTGAATTTCCAAAGAGGTAAAATTATACAACTCTGCTGGAGTCCAGAAGAGTGTATAAGGTCCAGCCACAGAGATAAGTCCTGGCAGCCAGAGTCATTTCTGTATCAAGGGTTCACCTCTGTGATGAATGAGATATGACCCTTTTGCTCTCTCTCTTTCTCACACACACACACCACTCTTCTGGTCATTTCTCCACCTTGTGGGGATCTGTGCTCAGCTGAGGTCTTTTAAGAGCCATCCCATATACTGTTAAAGCCTGGCTGCATTGGTTGAGGCAGCCCTAGGACCCTTCTATCCCCCATGGCTGCCACTTTTACTTAAAACCGGAAGTGGTCAATGCCTTACTCAAGACACAAAATCTGGAAACAAGCTACACTTGCACCTTGTAGTAGTTAAAGGTGGCACATGTGAGTTAGGAATGAAGAATGAGGAAAGAAATAACAGAGAAGATAGAGATGACATTAGCTGAGGCAGCAACTTTGAGAAATCCATCTTGGCCAGTTGAGCCAGTTTTTGTTAGTGTCAAAATGGAATCTTTGAACTATTTTACACAGGTTGGGATACTGAGGAACATGTATTTCTCTTTTCATGGCAAGTGTCAGAAAGAACACTGTCAGCTTTTTTTTTTAACATTTTTTTTGGTTTTTATTCTCTAATATACAAATCAAACATAGGTAAAATTATGAGGCCAGAAAAATTTGTCTTTGGTAGTCCCTCATCTTCATTGGCTTCTTGTCCTACTTCCTTTTATCCCTTTGAAGGTCTGTCCGTTTCCTTTTCATCCCTTTCTAGATTCTCTGAGCCTGCAACCTTTCTTGTGTCCCAGCGCTGTTAAATCCTGCTCCAGGAAAGCCTGGAAAACTTCATTAAGGGAAAATGACTGACAGCAGCTCCAAGAGCCACTGTATAGAGTGCCATGACTCCATTTAAGAGAGAGATCTCTTTATGAAAATTTTGGCATCTGGCCCCTATTGGACGTTGGGGTGGAGGCGGTGGTAAGATGGGATGGGGGCATTTTGTTTCCTTCTTAATGCACTCTGAATTTGAATCTCAACAAGCAAGTGATCTCTCTCTGCTCAGTACAATGGTAAAGAACATAGGCTTTGAAATCAGACTGACCTGGATTCTATCCCAGATTCATCACTTAACAATTGGGTGGCCTTAAACAAGTTCTGTATCCTGTTTCTCAGTTTCATCAACTGTAACATGTGGATGAAAATAGCTAACTGGGCTGTTTTAAGCACTAAGTAATGTAAAGAAGGGTATTAACATATAGCGATCATTTCAATATTTAGTATTATAAAAACAACCTCATTCATGCCACTCCTCTGCTCCGAAATCTTCCAAGATCTCCTACTGTCCTACAGAATCAAGTTCTAAACTCTTATCTTGAGGTTTACAATTCAAAAGATTTGGCATGGGAGGCTCAGTGGGTTGAGCGTCCAACATTGGCTCAGGTCATGATCTCACGGTTTGTGGGTTCGAGCCCTGCATCAGGCTCTGTGCTGACAGCTCAGAGCCTGGAGCCTGTTTTGGATTCTGTGTCTCCCTCTCTGCCCCACTCCTGCTTGTGCTCTCTCTCTCAAAAATAAATAAATATTAAAAAAAATTAAATGTAGGTAAAGCCAGTCCTATTTTGTAGAAAAATATACAGAAATCCAAAATAATTCCTCTTCACCTTAGGCTAGGCAGGGAGATTGTGGAGGCAGGCAGGGGAGCACTAGTAATCCGTGAATGGGTAACAGGTTCTTTTCACAATTAAGAAATTAGTGCCCAAAGAAAATAAATCACACAGTCAGCCATAGAGACCTTGAATTTGGACCCTGTAGCCCTCTCAGTTTGGAGTTTTAGGCCAGCTTTCATTTACTGTACTGCCTCCTATTTTCTAGAGTAGCCTAGATGTGGAGGTGAATAACAAAACTCACTTTCAGATATTAACAAATTAGTTGTAATTAATTTCTCAGAGCTGCTTGCATTCCCATGTGATATCCTAAGGAAAGGGGTCACTTAAACAGATAAGTGTAGGTGAGAGACGTGAGATACTGCAGGGAGGGCAACACCAGATGGTTCATAGCAATGGGAGGCATGAGAGCGCTGGGCATCTGGAGAGCAGAGAGCCACAAGAGGAATGAAGGCATACTCTAAGCAAGATTTTTTTTTTTTTTTGCCTTTCAGGTGTACTTCATTTGCCTTTGGGGCAGTGGCAGGGATGGGGAATATGATGGTTAAGATTCAGGGTTGACTTGAAGTCTGCTGAAGAGAGGTCACCTAATCTTGACCTTCATTCACTGATGCTGAATTCAGCATTCAAACAAATTACTCTTTGCAGTTAAAATCTTCATAGATGAGTCCTTTTGTAATCTGTGCTTAGTATGCTAATGAATCCTGCTTGTCTATGAATTTATCATTGAAGGGCTTATGAAGTGCAGTCTATCAAAAATTGTTTTGTATCTTCAGCTTGCTTCTAAAATTGTCATTGATGAATGTGTACTGATGCTCAGAGTCCCCATTATGGCACCTTACTAGAGCTTGACTTATGCCCCAATTATTAACTTTGGTTGCCTTGTGCTCTAGCACCTCAGGAAATTGCCATTCCTAAATTTTATGGAACTTAATCAGGTAAACATTTTAAAAGAAAAAGTGCTTTCCAGGAAATACAATACTCATGCTAGATGGGCAAGAGAACATTTCCTGATCTCCATGTACCCAGGAAACTAAATTAGTAAGGTAGCTTCAGAACACTTGACTAGCTATGAGGCCTTGGTCTAGTCACTTCCCCTGAGTCTGGTTTCCCTTCCATGATAAAGGGAATAATTTCCTTACCTCACAGGATTATGGTGTTGATTAAATGAGAAGGTGTTCAAAAGTACACAATAACCTGTGAAGTACAGAAGGAGATCATCAGAGGAATAACAGCCCAGAGGAGGTGAAATATTATGCAAATATCTGATATTAATATCTGGAGGTAATAGAATGTAATGGTTTAGAGCATGGGCTCTGAAATCAAACTGCTTGGCCTCACATTCCTGTTCTACCTGTGTGATCTTGGGTATGTTAAACTCTGAGGGTCAGTTTCCTCACCTCTAAAATGGGATAATAATAGAACCCATATCCATAAGATAGTTAATAAGAGTAAACCATTAATGCATATTAAGTGCTTAGCACAGTATCTGGTGCGTGGTAAGCTGTTAAGAACAATAGTAAAACAGAACAAATTCCTTGTACTATGTTGCAAGGATCAACTTTCATGTATGCAGTCACATTTGTTTATTAAGCAACTTTGTGAGGTTGACAGGACAAGTATTATCACCATTTCACAGACTGGTGGACAATTTCCTCAAAGACCCTCAGCAAGTAGGTAATAGGCCTTTCATGAGAACACAGAGCTCTGGATGTCTTTCTTCGGAAGGCCTGAAGTGAATTCTGGGACTTGTCTAGATGATGGAAATGAGGCAGGGGAGAACTTTCTGGCTAGGGATTTTCTCTGGGTAGAAAGAAGCCTTCCTCCTATGCCTATGTTTGGTCCCTGACCTACCATATGGAATATCATAGAGCTATCAGACAAACCATAAGCAGGAGCAAAGGAGGCTTCATCCCTTCCTCTTTGTATTGGGTAACATGCCTGAATTGGAGCCCCTCACTTCTCTTATTACTAAGAAATACATTTTATTATTAATTAGTGCAGCTTCTTTTTAATATAATTTAAGAATGTTACTATCTATTGTGCTCTGTAAGCCTTTCCCACGCCTGTTTCTTGTGAGGCAGTCTTTTTTTTTTTTTTTTTTTTAACTTCTTTGTTAATCACAGCAGATATCTCTGTCATTTGGGGACCCACTCTGTATTAATGAATATGGATTGGACTCTTCCTAATTGTTCTCTGAACACCTCCCAATTTTCAGGAGGGTAATTGATTTCAATCAACTTCTTTAGTGCACTCTCTACACTCTTGAAGCCTGTAATTTTCAAGTTCAATATTTGTGTGCTTGTACCCTCAGGAGTGCTTCAGTTGGATCCCATTATAATCCCAGAATTCTAACCAGTCACCAACTTGGAGAGTATTTATCATTTAACTAATTTATTTTTTGGTATGGCTGAGCCATGATTTAGAGCATAACACATATGCAAAATCTAAATTTTCTGAAAAGCCAAATTACAAAAGCACTTTTAAGTTTAAAATATAAAAAAGCTACTTGGCTTTAGTGAAGAGTATATTGAAATATTTCCTATGCCTTTAGCTGTATAGTAGAGCCTGGAGCAAAGAAACTAAAGGTCAGATGTCAGGTGTTCACTGTGGACAATTAAAGAGAAGACTCTCACAAATGACAGAAGCTCATTGGGGCAGTAACATTCCATTTACAAAATTTGGTTTTAGCAGAGAATAAAGATAAGTATATTTAGATACATTTCCACATAATAGCCTTTTCTGGTTCTGAAACCTTCCCCATATCACATATATTATAAATATATATGGACATATATGTATATATTGCTCAAGTCCATGTGCAAAGATCTATGGTGACTATTTTTCTATGGAATTTGGAACAATTAATTTTACCCCACACTAGATATTCTATCATTAGTTCTGCCTCTGAGATCTCAAAGCTGCTTATTAGATTTTTTGAGACGAATACCTAAATTGAGAACACTTTCATCACTATTTTGTATTAGAATTAATCTCATTGAGGTTCGTATTCCTATTCTTTGAGATTCTTATTGCCATTCTTCAACTGAAATATTGCAAAAACCCAGCTGGACTTCCTACTTCTCTTTTCTGTGCACTTCAACCCATCACACACCATTGCCAGAATCATTTCCTGAAAACATTGTGCATTCCCTTGTTAGATCTTCAATGGCTACCTATTACCATTGGCCTGGAATTCCATATCCCATAATTTAAATTGTAAACTTGCCTTTCCAAGTCTATTTGCTATTATAGCTTCTTATATGGTGTGTTCCAGCCAGTGGAACTGATGTGATTCCTTGAACACTCCATGCATATTTACACATACCCCTGTGTCTACATATACTGCTCTTTCAAACCAGCATCTCTTCCTCACCATCTCTCTGTATCTTCATTTTAGGTGTCTGCATTTGTTAGGGTAAACATAAGGCTTTTGTGGAGAGATGGACGGACAGAGGGAGAGACGGAGAGACGATAATGTAGAATGGCTTTAAAAATTCGGAAGTTCTTTTCTTCTCTCCAGTGACTGTTCTGTCGTGTTTCAGAATGGCAGTGGCTCGGCTTTGCATGGTCATTCAAGACCTTAGCCTCCTTACAGGTTCTCAATTCAACAAGTTATTGCTCTTCCATCCCTTAGGGTTTAGTTCTCATCTGAGTGGTCAGTGCTGGCCCACCTCATCCAGGTTCCAGCTGGAAGAAGAGGAAGGAGTGAATAAGGTCTACTCTCTTAAGGTCTAAACCTGGAAGAGACACATGCCACTTTTCTCATTCCATTGACAATAAATTAGTCACACATTCACACATAACTGCAAAGGAGGCTAGGCATTGTAGTCTAGCCACATGTATGGAAGAAGTGGAGGGCAAATTTTGGTGGTCAGGTAGAAGATTAGGTTACACTGTTGAAATCTGGTTCATGTGCCATCCTCCTTTCAGGCCTTTCCTGAACCCCTCAGCTGAAAGTGATTTCTCCTTCCTCTGAACTATTGTAGTCCGGGTTTCTCCACCTGTCACATGTATAAGAATCACCTGTGGTATTGTTAAACCAGAGTCTTCATCAGTTGTTCAGGGTCAGGGCCTGCGATTCTGCATTTCCAACAAGCTCCTCAGTGATACTCATGCGCTGGTTTGCAGAACGCACTGTGTGTGTGGAGGATCAAGCCCATTTTCTGTTCCTCTCTTGTGGGATGTAACTTTTCCTACTTCATAGTAGCTATTCATGTGCATATCTTCATCTCCTTAATAGACTGTTAACACTCATGGCAGGCTCTGGATTTCTTTGACATCTTGTTTTTCTCATCCTGCCTCTCTCTAGCACCAAGAATAGTCGTGTACACTTAGAAGTACTTACTAAGTATTTGAATAATTGAGTAGTATCAACTAATTTAGAATGTTAAGCATAAACTTTAAGTTTTATTTAAATTCTGGGTAATTAGCATATAGTGTAATATTAGTTTCTGGCATACAATATAGGAATTTATTACTTCCATACATGACCTGGTGGTCATCACAACAAGGAGCATAAACTTTTAAAAGGCAACACTACTTATGCCTGGTTTTGGACTATGCTTAATGCAATCACTTGTTTGAAAATGGTTTGTTGAAAACCCCACTGCCACATAGCCTAGCCAAACCAAGGGAGAATCTGCCAGAGAGCCGAGCTAAGTGGAATTCAGCAAATGGAAACCACATTTTATCAAGTCTTTTCCCCTACATGGGCTGTGACTGTTTCAAAGGAAATGCTAATCCCTATGTTTGGAATTCATTTCCAGAGAGCCTCTCTGTTTAACAAGAGTACTTTTGTGCCCACAGAGCTTCAGGAGCCAGCTTGATAATTTTTGTTGAAGAGATGGTTGTTTTTGTTTTTGTTTTTTTCCACCTGGAAGCACTCCATGATCTTCCATTTGGAAAGTCTTAAGTTGAGTTCCAATTAAAGCTGAATGAGAAGGACTCTTCTCAGCTTTCCCCCGTTTTAACCTGTTCTTTTTTTCAGTCCTGACATATGTTCTGGGCCTCATATTCTGGGCCTTGAGGTTTAGAGTGGAAGAAGGGAGAGGAGATGAAGTGGGCTGGGGTTGAAAACAGAGACTATTTTGTAATCTAGTCTGATTCACATGGAGCAAAGGAGACCTGAGATCTTCTGCCTCACTCCTCCAGCCTGCATCATGAAACCCCAAACTGGAACTGCTTTCTACTTGGAAATTGTCATAAATGAGATAGGGCTGAAGTTTCTCTTTTGGTGTCTGTATGGAAAAAGTTTTCACAAGCAAATGCATCCTGTTACCAAGATTTTAGAGATTCTTAGCCTAGTTGGATAAATAAGTTTTAGTCTCTATTAGCCCCTCAACTAATGCACCAATCACAAACCACAGAACTTCAGAGTGGGGTCCTCACTTTTCACCTGCAGGCTCTCTCCTTGGCAGTACCTTGTTAGTCCTTAATTCCATGACTGGGCTTTGGAACTGAGAAAAGGATATTCAAACATGCTACTAATTTCTACTGACTGATCCCTTTCCTTACTGTGATTATGTAAGGGTTTATGGTATTATCAGTGCAGTGTGTCCTAATAAGTTGTTATTGCGCGTTATTGTACATGACTTTGTGAGTATTCCACACGTTTTGGCCTTCCCACTCCTTGGTGAGACCTTATAGCTTCACAATTCAAGAATGAAAATGTTCCCAACAGGGTTGGGACTAGGGTGAGCCAAGCCAGGACACCAGAGAACACAATTTAAGGAGGTACTCACTCAAACATGCTGACCCTGCACTTGCATGACCCTGAGAGTCAGAGTCTTCTTAAATTTTGTGCCTTAGGGAACTGGCTTGCATTATCTTAGTCCAGTTTCTGATTCTCAAGGCAGAGAGCCCAAAGTACTAGTTTCTGAGATCATTTTAATAACAGTCAGGCTTTTAAAACCTCATATCCCTTTTCTTTTTTGGTAAATGTAGAGATCTGACAAATGCAGATGGGAGAAAATAAAAATGAAATTCAGCAATCATGATTTTATTCATCATATTAATGTAAGACTGTCATTCTGTTCATTTGCCCTCTATGCTAGAGCTAAACAAAGTCTTGACATAGATTTTATAATAAGCACACATTCATTATTGGTTTTGGGGATCTCCTTTGATTTAACTCTTGACATTGCTCCTTGGTCTCAGAGCCCCCTGAATTTTCAGACCATCAATGGCACATCTAAATACAGACAAGCACATCATTCCTATCCACTGCCTAACTGTACCCACTTGCAAAGCACACATGGACACCACCTAATTAGCTGTGATGTGCATTTTGGCATATGTCGGAAGTTAAAGCCACTTCCTTACAGAAATTCAAACTCTGAATTTATCTTTATTAAGGCCTTGTCCAAATGATAAATATACATTGCCTCTTTGCTATCTGTTTGCAAATAAATCACTTTAGGATTGATTTGCTAACAGCTTTCTTCACTCTAAGGGTCCTTCTGCCCCAGAGGTCACACCATCCTTCTTCACAAATGCTGATAGCCAAACAAACACCAAACTGATCATAGTGAACAAAGAAGGAAATCTGGGGCAAGGGTAAGCAACTCCCTTTGCACATCCTAGAAAAAAACAGCCTGACAAGGCACAATATCACATTCTAGAAATCTATCCCCTCCCCCCGCCAAACTGCAGTATATGAGTAAACAGATGGGATGTATTCACTCTTTTTTTCAGCAAAGTACTGTGGACTCTGGTACTTCAGTCAGGAATTACAAACTCCTCCAGAAGGCTGCCAGGTACTATAAATAAATAAAACTGGCTGGGTTATGAGGCATTGAAGAGTGGTATGGACTTTGGGGAAACAGAATACATTTCCCAACCACTCCAGCCTCCTTTTGCCACATGGGAACGTGGGCCAAATGTTGTTATATCTTCTGATTCTTCAAGAGAAGGAGGCAGCTTGGTTTTTTCCGAACACAATAGTTTCCATTTTTTAAATGTTCAAAAGTTAAAATTTTATCTTATTAAAGAAATTTTTAAAGTCACTGTGGGGGACAAACATGAAGGATAGATATGTCTCACTAAGCCTCGAAGTCTTAACTCTGGCTCATCTGTGGTTCCTATTCAGTATGATAGCTCTTGATTCACTTGGGGACTTTTAGTGGCTCAGCCAGTCATGTTTAGGTTGTATGTTCTTAAAATGCCAAGATGTTAAGATTTTAAAGAGTCAGTTTTATGAAGATCTTTGCTTTCCTGCAGCCTTAGCTGCTTCTCCACATTCCCTGTACAACTGTAGACCCTCCATTTCCATTAGCCAAATGAAACTGATTGCCCTGCCTTTATATTTAAAAACAAAATTAAAAAAAAATAAAAACAAAATTTAAGTTTATTTGTTTGAGAGAGAGAGAGAGCACAAGTGGAGTAAGGGCAGAGAGAGAGGGAGACAGAATTCTAAGCAGGCTCCATGCTGTCAGTGGTGAGCCCGACGTGGGGCTCAAACTAATGAACTGAGAGATCATGACTCGAGCTGAAATCAAGAGTTGGATGCTTAACCGACTGAACCACTCAGGTGCCCCTTTTCCTGCCTTTATCTTTAGAGTGAGGCCACAAGAACTCCCTGGAACCACGTGCTTCCTGAGGAAGAAGTGAATAGAAATATTGCTGTTCTAACCAGCTTGGCTTTCTTAAATTCTTAATATCTTGTTTGTCGCAACTGCTTACTTCTTGACCCTTTTGATTTCTCTTGGCCGATTTTGAATTTGGCAGTTTTTGACTAACAGTTGTGGAGCTCTAATCCAGGTGTCTACTTCTTTTTTTTTTTTTAAAATTTTTTTTTTCAACGCTTTTTATTTATTTTTGGGACAGAGAGAGACAGAGCATGAACGGGGGAGGGGCAGAGAGAGAGGGAGACACAGAATCGGAAACAGGCTCCAGGCTCCGAGCCATCAGCCCAGGGCCTGACGCGGGGCTCGAACTCACGGGCCGTGAGATCGTGACCTGGCTGAAGTCGGACGCTTAACCGACTGCGCCACCCAGGCGCCCCCAGGTGTCTACTTCTTGAGGGAATGTGTTCTCTAAATTTATTCCTTGTAGGTTGTTGAGGGAATGTGTTCTCTAAATTTATTCCTTGTAGGTTGAATAATACTTCTTTGATTTGCCCTGTGACCTATATGGAGTTTTCTTGCCTTTGTGATCTAAGACTTGAGATTGCCTCATGGCCTGTGGAAGCTCCAACACGTCCCGAAGATTTTGGTTAACTTCCAGGGGAGCCTCATATACTTCCCGGGCACTCATGTTGTCCCTTCCCACACTATATTTACTTGGTGTGCAAGATAGCCTTTCTTTCCCTTTCCCTCTCTCCCCCCACCCTTTCTCTCTCTCAAACCATCCATGGGGTCAGTAGATTTTCCCAGTGTGTATGTGGACAGGGTCACGTTACCCTTGCCTCCCAGGCTTGTTCCATCTCACTCTCCCTATGACCCTCCTGTTTCTGCTCCTCACCTCTCCTTACCATATTGTCCTGGCAACACTAAATTCTTTACCCTCTAAATGGACTGAGCAGCCATCTCACCCTTTTGTGGTATTGTTGCCAATTAACACTCAGGTTGTTAGTGTTGTGGGATCACTTCCATGAACCTGTACAAACTCAGATTCTTTTTGCTAATTAACAAAAGTAGTGCTGAGAAATCTTTTCCTCTAAAATCTTAGGTTGTCACAACTTTGCTGTATGAAATTGTATCAGTAATAATGGAATATTCCATTCTTGCCTGGAAGCAGCCTTGATCCAGTTGCAGAGCTTCAGATATGGAGATTTGGAACACACCATTCCCCATTTGTCTTAATTTGGTAGTGTCCAAGGAGACAGAACCCTGGGTCTACTTCTCAACCAAGTGCTGATGTTTGCCCCTTTATACAGTTCTGCTCTATTTTGAGATCATCAAACTGGGGTTTCATTTCTACTGTGCCTATACTCTTCTCCCCTGATCCAAATTTCGGTAGTTTCCCCTGATCTGTGGTGTTTTTGGTTTCACTTTCCCCAGTTTCAGTTACCTGCTGCTGCCCTCAAGTGTAGTCAGGAAACAGATGCTTTTTCTGACAAATCAGCAGAAGCTCAATCGTAGTCTAACACCATCGCCATGCCTGTGTCACTTACCTTGCTTCGTCTCATCACATAGGCATTTTATCTTGTCACATAAAGGGTGAGTATAGTGCAATAAGATATTTTCAGAGAAAGTGAGAGCTGCAGGGAGGGAGGTACCACATTCACATAACAGTATACTGTTATAATTGTTCTATTTTATTGTTAATCTCTTATTGAGCCTAATTTATAAATTAAACTTTATCCTGGGTATGCATAGGAAAAAACAGTCTATATAGGGTTCCGTACTATGTGGTTTCAGGCATCTACTGGGGCTCTTGGAATATAACCCCTGCAGATAAGGGTGGAATACTGTAACACTGTCACTTCCTTTGTTCGGTGAGTTGCTTCATGGTTACTCTGGTGTGCAGTATCCCTTGCTGTAGCAAGTTAAAACCTAACTTTGTCTGACTACAGGGGTATCCCTGGTGGTCTTTATCAGATGGGCCTTATGGCTTTCTGCTCCAAGCAGTTATTAAAGTATTTGTCCCAATATATACAGTTTTCTCCCTAAGAGGTTCTATCTTTCATTGTAATATAACATCCTTGAAGGCAAAGAATTTTGTCTTCTTCACTACTGTAAGAACAGTAAAAAGAATGAATGTGAATCATGTTAACAGCCTTCAAAGTGATAAAATGATCTCTACATTCCTGTATAGAAGAGTATGGTACCTCATTTCAGCTTCCCTTGAACCCTGTCTTGGGTTCTGGAATCAGAAAGACCTGGCATTGTAGCACCTGGGTGGCTCAGTTGGTTAAGTGTCTGACTCTTGATTTTGGCTCAGTTCATGATCTCGTGGTTTGTGGGATTGAGCCCCACACTGGGCTCTGTGCTGATCTGCATGGAGCCTGTTTTGGATTCTCTCTTGCCCTCTCTCTCTCTGCCCCTCTCCTGCTTGTACTCTTTCTCTCAAAAATAAACATAAAAAAAAAGACCTGGCATAAATTCCACCTTAGTCCATTCAGGCTGCTATAACAATATCATAGACTGGGTTACTTATAAATAGCAAAAATGTATTGCTCACAATTCTAGAGACTTGGAAATCTAAGTTTAGGGTGCCAGCATGGTTGGGTTCTGGTGAATGCCTGCTTCCTAACTGCTGACTATGACCTTTCCTTGTACTCATACATGGCAGAGGGGCAAAAGAGCTCTCTGAGTTCTCTTATATAGGAACTAATGCCTTTCATGAAGCTTATTCCCTCATAACCTAATCACCTCCCAAATGCCCCACCTCCTACAACTTTCAGGGTACGGTTTCAACATATGAATTTTTTGGGGGGATACAAACATTCAATCTAGAGCAGACCCTCATTCCAACATTTAACTATGGTTTCGGGTGAATTATTTAACCTCTTTATGCCTTGATTTTTTTTTTTTTTTCCAGCTGTAAAGTGAGGGTGATGCTGCTTATCTTACTTGGTGGTTGTGAGGATTAAATGGAATGATTCACATAAAGGGCTTATCATGGAACGTGGCACATGGTAAATGCTCACTAAACATCAGCTGGTAGTTAACTCTCCTTGGCCTTCATCTTTTCAGATGCTGGGGACTTACAGATCTCTGGGCCTCTGCTACAATTCACCAAATTTCCTTTTGTCCTGTAGTAAAGTAACATGTATGTCTTTTTTGTGTAGCCATAAACTCTTAGAAGTCAGGGTCCATACATTATGTATGAATGTATCATTTTAGATAAATCTGTATTTTGCTTGCACATAGTAGGCACTCTAAATATCCGTGGTTAGAAAATCTGCCTGAAAAGTGTGTAGAGCCAGCTGTAGCTGTTGAATTCAGTACATGCATCAAGTGCTAGATGATTATGATACAGCATTAATAGCTTCTTTCCTGAGCAGTTTCAGAATCTATCAACTAAACAGGAGGGGCAGGAGCAATGAAGGAGCTTTTCTGAGTGCTGTGTGCCCCTGCTGAGTGTGCATTTGAATGACCCAGGGAAAATGAGAGGGGCAAGGAGATGGGTGCAAATAAACTTGGTCATTTAATTCCTGTATTTCTCTGGAATTGTCACTTGAGTCCAGCCTAACAATTTGGAAGAGCAGGTGAATTATGTGTAGCTAATCTGTAACTAGAGACCATTGTGCTAAGTTGTACTGGAGTTTTGCTCTCCTGGTGATCAGGTGGGGGTCTGAGACCCCTTTGTCTTGTAGTGTCTCTGGGGACTGACACTATAGGCAGAGGAAGTTGTACTTTCACTGTTGGGCAGGCTGAGCTCTCAATGGCTCTCCATTTGGGGGCATATTTATGGCAACTGCTACCTTGGCCCTCTCTCTCACACACACTCTAGTGCTGGGCTGAGAAAACCCAAGACCTAGGGGATGGTAATAGGGTGGGGTTTCTCCAACCTCCCTTTCCCTCACAAATTTACTCCTTTTGGCTCCTCCCCCCCCCCTGCTTCCCAGTGACCTAATCCTACCTCCTACCTCTTCAGTGTTCTTCAGGGCATTATATTTGGTAATGACTAAGATCCCTTTGTGCTTGTGATGTGCTAATAAACTGGATCTCTAGGAGGGAAAAGCCCTGATTCCTTATTTCTGTGGTATAAATATTCCCATCAAGGTGGATTTTAAGCTAGTACTTGTAGTCACTGAATGTAGGGTTGAGAGATGTTGATAATTGGTTCTTGTGAACCAGTTTGTGCTCCAGCATCCTATTGCCTTAAGCTCTGACATTTTATGATTATGTAGTCTTGACCCTTTTCCTCTCCATTCCCCCATACAACATACATTCAATAGCCACAATAGCAGAATTAAATTTTAAATCTCCTTCTCATACTCCAGTCTGGGGCAACAATATGAAAGTATTTCCTGCAGACTTAGTATATATACTATGATATCAAGGTTGTGTCAAGGATGGGTGCTGGCTGCTAATTTTTTGTAGTAATTAGGGCAGAGGCAGCAGGAAGGACTGTGGTTTTGTGGTTCTGTAATACCCTCTGTGAATTGACAAGAACCTTTCTAAAAGGTAAGCTCTAGTTATGCCGATGGTAGGTCCCCTGAGCCATGTCTTATAATAGACAGTTGTCTCTCCATTAGCTATGGTAAAGCTTATAGGGAGCAGTGGTATTAAAATATAAACAAGTACCACTTTATTCACTCTTGTATTTCACCTTTTTTTCATGCCTTTACAACATACATCAACAATATGCTTCCCTTCACTTTTTAATATAGCAATTTCTGCAGCCAGCAGAAGCTTCTACAAATTAAATGTATTTACCCTAGCTTGGATGACTAGGATGAATGAAAAGAGCTATCCTTGCGTGCAGTTGGTCCAGGTGGGGGAAGAAGACAGCCAGAGCTGAGCTTGTCCAGAACTGCTTAACATGTGTGAGGTTGGGCTCTAGTTCCTTCAGTTTTCATAGGTATCTCCTGCCCATTTTCCAGACTCTGCCCAGCTGCTTCATGCAGTCTTTCCTTATCTCTGTTTCCCAGGCTGGAGCTGTTGCCCAAAAACCCTTTAGTCACTTGAAGAAACTTAAGCAATGAACAAGGACTATAGTGACTGCTGATATGTATTTTGTACAGCCTTTTTCAGAGCAAAGGGACAAGGAACCTGTGTATTCTGGTAAAAGTTTAACAACAGACTCTCCAGGAAAAAAAAGAGTGAGGGTATATGTGTGTATTCCTATATTTTACTGATATGAAAGATGGGTAGCATACAATTTAAAACAGTAAAATATACATTATTCCTTACTTTAAATTTCATATTGCCAGTTCATTCTCACCGAATGCTGTTTTGATTTTTTTTTTTGTTGTTGAATTCTTGTATCTGTAGCCAAACTATGGTTGTGATTGATGAATGAATATAGTCCTGACATAAGTGTTGGTTGATATTTTCATTTGTTAATGAGTAAGTTGAAAGTGAAACAATAAATATGCATGGCAGAACTTCATTTATTCATCAGTGATGTGAGCAATTCCTTGGTTGAATTGGATAATAGTTTTCAAATACCAGAAGAAAGCGTCCTTTGTTTTTTGTGTTAATCACTATGTAATAGGTATAGATATAATGCAACAGTTTACTTATTTTTTCTGTAATATTCATATGTGTATTTTTAAATTGGATGTGTACCATTCAATGGTTTTTAGTATATTCTCAGAACTGTGAAAACATCACTACATCAATTTTTAGAACCTTTTCATCACCTCAAAAGACATTAATTAGGTTCCCTTTAGCAATCACTGCCCATTTCCTCCCAAACTCTCCAACCTTAGGCACCTTGTAATCTATAATTTCTGTCTCTGTGATTTTTGCCTATTCTGGCTATTTCATGTAACCAGGATCACACAATATTTGTCCTTTTATGACTGGCTTCTTTTAGCACAATGTTTTCAAGGTTCATCTATGGAGAGCTTCATTTCTTTTCATGGACAAGTCATATTCTATAATTTGGAATAACATTTTTGGAATAATATCTCTAATATCATATTTTGTTTATCCATTCAGTTGATAAACTTTTGAATTGTTCTAACTTTTGGCTATCATGATTACTATTGCTATGACCTTTCATCTACAAGTTTTTGTGAGGGCACAATGTCTTCATTTCTGTTGGAGTGGAATTATTGGGTCATATAGTAACTCTATGCTTAACCTTTTTGATGAATTAACAGATTTTTCCAAAATGGCTGCACTGCTTTACACCTATACCAGCAGTGTATAAGGGTTCGAATGACTCCATATCCACACCAACACTTGTTCTTTTCTGACTCTTTGATTATAGCTATCTTAGTGGGTGTGAAATGATGTCTCATTATGGTTTTGATTTGCATTTCCCTGATAGCTGGTGATGGTGAGCATCTTTTCATGTGTTTATTGGCCATTTGTTTATCTTCTTTAGAAAAATACCTGTTCACATCCTGTGGTTATTTTTAAGTTGTATTTTTATGATTGAGTTATAAGAGTTCTTTTTTTAAATTTTTACTTTAGAGAGAATGTGCACAAGTGAGCAGAGGAGAGGGGCAGAGAATCTTAAGCAGGCTCCATGCTGAGCATGGAGATTGATCTGGGGCTTGATCCCGTGACCCTGGGAATATGACCTGAGCTGAAACCAAGAGTCAGATGCTCAACCAACTGAGCCACCCAGGCACCCTGAGTTGTAAGAGTTCTTTAAATGTTCTAGCTACAAAGTTCCTTGTTAGATAGGATTTGCAATTTTTTTTTTCAGTTCTATGGGTTGCCTTTTCACTTTCTTGATGGTGGTCTTTGAAATACCAACGTTTTAAATTTCATTGGTATAAAAGATATTTTTCAACTCTCCTCTTTGAAAAATAAAGTATTCCTCATTTTGTTTGTATCTTCCCTTTGCTTGTATTGACATTAAGGCTTTGCATCTTGGCCTGAGTACTCTATAGGTGATGTTATGTTCTTCTCAGGGTATATGGTGCCATGTGATGTCCTTATGTCCTTTATTTGGAGAAGAAATTTTGATAATCGAATCAAACTCTTGCCTGATTTCTGTATAATTATTAGGTTTCTTTTCCCCCACGCATGATTTTTAGAAAGTTTTATTTTACCTCCAGTTAGTTAACATATAGTATTATATTAGTTTCAGGTGTACAATATAGTGATTCAGGAATTCCATACATCACCTAGTGCTCATCACAAGTGCCCTCCTTAATCCCCATCACCTATTTAACCCATCTTGACACCCGTCTCCCCTCTGGTAATCATCAGTTTGTTCTCTGTAATTAAGGGTCTGTATCTTGGTTTGTCTCACTCTCTTTTTTTCCCTTTGTTTCTTTGTTTTGTTTCTTAAATTATACATATGAGTGAAATCTGTGGTATTTGACTTTCTCTGACTTATTTTGATTAGCATTATACTCTATAGCTCCAGCCACGCTGTTACAAATAGCAAGATTTCATTCTTTTTTATGGGTGGATAATATTCCATAATAATATTCCAATAATATTCCATTATATATATATATGTATTCCTATATATGTGTATTCCTATATATGTGATTACATTGCATTGTATATGTATATATTGCATTACATGTGTGACAACTTTTTATTCATTAACCTATTGGTAGATACTTGGGCTGTTTCCATATCATGGCTATTGTAAATAATGCTTCCACAAACAATAGGGGTGCATGTATCCCTTTGGATTAGTGTTTTTTAAAAAAATGTTTATTTATTTAGAGAGCATGTGTGCACACGTGAGTGGGGGAGGGGCAGAGAGAGAGGGGAAGAGAGAATCCCAAGCAGGCTCTGCACTGACGGTGCTGATGCAGGGCTTGATCCCATGAATGGGGAGAGCATGACCTGAGCTGAAGTCAAGAGTTGGATGCTTAACTGACAGAGCCACCCAGGAGCCCTTGAATTAGTGTTTTTGTATTCTTTGGGTAAATACCCAGTAGTGAAATTGCTGGATCATAGGGTACTTCTATATTCAACTTTTTAAGGAACCTCCATACTGTTTTCCTGAGCGGCTGCACCAGTTTGCATTCCAACAGTGTAACAGGGTTCCTTTTTCTCCACATCCTGTTGTTTCTTATGTTTTTGATTTTAGCCATACTGATGGGTGTGAGGTGATATCACATTATAGTTTTGATTTGTATTTCCCTGATAAGTGCTGCTGAACATCTTTCATGTGTCTGTTGGCCATCTGAATGTCTTCTATGGAGACATGTCTGTTCATATCTTCTGCCCATTTTTTTAAATTGGAATGTGTTTTAGGTATTGAGTTTTAGAAGTTCTTTATATGCTTTAGATACTAACCCTTTATCAGATATGTCATTTGCAAATATCTTCTCCCATTCTGTATGTTGCCTATCAGTTTTATTGTTTCCTTTGCTGTGCAGAAGCTTCTTATTTTTATATAGTCCCAGTAGTTTATTTTTGCTTATGTTTCCCTTGCCTCAGGAAACATATCTTGAAACAAGTTGCTACAGCTGATGTCAAAGAAGTTACTGCCTATATTCTCTTCTAGGATTTCTATGGTTTATGTCTCACATTTAGGTCTTTAATCCATTTTGAATTTATTTTTGTGGTATAAGAAGTGGTCCAGATTCGTTCTTCTGCATGTTGCTGTCCATTTTTCCCAACACTATTTGTTGAAGAGACTGTCTTTTTCCCTTTGGATGATCTTTCGTGCTTTGTTGAAGACTAATTAAGTGGTGAGAGTAGACATCCTTGTCTTGTTCCTGACCTTAGGGAAAAAGCTCTTAGTTTTTCCCCAGTAAGGATGATGTTAGCTGTGGGTTTTTCATATATTGCCTTTATTATGTTGAGGTATGTTCCATATGAACCTACTTTGTTGAGGGTTTTTATCATGACTGGATGTTGTACTTTGTTGAATGCTTTTTCTGCACCTATTGAAATGATCATATGTTTCTTATCCTTTCTTTTATTTATGTGATGTATCATGTTGATTGATTTATGAATATTGAACCACCCTTGCAACCCGTGAATAAATCCCATTTGATCATGATGAATGATTTTTTAATGTATTGTTGAATTTGATTTGCTACTATTTTATTGAGAATTTTTGACTTGCTAATACTTGGAGGATTTTTGCATCTATGTTCATCACAGATATAGGCCTATACTTCTCTTTTTTGTGGTGTCTTTATCTGGTTTTGGTATCAGGATAATGCTGACCTTATAGGATGAATTTGGAAATTTTTCATCCTTTTCTATTTTTTGGGAATAGTTTGAGAAGAATATGTATTAACTCCTTATTTTTTAAATTTTAATAATTTTTTAAAGTTTTTAAAAATTTTAATGTTTATATATAAGAGAGAGAGTGTACATGTATGAGCAGGGTAGGGGCAGAGAGAGACAGAGACAGAATCTGAAGCAGGCTCCAGGCTCTGAGCTGCCAGCACAGAGCTCGATGCATGGCTCAAACTCATGAGCCATGAGATCATGACCTGAGCCAAAGTCAGGTGCTTAACTGACTGAGCCACCCAGGTGCCCTTGTGTTAACTTTCTTTAATGTTTGGAAGAATTCATCTGTGATGCCATCTGGTCCTGGACTTTTGTTTGTTGGGAGTTTTTTGATTACTGACTCAAATCAGTACTGACTGCTCGTAGTCCATCTGTATAAATTTTCTGTTTCTTCCTGTTTGTTTTGGTAGTTTCTCTGTTTCTAGGCATTTATCCAGTTCTTCTTGGTTGTGCAATTTGTTGGCATATAGTTTTTCATAATATTCTCTTATAATTGTATTTCTGTGGTGTTGGTTATTTCTCTTCTCTCACTTGTGATTTGAATCCTTTCTCTTTTTTTCTTGATATGTCTTGCTAGAGGCTTATCAATTTTATTAATTTTTTTTTCAAAGAAGAAGCTCCTAGTTTCATTGATCTGTTGTGTTTTTAGTTTTTATATCATTTATTTTTGTGATAATCTTTATTATTTCCTTCCTTCTCATTTTAGGTTTTGTGTGTTATTCTTTTTCCAGCTCTTTTAGGTGTAAGGTTAGGTTGAGATTTTTCTTGCTTCTTGAGATAGCAAGATTTTTCTTGCTTCTTGAGATATTGCTATCATCTTCCCTCGTAGAATCACTTTTGCTGCATCCCAGTGGTTTTGGATTGTTGCTTTCATTTTCATTTGTTTCCATATACTTTTTAATTTCTTCTTTGATTTCCTGTTTGACCCATTCATTGTTTAGTAGCATATTATTTATTTTTATAAGTTTATTTATTTTGAGAGAGAGAGAGAGAGAGACAGAGACAGAGAGACAGAGGTGAAGCATGGGAGGGGCAGAGAGAGAGGAAGACACAGGATCCAAAGTAGGCTCCAGGTTCCAAGCTGTCAGCACAAAGCCTGATGCGGGGCTTGAACCCACGAACTGTGAGATCATCACCTGAGCCGAAGTCAGATGCTTAACCAACTGAGCCACACAGGCGCCCCAGTAGAATGTTATTTAACCTCCTTGTATTTGTGTTCTTTCCAGAATTTTTCATGTGGCTGACTTCTATTTTTATAGCATTGTAGTCAGAAAAGATGCATGTTATGACTTTGATCTTTAAATTTCTTGAGGCCGGTTTAGTTGGCTAACATGTGATCTATTTTGGGGAATGTTCCATGTACACTTGAAAAGAATGTTTATTCTGCTGTTTTAGGAGGAAATGTTCTGACTATATCTGTTAAATCATCTGCTCCAGTATATCATTCAAAGCCATTGTTTCTTTGTTGGTTTTCTGTTTAGATGATCTGTCCTTTGACCTAAGTGTGGTGTTAAAGTCCCCTACTATTATTGTATTATTATTGATTAGTTTATTTGTGTTAGTTATTAACTCTTTTGTGTATTTGGGTGCATAAATATTTGTGTTGGGTGCATAAATATTTACAATTGTTATATCTTGTTGGATTGTTCACTTTATTATTATATAGTGTCCTTCTTTGCCTCTTGTTACTGTCTTTGTCTTAAAGTCTAGATTTTCTAATGAAGTGTTGCTACTCTGGCTTTTTGACATCCATTTGCATTATAGATGTTTCTCCATACCCTGATTTTCAATCTGCAAGTGCCTTTAGATCTGAAATGAAAATGAACCTTTTGTAGGCAGCATGTAGATGGGTCCTGTTTTTTAAGGGACTTTTTTTTAAGTAATCTCTACATTTGAGCCAGCCAGGTGCCCCCCCCCCCTTTTTACCATTCTGTCATCCTATGTGTTTTGATTGGAGCATTTAGCCCATTTACATTCAAAATAATATTGATAAATATGTATTTATGCCATTTTATTACTTATTTTCTGTTTGTTTCTGAAGATTTTCTCTGATCCCTTTTTATCTTTCTCTTTCATGTTTTGCTGATTTTTCTTTAGTGATATATTTGCATTTCTTTCTCTTTATTCTTTGCATGTTTATTAGTGGTTTTTGATATATGGTTACCATTAGATTTATATAGAACCTCTTCTGCATATAGCAATCTATACTAAGTTAATGGTTGTTTAAGTTTGAACCCATTCTTCTCTCTTCCCCATGTTTCAGGTAAATGTTATATTTTATATCCTTTTTTTGTGAGTTCCTTGACTGATTTTTTTTTTTTAAGAGAAATTTTTATGTTTATTGCTTTTGTGTTTCATACCTTTTATACTGTCACTTTTGGTTTCTCCTTTGTAGTGAGAGTCCCCTTTAATATTTCTTGTAGGGCTAGCTTAGTGGTCATGAACTCCTTTAGTTTTTGTCTGGGAAACGACCTCTCCTTCTATTCTGAATGATAGCTTTATTGGATAGAGTGTTCTTGGATGCAGATATTTCCCATTCAGCACTTCGAATATATCGTGCCACTCCCTTCTGACTTGCAAAGTTTCTGTTGAAAAATTTCCTATGAGCCTTAGGGGCTTTCCCTTGTAAGTTACGGGCTTATTTTGTCTTGCTGCTTTTAAGATTTTTTCACTACCTTTTGCAAATTTAATTACAATGTTTTGGTGTGGTCACACCACTTTTGTTGATTTTGATGGAAATTCTCTATGCCTCCTGGATCTGGGTATGTTTCCATACCCAGATTAGGGAAGTTTTCAGCTATTATTTCTTCAAATAAGTTTTTTGCCCCCACCCCCTTTTCTTCTTCTGGGACTCCTATAATACGAATGTTTTTACATTTGATGGAGTCACTGAGTTCCTTAAATATATTCTTGTTTTGTGTAATTCTTTTTTCTCTTTTGTTCAGTTGGATTACTTTCCATTACTCTGTCTTCTAGGTGACTAATTCCACTGATTCTTCCTTCCATCAAGTGGGTTTCTCATTTTGTTTATTGAGCCTTTTATCTCTGTTATTGCTTATCTCTGTGTTAGGGATCTCACTCATGTCTTCCACTCTTTTCTCAGATCTGTGAGTAGTATTATGATCAGTGCTTTAAATTCTCTGTCAGACATGTTACTTATATCTGCATCACTTAAATCTCTGGCTGTGGCCTTGTCCTGTTTTTTTCATTGGGGATAAATTTCTCTGTGTTCTCATTTTGTCTGCCTCTCTGTGTCTGTTTCTTTGTGCTAAGAAAGTCAACTATGTCTTCTGCTATTAAAAGTAGTGACTTTATGAAGATGAGATCCTGGAGTGCCCTGCAGTGCAGTGTCTCCTGTTCACCAGAACCTGGCACTTTAGGAGAGTATCCTCTGTGTGCTGTTTATGCCCTGCTGTTGTAGGAATCACTTTTCCTTTCAGTGCAATCATCTGCCCTGACCTTCTGACAATTGTTGGTTGTAATTGCTCTCTGTGGTGTTAGGGGGAACCAGGCAGGCCAGCTCTGAGGTGGCCCACTGGGGAACTTGGGAGCAGGGTGATGGTGGTAGTAGAATTTTTGGTGGGCCATTGCTGGATTCCCTGAAGTGCTGTGTTGGCTGGAGTCTACATGCTGGGGTGGCCAGGAGTGAAAGGCTGGGTCTGGCATGTGAGGGTCCTAGGTGTGGCTGGGCCCTGTGTGTGATGGTGGCTGTGGGTGTACAGCTGGGTGCTGTGCAGCAGCTATGCATCTAGTGCCTGGGAAGTGCACATGCAGTTTTAACAAAATTTGCCCTGAGCCCTGGGCTGAGGCTGCAAGTATCTGTACATCCCTGCCTCTCACAGTGGCTGTGTGTTTATGCTGCAGGATGGGGGAGAAAAAGGTGCCTGCCAGCTTCCTTGTTTTCAGAGAAGTCCCCCAACATGCTCCAAAATCAATAGGAAGAGATCTGTCTCCTGTTTCCCCCTGGTGTTGTGTTAAACTGCCATTTTTATGTTGCCTCTCTGCGTAGGCTGCTGTCTCTTTAAGTGTGGTGACCCAGCTATCACTTGCCTTTCTGGCTTGCCCAGTGCTGAGGGAGCTAACTTGTAAAGCTCCAGGATTCAAGTCCCAATGGTTTTAGAAACTCATAGAATTTAGCTCCTCTGTTTTTTTAAAAGATTTTTTAAAAAGTTTATTTATTTTGAGAGAGAGAGAGAGAGAGAGAGAGAAAGAGAAAGAAAGAAAACGTGAGTACAGGAGGGGCAGAGAGAGGGGGAGACAGAGAATTCAAGCAGGCTCCATGCTGTCAGTCCAGAGCCCAATGCAGGGCTCAAACCCACAAACTGTGAGATCATGTCCTGAGCCAAAACCAAAAGTCAGATGCTTAACTGACTGAGCCACCCAGGTGCCTCTAGTCCCTCTGGTTTTTAAAGCAAAACTTTATGGGGATAAGCCGTCCCTATGTGAGCTCCCTGGTTCAAGGGCCTGTATCTCTGCCATTTCCACGTGCATATCTCCCTCTCTCCTGCAGGCACCCTCCCTCCACTTTTCAGACTTTCCTAACCTATTAGATGCAGCATCCTTTCTATACTTAGTTGGGGAGTTTGTTCTGCCTGTCTTCAGATTGCTCTCCTGTCTTTTGACTTGGATATGGATGATATCTAGATGTAAATATGGGGCAGGGTGAGCTCAGCATCCTCATACTTGGTGATCTTTCCAAGCTCCCCAATATGCCAGTGCAATATTTAAAAAATAATGTGTTAACACTTTTCCCATCACTTTTTTTAGCTTAGATAACTAACAGAATTATCAATCATACCTTGGTTTTTAGCATTTAAAAATCCCCACATTGTAAATACTTTCCACTATGGCTGATGTTGAGCTAAAATTGTGATGTCATTGAATGAGGAGTTGGAAGAGATGTGTTATAAGGTATTTCCACCTTACAGAGACTATAGATGCAAATAACCTCAATGACAGAGAGAATAGTAAAATATAGTATAAGAGTTAGGAAATGATATGCTTTGAGTATTTCCTTTAGTTTTAACATAATTTAATTGTAGATATACATAATTTTTAATAATGGCTGTGTTTAACAATTAGCTCAAAAAGGTTTAACAAGATTTTCTGAAGATTTAACAATGGTTTCTTGTGAGCTGGGATGAGACAACTTTGGCACATTGGTAGGCAACTGGACTTTTGCAGAACCTATTATAGGCTAGATGCTGTATATGTAACCTCTAAGATTCCTTAGTTTTCAGCATTCTTAATAATAGTACATAATTCAATACCATTGGCCCTTGCTCCATCTACTGCTTGTAGGATCCCAGTCCTCTGTTGTGTCTCTTAAATTTTTCTTTAAGTTCTTTGTTGGTATTTCTCTTGTGATCATGAACAAGTCTGCCATGTTTTGGTGCTTTGTGGCACATTAAGTAGGTATTCATCTTTTCTTACTATCTCCCATTAGGCTTTGCTGTTTTTTGGGTGCTGCCCCTTCTCTGCTTAACTCCAGTGTCTCTTTCTGTTCCTGTGGATCTTCTGGGTATTGACAACAAAGCACAGGACTGTTCACAATGCCAGAGCATCTGGATATTTGTTTTAAGGTAGGGGAGAATGGGTATCTCTTGCTTTATATGTATTTTTGGTAGGTGTCCTCAAGCAGGAATGATGATAACCTTATAAATTTTCTTGACTAATCTAATCTTTTATTTCAGAATAGTTTTTAGGTTTACAGAAAAGTTAAGAAGATAGTACAGGGAGTTTTTATATACCTTACAGTTTCCCCTATTATGATTCCCCTATTATGTAATATTCTTACATTATTATAGTACATTTGTCACAATTAATGGATCAATATTAATACATTATTATTAACTAAGGTACGTGCTTTACTCAGATTTCTTCTGTCTTTTCCTAATGTCCTTTTTCTCCTTGAGGATTCCATCCAAGAGATCACACTACATTTAATAGTCATATTTCCTTTGATTCTTCTTGTCTGTGACAGTTTCTAAGAGTCCTTATTTTTGATGATCTTCACAGTTTTGAAGAGTACTGGCCAAATATTTCATAGAATTTCCCTCAATTGAGATTTGTCTGTTTCTCTCATGGTTACATAACCATGAGGTATAGGTATTGGGAGGAAGACTACACAGGTAAAATGCTGTTCTCATCACATTATATCAAGGGTACCTACTGTCAGTGTGACTTATTACAGTTGTTGTTGAAATTGATTACCTGGCTGAGGTAGTGTTTGTCAGGTTTCTCTTGTAGAGCTACTATTTTTTAAGCACCTTTCTATACTCTTTGCAAGGAAGTCACTATGCATAGCCAATGTTTAAGGAGTGGGGAATATCTTGAGGGTGGAGTATTTATATACATTATTTGGAATCTTATGCACAGGAGATTGGTTTCTTCTCCCTATTTGTTTATTCAACTATTTATATCAGTATGGACTCATTGATATTTATTTTAAACTTCTGGGTTATAACCTAGTTTAGTTAATGCTTATTCATGGATTCTGTATTTTTGAATTTGCCTGCTTGTTAAAATTTATTTGTAACTCCCAAATCAATACTTGTAGCACTTTCATGTTCATTTTCAGACATGTGCAGAACAACAAAACACTTGAGTAGCCTTAAGTGCATGTTCCCAGCTGAGGTCGAACAAGGCAATACTCTGCCTTCTTGTTCTGCCTCTCATAAATAAGTACCCTTTTCATCATCTATTTAATGTCATGTTTTCTCATTTTTTTCCCATTTTTATTAGTGATTTCACACCTTAAAATGTCCTGCAAGCTTAGTGCCAAAGTACTGTCTGTGCTCCCAAGTGTAAGAAGGCTGTGATGGAGAAAATACATATGTTGGATAAACTTTGTTCAGTCAGGAGTTATAGTGCTCTTGTCCATGAGTTCAATGTTAATGATTCAACAGTATATATTAAATAAGTTGTCTTTAAACAGAAACCTACATAAAACAAGGTTATATATTGATAAATTAAAGAAAATGTTGTATCAGGAGGCTTGTAGGAACCCAACCCTGTATTTTCCTTAGGAGCAATGGTTGAGTGTTTGCTAATTCAGTGTTCATGGAGAGTTTATGGAACGTAATTACCATGAGTAATGAGTGTAGATTTTTCTAGTATTTTATTAATTTGTTGCTACAATGGCTACCACTTTGGCCACTGGAAGCTTTTTCATTTGACTCTTGTATCCCTTTATTCCTTTGGTATAAATATCTCATCGGCATGTGCCTGTGTGCACGTGCGCATGTGTGTGAAATTACTTTCAAAGCAGTTCCTTAATTTCTAGCAATTCCTTAATTTTATACCTCATTTGTAGAGTCAGCCATTTCTCCAAGGAGCCATGGTTCCTTTTTATTTATTTATTTTTTGGAGAGTGGTATTAGAAGCCAGGATCTGGGCACTAGGTGTGCTTGTTGCTATCGAGGTGTCATTGCTTCTAGACCCTCTTAGCAGACAGTAAAGAGATGTGTGTCTATACTAACACATGTGTATATATATGTCTATATAAATATTTCTACATGTAGTGATATGAATCTATATTAAGCTAAACATCAGTTAAAATTGATGTCTCCACCTCTGTTATCACATGGATCATTTTAGCCTCTCTCCTTAATTATCTGTGACCTCCCATTCCAATAGCGAGGTAACTGGCTCCCACCATCTGCCATCCATTTACTTAATTGTTCAATTCTAGTATACATGTATAGTGGTATCAAAATTGTTAACCCATAGTCCTGTGGGAAACCACTTTCTCAAATGGAGTATGGTGCTTATATATGGTGCCTTTTGTCATTAGTCTTACTGTCAACACTTACCTCCAAAGTTACTTAGCTCAGCAACTTTTCTCTTACAGCTTTTAGTAATACTCTTTAATGTCCTTACATGCTCGATTACTCCTTATTCAGACATAAGCCATGTGGGATTGGGGCTAGGAAACAAATCCAAGTGGTAGATACCCCACTGTACTCAGGATTCTCGAGGATTATGCTATTTTATCCCTCCCACTCTCCCCCTTGATCAAGGTCAATGTGCCTTATTCCTTCTAGTCCCACAATTTTTCTCCAGGAGCTACCTCAGGAGCTATTTGTAGAAATAGCTTTCTTTAGGGCTGTCTAAAGATTGTACTGGAGGTACCCAAACATGTCTGGGTCCTAATTATATAAAAACTATGACCCCTGCTTTGCATGCTTCATCACATTTTATTTCACTTAATCCTCATACAGAGAATTACTAAAATTTATAAAGTGCTTATTATTGTCAGGCATTTTTTCTAAATGTATTAGAAGTATAAACTTGATTAGACATCAAAATCTTATGAGATAAGTTCTGTTAATATTCTGCCATTTTACAGATAGGAAACAAAGGCTCAGAGAGGTTAAGTAACTTGTTCAAGTTCCTACACTTCAAAGTCTGTGCTCTTTCTATTAAACCACACTGCCTCAAGTTATATAGAACCTAGAGCTGAATCTCAGTTAAAAACATTTAACTTTATGTGTCTTTTACTTTTCTTTTTTAGAGGACTTTTTTTTTAGGAGGTAAGGCCATTGCTGACAATGGGGAAACAAGGAAATCTAGATCCCAGTGAATTTTATTTCTTGTATAATTCGTCACACATCTTGGTAAATAGTTCTTGTATGCCCAGGGTCTTTAGTCAAGGTTACTGAGCAGAAAATCTACAAAGAGAAGGAATGTTGCTGCAGATGTCCAGAAAATTTTCCTAGTTCTTTTCCTCTCTCATCCTTAGCCATATTTGAGGTACAAACATATTTCAATTCAATAAACATGTATTGAGCACTTACTTTCTGTGGGCACTGTTTTAGGCACTAGTGAGAAATAGAGGAACAAGTAAGGGATGGTTCTACAACACAAGGAGCTTTATTTTGGAAGGGAAGAACCATGTGTATCTAAAATACAATTTCAAATAATATGGAAAGGGAATAACATTATTTGATCCATTACAAGCCCAACTTGCTCATTTTGAGGGCTTTATCTTTTATGTTATGCCTGATTCATCTTAACATTAGAATGACTCTCTACTGAGTACCAATGACCTGGGCCTCTTGGGAATATTCAGAGACCCAGAGGAAGGTTAGTCTGTAGTTCCAAAGTAGCTGTGGATAATCACATATAGAGCATTATAAATTGGCTCTGGGCCTTTGTAGAGGGTCGGTGGTCCCAGTCCAGCAGAGGGCCAGATGTGGTGCTTTGTGCTTGGGTAGTTCCTGCTTAACACTCAGTGAGGGACAGCCTGAGCTTTGCCTAATTTCCTTTTGGCTCCCAGACCTCCCACCCCTCTACAGGCTGGCACTTCCCAGCTTCCTTGCCATCTTTCTTCCTCTCCTCAGTCTAATTAGTAGATTGGTGGGAGGTAGCCTCAGAAAGGGAAGGCTTTTCCCTGAGTACCTATTCTTTACTGCAATCCAGCCATTTGGGCTTTAATTGGCTTCAGAGGGCCCCTTAGTGCTTTGTCCTTTGTGTATCAAGAAGTTAATTACTTAATAAACCAAATGGGAGTCTTTCAAAAATGCAATGTTAGCTCTTCTCTTTCTTAGAGCACAACTTGGGACAGGCTAGCGTACTCTAGTCACAGAGTAAGATAAATCTGGGAGGCTGCAGAAGTTTGTGTTGAGTGCTCTAAATTTAGGAGTCCCCTTTCATAGCATGGCTTCTCTTAGGGCCCCCAGGGCCCCTCCCTACAGCTTCTTCCTTAGGCGGCCTGTCCTTTCCCTGTTGACCCCATCCTTTGACTCTTTTTTAGTATATATGCTCTGTATTCAATTTTAAGGAGACCCTGTTCACTTAATCTGACAAAGCAATTTATATTAACATTAGCAGCCGACACTTAAAATGTAAGCCAACACTTACAGGCATTCTGCTAAATGCTTTATACAAATTCATTAAATCCTCCCAACAACCTTATGAGGTTGATTGGTATTATTATACCCATTATACAGATGAAGAAATCAAGGTCCAAGTGACTTGTTTAAGATCACATAGGTGGCAAGCTGTGGAGCTGGGATTTGAATCCAAGTTGTCTGACACTGGAGCCATGGTCTACAAACCAAACTGTTATGCCAAATATGTTTCACTAATGCCTGGTAATGACTAGTTGCTGAGGCATGTTTGCATACTTCCCTAACCATTTTCCAGAGTGCCTATACATATACTGAGCACCTACTATGAACCAGATGATATTTTCATTTCAGTAGTGGCATTTAATGTCTTAATTGTTAAGAGTGACTAATGTAGGCATCATGAAAGATTTAAAGAACAATTAAGTGTTAAATTGCATAGTATTGATCATAAGTACCGTGGTGTTTTAGGAGGTGGAATTGTGCTACATTTGGATAGGTAGAGATAAAGGAGGGGAAAAGCATTTTAAGCAGGAGGGAATAACCTGGCAAGGGATAGAATTGAGAAGTGAAAAGGGAGGAATGAGGAGAGGTACTTGGCTGGCATAGTGATTTTCAAGTATATGTGTAACTAGGACAGAACCTCTCAAACTCTCTGACCATAGCCCTTCTTATAACATCTGCCAAGGAATATCTCTAGCAGAGAAGGCACATTGTCTTATAATAACAGCTAACATTTATTGAGTGTATTGTTCTGCAACATTTGTGAAAATGATTTCACTGAATCCTCAACACAACCTTATGAAACTGGAACTGTTAGTCTCCCCACTTTCAAGATAAGGAAACTGAGGCTCAGAGATGCTAAGAAACTTGCCCAAAGTTATATAGCTAGCAAGAAGTGAAGCTGGAAGATAAACCCAGGTAGTCTGGCTCCAGAGAATGGATGTTAACCATAAATCCATACTTTATCTGTTTAGACTACTGTCTAGGGTCTTGTAACCCTTTTGTAGGCTCCTCCTCTGGTTTGTTAATCCAGACCTTATATTTGAAAAGACTACTTTTGTCCTTCATGCTTCTGCCCTAGACCAGGAACAGACCAAGTAGCTTCTTTGAGTCTTTTTGTCTAGGGCCTAACTTTGGTTTTGTCCATCAGTGTCCTCACCACTCTTATAAAATGCAACACAGAAAAACAGTAAGAACAGCAAGTGGAGGCTACCTATAGCCAGAGTAATGTGGGGATCTAGCATGTACTGGTTTGGGAGAGCCAATTGTGCATGTCTTTTTTCAACTCTGTGTTCAGTGACCTCATTATGATAGCATTAAATTAGCCATGGTGGGAGTACTGATAGCATGGAAATTGGCAAAAACTAGAAATCAGAGTTTCCATGCTCTTGACACAAGCAGACTGTTAAAAATTTACTAGCATAGCACTACATATAGAAGATATGAAATGCAGATCTGAAATACAGTTGCAAATAGGACCTAGTTCTAGAATCATCTTCTTGGAGGTGAGAGTTGATGCTTTGGCAGTGGATGAGTCTACACAACATAGGTTGGAAAAGAGCAAAGTAAACAAGCCAACATACTTGGGGAATATTCAGTTTGGGGTCTGTAGAATAAGTAAACAGAGACTTGGAAGAGATGGGTAAAGGAGGAGGAGAACGGGGAAGATGCAGTGTCAGAGTAAGTGGCCATCTCTCACAACTGATGACGTTAGGCCCCTTGGCAAACATCAGAAAAGGACCACTTATTCCTTGTTAATTATAAAACAAGAAGTCTGCATACCCTGAATAGGTTGAATTGGCCAGGGAGAGACTCCAGGGAGCCTGTGGACCTTTCAAATAGACCCAAGGTTTGTCCCTTTAAGGCTTACTCCTTGATCCTGCATGGTATTTCAGACAAGATCAAGGGAGACAAAATTTGGAGCAGCTGTTACTATGCCACCTAACAAAGCCCAACACTAACCACTTAAAAGCCCCCAATTCCACATTAGTGCTCTTTAACTCCTAAAGAATCTAGCTGCTATTCTGGTTTAAAGTCTTGGACCACTGTCCTAGTTGGGAAATCTAACAGAGGAGCAATCTTGCTAAACAAACAAAAAGGCCAACTCTATTAACTAGAGAGCAACTAATGCTTACCCTAGACCTAGTGGCCTACTTGTTTTGAGATGAACCATTCCTGAGACTAGTAAGGACCTTGTCCTCTTCCCAGGGGATTGTGAAGCTCATGAAAATTCTGCTGCCTTTGTAATTTAAGGGCCTCAGAAGCTCACTTTGATCTTTTCCAAGTCCATATCCCTGAGTCCCTAGATACCCAAAATAAAGATGTATACTTGTTAATAATGGTCCCAGACTCAAACCTGAGGATACCAAATGAAGCTACATTGAAGGCTCTGAACAAAAATGTGGGTGAGGCACAGCAGAAACTTTGGTCTCTTAACATAGTACCTTAGTCTCCAAATGCCATTCTTTGTGTTTATTCCCTTAGTTTTCCAGGCCATGTTGGAGATTTGTGAGTCTAATCTGTCTACCTACCCTTCTTGGATCTAATCAACTGACAGCAAACACAAGGAATTAGTTGTAGATCAATGCCATACCCTTAGTACCTCATTAGTGATAACTGAAATTTATTAATTGATCAATGGTTTGCAAGATATATTTTTTAAAGAGAGTAAATGATTCTAAAAAAACCTTTTTCAATGTTTACTTATTTTTGAGAGAGAAACAGAGTGTGGGCAGGGGAGGGGCAGAGACAGAGGGAGACACAGAATCTGAAGCAGGTTTCAGGCTCTGAGCTGTCAGCACAGAGCCCGATGTGGGGCTCAAACTCACAAACCATGAGATCATGACCTGAGCTGAAGTTGAACGCTTAAACAACTGAGCCACCCAGGTGCCCAGAGAGTAAATGATTTTTAAGATTTTTTAAAATATTTATTTACTTTGAGAGAGAGTGAGCTAGCAGGCAAGGGTCAAAGAGAGAGGGAGAGAGGGAATCCCAAGCAGGCTCTGTGCTTTTTGTGCAGAGCCCGATGTGGTGCTCGAACTCCTGAACCATGAGATCATGACCTGAGCTGAGATCAAGAGTTGGACACTTAACTGACTGTACCACCCAAGTGCCCCTAGATCCTTTGTATCATATTGCTAAATCCTTATATCAACCATATGAAATAGATATTATTAATATTCCTATTTTATAGAGGGGAAAATTAAGAGACAGAAATATTAAATAATTTATTCAAGGTCATGCAGTAGGTGGCAAAGCTAGGATAAAAACCTCAGTGACCCAACTCTAACACATTCCATCATTTCCCTGTCTATATCTAAAAAACAAGATTCTCTGTTAAAGTTGGGCCAGATGATATGGTGTGAGATAGAATGGGGATTCTGATTATCCCATCCAAAATAGCTATAGGCTTAGAAAGCTGGAGAATGCTGGCCTTTTTTTTTTTTTTTTTCCAGTTGAGACTCCCACACACAGATGGGCTTACAGAATGGGAGACTAGAAGCTGAGAAAGTGCTAGAGACAAAAGGCCCACATTATCATTTCAGTAAAGTGACCCTAAACCTTCTGGTTAGTGCCCAATTAATGTTTGCTCTTCCTACAGTGGAGAGGGGCAAATGGGGGATTCTAATACTGTTTCCTCCTAAGCATTAGAGGAATAGTTCCTCTATAGAGATATAAGGCAGGGAATAATGTATGCAAAGTGGCTGGTACATAGTAGATGCTCCATGCATGTTGACCCTAGCTAACTTAAAAAGACCCAGTCTGCTCAGACACATGCACAAGACCAGACCTTTCTCTCCTGGCCTTCAGCATTTGTCTCTCCCCACAGCCTGTTAACTGTTCTGGCTTGCAATTCATTTTTTATTTTGTTAATGTTTATTTATTTTTGAGAATGAGAGAGAGAGTGTAAGAGGGGGAGGGGCAGAGAGAGAGGGAAGCACAGAATCTGAAGCAGGCTCCAGGCTGTAAGCTGTCAGCCCAGAGCCCAATGCGGGGCTCGAACTCACAGACCGTGAGATCATGACCTGAGCTGAAGACGGACAACCAAGTGACTGAGCCACCCAGGTGCTCCATTGCCTTGCAATTCTTCAATCTCTCCTATTCTGGTTCTTTGTCCTGTCTGTTGCAGGAGAATCATACAATAAAGGAAAAAGTAATATAATGTTAGGTAAGTGCCATGAAGAAAATAAAACATGGCAATGGGAGAGAGAGTGGCTGAGGGAGTGGCAACATTAGCAGAAAGGCCATCAGAGGAGGTGACATTTGAGCTGGAAGCCGATTGATGGGAAAGACTCTGCCAGACCAAGATATGGGAGAAGGGGGTCCCAGACAGAAGGAACGGCAGGTGCAAAGACTCCAAGCTGAGAATGAGTTGGCAGGTGTAAAGAATATAAGGGTCAATATGGATGGAGTGTAGTGACTGGAGAGGGTGTGAATATATGTAATAAAGCAGAGTGTGGGTCACTCAGGCCCTCATGGGCCATGATACACAACTTGAATTTGATTCTTTTTTTTTAATGTCTTATTTATATTTGAGACAGAGAGAGACAGAGCATGAGCAGGGGAGGGGCAGAGAGAGAAGGAAACACAGAATCTGAAGCAGGCTCCAGGCTCTGAGCTGTCAGCACAGAGCCTGACGCAGGGCTTGAACTCACAAACCACAAGATCATGACCTGAGCCGAAGTCGGACGCTTAACCGACTGAACCATCCAGGCACCCCTTGAATTTGATTCTAAGGACACTGGGAAATCCCTGTTGGGTTTACCACTCTGACTTCTGAAATGTGCCTTAGGGTCCCCTTATTTTCTCATGTTCTATGCCTTGCCATTGTGAATGATGCCTGTTTTTCACTGTCCCAGAGAATTGATTCAATATCCAGTGGTTTAGAACTATGCATTCTATACTGTCACTGCCCCTCCCCAATTTCACCTTTCCATGCCCTGGCTCTGAATGGGCATTTCTCATTGTTCTCAAAACAGGAGCCTCTCCAGAACTGGAGGATCAGGTCAGAAAAGGACTCCCCCTAAAGTTAAAGGCCTCATGAATCTTCCTGGAATAGATAAGTGCAGTTTCTTGTGGCCCCCCTGTGACAGATGCATGAAGGTGCAGCTGTTGAAGAGGGATAAGTCTAAATGCCAGACAGGGAGAGATCCTCAGGAAGGCGTCCATCTCAAAGGGAATTCATGATTGATACCCTGCGGTATCACTAAGTTCAGCATGTGCTTCAGGAGATGTCAGGATGGTGGAAGCTCTTCCTGTATGATAGGAAATTTTCAAATAGGTGAGTTAGAGACCTGTGATTTCTCTACATGTCCAAGGGACTGAGGGTCTGTGTGGTAGCTGAGTCCTTAGAAAAGCAGTCTGAGTGGAAGGTAGAATGTTTTGGGTTCCACCAGAGTGGGAGTAATGCTCCAGTTCTCCTTTCTCAGATTGTTTTGTGCATTAAATTGTCTTCTTGTTGCTAAAAATAACCACTTCCATTTGTATCACGTTCTTCACAAAATATTTTCAAGTATCATAAAAAACAATGCTAAGTGATAAATATTATTCTTTTATACAGATCAGAAAATCAAGCATTGTTATATGAAGTCATGAAGCTAGATTAAAAATTTTTTAACGTTTATTTATTTCTTAGAGCGCAAGTGGGAGAGGGGCAGAGAGAGGAGACACAGAATCCAAAGCAGGCTCTAGGCGCTGAGCTGTCAGCACAGAGCCTGATGTAAACTCAAGAACTGTGAGATCATGACCTGAGCTGAAATCAAGATGCCCAACTGCCTGAGCCACCCAGGCACTGCTATGAAACTAGATTTAAACTAATGTAGCTCATATTTATTTTCTCTTCTTTAGATTGTTTAAGGAATTCAGTTTCTTTCCTAGAGACCAGGATAGCAGGCCTAAGTATTCTGGTTATTGGATAGGTCCATCCCACAATTATCTGTTAAGAACTTGGAAGTCCATGTTATCAGTCAGTTTAGTGTGAGTTTGGCTAGTCTGAGCCAGTCCCCAGAGGCTGGGGATAATGACAGAACTAAGATCTTGTAGAGTGCCAGACCCTGGATTGTGGTGATCATACTAAGGTGCAGACATCCTCACGATGCCTGGCTGGAAAATAATCAGCTAACCTTTTCCAATCTGTCTTGACTGGAAGATCACTCAACTGTTTCCACTTTGTTTTTGAGCTACGTGGAAAAAGAGCAAACAACTCCAATTTAGCTGCTCAGTTTTCCAGCTGGAGATGCAGAATGGCATGGGGAGCTGATTAAAATGAGGTGGTACTTTAAAAACCAGAAGCCAATTGACCTTAACTGTGTTTCTTCTAGCTTTATATGTCATTGTTGAAAGAGTAGGTAAGTGATTTGTTGGCTTACACTCTGGAGACGTTTTATATATTGTTCATGTAGTCATGGTTCTCACCCATTTTCTTTTCATACTTCTCAGTTCAGGGAGTAATTACTGCCTTGGTTTCCTGCTTTTGGTGTGTTAGTATTTGATTCACTGAAAAACCCAGTCTGTCTGTCCTTCTTTCTTTCTTCCTTCCTTTCTCCTTTTAATGTCTCTTTGTTTAGAAGAAATAAATCAATTTTTGAATTGATTTCAAATTGCATTCGAATTTGGAAAATTAAAACAAACGAACAGCAAAATACCATTACTTTTAGAGCTCATAAGACAAAGCCTGCCTGACTTGGGGTTTTGACTATTGGTTTTTATAACAAATGGCTCCTTTAAGATGGCACCAAAGTCAATACTAATGGTTATTATGATTAAGTACAGCTCCCTTGGTCTCCGTTTCCTGCTCTCCGGCTTCTTTGGCTTCCCTGGCTTCTGTCTCTTCTTTCTAGTGCACACACATGGATTCTGTAAAGTCAAGTGTTCCTGAGATACACACAGGTGAAGGAGAGAAAGTTTGTAGCTGGCACTTGCACCTTCCTTGCTGTGTTTTCCCTCTGCCTAACAACTCAGTGGCCTGGCTCGAGCAGGGCCTCTGCTGCAGTTGCCCCCTCTCCTGGCCTGCACTCACTCTCTAAAAGTCTTCGAAGCTTAAGGCATTTCAAGGTTCTCCTCCCATCACCCCTCATCCTGAGATTGTCTATTCTGGGTGCCACCCTCTAGGGAAACCTTCTCTCTGCCAGGTAATGTTAAGGTCAAATGCCTGCACTAAAGGTTCATGTGGTTTTCAATGTGTTATGTCTCCAAGATAGCGTTAATCCAAGGGTGTGACTGATGATTGGGTTTCAGGTACCTGTGGTAGGCATTGTAGGGAGGAAGTGGGGGTACTGTTTTGGGTGCCTCACAGAATACTAAAATATTTCAGATTATACAGGATATTTTATCAAGTACTTTCTCATATCTTTTTTCCCTCCAAATAGTATTGTGAAATATGTGATATTATATCATTAAAAAATGAGGAAACTGAGGCTCTGAGAGGTTAAACAACTTGTCTGACCCCATACATCCAATAAATGGCTAAGCTAAACTGGAACTAGCTCACTTGACTTGAAATTCCTTGTGATTTTTGTTCTGCCACACTGGCACATAATCATTTAACTCAATTTTTGATCACTAATTGTCCAGTGGGAGATACAGTGAGTATAGTGAGGAGTGAAACATATACATATATATGTGTGTGTGTATATGTGTGTGTGTATATATAACAGAAAGAGAGAGCAAGAGCAGGGGAGAGGGGCAGAGAGATAGAAAATCTTAAGCAGGCTCAGTGTGGAGCCCAATGTGGGGCTTGATCCCACAACCCTGGGATCATGACCTGAGCCAAAATCAAGAGTTGGATGCTCAAGTGACTGAGCAACCCAGGCATCCTGACATAGCCATGTCTTAACTGGAGTTTATTATATTCTAAGTATATAGAGAGTATAAGTATATGGAGACATAGACAAAATATGAGTAAATGAATATATTTTAAAGTGACAAATCATAAGAAGTGCTATGAAAGCAAGCTAAGTTACCAAATTTTGGTGGGGAACTTCTTTAGATAGGTCTTTTGTAGGAGATCCTGGACAAAAACCAAGAAAGAGCTAGTGATGAAGTATGACAAGGGGAGACCCGTCCAGGTAGAGGGTGTACAAAATGTCCTGAGGCATACTTATATGGTTGCCTGTCCCACACACCCTATGTCCTCAGGAGCTACATTCTATATACACAGATGCTTTTAGTGTTTGATGGAGTCTCAACAGGAATTGGTATACTATCAAGCCAACAATATACACCAGCAGCCTTACACACTGGGCTCATTTCCTTGCTTTAAGAAGGCCCTTAGAGACTAGACTGACTTTTTTTTCACCAGAACTTCACAAGGTTTGCTGTTGAAGTTGAGCATTTCCTCCATTTTTCAAAAATATTGTATCATTTCACAGATACTGTGTCCCAAGTATGAGATGGTAGATGGCTCAGGCAAACCCATCCCTATGAGTAGAGACAGTTTCACAGAGGCTATCCTGACAAGGGGCTACCAGGGATGTGACCAGGTGGAATTTTTGGGTGAAGAACAGATTGTATGTTCTGGGTTTGCAGGAAGAGAGGATTTGGGCATCTTCTGCCAATGGGGTTCTATCACACTAAGTTAATGGGCACTTTATACTTAGCAGATACTCAATGTCTTGATAATGCAGGAATCTTAGGTTAACCTATATACCTTACTCACTGGTAGCCTTCCTTTCTCGTTATTTATAAATCAAACATTTATTTAAACCCCAGCTGTTTGTTCTTCCTTGTACCAGGCCTTATGACAAGTGCAGAAGTATCACCATCCTAGTCCCTGTCTCTGAGGAGACTGCAATCTACAGAAAGAGACAAAACATAAAGATGTTTAACAAAGAAGGAAGAAAATCGAATATTCCTTCAAATGCTAGGAGTTAGCATAGAGAAGCACAAGATGAGTTGAGGAAAGGACAGGACATTTCCTGTCAGATTGGACAAGGGGCTTGAAGGGTGGAAGGAGTTAGATTCATGGAGAGAAAATGCAAAAGGACATCCTAGGAGGGCAGCATTGCTACGCCCTGGATGTAGTCATTTGGCCTTTTGGAGGTGGGATCCATCTCCCTGCATGTGCAGACTGACTCACAGATACAAATGGTTCAAAGAGAGGGAGAGAGATATGCACTTGCTGTTGTGCTGATAATGCCCTAAGGCAAGGAGTATGAAGTGCCCTTGCTTTCTCTGTTTCACCCATTTCAGGTCCTATATTGCATTTTGAGAATTTTGTTTCTCCATCAAGACTACCATTAAAGTTTGTGCTCACATTCTCCTAAATACAAAGAGTGGTGGTGGTGATAGTGGTGTGTGTGTGTGTGTGTGTGTGTGTGTGTGTGTGTGTGTGTGAGAGAGAGAGAGAGAGAGAGAGAGAGAGAGAGAGAGAGAGAATTGATGTGGTTGGAGTTCAAGGAGATAATTTTCTTTGCTCTGGACATTTCCCAACAATGGCCATGAAGTTTACCTTTTCCCTCAAAGGTGGCCCTGGTATGAGCAGGGGGAGAAGTTGGAGTGAACATAATTTAGACTTGAGGAAGGAAAGGGGGTGTGTGGGAGGGGACAGTCACCACAAGTGAAGAAACTCAGGGCACAGCTAAGAATACTAGCTGGTAGCCTTAGAGCCAACCACCACCCTGTAAGGATGTATAAGGAGTGGGAGACATGCTCCTTGCCCGCACAAACCATCTGGTATAGTTGCAGAGACACAAATGGAAATAGCCTCAGATGGCAGGATCAGCAGACATATTCCATGTAGCTCCACAGGAAATAGGAAAGCAGATGGGGATTGGGGAAAAGGATGACCTTTTAACCATCAGAGCTATTCAACAGTGGAAGGGCTGCTGCCTCATGACATGCTGAGCTTCCTCCCAGTAGAAGTGTTCAAAGGTGGGATGCCTCCATCTGGGATGTTGTAGTCTACATAAAGTGTAGATGGCATGACCTGCAAGCCACCTTCTCCCTCTTAGAGCCTGGGAGTTTGCAGCTTCATGCCTTTTAACTGACCTCACACTTAGAGGACTATTTAAGCCACCTATGGTGATGCAAAGGCTTGACCAGCAGGTTGGAAGGGTTCACTAGACTAAGAATTCATCTCCAGGCTTTGCAGCAGGATCTGTGTCTGACTAGGAAGAAAGACTGCTAAAGGGGCCACTGACTTGACTGCTTCAGGGCTGCTCTAGGAAAGTGGTTTCAGCTGTCTTTTCATAGGCAGGTGTCAGCCAAATGTGTGGCAAGTCACCTTACCCTGGGAGGCACTTTTATGCCCAAAGCCTGGGGAAGCACTAGAATTTAAACATCGCCTGAGGGAATCAGTTGCTGGTTTGGCTCTGCAAATCTTCCCATCCAGCTAATGAGGAAGGCCTGATGGAAAACAGCAGAGGGAAATTAAAAAAAAAAAAAAAAGATGTAGCTTTAACCATAGCAACCTCCCTCCCACTCCACTAAAGGCTAAGGCCTGGGCCCCACTACTCCTGTGAGGAAAATTAGGCTCAGAGAACTTCAGAGACCCTTCCCAAGATCTTCTGAACAGGGTTCTGGGCTCCTTCTCTGTCCCAGAGTTAGGCTTTCCAGGCTTGGAAAAATGTTTCTTAATGGTCTCTGAGGTCCAGGGCTCCATGGAAAGCAAAAACTACTTCTCAGCCCTTCACTAATCTGGAGTGAAATTCAGAGCTAGACTGAGTTCCCTTAGACAAAGATAAGCTATTATGTTTCAGAGAGGTCTCAGAGGTGTGATAAGGAGGCAGAGAACCCAAAGAGGTCTTCTTGCTGATGCAGTTCTTGGCCAAAGTCTGGTTCTTCATCAGGTCTAAAGGAATTATCACAATGATTCATATTCATGGCTGATCCAGTTTATATTTCCATTGTCAGCAGAAGTCGCAGAACTCACTTGGTGGTGAAGTGGGGAACTGGACTGTGAAGTCCACCTCAAAGCAAGGGATCTGACCTTTATCTAGAGGCTACTGTATGTGTAATTTGAGGGTTCAGTATATCCTGGCTTATCTGAGCAGTAATTTATACCTTTATGGCTCTACCATTAGTCATACATTTGTCTTCCTTCAAGCCTCACCTCTTGGGAAGAATATGTTTAGTATGCGGGTGTCTATATGGTGTAGGACAGCCTTTTACTCGCCCTTAATATTAAATTGCCCCAGAAGTTGACTTCCATCAATCAAGTGCCTTGAACGGCAATGAGTCTGCTTTGGCCTCAGTTTTCCTGGCAGGGGATCTTACAGACTGCCAAGGTGTCCAAGGTCATTGTGGGGTTGTTTTGGATCAGCGAGGTCTGCCTCTGCTTCACCTGATTGGGGATAAACCTTTTGTTTACTCCAACATAAAGGGACTTGAGATAGTAACTGCTCAGGACCAGGTGTGGCCTGCATAGTTCTCACAGCAGATTACTTAAGTTTCCTGGGCCTGTGAGATACACAAGAGCACAGCTCCAATTTTGTTAAACTTTTCCTAGGATTTCAATATCCAAGGCTCCAAAGGCCCTGATACATATCCTCGTCCGCCTTGGCATCTTCATCATTCTGGTCTCTCCATTCTCTCTCTTGTTTTCTCCTTGTTGAAATATGGTTCTAATCTTCCAGGCCTCTCAAATGCATCGGTGTTTTCTGCTTCATCAGTCCCAGAGGAGTCACTCATTCTGTATTTAATGTATTCTGCACTTTAAATGGGCCTGTTAATTACTCCCTCTTCACTCTGAATTTACTAATTTATTGATCAAATTTCTTTTTGTGCATCTGAGTTTTATTTTGTATGTGCAAAGAATTTATTTGGATCAATTTTATTGACCCCCTCCTACCCCTGCCTCCCGGGATACTTTCCCAAACTTTAAGTAAGTCTCTGGGAAGTCTCTTTGCTTAAAGGGGAGCCTCTTGCTTCCTTCTTTTGTGAGCACTGGTAGTATTTGAGTATCAAATTCTCAAGCAGATAGATCTTTGAAAGGGCAATTAGAGTTGAGAACTAGGACGGGGCTCTCAAAAGTGTGGTTCCCACATCAGGAGCCTTTGAATCCCCTGAGAACTTGTTAGAAGAGCAGAGTCAGACTCCTCCCAGAACTACTGAATTGGAAACTCTGGGGGTGGGATCCTAGAAGTTTGTGTTTTAACAAGTCCTTCAGGGATTCTGATGAAGGCTAAAAATTGAGAACTCTGCACTAGGACAGGGTTTCTTAACCTTGACATTCTTGACATTTTATGCTAAATGATCATTAGTTGTGGAAGCTGTCCCTGTGCATTGTGTGGTGTTTAGCAACCCACTGGCCTGCACTCTCTGGATGCCAGAGCCATCCTCCAGTTGTGACAACTAAAAATGTCTCCAGACATTGCCAAATATTCCCAGGGGGACACATCATTCCTGTTTGAGAACCACTGAACTAAGGGTTCACATCGCTCTCCCTTCCCAATCTAGAATTTTCTCCTCTTTATTTCACTTGGGGATTCATATATCAGATAAAAGTAACCATGAGTGAGTACCTCATGGTCTCTAGTATAATGCCTTGTTTCATTTTGTTTCAAATGTATATATTTCCTATTCCCAACTATTCTGTTTTGGGCTAGGCAGATAATAAGCCCAATGCCTGATTTGTTTTAACAGTTCATTTAACCACCTAGGATTAATGCTCCATTTCCTGGCGTTTGTACAAAACTTAGCTTTTCCAAAGCTAGATCTGATTTGCTTCCCCCAGAGACTTCAGAGCATTTCTAGGTTGTGAAAGAAGTCAGTGGGTGGGAGGATTCAGATAATGTCATCACTAAGGAGGGGATTGGCAGTGGGGACTAGGCAGTAGGGATTGCCCCTCTCCCTGCTGAGAGCACCCAAGTGACACTGTGAAGAAGGTAGGTGAGAATTACTGACTCTGCCTAGAGTAAATGGGTTTGGGTGAATAAATTTGCCTTTGGACAGAAGTCTTCCTTTCTACTGCAGCCTGCTTCCTCTTTGCATATCTACCACCTTCTATCCCTCTTCCATGCCTGGTCCATGGCAAGCCTGCCCTCCAATCTCATAACTGAATGACTCCATCCCCATTCCTCATGAAACACCACTGTTAGTATAGGGGACCAGAATGCAGACTTAAGAAGGTGTAGGGTGTATAGTAATGCCACTGTCAATTCCAGCACCTGGTCCACTGGGAGAGGCACAAGTCCTAGGGGAAGTCCATAGAAACCTGCCTTCTACTGCAGAAATGGGCTGGAACATTTAGTTTTTGGCTGGTCAGTCGGGGAGGTTTTTTCTAGGCCAGTGTGGGAGATGAAGTGTCTGCTCTTGAGCAGTACTAGCAAGCCCACAGGGCATTCTCCCCCACCCCTCAGGCCAGGTGGCCAATTAAAAGGCAGTCATCTGAAAGGCTTTCCGTTGCTTTACAGTCTAGGTGGGCCCTAAAACATTACTAGAATAAGCCTGCAATATAGTGCCAGTTTATGCAGGTTTCCATATGCAATTTCACATTACTAGTGACATGCAAATTGGTTCTGCTCCTTCCAAAGTAGGCAGCATCCTTGAGTGAAAATTAAAAAAAACAAACAGCACCACCACAAACTTGCTTTACTATCATAGCTGAAATTCTGACACCCAGTCATATATTTGATAGTGCTGATAATGGCAACAAAAGACTTATTAACTAAACTTTAAACTTTTTAATATGACTCTCAAGAAGTTGTTAGGTTCATAAGTTTGCAAAAGAGAAAATGGAGAGCAAGAATGAAGCAGAAAACATGCTAAAATAGCTTTGGCCAGTGAGAGTAAATTAATAAATGACTCTTTTTAATAATAGAAAAATCCGTTTTACCCTACCCCCACTAAATTAATGTTAAGCAAATATTTGAAAAGTATGCCCAAAGCATCCCCAAGGCTCAAGCCTTCCCTTCCCAGGTCTTCAGAAAGCGTCTAAAAATGTACTGCACTCATTGACTCAGGGAATGAAGTGTAGCAGGATTCTTGCACAGAAAGTCGTGATACCGAGGCTTTTCTTTCCAGGAAGAACTTTATTTGTGGTGGCACTGCTCAGTTGGGTTCTTACCCGAAGAACTGAGCCCCCAACACCACATGGCGTAGTTTTTAAAAATACATTTTCTACTTCTTTGTCTCCCATATACGGTAACACACAAACATGCAGTCTGATTAAGTGGTCTCATGTTACAAGTTCGTGAGGGATGTTGTCATGTACATGCATAGCCAGGTTGCCTTGAGGTGTTTTTTTTCTCCTTAGGGAGGGGGACCCTACCACAGAAGGCCCCTCCTACTTTCTCACTGCAGCACCATGCCTTGCTCTGTGTGCATCTGTGTTTGCAGATACCTTTGGACTCCTGTCTTGGCTCTCCCTTCTCATTTTGTTTTCTCTAGAACTGGTTGCCTGGTTCCCATAGAAGCTGCCAGTAGGAAATGCTCCACACTCCCATCTTTAGAAATTCTGTTCATGTACACCTGCAGCAGCAATGAATCTCTGTCCCAAACTCAGGTGTACATAAAATGTAGCTTTCTTAATTTTCTATAAGTTGTTGTGGACAAAGAGAATGCAGACTCAGAATTTGTAATTAAGATTTTTCTGTTTATAAGAAGTGTATTACAGAAGGGAAGTAGAGAAGTACTCACTAGCCAGAGGCCCACCACACCCCTGAACCTTACATCAAAATCTTAGGGTCTCTTTTTTATGTGAGTACAATCTAAGACCCGTTCCTTAGAATTATCTTGTGATAGCGAGGGATGAGGATTCTCATGGTCCTCAGATGGAGGTATTGAGACCTTGTGACATTCAGCAGAGTGTAAGTAGTTCTAAGTTATTGAACTTCCAAAAGTGTACTTAAAAGAGGTGCTGGTAACCTCAATTTGAAAGAGGGAGCTCACTGTGTTAGTCTAGTGGAATATTAGAGACTTATCATTTTGCTGGTACTTTTTTTCTTCTAATTACTGACATGGGACTGTGCCTTTTAATGGAGGAGCTAATTTCTTTCTCCTATTTTGTCCTTTATGGATTCTGAGTCCACACAGTTTTACCTGTGCATTAACTTGGCTCTGAATATGCTTCGTCAAGGGTTATACTTGTTCTCTATCACCATAAGAAACATGCCAGGGAGAAAGACAAAGTGAGAGCCAGGAAAGAAAGCCCTTTTTGGTGGATGATGGCAGACAACAGTGGTAAGCAAGGTGAATATGGTTAAGAAGACTCTGGATGGTATTAGTTAGCTCCATTGTTTCACAGTTCATACAATTAGTCATGAGGTTATCTGTCCTTGTGTTTCTTTGAGACTTCATTGTGCTCTTCCTCCTCAGTGAGTCATGGATCCCAAGAATGATTCCTTTTCCCTCCTAGGCTAAACATGCCATGGGCTTTGGAAACCTAGGGGTTCCCATCTAGGCTTTGAGATATTTTAAAAATTTTTTTATTTTAGAAAGAGAAAGTGTATGTGAGAGCGCATGTGTGAAGTGGGAGAGGGGCAGAGAGAGTGAGAGAGAATCCCAAGCAGGCAACATGCTCAGTGCATTGCCCAACATGGGGCTCAATCCCACAACCCTGGGATTATGACCTAAGCTGAAATCAAGAGTTGGATGCTCAACTGACTGAGCCACCCAGCTACCCCTAGGCTTTGACATCTTAAGTTGTGTCTGTCTTGTAGAAGAGTTAGGTTTTCCCTGTTTCCATGGGCTCGTGGCTTGAGTCCTTGTCACTCTGGTTCACAGGTGGGGCAGACTTGAAATTAGACGTATGTTTCTATTGAGTGATCTGGAGCCCACACAACTGTGTGGATGTGCTATAGACTGAATGTGTCTTCCTCAAAATTTTTATGTTGAGACCTAACCCCCAGGAGATATATGTGTATAGATACACACACACACACACACACACACACACACACACACACAGACACCCCCCCCCCACACACACACACACAAGATTTGGATATTAGCCCTTTGGAAGATGATTAGGTCATGAGGTTGGAGCCCCCACAAGGGATTAATATCTTTATAAAAGAGATCCCTGAGAGCTCCCTTGCCTCTTTCCACAATGTGAGGACACAGTGAGAAGATGGCCATCTATGGACCAGGAAGTAGGCCTTCAACAGACACTGAACCTGCTGCCACCTTGATCTTAGACTTCCTAGCCTTTTGTAAGAAATAAATGTTTGTTATTTAAGCCACCTGCCCTATGATATTCTGTTATAACAGCCTGAACTAAGACAGGGTGGATCTGTGGTAGGGTCCCCTCCCTAAGGAATGAAATAAAAAAAAACAAACTCAAGGCAACCTGGCTATATGTGTACATGACAACATCCCTCATGACCTTGTAACATGAGACCACTTAATCAGACTGCATGTTTGTGTGTTATCATTTACGGGAGACAAAGAAATAGAGAACATAAAAAAAAAAAACTATGCCACATGGTGTTGGGGGCTCACTTCTTTGGGTACGAACCCACTGAGCTATGCTGACACAAAGTTCTTCCTGGAATGAAAAGCCTTGGTGTCACGACTCTCTACGCGAGAATCCTGCTACAGATCTAGTGAACTTCTTAGGACCTGACACCTCTGAGTTTGAGGTGGTTTCATCTCTGGAACTTCTTTACATAGATCTAGTCCCAGTCACTGGCATATCTTTTTATTCTTACTTTTGTTATTTAAAAAAATTTTAAATGCTTATTTAGTTTTGAGAGAGCGAGAGAGTGAGGGGGGGTAGCACAGAGAAAGGGAGACACAGAATCCAAAGCAGGCTCCAGGCTCTGAGCTGTCAGCACAGAGCCCGATGAGGGGCTCAAACTCACAAACTGCAAGATCATGACCCACGCCGAGGTCAGACACTTAACCAACTGAGCCATGCAGGTACCCCTTAATTTTTAAAGATTTTATTTTTAAGTAATCTCTGCATCTAACATGGGGCTTGAACTCACAACCCTGAGATCAAGAGTCACATGCTCTACCAACAGAGCCAGCCAGATAGATGCCCCATCACTGGCATATCCTGGTGTAGAGTCCAGTGTTGGTTTGGTAGCCTGGGTACATTCTAAAAGGAAATGTAAACATTTGTCCTTGACTTACAGGATTGCAATGTTGGGGCACCTGGGTGGCTCAATCAGTTGAAAGTCTGACTCTTAATTTCAGCTCAGGTCATGCTCCCAAGGTCATGGGATCGAGCCCTATTTTGGGCTCCACACTGAGCATGGAGCCTGCTTAAGATTTTTTTCCTCTGCCTCTTTTTTTAATATGAAATTTATTGTCAAATTGGTTTCCATAAAACACTCAGTGCTCATCCCAACAGGTGCCTTCCTCAATGCCCATCACCCACTTTCCCCTCCCTCCCACTCCCCATCAACCCTCAGTTTATTCTCAGTTTTTAAGAGTCTCTTAGGGTTTGCCTCCTTCCCTCTCTGTAACTGTTTTTCCCCCTTCCCCTCCCCCCTGGTTTTCTGTTAAGTTTCTCAAGATCCACATATGAATGAAAACATATGGTATCTGTCTTTCTCTGACTGACTTATTTCACTTAGCGTAATACCTTCCAGTTTCATCCACATTGCTACAAATGGCAAGATTTCATTCTTTTTCATTGCCAAGTAGTATTCCATTGTATATATTAACCACAACTTCTTTATCCATTCATCAGTTGATGGACATTTAGGCTTTCCATAACTTGGCTATTGTTGAAAGTGCTGCTATAAACATTGGGGTACATGTACCCCTAATGCATTAACACTCCTGTATCCCTTGGGTAAATTCCTAGCAGTGCTATTCCTGTGTCACAGAGTAGTTGTCTTTTTAATTTTTTGAGGAACCCTCCACACTGTTTTCCAGAGCATCTGTACCAGTTTGCATTCCCACCAACAGTACAAGAGGGTTCCCATTTCTCCACATCCTCACCAGCATCTATAGTCTCCTGATTTGTTCATTTTAGACATTCTGACTGGCATGAGGTAGGATCTCAGTGTCATTTTGATTTGTATTTCCCTGATGATGAGTGACATTGAGCATCTTTTCATGTGCCTGTTGGCTATCTGGATGTCTTCTTTAGAAAGTGTCTATTCGTGTCTTCTGCCCATTTCTTCACTGGATTATTTGTTTTCTGGGTGTGGTTTGGTGAGTTCTTTATAAATTTTAGATACTAGCCCTTTATCTGATATGTCATTTGTAAATATCTTTTCCCATTCCGTTGGTTGCCTTGTAGCTTTGTTGATTGTTTCCTTTTCAGTGCAGAAGCTTTTTATCTTGATGAGGTCCCAATAGTTCATTTTTGCTTTTAATTCCCTTGCCTTTGGGGATGTGTCAAGTAAGAAATTGCTGCGGCTGAGGTCAGAGATTTTTTCCTGCCTTCTCCTCTAGGGTATTGATAGTTTCCTGTCTCACATTCAGGTCTTTCATCCATTTTGAGTTTATTTTTGTGAATGTTGTAAGAAAGTGGTCTAGTTTCATTCTTCTGCATGTTGCTGTCCAGTTCTCCCAGCACCATTTGTCAAAGAGACTGTCTTTTTTCCATTGAATATTCTTTCCTGCTTTGTCAAAGATGAGTTGGCCATACATTTGTGGGTCCAATTCTGGAGTCTCTATTCTACTGCATTGGTGTATGTGTCTGTTTTTGTGCCAATACCATGCTGTCTTGATGATTACAGCTTTGTAGTAGAGGCTAAAGTCTGGGATTGTGATGCCTCCCGCTTTGGTCTTCTTCTTCAAAATTACTTTGGCTATTTGGGGCCTTTTGTGGTTCCATATGAATTTTAGGATTGCTTGTTCTAACTTCTAGAAGAATGCTGGTGCAATATTGATTGGGATTGCTTTGGGTAGTATTGACATTTTAACAATATTTATTCTTCCAATCTATAAGGACAGAATGTCCATTTCTTTGTATCTTCTTCAATTTCCTTCATAAGCTTTCTATAGTTTTCAGCATACAGATCTTTTACATCTTTGGTTAGGTATATTCCTAGGTATTTTATGATTCTTGGTGCAATTGTGAATGGGATCAGTTTCTATTTGTTTTCCGTTGCTTCATTATTAGTGTATAAGAATGCAGATGATTTCTGTACATTAATTTTGTATCCTGCAACTTTGCTGAATGCATGTATCAGTACTAGCAGACTTTTGGTGGAGTCTGTCAGGTTTTCCATGTATAGTATCATGTCATCTGCAAAAAGTAAAAGCTTGACTTCATCTTTGCCAATTTTGATGCCTTTGCTTTCCTTTTGTTGTCTGATTGCTGATGCTAGAACTTGCAACACTATGTTAAACAACAGTGGTGAGAGTGGACATCCCTGTTGTGTTCCTGATCTCAGGGAGAAAGCTCTCAGTTTTTCCCCTTTGAGGATGATATTAGCTATGGGCTTTTCATAAATGTCTTTTATGATGATTAAGTATGTTCCTTCTGTCCCAACTTTCTTGAGGGTTTTTATTAAGAAAGGATGCTGAAAAAAAAAAAAAAGGATGCTGAATTCTGTCAAATGCTTTTTCTGCATTGATTGACAGGATCATATGGTTCTTTTCTTTTATTTATGTGATGTATCACATTGACTGATTTGCAAATGTTGGAACAGCCCTGCAGCCCAGGAATAAATCCCACTTGATCGTGGTGGATAATTGTTTTCATATGCTGTTGAATTCAATTTTCTAGTATCTTATTGAAAATTTTTGCATCCATATTCATCAGGGATATGAGCCTGTAGTTCTCTTTTTTTTCTGGGTCTCTGTGTGGTTTAGGAATCAAAGTAATGCTGGCTTCATAAAATGAGTCTGGAAGTTTGCCTTCCCTTTCTATTTTTTGGAATAGCTTGAGAAGGTATTATCTCTGCTTTAAATGTCTGGTAGAATTCCCCAGAGAAGCTATCTGGTCCTGGACTTTATTTGTTGGGAGATTTTTGAAAACTGATTTAATCTCTTTGCTGGTTATGGGTCTGTTCAAGCTTTCTATTTCCTCCTATTTGAGTTTTGGAAGTGTGTGGGTGCTTAGGAATTTGTCCATTTCTTCCAGGTTGTCCAGTTTGTTGGCATATAATTTTTCATAGTATTCCCTGATAATTGGTTGTATTTCTGAGGGATTGGGTGTAATAATTCCATTTTCATTCATGATTTTATCTATTTGGGTCATCTCCCTTTTCTTTTTGAGAAGCCTGGCTAGAGGTTTATCAATTTTGTTTATTTTTTCAAAAAACCAACTCTTGGATTCATTGATCTGCTCTACAGTTTTTTTAGATTCTATATTGTTTATTTCTGCTCTGATCTTTATTCTTCTGCTGGGTTTGGGGTGTTTTTGCTATTCTGCTTCTATTTCCTTTAGGTGTGCTGTTAGATTTTGTATTTGGGACTTTTCTTGTTTCTTGAGACAGGCTTGGATTGCAATGTATTTTCCTCTCAGGACTGACTTTGCTGCATCCCAAAGCATTTGGATTGTTGTATGTTCATTTTCATTTATTTCCATATAGTTTTTAATTTCCTCTCTAATTGCCTGGTTGACCCATGCCTTCTTTAGTAGGATGTTCTTTAACCTCCAAGGATTTGGAGGTTTTCAAAACTTTTTCCTGAGGTTGACTTCAAGTTTCATAGCATTGTAGTCTGAAAGTGTGCATGGTATGATGTCAATTCTTTTATATTTATGAAGGGCTGTTTGGTGACCCAGTATGTGATCTATCTTGGAGAATGTTCCATGTGCACTCGAGAAGAAAGTATATTCTGTTGCTTTGGGATGCAGAGTTCTAACTATATCTGTCAAGTCCATCTGATCCAATGTATCATTCAGGGCCCTTGTTTCTTTATTGATCTTGTGTCTAGATGCTCTATCCATTGTTGTAAGTGGAGTATTAAAGTCCCCTGCAGTTACCACATTCTTATCAATAAGGTTGCTTATGTTTGTGATTGTTTTATATATTTGGGGGCTCCTGTATTCGGTGCATAGACATTTATAATTGTTAGCTCTCCCTGATGGATAGACCCTGTAATTTTATAATGCCCTTGTTCATCTCTTGTTACCGCCTTTAATGTAAAGTCTAGTTTGTCTGATATAAGTATGGCTACTCCAGCTTTCTTTTGACTTCCCGTAGCATGATAGATAGTTCTCCATCCCCTCACTTTCTATCTGAAGGTGTCCTTAGGTCTAAAATGAGTGTCTTGTAGACAGCAAATAGATGGGTCTTGTTTTTTTTTATCCATTCTGATACCCTATGTCTTTTGGTTGGAGCATTTAGTCCATTTACATTCAGTGTTATTATTGAAAGATATGGGTTTAGAGTCATTATGATGTCTGTAGGTTTCATGCCTGTAGTGGTGTTTATGGTATTTGTGGTCCTTGCAACATTTCACTTCTGGTACTTTGTGGTCCTTGCAACATTTCACTCACAGAGTCCCCCTTAGGATCTCTTGTAGGGCTGGTTTAGTGGTGATGAATTCCTTCAGTTTTTGTTTGGGAAGACCTTTATCTCTCCTTCTATTCTGAATGACAGACTTGCTGGATAAAGGATTCTGGGCTGCATATTTTTTCTGTTCATCACATTGAAGATTTCCTGCCATTCCTTTCTGGCATGCCAAGTTTCAGTAGATCTGTCTGCTACCCCCCCTTTATGTATCTACCTTTGTATGTTAAGACCCATTTATCCCTAGCTGCTTTCAGAACTCTCTCTTTATCCTTGTATTTTGCCAGTTTCACTGTGATATATCATGCAGAAGATTATTTTAAGTTACATCTAAAGGGAGTTCTCTGGGCCTCTTGGGTTTCAATGCCTGTTTCCTTCCCCAGATCAAGAAAGTTCTCAGCTATGATTTGTTCAAGTACACCTTCAGCCCCTCTCTCTCTCTTCTTCTGTAATTCCTACGATAAGGATATTATTCCATTTGACTGCATCACTTAGTTCTCCAATTCTCCCCTCGTACTCCTGGATTTTTTTTATCTCTCTTTTTCTCAGCTTCCTCTTTTTCCATAATTTTATCTTCTAATTCACCTATTCTCTCCTCTGCCTCTTCAATCCGTGCTGTAGCCACATCGATTTTATTTTGTACCCTATTTATAGCATTTTTTAAATTCCTCATGACTGTTTTTTAGTCCCTTGATCTCTGTAGCAATGGATTCTCTGCTGTCCTCTATGCTTTTTCAAGCCTGGTGATTAATTTTGTGACTGTTCTAAATTCTTGTTCTGTTATATTGCTTAAATCAGTTTTTATCAATTTGTTAGCTGTCGCTACTTCCAGGAATTTCTTGTGAGGAGAATTCTTCCGTTTCATCGTTTTGGCTAGTTGTCTGTCTCTTATGCGTTTTAAAAGCTTGTTGTATGTTCTGCACCTGCGAGCACTGGTATATTAAAGGAGGGTTATACATTGTCCAGGGCCTGGCCCTTCAGGAGGTGTTTTTTGTTTGTTTGTTTGTTTGTTTTTTGGATTGTTACTTGCTCTCTGTTGTGACTTTGGTTATTTCATTACCCTACTCGTAGTAATATTTTGGACCCTCCACCAGATGTGCTTTGATTTGTGCCTTGGAGTTGCCCTATTTTTTTTTTTTTCAGCTTTGCCACTTTCTTCCTAGTAGATTCACTCTCTTTTACTCCCAGCCTCTGGTGTTCAAAGTCCTTTGGCTTCTACATTTCTTTGAGAGATGTGGGACATATGGATTCCCCCTACTTCTCCCCCATGTTGGCTCCTCCTTTCTGCCCCTCTCTAAATAAAACTAAACAAGAAACCCAAAGAGTGCAAAGTATCCTTAAACATTTGAGGGAAAGTGCTGGACTATTAGCTAGAAGACAACTGCACATAGGCTAAGTTGTGACTTGTCACTCATAGGTTCATTATAATTTGAAGCGCCTTAGGCCACTTAAGGCCTGTTTTTATGACAAAATTTACTTAGCCCTTGCTTAATGTCTTTGGTTTTGTTTTGAATTTACTTTTCCAGAGCCTTGAGGATGGTAAAACATGTGTTTGAAATTTGAATTTTATAGTTTTAAGTGCAGTTTGGAAATTTATTGTCATAAAACAAAAATTGAGTTATGTTAAGAGGAATCCCACAGGAAAAATGTATTCCTGGAGAATGATTTTTGGAAAACACAAACAAACAAACAAACAAACAAAAACAATGGTAGTAGCATCATCCTTACTACAGTGGGAAACCTTGTGCTATCCAGAAAAAAAGGTACACTACAACTAAGAAATGGGACTATCCCACTTCCTGGAAACAGTCAATAAAATCAATTTGCATGTAGGTGAAGGTCCTTCAACCTAGTTGTGTCCTACATCACATTTGTAGCAGCTTCTCTGCATTATAATCAGCACAGAGTAGCACGTGCACACTGAGAAGATGCTGTATTAGAAAATCTCAGAATAATTTCAGCATTTTAAATTTATTCCATTATATACCCCCATTTGCCCATGTGTGCTTTAGAGGGGTTGCTGGGCTAGGATAGGGAGAAGCCATAGAATTCTGCTCAGGGTATAGTGAGCAGTGTTTAGAGGAGGCAGGTTGCTATCCAAGCAGGCTTCCTTTTGTGAGGCCCCATTGTGTTGATGGCACAGGTAGGTAGGGCCTGGGGAAAGAATAGGAGTTTCTGCTGTGAGCTGACGGTCTGTGCATCCATGTGGCAAGCAGTGTTAACACCTGTGTCACCTTGAATATGGCTTCTTTTAGTATTTTAACTCTCTTAACTACCAAACAAAACTGCCTAGAAACTGAAAATTATTAAACATTAAATAAATTCATAAAAAATGACAAGCCTTAGGGGTCTTAAATGTTTCAATACTGAAAGAAAAAACAAGATTTCATTTTGAAATCATAACTCCAAATTAATTACACATTTCAATTTACAAGGCCGTCACTGACATAGCAGATTCTTTCATGTATCACAAATACATAAAATATCACATATGCATAACTTTCTTCTTAACACAAAAATGTAAGTACAATGGTTATCCCTCTTTTCTTAAAAATATAATTTATTGTCAAATTAGCTTCCATATAACACTCAATAGCTCATCCCATCAAGTGCCCTCCTCAATGCCCATCATGCATTTTCCCCTCTCCCTCACCCCCCAGAACAAACCCTCAGTTTGTTCTCTGTATTTAATAGTCTCTTATGGTTTGCCTCTCTCCCTTTCTGTAACTTCTTTTTCTCCTTCCCCTCCCCCACGGTCTTCTGTTGTTTCTCAAGATCCACATATGAGTGAAAACATGGTATCTGTCTTTCTCTGACTGGCTTATTTCACTTAGCATAATACCCTCTAGTTTCATCCACATTGCTACAAATGACCAGATTTCATTCTTTTTCATTGCCAAGTAGTATTCCATTGTATATATTAACCACAACTTCTTTATCCATTCATCAGTTGATGGACATTTAGGCTTTCCATAACTTGGCTATTGTTGAGAGTGCTGCTATAAACATTGGGGTGCAAGTACCCCTAATGCATTAACACTCCTGTATCCCTTGGGTAAATTCCTAGCAGTGCTATTCCTGGGTCACAGAGTAGTTGTCTTTTTAATTTTTTGAGGAACCCTCCACACTCTTTTCCAGAGCATCTGTACCAGTTTGCATTCCCACCGACAGTACAAGAGGGTTCCCATTTCTCCACATCCTCACCAGCATCTATAGTCTCCTGATTTGTTCATTTTACACACTCTGACCAGCGTGAGGTGGTATCTCAGTGTGGCTTTTATTTGTATTTCCCTGATGATGAGTGATGTTGAGCATCGTTTCATGTGTCTGTTGGCCATCTGGATGTCTTCTTTGGAAAAGTTTCTATTCATGTCTTCTCCCCATTTCTACACTGGATTATTTGTTTTTTGGGTGTGGAGTTTGTTGAGTTCTTTGTAGATTTTGGATACTAGCCATTTATCCGCAATGATTATCTTTTTTAAATATCTCTATACCTAATTCTAAATCATCCAACAGTAAGAAGAATTACCATACCAAATAAATAAGGATATTTACTATCAGAGATTTAGGACTAGAGGCTGCCTGGATTCTCATTCATGACCCTATTAGGATATCTTGAACCCTATTTATGGTTGTTCTGTGAATAATCCATAACCTTAGGAGGTGAATGATCAGCCACTTAGCCTACTCCCCTGGATTAAAGTTTTATACATTGCATAGTAAGTCTACAGCTTCCATTCCATTTGATAAATGTATTTCTTCTCACTCTAAAGATCGTGGAAATTGATGGGATCCTGAGATATGTTAATACTTTTCACATTAATTCGTATTCCTAAAACCATATAAATCTTAGGAATACTTCAACTTAGGGGGCACCTGGGTGGTTTAGTCAGTTAAGCATCCAATGTTGGCTCAGGTCATGATCTTGTACCTCGTGAGTTAGAGCCCCATGTCGGGCTCTGTGCTGATAGCTCATAGACTGGAGCCTGCTTCAGATTCTGTCTCCATCTCTCTGTACCTCCTTTGCTTGCTCTCTGTCTCCCTCAAATATAAAAAAAAACATAAAAAAATTATTAACAAATTAATACTTAAATTTATACCCAGTTGAGTTCTAGATATTTCTCTTGGCTTTGTCTGATTTGAGACCACAGTTTATGGGCCATTCTGACATTCCCCTGGAGTCAGAAAATATCCTTCAGCTGATGTATTCACTATTTTAATTTCTATTTTTTCCATTGATACAATAATTTAATCGGTAATGCTTCATGAATGAGAAATAATACTCCATAGAAATGCATTCTATCCTAGTCACCTTCTTTCATTTATTTATTTATTTATTTTTTCTTCAATATATGAAATTTATTGTCAAATTGGTTTCCATACAACACCCAGTGCTCATCCCAAAAGGTGCCCTCCTCAATACCCATCACCCACCCTCCCCTCCCTCCCACCCCCCATCAACCCTCAGTTTGTTCTCAGTTTTTCACAGTCTCCTATGCTTTGGCTCTCTCCCACTCTAACCTCTTTTTTTTTTTTTTCCTCCCCCTCCCCCATGGGTTTCTGTTAAGTTTCTCAGGATCCACATAAGAGTGAAAACATATGGTATCTGTCTTTCTCTGTATGGCTTATTTCACTTAGCATCACACTCTCCAGTTCCATCCACGTTGCTACAAAGGGCCATATTTCGTTCTTTCTCATTGCCATGTAGTACTCCATTGTGTATATAAACCACAATTTCTTTATCCATTCATCAGTTGATGGACATTTCGGCTCTTTCCATAATTTGGCTATTGTTGAGAGTGCTGCTATCAACATTGGGGTACAAGTGCCCCTATGCATCAGTACTCCTGTATCCCTTGGATAAATTCCTAGCAGTGCTATTGCTGGGTCATAGGGTAGGTCTATTTTTAATTTTCTGAGGAACCTCCACACTGTTGTCCAGAAATTCACCTTCTTTTAAAATCACTTGTTATATTTTCTCTTTGTGTATCATTATGGAAATATGGCTTCTCATATATTTAATGAAGTATGCTCACTATCCTCTTTTGTATTTTTTTAAATTTGTTTATTTTGAGAGAAAGAGAGGGCAAGCATGGGAGAGGTAGAGGGAGAGGGAGAGAGAGAATCCCAAGCAGGCACTGAACTGTCAGCACAGAGCCTGACATAGGGCTCAAATTCACAAACAGTGAGATGGTTACCTAAGCTGAAATCGAGTTGGATGCTTAACCGTCTGAGCCACCCAGGTCCCCCTTTTTCTCTCTCTTTAAAAATAAAATCACTTTATTGAGGTATGATTGACATACAAAAATTGTTACAACTTTGGCCAGTGGGAATCTTTTAAACTTGCTCCTATGTCTCACATTATTCACTAATCATCACAAGCTTTGTTGCTTTCTGGCACAAGATTTTTCAGGCTTATTTTGTACATTTCTGCCCCAGACATGGATTCACTTATTTCTCCAAGGAGCTGTGGTTCCTTGTAGTGGAAAAATAGTATCAGAGACTAGAATCTGAGCACTAGGGGGCACTGTGGGGGTTTCATTGCTCTCGGGTCATTTCAATGAACAGACCTGGAAAAGATTTTTTGCTTTTTCTTGTTTCAAATTGATATTTCCAATTCTTTTCTAAAGGTAAAGAATTCCTTACTTTTTTATTTCTAATACAAGAAATATAATTATTTGTTTAATCTGATAAAACAAAGAGTTCCAAAACAATGCACTATTAAACAATAAAGCCATAGAATGAAGTTCAAGATTTTCAGTACAGATCCTTTTGATCTTAGCTGTATCCCACTAAGAATGTGCAGTCATATTTCTTCTAAAATCACTCTTAGCTCCTTGTTCTATGTGGTTAAATAAAATTTGTCTGATAGCTTCATTCAATTATTTTCTTTCAATTTGAAGGCCTTGACTTTTCACAGTTGATAATTCTTATGCTTTAGAAAGTGAAGGTCTCTTCTACTTCTCTGCTTGGTAGAGATAGGAATTAAAGGAGAGGGAGTGGGTCCATTTATCTGTTTGCCTGAAGAGGATGGAAAATTTCAAATGCTCAGTTTACAATGTTCTGTTCCATATACAATTGTACAAGATTAATGTGTATGATTTCTGGCTGAATAAACCAATTCTGACTCCTATTATATAATTTCTAGCAATATTAGAGCTTTACATTTTCAAATATTTTTTAACTCTACTGAATTCTGTTCTTAAAACTACTTAATTTTTTGTTCTCTGAGCTACATACTCTTCTCCTTTGTAACTTACCCATAATAATTACACATTCCATGGTAAGTACTATTAACCAAAGTTTACAGTTTATAAAATTTTTCCAATTAGTGGTATTTTAATACAGTAACATTCATTATCTTTAACTTTTTATTGAGGATCAAGATAAAACCTAGAATATAGAATTCCATATGATTAACAAACAAAAACAGTACTCTAAAGTTCTGAAGATTTTTGCCCCAAACCTTCTTTTGATTCGTGGCTCAAAATTTAAATATTACTTTGTATATATTACTTTATCATTATTTAGTTGTATATATTTGTGTTGAAGAATTTTAGTTTCTTACAGGCTCTTGGATAAATACATTAATGCTATATGAATTCAAACTTCTAAAAGCCAATTTAAAATGTTAGAAAATACAGCCCCAGTATATAAAAATAAAATATAGTGATTACTGGAAAGCATGTCTTTAAAATTTACCCAGAAGCTTCAAGTAGATTTTTTTCTGTGGATTTGAAACACTTCCAGATAATCTGTCTCTGCTAGAATTTGTGAGACAAGTTTAGAATTAGAACAATTTTCATTGAAATCATAAGGTTTAGATTACATTTATAATTCTCTAGATATTTTCATTTCAGTATAGAAATCCTAATCCTTGCATAGGATCAAAGATGCCATGGCCCTGATTCCTGATTTTGCATTCTGTAGGTGCTACAAAAGATTGCATTATTTACTATTAAGGCAAATGCAAAAGATTTTATATTTTTATTATATGATGTGCTTTTTTTTTTATTTTTTAATATATGAAATTTACTGTCAAATTGGTTTCCATACAACACCCAGTGTTCATCCCAAAAGGTGCCCTCCTCAATACCCATCACCCACCCTGCCCTCCCTCCCACCCCCCATCAACCCTCAGTTTGTTCTCAGTTTTTAACAGTCTCTTATGCTTTGGCTCTCTCCCACTCTAACCTCTTTTTTTTTTTTTTCCTTCCCCTCCCCCATGGGTTCCTGTTAAGTTTCTCAGGATCCATATAAGAGTGAAAACATACAGTTTCTGTCTTTCTCTGTATGGCTTATTTCACTTAGCATCACACTCTCCAGTTCCATCCACGTTGCTACAAAAGGCCATATTTCATTTTTTCTCATTGCCACGTAGTATTCCATTGTGTATATAAACGACAATTTCTTTATCCATTCATCAATTGATGGACATTTAGGCTCTTTCCATAATTTGGCTATTGTTGAGAGTGCTGCTATAAACATTGGGGTACAAGTGCCCCTATGCATCAGTACTCCTGTATCCCTTGGATAAATTCCTAGCAGTGCTATTGCTGGGTCATAGGGTAGGTCTATTTTTAATTTTCTGAGGAACCTCCACACTGCTTTCCAGAGCGGCTGTACCAATTTGCATTCCCACCAACAGTGCAAGAAGGTTCCTGTTTCTCCACATCCTCTCCAGCATCTACAGTCTCCTGATTTGTTCATTTTGGCCACTCTGACTGGCGTGAGGTGATATCTGAGTGTGGTTTTGATTTGTATTTCCCTGATGAGGAGCGACGTTGAACATCTTTTCATGTGCCTGTTGGCCATCCGGATGTCTTCTTTAGAGAAGTGTCTATTCATGTTTTCTGCCCATTTCTTCACTAGGTTATTTGTTTTTCGGGTGTGGAGTTTGATGAGCTCTATAGATTTTGGATACTAGCCCTTTGTCCGATGTGTCATTTGCAAATATCTTTTCCCATTCCGTTGGTTGCCTTTTAGTTTTGTTGGTTGTTTCCTTTGCTGTGCAGAAGCTTTTTATCTTCATAAGGTCCCAGTAATTCACTTTTGCTTTTAAATCCCTTGCCTTTGGGGATGTGCCGAGTAGGAGATTGCTACGGCTGAGGTCAGAGAGGTCTTTTCCTGCTTTCTCCTCTAAGGTTTTGATGGTTTCCTGTCTCACATTCAGGTCCTTTATCCATTTTGAATTTATTTTTGTGAATGGTGTGAGAAAGTGGTCTAGTTTCAACCTTCTGCATGTTGCTGTCCAGTTCTCCCAGCACCATTTGTTAAAGAGACTGTCTTTTTTCCATTGGATGTTCTTTCCTGCTTTGTCAAAGATGAGTTGGCCATACGTTTGTGGGTCTAGTTCTGGGGTTTCTATTCGATTCCATTGGTCTATGTGTCTGTTTTTATGCCAATACCATGCTGTCTTGATGATGACAGCTTTGTAGTAGAGGCTAAAGTCCGGGATTGTGATGCCTCCTGCTTTGGTCTTCTTCAAAATTACTTCGGCTATTCGGGGCCTTTTGTGGTTCCATATGAATTTTAAGATTGCTTGTTCTAGTTAAGAGAAGAATGCTGGTGCAATTTTGATTGGGATTGCATTGAATGTGTAGATAGCTTTGGGTAGTATTGACATTTTGACAATATTTATTCTTCCAATCCATGAGCAGGGAATGTCTTTCCATTTCTTTATATCTTCTTCAATTACCTGCATAAGCTTTCTATAGTTTTCAGCATACAGATCTTTTACATCTTTGGTTAGATTAATTCCTAGGTATTTTATGCTTCTTGGTGCAATTGTGAATGGGATTAGTTTCTTTATTTGTCTTTCTGTTGCTTCATTGTTACTGTATAAGAATGCAACTGATTTCTGTACATTGATTTTGTATCCTGCAACTTTGCTGAATTCATGTATCAGTTCTAGCAGACTTTTGGTGGAGTCTATCGGATTTTCCACGTATAATATCATGTCATATGCAAAAAGCGAAAGCTTGACTTCATGTTTGCCAATTTGGATGCCTTTGATTTCCTTTTGTTGTCTGATTGCTGATGCTAGAACTTCCAACACTATATTAAACAACAGCGGTGAGAGTGGGCATCCCTGTCGTGTTCCTCATCTCAGGGAAAAAGCTCTCAGTTTTTCCCCGTTGAGGATGATGTTAGCTGTGGGCTTTTCATAAATGGCTTTTATGATGTTTAAGTATGTTCCTTCTATCCCGACTTTCTCCAGGGTTTTTATTAAGAAAGGGTGCTGGATTTTGTCAAAGGCCTTTTCTGTATCGATTGACAGGATCATATGGTTCTTCTCTTTTTTTTTTTTGTTAATGTGATGTATCACGTTGATCGATTTGCGAATGTTGAACCAGCCCTGCATCCCAGGTATGAATCCCACCTGATCATGGTGAATAATTCTTTTTATATGCTGTTGAATTCGATTTGCTAGTATCTTATTGAGAATTTTTGCATCCATATTCATCAGAGATATTGGCCTGTAGTTCTCTTTTTTTACTGGGTCTCTGTCTGGTTTAGGAATCAAAGTAATACTGGCTTCATAGAATGAGTCTGGAAGTTTTCCTTCCCTTTCTATTTCTTGGAATAGCTTGAGAAGGATAGGTATTATCTCTGCTTTAAACGTCTGGTAGAACTCCCCTGGGAAGCCATCTGGTCCTGGACTCTTATTTGTTGGGAGATTTTTGATAACCGATTCAATTTCTTCGCTGGTTATGGGTCTGTTCAAGCTTTCTATTTCCTCCTGATTGAGTTTTGGAAGAGTGTGGGTGTTTAGGAATTTGTCCATTTCTTCCAGGTTGTCCAATTTGTTGGCATATAATTTTTCATAGTATTCCCTGATAATTGTTTCTATCTGTGAGGGATTAGTTGTAATAATTCCATTTTCATTCATGATTTTATCTATTTGGGTCATCTCCCTTTTCTTTGTGAGAAGCCTGGCTAGAGGTTTGTCAATTTTGTTTATTTTTTCAAAAAACCAACTGTTGGTTTCGTTGATCTGCTCTATAGTTTTTTTAGATTCTATATTGTTTATTTCTGCTCTGATCTTTATTATTTTTCTTCTTCTGCTGGGTTTAGGCTGCCTTTGCTGTTCTGCTTCTATGTCCTTTAGGTGTGCTGTTAGAGTTTGTATTTGGGATTTATCTTGTTTCTGGAGATAGGCCTGGATTGCAATGTATTTTCCTCTCAGGACTGCCTTCGCTGTGTCCCAAAGCGTTTGGATTGTTGTATTTTCATTTTTGTTTGTTTCCATGTATTTTTTAATTTCTTCTCTAATTGCCTGGTTGACCCACTCATTCGTTAGTAGGGTGTTCTTTAACCTCCATGCTTTTGGAGGTTTTCCAGACTTTTTCCTGTGGTTGATTTCAAGCTTCATAGCATTGTGGTCTGAAAGTATGCATGGTATAATTTCAATTCTTGTAAACTTATGAAGGGCTGTTTTGTGACCCAGTATATGATCTATCTTGGAGAATGTTCCATGTGCACTCGAGAAGAAAGTATATTCTGTTGCTTTGGGATGCAGAGTTCTAACTATATCTGTCAAGTCCATCTGATCCAATGTATCATTCAGGGCCCTTGTTTCTTTATTGACCGTGTGTCTAGATGATCTATCCATTTCTGTAAGTGGGGTGTTAAAGTCCCCTGCAATGACCACATTCTTATCAATAAGGTTGCTTTTGTTTATGAGTAATTGTTTTATATATCTGGGGGCTCCGGTATTTGGCGCATAGACATTTATAATTGTTAGCTCTTCCTGATGGATCGACCCTGTGATTATTATATAATGCCCTTCTTCATCTCTTGTTACAGCCTTTAATTTAAAGTCTAGTTTGTCTGATATAAGTATGGCTACTCCAGCTTTCTTTTGGCTTCCAGTAGCATGATAAATAGTTCTCCATCCCCTCACTCTCAATCTAAAGGTGTCCTCAGATCTCAAATGAGTCTCTTGTAGACAGCAAATAGATGGGTCTTGTTTTTTTATCCATTCTGATACCCTATGTCTTGTGGTTGGCGCATTTAATCCATTTACATTCAGTGTTATTATAGAAAGATACGGGTTTAGAGTCATTGTGATGTCTGTATGTTTTATGCTTGTAGTGATGTCTCTGGTACTTTGTCTCACAGGATCCCCCTTAGGATGTCTTGTAGGGCTGGTTTAGTGGTGACAAATTCCTTCAGTTTTTGTTTGTTTGGGAAGACCTTTATCTCTCCTTCTATTCTAAATGACAGACTTGCTGGATAAAGGATTCTCGGCTGCATATTTTTTCTGTTTAGCACACTGAAGATATCGTGCCAAGCCTTTCTGGCCTGCCAAGTTTCAAAGGAGAGATCAGTCACGAGTCTTATAGGTCTCCCTTTATATGTGAGGGCACGTTTACCCCTTGCTGCTTTCAGAATTTTCTCTTTATCCTTGTATTTTGCCAGTTTCACTATGATATGTCGTGCAGAAGATCGATTCAAGTTACGTCTGAAGGGAGTTTTCTGTGCCTCTTGGATTTCGATGCCTTTTTCCTTCCCCAGTTCAGGGATGTTCTCAACTACAATTTCTTCAAGTACCCCTTCAGCACCTTTCCCTCTCTCTTCCTCCTCTGGGATACCAATTATGCATATATTATTTCTTTTTAGTGTATCACTTAGTTCTCTAATTTTCTCCTCATACTCCTGGATTTTTTTTATCTCTCTTTCTTTCAGCTTCCTCTTTCTCCATAACTTTCTCTTCTAGTTCACCTATTCTCTCCTCTGCCTCTTCAATGCGAGCTGTCGTGGTTTCCATTTTGTTTTGCATTTCGTTTAAAGCATTTTTCAGCTCCTCGTGACTGTTCCTTAGTCCCTTGATCTCTGTGGCAAGAGATTCTCTGCTGTCCTGTATACTGTTTTCAAGCCCAGCGATTAATTTTATGACTATTATTCTAAATTCACTTTCTGTTATATTATTTAAATCCTTTTTGATCAGTTCATTAGCTGTTGTTATTTCCTGGAGATTCTTCTGAGGGGAATTCTTCCATTTGGTCATTTTGGATAGTCCCTGGAGTGGTGAGGACCTGCAGGGCACTTCCCCCGTGCTGTGGTGTATAACTGGAGTTGGTGGGCGGGGCCGCAGTCCGACCTGATGTCTGCCCCCAGCCCACTGCTGGGGCCACAGTCAGACTGGTGTGTGCCTTCTCTTCCCCTCTCCTAGGGGCGGGATTCACTGTGGGGTGGCGTGGCCCGTCTGGGCTACTTGCACACTGTCAGGCTTGTGGTGCTGGGGATCTGGCGTATTAGCTGGGGTGGGTAGGCAAGGTGCACGGGGGCAGGAGGGGCAGGCTTAGCTTGCTTCTCCTTAGCTGATCCACTTCAGGAGGGTCCCTGTGGCAGCGGGAGGGAGTCAGATCCGCTGCCGGAGGTTTGGCTCCGCAGAAGCACAGAGTTGGGTGTTTGCTCAGAGCGAGCAAGTTCCCTGGCAGGGACTGGTTCCCTTTGGGATTCTGGCTGGGGGATGGGCGGGGGAGATGGCGCTGGCGAGCGCCTTTGTTCCCCGCCAAGCTGAGCTCTGCCGTCCGGGGGCTCAGCAGCTCTCCCTCCCTTTGTCCTCCAGCCTTCCCGCTTTCTGAGGGGAGCTGTTAACTTATGACCTCCCAGAGGCTAAGTCGCGCTTGCTGTCGGAACACAGTCCGTCAGGCCCCTCCGCTTTTGCCAGCCAGACTCGGGGGCTCTGCTTGGCCGGCGTGTCGCCCCTCCTCCCCGGCTCCCTCCAGCCAGTCCGTGGAGTGCGCACCGCCTCTCCACCCTTCCTACCCTCTTCTGTGGGCCTCTCGTCTGCGCTTGGCTCCGGAGACTCCGTTCTGCTAATCCTCTGGCGGTTTTCTGGGTTCTTTAGGCAGGTGTAGGTGGAATCTAAGTGATCAGCAGGACGCGCCGTGAGCCCAGCGTCCTCCTACGCCGCCATCTTCCCTCAAGTCCTATGATGTGGTTTTCAATCACCTTTTGGAATTTAAAAGGTATTCAGTACTAAATTCCCACACAAATTATACATGTTTACAAAAATAAGACTCATAAATGAATATTTTATATCAAAAAAGAGATTTAAGGTGAACTGACTCAATTAAGATGAGATTTTTGTCCATGTCCTGTAGCCTTTTCCAGCTCTTCTAGTCAGGAAATTGGAGTATATATCTCTTCTTTTCCCTTGGACTGAGGAGCAGCCTTAGGAAGTCCATCTAGTCTAGAGGTGAGTTCATCCCAATTTTTTGAGGTCCTAATGGGGGAATATTCACAAAAGTGCACCAACAGCCTAGATTCCTACCTGAAATGGCAAAGCCCTTATGAGCTGAAAAGGGCTCTAATATAGAAGATTCCCAGGCAGCAGAGGAAAGATGAGAAAAAATAATGTCTTGCTACGTATGTACACACCCTGCATCCTCTCATCCATCTTCACCTTTCATCAGGGGTTTGTATTGCCTTTTCTTATGTGGGGTCTTGCTGTCTCCTTGGACTGAAATCTGAAAGTTAGGGGCTCCGGACTCATTTATCTTGAAGAGCAACAGATATTGCTCTCTGGCATCTTGCTGTTGTCCTTCAGGCAGGGTCAGAAAGTGAGATAGGGAGCAACCTTCTCTCAGATTCTTACTTCCCCCAGCTGTGGGGCAACATGCCTCCCTTCATAGGTGGGAGAATTTGTGTTTTATCTTTACCAGAGAATCCTCTTCTAAGGGCTTCAGCTTTGGGAATGTAAAAGCCAGAATGATTGGCCAGCTAGTTGTGTTTCCTACTCTGCCATATGCTGCTTCTGAGACAATAATCACAGAGCAACTACTTGCATTCTGAGTGAAGGGAAGGGAGGGGGGTAATGCCAGAGGTAATCCACCCCCACCTTCTAAATTAATAATTTAAAAAAATACTTGACAGTTATACATCCAGGCCCAGGCCCTTAGGAAATAAAGGCTGTAGGAAAGGATCACATCTCTGGAGGACAGTGCAACTCTAACTAAGATGCAAATGGGCCCTGACAATCCTGAAGAACAGTGTTAGAAGGAGTCCCTTAGATATGAAAAAGGAGGAAGCACAACAGAGGGCCATTTTAGGGAGAATTCAGAAAGACTCCTTGCTTCTAGATTTAGAGGTTGTATTTATCATCTCATTGCTCCAAAAGACCATTTTTCTCCTTTGTTGTATTTTTCTCTCTTTGAGAAGGTTGGTGGAAAAAGAGAAAGAGGACTCCCTAGCTATTGAAGAATTTTTGAAAGAAAATAAACCAAGTTTTCAGTCTCACCCCACTCATCTGGTGACCTTGGGGGAGAAGGAAGGTGAATTATTTTCAACTAGTCGGGACCTCCCCACCCCTACCACTATACTCTCCCAATGTCCACTGTTATATCATGAACCTAGAGAGAGGACAGAAAAGTACCACTCTAGCAGATGACAAATGGTAGATGAGAGTTTTCTTTCTACTACAAACCTTTTCTTTCAGGTTTGTGATCAGGGCTGGGGAGGCTAGCAGACTGTGGCCCCATGGTGGAGGGAACTAAGCATCTGTAACCAAATCCTGTGGTGGGAGAAGAGGTATGATGGCCTCAGAAAGGAATGTGCATGCAGAGTAACACAGGAGAGGAATGACCAATGGCTAGCCTGGTGAGAATGTGGACATCTGCTTGGTAATGGAACTGATTAGTGCATGGTACATTGCATGTCTCTAAGAAAAAATCCTAATGCTCAAGTATGGCCACATCCTAGAAGAACTATAAGCTGAAAGTGAATGAATTAAAACAAGAAAAAATCTACCCTCAATGCATTGAGGCAATAACTGCAGTATCCAAATAATATTTAGGTAAGAGAATGATTCAAGGACATTTAGGCAAGTAAAGTTGCCAACTAACTGATTGTCTTCTGATAATTTTCTCAGAAAGACTCCAGAAGACTGATCCTATCAATAAGCCTATATTTTCTACTTTATTTTAAAAGATGGAGATACACCGTCTCAGACTAGATACATGAACAACTGGTTAAGAAAGCTTGCTGGTGGTCTGATAGTGACCTCTATGAATCTATTGCCTATTCCAAAAAAAATAAGTAAAACCAATACCAGTGGCCTGACATAAAGAACAAAATTGGAAAAAGCTCCTCTAGAAGCTCTTGTTCACCATAGGTGGAGTGCATTCACACTGGCTTACTAGTCCAAAAGCCTGTTAAAGTCACAAGCATTCACTGTGGGTTTAGCAATTATGGAGCACACTTATGCTAATGAGACCAGATTTACAGATTAGCAATGCATTTTAACGATTTAATTATAATCCTGACATGATATGCAAGGGATGAGATTGTACATTGCAATGGTGTTACTGATCGGAGCTGCTTTGCTTTCTTATTATTTTCAAAGGTGTGCACACATGCGTGGGGAGAGAGGGAAGAAATTTATAGGAGTTCTAAGAATGCTCATGTAATATATCCCTGGCTTATAATAAAATAACTAGAGCAGAAAAATTACAGCATTGTAACTCAACAGAAGGGATTTCTAAGAAGTGTTTAGCTTCTGAAAGGATAAACTGAGTAAGGGGTCACCTACCTCTAAATGCCACCCCCGAGTAAGAGCCAGTCAATGAAGGATTTTGTTGAAATTAGTATTTAACCAGTGTTAAGGGGTAGTAAACCACTAAGAGTCAAAGACAATGTGTTGGTGAATAGCTTTTAAGAAAGTCATTTATCTAAATTGCTTATTTAGCATTTACTGTCATTTAGTTGAGAGCACAATCTCCAGGGGAGATGGAAAGCTTGATAGAGGTTTACCAGAGAGAAAAGGAGAAAGATTTGCAGGATGAGGTCCTGTTTAGTCCTTCCATGGCTTTGGAAGGGGCATTAGGGCCAGGGGACAGGATCAAAGGATAAACTTTATCCACTTCCAAATCTGACTGTGGTTAGTCCTATTATTCACTTCACCAGGAAACCTAAAACTAGAGAGATAAACCCTTTACATTTTTATAACACTTTCTAAGTTTGTAATGAGCTCTGTTATCACTTTTGATCTTCACAGAACCCTGTGAAGTTACCAGGGTCAGGTTTTATTATATCCATTTGGTAAATAGCCACCTGCATTTTCATCTTCTTTTTGTGGTGGCTCATTCTTCAGCAGGGAAGAGGCTCAAGGAATTGGTTAGGTACTAAAAAAAAACCGCCAACTGGAAACAAAGAGAACATTTTACTATACTATCTGGATTACATTAAAAAAAACCTGCTCTGGGGTGCCTGTGTGGCTCGGTCGGTTAAGCGTCCGACTTCCGCTCAGGTCACGATCTCACGGTCCGTGGGTTCGGGCCCCGCGTCGGGCTCTGTGCTGACAGCTCAGAGCCTGGAGCCTGTTTCAGATTCTGTGTCTCCCTCTCTCTATGACCCTCCCCCATTCATGCTCTGTCTCTCTCTGTCTCAAAAATAAATAAACGTTAAACAAAATTAAAAAACATAAAAATAAATAAAAATAAAAAAACTTGCTTTATTGAGGTATAATTGACATACATACAATGACCATACAATTTCAAGTGTACTCTTTGGTAAATTTTTGGGTTTTATATGCTCCTCTTCTAGTTTCTTAAGATAGAAGCTGAGGTCATTGATTTGAGATCTTTTCTGACATAGGCATTTAGTGTTGTAAATTGGCCTGCAAGTACTGCTTTGGTTGTAACCCCAAACTTGGATAGGTTGTGTTTCTCATTTTCATTTGGTTCAAAATACTTTGATTTCCCCCTTTGAATTCTTCTTTGACCCATGGATTATATAGAGGGGTGGTATTTACTTTCCAGATATTAGGGAATTTTCCAGATATTTTTCTGTTACTTATTTATAATTTAATTCCATTGCAGACAGAATATAATTTTTATGACTTGAATCTTTCAAAATTTATCAAGACTTGTTTTATGGTCTATAATATGGTTTTCTTGGTAATCTTCTATTTGCACCTGAAAATAGTTTGTATTCTGCTATTGAGTGGACTGCTCTGTAAATATCAATTAAGTAAAGTTACTTGGCAGTGTTCTTAAAATATTTATATTTTGATTTTGTGCATAATTAATTAATTTTATCAGTTGAGAGAGAGTCGTTGAAATCTCCAAATACAATTCTGAATTTATCTGTTTCTCCTTGTGGTTTTTTCAGTCTTCGTTTCATGTGTATTGAAGTTCTGTTATTGGGTGCTTAAATGTTTAGGGTTGTTAGGTCATCTTGATGAATTGATCCTGTTATCATTATGAAATAGCTTTCTTTATTACTGGTAATATTCTGAAATCTGATTTTCCTGATAGTAATATAGACACTCAGATTTCTTTTGATTACTGTTAACATGCTACATATTTTCTATCCTTTTACTTTTATTTATTTATTTTTTTTTTTAAATTTTTTTTTTCTTTTTTTTCAACATTTTTTTTTATTTATTTATTTTTTTGGGACAGAGAGAGACAGAGCATGAACGGGGGAGGGGCAGAGAGAGAGGGAGACACAGAATCGGAAACAGGCTCCAGGCTCCGAGCCATCAGCCCAGAGCCTGACGCGGGGCTCGAACTCACGGACCGCGAGATCGTGACCTGGCTGAAGTCGGACGCTTAACCGACTGCGCCACCCAGGCGCCCCTCCTTTTACTTTTAAACTGCCTACATATTTAGATATGAAACGTGTTTCTCATTAGCAGCTCTAGTTCAATCGGATGATCTTGGCCTTTTAATTCAGGTATCTAAACCACTTATATATAATGTGACTATTGAGATGGTTAGGTTTAAATCTGTCATCTTGCTATTTGTTTTCTATTTGTTACATCTGTTGTCTGTTCCCCTTCTTTTTCTGCATTATTTTGGATAAATTGAATATATATGTGTATATGTGTGTGTGTGTGTGTATTTTATTAAATGAAATTTATTGTCAATTTGGTTTCCATACAACACCCAGTGCTCATCCCAACAGGTGCCCTCCTCAATGCCCATCACCCACTTTCCCCTCCCTCCCACCCCCCATAAACCCTTAGTTTATTCTCAGTTTTTAAGAGTCTCTTATGGTTTGGCTCCCTCCCTAACTTTTTTTTTTTTCTCCTTCCCCTCCCCCATGGTCTTCTGTTAAGTTTCTCAGGATCCACATAAGAGTGAAAACAAAACGTATGGTATCTGTCTTTCTCTGTATGACTTATTTCACTTAGCATTACACTCTCCAGTTCCATCCACGTTGCTACAAAAGGCCATATTTCATTCTTTCTCATTGCCATGTAGTATTCCATTGTGTATATAAATCACAACTTCTTTATCCATTCATCAATTTAAGCTCTTTCCATAATTTGGCTATTGTTGAAAATGCTGCTATAAACATTGGGGTAGAAGTGCCCCTATGCATCAGTACTCCTGTATTCCTTGGGTAAATTCCTAGCAGGGCTATTGCTGGGTCATAGGGTAGATCCATTTTTAATTTTTGGAGGAACCTCCACACTGTTTTCCAGAGTATCTTCACCAGTTTGCATTCCTACCAACAGTGCAAGAGGGTTCTTGTTTCTCCACATCCTCTCCAGCATCTATAGTCTCCTGATGTGTTGATTTTAGCCACTCTGACTGGCATGAGGTGATATCTCAGTGTGGTTAAATTGAATATTTTTATAGTTCTGTTTTTATTTCCTTTGTTAGCTTATTAGCTGTAATTCTTTGTTTTATATTAATGGTTACTTTTGGGTTTATAGCAAACATCTTTAATCACAGTCTACCTTCAAGTTATACCACTTCGTATATGGTATGAGAACTTTATAATATTTTATTTCTATTTCTCTCATTGTTACCATTATGCTTTTACTGTCATAAATTTTACTTTTATATGTTATAAACCTCACACTACCTTGTTATTTTTGTTTAAATAGTCCATTATCTTTTGAAGAGATTTTAAAGAGAAGAAAAACCCATATATTTACCATTTCCAGTATTCTTTATTCCTTTGTTTCAATCCAGATTTCCATATGGCATCATATTTTTATTTTCATGACCCTAACCTATGGTAAGGAGGTTCTGCCAGTCTCAGAATAAGGTTTCTGAGGAGGAGGAATAAATAATTCTTGAGATATATATATCAAGGTTTTGGTTTCAGAGATAATGACCTTTAGATATGGTCATAGATTTTACTCTGGAGGAGTGGGAAAGTCTGAACTCGTCCAGAGGAATCCAGATAGGATTCCCTTAATGGAACACAGCAATGTGTTCCATGTGGAACACATATCTGGATGATATTGAGAGAAGAAATACCAAGTGGGTATACAATCACAACTTGGAAGTTTGCCTTCTGCTAGAAGATTTGGCCTATAATGGTTCTTTCTGACATGGC